>NC_088831.1:11752656-12985156 GCF_904066995.2 Poecilia reticulata | reverse complement strand
AATACTTGCTAAGATTTGGCGTTTTTGCAATGTTTTCTCTAAACTTAACAGGATGCAAAACCTCTTGAATCCTTAGTAATAGTACAAGGTTAACTAACAGGTTATTTAATTTATAATCATACATCTTTCCCATGTTATAAGTGAAATGAAAGTCAGGTGGAACTAGTACTTTTTGTAGCATGTTTTTTTGTCTTTCCCATTTTAAAACAGCAAACAGCTTTTAATAGTTGTAAACAATGTAAACTAACCAAACGTTGCTAGTTGAATCATTTTTATTTAAAAGAAAATCATAAAAAGGATTTATTTCAAGCATTTTAAGCATTTGATCAATACAAAAGCTGTAGGTGGATTGTATTAAGCCACTAATCTGTCAAAGACATAAACTTTCTGTCCGTCTTGTAACCAGAACAACCCGACTCTCCAAGCAGGAACAGCAGAAATAGCCTCCTGAATGTGTAATACGCCAGATTTGAGAGCAACTTTAACTTTTCATAGGCGAAGACGGGATCTGTCAGCAGACACTCCCTCTCTGAGAGTCACTCTGAGGTCGTGTGAATCTGTGACGAGCTGCAGAGAAAGCTTCATCTGGCCATCGTATCCTAAAACTTAAAAGGGAAACTATTACGCAAAACTCACATTTGGCACGTTTTTGTTCTTCCATTTCGGTACTTACCGAAAATAAGTATATTATCGCAGCTGGGGATACCCACTACTGCTTGTAAAAACAAAGCAAGTATTTAAAAAAACACCCAGCTATTTTTTCTTTTTGCCAATAATTTTATGTGTTTTGGTGTCTGGAAATGAGTCAAAACCTCACGATTGTTCAGTCACATTCGATGGGCACCGCGTTGTTACCTAGCAACCCGAGCAGAATTCCAGCACTTTTGGCCAGCTGGCTTTACCTCGGTAAAATACCTGAGTGAAGTTGGACCCCCACCTTCTTCCAATCAGATGAAATTGATGTTAATCAACTCGGCTACATTTGTGCAGCAAAATGTTTGTTTGTGCTGCAGTAAAATGTTTGTGCTGGACAAACGTTTGACTGCAAATCTGCTTGATTTCATAAAAGTGGTTGACCTTTTGACCTTTGAACTTTCTTTAATATCTTTAGAGCCTGAGCAGGACAAACAAAAAAGTTTGCTGCACAAATGTCGTCCCGTTGACTGACACCAATTTTGTCTGATTTGAAGGCTGGTTGACCTTTCATGACCTCTGGAAACATTTCTTAATGTATTTAAAATGAAAACGGCACAAACTTTTTGCTGCACAAATGTTTGAAATCAAATTAGTTTAATTTGAAGACAGTGTGGGTGCCAGCTTCACTCAGGTCTGTACAATGGCTGCTGGAAAGACAAGAGTTTTACTGTTGGCATACTACTAAGAAACCACTTGCAGGAGGCTCCACTTCTACTTTTCAATGATGTATGGTAGATTGTCCTGTCACTTTAGATCTAAAGTGACCGGACAATCTAAACCAACTCATTCTGAAAGGAGTTTGGACTAAAATCTCATTATCTAAGAATAATTCTGACCAAAAACATGGTTTGTTTCACCCATAAACCAATGACCCAGTCTATTTGGGTCACCTTTAGACTAAATAACTAGGTCTGATTTTACATTTTTAGCATTTTTTCCTTCAGATAAGGCTAGAAAGCCTATCACTGGTGACCCTAAACAAGCAGGAGACTTCTTGTGTTTGACTGAGAGCCTCCTGTTTGCACATGTGGAGGAGTATTTCCTCCCAGAGCTGACATCAAACCTTCAACTCCTCTCCCAGCTGGGGCTGCTCTTGTGTGGCCGACCCCGGTGCCTTTCACCTGGCAGGACATATTTCTCCACAGCGGCTCAAGAGGTAGGACTCGTTGAAAACTTGTTAAGGTCTGCTTATGCATCAGCTCACCTCTAATTGAAAACATCGGGTCGCTACATTTACGAGGGGGCTTGTAAAAAGCTCCCCCGGCTGCGGCTGTTGCCGAATCCAGCCGTGTGATTTAAGGCAGGGATCTGGGATGCGACAGGCCGCATGCATCGCAGATCCAGGGCGACGCCGTCCAGCGTCGGCATGTAGGACGCGTCCCTGGTGGACGTGTTCTCACGGTGAGGTAATCCATGAGGTCAGCGCGCTGCGAGCTGCAGGTGGAGTCCGGACCAGGAGACTATTTTCATGCATGTGTTTGCTGTCATCCCGGCGCGCAGCGAGCAGCGGGCTGTTTTCACTGCTGTCAGGACCGCTGTGTTGCTGAAGGTTAACATGGTTGTTGGGCGTCTTTTCCGCTTGGTTAGCTCCCAGCCCGGCACTGCTTTCCAAGATGTGATGATTTGTGTTTCCAGGGGATTTTAAAGGGAAGGTAATGCCTCATACGTGTCTGATTTACGTTCGCTTTATTGATGGAGACAAGCGATTTATTTCATTTAAACGTGTAATCTTAGAATAAAATAAGGCTATAAAACCATATGACGGAAAAATGTGGACATCAAAATTGGGTCGTATTTCACAGCCTTTCCTGCTTGGTGTCAACAGTAACAGGATGGATGGATTTGACAGGTCCAACTTCTGCTCCATCACATCCAGCTCCGCTACCTGCTTCAGTCCACCACTTATTATGGACCCAACTGTGTGTTATTATACTGCTATACTCACCATGACAAGTATATTTATTTCACCTAGTCACTCTAATCGACTCCACATGACTTGGAAGTTAAAATGATACGACTTTAGGATTTTTACGGCAACAAAATGATGCAAACTATCTATAAAATGAGCCTAATATGGAGAAAAAAAAAGATATTTAAAAGAGTTTTTTTTATTAACTTGGGGTGTTTTCACACCTCGGTTCGAATGGGGATCAAAAATTTGTTACATTTTCAGCTTTTGAGCTACCTGTTCCCCTCCTGGCCTGTGGGGGCGCTGCAACAACAACCACTGAAGGAAACGACACAAATAAGACATGAACGCAACTTCTTTCTATACAAATGTAAACAAAAATGGAACAGGGTCAGATTTCTTATCTGTCTTTGGTAAAAGACGGTGAGTCATTTCTCTCTCTAGCGCTAGCTTCTTGCGTTTGTTTTGGTTGTATTTACCCAGAATGCCCTGCACTGTCGTCCAATGCCAGAACTCACTACAACCGAACAGAGACCTAGATTTGTAGGAGGAAAAAGAGTTTGGTTTTTGGTCCGTATCAGAGTTCGCCACAAGCGTAAGAAACTTTCTAGGCTAACGAACTAGCGCTGGTGTGAATACACCCTTATTTTCAACCTTGACTTTAACATGTAAACTCGTATAAGGTTTTTTTTTAGGTGGAAAACACGGCACTGAAGCTAGCCTTTGATTCACAGATTCCTATTCTGTTCAATATGCAAAACACTTCAGAATAAAAAGAAGCAGTGAGGATTTCCAGCATAATGAAATGATGAACTTCCAAATATAATAAAACTTACAGTCAGCTTCCTAACTCGTTCCAATAAAACATGTAATTTCCCTCACTTTGTCCTCTGGAATCAGCTCCAAATGATGACCAACTGGAACAAAACGCAACTAGCTGTGGCTAGGTGCATCTAAAACATCACAACGCTTCACATCCCGAAGCCTCAGTGGGCCGCCGGGTCCAGGAATGACTCCATACGAGCATCGCTGGCAAGGACGCCTCCTTCTTAGAGCCACACAGTTTAATGTTTACCCATATTCCCAACTGGTGTGGAACACTATATATCTGCGAGAAGTCATGTTTTTTCAAAGACGTTAGCGAATGTGTTTGGATTGGCCGGGGAAAGCCACCTCAGATTTAACACAGGCTTTAAGGGCTGATAGCAAATAATAAAAAAAAGAAATGTTCCATGAGCAAAACGTCTCAGAATAAAGGAGGGGATCGGATGAATATTTACATAAAGCTGGATGGATGGTAAACTAAAAGGAACATACAGGTCTGGGACAGAGATCAGTCACTCAGCTCAACGTGGAGCCACATCTGAACAAATCTGCACCATCAAATCCTTTCTTTAAAAAGGTTCTCCCACTGAGCATTATTACCACAGGGCCGGCTGCCAAATATGTAAACACAGACATGATTACAGGAGGATTTTACTGCTTGTATCAGGCTGCTTGATCAATACCAATAAGTGTCTGATTGCTTTAACGCATTCTTTCATTTAAAAAAAAGGGTCTCAGAACATTGAAAGGACTTTCTTTTGCAGAAAAGCAACAATGTTTTGCATAATCATCTGTTGCTTTAGTGTTTGGGCAGCAATGCCCAACAATGTCGTCAGTATCTTTTCCTTACCACATTATTCCCACCATTACTGCCAATTCTTTTATGCAAAAATAATGAAGAATGAGTTTTCTAAAGTTTTGGCAATTTTATTCTAGTTTCAATTTGTCCCAGAAATCAGAAATTACTTCCTGTCCATTTTCCAAATTAAACAGTTGCAAAGAGTTGAAAAGCTATCAGGCTAACTACTGTTAGCAATGAATCTATCCAATCAACTGCTAAAGCTGCTAAATTTCCTTCGACAGAAATTAGACACAGTTTTGGGTTTAACAAGATACAAAATAGCAAAAGTGAAAATAGAAAGTACGAACTTTCTCTTTTGCAGTAGAGTTAGGTTTTTTGCATATTCTAGTTTGCAGCCAAATGACAAATTCACAAAATATTCAGCTGGATTAGCATAAGAAAGCTAACCAGAATCCATAGCTGGCTGCTATAACATATTTTCTGCCTCTTAATTGACAGTAGCCACAAGAAAAAACATCCCAGATATTTATTAAACCTACCAGAACAAAGCTGAGTACCACACACAGGACTTTTAGGTTTTTTCGCATGCACATTTGTGGTGGCAAATGTGCTTCTAAAAGCATTAGCTTTTTGAAGCTAGCATTAGTTTTTCTATTTTCCAAGTTCGTACTTTGTCTCAAAGTTACAAAAGGTACATTTGAATATTTTTCTGTTTCTGTTATCAAACAACAAAACGAATTATAAATACTCAAACTAATTTATCCAACTTTAACTCAACTTGTTAGCTTACAGTTTTACAATAACATAAAGCTTTAAGCTAACATGGTTTCACATGCTAACTGGTAGATCTTAGCTAGCATAACTTAGATATTATGCTAAGTTATGCTGCATTTAAAGGCAGAACTTGAATCTAGGAAATGATTACTTATTAAAACATGTTGAATTTTTTAGCCAGAAATTCAGGAGAATTTACAATTTCTGCTCGTTAGCAAAACACGATGATGGTGCATTTCTTAGCATTTACGCAAACACTATGGCGACATGTTTACTTACAATGTATTTATGAAAGATGATAAGAAAAGTGCCAAAAATGAAACTGAAAAGTTTGTTAAGAAAGTTTTGATTGCTATTTATACAATCAAAAGGTCAAAGTTGGTGACCTTCAAAACTTGAAATTTTGGGAAGTTTTTTAAAAATGTACTTAGCTGATAATTGCAAGTGGCTTGTGCATATCCTACATTACTTTAGGTGTAATCCAGCATTGTTTCTTGTCTGGATTAAAGCTGTAAAGCAGAATAAAATGTTGGTAAAAACAACGCTCACCATCTGTTTTCGGCTTTATTACAATCAGCCGACTCCAAACTAAAGCTGAGAGTCTCTTGCTCTTGTGCTGACGAGGGAAGGGACGGGGAAGCTTTGAAAGGCAGATGGCGCGGCCGTCGAGTGTCACCTGTACGCAGCACTTTAACTCCTGCTGCTGAAATGAGCTTTTTTTTCAAGAGGTAAATTGTGATGTGGCATCAGCCGCCGAGGCGGATCGGTGATGATTGCTCCATTCTGGCTGTCAGCGAGTGAAAACAAGGCATTCATGCTTTGTCAAAGCCACATCTCCTCTCTTTCTTTCAGCGATGAAACATCCTCCTCCCTCCTTCTCCTCCATCCTCTTAACCTCTTATCTCGACTTAGAATTACAGTTCAGAGTTTACTGATGCAGCCAATTGCATCCATACCATGTTTTCTATACAACCTGAGGACAAACTGTGGAGCAATCAGCTGAATGGGACAGAACTGATGCTGTTTTCAGGATGTTTTTATCCAACATAAATCGATTTATACGGCGATCAGATGTCGACTTTTTAAATGGGACAACGGGAAAAATTATGCATTTAGAAAATTTGTGTTCAAAAAAGATGATTGTTATCTTTAATGGCAATGATAATTATATTATTTGTCCTTTTAATATTCTTTTTTATTAATTTTTACATGTGCTAGCTATGAACAATTCTGAACGGTAACATTTTTCTTTATTGACAATAATTAACCTTAATTTGTTTAAGCATTTGTTAATATTGTTTTCTATACTTTTTTATGTTATACTGTTCAAACAATTGATTTGGTTATTTTAGGAAAATGTCATTGTTTTACTTTTATATTTTTTATTTTATTAACTTTTTATTCGTTTTGCAGATTTTAATATGTGTTTGTTTTGGTTACCTTGAATAAAGTGGAGATATATTTTTACATATGTCTTATTTTGCTTCGGATTGCGTTTCTTAATTTTACAATTCATAAAAACGAGTTCAGCATCTTTTTTTTCTGATAAATTTTAAATCCAAGAGTGTAAAAATAAAATAAACGATGTGTTAGTTTTGTAAATTGTGACAGATAGTAACTTTTTAAAAAATAATTAATTGAGGTGTTTTAATATCTAGGATAAACTTGAACAGAAAACTTTTTTTTACCTTTCGTTCTTACGCTGTGATTGAGGCACAGCTGATATAATCTGTTCCAGAAAATGAAGTTCTTCCTCATTTACTCCCTGACGCTGCACACCGCACCCGGGTTGCGCATCTTTGCTTTATTTTCTCCCGTAAATCAAAGTGAAATACTTCCAGCCATTTGACACAATTAGGCGCTCTCTTCCCACCGCGTCGCGTCGCGTCCCACTGCATGGCCCTCATTATCACGAGCCTCTTGCCTTTTAGATAACTTATAATGAGGCCCAAAATGTTTCACATTTTGCTTTTTCTCCAACACCGTCGCTTCAAAGAGACCTACTTCAACCTAATTAGGAGTTCCAACTGCTGCAGTCAAATGCTTTTCTTGTTTCTTATGGGCTTTAACGGCGGTGAGATGTAGATTTCCTCCAGACAGGGACTGAAACCATTATGTTGAATCTGTGACAGATATCACTGATGTCCGAGTCCTACGGTAATGGAACGGCGCGGTGTGGAGTTACCGCGCTGATGGTGAGGATGTTGTTAGTCAGATAATGTGGGGCTTTTTGCTTTTTATCCCCTCAGATCAGCTTACATTTACATCTACAGATCTGGGACTCCACATGAAAATTACAATAGAAATCCGAGGAAAACCTGTTCTTCTACTTTGCTGTGTTGTTGGACGAGCAGCCGAGTCCCAGAGGTCTCCGAATTACCCACCAAGGAGCAAAGATCCACATTAAGTCCATTTAATAGTCTTCCCATTCGGATGGAGCACCTGGTCGGAGGTTTTGGACGTGGACAAACTTCCTCTCTGAGTGTCCCGAGTCCTGAGCAGAAAATGGGAAGCATGTGGCAGCTCCAACTTTTCCAAACATCTGCTCATCATCCGTCGACAATTCCTTCCTCATTTTTTGACTCATTAAATCAAGGTCATTCATGTTTCTAAGCATCGAACAGAAAAACACCCAGAACTTCTGCTTATCTGAAGAAACCGGACATAATCTTCTGTAAACTAAACAAAGACGCAACTGAAGGAGAAATTTAATTTTGTAATTTTGTGCATACAAAGTGAAGGAAGCTGAGATTCTATAGGTCCTGTTCAATGGCATTTGGATAATTCACACTCTGATCAATTATGTAGCTAAAAACTAAACTGCAAAAACACAAAATCTTACCAAGCAGAGTTCTGCCCGTTACCTAGCAACCCAAGCTGAGTTCCAGCACGCCTGGCCAACTGGTTTAGGATATTTTATTTTTAATTAAAATATTGTAAAAGTGTCACTATGTATTGCTAAAAATAAATAAAATTAAGTTAAAAAAAATCACAGTTTATTATTATTGGGACGCCCATAAATGATTAGTATCGTCTCCTATCTGTTTACTATCTAATATTCATGTGGGTTAAGGACAACTCCTGCCCACAAAGAGGTAAAATTATTCAATCTTGAGACTATTTTAATAGTTACAACACCAAATGTACTTTAATATGCATAAGTATACACAGTGGAAAATGAATGGAGCTTCCTGATTGGCTGCTTTGCAAATGCCAGCATAGCATGTCCAGTAGCATAGCTGCAATGTATTTTAGGTTCCCAAGTTGAATTTTACTTAGAATATTTTAGATATGCTTGATGAAAAAATCCACGAACTAACAAACAATTTAAAGAATTGACAAATAGGTAAATTGCCATGGGTTCCATTGTCATGACAGCAAAAGTAGTTTTGCTCATAAGTATTTGAGCTAGCTGCGTTTTCCTGAACATACTTTAGATTTGCTCTACAAAAAATGATCAAAAAGACAAATATTTTGGAAAATATATGGAACATATGGAAAGCTTAAACACAATGTATTAAAAAAAAATGTTAGCCGCAGTATTATTACACCAATTAAAAGGTTCAAGATTCATATTTTCCAACTGTTAATAGAAATGTTGAACAGCTTTAACTGCAGGTTTACATATAGTACAATACTTTGTCTACTTTTACTTGCTTTACACAGAAAATGGGGAAACTACTTTTCTACAGAGCAGAAAACTGGGTCTGAGTCGAGCAAACACACACGTCCACTCAGATAATTACAACCGTGAACTCGTCCCCTTCAGAGTGTGTTGACCCTCAGCTTTCTACTCCAGGTCCGCCGGCTTGTTCCTGTTAATAATACAAGCAGTGAACCCTGGACCTCACCTGACTGTTGCATGTGGGAACACAGCCAGAGCGAGCGTGTCTCCAAGAGTGTGTGCGCGTTTCCTTTCCCATAATCTGGCTCCCCACGCGAGCCGCAGAGCCCATAAAGCTGTCAGAGAACATGTAGGACACGTCACCTCTGCCAGAGTTTCTCACAGAGCCGCTGCATTATCACTGTGAATGAGCCACTCTGAAAGGTATGCACATAAGCGGGAAAATAAAGCAGATTCAGACAGACAACCTCTACAGATTAGGTCTGCAGTGTGTTACAACCGGAGGCCTGACAGATTAAGAGTCCTTGTAAGTGTTAAAGTGGACGTAAAATGCAAAATTCAAACTTTTTTGATTGTGGTTTTATGCTTCCATTTGGGTCTCTAGTGCTTCTAAACACAGCCCAAGTGCTTAAAAACACCGATCAGCCATTTTTTGGAAATAAATGTTTTTTGGTGTCTGGAAAATGAGTAGTTTCAAAAACCTTTCGAATGTAATGTCACAAACAAGCAGGCAATGCTCCTCACCGAGTAAACCCGGCAGCGTTCCGCCCGTTACCTAGCAACTCCAGCAGAGTTCCGCCCGTTACCTAGCAACTCCAGCAGAGTTCTGCCCGTTACCTAGCAACTCCAGCAGAGTTCCGCCCGTTACCTAGCAACTCCAGCAGAGTTCCGCTCGTTACCTAGCAACCCAAGCAGAGTTCCGCCCGTTACCTAGCAACTCCAGCAGAGTTCCGCCCGTTACCTAGCAACCCAAGTTCAGTTCCAGCAGGCTTGATCAGCTGGTTTTACAGCTGTACACTGCAAAAACAC
Source organism: Poecilia reticulata (assembly GCF_904066995.2). Taxonomy (NCBI): domain Eukaryota; kingdom Metazoa; phylum Chordata; class Actinopteri; order Cyprinodontiformes; family Poeciliidae; genus Poecilia; species Poecilia reticulata. The sequence continues at coordinate 12,975,496 of NC_088831.1, read as the reverse complement.
AATATCTTACCAAGTATTTTGATCTAGCTTCTAGTTGAAGTATCAGCAAACTTGAAATAAGACAAATCTAGCTTAAAAGTAACTTTTTAGCAAGATCTACAGAGGCTTATTTAAAGAAAATAATTCCTTAATATTGTGGAAAAATTACTTGTTCCATTGGCAGATTATTTAAATTATAACAAGACATTTTCTCAGATTATAAATTAATTTATCTGCCAATAGAACATGAGCTTTTTCGTCAATATTAAGGAATTATTTACTTAAGCCTCTATATATCTTGCTGAAGTGTTACTTTTAAGTTAGGTTATTATTATTACACTTCAAGTGTAATAAGATATCTGCACTAGAAACTAGACCAAAAATACTTGGTAAGATTTAGTGTTTTTGCAGTGTATGCACTGCACCATGGCCAAAACATATAATAAAGATGTCTTGTAAAGCCCATAGAGTGAAGGTCACCTTTAAGAATCACAAGTGTTTGCAATCTGCAGGTTGTGCTTGAGATGTTCTGCTCTTCCACCTGAAAGTCGATGAGTTTCTCCAGTACAACCCGGCTAACTGGGAGCAGGAGAGAGTTCAGAGATCAAGTGCTGAGCAGCACCGTGTGTGTACATGGGGGGTATCGGTCCGCTCCTGGTCTGACAGCAGGAATATGGAAAACAGATGACTTGTGCTTCTAATTTGCAGCCGCAAATTGCAAACAGAGTTTCAGGAATGCAGGAGTTCATGTGTGAGGAGATGACGGGTGGATTTCCAGGCTCACACACAGGTTCAGCTGAAACTGACTGACGGGCTGAGCTCGTGTCTTGTTAGGTCTCTAAAGCAGAATAAGGATGAATATTCATGACCTGGCTGTTAGAGAGAGGAAGAACTAAAGAGAAAAGAGTCACTAGTCTGGGTCCGAACCGGTTCCAGAACCAGAAGGTTTCTAAATGAAATACAATAAAACTGATTTTATTGCTGTTTTATGATACAACACTGTGGAGACTTTTCTCCTGACTATTACACTGGAAGCACATTTGACCTCATCCATCCATCCATCCATCCATCCATCCATCCATCCATCCATCCATCATGGACAGATGTATATGTCGGTTATCAACATGGTTGAGGTTGGTACATTAGCATTTTGGCATTAGCTTCTGCTAGATCCTGTGTTGGTGTATCGTTTTAGAGTTAGCTACTAGTTATGGTAGCAATTTAGTGCTAGCTTCTGCCAAATACCTGTTAGTGCAGTGCTTTAGAGTTTGCGTCCATTAAACCATGTTGGTGCATCGCTTACAGTTAGCTTCCGCTAAATACCTGTTAGTGTAGCGATTTAGCTTTAGCTTCTGCTAAATACTGTGTAGGTGTATCGTTTCAGAGTTGGCTCCTGCTAAATGCCTGTTAGTGCAACATCTAGCATTAACTTCTGCTAAATACAGTGTTGGTGAAGTACTTTAGCATTAGCTTTGGCTAAAGATCATAGAGGTGTATTGATTTAGCATTAGCTTCTCCTAAATATTTTTTGGTGTTGTGCTTTAGTCTCAGTGGAGCTAATATTTCTCATCAGTGCTTTACGGTGAGCACAACTAACTTCTTAGTTAGTGCTGCCCGTTACTGCATTTAAAAGGAAGGAACAGCGTAGCATAAGTCACAGAAACAGAAATATAATCTAGATATTTCTCCAAAGAGTTATTCCGATGCTTATGTTGGAACTCTGCTGTTTGTGTGAAGACTTTAAATATTAGTCGTTCCCGTTTCCATCACCTCTGGGCCTGGTGGAGATGTTCAGGCCTCCGTCAGCTCTGACACACATCTGATGCTCCCTTCTATTATTCCAAGCAGCGCGCCATCACTGACACCTTATCACTACTAATATTTCTTCACCCTCTTTATTTACAATACAGACCGCACTCCTCCACAGTTAGGCCATTGTTACATGTGGTGCCCTTGAACCCATGTTTTATGTATGACTTGGATTGGGTTTTGCACAACAAAGGTGGCTGACAGCATCAAGTGCACCTCGGGATGTGGAGAAAGATTAAAGCCGATTTGTCAGTGTAAAAAAAAAAAATCCATAAAATAGTGGGTGATGCTAGGAAATATCACCAGTGATGCACAGTGAGGTCAGTTTATCAGGCAGGAGCGTAGTTAGTGAAGTTCAACAGCTACAGTTGTAAAGTTTGCAGGATGTACCCTACAAACTAACCTTTTTAGCACCTTAAAGAGTCCATGTTCTGTAAAAATTACAATAAAAACCAACAACTGGGAGCCAATGGGAGGCAGCTTGGAAAGCCTGGGAGAAAACATCTCCACCAGCTTTTATTTACAAGCCCCGGCTGCCTTGTTACTGGGCAGTGTGAAGCTAAAATCAAATTTTCCACTCCGGTTTGGACCAATGAAAACAAACTATAGGTGTGATTGTAGCTTTATTTAAGATAAGAGGAAAATCGAGGGAATAATCAGAGTTTTCCACGGGCCATTTGCTTGATTGTGTTACTGTAGCTGGTGGGTTTCTTTTTTTCCTCCATCCAACCAGATCGGAGAGGGTATAACATGGGAAAATTCTTTAGTCTGGGATCTCCAACCAGGAGATCATAATCTGAGGTTGTTTGGTGTGAAACCTGCAGAAAAAGGTCAAGAATGTGTCCGATCACAACCAGCATGGAGCTAAATCCAGTGAGCAGCTGTGATAAGTGCACACACATCTACACAAGTACTCAACGTAACAGAGAAAATGCAATTTCCAAGAGTGGTTTACTTGATAAACCCTCTGTTAGCGGAGCTCTCTTTACAACGTTTGCATCAATTCCTGGAAAAGCATCCAAATGCTGGATCCATTTCCCATGGCGAACGCAACATATCATAGCAAAGAGCAGAAAAAAAAGCCCATTAATGTCTGAGTAAATAAAGACCCGTCAAAGTTTTTCTGTCTTATTTATGCTGAGCTTCTCGCCGGAAACAGAAGCGGTATATTTCACGCAGCCACATGCGATATAAAGCTGAACAAAGGTCAGCGTCATCTGTCTTCACAATGCACTACGCTGAAAGATCTTTTCATTCCAACGTGGACGGATGGCTCGCTCTGCAAAAGGTCCCGACCATAAATAGATTCAGATGTGGACGACAAAAAGGAAGCAAAGTTGAAGTCCGACATTATTCAAAGATGAAACGAGACAGTGATGGGAAACAAGGCAGAGGAAAGACTCTTCACATCCAGAGACACAGAGATTCACTCGTCTGATGCCTGTGCAGGTCAGACAGGAAGACGGAGGAAAAAGCACAAAACGTTTAGACAACATCTGTAGGAAACCGCAGCAGCAACCAAGAGGTCAACAAATAATCTAAACTACAAAAATCTGCATGTAAAATAATAAAAAATAAATAACCTGAAACAAAACTGGAAAAAAAAATCAGCACACTCTAGAAATTCAATAAGCACAAATAAGCAAATAAATAAAACCTACCAGGATCTAGAAGAGTAAGATAAGAAATAAAACGGCTAAATAAATAGGCAGATAAATGTAAGAACTGTGCAAAATCTAAATAGGCAAATAAAAATTATCACATAAAATAACTTATGAATACAAAATATGACCAACTCTACATCTAAAAAATAGATACATTTTTAAAAAGCTTTATAAATAAATAAATGTGTCACAATTATGTAAAATTTGCGTAAGAAAAAGGAAAGAAATGGACAAACAGAAGATTGAACTAATTTAAATAGATAGTTAAGTAAATAAATAAGTAAAACTGGGAACAAAATCTGCAAAAAAGAGTTACAAAGCTCCAAAAATAGACAAATATGGACCAATCAAACAAAGAGAGCATTAATCAGAGATGAAGGCTCATGGTAAATCTGGACGAGGTAGAAATACCACACATGGAAAACTTTCAATCTGGACAGGAAGATCAATGGCTGGACTTCTAGCTGTCGTTGGATAATACCTCTAAGCGCGTCTGATGTAGAGTCACTCTACATCAGACACTCAGTTCAATCATTTGTTTCCAGGATGTTCCAGTCTCATGACCCAAAGTAAAGGCTGGAAGAAGGAAGATGAACCAAACTGACCACATTCCTTTCCTGTGACAGAATCTTCAGCTCATTTCCTATCAGGTTGTGTCTCCAAACAGCCCAGAACCACATGAGCTAAAGGCTCGTGAGCCAAAGACTCTTCCTTCCTGGCAGAGTTCACCTACACCAACCACCACAACACATTCCTGCAGAACAAAACCAGCAGCAATCAGCGGCGTACTTGACACTGTGAGAAGAGGTTGGTGATGGGGGTGGGGGGTCGGGTGCTGGAATACCCGGCTTGGCATGCAGTCCATTTAGCAGCCCATGCAAAGTGTTGACAATACGTCTGTCTGTGGGCTTCATTGTCTGGTAAATGAGGACAGCGAATCACCTGGCGAGGGGAGGAAGAAAGGTCCCGAAGTGGAAGGGCTTTTGTTTGGGAGGAACCTTTCCTCGTAGCCTTCCCAGGAAAGAAAGGTGCTTTTTTTTTCTTCTCTTTTTTTGTTGTTGTTAAACCCACAGTCATTAGTCTGCGATGAAGAGAAAAAACGTGAGGCCCTTTGCGGGACCTGAACCTTTTCAAATGCGAGCGCGCCTTTTGTTTTTGCAACCCTGTCAAGAACGGTCACCTAATTAGACCTGATATCTCTGGCCAAAGAGATCCCGTTTGTTAATGGCTCTTTACTGAATTTTCTTAATGAGTTTAGATGGCCATTGTGTAGCGGGGAGCTCCTCTAAGACAAGAGCGTTTCCACGCACGCACGCACACACACACGCACGCACGCACGCACACACGCACACACACACAGAGAATAAAAACAGAGGAGTGAAATGAGGGAGAAGATTGAGCAAAGATAGAGGCGAGCTGACATGACTGAGGGCTAAATAGGAAAGGTGTAGCGAGAGCCGTGAGCGTTATGGGTGGAATCAAGGCAGGGTCATTAAGGCGCAACAAAAGCGAGTGCTGGCGTACCCAGGGGCCTGCTTTCTATCCGGCTGCGCATTGTGTCAGCCCTTGTTGGCAGTGGACACAATGCACAACACCTTGATCACATCGAGCTGCTGACACCGTTTTCTTCAGCAAACTCCAGCGGCTTCGTTGGTGAAGAAATGCCCCCTTTCCTCCCCTCCGACGCCCGACATCACCACCGAGCCCCTCAGCCTCTTTTTTCTTTCTTTTTGTTCATGTCTCAAGGCTGCAGCCTCCCTTTCTTCTCAGCTCTACGGAGAGGGAACAAGCTTGTTAGCTGGCATGGATATTTTGACTGGAGATATACTTTGGCCACTTGCCTATGGAAACAGTGTCAAAGCACAACCTGGCTTAATTGTCACATCGGCAGTCCTGGGAGAGGTCTTTGGTGAGGTCCAGGCCTAATAAATATCAAAAGCTTCTCTCATCTTTCTGCTCCTTCTCCCCCCTTCTCTCAGCCCCTTCTTTTATGCCAGTGAGGGAAAAACTTGTAAATTAATCTCGGTGTCAAAACAAGACTTTTTCTCTTCTTCTCTGCCTGAGAATCTCTAGTTATTTTATTTTTTTTTCTGTTTTTGTCCCAGAAGTTTTCATCAAAGGGTAGCGGCTGTCTGAGACCTAGCGTAAAGGCCGTCCGCGCAATTTATAGATTTGATGTTTATAGAGGCTTGCAGTTTGCTCAGTTGATTTAATGAGAGGCTAAAGCTTCTGCAAAAAATAAAAAATAAATAAAGCGCGTAACAAACGGAGCTGGAGGAAGATAGGCTGCGTTTGGGGATCTCCAGGGTTAGCTTCTCTGTTGTATTGAAAAATGGTGGCGTGAAGCACTGATTCCTGATTAGACACAAGATGAGAGGTGGAACATCATGACAGCACATGAATTCAAATCATTCCTCATGCTTATCGACAGCAGAACATCTGATGTAACTCTGCAGATCCACTTTGATGCTGAGAGGTTATGCAGCCTCAGCAGATGTTTCTCAAACACAAAAAGTAAGTTTCTTCTGTTGGATTTATAGAAAATACACATTTTTTAAATATTTTGCTAGCATTGCATCTCAAAGCCTCCAACAGAAACTTGACTAAAATTAAAATTTGTATTTGTTAGTGACATTTGTTGTAATTGCTTATTTCTAATATTTGCCATTTGAAGTAACGTAAAGCACAATATCTATCTGCTTACTTTACCAGAAGTTACGGTTGCTTTACTGGATATTACAGGTAACTTTACCAGACGTTGCAGGTTATGTAATCAGGTGTAGGTTTCTCTCTTTGTGAACAGGGTTTTTTATCAACTGCTCCACTAAACAAATCAATATTACTCAAAAGGAAATATTGTATCCTTCCTTTTATTTTGAAGGCTAAGTTCAATGTTCATTATGCCGACAGTCATAAAACTGGAAGCCTCCATTGATCACACAGTAACACACTTCAAAAGCTGTCAGCTTGTTTTCTTTAACGTGGCTCCAAGACAAATTCCTTCACATTTCTACAACGTGGTGCATTAAGTGATTTGGAGTATGATTATCAGGAGACAATCCGCCCTCCCTCCGTTTTTTTACTGCTTCAGGGTCGGAGTGTCTCGTTAAGCCACGACTGATGCACTCAGACAGTCATCGCCGCTTTGTGAAAATCGGGGAGTTTAGGCTTTTATCTTCCCCCGTCTATTTTAATAAGCACACTTTGTGACAGCTTAGGTTTCCCCGGCATCTTAGGTGAGGCACGGCAGAGGCGGAGACCTCCAATTAAAGAGGGAGGGAGGCATGGAGAGTGACACGGAGGAAGGTGATGAGAGACGAGACCCACCAACAGATGGTGGACGAAAGGAGAAAGACGGCTCGTATCTGCATGGCCTTTCTTCCTATAACCCCACTCCTTGTCTGCGGCCTTGCCTTCGTTAACCGAGTTACGCCGGTTACATTAGCCGCTGGGAATGCTTTATGTACTTGTACCAATTCAATTATTTGTTTCTGCGACTCAGGCATGGCAGGAAGTGAGGAGACAGGCACTCACATAAAGTCTACGTGTTAATTTCCAAGTAATGCAGTGGCTGTGATCGCGTCTGACAAGACAATTGATACCACTGTCAGGACAGAGACACCCCTAAAGGACGCCTTTTATTTATTTTTTTGCTGTTTTTCTGTCCTAACATGCAGAGCGTCACGGTGACACACTGTTCAGATAAACGTCCTGGAAGCCCTTTGATTAATGTAATACAATAAGAGAAATGGGAGGCTAAAAATGCCTGTGCACGTCTTGTTTCTGAATATTCGCCTCAACAAACGAGGTAGTGTCTGTCTGTCTCCCCGTGCCCCTCTGTCGAGGACCTCTCAATCGTTTCCCCTGTCATTAATCAATAAACATGACAGTGACAAACACTCCAAGGTCCCCATCTCCCCTTTTTCTCCTGGCTTTATTGCTTTATGGCTCCTCATTGTCAGGCTTGCCTACACATGTATTTCCATGTCATCTTTTGGAGGTGTCAAGAAGATGACAAAGGGAAAAGTGGCGGCGTGAGGGGGGCTGGCAGTTCATTTATGTCAGTCTTAAACCCAGACAGCATTCATAAATTCATAGGTTTGCTTGGAGACACTTCCTGCAAATGCTATAAAAATGATGCTTTAAGTCATTATAATACAAATTCATCTCAAAATAATGAGTTACTAACTCAAAATCATCCCCTGGCATCTCAACATTATGAGTAATAAAGTGTTAATTATGTGATACAATATGAAAAAATCCCTCCCTGTTGCTATTACAGCAGGAGTATTACCTAATTAAAGCAGCACAAATATGACATGTGACCAACAAACATAGACTTACAGTCAAGAACAAAACGCATAATAGTCTCATTATTATGGGACGTTAAATTATGATGATATTTCTACGCAGCATCGTACAATTAAGAGATGGAAGTTAGAAAATCACAATCATAGCTCACATTGTGTCTCATAATATGACTCTGTGTCTCATAACTATGAAATAATACAAGTATGTATTAATAATAGACAAGTACTCAGTCATTATGAGACGCCATGTTGTATTTATGATACACTATCAACCACGACTTGGCATGTAATAACAATGCCATTGCACCTAATTATGACTAATTATTTCTTTACAAATGTGGTATTTTATAGTTTAATCTAATAGTTAATTGTAATTAGTTTGTTTCTCATTTGATACAAATCATCACATAATGAGAAACAATGCCAGGTTTTTAATAAAAACGCCAAATTTGTAAGTTCTTACTGTAACTATATTCTTAGTATAGTTACTATACAAAGTATCATATGTACTGTCATGTATATGATACTTTGTACCATTTTGTATCATATATGATATGATATATTGTACTTTGTATCATTTATAATACAAAGTTGCTATTTTAACTTACAATTAACAAGTTTTCCACAACAGTTAGATAATTGTAACTCATATTTATGACCTCATATCTCCTAATTTATAGCTACGCATTAATTATGAACTCTTTTGGTTATTGTATTTTCTCATAATGATCAGAATCGTTTCATGTCATTTAGCTGCTGGTGCCCAGGAATTTCACCTCTAAGGGAAAAGAAAGTTTTTGCAAACCCTTCGTTTTGCTTTAACACTCCAAATAAAACCTGCAGCTTGCAAAAACTAATCAAACAGATCAGTTTTCACTTTGCTTTTTGTTTCCGACATGTAAAAAAAACAGAAAAAGAAAAGAACGAGGACACGCGTTTTTGGTCATAAAGTTGCAAATCACAGGTGGAGACACCTGACTTCCCTCCAAACAAATCCTGTTAATTATTGCACATTACCTGTTAGCGGCCGGGACAAAGTTACAGATAAGTTACCTTTGTTTGGGCGTGTGAGGCCAGGTGGAACATACCTGAGCTCTTGTTGGAGGGTAGAAGTTATCTATTAGTGCAGGTTCTGTGTTTTGAGGGGTGAAAATCCAGGTGAAGATGTTAAACTGTACCTTGTTTTTACAGTGCAGGTTCAGGGAGAGCATCAGCAGATTAGTCATTTTCAGATGGATGGAAAAACGAAAAACGACCAAACTTTAAATAATCAGAAACCAAGGAGAAACTGAAGTAACACGGAGCAGGTAAAAAGGGCTACCATAGAAACCAACCTGAGCGTGCAGAGAAGACAGAGATTAATGACGTGTTAAGAATATTAATATGATTATGTGGTTTGACTTCAGATTAGCTCATGCTGTGATAAACATTATCTTTAAACCTGACAATTATAATTTAAAATTTGATTCTCCTACATGTTCATCAGCTAATCCTGCAATAATCTTGTGCCTGAACTGGAAGAAGAATGGCAGCTTTCTAATGTTTACAGATAAGTTACCGTATCTGAATGTATTCAATAATGTATTTTCTCTTAAATGTTTAACTCTGAACAAATGTAAAACTCACATTTAGCAAATCCTGCTGGGTTTCCTGTCACATTAACTAATCTTAATCCTATGAGTTTACTCATTTCCTATGAGTAAAGAACGTAATATTTAAACAAAAATCAGTTTAACACATTAGCATACAAACATTAGCATGCTAATGTTAGACTAACATTAGCATGCTTATTCTAGGCTCAAGCAGCTAAAGGTTTAAGTTCATTTTGGCCTGTTTTATTCCTTGTTTGTAAAACCTTTAATCACCATCTTATATCACACAAATTATACATTATGGATAAATAAGATAACCACAATTACGGGTGAATATTTGCACGCTAATGTTAGCATGCTAATTTTATAATGCTAGCTTATGAATTAGAAACCAATACCACAGTTAAATTGTTCCTTGTTTGTAAAACCTTTGTTTTCTAGATTATATTACATAAATTATAAATTATGGATCAATAAGATAATCACAATTATGGGTAAATATTTACATGCTAATGTTAGCATGCTCATATTACAATGCTAGTTTATGGATTAGGAAACAAGAGCACAGTTTAAATTGGCATATTTTGTTCCTGTTTGTCTTCACCAATTTATATTGCATAAATTACATTTTTGGATAAATAAGATAATCAAAATTAGGGGTGAATATTTGCATGCTAACATTAGCATGCTAACATTACAATGCTAGTTTATAGATTAGAAACCAAGACCCCAGATAAAAATGGCACATTTGTTCACTAGCTTATATCACATAAGTGATAAATTATGGATAAATGAACTAAACACAATTAGGGCTGAATGTTTGCATGCTAACCTTAGCATGCTAATGTTACAATGCTATTTTATGGATTAGTTAAAATTGGCATATTTTGTATGAAACAAAACGATGAAACAGTATATCCTAATCTTTTTGCTGTTACTCTTCTGAATGTATTTCACATAAATAATGTAAATTATCCTTCAGATTGAAACGATTCAGATCCTCTAAAACAAATAAAACGCCTGCTGAATTTCCCCCTCATCGGTTAAATAAAACAAGACATCCTGATACACTCCTTCACTATCCCTGACACCTTTGCTTAATCCACTTACAATATTTGAGCTGCTACACAAACAAATTGATATCATCAATTGTGATGTTGGCAAATACCACAGCCAATCTGCTCATGAATGTTTATCTCCTCTAACACTCACCCACCTGCTAAGAGGTGCCACGCTTTAATGAAATTGTTTGGACTACCGGCGCCCGTTGCTAAGGAACTGTGTTCCTCCTTGGTTCTGATTTTTTTTTTTTTGCCTGCAGATTTCTGTCATCAAATGATGATTAGAGACGAGCACACCTCAAGGTGCTCGAGCCACTGAAGGGTGTATTCAGAGCAAGATTGGCAAACAGCTTCAGGCTGAAAAATGAGCCTTTGTGTGTTAAAGCCTTTTTCCTGGCGTCTGCTCCGTTTGTGGCCTTAATGCGATTGGCGTTGGTCCATGTTTACATTTTAAAGGTAGGATGTCCAGAAATCCGGCGGCGTGAGGAATTACACGGCTCTGACAAGGTGTGGGTATAAACCTGTTTCCTCTACTACATCTCTCGCCCGCGATTAGGGATTGTCACAGTCAACTTTCGATGCTGCCCCTTTCATCCCCGTTTGATGTCTGATTCTTTCCCCTCTCGTGTTTTGCGGCTCTCAGACATAGGTGACATGAAAAGAGTCTAAGATCAGGTGTTTCATGAATATGTTTACACCAAGAAGAAATGCTTCCTCTCTTTTCTGCTGGAGGGCCGATGTTTGACTTGATTTGCGCTACTTCACGCTGTAAGCACAGACACCTTGCTTGGGTTTCAGGAGGATCTGCATCTATTTTTCATCAAAATTCATGAAGGTGATGCTTCATCCTTCCTGAAATGATTGAGTGATGTGCGAGAAAGAAGCTAAACCACTTTGGGTAATTTTGACTCTTCTGAGACTGAAGGAGGCGTATAAAAAGTACATTTTAACCAACATACATGTGTTAAAATGTATGTTGATTTAAGACTTTAAGAGTAATTGTATTCAGATTGGTTCATTTCCCATTTCCAAATCATTCCTTTATCCAAAGTCCACAAGTTTTCTAATGAATGAAGGTCAGGACATTGGGAACATCATTCCATAACCTTTATTTTGGTCTTTTTCTTTCATCAATCTTACTTGCCATCTTGCGTTATCCCTTGCTTCAGCTCAAGTTTAGTTTCTTTCTGTTTAGTTTTATTTGCTCTACTCACCAGTATTGAGCTTTTTGTGTCATTTCCACTCTATTATTCTCAACTGGCTCCTTCTGTTGCATTCCAGTCTGACTGCAGTTTCCAGTCTCTCTGTCTTACCAAACCTGTTGGGTATTTTTGTCCTGTTTAGTTTCAATTCAATTATCATTGATCCCAATGGGAAGTTTCAGCCTCAGCATGATGCTTCCACCACTGGTCTACAATCTAACCTTGACTCCTCCAAACATAATTGTTGTTTCTGCAGCTCAATCTTTGCTTCATCCGACTAGATGAAGGCAACTGGTTTCTGCATGTGGGCAACTTCAAACCTCAGTGTCTTTTCTTGGTTGAAACTTTGTCTTCTGGAGTCTCACCAGGTAGTCCTCCTTGGTCCATCACCACATCCCAAAGGTTTCTACTGGACTGAGATCTGGTGACTCTGGAGGAATCTCCAGTTCAGTGAACCAGTCTGAGATGATTGGTGCTTTATGACATCCTGCTGGAAGTATCCATCAGAAGATGGTACACTGGTCACAAAGGGATGGACATGGTCAGCAACAATACTCAGCTGTGACGTTGACACGGTGCTCAGTTTGGACTAATGGGTCGGGAAAATATCCCCCACCAGCCTGAACCGTCGATACAAGGCAGGATGGATCCAAGCTTCATGTTGTTGACGCCAAATTCTGACCCGACCATCCGAACGTCGCAGCAGAAATCCAGACTCATCAGACCAGACAATGTTTTCCAATCTTCTATTGTCCAGTTCTGGTGAGTCTGTGTGGACTGCAGCCTCAGTTTCCTGTTCTTAGCTGATAAAGTGACACCCGGTTGGTCCTCTGCTGCTGTAGCCCAGCCGTGTTCAGAGATGCTCTTCTGCAGACCTCGGTTGTAATGAGTTGTAACCGTTCCATCAGCTCCAACCAGTCTGGCCATTCTCCTATGAATGGCATCAACAAGGCCACAGGTCAGAGCCGCTCACTGGATATTTTCTCTTTTTCCGACCATTCTCTGTCTCTGATGGTTGTGCGTGAAAATCCCAGTAGATCAGCAGTTTCTGAAATACTCAGACCAACAAACACACCACATTCAAAGTCACTTACATCACCTTTCAGTTTTGTTTCCAAGCAGTTGGTCAGATTGTGTTATTGAAATCTAATCAATAAAAAATCATCTCTTTTTACATCCTTTTCAAGAATAGATCAGCCAGGTTTATGTCCGTCTTTCTGCAAAAGGAAGCAGCTCTTTAACTTCAGAAATGTCAACAAATGTTAAACAAATCATGTTCCAAACTTCATTTTTTGGTTATTTTAACACGCGTATCTCAGTTTTCTTTTTTGCCTATCTAACCCTCCCCCTCAGGAGCTGTAAACTGGCAGTAAGTCAAAAGCTTCTGCTCCCCCCTTCTGCAGTCTCTTTACCCCCACTTTGTGACTGTAGGTGAGCATCTGGACAATGGCATACGGTTATCAGAGCCTCTCCACAGGCCCTCTGCGTGGGATTCAATCAGGCGGAGGCAGGAGGGCCTGTGGATTGTATAGATCCAGAGGGTCGATCCATAGGGGAGCTCAGCCTCTGAAACTTCGCTCCCTTCGCTCCCCCTCCGTAAAGGTGGAGCCACCGCTCCACTCACCGCATGTTTAGATCAATTGCATCCCTGTTAATGGAAAATAATTGAAGTTCCCCTCGAACCTGCTGGTGCCGCGACAAAGAGACGACCTGTGAGGGATGTTTTTAATTCAGAACGCCGCGCTAACCGGGTGAGCCGGACTCAAATTGACGTCTGTGTTCTCAGAGTTTTTTCCTTTCTTCAGGCATCCTCGTGATAATTACTAACGCTGTGGAACAGAGGGGGAGAGAGAAAGCTTTCTATAGAAAGAAAGATGGCAGACACATCAAGAGTCACGCCAAAATGGTTCCTCCTTGCATGCATTAATGACCGTATCAACTGAAAAGCATCTAAAGTGCTTTGAAAGTAGGTACGCACACGCGCGGCTCGGACTCAGACTCACTTCATCTTGTGATCTCCATCTCTAATGTAGACTTGGTGAGGGAGGGGAAAGATGTTAACTGTGAAAAATAAACGTCATCATTGGCCTCTTCTTTCAGATGGTTTCCTCAGATAATAATTTTAAAAAAAATCTACGGTCCAACTGGGCAACTCGAATCAATCGGCACAATTAGAGCCCGCGAGCCATTACACAGACACACATCTTCCCATTTGTTCCACTCAATGCTCTCCGCTCGCTTTGTGCACAGATAGGCTGCTGGTGAAAAGCCAGAGTGGAAGTGGAGTCTTAAGAGACTCTTCTTTGTGATCAGGGTAAATATAAGTCAAGGTATAATGAACACGTTAAGCACGGAGGAGGGTCCCAACCTGAGGGCCGGGGGCTGAAACAGGGCCTCCGCCCTTATTTTATTTTACCAATCAAATCGACAGTTTTATCTGTATTAAAGGTGAAAATACGCTAAATACTATTTAATTTCAAGAAGTTCTCATCGAATGCAGGAGCAGCTACTTGTTTGTATTTTAACAGGTTTTTAATTTATAGTTTTACCGACACATCCCGCCACAAACGGACCTCCAGACCAAACGTGTCGGCGACCGTAACTCTGTGACGCTTTGTGCTGTCTGAAAAATCCCAACGGTTTCTGACAGGGGAGACGTTGAGCTTTCCAGTCCATATCAGGTTATTACGGTAATTTCACGTTTTTCTTCGGTTTACTCTGATGAAACCTAAAGACGATTCACAGCTTTTAGGAAGCGGTGAATCGTGCATAACTGCTAGATATTGAAAGTTTCAGTTGTCGTGGAGAAATGGGCAAAAATATATTTACTCACAGGACATTTAAAGAACAGCAAACAGTCAAAATAAGTAAAAAATTGTTTAGTTTGACTAAAAACCAGGCTGTTCAGAGTTGCTTTTGAAACATCATAAATTAAACATTAATCAACGTAACGACAACAAAATGTAATGTTTTAATTGATAGCTGTGCTTTGTGACTGTATTTGTATGTAAAGTACCTTGAAATGTGTTAAATGAAATGATAAAAACATCTGTGGATTTTCTGAGTAAGAAATTGACGAACAGATTCAACATAAAAACAAACAGGAATGAAGTCAAATCTTTTCCAGACAGTACAGGAAGTCCATGAAATAATATTGGTTAAAATAAGCTTTATCGTTTTCCATCAGGACTTTTTTTTTTTTTATCTAAGTTTTAATCAATCTTTTGGGTCAATTATCCAAGCAGAAATCTCGATCTGGCAGATGATCTGAACTGGCTCCGTGGTGAGATTGCCCTCAGTTACCTCATCCGCCATGTGTTCGCTCAGATCTGTGCTAGGTATGGAGGAAGGAAGCAGGGAGAGGAAAGGAGCGTCTCCTGGGAATGATGAAACCGAGCGCTCATGCAGTGAAGGGGTGAGTGTCTCTTCTGGAAGTAAACCAGGCAGACTAAGCGCTTCTATCCGGCCCGGGTCATCAGTAATGGCTTTGATTGCAGTGTGATAAAACCCGCCTGGTGACACGTCAGTAATGAAACGAGACCTTAAACGATCAATGCGCCAGCTAATATTTCTTTATCACCTCATCAGGTGTTATAGAGAGTTTGGATTCTGGTAAATCAATAAAAATAGAGAAAACATGAAAAGTTTCACAGACTCTGCTTGGGAATTACATCAGAAAAATATGATCATTGGTAATAAAAATATTAACTCAGGTTTTTTGTGACATTAACAACAATTTTCCAGATTTAAACCACTTGGTTATTATTTACCAGGCAGTTTTAGGACAGAAGCAGAGAACAAACCTGAGTGAAGTTGGCCCCCCAGCGTCTTCACATCTTACGACATCAGTCTCAAACGTTTGTGCATCAAAAATCTGCATTTGTGTCATTTTAAAGATATTAAGAAATGTTTCCAGAGGTCATGAAAGGTCAACCAGACCTTCTTTAAATCAGACAAGATTGCTGTCAGTCAACTCGACGATGTTTGTGCAGCAAAATGTTTTGTTTGTGCTGCTATAATTTTAACAATATTAATAAATGTTTCCAGAAAAAGTAAAAGTTGGGGGGATGTTGCTTAATATCTTCAAAGTCAGAGCAGCACAAACAAGACATCATTGAGTTGACTGACACAATAATAATAATAATAATCAATTTAATTTATAATGCACTTTTCATTAATAAAAATCTCCATGTGCTACACGGTGCAGCTAAAAACAAATAAAATCAACAATAAAAAAAAGACAGTCATTTAAAAGTGTCTAAAAAGAAAAGTTTTCAATCCGATTTTAAAATCGGACAATAATTGCGGGGCTCCCAAATAGTCCGGGAGAGAGTTCCATAGACGAGGAGCAGCCACAGCAAATGCTTGATCACCCATAGTCCTTAGTCTTGATCGAGGAAGGTGGAGAAGATTACAGGCTTGGGATCGTAAGGATCTAGAAGTTGAATGTGAAATAAGGAGGTCCTTCAAGTAATCCGGTGAGGTTCCATACAGACAGTGATGGGTGATAAGTGCAATTTTGTACTGAATCCTATAAGTTACAGGAAGCCAGTGAAGCTCGTAAAGAGTAGGTGTGATGTGATCAAATTTACGAGCTCTCACTAAGATCCTGGCAGCACAGTTTTGAATGTATTAATCTTGTCTGATTTGAAGAAGGGCTGGTTGACCTTTCATGACCTCTGGAAACATTTTGTAACATCTTTAAAATTACATAAATGAAAACTTTTGATCCACAAACGCAGCACAAACGTTTGAGACCAATTTCATTAGATTTGAAGAAGGTAGGGGTCCAACTTCACTCAGGTTTGTGGACTGAAATATAAACTCTTTTTTAATTCAAAGTGAAAATAACTTAAACTTAAACACACAAATAAAAAGCAACAATAATCTGAGATAGAGAAGGTGTTATTTGACTAGCAACACATTAAAGTTAAAATAAACAGTCTGTACGTCTAACAAAAAAATAATTAAATGTTTCTCTCTTCTTTTGCTAAAACAGCCCAAAATAACTCAATAAAAAAGACATTTTCTTCACGGTGTCACCTTTGTAGGTGTGTTATTGAGCGATGATTGTCTGGCTTGCATTCCCTTTGGGAAAATGCGAGACAATTATGTCATTTGTGTAATTATACCAGCATGTGAGTGGTGAAATCCCAGCATGCAGCTGGAAGTAAGGGAACGGTTCAGGAAGTGGCAACGTTCACGTTTTGACATGAAGAGGAACCACGCAGGTAACAGAGCGAACATCTGAGTTAATCCTGAGGTGTTTGTGTTCAGTGTTTCTGGGATGTTTGGGGCTCAGGTGAGGCCTCGCCCACGGGCAGGTGAGAGGTCACGAGGCTCAGCTCTGAGAGGCTAATAATTAATGATCAAATTTTAGCAGCGGTGGCGGCGCTGCTGCCAGGCTCCAGTGATGCCATTAATCCAGCTCAGTGAAGCTGGGCCCTTTTTGCTCAGGACCTGCTGCAGCTGTCACCGTACTTGCTTAATTATCCCATCTCCCCCAGCCTCACCCGTCCCTCACCCCTCCAGCCTGAGGCCACGGTGAAGCGGCTGCCCACAACCCCCACGTCGCCCCTTTGCCCCCGTCGCCTCCCTTCCTTACTTTCCTGGGGTCGGCAGCAGAGCTCAGGGCGAAAAACAAAGAGGTTAAAGTGGGTGAATGAGCTTCTTCTCTGTATCTTCTGTTACTCATCACAGCGACAAATGATCTCAAGGCTCATGTTAATTTGTCCAATGAAGAGTCTATGAGCTTTATACTGGCACAGAATGAAGATGCTTTCATGCATCGGTAACATCATGGAGCGTCGCTACACATGGGTTAGCATTAACCCAAGAGTATAAACATTTGGTTTTAATTCTCAAAAACATACAATTAGTAGACAAAGTGTACTTAATCAATGAGAATATTCAACAGCTAAAGCAACTATAGCAACTACAAGTAAAACGGCTAAAGCTAACGCCAAATCTACAATAACTACAAAGCTATAAAAGCTAATGCTAAGGCTGTACGCTCATGTAAAGCTAACATAATAACAGCTAAAGCTACAACAGGCCTCACCACAGTTAATGCTAAAGCTAAAAACCTTTGGGCAACCAGGTCTAAAGTTACGATAGCTAGCATAAAGGTAAAGCTACTAATTCAGCTGTAGTAATATAAAATTAAACTACTACAGTTTTAGCTATAGTAGCTACTGTAGCTATAGAAGTTACTATAGTTAAAACTATAGCTGCTATAGTAGCTATACTTACAATAACTGAAGCTACAACAGCCATAAAGGAGCTAACGCTAAGCCAAAAATGCTAAAGAACTACTGTAAACACTGCAGCAGTTAAAGTTAACAATTACAATAAACCTAAACTTTATTTACAGTATCTACAACTTCAGCTCCATCAGATAAAGCTAAAGCTACAACAGTTACATCACTGAAATACCTTGAGCTAACAACAGATACCACAGCAGCTAAAGCTAACAATAGCAACAACAGCCACAGCTAAAGAGCGGAAATGAGCAGATAATAAAAAAAAACATGTTTTTAAGTTGAATAATAGGGTTTTTGATTTCTTTTCTTTTCTTTTTTTCTTTACAAAAATTGCACAATTTCTTTTTTGTTTTTTAAATTCTTCTGTTCAGTTTTGCATCTTTGTTTAAATCTTACTTTGGAATAACAGTTTTGAATTTGCGCCTTTAGCATGTTTGTTTATTTACAGTTGAGTTTTTATTCTTTTTCCATGATATTCCAGAAACTTTTGTAAAGCTAGCTTTTAAAAAAGTAATTCCTGTTTTTATAGTATAATTTCGAATGAAAACATAATTTAAGATGCGTACAGAACATGAAATTTAGAGCATGTATCAAATTTACAATTATTATCCTTCCATTTCTATGCTTTGTTTCGTCTCTTCTTATTAATTTCTTAAAGTTTTGTCGTGCTCACTTCATTTCTTATTCTTTAAATCGCTCCACTGTAGCTGCTCCTAAACGGCCCCATTAGATGAAGATCTCTGGTAAATGTCGGCTCAAAAGCGACTTTATGACTTGTTTGATTTTGTTCTTTGCTTTCAGTTGTTCTAAAAGGTCAGATTTACTGTTTCTTTAAATAAACGTGAAGAAAAGCTGAAAAGGAACATGAACCCATCGGATGTCTGCACTGATGAAATAAAATTTGAAGGGATTTTACTACCTGCCTGCCGGCCGGCCGGCTAGCGCTCTCCTCCATGTAATATTTACCAGTGTCGGATATCTCAACCTGCCTGCGCTGCAAGGTAAGCTAAGTTTACCTGCTTGTCTCAGCACAGGAGACACTCAAGGAGCATGCTCTCACGCTAACAAACATCCTTTAATATTTCATCCAGGCTGGGCGATATGTTTAGAGAACTCTCTGCTCTTCCAAGCTGTTCTGAGGGGAGAGGAAGGGGCTCATATCCACTCTCACTTTGCCAGAGGATTATTTCCGTACCTGTTCAAACACGCTCAGCTGAATTATTCATCCCGCTGAGCCCCTGCACTGTGTGCACTTGTACTGCAAGTATTAAACATCTCACCCATGCTTTTACCTCTCCGCCGTGGAAGTGCACCTTAGCAGACGAATAGGCGACGCGGCAGAGCAGGAGGTTCTGTTTTCTTTCTTTTTTTTTTTGGCCTTGGAGGAAAGAAAACAAGTTTGCCTGCGGCAGAACAAGCGCAGCGCTCGCTGGTTAACCTGAGCTCTGAGCTGAGGGCTGTGATTGTGTGTGAATTATAGATAAACTCTCTGAGTGGATCAGGGGAAGAGCTACATGTTGCTCTGTCAGCGTGAAGGAGCTGCTCACCTTTCTGTGCAGCCGAGCAGAAAGTTTCAGGTGAGTCTGATTTTTCTTCAAAACAGAAACATTTATAACGGTGAAATCTGAGGCAAAGTAACGTGCTGAAGTATTCACTTTTTAAAAAAATCTAATTTCAACTGTACTACTTTAAAGGTAGTTTTTCAAGCAAGATATAGATACATTTTTTTTTATAAATTATTGCTTATGTGTACTAGCTTGTCAATTAATAAGAAATTTCCCCTTAGGGATCAATAAAGTATTTTATGTCTGTCTGTTTTTTAATATTGATAAAAAAACAAAGTGTTATTTCCATCAGCAGATTTTTAAGGCAAAAGAAATTAAGTTTTGCTTTGATACGCTGCAAAAACAGAAAGTTTTACCAAGTATTTATGTCTATTTACAGAACACAAAACAAACTTAGTAGCAACTTTTCATCAAGAAACAGGAGTTTGATTTAAGTCAGTTAATATTGATGAAAAAGTGGCAGATTACTTCACTTATAACTGGCACTTCTTTTTAATCAATGTTAAGGAGTTATCGACTTAAAACAAGCTCCTACATCTTGTTGAAAAGTCACCAGGAAGTTAGTTTTGTCTCATTTCAAGTAAACTGAGATATTTGAAGTAGAAACTGAACAAAAACACTTGGTAAGATTTTGTGTTTTTGCATCATTTCTGGAATATTTTTCACTCACCTTTTCAGGATCTTCGTATATTTTCCTTCCACACATCTCAGCTTGCTGGTGTTTTTCACTGGACCTCTGGTTTCGCTCTAATTAAAAAAAGAGAAGTGATTCTTTAACGACTATAGTGTAGGCCTCTTCAATTTGATGTAATCACACAAGAGGGTGTCTCGAGATGAAAGATTATAAAAGGAGCTGTGTGCCATTATTATTATCAATCTTCACTTATCAAGACGAACGCCTGATAATTTACAAAAAAAAAAAATGAAGGAAGTTTTACACTTTGTCCTTTTTGATTGAGATAATTGAAACATCCACTCCTGTGATAACTGGAGGGGAAAACCTCAGATTTATGAGTTTAACTTTAAAACTGTTTGGAAAAAGTAGATTAGGGGAATAGATAGCCTTTATATTGGAGCACCTGCAGCTGTTAGCACATGGAAAACTAACAAAACCAACCAAATAATCAAAGTATATCATGTAAAATTTCACATTTCTGCTCCGATAATCGCCTCTCAGTCTCAGTAAAACGTTAAACCTTGCATGAAAGCCATGTCCATTGATTTGTGGGCGCCGCTTTGTGAACGTCAATGAAAATAACTACAAAGGAGTGACGAGTCATCAATGCAATGCGTGAAACGGTCATAAAAGGACGGTTGACTCAGATTTACCAGGAAATAGAGTCTGGTTTGAAATAAGAAGGGGCTGAATGGTGGAACGAAGCGATAAAAAGTGATAAAAAGATCAAAGTTTCAATATGGTTCCAGCTCTGACCGCGCTCGATGCATTTAAGGTCTTCAAAGCCAGCACTGGAAAAATATTCAGTCACTTGCAATAAATAATAATACAGAAATGAGCACATAATGGCTGTGTTGTAGTAGACATTTGGGTACCACCATCATGGTGAGTCCAATCCGTACCCAACAAGCCAGAGAAAATGGCGCTAAGGTGATCAACTAGCTAACTGTAGGAATGTTTTCAAACCGTTTCCAGTCCCATTCTGTCTCTAATCTGCTCTTAAATTCCTTTAGATAGGATTATGGCTTTAACGATTCCTCGAATGATTCGAGAATCACGATTATTAAAATTCCTCAAGGAAATTACCTGCCTCAAAGCTTCGTTGAATTATGTCGGGTGATTATTTATGTTGCGCAACGCTCTCACTTCCACCTAAGAGTTGTTGATGGAAGCTAAGCGTTAGCGTCAAATCCAGTCGTTCACCTGGACAGAAAAGCTACAAATGGCTGGAAAAAGTGAGGGTTCATCTGTTAAACTGACTGAATATGAACACATGAACTAGAAACTGGAGTAGAGACATTTTAAGAAGTGTCTTTGTGAGCCTAAATTGAATATAATTTAAGATTTTTTGTCGACGTTAATTTAAAAATGTATCTATTATTGTTACAAGTTAATTTTCTAAGCTACAAAAAAGTAATTTTAAGGAAACACAAATATGGAAATTTGAGCCGATGTTGATATCCGATACTAATACTCTTTTTATGGTAGAATTTACTAATATTTTAATTGATTACTCAATTAATAGTCAGAATAATTGATTAAATGCTTGATTACTAAAATAATCATTTACAACAGGATCATGATGTGCTGCTTTTTGAAATCATTTTACCTACTTCATGCTGTCAAACGGATTTGAGTCCATTAATGACGCATTACCATGGCAACAATGTGTCTTTATTTGATGAGCATCTCAAAAGCTCAGATAATAACTTAACTTTGACCCCAAATCCCAAAGAAGTTTAAAATGAGGTTTTATGGAGGGAGAGAGTAAAGAAGGACGTTCAAACCCATCATTAGTCAGAATAGGCCTTATCCCCTACTCCAACATCCTCTGCCAGCCTTTCTAACCAGGATCAGCAGTGGTTGCAAAAACCTGATGGAGACATCCAGGTCATTTTATTGTAAAATAATATTTCTACTGCCTGGATATTGAGCTGTTAGCATCAGAGGGTCTGTTTACTCCCGGTTCATCTTTCAGACCTTTAAGTCAAAACAGAATTAGTCCGCTCCGCGTCGAACACTTTTTCATGGTGTTGCACGTCCTTCTACTCTTAAACTCATCACCTTTTTCTCATGAAAAACAATCAATGTGTGTTTTTTCCACAAGTCGTTATTGAGTCATTAGCTTGATTTCTCCCTCTGATCAGTGAACCGGCGGTCACTGGAAAAACAACGCAGTCATTAAGTAGCCATCAGGCTTCAAAGGTGCAGCCATGTTGTTCAAGTCTATTCATTTCTACATCCACAATGCAGATAAATGATGAGCTAAAGACTGCAAATGTCCAATTACTGGTCCAATCAGAGTCCTCTGTATTTATAGGCACCGCTAGTAAAATGTCTAAAGTCTTCAAATCAGATTAACCGTCTACTACAGAACCATAATTGTAAATTTAAGAACCATTGGAGGAAAAACAAATACTTCCTCCAAAATAAATGTGAGTAAAACTTTATTTTAATGTAAACGTTGCTTTTCAAGTTGCTCAGACAGTCAATCGGTAATCTGTTTGGTCCCGTCTTCCAGGGATAATATGATAATCCTCAAAATGGGAAAGACAAGAAGAACAGCAGCAGAGAACTAAACTTTTCTCTCAAACCATTAAAAACACTACTGATGGTTACACACTGAATATTTAGCATGAATATGTAGAGAAGGGAAAGTAAGGTAAAGGAACTGTGATGCTGTGGGATATGTGTCGTCAATTTAGGTTCAATTTGTCCAAAGATTCCTGCTGGTTCAACAAGAATGCGATGAATTATAGGTTAACAATTGAAAAGTAATTTACAGAACAGTTAATTTAATTTCTGATTTAAAAGCAATGATAATTTTGAAGACTTCTAACATGAACAGACCATCTCTAATTTGTCCTGAAAATCAGAGTCCTTATTTGTGGAGAAAGTGGAATTAGAAAAGGAATAACATTAAATTATTATGAGTTCTGGCCTTTAATGGCAGTGAGAGTCTCGGGGATGTTGATGGAGATCAATCCTATCAAAGCTGCTGCACTCCAGCACCGAATAAAAAGAACATTTCCCCGTTCTCCAGCTGCACAGAAGCAGCAAGGAGGTTTCTTCTGCTTCTCCCTCCACGCACCCGGGGCAGCTTTCTGCATCAGAAGAATTCCTGGCAAATTAATGCACTACCTCTTGGGCTAATTAAATTAGAGGGGATCAAAACTACAGAGCGGCTTTTGTGGTGGACACAATGTTGTGCTTCATGCGTTCTTTGCTCTGGGGGGAATTTCTGCCATTTAGCCTTCTCTCTGCCTGCAGCCCCATGCTGGACTCGCTCTAACACAGTCAAGTTTCTCTAATTTGCTTGAATGAGAAAGAATTATTAACTGATAATAAGAAGCCAAGAGAGAGGGGAGGGATGGGGGAGCTGGAGAGCATTGCAAAAGCTGCAGGCAAGGATGAGTGGGGAAAAGGGTGAACTCAGCGGCACCTGAAGCTCATGTGATTTTTATATTATTAATTCCTCCCCAAAACGAGGCATTCAGGAGTAAAATTGCTGTGCAAATGACAAAAACGATTATGGTTGTAATTCCTCTTCTTTGTGAGAATGTGTGCAGCTTTGTCGCAGCTCTAACTGGATCAGGCTGCTAACAAGCTACCGCTAACAATGTGGCATTAGCCATGACCTCTGCAATGCATGATGGATCTTTTAAAGGTTATTCCGCCTCATAGAGGGACACAGACATCACTGATAATATTTAAGCTAAACTACGAAACAATTAGTAGCACATTGTTACAGTAATTCAAACAAAAATACCACAAAATAAAATCCAATCCGGTATTCACCCAATTAGTAACTAATTGCAAACAGGCAAAGTTATGGACGGCTACCCAAAAAGAAGAAGACAACAGGAAGTGGCTGCTAGCAGGACCAAAACATGCAAGCGCCACAAAGTTAGCCACAGAAATGTTAGCATAGGGAGCAACATATTTGTGAAATTCTGCCCCAGAAAAAATACCATCAGTCTTTGACAACCAAGGTCAAAATTTACCACATTAATCATTGCTTGCGCAAACTAAGCATATTAGTGCAGAAATTAGCATGCTAATCTTACTATTAGCATCTTTATGCTAACCTTTATAGCCATTTTTGGTTAAAGTTGAGCTTCTGATGGTTTGTATCCCATTAAAAACAAAGTTTTAAGTGCAAAGAAATGGATTGTTACTGTCTTTTGCTGCTAAAGCTAGTTAGCATAGTGACTAAAAACAACAATTAGCAAATTCTACGGGTCAGAAATCAGTTTTACCTAATGTAAAATGTAATAAACGTTCTTTGTTGCCTTGACTGAGAAATGTAAAAAATTATTGAGGAAATTCGCTGAAAGTCTTTGTTAACGTTTAGCGATTTGGTTCGTAGTTCCTTTTTCGCCTAAACCATAAATACAGAAAACGAGCATCAAATAAACAATATCAGGAGGATTTTAACGATTCAAATTGCCAAACTGCTGTTACTGTTGATGTTAAGGGAACAAAAAACTAGTTAACAACCACAACAAGAAACGGTTTTAAATAATTCTAACAACAGCTGCTGAATCCTGCCCACACTGCTGTGGCTGGCACCCTTTTCTCCTCTCCACCCAGTGCGTTTTCTGAGATAGTCACACATTATGACCAATTTCAGGCAGAATTAATCAATTGAAAAAAAGTGGCCAGGCTGAGAGGAAAGAAAAGGAGCTGCTTTGGATCAGCAACAGAAGCCCAAAGTGTGCTTTGCATGCCTTGAGGAAATCTCTCGGAAGTCAAAGGAAGTAGCTCCCCCTCCTCTCCCTCCCTTTGCCACCCACAACACGTCTCAGTCCATTTTGGCAGCGCAAATATGAACAGATTAGGAATTAATGCAGGTATCAAAGCCTGCTTACCTTTAGATGAAGGTGGCGGTTCCCTACTGAGCCGCTGATAAATAAGGAATTTGCATTTTCTGTTTGATCCTGCCAATTACAAAGTGACTGCTGCAATCCGCTGCAACGCGTCGGGAAGGTAAATCTTTCAGGTTGAAACAACTGCTGCTCATTTCCATCAGAAGTGGTGATTATTACAATGACGGCTTCTTTTCCAGCCAGACGAGGGTTTTCTTTATAGTTATCCGGTGTCTGTTTCACTCTAAGAGCAGCGTGTCTCTCCTCAGAAGAGACGGACAATGATGCTGCAGTGGATCAGAGTCTGGTTGAAGTGACCCTTCAGCTGGAGGACACTCAGAACCATCAGGCTCATGACCTTCCGGCTCACACCGTGTCTGTGCTCTTCAGGGTTTCTCAAAGAGCTTTCTGGGCTTGGATTGGAAACCTTCCCACATTCTTTTCCACATTTTTGAAAAGTGTATCCCAATGATTAACTGCAAACAGTGACAAGAAGAAAGCCAGTATTGAACTCCCAAATGACTGAAACTCTTTGCTAACACGTAAAACGTTATCCCAATGATGAAGCATGGTGGTGGCAACATCATGGTGGTGGAAAAGTTTCACCTGCCTGGTTTGGAAACTTCAGATAATCTGGTTCTGCTCATATCTTCAAGTCAATTCAAAAATGCTTTCTCTCAAAAAGGAAATTAAATGTCATAATCTGAGGCAACAGAGAGATGCTGGAGTAGGGGATACAACCATCGCCCTTTAGGATCTGTAACATCGATCCTAAAGGGCGATCAAAGATCAAAACTATTTTTTGATCTTTCCCCTTCTGTCCTCTGGGACTTGAGATCACAGTTACAGTTTTATTTGAGCTTTTGAGATGCTAATCAGCAAAACATTTTCTAAAATATCACATTGGTGCCGTCGTTAAGTATCACAGCAGCTGTACAAAAGTAAAATAGCATCCAAAACCAGTGGGAATAATTCTCCAAAAGTGAAACGCTTCAGTCAAGAAAAGGTAACAGAGCTGGATTAATGCATCTACAGCAACAACGGCGCCGCTCTCATCTCTTGGATCAAGCCATTAGGCCCATCAGACCTAAATTTGATTGATAATCTGCTGCAAGACTGGACAATGATGTCCACAGATGCTGTCCGTCCAATCTGACCGAGCACGAGCAACTTTGCAAAGAGGAATGGGAAAAAGGATCAGTGTGTAGAGGGTCGAAGCTGGTAAAAAAGTTAGAGGTTGTAACCTGAAGGAGTCTGAATCCTTGTACAGAGCACCGTAACTGATCTTGATGCTTCCTCCTTCCTACGGACAAACAGTGACGTTGTAAGCAACCAGCTGTCCAAATTGCAACTTGCTCTCTAATCCAGAGAGAATTAGGGCCCTTCCTGTGTACAGGGTTCTCTCCCGGTCAGGGCCCCTGTCCTGTTTAGATTTGTGAGCTTGATAAACCTCGACGGCCAACAGGTCTGTTATGAGTGGGAAATGGCAAAGCAAGGAAGAGGGGAGGCGGAGGGGACTGGTCCACATTTTCTCATAGCCAAAGTCAACCGGGGATAATACCTCGATCCTAATGGGGCTCAGTGTGGGCATTATCACTCCACCAGTGTTTTCCCCCTAGACTTCCTCTTTGTTCATGTGGAAGTGAGTTAAGCCAGACTCCCACCGCCAAGCCCCGTCACTGTACCCAATGGTTCTGGTTGGGTTTCAGGTAATGTTCAAGGTCAATCTCAAAAGAGGAGCGAGATTCTCAGTGGCTCAGATTAAAAATCCTTGTGAGTACAAAGTCATGATAGGGAGAAGTTGTCCATCACTAAGAAACAAGAAATGCTGCTTCTAATTATCCTGAACGATGCCTTTCTAATGCCATCATCTGTCTGAATGCAGTTCTTTCTTTACATAAAAAAAACTGAGCTAAGGGAGATAACCGAGTTTAGGAAAGCACAGCTTTCAACAGCCAATAAATCACCCTAAGACGATTCAAAAGGAATCGTTCACAGCATATTGTCAACCTGCAATCGGGATTAGACAAAGTTTCTCTGGGTCTTCAAGTCAATAACTGAAATATTTATGTGCCCAAGTTACTTTGTGTTACTTTGAACACAAAGTAACTGACTTTTTTCAGTTTGTAAAGGAGTATAAAACCATTTAGAGTTTTGAGAGTCCAGAAAACCTCAGAGAGACTCATTATGCACACCTGGAGAAACCATTGAACAGTCGAGCTAACATTAGCTTTCAAGCTAATTTTAAAAAAGCTAAAATTAACTTACTGAATAGATTAGGTAAATGTCTGACACGCGACTGTAAGTCAGGGTGATAATGATAGCATTTAAGCTAACATTAGCTTTCTAAAGTTAACTTACTGAGTTAATACCACCCAATATGCTAGTGTTAGCTTAAATGACATTTAAGCTAACTGTAGTTTTAGCTCATTTTGACTTGAAAGCGAAAGTTGTCATTTTGAATGGATTGAGTTAATGTTAGTGAACATGATAGTGCTACCAAATTTGCAAACAATTTTAGCTTATAGCTGCCGTTAGCCTGCAAGCAAATTATTAGTCAAGCTAACATTATTGTTTTAGCTGAAATATACATTATAGGTCATTTTAACTTTAAAACTTAAATTAACATATTGATTTGAAGAACTTTGTAGCTCCAAGAGAGCATCAACAACTCATTTAGGAGGTCACAAAAGAAGCGTGAGCGGCATCTTATGGCTCAGTTAAGGTCAAAGGTCAACATTAGGAAAGAGAGACTGTGCAAAAGTGGCCTCCACTGATGGGTTTCCAGACTTTTGGGAAAGTTTTGTGAAAATATTTTTGTTGAATCTGCAGTAAAACTATGATTATACTAAAAGTCATAAATGGTGGTGGCAGTGTGGTGATCTGGGCTGTTTGTTGCTATGGGTGACCAACATGCGAGGTGTGACTGAATTAGAACAGTAAAGAAGAAACTTTCCCACAGGACTGTAGATGTTTTTGAAATAGAAAAATGAGATCAGTTCTGAAAACATGACTGCTTGATGTGGTCATTAAAGCAGTTTCATGGTGTTCTTTCTGAGCTCAGTCTCCGTCTAAGTGTTAACACAAGTTTCTGTGTTCTGTTTTCTTTTCCCAGGACCCGTTTTGGAGAACTTTAAAGCCGCTGAAAATAGATTCCTACTGCCTAAAATACGAACCTAAAAATCCAAAGTGTCAGTGACGCAGGAGGTCACCGGCTCTCTTATCGCGCGGAGCCGGATTTTGTTTTTTTTTTCCCTCCTCCGAAGCGGGCCGCTTCAGAGGATGTTGGAAAAGCTTCTCCTCAGCTAGGTAAACAATCAGCCCTGAGAACAGACTCCTTCTCTGCTCCGTCTCCAACAATCACACCAGCTCCGACCACAGAGGACTTCTTTTCCCCCTGCTCGCCTCTTCTCCCTGCTACACAGACCCCCTCCCCGACGAGAAAAGACAAAAAAACTGCCAGCTTTCAGCACGCACTACCACCCTATCTCTCTGTATACAGGACCCTGTCGGCCCGTTTCCTCTGTCAAACACCCCTCCTCTTTTCCCTTTTTGTTTGCTTTACTGTAATCATTTTGCTGGCCCAGAAACGTGTGGGTGTGCTGGCAGCGCTACAAAAACGAGACGCAGAGAGAAAGAGAAGTTACATGGGAACTGAGTTAAGGTTGAATATTTATTAGAAGAAGCCATCTGGCGTCGCAATGTCTGTACAGAGAGGGCTTGCTCTCTCCGTGTAATAGTCCTCCTCCTTCTCCGTCTTCCCTGACTTTATCTCTCGCTCCCTCTCTCGCTTTTTCCTCATTTCCCCCAGTGTCTCAGAGCAAATATTCAGCTCCAACCACATGCACGCTGAGCCTTTCACATAATCACAGCGTTATACCATTTCAAAGAGTCGCTAATCAAAGCGGAGAGCACGCAGATATTTTACCCTAAATGGTTTACTCTGCTGCTCAGGAGGGGCTTTCAACTGTTGTGACTCGGAGTCATCACACACCTCGTGTTTGTTGAAGACGTTTCGGAGAACAAACGCCGACTTTTCTGGTTTTCTTTATGTTCAAAAAAACACAAGTAAGCAGGAGATAAAGCGCTAAGAGCGTCTCCCTGTCCGGCAGAGACGGATTTAGTCTGCACCGGAGCATTTTCTTTAATAATCTGAATGTTTCTCCTGTTGGTGAAGTTTGGATTCAGACTCACGGTGCTTCCCCTTTGGAGCAAGCAAGAAATCTGAAAAGTGTGGCATGCACTTGAACAATATTCTGTAAAGCCAACGTTCACTGTAAAGAAAATTCTCATCCATTCTTTGTTGTAAAGTCTCAAAAAATTCTCAAGAAGATCCAGATCTGAACTTTAACTAGGCCTAAGCTTTGACCAGCTTTCCTGTTAAATGCTAATGAAAAGCATCCCCACAGCATGATGCTTTCACCACCGAGTCTCACTGTGGAGTTGCTGTGTTTTGGGTGATTGCTGTTGACAAGTTGACCAAATACTTAAATCTTGGTTTTGTCTGACCATAGCACCATAGCTTGTCTGCAAACTTTAACTAGGATTTCCAACAATTAGTTTTTTTGTAATAAGAATTGAAAACCAAGTATGATACAACGCACGGCATTCTGGGTAATTTTAACCAAAACAAATGCAAGAGTCTAAAGCTAGCAGAAGAAATAGCTTGTTGTCTCTTACTAAAGACAAATAAGAGCTCAAATCTGACGTTGCTCCATTTTTGTTGTAAAAAAGAAGGAAGTTGTGCTCAGTTTCTTCTTCAGAGGTTTTTGTGTTGTTGCAGCGCCCCTACAGGCGAGGAGGGGAACATGTCATTCAAACGGTTTGGCTTGTTTGACACAGAGCAGCTGAAAATGTAACAAATGTTGCAGATTTGGTTCCTAATCAAACCGAGTCTGCCCACATTGTTCTGACTGATACTCCTCACCTGGTAATCCATCATGTCTCAAAGCTCAAATCATCTCACCATGGAGATATGCATCATTGATGTGAAGCCAACACGTCTACCGAGTAAATTCTAAGAAAATACTTGAAGAAATGACATCCAGTAAAAGAGTCTCAGTAAAATTCCCTGAATTTTGGCTTCTGGACATTATCTCCAGCCGTTTTTTCTCAGTCCGCACCAAACCTACGTACTCCATCTTCTTTCTGCCTCGTCGTATATCAGGACTTTATCTGATAGTTGTGGGAACCGGCATGCAACTCTTAGGAAAAACAGACACAGAAAACTCTCTGAACTCCTGAAAACATCCACATCCAGCAGCCTGAGTGTTTCCCTCCCAGAATGCATGAGTTTGTTCACGGCTGACTGCTTGCACGCCTAAAATCATGCAAACAAGCAACGACTCCCCGTGCACAAACCGACTTTCTGGTTTGCAGGAATCCGGAGGGAACGCCAGGACAGAGCATCGGCGTTTCACCCAACAAATCCCCGGGGAACACTCAGCGTTCCCGCAGGAATGAAGTCGCCTCCTCTGGGATTTCTCCCAGTGGAAAATCATCCGCATGCAGCAATGCTTATTCCTCTAACAGCATATCTGTGCTGCTTGTCTGCAGTCAGTATCTCACTGGGTTTGAGGACAAAAACAATAAAACTAAGGGATCTACAGAAGTAAAGAACAGAATGACTTTTTCCAGACCGCTTTGAAAGTAAATCAAAGCAAAAGAAACTTTATTCCATCAGCTGCCACGAAAAATGGAGCTGGTTTTATGATTTCTTTCTGAATAGCTGGAAAAATGTGTTTCCCTGTGTAAACAACTATTATTAAGAGCGTATAATCCTCCAAAACGCTGGAAGAGAAAGTCCTGTTCCTTTCATTTTTTATTTGGTGTAAACTGAAAACATTTGAGTCCTTTTTTAAGTCACTATTTCAGCCGTTAGAAAATGCCTAGCTAGCATTTTTGAGCGTGTGGATCCCATAAAACAGCCCAGTTCTATGTCGAGAGAAGCTACTCCTCAGCATGATGCAGCCACCGCCGTGTTTCACTGTGGTTTTGACTATAATCTTTGTTGTTTTGGTCAAAATTGTAGCTTAAAAATTAAATCAGGTTTTATCAGCGTACCCAAGAGGTTTTGGTATTAATCACTGCATAAAATGCCAAAATAAAGTTGGTTATTGTGGTGAAACATGTCAGTGAAGATCAGGTTAGCAATGCTTGTCAGAACTGGAGCACGAATCAGAAAGTTGGTCTAAATGGAATATATTGTGCTCACCTAAAAAAAGCTTTAAAGTCCCTGAGTAGGGTGCTGGTTTGCTAGGTATCCTAGCTACTACTCTTAAGAGAATATTTCTCCAAGAATTTCT
This sequence comes from Poecilia reticulata, assembly GCF_904066995.2. Classification (NCBI taxonomy): domain Eukaryota; kingdom Metazoa; phylum Chordata; class Actinopteri; order Cyprinodontiformes; family Poeciliidae; genus Poecilia; species Poecilia reticulata. The sequence continues at coordinate 12,944,202 of NC_088831.1, read as the reverse complement.
CATCCTAACTGGATGAATAGTGATGTAAATCAAAAATACTGCATTAACTGGTAATATAATGACACAATGTATGAATAATAGTAATAATGCTGGTCAGAACTGGAGCAAAATGACTGAATGTTGGCAGAATTTTACAGCTTTACAGATTTTGTCACATACAGTCTTTCATTACGGTGGAGAATAATAGGTAATATAGTAGCTAAATGTCTTATTTTATGATTCAATATATTAATTTAGCTGGTATATAAATTTAAAATTCAGTCATAAATTTTAATTTTATAAAATGATGTTTATTTCCTGTACTAAAGTTTATAATGTGGATCAATCACATTTCTGTCATGTTTTTTGTCCCGCTGAGTGACTGAGACTCAGAAAATGTGGAGATAAAATTAATTTTGTTCTCTTTACATGAACTCAAACAATAAATGAAATAATGACTATATATTTAAATAATAATAGTAATGAATTTGATTCAAGCATTTTATTTAAAATTCACATGCATATATATCAGTTTTGAGACTTTAAATAATTGAATTGCGGCACTTAAGGCTTCCTGTACCTGCTGTGGTCTAAACTGTTTGTAGTTCAAGCTTCTGCTTGGGTAATTTATTTATTTTTAGCTCTAAAAGCCACATGTCAAACCTTACTTTTACAGTTGAGGTCCTACAGCTGTATCTTAAACTTATGTATGACCAGTCAGGATGCAGCTGACATTATTGACATTAATCTAGAGTAAGTTAAGAAACATTAAACCAGGCTATTCTTTTAAACTCCTGAGTATGATGCCTGTTTACTAGGTCTCCACGCTCCTGCTTTCATCCAGCTTTTCTCCTGACTTGCCACTTTTCAAGTCGTCAAAATCAGAGTTGCAAACTTTTTCTATCACTACTTCCAAACAACTCTTGGTAACTTTTCTGCATCAAACTTGGGAAAAATGATGATTTATGCCTTTTCATAAGCAAAAGAAGAACATAAAAGAAGTTTAAAACTGCTTTGTGTAATTATTGCAATAAATACCTTAAGCTGAAATATTAATCTTGATGTAAAATGGAAATGTTTCTGATTAAAACAGAGGAATTTCTGTTGCATTATATTTGAAAGGGGACTTATAATTGACAACAAGGGAGCCTCCATTGCCACACATAGGATTAATTAGTAATTAAATCCTACTTTAATTTCCATCTTGTGTAAATCTTTCAGCCTGTTATGACAACAGGTCTTAGAAATCCGACACCCAGATTCATTTGAAGTGAAACTACAAAAATAATTCAAATACTATATCTTCAAGACAGTGACATGCCTTCATTGTGGTTCTCAAAGAATGTATTTATTTAAATTCCAGGGTCAATAAATTGGACGGCTAATCAACTCCAGTGTGTTATTAGAGCCTTCAAAGCATCAATAAAGCTTGATTCATGGATCCCACATCGGTTTCCTTAAATTGTTGCCATGACGGTTCAATACGGTGTTGGGAAAGCGCTTGTTGCAACACCACAGACAAATGAGCTCTCGCCTTAATTTGGGCATTAATTCTCCGCTGTGCGGTAAACACATACATCTGGATTGCCAAAGTTGGACATGATTTAATTTGGAGTGGGGTTTGTGTCTCAACGTGGTCTCAGTTTGGCTGGAATCTGGTCTCAGACTCGCCTCGTTCTCCCTCAGTAATGATAAAGACGTGAAGATGGGCCAGAAAATGAAGATTAAAAACACCAAGCGATTACGCGTAATGCGATATTTAGCGTTAAGTTCTGTTTATGTCCTCTTCCTGGCAGCTCCATGCATCCTCCAAAGTCGGGAAACCAAGAAAAAAGTGGATTAAATTCAAAATTTACTGTATTAATTGAAAGTATTTTTCCATATTACTGAAAGCAATATAGTTGCATTAGTGTAGAGTTGAATAAACGAGTTGCGGATGTTTATGGAGCAGTTTGCAGGTACACACCATGCATTCCAATTATGGCAGAATAAAGCAAAATGAAATTTCCATCTTCATTCAGGAATATGAATGTGTAATTTTATGAGGAGGAAAAAAGGTGCCAAAGAGGTAAGCACCTTGCCAGCGGCGTGAAAAATAGCACCAATTAAAGCTCAACTTGCTTGTTTCCTCATAGCATACATGTTTTCATAACTCTGAAATCAAATAATTGCTCCCCTTTATATCACGGACAATAAAAATGAAAATATGGCGGCTGGAGGATGCTCTTGAATATTTCAGTGGAGTTTTCTGAGGAAAATGTGGCGCGCTTGTGAGGTTTCCTTCAAGAAACCGAGGAGGAAAACAGCCTCATTTATCTTTACAGCCTTGGAAGGAGAGCGCGCCATTTCACTTTTTGTGATTATTTGCCAAAAGCGGCTCGCTGGTCCCTCACAGATTATATGAAAACAGTGTGTTTATACGCAAAAAAATAAAAGGTTTGTTTCGCCTGAAGCCTCTCTTGGTCAGCCTGTGTCCAATCAGAAGAGGTTTTTTAGCCAAACTCAATTAAATTTAACTTATAGTTTACTGTAATTATCGACGCAAAGGAGTACGATTCGTAGTTTATTACTTGAGTTGCTTTTTAAGCGAGCCCTCCATCTTTTCTCTCTCTCTCTCTCTCTCTCTCTCTCTCTCTCTCTCTCTCTCTCTCTCTCTCTCTCTCTCACACACACAGGACTGATGTTAATCAATTTGGAGGAGCGCCCGGCTTGTTTAAACTGTCATCGCCACCCATCAGTCTGCTGCAGCCTCTCAGGAATTTTAATATCTCCAGGGAGAAGCCATCATCCAACAAACACAAACATCCATGCACTGGAAAAATCCACAACAACACGTTTTCATTCACTGTTTTACAAATATCAGCCTGTTCAAGATATAAAAAGTTGGTTTTGTTTTAGAAACTAACATGAAAATGATCCAATCAATGATAAAACCAATGATTTATTATTACCTTATGCCATCACTCAGTTTTTACAGTGAAAAATCATCATTTGAAAATGGTTTTTTTAGTTCCCTTCAGTTGTGTAATCTACAAAGATTTTTTTTTTTGGATTGGGGTTCTGCAGATTTTTTCACACTAAATATCTTACCCCCACTAGATAATAATTAATTCCCATGATGTTATAAAAACTGATGGAAAACATCTACACGTGGAGAACACCACATTTTTTAAAAGCTTCAAGCTAAAACTTAGCTATTCAGAGAGCTACAGTAGATACTGACTACAGTAAACTGTTCCACTGAACCCCATTTAAAACAAAACTAAATTAATAACAAAAACACAAAAACAATTTACAGACTGTGTTTTCCTCATAAGAGGAAGATTTGACTTACTGTTCAAGCAACAAAGAGACAGATACTGACTACTCATACATACTCAACTAAACCAATAAAATAACTAAAGAGTGAAAATAATTTTTTTTATCAGACTGATAGATTTACGATGTGATACAAACTTCAAAAAGCAAAATAATATAGAGTTACATACTGACTGCTTGAAACCACTCCTCTAAACCCCACAGCAGAAAAAAGTGAATAAAATTAAATAAAATCACATTAAAAATGTTAATAAACTGCACTTTAATCCCTATTTTGAGGCTAAAACTAGGTTTTTTCCTGAATTATTCTTTTTTTACGATGTGTAGGCAGCTTTCTTTCCTAAAAATTAACATTTTTCAAATCAAAATATTTGATTTAAAGGAAATTAATATTGTAAAGCAATAAAATGTAATATGTAACGGTTACATTTAAACGTCTGCACAATAATTTGACCTAAAAGTACATAATAATTACAATAGATGACACAGATAATTATTTATGATGTTACTTTTGAATGTTTTCCTGCTCATTTAAATGAAACTAAGTGTGTTTCAGGTCTAATTTAGAGGAAGTTTGACTGGATTCATGTGCAAAAAGCAGTGAAATGTGTCAAACTGTGATATTTTGCGGCGTGAAGTAGACAGAGTCACACCTAATCTGCACCGCTCCGATTCCCATCAAATGTACATTTTCCCAGTTGCTGATTAAATATCCATATGTGACACAATTATTAGCAAAGACATTAAAATGTAGGAAGCATAAATGACTTAATTGTGCCATTTTATTACATCAAAGTTGGAAAATTGCTCTCCGTCAGTCAGTTTAGAGAATCTAGGTTGGGTTGGGGTTTTTTTCCACAGGCCTGAGGTTAAGTAACTCTAACCTTCTACGTCTTCTTCCACTAAATTGAAGGCAGAGCTCAGAGGAGTGAGGATTAATTGCAAATAAAGAGGTTATTCTCCAAAGAAATAGGCCACAATTCCCTCTTCTTGAGCTCGAATCTGAAAAATAGCAGATTTCCTGCAAAGGGCGCCGCGCTGCAGGTCACTGGATGAGCGCTGGAAGCTTATTCTGTCAGTCAGATGTTTTTAAAAGGAGGCATTAGCGAGGCGGACGTCGGTGTCTTGTTTGTTCTAGGTGAAACCACAAACAAATCCGACGTAATTGGGCAGTTGGAGGCTTTTCCGGCGCGCTGCATTGTCCGGCGGACGTTTGAAACGTCTGGAAGTGTCTGCCGGGTGACACGTCTCGCCGCCGGAGAAGCTGTTAGCAGGAAATGGGTCAAGATCAAAGTTGCTCGTCTCCAAAGAGGCGTTGCGTTTTTTTGTGCGCTCGCCTGACAGGTCGCGTCAAGCCTCGCCTTTAATTCGACAGAAGGATAAAGCTCCTGCTTCTTGTTTTATGAGGGAATATTACATTAAGAGTGAGTGGAAGTGGCAGGAGGAAAAATAAACACGAGGAAAGTTTTGATAGAGTGGAGGACGTCCAAGAAGTCTCTCTCCCTCTTCTTGTTTTTTTTTTTTTTTTTTCTGCAGCCTGTAAGGCCGTCAGCCAGTCTGGGTGAAGGTTTATGATTTTACTTCTTCGTGCAACTGCAGGGAAAATATGAGCTAATGACGAACAATACAGAGGCAGTCCGTCATCAGAAGGAGCTTATCAGAGAAGAGCTCTGTCTGCTGCAGCCACAGCTGCAGAAACCTCCCAACATCATCACTTTAAAACAATCTTTTCTTCTGAATTCAGTATCAAGTAATTAAAAGAATTTTAAAAAATTCCTTAAATACGAATGTGAAGAAGGTTTAAAAACTCAACAGATGAGAAAAATGGAAACCTTCAGTACCAAACTTATTCTAAAAGATGATCAGAAACTCATCCAGGAGGAGCAGCTAACGCTCAACAGGCCTTAAAGGTCAGAGGTCATGATTCTACAGACAAAACCTGGAAAATCTGTAACATTAAAAATATTTTATCTCTATTTGTTGTCTTACAGTGTAAAATAAAATAAAAAATGTGTGTTTTGTATTTTATATTACACTTTTATTATAGTTTTCTACAAATATATACGAAAAAAATCCAGCATTTTTTGATGCTTGTTTTTGTAAAAGCAGATTTGTAACATTTGATTTTATGCTAAATAAAATCAGTTTTACACCATAAACTGACACGGGGGAGGCGGTGTGATGCTCTGGGGTCGCACATAATTCAGTGACCTCATGATTTCTGCTTACTAATAGAAAATCAATATCAAAAACAGCACATCTGAACGGCACAAAAACATAAGAAAATAAGGCTTAGGAGTGGCCTAGTCAAAGTCTGAACTTAAATCTGATTAAGATGCATTGGGATGACCTGTGAGAGGTCAATCAATTGATGTTATTTTAAATTAAAACTGATTAAATACCAAAATACAGGAGCACAATTTAACAAATATGTTTGACTGAAAGCCTGGGTGTCCAAAGTGTGGTTCGGGGGCCATTTGTGGCCCCCGGACTTATAACTCAGGAAAAACGTGTTGATACAAGTGAAATAATAAGCAGTTAAAACAAAATCTTTCTGAAACGTTAATGTCGTCTTATTTCAAGTGTATTAAGATATTTGTACAAGAAACTAGATAAAAATTCTTGGTAGGATTTTGTCAGTTTGAACAATAACCACAGTGTTTCAGGTTTTAAGGGGTTAAAGTGAAACAAATAATAAAACAATCTCCAGAATTTGGGCGGTAGTGAGTGGTGTCACTTCTATCGGCGCTCTTGATGATCTTCGGCGCCACGCTTTCCTTTTCTTCTCCTCCCTTCCAGGCTGTTTGATGTGCAGAAGCAGCCAGCTGTAAATTATTCATTCCATCCGCGGCACGGGGCTCCGTCCGTCAGTCCGTCCGTCCATCCACGTCACCGGATCGCCCCCCCCCCCCTTCTCCCCCCTTTCGCCCCCCTAATTGCCGTCGTAATTGTTCAGGCATCTCCTCCGCCGCTGGAGGAGGCAGGCGGCTCTCACGCTGGAGCTCAGGCAGCCAGAAATGAGTGCCATGTGGGGAGAGACGGTACCCGACCACAGCAGAGAATTTGAGGTGGCGCCTTGACGCCTGGAGCCCGCCGCCGTGCCCCCAGGCTGCCAGAACAACCGCCATTCAAGTGTTAGATTCTGGTAGATTTAGGAACCCTCCTCCTCCTCCTCCTCCTCCTCTTCCTCCTCCGCTCCTCTGTGATCCTGGCACTGATTTATATCGGGGAAACGCTGATGACAACTTTCTGATGTATAACAGGATGAATAAATGCTGTGGGAACCAAATATTGTTTTGCTGGGCCTTTGAGGAGGTACATCTGGGAGGATTGTTTGGGACATCGCTCGCTTTACGCCAACACCCCTTTCTCAATCACAATCCAATATTCGCCGCAGCGGTTCTGTTCGGCTGACGTCACCCGTCGAGCGGCCACGCCTCGATTTAAGCAGCAATCGGAGCGACGGCGCTCCTCGCGGAGCTTCACATTAGGTCAAATAACAAACAAAACCAGTTTTAATTTGCTTTCTCACATTTGTTTCTGCTTAACGCCGACGGTTATCGGCGTGGCGCTGCGTCCAAACCCGGTTAAAAAGCCATCGGCGGCTCTGAGCGACGCGCTCCGTCATCGCCTGCCGTTTATTTGGACTCGGTCGCGTGTTTACGTCTGTGGTGCCGTCAAAAGGGTTCTGACCCGATCAGACGTAAACACCGTCAGATCCACAGAGTTCACCCAAGTGTTGGTAGAAACTGGAAACTGTCGCAGTACGTCTTTGTTCTGCTTTTTCTGCTAAAACAAATCCGTATTTTTCAGTATTTTATATCTACTGTGACTATAAAAGAAGATGAGTTTTTTATTTTGCCAACTTAATAATAAGCTAAACATGAAATTAGACAAATAATAAAACAACTAAAGAACAAAATTTAGTCAGGTCTGATCTATTTTTCTTGAAAAGTCGACTACTTCACATTGCCAGCGGCCGCTCACGGTGAACCCATGGGCCACAAATGGCCCCCAGCCCACAGCTTTGGCACCACTGATGCATATAATTTGCATGGATTTATTAAAATGTTGAATTCAAACACACACTACACATAAATAATGTCAATATTAAGTTTTATTTTATGGGTTCAGCAGCAATAAATTAAAATATTTTAACATTAAAAAAAAAAATCTTAACTTTGTTCTGCTACCATGGTAACAATCTGACGCCACACTTGTGAAATCAAACATTCGTCCTGATTGACAAGCAAACACACCAGCAGAGCATTCTGGGATATGTAGTATCAGTGACGCATGTCCTGCAGCTTTAGCAGGAATTATCTAGTGACCAAATATGACAACACTGTGGACCAAATTTGGCCCTCCAACCTTAGTTTGACACCTGTATTACATTACATTCTGTATCTTTGAGTATACAGAAACATCTTATCCATTTATATAATTCAAAACTAAAGTTGCATCTTTATTATCCTGCATCTTTTTTTTTGCTATGGTTTATTTATCATCATATCTTTTATAATGTCAAACTGGAGGCGCGTGGGCCAAATGTGGCCCACCAGAAGGTCCTCCATAGGGACACAGTTGTGTGCTTATATATTATCAATCAAATCAGTTTTAATATTTATAGCTACAAATTAAATTAATGTGAAAAGATGTTAAAATTATTTAAGAATGAAGTGTTTCCTTAATTTTTTCAACTTTGTTGCTAAACTAAAAATGGCGTCCGTCAAAATGCATTATGAATGCAGATATTTATTAAATGAGTTTAATGTGTAGTTTTATGAACTTGATGCCAGAAATTATCATTTCTGTCACCTTTTTATAATATTCCTTAAAAATGAAGTTATTTTTTACATCGTATCAAGATGCTGATGAGGAGAAAAATGTCCTGCTGAGGCTCCGGTCCATCAGTGCATTTCAAACAGAGCTGGATTCGGGTCGGGGCAACCTTACATGGAGGACGGAGATGTCATGGGTTTCCTGAGATGACGTGGGGAGGCTGAATGATTTCAGACGCACCGTTCTGAGTAAACACTGCAGCTTTCTCTCACTTTCAGGAATTATTTCATTTCTTTTTGCAGTAAAATCCCTCAGAGGTCCTGAACGTGATCCGATCTGATGCTGCCATTTGGAAAACACTAAATCTTACAGAGTATTTTTTTTTGTCTAGTTTCTAGTGCAAACATCTTATTACACTTGAAAAGAGATAAAACTACCTCAGAAGTAACTTTTCTGCAAGAAATAAAAGCTTGTTTTAGGCAAACAAATCCTTAATATTCATAAAAAAGTAACTTAAAGGAACATGATTTTACTCTTATTTGTATAAATCCATCAACATGTCAGATGAAAAGTTTTTATAAAATTCAAAAACACAAAATTTATTTCACTTTTTTTAATTGTATGAAGACTTTTCAACCAACTTGTTGATGGATAAAATTAAAAATAAAGTCTCAGATAATTCCTTAATATTGATGAAAAAGTACTAAAGCCACTGGCAGATTACTTCACTTAAAACGACATGTTTTCTATTTTATAATAGAAATAATCTGCAACTTTTTCATCAATATTAAGGAATTATGTGAGATTTTATTTCTAATTTTAATCTTTTTTGTATAAATCCATCAACACGTTAGTTAAAAAGTCTTTATACACTAAATTTATTTCACTTTCAACTAACGTTTTGATGGATTTACACAAAAAAAGAGTAAAATTAGAAAGTGCTTGTTTCACATGCAGATTATTTGCCTTAACATGTTGCTTAATCTGAAACTAGAACTTTTTTCATTGACGTTAAGGACTTACTGACTCCTATATCTTGCAGAAAAGTGACTAATATCTTATTTTAAACGCACCGAGACGTGCAGTAGAACCTAACCGGATGAAACTCGGTAAGGTTTTGTGTTTTTTCCGTCCTGCGTCTCTGCGGTGCCAGAAGGACGAGGGTGGAATCATGAGTTAGGAGGCGCGTATCTGTGGGCCTAAATATAGGCCACATCCAGAGAAATTTATGGCCAGATAATGAGAAAAGGATGTTCCCCCAAAGTGGATCTGAGGCGTCCATTCATTACCAGGAAGTTTCGCGTCCTCTCACTTTTCTCATGTGAAAGTCGAGAAGCTTCTCCCACAAAGCGGACGCCCTTTTCTCCCCTCTGTGTTTGGAGGTTTTAGAAATCACAAGCTCAAAGGAAAAGAAGCTCCTCTCAGCGGGGGGTTCAAACCCGAGAGGTGACGGCGTTTCTTCACGCCGACTCGTCCCGCCACGGCCGTCCAGCACCGCTAACCCTTATGAGGACCAGACGATGGCTTCCATAATGAACTCTGCTTTCTTAGCGAGTCTGTCAAGCCTGTCAACAGCTTCTCCAGAAGGAGAGGGAAGGTGAAGAAGGTGATAAAAGAGAGAGAAACGTGTCCTCAGAGAGCGAGAGGTGCAAGGTGGAGGCCGCACCTCGACGCCGGCTTGATTTAATTTGGACATTTCCAAGTGGAAAGTTATTAGCAGGAGGAGAAGGTGGTGTTGCGAGCTTCTTGTTGCAAATTGGGAACATAAAGTGTCACAACAGACTCAGCTGATGGAGGTGATGTGACACCTACTGCTGATGCAGAGTAACCTCCAGAAATCTGACATTAAGCGGAGCTCAAGTCTGAGGAATCACACACAAAGTGACAATTATTCCTCCAAACGGGCCAAACATCTGCAGCTAAAGGAAACTTTAGTTTGTGTCGACAAAAGCAAGATTTTTAAACCTCAGAAAGACACAACAGAGACAACTAATGTGTTTATTTTCTGCTTTTTCAGCCGTTTCATCAACCCAGATCACCACACTGCCTCCACCGTGTTTGACTTTTCATTTGCAGGATCAGCTTCACTTCCTTCAGAGGTTTGAGGTTCAGTTTTCCTGTTCTGTTGTGACCTTTGACCTTTCTGAAGCATTGATTTTCTTGGCTGTTTTGTAAACTTTGAGTTGAATAAAGTTAGACATCTGTGTTAAAAGATTTGGTTATCAATGTTTATATTCATGCTCTTATTTTGAAGAGGCGACGCAGAAGTTTTTTTTTCCTTTCCTCAAACAAGAAGCATAAAAGAACAAACTGAAACACTAGAGAACAAGATGTAAACATAAACATAAACATAAATTGTTCTGTTTTTTATTATTTATTTTAAATAAAGAGTAATGTGTAAAGTAAGACAAAAAAAGAAAGGGGATCAAATCATTTTAAACTTTTTTCAAACAATTTTAATCATCTTATGAATATATTTGAATTGTGAATGTAAACATGTTTGAAATAAATTAAACTAAATAAAATTTAAATTGGCAGATGTCTTATTTGAACTGAAGTTAGCGCTTTAGCCTCTACTAAATTCCATGTTAGCATTTTAGCGTTAGCATATGTTTATGATTGGTGCTTCAGAGTTTCCACTGGAGACGTGACAGCGTCTTAAATCTTCTTCTTTCTCTCTGTAGAACAGAAATAAACGGATTTGAACTCACAACCCTTCACAGATTGATTGCTCTCCCAGGTTATTGCTGATATCTTCCCCTCTTTGCATGTCTGTTCACAACTGCAGCAGGTTTTCCACTCAGATACTTGCTGATGCTTTCCCGCCTTGACGTTGCTGTCAGATTCAAACGTAGCCAAATGTAGAGATTTTAAAGGGCTGTGCTGTGTTGAGTTGAGGTCTGCTCTGCGGCTCTTTGAACCTTTTGTCAGGCGGTTTTAATGTTTGCGAACCCAACATCGTGTTTCCCTGAACTCCTTCGTCTTTCATGTGCCTTCCTGTGAGGTTTGCGTTCGTCTTTCTCTGGATTTGCCGCTCAGCGAGGCTGTTAGCGGAGTCGACAGCCCCACTGATCTGCCATCAAACCGAGCAGCGCTGCAGGTAGACGGCATGTAAAGGCTTTGCTTTGAGACTACCTGTCAGCGCGCATCAGCAGATTACGCCGCTCTGCTCTCTCCCTGCTCTCTGCAGCAGCTACTGCAGCATCTGTGAGGCGTTACGTCTCGACACGGAGCTGCAGATAATCGGAGGCGTTTCAGTCACGTCATCGAGCCGCGGGCCCCGCCGCCGCCGCCAAGCCAACGCTCGCAGAGCGGCAGATATCAGAGCCAGATGGGCGACTGAAACCAGAGAGCTGCAGGTGAAGACTTCACTTCTTCTTCTTCTTCTTCTTCTTCCCTCTGTAACATTTAGGTCTAATGATCAGGTTTATCTCTAAAGGGAGGTTGTAATGCTGCTGACGTCTCTTTGCTTCTAGCAGATAAATAAATTTGATCTGAAGGGTCGGATCAGGTCAGGAGGAGATGAGACAGAAACATCTGTGCTTCCTTAAAACCAGAATTACAGCAAATTATATGATGGTTATTTATCCTAAAAACTAACCACCAACTACTACAACTTTCCTTTTGATCTAACACAATAAAAAAATTAATGTCAATTACATATTCAACGATAAGCTAAGCATGCAACATTTAAATAAAAGTAATCAAATGTTTTGGTAGAAAAGCGATGAGTTGAGCCAAAACCTGAAAAGGTGTGAAGTGCAAATATCTCAGTATATTTAAAATAAGACAAAAGTAACTAACAAGTAACGTTTTAGCAACACAGCAGCTTGTTTTAAATAAATAAAACCTTAATATTGATGAAAATAATAAGGAATTATGGATTATAAACAAACTCTTATATTGTGCTGAAAAGTGAAGCAACTTGAACGTATTTTTTTTATCTGTATTAATTTAATACGTTATTTGCTGAAACGCAGGTTATTTTTCAGACACTAAAAACTATTTTCACAGGTTTTAAACTTACTTTTCAGAAATTTACCAGCAGTTTAAACTAAAATTTCTTTAAACTTACACTCCTGAAAGTTGATAATTTAATTCTCAAAATGTTGAGTTTACATTCAAATAAATCAGAGGTTACTTTACAAAACTGGAAGGTAAACTATACAACACTTTTCTTTTTACGAAAAAGTATTTGCCAGAGATCAAGAAGCCAAAAGGTAGAGGTTACTTTTTGTGATTTATTTCTCCCAAACTTTTACCTTAATTTTCATTTTTTTAATCAAATTTTTTACTTTCTAGAAACTTACTTTTCACAAATGTAGGGATTGTTTGAAAGCTGTTGTTTCTTGTTTAGGTTTTTAGAAATATTCTTTGACATGGACACAGAACATTTCGCCACTTTTTACACATGAACAAGTGAAGAACGTAACTTTTACTTTTTAAAAATCCATTCATTTGTTCTTTTCTTTTGTTACAACCTTTGAAAACGTTTAACAAAAAGATGAGAGGAAACATAAAAACCATTTTCCAGCTTAATAATTTCGAGAATCAAACAGAAAAATCAAAGAGTGAAAAGTATTTGTGCTGCGAGGCGACTTCAAAAATGCTCCTTTGGCAAACGGCGTTTTGTAATTATTACATGCACGACTTTTAAAAACAGCTCAAAAGGAACCGATCGTAAATTTGTGCAGATCAAAGATTTCCCTCAACTTTTCTCCGCTCAGCACTTTAAAACCTTAAAATATTGGGCGACAGGAAACAATAAATAAAGTTATGATGGAATATTAACTCTAAAAATCCGCCTCGTTTTATTAATTACGAGAGGTTTTGGGTGTATTTGTTGATGATGTGTTGCAGTGTTGGTGTCAATAAACGTCTTTCTGCTCATTAAACTCAAATAAAATTCAAATATTGATTCACAGTTTAAATGCGGCGCATCTCTTTAAGCGTCTTTGCTGCATGTGTTCAGCTTATCTGAATATCTGCTCTCCATGTGTTTGAACAGGATCTCGCCCTCGTGGGACTTGAGCTAAATTAAACATGACTGGGTGCCAAGCCGGGGCCGGCGCGACGCAACGCGGAGAACATGTAAAAAGGCCAGACGGGTTCCAACGCGGAGACGGTGACGCGCCCGGACACTCGGTGCTGCGGCTGCAGCGCCGGGCGCCGCGGAAACGGGATCGCTTTGCATAATGGCAGCAGCAGCAGCGGCGGCGGGAAGACGCAGAGGCAGAGCGGAAGGTCAGAAGCTGCAGAGGGAAGAGAGAAATGACAAAACACTCCTCTATCAGAGCCGACGCAGCCGGCGGCGGGAAACTTTGCACGCCTGGAAAAGCTAGCAGGTCACTGCTAACAATGAGCGTGTCGATAGAAGGAACATAAAATTACTCCACTGCCGAGAAACACAGAAACAGAGCAGCTCTCCGATCTGAAATAAATGATCATTACAGGACGAATATCTGAGAACACAAACCTGCAATTCATTCATAATGAAGCTCCACTTCTGTAGAGACAAGTTAGCTTGTGATAGGCTGCAGTTTTTTCTTCCACTTAACTTTCAGAGAGCTTCTTTAACCCTGACTTTTTAGCTTCTTCATGCAGAGTGATGGTGGCTGCACAATAAGAAAAACCCATATGGAAACATTTAGCAGTAACATTCATGTCTTCAGCAGAGTTCAGATATAACAATACAGTAAGTAGCTCCTACTTTTACTTGTTTTCTCATAATTATGTCCAACAAACAGGATGTAGAATACATAGAAGGAAATATTATTATTATTCTGAGATCATTTATTTCACCAGGAAAATCCCAGAGATGAAATGATCCAGCTGTGAATTTTATGGAGACATCTTGAGAAATGTTCCTCAACTTGTTCCTGTTTTGTGAGCAGCCCCACAGCATGATGCTGCCACCCCCGTACCTTTCTTCTCTGGTTATCAAGCGTTTCTTTGTCCTGAATAATTTAGGACATGTCTGTAATTATCTGTTGTTTTCAGAGTGATGGATTCTTCCTCTCAGCTCGTGTGTCTCTGACATTTAATAAAACATTTTCATGTGTTTTGCTTTGTTCTGGTGTTTATTGTCACATTTTGCAGCCAAATTTGTTCAAATCAGGAACACGGGACCCGCCCCCTCGATGATGTCACACCAGGAAGTAGAGTGACAAACACATAACAATCTTACTTTATTCAAACGTCTGACTTTTCAAACAGGAATAAAACATTAAATTTACTCTGATATGTATCAAAAACGATAACTTTGGTCAATAAATGTTAAACAAATCCTGTCATGACATTAAATTTCCGACATGTCGTGTGGTTCAGCAGAGAGCCTGAGTCAGAGCCGGTTTGGTTAACATGGACTCTATATTTAGCCCGACATCTGAAGCATCCACGGAGTCTAAATGTGGGAAAAGCCTGTCCTCCTTCCTCCCTGGGTGTCTGACGTTTCCCAGCAAGCACCGCTGCAGCGTGGATGTGCATGTAAGAGCGAGAATCAGTGTGTGTCTGGAAGTGAGAAGTGTGTGTGGAGAGTCTGGTTGTGTTGCCCGTTTGACCGTGTGGGAGAGTTTTGTTGTGTGGGTGTGAGAACTTGTGTGTGTGTGTGTGTGTGTGTGTGTGTGTGTGTGTGTGTGTGTGTGTGTGTGTGTGTAGAGGACTGTGGGAGGACTTCCTCTGTGGATCTTCTCTGTTTTCTTTTCAAAGAATGACATTCCCGAAGCCGTTTCACTCTGCAGGGCAGGAAGTGGAAAGCGGCCAAAAATGATTAAAACCAGGAACGGTAACAGTTTCCGAGCTCCTCCGAAAAACTCGCAGAGTTGACGCAGAGTCAAACAGTGGTGAGATATTGTTTAATAAATCTAAATTACTGACGAAGAAGCACATTAAGGGCTTGTGTTGCGTTTTTTTCTGTAGCATACATCTTTTTAAATGATTACTCTGAGCGCGGTGGAACTCATCACTGCATCCCTGGTGAGTTATTTGTTACAGCGGCCGTGTTCCAGTGTTTTATCTCACATCTTGTAGAGCTTGTATTACCACTAATGTACCCGAGGTTAGTTTTGGAACAAATCCAGGCGGACAGCTTCATCAAGTACTGGAGCAAGAATGTTGTTGCCCTCTTATTCCTAATTTTCAGCTACACGGGGAAAAAGAAAGCACAACCTTTTCCAATTATAGGTTTTACACTTTAAAATGGAATATGGGCGTGAAAACTAACTTTCTGCTTCCACAGGATTTAAGAAATAAGCAGCATTCAGTTGCTGGTCATTATAATCAATGTGACAAACTCTAGAAAAGCTTGAGTTTTGCTTTTTATGCAAATATCATGCTTCCTTGAACATTTTAGGATTGATCAATAGGTTACACAAAGCATATTACTTTTTTTGCACAAAATCATTCTTAGATAATACAATTTTAAGTATTTTAAGCTGAAAGCAGCACAAACAGATGACCAAAGTTGCTGGAACTCTGCTTGGGTTGCTAGGTAATGGGGCTGGGCTTGGCTGGGGTTGCTAGGTAACGCCACACTGCCTGTGGAATGTGACTTAACAATTGGGAGGTATTTTTTTAAATGACTCATTTTCCATAAAAACATGAATTTGCCAAAAAAAAGGGGGAAAAACGTCTTGGTTGTTTTTAGAAGCACAAGGATCAAATGGAAAAACAAAAATATGTAAAATGTGAATTCTGCATAAGGCCCTATTATTTCACAAGCACATAACATTTAAGACAGAAGTAGTAAAACGACTGATCAAAGTCTGATCACTTTTATGATGTCTTGATTTATAAAATCTGCATACTTTCTTCCCCCATCACTTTATTACAGTCCCACAAGCACAGAACCTCACTTTTATATTATATTTCAAGTATTTTCTTACAGCTAAAGTGCCAGAATTATTAGCTTGTTAGGTTATACAGCCACCTCTGCTGCCAAGCACAACGTTGACATTGGACGGCTTCATAAAGACCCGGTTCAGCGTTCGCTCACTGGATATGTAAAATGATAGAAAGTATGAAAATATCGCTGCTGCTGCTGCTATGGATTTCAAAACAGACGAGCCTTGGGTTGGTTGGAAAACACCGACCAACATCGTATAGTCAGATGAAAACGCACAGCCATCTGCAGCCCATATCTGCTGCAAATGTATGCATAAACAAACATCTAAATACATATATTCTGGAAGACGTTGGTGAAATCCTGTGTTTCATTACAATTTTAAGCCTTCAGTTAATGAGCCTGTGTTCAGAAAGAGTCATAAAAGCGTTGACTCACGCTTTGGCAGCGTTACAATAAGATCCAGGGCTGCGAAAGAGAAATCTAAACAAAAACACTAACGCGCCTCCAGATTGATCATGTATGTTGGGGAGGTGAAGGGAGCGGAAAGAGTCGGGGACTCCCAGCTCACCCACATCGGTGTCAGTTTTACGAGGCGAAGACACACATGAGGGGTTATTTTTAGACAAAACACAGCGAGCCGCCCAGCGTCCCGCAAAGTATTTCTGCTTGAAAAATGCATGAAGGCTGGCTGCTTGGCTCATGCATCATTGACGGCGCCATCGGCCGTCTCATGACTCCAGGTTGGGATAAGTGCAACATATCCCTGTTTTCCAAAGTCACGCTGAAATAAAAACTCACGATGGTGAATTATTGACGAGCGCCGCTGCTGCCTCGCAGCGAATTACCGCATCTGTTTCAGGAGAGGTGAGGGGGCAAACCTGTGCAGGCCTTAGCGACTGAAAACAATACAAATCTGAGGATTATGGCGATGAAACGTGAATTGCATTCAATGATTTTACGTTTACGGGAAGTTGACGCAGTTTCCGTTGTACTTTTATGTATTTTATTCGGCAAATATTGAGGAACGTTCTTATTTTTTGTGTTCAAGCTCACAAAAACAAACAGCTAAGAAGTTCACCTTAAGAAAAGTTCCTCTCAAATCAGTTCTTTAATGAAATTCACATTAAAACTCAGGATTATTTGTCTCTTCTATCAAATTACAAGTACTTTTTCAAATCATAAAGCTCTTTTCTCTTGGCTTGAATCCAAATAAATCCAACTCACAAACCTTTTGTTCGTTACCTTAATTTCAACACAAGTCTAAAGTTTTTAACCCCAAGTCAAAGTCCAAGTAACAACTCTTCGTTAATCTTCAACTCCAAGGTTTCTCAAAATCTGTGAGTCAGATTTTGAGAAAACTCAGTTCTCTTTTCTCAGAACTGAGAAAAGAGAGTTTTTGTATCTTTTCTCAGTTTTTCAATCGCCGACAAGCTTTGAGTGTTTTGCCCAAAATCAGACTCAAGTCACGGATGTTGACTCCTTGATTTAAGACTTTTATCCCGAGTCTTTCATACTGAGTTAAAGTCAAGGCATGACTTCAGTGTAACTTAAATCAGTTCCTACAGGAGTGATTGGTTTGAAAACAAAATGTAGACCTTAAAACATGTTTTTTCAAAGGTCAAAAAGGTAGATTTTCTTTCTATGCAGCCAAAGAGTAATTGCTCCACTCTTCTATTGTATAGTTGTAAATAAATGAAAATTAAGGCAAAAAACCCTCACAATAAAATGCAAAATTATCAAAACAAATGGCTAAACTGCTAAAAATATGCCTTTATTCAAAAGTGGAACTTCATTATCAATTTTCTTGCAGTATAAAAAGAAAAGAAACTTAAACCTGAAACACAGGAGTCGAACAAAACTAAAGAATGTTTGAGCTGAGGCTAATATTTTGAAACTAATCCCTGAAATAACATCATAAATGACAAATTTTCTCAAACAAATGTTAGAATTATGACGCAATAAATCCACGATTATCTACATATTTGTACAGAAAGTGATGGATGGTGACAATGTCTTCTCTGTTCGAGCAAATGCGGGATTCATGAGTCAGAGATTATCTTGATAGCTAAGAAATACCTGACAACGGCCTTCCAAAGTGAAGAAATATGTTTGGTTTTGTGGGAAAATCACGTATTGTGTGTTAGCAGAAAGTGAAACTCACAGAGAAGAGGCATAAATCTTCACCAAAAGATGATTTATGCACATCTTCCTCTGCAGGTCTACCTCGTCCTCATCACAGGACGACACAGAGACAGTCCAACGAGGTAGTTATGATGAACCGTCACTCAGACCCTGACAGCAGCTTTCCCAGCCGCTCGCGCTCGGACGAGTCCGATTGATTACACAACTCCGTCAATGTCACGCGTCACGGGGCCCCCCGTTTAAACGCACTCCCGGCGCTGTCGGATAAATCACATCAAACATCACTAACGGTTACCCCCCCCCTGCTCCACTACTGCGGCCGTAATTGCGGTATTCCTGTCCTCCCGTAGACGTTCAGTCCCTCGATCCGTCAACCAATTGGCTCTGACAAGAAGGGAAGAAGTTCCTGTCAAAACTGTTACAGGGGGATGATATTTAAGAGGTGTTCAGGGTATCAGATATCCATCACCTCTCTACAAGCACACATTACGGACGGTGGACTGCTTGATCAAGATGTCTGCCTCCCCACTTCCTCTCTGGCTGAAAGTACAGTTATTACTCCACCGTGATGCTTCTTCACAGAGAGGGACTGTGACAGGTAGAGAGCAGGAATGTGCGGCACGGATTCGCCCGGGGAACATGAATAACTCAAGGGGGATGGGAGGGGTATTAAATATTCATTGTACAGATATCGCTCTTTGTCACATCCTCTTTAACAACAATGAGGACGGGCAAAGGAGGAGGAGGGTTCTTAAACTGAGGTTGGCTAGACATGTCACGCAGCATCAAATCACGGTTGGGTATTTAACCTGAGGCAAGGAGGCAGCGACTCACCCAGTTGGTTTTAACTTGAGCTTTCAGTTTCAGCTCAGCCAAACTGCTGGAGATCATTACTGATAGGAAACGAGAGTTGAACTCAAAATGTACTGGACTCAGTTTGAGTGATGCAGCAGGAAACGTCAAAATGAAGATAGTTGCTGCGTAACAAAGGTGATTTGGGAAGACTGAATGGACGGGTTTCCATGGCCGACCCTTACATCAACAAGTCCTATGAAAAGCAAACGTGGTCGTGTAAATGTGTAAATTTATTAAATTAGTAAATTCATGCTGTACACTTAATCTTAAAGCACTTATTTAATTGGTTGCCCATCTGTAAGTGAATAAAGTTTGACATCTGTGTTCAAGTTTTGGTTATCGACTTAAGAGTTCTTCAATTAGTTACATTTTTATTTATGCTCTTATTTTGAAGGGTAAAGACTGTTTCCTCCCCTCTTTCTTCCCCCCAATAACTTTTAAAAACATGTAGATGGAAACACAAATACAATATCTAAACAGAAAATGTAATTTAATATCAAAATTAATCTGATGCTTGAGGGTTGCAATCTGAATTAAAGTTAGCTAGCTTTTGCTAAATACTATGTTAGCTTAGCACTTTAGCGTTAGCGTAATTGTTTATGATTAGTACTTTAGGGTAGCGCAACTAACTTTTTAATAAGTTTCCCTCGTTTACTGACACAAGCTAAAATGTTGGAAATGTTACCAAAAACAAGACAAATGACGAACTTAAAGGCTGTGAAGTTAAAGAGTACAAAGTTTTTACATTTTATTAAAAGTGATTTATAATTTTACAATGAAAAAGCTTCTAATTTCCTCACAAATATCAAGTATTTGTAACCTCATGGTCAAGCTTTGGGGCAATAATTTAGGATCCACAGCAGATGTCTCTATGCCTGTATGACTGTTTCCATGGCAACCTCACGCTTTCTTGATAGATTTGTGGTCTAAGTTTTTCTATTTAAGCTGACAGAAAACATTGGTTTGTCATGTTGCTCTGTAGTCATCTGCTAAAGTCACACAAAGTTTGAAAACATGTGAATTCGACGACACCTTAATGATGGAAATGTGGGGCTAAAAATAAAACTTTTGAATAGTTTCCGCTACTGTGGACGGCGTGTTGTGTTTGATAAGTATCTCGTTTTAGGCGTGAAGCAGAAACATGTGTTGGCCTGGAATCGTGCCCAGAAAGTTTCTGGCCCCAAACCATCACAACCCACGGATAAATAGATCAGCAGCGTATAGTTTCTGGTGGTTTTGCTGGTAAAAATGCTCAATTAGGAGCAACACAATTAGTGAAGACACAAAACTAGAGCATGTCTTCTTAAATAATCCATGTTTACTTTGGATTTACCTTCAATGAAACTCCTCTCCTGCTTCAATAAAAGCATTCCCGAGCCAAACTTGATAATATCTCAGCATAAATCAAAAAGTAAACAGGAGAATGAAAAGCGGAGCGAGGCAGAGGGAAATCATAACGAGCACTGTAAATCCTAAAATCAAAACTCAGCATCCTTTGGTTCCTAAATGCACCGCTGTCATAAAAGCATTTCCATCGACAAATGAGCCTGCGGGAAAGGTCAATAGTTAATTGAATAATCTATCACCTTGGGATGGACAGAGTGTACCACGCTATGCAATCAATGACAGGCACATTAAAAAGGTCAGCCGCAGACTTCCATGATAAGTCACCTGGTTAATGTTTGCTTTGGTTATACGCAGCTCAAGGGTCGGCGGAGAGCAGCCACTCTGGCCAGGAGCCAGAGCCAAACACCAGGTAGGGAAGACTGATGAGGAGGCTAATCTCGGTTCTATTATAGGTCTAAGTAGAGTTGAAGTGGTTTGCTTCTTGGGGTTGCACCATTTAAAATTCAATCTTTGTGTAATTCTGGACATAATACGCAATTAACATGATGCTAAAGGTCTAAAACAGTAGATCTTTAAACAGGCATTTGTCAGAGGTGCTTCAAAAGACCACCCGGTCGTCGGCTGATCAAATAAAATGCCGAGTCCACAGTTTGTTGTCTTCATGGATGTTTGGGAAATGAGCATCTGCTAGCCATTACTTTCAGCATCAACAGTAGGAATCAGGTCTTGAGTTGTTTTCACGCCTCGTACTTTGGTAGGTTTGGTTCCACTGTGAGCAAAATGGCAACATTTGTTACATTTTCATCTGGTGCGGTTAGCTTGCACTGAGTCAAACAATACAAACTAATTGAAAAATCTGTTCCCCCTTTCACCTCTAGGGGCGCTGCACCAAGAACCACTGAGGAAAACAGCACAAAACATTCTGAAGAAGACATTTTGTTCTTCACCACATCTAAGCAAAAATGGAGTAGTCAGATTTTAGCGGTTGTGGGATTTCTCTTTAGTATTTGGTAAAAGATCACAAGCCATTTCTCTCACTAGCGCTATCCTTTGGTTGTTTTTACCCAGAATGCCTTGTGTTGTAGTCCACTCCATGCTTTTGCTTTAGTCTCTTGTCTCTTGTCCGCTTGGCGTTCAAGAATGAACTCTGGTGCATTCAAACCGCACCAGAGTTCACTTCAACCGAACTTAGAGCTACGGTTTTATCCTGACCAGAGTTCGATTGCGTGTTCATGCCTCCCCAAACAAACCGGACTCGGTGTGAACGCACAATCAGTCTGAGATTTGCCAAAAACAAGGAGTTCTTGTTCCTGTCAGTCATGGCAAAGCAGAGCTGAACTAGGAAGGACGTTTCTAGATTCACATATGCTTTTATCCCAGGAGCCCTAAATTGGACAAAAACAAACAGAAGAAATTACAACAAAAAACTGATCAATACTGCCTTGTATTGATGGTGCAAAAAGTTCAACTTGGGAACGTTATTAGCAACTGACCGTTATTTATAAAGTAAAACAACCTCCAAACTCCGAGGTAAGAGTGAGGCCATTTCAACAAAATAATTCCAGAGTGTTACAAACGTTATGCGTGGAACAGGAAGTCTGATTTAGGGCAACATTAGAGCATTTGCAGTGAAATTAGTTCATAAATGTGACCAACTTATTAATTATAAATGAGCTGCATCTCCTTATAAAGCCAATTTATGTGCAGACTTTTGTTGCAAGGTGCAGTTTCTTCTCTTTGAAACCAAAAGTGGATTGGACTGTTACCAGATGCTTCCAAGAAAAAATAAAAAAAGCAACACAATAATTATGCAAATCTGAGACGGAATAATTATGGACATATTCATTATTTATAGGTTTGCTTTTGCTTTGTGCTATCGCAGAGAAACTGAGCTGAATACTCAATTGTGGGTTTCTCCTTTAATTGTGTGTACAAAGAATTATGTCATTTGTTTCAACCACTGCTGGCGCAATTTCATTATGACCGAGGGGAAGGGAGCCGGTGATTGCCAATTTGGTTCAGTGAGAAAATTCATATTTTCTTTACTTTCATATGCATACATTTGTTTCTTCTGTGCACATATCTAAATGTTTACTTTGCTGGGGATATTACATTATGAAATCCATATAAATGAGGAAAAATTGCTGTTTGAACTGATGTAATGATGGCCCCAAAGCACGGAGAATCACGTTGATGTAATCAGTCGACGGCACAAAGTGGTTATTTTTTACAGTGATTGGACGTGCTGCTCATTTCTCCAATAATTAGTCTCTGTCTAAAGTTTTTCCAACT
The DNA here is from genome assembly GCF_904066995.2 of Poecilia reticulata. Taxonomy (NCBI): domain Eukaryota; kingdom Metazoa; phylum Chordata; class Actinopteri; order Cyprinodontiformes; family Poeciliidae; genus Poecilia; species Poecilia reticulata. The sequence goes on along the minus strand of NC_088831.1, from coordinate 12,921,644 downwards.
TCTGTTTTTGTTGTTGTTGGACTTCCAAAGAGATCCGGCGCCTTCGTGGAGATTTTCTGGGTCTGTTTGAAGTGGCTGTGGACTACGGAGGCCCAGAGGTGCCAAACAACAGGAATAATGTAGTAAATAAAGCAAATTCAACTTAGTTTTAAATTACTTTATTATGAAGAAAGGTTCACTTTACATTGAAAAAGGAAACAATATAATTTAATAATAGCTATAAAGGCTCAAATTTAATAAAATTCCACATAAATTCAATTTTAGTCTAATTTGTTCAAAATAAATTCTTGTAAATATTGTTAATTTTTATTTATTAACCCAACTCAGCAAATTATATTTAACATAAACATTTACCTAATAAAGTTGTATTCAAATCCAGTAAAAAACTTAATCAAAAAAATGTATCAAAACCAAAATCTAATTTTAAATTTTAAATTGTTTATATTAAATTTTCTCTAATTGAATCTAAATAAATTTAATTATACATTTTTTAAATTTGAAATCTATTTTAAAAAGTTACAAAGTGACATACTGATGTAGACATGTGATTATTTCTGTTAATTTTTATGATTAAACTTGAAAGTCCATAAAATCATTTCCTCCGAATATTTAAATATAACTTTTAAGAGGTCAAATGTCAGTCTCACTTTCCATACGGGTTTGTCTTTGGGATTATGTAGGCCATAACATGGATTTAACAACATTTTTGTTTTAGAAAAATACTTTTACAATGATTCAAAACTGGTAGAAAACTTCATTTTGTAAATTTTTAATCCAGTTTTTCCTTCCACTTAACTTTCCAGCAAAATTATTGGACCCAACCAGCTTTTTATGCTTGTCTAGAGTCCAGAATGTTTTTATCGGTCCTATTTAGTCTCTTTTTCATTTTAACCAAAGTTTATTTTCTTTTGTTCATCCGTTTCATAGTTTTTACCACTAATCTCTTATCAATCTCAAAGAAATGCAACTTTAAATTTGATTTTAGTAACAGTTTCACTTTTGGATTTTGTTTTTCTTTGCTCTTTTTTGTTCTCAAAGTGACACCAAATCCACTATGTGCTGCTTTTACATGTGCCGTATTTATTTCAGAAATGCATGAAAAGGGATTTTCTGGGTCAAAATTTGTCGTAAAAAGTTAATCAAAGCTTCATTTTTCTAAGAAAGTTTGATTTATTTTAGATCCCCTCGCTTCTTATACTTCCACAGCCCCCTGCTGAATTCCCTGATAAGACACGGGCGCTTGTCATGGAAGATCAGTTTTGCCGTCTCGCGTCTCTCTTGTGTTTTGAAGACGGACCTCTTCACATCGATCCTCTGTGGCGTTTGTTTGTCATCTCTCGAACCGTCACTGTCAAAACCCGGAGCTGCTCCTATTCCCGACGCGCCGCTCATCCCGAAGAGGGCTCAGACAAACAATTAGCCACGGTTAAAGCGAGTCCGAATCAGCATCGCGTCTCATCTCCAGCCATTGTTGATCCCTTTTCCCCCCAAAAAGAAGGACGCAGTGAAGTTTGGACACGAGCTGCCGAACTGTTCCTGCTGATATGACTTGACTTTCTTGGATAATTCATCTGCTACATCACGCCACGCCTGTCACCGGGATGCTCTTATGATCCCGGAGCTCCAATCATAACAGAAGCTTAAATGAGCTTCATTTTCACCCCATATATTCCCCAGAAAACACATCGGATACTCTGTGTGCTTAAGCCTGGGAGGAATAAAAAGGGAATGAGACGTTTAGCGTGAGAGGAGGAAAATGAATGAGGAAACACGAGCGTCAACAGCTCCATTTATATTATCCGTGTTCAGTGTGAGTTCGGCCTCTTTGAAGGCTCTCTCCAAGTCCATAGCTCAACAGAAACTTGGCTGCAGCTCAGGCTGCTTCCTTTCCACCTTCATCCTTCACAGAAATATTTTATGTCCCATCACCTCCCGTACAACGGACGCTGGAGCAGAAGCAGAGTCTGGTTCCTGTCCAGGAGGCCAGCAGCTTCGGTTCGCCGTCGGTGAGCTACGGTTAATCTTCCTGGACGGTCCAGTTGAAGCTTTGCCAGAAGGCAGAACATTTGACTTTGATGCATTAAAAGGGACCTATTATGCAAAATTCACTTTTTATACTTTTTTTCCTTCTTCCATTTGTTTTTCTAAGAACAACCCGAGTGCTTAAAAAGAATCACCCAGATGTTTTCTGGCAATAAGTTATTATTTTTTGGTTTTCCAAAACTAGAATGTAACGTTACAAATTAGCAGGCACTGCATTGTTACCTAGCAACCCCAGCAAAGTTCTGCCAGTCACCTAGCAACCCAAGTGAAGCTCCAGTTTGGGTAAATTCAGCCAAAATAAAGGTGAAAGTCTAGCTAGCAGGAAAATGGCTTGTTGTCTTTTTGTTTTACCAAAGACAAAAAAACACTAAAATCTGACACTACTCCATTTTTATCTACATTTCATAAAGAAGGAAGTTGCGCTCAGTGTCTTCTTCTGATGTTTAAGGGTAATTTTCTTCAGTGGTTTTTTGTGCAGCGCCCCCACAGGCGAGGAGGGGAACAGGTTTCTCAAAAGGTTCGGTTTGTTGTTGATTCTGCACAAACTCTCTGATTTGTTTCCTTCCTCAAATACAAATGAAAGTTGAAGAGGAAATAACAATGTCCATCCACTTCCTCAGCCATTGTTCTGCCTCACCAACGGCGGACTAGATAAATCGGACAGTACGACGCGGAAGAGCCACCACATCTCCGCCTCCTCTAGTTTTATTCTGATCTCTGCCTCCTAATCCATCACGTTTCCCATCCTATCCAACATCCACCTTTTGCCAAGAAGAAAAAAAGACCCAGAGAAGGGGAGGAAAAACAATCACTAACAGAGATACAAAGGCTGATTTCATCCATCTTCCACCCTGAAGTAAATCTCGGAGCGGACCGGAGATCTACGCTCCTCTCCTCTATTCCTGAATTGCCTCGGAGCTCATCCATAACGCCGTTGCGGGCCCCCGGGTGCTCCGAGGGCCGGCCAGAGCAAACAGGGAATTGAATGAGCCGAAGGTAGACAGAAATGTCTCCTTGGAGGTCATGCTGGCAAAATTGAAAGTCTCAGGTATAGTGGGGCCTGTCGGTTTAATAAAACGGATAGAATTTCCATTTGCCCGCGACACCCAGCTCCTTAATGCATTGTTCCTGTAAGGGAGGGAGCGCCAACGAGCCAGGAGCCGAGCAACACGCTTTATAGACACAAATAATCGTAAATTGGGAATGTCACCTTTAAGCCGGGGCGTTTTTATTATTGTTAGCGGTGCTGCTGAGTGGCTTTGATGCCTTATCCTCCCAGGAATCCTGGTTCCAGGATCCATCGGTATCAGGTGCTGCGAGACGGGGACTTTAAGCTAACTCGTCTCCCCTCCATGCAATGCTTCTGGGTGAGTGATGGCAGATGGCATGCTTTAAAATAAAGCCATCCATTAACAGAGCTCCCTGTTCTTTACACTGAGCGTTTACTGCTGTCTGCGGGCCACTCAGGCTCCTGGCCCTCGCCGTACAGGTGTAAGCTCTTTATTTACAGCTATTATTTAGATGCAGCAAAGCTTCCTGTCTGGTTTATGGTGGCGACTTTATAGATCCTTCCTTCCGCTGGAATATTAACCGTCTCTCCATGATTCAATATGAAAGCGCGTCGGGCTCCTGGGAGCCGTAGAGCAGGAGAGCGAACACAGGTACTCCTCTAATTGAAGTCCCACGAGCTTCGGGACTATAGAAGATATAAATTGGACGCAGCAGATATTGACAAATGTCTTAGAGTGCCTTCCTTGCCATCCCCTCTGACTGATGGGCAGCAATACTAAGCAGCATTATTTCCCATTCAGCAGCAGCCATGAGTTCGGAGGCAAACGGACACAACAGTTGTATATTTAAATTAGATTTGCAACACTTGACTGACTCCCTCAGACAGAGACCTGTTTATTCCCCCTCTGTTTTGCATTATATGTGAGTGCCTGCGCAAATTAACGAAGGGGGCCCTCCGTATTTCCAGCTCTATGTTAATTGCCAGAAATAATATTTGGGACGTGTGATTCTTGCGCCTGAGCATATTGCATTATAATAAGTTCAGGAACATTACTGGAGAACACAGCTTATTAGGGAGAAGCAAGGTAGAGATAGATTTACCAGTAATGTACCTAATCCTGAATATATTATATATCTGCATGCAAAACCTTACACTAGATTTGAATATTAATTGAAATATGCAGATGATGTATAGGGTTGTAATTATTGCTGATTTTGAAGTATAATTGGATAAAAACTTTCTTTTTTTCTCTCCTTTTGGACTCTTGCAGGAATTATTATGCATATTCATGGTTGAATCTGCTGAACTGTTATTACTGACAATTGGTTTAGAGGACATGTTTGTGAGGCTGGGTTGAAAGGCTGCAGGAAGACAATAGAAAACGGGAACAATCGAAGAGAAGCGAATATTTTGTCACAGAGCACTGAGGTTAAGGGAGGAATTTGAAACAAAGACAGGCTAATTATGAAGGCTTTACAGCCCATTTTAAGTGCATTTTTTAATTTTCCTGCGTTCAAATGTAAGATGAATGCGTTATATCTTGTGCATTGTTGCAGAAAGCTGCACTCAAATGTTGAAAAACTTCATTTTCTTGGTAAGTTTGTTGGTGCAAAAGAAAACTTGAAGGGAAAACAGAAAACGCATCTTAACTTTAGAAAAACTGAAAAAAAAAGCTGCAACTGATGATTAATGTCTGACGATTAAGCGATTAATGGGATTAAAAATGACATATTTTACAGTTTTTTCACTTCAGCCTTTTTATATTATTATAAAAAGTTAGATCTCTAAATAAGCAAAGGACTAAATTCCTTTTCAAAATAAGAAAATAAGCATTTTATTGCGTAAAGCAGATTTAGCTCATATTTACGTTTCTCAATCTTAAATGGAAACTATATATTTTTGTAAAGTTTTGGGTGAATTACTGCTCTGGGTGTGTTGTTCTTTCAGCAAATGTTCTTTTATTTTGAATCTATACACTCAAGTTAATTATTAATCAATAACTAAATTTGTTAACAATTATCTCAGTAAGCGATTAATCACGATTAATCGCTTCAGCCCTAAAAAATGTGTTGTTTTGTGGTAAACTTGTGTCTCCATTTGTTCAGATTTTGGTGCTTTCCATTGTTTTCAGATGATTAAAAGAAGCTGATGAGGTTTTAGCTTTCGGAATCTCCTTGTTGCGACGCAAATCGTGTTTTCTGTGGATCTCCATCAGGTGACGTTGAGCTGCGTCTCACAGCAGCTGGAACTCAAAAACAGACTCACATCTGTCACATGCTGGGTCACATGCTGCACCAATCACCTCTCACCTGCTCCTCACCGCCTCCAACCCGCCTCTTATCCTCTTCACCTGTCTTCTGTCTCTGCGCGAGTCCTGACAGGCGGGTTCCCGTCAGCGCGACCCACCGGAAGCGGCTCCCGTGACCTCGCCTGTCTGGAGCCGGCGGACGTCCCTCCTCGCCTGCCTCCCCTCTGTCACGCTAACAGAAGGACCACCGCTAACTCCTGTCAGAGCTGTCACGCACCCGGCCGCCGCCTCAGTCTTGACAAGCAGTTGGTTAAAGTCCCCACCGGCGAGCCCCCCCTCCAACCCGCCGCCATCGTTAGCGCCTAACTCTGTAAGAAGATTTAGTCTTTTCTGCTAAAAACCTTTACACTGATTCCTTTGAGACGACATCCTGGTAGAAAGAGAAATTTACTCATTTCATTTTTTCATAGACAGGCCATATGTTCACCTTCTGTTCAGACAGTAAGCAGAGAAAGGCAGAGAGAAGAAACGTGTACAGGAGTACGCGACGACTGCAAAAAGCATGAAAACCAATATATTAGACCAGGAAATGCTGCAAAAACAGATAAAAAGCTAAATAACGGCTGAAAAGGGAGAAAAATCTGGTGCACTCGGTTTGATTAGAGACCAAAGTTATAACTTTTGTTACATTTTCAGCTGCTGCGGTTCGCTTTCACACTGCACTGTCAATTCTTTGAAAAACCTGTTCCCCTCCTCACCTGTGGGGGCGCTGCACCAAGAACCAGTGTAGTTAAAACCACAAAAACCTCTGAAGAAAACTCAGCGCAACTTCCTGAAATATAAATGAAAATGGAATGACGTCACATTTGTCCTCAAACAATTTCTCCTGCTAACGTTAAACTCACGTTTGTTTTAGCTGTTTTTACCCAGAATGCCCTGCGCTATATAGTCTGCTACCTGCTTTTGGAGTGGTTTCTTGTCCGCTCAGTATTCATGCACTTCAGCTGAACCGAGATCTGAGTTTGTAGACGGACCACAGTTTGCTTTTTTTTTTTTTGGTCAAACCAAACTTTCTAAATAAACAAACTGGGATTGGATTCAAGTGGTCCAAACATGGCTGGTGTGAACGCACCCAGGACTCTTCAGGCCTCGTTTGAGGCACAGAGATCTTATAAATTTATGTCCGTCATTAGGTGTGACAGCCTAGTCAAAGTCCAGACCTCAACCTGATGGAAATGGTTTCAGAGGAGCTGCAACGGGAAATATCGACACACCTAAAAGAGCTGAACCAACGTTAGCTTAGCCTAGCTCGCCCTTTAGGTGACTTCAGTGAAGTGCCACAAAAAAGTGAATTATTTGTGAAAAATGTGAAATAAAGTAATTACATTAAATACTTAAGTGAGTTGTTGGCAATGAAACGGTTTCATTTCCAGCGATATGCTGGTTTCTGCATGCATGTTGACTTAAGAGCGGAGGGAGGGACCGTGTTTGTTTAGTCCGTCTGGCGGCCATGCCGATTTCATGATAAATATTAGAGCTCAAATATGTGAGTAGGGCATTTATTGAAAGTGATCACTCCAAACATTGTTTGTTTGTCTGCAGAACTGCCTCTTTTTGTCAAGCGTGTTATGAGAAATTTCTCCCCAAATGTAACCAAATTCAATTTGTTTTTTGCCTTTTGGAGACTGTTTGTCAGTGTTTAGAAGTGCTTGTGTGTGCGCGACTCTGATAGCTACACTGCATTCAGGAAAAACAAACACCTCAAGAGACCCATATATATCCAGTCGCAGGGAAGTTTTCACAAACCCAGAGTGAAGTACATTTATCCACCCACTGCATTTTTTCCCTACATGGGATTACAAGGTGGTCAGGCTCTGCCAAGAATCCTCTAGGTGCAGCGTGGAGGGAGCGGGAGCAGTGTGAGAAAAAAAAAAAAAAAAAAAGCCCAAATACGTGACTCTGGAGTCAAACGGGTGGGGGGTGGGAAAGTAAGGGAAGAGGGGTCTTGAAGTCGAGAGGCAGGAAATGGAGAGAAGACCAGGGAACAGTGGGAGAGTGACCTTTTACAAGACAGCTGTTCTCTCTCAGGTGCCTGTTCTCAGAAAATCTGCGGACTTTTTCTTTTTTTTCTGCGTGCATTAGTCATTATTTGGTCCCGTGGGATGAAGAATAGGCCAGGCTGAGTGTTTAATGTGGCAGGAAGGAAAACTAGACTCTCACAAAAAGCCTGTGGCCATCTCACAAGAGCTAGTGTCTTCAGTCCTACTGTCTTTTATTATCTTCCTCACATTATAAACTGGACAAGTACTGCAGAGGGGAACACTGAGTGCTGAAATAACTCAAAATACGAAGGAATCCAGAGTAGAAATGTTACTTATTGATGCATTTAAACCAGGAATGCACTGATTTTAAAAACAAGAATACAGAGTACAACATTTAACGTACACCTCTATTAATATTTGATTAAATGTTAAATCAAGCTTCTTTGTAGTGAAAGTCCATGATGGGAACAACAAAATCCCAGTGGAGTCGAATTAATTGTGGTTTGAACCACTGATGAGTTATTTCTTAAAATAAGACAAAACTAACTCACAGGAAACTTTTCAGAAAGATTTGAGTCAATATATATATATATATATATATTTTTAATTACTAGTTCCACTGGAAGATTATTTCATGTATAAGATAAGAAAAATGTTTTATTAGTTAAATAAGTTATTATTCAATTAGAACAAGCTTTAATATCTCACTAAAAATGTACTTTAAAGTTAGTTTTCTCTGGTGTTTGCACTTGGAACTAGACCAAAAGTATTTGCTGAGGGTTTTTGTGCTTTTACAATACACAAAAAACAAGTTTATCTAATTATTTTTGATAGAAAACAAGGTGATTTAATAGTTTTCTTCTTGCACAATTTCACAAATATCTCTGTCTTTATTGGCGCTCGAGAGGTTAAACGTTTCCTCGTAACTGGCACAAATTATCGTCAACATCAACCCAGGCAACTCAAATCATCAGATACATAAACCGCCTCTAAAAGTGCAATAAAACGATGGATGTATTTCATGCAGGGTTTCTTTTATGAGCGCACCGAAGGAGTCGGACGGGAGGAAAAGGCATTAGGTGACACAACACACCTCATCTCCGCTGAGCTTTGCAGGTTACAGCGGCGCAGGGAGGGGAAGGAGTTTATTTTACCCCCCGAAGCGAAAGTCTTCAATCTTCTGAAGCCTTCTGGGTAGAGCAGGTGTTTAATTATTAAAGGTGTTTGAACAAAAGGCTATTCTAAGCCTGCTGGAGCCACCAACTGGACATTCTCCACAGTGTTTGATGGATGACTGCCTTCAGAAACAGTCCGTTTCCTCTGCTGTGTTAGTGTTGAATTACTCCAAAACACTCCTGCGCTTTCTGTTCTCCTCTCTGAAGACGGATAATCAGGTGATTCACAGATGAAGCAACGACGGCCAAATCTGAGGAGGAGCAACAATTTAACGGTTTCTGTAAAGTAAATGTACCTGAGAGCTTTAGCTTGTCTCGTAAATTAATTATACTTCAATGACTTCCTGCCATCCTGCAGTATAGATGAAAAGTGGTGATCCATGTCGACTCAAATCTGTTGATGTTCTGGTTGTTGAAGTCGTCTGTAATCGTCACGTAAAACCAGAAAAAAACACCTCGTATGTAAGCTAGCTAGCGTGCTAGCTAGCTAGCAAGCATTGAGTTGACTACAACCCCCCAGAAACTGCATCAAAAGGAAACAAGTTTTTTTAAACTTTTGAAACACTTTGAGAAATATATTTAGACGACTTTGCTAATAAGCAACAACAAAAAAAAGTCAAATGATGTTAGAAATAATTTCTAAGGCCGTTTTACGCCTGATAGCCCGATAAATCCCGTTCGATTTGGCAACATCTGTTACATTTTCACTCTCCACCGAGTTAAACGAAATAATTTGCAAAATCTGTTCCCCTCCTCGCCTGTGGGGGCGCTGCACTAATAAATAGTGAATGAAACGATACAATAACCGCTGAAGAAGACGCTGAACGCAACTTCCTTCTTCACAAAATGGAAACAAAAATGGAGAAGTGTCAGATTTCAGCCATTTTTTCCTGGAGCGCTCAACTTGCACGTTTGTTTTGGTGGAATTTACCCAGAATGCCCTTGCACCATAGCTCACTTCCTGCTTTCTGCTTGGCGCTCACATGCATTCAAACCGCACCAGAGTTCACTTCAGCCAAACCAAAACTGAGGTTTGTAGGCGGATTAAAGCAGGAATGATGTGAACCAAAATGAACTAAATCCTGCAGAAAACCTAAAGATTAAGCAGTTTTTTAAAATTTTGTTGACCAATCAACTCTTCGAACCTTCTGGATGCAGGGCGCCATGATGAGCAGCTTGCACAACCAGTTGTTTGGTTTGTTTTTCATGGTTTTTCCTTCTGAGCTGCGATTTCAAGAGGAGGAGCAGCGCGGCAAACAAGTAGCAGGAAAAAAAAGTGAGACTTTATTAAAGAGTAATGGAAGCAAAGCAACAAACATAAAAGCAAAAGCAACATAAAAGCATCACATAAAAAGGCCGGCGTCAGGAAAAATTAATAAAACATCAACACATAAAAGCAAGTTTCTAAAAGTGAGATTCAGATTTAAAAGCTGAGAAAGCTCAGGAGCTCCTCTACTCTGGGAATCAAAGATAAATGAGCTCAAATCTCTGAATCAAATAACCCAAGTCTGACTGCGACCCATTTTCCATGAGCCAGGTTAGTTCAGCACCACACCGAAACCAGCGCAGAGCTTCTGTCTGACTGAAAATGACTTGTTTTAATGGAGTTATCTCTGAGCTCGTAATTTAATTGAACCAATTTCCACATTTTGTATATAAAATGAGAACATTTCCACCAAAAACCTCACAAGTTTTCTTGAAGAAACAAAAATTTTGAGATTAATCTCAGAAATTGTCTTCAAAAAATAAGGACATTTCTGAATTTCAAAGGCCAAAATCTTCTTGAAAAAAAAAATTAAGAAATTTAGAGATTAATCGAAGAAATATTCTAGAAAAAATAACGACATTTCTGAGTTTAAAAAGTCAAAACGTTTTAGACAATTTTGGAAATTTCAGTAAATTTGGACATTTTCTGAGTTTCAAAAGTGTAAAATTTTTTACTTTTCAAACTCAGAAAGTTTCTGTGTTTTTTCTACTATATTTCTTAGATTAACCTCAACATTTCAGACTTCTTGGCATAAATGTACTCTTCCTTTTGAGCCTTTAGTTTTACTCTTGTTGCAGTTTGATCTGTTCCTGAATGATGTTTGCATGCAAATATTAATTATGATGTAATTATATTTGATGTTTTTGATGGTGAACCATTCATGGAGTTTTAAATAAAGGGTGATGCAGCTCAGAGCAACACAGGTTGTAAAATCCCCCAGAAAAGACCGACTTTTGGAACATTTCTGCAGAAATAAAATGAGTTGTTCGAGTTACCGCCTAATAACAGAGCGGGGACGTATTTCTGGAGACGAGGTAACCCTGTGGTCGTTCAGGCTGATGTTTCCACCATTAGGAGAATCCATCCTAAACCTTGCGGTGTTCCAGTACCTGCTCCGTCAGGAGGCCTCGGTCTGGAAACGTCGAGGTTGGAAAATCATCCGCAGAGCTTTTTGACACTTTCTGGGTTTTTAAAGACGGGAAAAGAAACGAGGAGGAGGAGGAATATAATTTGAGAGATACATATTTTCTCATTTTTGAAAACAAAGCCTCACCTCTGCATATGAAACATAAAGTCCCTGCAGGGATTATGTTTCAATTTAGTAGTGAAAATATCCCTAACAACATAATTTAGAGTGTATGGTTCACATTTTGGCGTTGTCCTGCTTCAGTCATGGCTCTTACTCTGTTGGGGTGGAAAAAGCCTCTGAGCAGTTTGGATAAACCGAACCCTTATTTAGGAATAGATGTTTCATAAAAAGGATGAATTAGCAAAGCAGCATTAATAGAGGAGCAAAGTTGTGAGTTTCAGAAAGAACTGGAGTTTCTTAAAGAGACAGAGACCCAATTTCAACTGTTAAATCAGGAAGTAAGATATCTTTAAGTTATACGTGATATGTTGCATCTTCATATAAATTAAGTAGGGTAAATTTGGCTAATCAAGCATAAAATAAGATTAGCTAGCTAGCTAGCTAGCTAGCTAGCTAGCTAGATAGATAGATAGATAGATAGATAGATAGATAGATAGATAGATAGATAGATAGATAGATAGATAGGCAAGCTAAATTAAGCTAAGCTAAGCTTGGTTAAATGAAACTATGCTAAGAATAATTTTGATTTCAAATAAAAAGTTTCTTCAATTGCACAAAATCAGTCCAAGGGTCACAAAAGGCCCCCGCGCCGCACTTTGGACCCCCTGTTCCAGAGCCTCCAGTCTGTGACCGCGCCGTCGCTGTTAATCGACTCTGAAAGCTTCTGTGCAGAAGTTCAGCGCTGACCCGGTGACCCCGTCATTCGCACCACAGCGGCGACCCTCCAGAGAGAACCTAGCATCGAATTACCTCTCTGCTCAGACCTGGGCTTTCTCTCATGTCTGTGTTTGTGCGGGCCGGGGTCGGCGCTGCCTTGACCACGGGCTGACTGCTCGCCCCGAGCCCCCGGCGTCAGTGTCAGCGCGAGGTGAATCCGACTATCTCCACTCGCAAATCTATCCCCCGGGACGCCTGAGCCCTCACGCCATCGCAGAACATCCTTTTAGAGGGGGTCCATCGGCCATTATGTCCCTCCTCACCTCTTCCGCCACGCCGGCAGGGCGCTAATCTCTTTCTGCCCGTGTCGCTGTCTGCCGCCGCTCTCCAAGGAGGACGGCTACCTTCCCCGGTCAAGGTGACTCAGAGTTTAGTTGGTCCTGCAGAACCTGGACTACCGGGGTTTATGAATTACAGGGCCTGCTTAAGCGGTAATTTAGCCAGGAATTAAGGGATAACATGTATTTTGAGAGAGGAAATCCTTTGAGTTTCCTTTTTATAATAGAGCACCTACCTCACAGCGGGTAATTGGAGCCAGATGTTGCTCCATGCAGCATTAAAAAAAGCACCGGCCTCCCTCTTTCCACCCGCTCTGCTACGTGAAACATCTTGAAATTCTGTCATCATACCAGCTTTTGTGTGATTGCGCGCTCGCATGCACTCCCGTGTCGGTGCCACATAATCACATTAGTTAGATTTAATCAAAGAAGAGGCAAATTATGCGCTCTTCCCATCAAATTCTGCCGCGTGACGAGCGGCGTGCAGAATCGACGAGTGCAACCTGTCCCTAAGTGCTTCCAAAGGATGGCGCAGAAGAAAGGATGAAAGGGAATGCCTCGCATGTATGCTGGCAAATTGTCTGCTAACACCGGCGAAGCCGGGAACGTGGCAGCCTGCTCCTAATAAGCACCATGCACTATTTATGATCATAAACCAAGGGCAAGGAGGGTGAGCGCTGTCAAAATAAAAAAACATGTCAATCTTTGCTCCCCACTGTTGCGTGAGCGCGTTGCCCGGCTGTTAACGCGCCTTTTCTTCATGTTTTCTTTTGCTTGTGATGTACAAAGGCGGGAAAAATCACATCAAACCCGCAGATTTCTTAAACTTCTACACGTCTGGAAAGGGGAGGCGAGAACGGTGGAGGAGGAAGGAAAAGGGGGGGCTGCTGGAAATCAAAGGGAATATCAAAGTTAAGGAGAAGTACAGGAACACGTCTGGGAAAAGTAAATATTTTGTCCTAATGGTTTGCGTGTTTGCAGGGGGAGGTTTTAAAGGTGGGGAAGTTCGGTTGCTTATAGGTGGGAGAAAACCAGGCCAAGTTTCGCTTTTAATACTTCATAGGGCATCGAAAATTCCCTCTGAATTTCCCTAACTTCTCCCCGCTCCGTGCAATTATGCATGTTTATTCATTTTGATTAACAGCGATGAAAACTCACGAGCCTGAATGATGAGCATTTGCGCCACTGAGCGAGTGACAGTCCATCAGCGGCACATGAAAGCCAGACTTTTGCTCTTTTTTTCTCTTCCCCCGCCGCCTTGCACCTTCAGAAACAGCAGGTAACTGGAATAGTTTCAATATTTCACTCGTCTCTGAGGACAATATTCAAAGACGAAGGAGGAATATCAACGGGTTTCACTTTGAGCTGCCGTGACACAAGTAATACGTTGATTAGCTGCTTTGGGCCTCGACTCCTTTCGACTTCTAACAGCTACTCGACCTCTTTCTTCTCCGAGACGTTCGTTCCACTTTGAATCCACCGGCCACTCGAGGGACGCAGGAGGGAGACACGGAGAAGTTAAATAAGGAAAAGTGAGAATTATGGCTGCTGTCAGGTTAAAGCATTGAATTGCTAATAAAAAGACAGTTTTTTTTTTTTTTGCCCTTTATGGAATGTATTTCTACCTGCATGCATGACTTTTTGCTTCCAGTTTTCCAAAATATAATAAAATAAATCTCAAAATATCTCATATTTGGCAAACAATATGATTGTAATCTGGTACAAATGCTGCCCTTATAAATCTATGTTGCTTATTTTTATCTGTGCTGTAAAAATTGATTTTAAAATCATTTTTATTTTAAAAATACAAATATTTAACCCCCTGAAATGGTCTCTCTCAATCATCTGTTTTAATGTATATTATTTCCATCATTATTCCAGTTTGTTTTGATCGTTTTAAAAGACGCTTCTGGAAATGATATAAAACATTTTAAAAGCGCTCAGCTGCACTTCTGATGCATTTCCACTTTCATGTAATCTTTTATGTTGGTGTTAATAGTTTTGCAGAATTTCTGAAGCTTTTTCAACGTTTTTCTTCGGACTTTGGCTGCAAACATGAAAGCAAATAGTACAAAGTGAACTTTAGAGGCCGAGGAAGAGAAGAGGAAACTGTCTTGAGCAGATGGACAGAAAATTATATCTGTAATTCACCTTGTTGGTGCAAAAACTCAAACTTTATCGCTGTCGCTCTTCAGTTTGGGTTGATTTTCATGGTTGCAACTAAAGAAATAAAAAAATGTTGTAGGTAAACTAAACAAAAGCCAAGTTCATAACAGAAATAGCTTAAACTAAGCTAAATTTAACCAAGATAAACTAAGCTGGGCTAAAATAAATATTCTAAGTAGTGGAAACAGAACAAAACTAAGGTAAGTCTAACCAAGATACGGCATGTTAAGCTAAGCTAGGGTAAGCTAAACTAAGCTAACCTGGACTAAAATAAAATAAGTTATTTGAAGAGAAGCTAAGCTAATGGAAACTGAACAAAACTGAGAAAACTTTAACTACATTAGATAAGCTATCATAGATTAACATACCCTAGCATGCTAAGCTAGGGTACGTTAAACTAAACTAACCTGGTCTAGAATAAGATAAAGCAATCTAAAAATGCTAAGCATTTTTAGATTGCTAAAGGGACACTGAACAAAACTAAGCTAAGTTTAACAAATCCTAGCATGTTTAACTAAGCTAGGGTAAATTAAGCTTGGGCTAAAATAAGATAAATCAGTCTAACAACAGCTAACCTGAAGGAAACTGAACAAAACTAAGCTCAACAACACTAAGCTACACAAGCTAAATTAAGCTAAGGTAGAATAAACTGAACTAGGCTAAGTTAAGCTAAGCTAGTTCAGTTATTTTGCTAACATAAGGTGAAATAAAAAACAAAAAAGGGAGGGGTCATTGCTATATAACAGAGGGGATCTACATAGCAACTGGAAGACAAAGGGACTGGACACTGAGCCATTAGAGAGGGCGAAGAACGCAGGACGTTGTCAAAGTTGGAACTATGAAAGCTGAACTATGTTAAGCAGAACAAACTTTACCAAAAAAAATAAAAAATCAGTTACAGTAATCTAAGTTAATATAACATAGCTAACCAAAGTACGGTAGCATAAGCCAAATTAGAATAAAAAAGCCACTTTTACACAAGATGAAACAAAACTGAATAGGCTAAATCTGGCTAATAATTTGGAAAGTTAAATAAACAACCTCGAGCGAAATTAAAAAAAGTTAAAGGAAGATAAACAAATCTAGCTTTTAGCTAAGCTAAGCTACGCTATGCTGAGACAAGTCAATGACATCTAAAGTAACAATGTGTTATTAATAATTTGATCTGCAGCTGTTTTTGTTCACATTTTCCTTTTCTTTAGAGAGAAGCTGAAGAAAAGGAGACAACAGTTTCTTAAAGTTTTGTTTGTAAGAAGAGGTTAAATTAGCATTTTTACATCCTGGGTTAAAACTTTAAATCACCTTCTAACACCAAAGATCACATTGAAAACTTACAAATAACTCTGGATATAAGGAAGGAAGAAAAAGGAAATAATACAACTACTTTGTACATTTTCCCAGATTATAACGGCTGCAGTAATTCAACAAACCGAATGAATCTGAGGCTGAAATATTACATTTATGAGAGAAACATAAGAGCCAGAGACTGGACCGGACCACGGGAAGAGGGATGGTGGAGGAGACCACAGCAGCTTTGGAGTTTATTAATAAAAGGGAAAAAAGGAAGCAGAAGAAAACACCAATTTCCTCCCAACAGCTGAGCACCTACAGGTCATTATTTTCTGTGCTGGCTCGTAATGTGAAAGTCCCGAGTCGTGTTCGGTGAAACTTCCTTCTGTTAAATCAGCTGTAAATAATGACTCGCTCAGACTTATTTCTCTACCTTGACCTCTGGCATTAAGGCAGCGACAATCTGTAAACAGGGATGTCTGATCATGACAGGCCTCCACCATGAAGTCAATTATTAAAGGTTATTATTTTGTTTTCTCATGTGTCAAAGCAGGAAAAGCAGAAATTACACCAGGCATCATTACGGCTGCTGCACTTTGTCTCTTTTAGCTGAAACTTTCAAACAAACAGGGATGAAAGGCTGGAAGCGTCATGAACGGTTTCTGTCACTTCCAGGTCTTCGTTAAGGTGCTAAAGTGGAAGAAGATGCTTTTCTTTCCTTGAGAAATGACAAAAATGAATGAGATTTAGCTGTAATTTGGTCCAACATTGAAGATTAAATGAAGAAGGCAGCATATCTAGTGACCAGCACATCATTTAAAACTATTTAATTTCTTTGTTTTCACCATTTTCACCTCATCAAACAACTTCTATTTAGTTAAGATGTAATTTATTAAGAGAAAAAATACATTTTGTTGGTTTAAAGACATAAAAACGCAACTTGAGATCCATTAATCTAAAGAAATTAAAGTTAGAAGATGGAAACGTAACAAAGACCAAATGAAATGAGATGAGTTTTATTTGGTCAATTTCTGTCCAGATCAAATATTTCATTTTATTTTCTGAACAAATATTTTCAGTTTTTAATGAAAAGGGTTAATTTACATTTTCAAGGTAAGATTTCAAACTTTTCCAGCACCACTCCTGTTTAAATTCACTAATATATGACATGATTTATTACTACTTTTAATAATGTCTTGAGATAATGTTCTACATAGTACAGCAGCAACAAAATAAACTAAAACACACGTTACACACGTCTAACAGAACGAAACACTATTAGTGTAAAATTTACCCCAATTTCAGTAACATAAATGTACGATGATAAATAATCATCATGTTAAGGTAAATAAAGTGCTTACAAAGTCACGAAATAATATTTTTAAAAAGTTTTGGTTAGATTTTCTGGCTTTTAGTAAATAGAAATAATTTTAGTGATTCTAAATAACATAAAACAATAAAAGTTTAGATTAATTTAACTTCAAACAGAGAGAAAAAAAACAAACATCAGTTTGAACATCGAGCACAAAAAGCATCAAATTGAAATAGTGAAAAATGTTTGTGGTTTTCTCATTATGGATCTACTTTCTCTCTTTCTGAGCAGGACAAACATTTACGTTTAATCTCCTATTTCCATGCGACATCCACAGATTCATTACAGCCGATGACCCCACCCAGGAAAAGGAGAACCAGATCGCAGCGCGGAGAGAAAACAGGGAAGAAAAATGATAGTGGAGGAATGATAACAACATCTAAACACTCTGACTCTGGAGGCCGGGCTAATGAACGTGCGAGGACAGGAATAGAGCGAGAGAGCCAGGGCCGTCTTCCAAAATATCCACTCCCACATAGGTCAGTGGACTTTTGGCTACATCCTGAGTGGCGCAGAGGAGGGATGGGATGGAGGGAGGGAGGGAGGGAGAGAGACGCTTAAATGCCTGGGATCTGAGGAAGGAATTCGCCGGGGCATGGGAATGGCAGAGTCACGGCAGTCGCCAGTGAACGCTGTTAAAAAACGCCGCCACACTCCAGCCTGTCACTCCTGCAGACTCTCTCTCTCTCTCTCTCTCTCTCTCTCTTCCTCTCCGTCTTCTTCCTTTTTGTTTTTATGAGTTTGTTTTCCAAGGACGAGAACCCTGTTTGCTCAAGATGTTCTCTAAACAAGCGCAGTGTGAATAAAGAGGATTATTTACCGATGTCAGATTAGACGGGTTCTGCGGCCGAGACGCCGACCAGCTGCGCTACCTTTTCGGGAACATTCCTGTTCCGTCCACCTCCGTTTTCTCGGGGGGTTTCAGATGTTTTTGCAGGGAAAGTCTGAAATTTATGATTAATAGCAACATCAGAGTCGAAGATAAACAGAAAGGTTTTATTACACTGCCTCGCAAATCTATTCACACCCCTCCAGTTTCAACAACTTCAGCGTTTCGTCGGGATTTTATAGCATAAAGTTGAACGTAGTTTTAATTTTTTCTCTAAATAAATACCTGAAAAGTGTGGCATGCATTTGTTTACGCCCCAATGCGTCAATACGTTGCACATCCAACAGCAGAAAACAAAATATCTCAATCATCTGGGAACGTTAAGTTCTAAGTCTGACCCGTTTTGATCAGCGTGCCCACAGCATGATACTACCACCACCATGCTTCACAGTAGGGATTGTGTGTTTCTATTACTTATTGAACTGTTGCATTGAATACATTGAGGTGTCGATTATTGGACTTCAAAAATTTATTTGCAAAAAAAAAAAAAAAACCTAAATGTTTGGCTCGTCACATGAATCCCAGGGAAATAAGTGGAAGTTTCTAAATTGAGAAAAAGTTGGAAAATATTTTAAAAAAAGTTTCACAGTCAAATAAACAATTGTTTTAATAGCATCTGAGATAATTCAGGTAAATGAAGAAAATGCCTACACATAAAGAAGCTAATTTTAAAAGTTTTCTATCATCTCTATATGTTTGTTTAGATTATGTGCATATGTATGAGAGCGCAGAAATGAGCAAAATTAAATTCCTCTTTCAACTTTGAAGGTGCATGGGAAGGAAGAGAGAGAGAGTGTGTGTGTGTGTGCATGTGGGTGTGTGTGTGTGTTGTTGCAGACGATAATTTATTTATGTTTTGAGACCAAATCTGGGTCACTGGAACCTCGCTGTCCTCCTCTTCCTCCTCCTCCTCTTCCTCCTCCAGCCCTGAATCCCCCCGTTAACTAACCACAGATAACAACAGCGCTGCTCTCTTGTAATTTATTATAATTACTGCCAGGTCCGAAGAGGACGGCGCTGCTTTCTAAGGCACAGAGCCGAAGTGGGAAGCAGCCGACTCCCTGTGAGAGGAGTGCTGGTCAGATTAGAGAGTAAACAACACGAGGAGTCAGTGGATTATTTATCTGGACAAAGTTGCTGATATTGTTGCGAACTGGGAACGTCGTCTCGCCACCTTCTGTTTGGGTTTGCTTCTGGACAACGCTTGACGATATTTACAGAGTCTCTTGTGGCTTTTTTCTAAACAAATAAAGAAAAAAAAGAATATTTCACAAAAAGAGGAGGTTAGAGAGAGAGAATTAGTCATTTAGTATAAATAATGTGGAAAGAAATATGTGAAATAAAAATAACTCCTAATTTCTTTGTTTCATGTTTGTATGATTTATGCTTCATGTTGGCTTCACCACAAAATAAAGCATCAATACAATAAATAAAACATTAAGTGGATGCTCTTAAAAGTTCAGTTAAGATGAAAAACAATCTGCATGAAGATTTATTTAGTTTTCATATCTGAGAAACACAGAGCAGATAATTCATCTTAAAAATAAAGAATCTGAACTTAATTCAGCAGCTAATTCTACGTTTTATTGAAACATAAACTCATTGAATTAATTTTACTAATTTGTGTCAAGCTAACCAAACAAGCTAGCTCTAAAATAGCTAAGAGCTGCTAGCTTATTTCTGCCTGTAGCTGCTAGATAAAATGTTGAGTTTTGTAAAAAAAAAAAAAGTATAAGTTTTAGTTAATATGTGACTGTAAGTGTTTGTGTTTTCAGAGTGACGTTTAAATTCGATAAAATGCTTCTTAATTTTTGTAAATAACAACCAATGCCACTTGTGGGAGTTTAATAATCTGTTGCTAATCACAGATTAACAGTTTTAAATGTCAGATTTGAAGTTTTATAATCAGCATTTTGTAATTTTATTCATTTGTTTTTTGAAAGAACAGATTAAAACATTCTTTCAAAAAAGGAAAATTGTTTTATAAGAGCTGTTGTTCAAAATAAAAATGCCAAATATTTGCAGCAAGCAAAGAAAAATGTTCTGATTATTAGTTTTTTTCGGCTAAACTTGAATCCACTTTGGTAATATGTAAACAAATGAGGTGAAAATGAGCTTCATAATGCAGAATATCAACCACATAAATGACTTACAGCAACTTAAAGTAAGGTGATCACAACAAATGAGTAATAAATGTGACAATTTAGTGTCAAAATGTTATTTTTTGTTACTTAATTTTTCAGTTTAAGTTGAGAATAACATGTTTAAATCAACATTAAATATTGGCTTCATTGCTACTTGAAAATATTAAATCACATTTTATTTCCTTTTACCCATACATTTAATTAGAATATTTTAATTCAGCCATCTTTTATTCCAGATCATAAACTAAACCATTTAATTAGATTTTTTTTTTAAATGCTGCAGGTGTAATCATAAAAGAGAAAAATAAAAAGAAATCACAGCTTTTATCCGCTTGTATTAGCGTTAGCAGCGTGAGACGAGGCTCAGCCAAGCATTCGAAGGTATTTAGGTAAATCTCCCGTCTGACTCTTCCTGTTTTCAAAGCAGAGATGTTGGTTTTCACAGGTATTTTTGCAGCTGCAATTAATAACTGCATGTATTTCCTCTTTCAGGATGTTGTTGTACACAGATCGCATGCTGAGATGGTAAAGACACCGTGACTCCAAGGAAAATTTCTCCCATTTTTCTCTTTTTAAACCGTCACTCAGATTAGGTGCTGCTCAAAAAAACCAAAAAAAAAAAACCAAATAATTTTGCAGTCATTAGTTTGCAATTATAGCACAACTATCTGCCAGCTTTGCAATTATCAGTGTGGAAATGCAAATCCAGGCTGATTTCATGGACTGATTTAAGGAAAAACAACGACAAAAAGGAAGAAGCAACAGAAGATTAAAAAAGCAGGAAAAACTGAGCTGGGAGAAGAAGTTAATCAACAACGTGTTAATTGAAAACAAGTTCTATAATTGTTGCATTACAAGCACAAACACTACTTCACTTAAATATTGTTAATGCATTTTTTTGTTGCACCTATTAGAGATTCTTGTCTGGGTTAATTTCATTATGCTAATCAGGTCCTCATCCGTACAGAACCTCCGCTTTGATCCGTGTTCGTTGTCGTGATCTTCAAAGACAACGTCACCACTTTCTTTAAATGAATTTTACATTTTTTAAAGGAATCTTATGGAAATGAGTGCAGAGGGGGGGCTGGAGGGGGGGCGCTAATTAATTTTTTATGATGTGTCTTGGTGTTTTGGAGAGTGAGGCTGGATTTCATTTCAGTGTTTTAGCAGGAGGAAACGTGGAGGCGGGACGGTGGGGAGAGAGGAAATGGTTTCAGATGTGAAAGATTAAAGAAGCTGTGAATTCAAGACTTAATTTGAACGGATAAACTTCACTGTTTAATATGCTCTTTTGTGCTCTCAGCGTGAAAAAAGGGGGAAAGTTTTCCTGAATTTTCCCTTTTCGTTTCCTGCCTCGTGCTGATCCCGGCTTCTCCCTCTCTCACGGTGAGCACTTCCTGTCCGGCGAGGGAAGCGCGGGCCTTCTTCAGGAGGAAGAGGAGGGTGAGGAGGAGGCACCCACCCACGAACATGTCTGCATTATTAAAACCGGACAGCGCTGCGAATCAAAGGCCTGGAATTTGTCTGTAAAACCTGGCCTTAGGCAGTACGAGTGATCAAAAATAAAGAAGAGTGAGGCTCCTGTCGGATTGTTTGTTTGTTATTCCTGTAATGTTTCTGGGCAAATTCTCATGCAAAAGGTTGTAATCCCATCATCATGTCACAAACACAGACTGCAATGCAGACGTTAAAAATAATGTAAAGACTCAATTTAACTGAGTTATTAAATATTGAAGCAGAGATTTTTCCTAATAATATACGTGCTGGTGTGTTTACCACTGTGTTGCATCATGTTCCCGAATAAAAACACAGGATGAGTGAGGAAACGGTGAAAACCAACTCAGTACACTGACCCATAAGCTCAAACATTTAGCTTTCCTGTTGGAATCAGTTTGATTTTTAAAGGTATTATCAACCTTAAACAAGTTAGGAAAAGTTTATGTTTGTAACGTTTTTTGCTGGAACTCCACCAGGGTTGCTAGGTAACGGGCTCAGCTTCTCTGGGGTTGCTAGGTTACCGATTCCAGAGGTTTTTGAAGCGGCTTGTTTTCCAGACACCCAAAAAAACATGGACTTATTGTCAAAAACCGGCTGAGTGAGTTTTTTTAAAGTGATTGGTTTGTTTTTAGAAGCAGCTGAGACCCAAACTAGAGACACATGTGTGTAATTTAACAACACTGTCCAATAAATATTCTGACTCTGCACCCACATGAAGGTGATGATGGATTACACCGAGACGAAGCGACTCGTTTCCAAATCACTACTGTGCTGCACTGCATGGAAAATGGGATTTCCAGCACATTAAATTACCTTGAGAATTAGGAGTGTGGAAAACTGTCAGGAACTGCCAAAACTTTGACATGTACTTTGTGTGTCAGAGTTGTTTTTGGCATTTTCAAGAAAACATGGCAACAATATGATGAACAATAGAATTTTTGTTCAAAAATCACAACATTGGGACAAAAAACCAGTGAAAAGAAGTTAAAAAATGATAATAAAACACACAAGTGAGGTAAATCTTTAGCTCAGGGAAAGCTAGTGAAGGCTGTTGAAAGAAAACAGTGTTAAGCTATATGGCTCTTATGACACTGTATCTGATAAATGAGACATTTGAGTCGGCAGGATGAACTGCTAGCCAAACATCTACACTCTGCTGAAATCTCTACACAGGAAACACGATTAAGTTTCTAAACCACAGAAAAGGAGCTACAGAAGGAATATATAATCATTAGAAATGCTTGTTGTAGCTAAACAATTACATTTTATACCAAGACATGAGCTAGCTTATAGCAGAGAGATGCTAACAGGTTTATGTTAGCATCTTTGCTAAACAATGAGCGCATCATGTTAACGTTAACGAGCGATTTTGTTGTGATTCTTGCACAAATTAAACTCTGATTAAATGATCAGTTCTCTGTTATCCTACCTGATCAGAGGAGCTTTAATAAACATGACAATCATCTGTAGGTTGGTTTTGTTATGAGCATGAAATTAAATCCCGGAGTGTTAGCGCCAGAAGGTCCCTGATGACGTCACTCCTGCTTTAATGCAACATTCTTCATTTTCAAAGGAGAATTTCAGATTCATCAAAAATGTTTTTTCTCTCCTTCTACGTGAAGCTTTAATTGGGTCCAGAGAAAGCAGCAGAGGAGTTTGGGTTTTAACTTTGATTAGCGAGAGCAGCAATGAGCGAAGAGATCCGCACAAACGGAATCGTGTTTGTCTGAACATCTTCAACGTTTCATCGGCCTCAAACTCCCTGAATTTCCAGCTCTTATTGATAATTAAAATATCCTTAATCCCTCATTGAGATGTTTCAAGATTCAGACAAAAACATTCAGCCTTCCAAAGACGACGACCCTAAAATGTTTTATAAGAAATTATAAACTCTGTTGCCAAATATCCTTATTTTTAGCCAGTTTAATGACCAGAATCAGAATAAAAAGGTTAGTTTATGGAGAACATGTTCAATTTGCTCTAATTATACTGTTAGAAGTTTAAAAGCATTTAACATTTAAAAACATTTTGAAATTCTTTCATAAATTACTTTTATATTAAAAGTTAAATTGATCCATATTCAAGTTTTGCATTTTCATATTAATTTGATATATGTTCTCATTTTATTTTTATTTAATTAAAAAATGTGTATATTTTACTATATTAGTTTTATTTTAGTAACTTAGTTTTTTTTCATTTCAAACATTTTGTTTTTATTTTACATTTAATTTATTCATCTTTGCACATATTTATTTTAACTTTATGGATTTTCAAATATTTTACTTTTTGAAACATTTTAAACTTCTTTTGTTAATTACTTTAATCTATTTTTGACTTTTGCACATTTATATTCTCCATGTACCTTCAATTTATTTTAGCATTTCAAAAAATGTATGTATACTTTATCTTTATAATAACTTTGATATGCTTTTATTTTACATTTATTACATTCATGTTTGTATATTTTTTAAAATTACATATTTAATATATATATTGGATCTATTATGTATAGAAATTTGGATCAAAATTTTAAAACTTTTAAAAGTTTTAGACAATTATTGAATTTTCTCAGTTTCAGAGCAAAAAGGAAACATGTCCTGCCTGCTATATTCAATAAATATATATCACATCATATATTACAAATAAAAAAGGGCTAAGATTCTCTCTAAAATACATATGTGTTGTTTCCCAAAGCCAAATCCTGTGCAGCTGCAGTACAATCCGTCACACAGCGACTTGTTTACGTGTCACTGTGTCCTTGTTGGATAATATCTTATAGGTGAACGTGGCAGATTGTGCTTACCTACTAAATCCGGCATTAGAAACATTTCTGAAAAAGCCTCTTACACGCCAACAAAACATCAAATCTGCCCTGCCTGAGCGCTCAGGCGTCCTGCCAGAGCTACTCAGGTAATGCACGCTGGAAGCTGACGGCACAAATCTACCGCCGGCTGTGCCCGGGATACGGCCGCTATAATTTTCCATCATCTATCATTTGAGAACCACACTGTGGCACGTGAAGTAATTAATTAGGAAGACAAATACAGGCAGGGAGGGAGGTTTTATGTCAATGGGAGTTGTGTTTTGATGGATTGGACGGCAGGTTTCTGGGGTTGAAATGGAGCTCTGGGATAAGCTCCTCTCCTCTAATTCCCCTCATCGTTTCAACTCCTATGTCTGTTTTTCCTCTTCTTTAGTTTGAAGCAGATATTCTAGCCTAAATATTGGCTAAATTATATCAGATACATCCTTTAATAGTCAGTAATCAGTAGAAACATTTTGCTGAAATTACAGCTTTTGGTTCCAACGTTCTAAAGTACCAACCTGCTCGCTGCAGCTCAGGTTGGATGTTTATCGTGGTTCTCCTGCTGGAAGGTGAAGCTCCATCTCAGTCTGAAGTCTTCTAGTCTTCATTTACACTTAAACTGATTTACTTAATTTCCCACCTCACAGTCTGGTAAACTCGGTTCAATTGGGAACCAAAATTGCAACATTTGTTGTATTTTCAAATGGTGTGGTTCACGTTCACACTGCACTGTGTCAAATGGACCAAACCTTTAGTTAAATCTTTTTCCCTCCTCGCCTGTAGGGGCGCTGCACCAAGAACAACAGAAGGAATTGACATGAAAACCTCTGAAGAAAATGGGAACAAAAACGGAGTAGCATCAAATTTTAGCAGCTATTTCTCTTTTGGTAAAAGACCATGAGCCATTTTCTCCACTAGTACTAAACTCACACGTTTGTTTTGGTTCTGTTTACCCAGAATGCCCTGCGTTGTAGTCCACTTCCTGCTACGCATTCACACCTCCCCAAACGAAACAGACGCTCCAGGAAAATGAACTCGAGTTTAATTAAAGCAAACCAAACATGGACTGAATGTTCTCCAAGTTACTTATGAAGACTTTGGATTTTATTGGAGGCTAGTAGGGTAAATTTGTAGAATATTTGTAAACCTTTTTTTTCTATTTTACTGCTCTATTATCAAGAGATTAAACTTTGCAATGGATCTGAATTTAGAGTCCATTTATGATGGTACTTTAGCGAGTCTGTTTCTACAAAAAGACGTGACAATCCTGCTAAATCCCTGCTGAATTATCTTTTGCAGGTGGAAAATAAAGACCTGCTGATTTCCTGCAGTGCTGCACCTTGCAGACTCCCAACAGGTGCCTGCTGGACTTTGCGGGTGCTGATCCGACGCCAGCTGGCTGTGCTGATGGATGACCAACCTCCGTGTTCCTTCCTTCCTTTCTTCGCTACCTTTTTTTCTCTAAACAAGCCGAAGATCTTGGAGGAAAGAGGCGAGGAGAGAGCAAGAAGCGGATAGTGATCTGAGGACCAGAAACTGATTGGTTTTCAAAGGGCTTGGCACCGACCCGCTGCCGGAGGCAACCTGCCAAGGGAAGGTTCCTGTGTACTTCCAACAACAGTAAATGGGAAGTCTAATCAGGGCTATATTGAAATGGTGATTTCCTCCACGGACACATCATACCGATCCACACGAGGGCTCGCCGTCCTGCATGCACGCATTATATAATCCCACACGCATGCTTTATTCATGTGGATGCACCGTGTCAAAGAGGTGCTGCTTCACAGCAAGAAATATATGCACACACACACACAGCCAAGTATACACACACTTACACATGCATGCATGGAAACTACAAGCCTAAGCTATGTAAACAAAGCACTTTTAATATTTATAGTGCTTGTTGGAAAGATTTTCTAAATACTTGAACCATAAAAACATTTTTCACACTTAAAGGAGATGAAGGTTTATCACTTTGTGTCTTTACTAGGTGGAGTGATGAGCTGCTCCTTGGTTTATCTTCAGATTTAAGATTATTCTTCACTTACTGGCCTTCAGTTTTATGAGATTATGACGCAACATTCAACATGGCAAGTTTGGAATATCGTCAAAAAGAGAAAAGCAGGAAAACAACGTTCACCACAGGTTTGAGGTCATTTTCAAAACAACCAACACAGCAAGTGGGTTTTAGTGTTTACATTAATATCCGTAGTTCCAGCTGGCGTTCACATCTATGCAGATGATAAAACTGTTTATATAAAGACTTTAGGAGTTAAGATTGGAGTTCCTAAAGGGTCTATCTCAAGACAAATTACTTTCTTTTTTATATAAACAATTTTGAGATGGGTCTAAAACTAGGCACAGTTCCCATCTGTTTCAAAGGTACAAATGCTTTTTGACCAAATAACGAGTCTGATATTAGGATATTATTTAATCCTACTGGTGTTCAGATCTATGCAGACGACAAAACTGTTCACACAAATTCAGTAAAAGATTGGTGTTCCTCAGGGGTTGACCTGAAGAGCAGTTTTCTTTTGGTAGATTTCATATAATTTAGCTCTAAATCCAGGCTGGTTAACACAAGTCGTGATCAACAACAGGAAGTTACTACTGGCAGAAATGACAAAGAAGACAACAGGAAGTGGTAGAAGAAGAAGAAGTTCAAGGCAGTTCAAAGTGCTTTACATGAGTTACAATAAAAACAAAACAACAAACAAGCACAATGCAAGAAAAACTACACTTTAAAATGTTCCAGTTGTTCTGGGTTGCTAAGTAAATAGTATTTTCAAAGTTAGATTAGATTTAGATTGTTAAAGTATAAAGTTAAATACTGGAGGATGACAGGCTGGCATGTTTTTTAATGACTTATTTCAAGAACAAACTTATTCATGTGAGATTTTAGTTGCATTTCTTTTTTTTAGTGCAAACACTACAATAGCAAAATTGTGTTTTTCTTTTTGCTTCAGCAGAATATCAACAAACTTCAGATTCATTTGCAATGGAAACGCAGCTACTGATGGATTACTGATTAATTTTCTTTTCCAGATACACCAGAATACACCAACATTTACTGATGGTATTTTCTCCACCTTTTCGTAACCAATGGAAAACAAATGTCTCCGAAACCCTAAATGCCAGCAGAAGCTGGTAATAAGAGGTCAAAAGTCAAAAAGCAACAACAGTGGAAGTGATGTCTCCATCTGGATCGCTGCCTGACGAGGACTTTAAATGAAGTCCCTCACATGTACGTTTCCAAAGGTCAGAGCGTGGCTTTATCCAGCGCCAGCCGTGAGGATTAACCAGCCCGGCTCGGCGCTGCACCTGACTGAACCTGCCTCTCAGCTGGAGGGATAATGCCTCGCTCCGGCCGCCGCGCTGTCCGACCTCGCCCTCAATTTGCTCGGATTTGAACTCCTGAATTATGGCTTACTAACAGCTGGTACAAGGAGAGCGTCTCCTGCATATTTAATCGCATGAATTAAAGATGACCAGGAGGCGTTTCGCCAGGACCTTTTTCCTCTTGTACCACTGATACAAAGAGCGAGACGGATCCGAGTGCAGAGGTAACGTTTGATACAAGGAAGGCCGAGACCTTCCAGTAATTTGAATGGCTTTACACTGAAACAATGACCTCTGCTGGACAGGATCTTGGCAGGAACAGGTGTATTATTTAAGAGAAAGGTCGAACAACAGAACCAGTTCAAGACAGAAAGTTTTGCAATCAATGGATCTGCAAACAAATTAGTGGGAAGCTAAGTTTGCTACGTTTTCAAAGTTCGTTTATGCAGTAATCGACTAACTAGCTCCACCGTTAGCCCATTAGCTAGCAGATTATCTGGAGAAATGTACGCAGGGGAAGCTAAGTGCACTAAACAAAAAAATTGTGTTGCTATTAG
The DNA here is from genome assembly GCF_904066995.2 of Poecilia reticulata. Classification (NCBI taxonomy): domain Eukaryota; kingdom Metazoa; phylum Chordata; class Actinopteri; order Cyprinodontiformes; family Poeciliidae; genus Poecilia; species Poecilia reticulata. Next base: position 12,893,493 of record NC_088831.1, on the reverse strand, counting down.
CGTATTAGACAAAGTAAATTATGAGTAAAGGACACTGGCATTTATTTACCTCTAAAAGTTGAGGATTATATTTAAGCTAAAGTGACTTTCCATCTGTAATAATTGGATTTCTTTTTAAGTTAGCAACATATTTCGATTCAGAATGTGTTTTAAAACCATATATTCTGAATAAATAAGCGTTTATTGAGAGGTAAAATAATGAAAATCATCTTTGGGGAGTACTGGGTAGACAAAGGTTTTAAATTTATGTCAAGTCAGACCACATCACACGCGCTGCCTTCAGTTGCGCCAGCAGCGGCGCCACGCTGCAGCCTGCTGAGCTTCAAAGCCTACAGGCGACCGCAGCCAAGCCGTGAGTCTCAGGTGCGGTGGGTCTCAGCCAGACGGCAGATGTATGGAGGGACTCCCACAGCACTGATCCCTATTAGATCTCCACAATTACCCCGGCCGAGTCCCCGCAACTCTGCAAACTCTGCTTCAAATTAGCATCTGGCTCCCCGAGGCGGCCGGGGAAACCGGGGTTAACGTCAGGTAAGCAGCCCGACTGGTGGCCGCTGGGATAATTACGCTCTGACCGTCTGACCCGAGTCGTTTAGCGCTGGATGGAGGAAGAGGGTGGGAAAACCCAGCTCAGTTTCGGTCCTCCATGATCTCCGTCTTGAACTGAGGAGCCTCCTGTTAGGTAAAGACAGAAGTGGGGTCAGAGAGATCCTCTCATCCCGCTTTGAAATGCTGCAGCTCTGTTTTGAATGCTGCCAATTAGAGGCAAAAACTGACGTTTTCCCCCCATTTCCCCACTAAAGTGATCCAGTCCAATTTCCCTGCTGGGTATGACTCTGCTAATAGACCCTGGTGCATCCGGTGTCAGGTCAGGATCTAAATAATCTCTGTGTAAAGTAATGTCCTCTGTTTACAGGCCATTATCTGTTCACAGTCCCTCTCTTGTCTGTCTCTTTGTTACTCCCAGCGATAGCCTAATTGCGTTATCCAATATGCACTCCCCTCTTTGATCACTTAGCGCCACTTAAGGTGTCTGCTAGAGTTGCTGGAAATTGTCGGAATAAAGCAAGAACAGGGGAGGAGAAGAAATAAAGGCAGAGGGAGCTGTCTGCGGAGAGATGAGGCCTCTTTAATTGCGAGCCTTTGTTTGGTGGAAGAGAAAGGTGCCAGGGGCGCTCTGACGCGGTTAATGTGAAGGGTTGACAGTGCTATTCTCTTCGGTTAAAAACATGGCAGACAGATGTCACAGGGACGCGGCACGAAAAGCCAACAGGAGGACAAAGAGGAGCTGGTTAAGGAAGATGCAGAAACCGTTGACAATTCCAGCTGAAACCAGATGTTTGTTTACATTCACTGGGAATAAAAACAGTTTGGGAAAAGCAAACACCTCAAACACACGACTTCCTTACATAGGAGACGGTTTCTGATGGGAAACGCCACAACGGACCCCGGAACAAAAAGACCTGGACTCAAACGCGGCTCAGCGAGGGAGAAGTCATTAAAATCAAAAATAAAAACCCAGATTCTAATTTAAAAATGCATTTAGAGATGGAGGTTTCACCAACTCAAATTTAAGACTTTTTAAGACCACTATGAATACAATTTAAGACCTGAATCATAACAGAAAGGTACAAGAAAATTGAGTATTTTATATAATAGTGTCAAGCTTTTCTGGTACAAGATAGAGGTTGGCAAGAGAAATGAGTAAACTGGCAATAAAATGACATTCGCCAATGATACATGCAGAAAACCAAGAAAGTTAGCTAGAAAGCATATATTAGCAGCTAGTTAGCAGTATCGTCAACTGCCTCAAATCACAGGATGTAATGAAATTTTTGTCTTACTGAAATGTGCAGCGAGAAAAATGAACTACATAGAATATGAGATTAAATCATTTTAAGACCTGCTATAAACGTTTTTAAGGCCAACTTATGCGTTTTCTAATTAATTTAAGACATTTAATGCCTTAATGTTAGATAAATAAATTTTAACAAGTACTTTTTCATGAATTTTAAGGAATTATTGACTCTAAACAAGCTCCCATATCTGGCTGAAACGTTCCTTGTAAGTTAGTTTGTCTTATTTTAAGATATTTGCTCTAGAAACTAGACAAAAATAGTATCTAGAATCCAGTCCGTCGTTCTGAACAAAAACCGATCCACAAATGGAGAGTTTGCTCCTTCTTCATCCCAGTTTGTCCATATTGACCTGCAGAAATGATTCCCGCGTCACCTAAACGAGGTAAACCCTGTCCGCTGACTTCGGTCCGTCCGCCTCCTTTCCACCGACTCTAAGCCCATAATTGCTTGCATCCTCTCCGCTTCCACCTCTCCTGCCTCTCTGTTGACTCTTTGTAGCAAAATAAACCACGGCAAACACGGCGTACACGCCGGCTGTAAAGGAAACCAACAACTGAAAGGTAAATACCACTTTATCTGGCCTGTCACAGCGGCGAGCAGCCGAGCACTTTGTTTACCTCGACGGCGAGCGAGAGTGGCTCAGGCCCTGCTGCCGTCCTGATATGGCCTCTAATTAGTTTCCAGGCAGCCTTTACCTGCTTCGCCCTCACAGTTAAAACCATCAGCTCTCTTTTTGCTGAACAAAGAAACCAAAGAAATCCTCCTCGGCTCCTCTGCTGGTTGTTGCTTTCGTCTCCTGTTTGCTGTGTTCAACTCGACGCCGTCGTTTTTTTTCCCGCCGTGCTACTCTGACATTTTTATGTTAATACAAAGCCTATTTGCCCGTGTAAGTGCTGAGCACACTAATGCAATCTGCTCCAGCGCGGGAAAAGCTTTTATAGCTGTTCCTCTGAACTCTTTCAGACAAGAGAATTCATGTCGCTTCGGATGTAAAGAGCTCCATTGTTTCCCGAGATTAAAAGTTGGAAAGTTGTGCCTTCCTTCAAGACATTTAATAAATGATTGCTTAAACACCCTGTAGGTGTCGGGAAACAAACCAGCAACCTTTAAGCCTGCCTGCAAGACGGCAATAACATTACCTAAACCTTTAATCTCCTGCTTTTCTCCCGTTCTCTCTTTCACCTCTCCCTGCTGCCGGTGGTGTGGTTAGCCGCCACGCTTCGCCGAGCCGCTCTCGCTTCCCCCCGCGGGAGGAAATTTGTGCATGCATACTGTACATGAACTTCGGATAAATAAATAAACACACAGAGAGCTGAGCGGATAATTGAGCAGGAAGGTAGAAAGAGCGCGACGTGGAGACGCGGACAGGTGAGACAGGTGTGGTGAAACCCAGCGGGACTCATGAGCGTCACGGTTCCTGCTCGCATTAAAGCTTTTCTTTTCTTTTTTTTTTCCTGAGTGGAGCTCATCTGGAGGCAGAGTGACCTCCCCCCACATCCCACACACATCTCTCTGCGCTTCACCTTATTCATGCACAAACCGTGTTGGATATTAGAGGTTAAAGCGAGAGCAGCTCCCGCTGTCGACCTGTGCGTAGGTGTTTGGCTGCAGCACAAAAACCTGGCTGGCCTTTAACCGAGCCGCTGCTCACAATGCAAGGAGTTTTCCTTCAGGAGGAGTTGGTGACTTCTCCTTGTGGACCTGGATCAGCTGCTAATGTGGCAGCAGGAGGAGCAGATTGATCCCACAATCAGGAAAAAGATGCACAACTGCAGCAGCGACTAGGTTCATGGTGCAAAAGCAGAGAACCAGAACTGGGATAAAATCCTTTTTTCAGCTGGAATAAAGATTCAAGAGTCTGGAGACAGAAGAGACGAGTCCAGAATCCAGAACTTCACCTCAACTCAACACCAAGGAAATCAGTGGAAATCTACAAAATATTCAAGGTTTTTACACTTTGCTCACAATAAAATTCAAACACTTTTCTAATATTTTAAGAATTTTCCAGCTTCGGAGATAAAAAAAAAGAAAAAAAAAAAGAATACAAATGATAAAAAAAATAGTATCTTAAACCTACAGCAGGGACAAGATGAACTAAAATATAACCAAATGTCTCTCTAACACTATAAACTAGTCTGAAAACGATGAATAATAAATATTCATTACATCCAAATAAATCTTAAGCAGCTCAATTCAAATGTAAAAAAATATAAATAAATATTCTTGTTAAGTTTTCAGCCATTTCAGCAAATAGAAATAATTTTGATAATTTTAAATAACGTAAAGCAAGAAAAGTTTAGTGTGATTTAACTTCAGACATTGAGAAAAAATTTCTGTTGTATAAATATTACCAGTTTTACTTTTCTCCAAATGAACATATTATTTTTATTCTATAAATAAATGATGCAACACAGACAGATTGCCATGCAATGAAGAAAAAAATCTATTTTCTTCTGTCTAATCTGCTTTTTATAAGGTGTAATCTCCAGAGATTACCGGCGACACAACCTGATTTTTATGGCATCACATTAGTGTTTTCCACTAGTTTCTGTGACATCGATGTCCATCCCTGCAAAAAGCAACCATGCAAATAATTAAAATGGAAATACAGAGTAATTTCAACCAGAAATCAATACAGATGAGGGTCGTGGTCAATATCCGATGCTTTCCTTTTTAAAAGACGGCGTCAGCGGAAATGTCCAAAACCAAAACGAGAGACCTCTGATGCGTGAAAACACAAACAACTGTAACCAAATATAACATGATAAAGTTAAATTAATCTTTGATTGCAGATGCATAACTCAAAAATACTTTTGGTTCGTCTAAAAAAACTGTTGGAAAGGTTAAAATTGACTGAATTTTTCTAAAAAATTTGCCTTTCTTGGTAAGAGCTGAACTGATTTGATTATATATTAATGTTTAAATTTATTAACTGAACCGTCTTACAAAGTTTCAGATCATCCTAATGTCGGAAAAAAAAGTCATCTCTCCGCTTATGAAATCATGAATTATCCAGAAACGATATTTATTTGGTTTTAAATAAATCATTTAAAAAGAACCAGTTTGTCAACATGAAGTAGGCAAAAAGATCAGGTGAGAAAATGGGAAAAAAACTATTGATGACTAATTCTGGTTACAAAAGACCCCAAAGCAACACCTACCACTCCAGTTTGTGATTCAATGTAAAGAATATATAACGTAATGTGAGTTTTTCCCCTAAACTGAGTATTAAGGGTTAAACTTTCCTTCTGAGCAGCACAATAATCATAAAAAATCTCTTTTTTCATCTATTAAAGCAGTAAGTCTTATTGCAAAGTGAGGAAACATTCATTTTCAAGTCCAATAGAAAAATATCCAACACTGGTTGAATGACGATAAGGCTCAGGTGGCTCATATTAACCTGAGGAAATAACCTGAATTGTTGGTGGGTGAGAACTGTAAGTGTGTGTGTGCGTGTGTGTGTGTGTGTGTAGGGGGGTTTAATTCAATTCCAGCCCATCATACCTACCTCAGCTACGGGCTTCATTGAGATTAATTACTCTCCGGGACCCCACGCGTACTAGCTATTAGATAGCAGCTATGTTAGCTTGATAGCATCCAAGACAGCCACCTCAGCAACCTGAAGAAAGTACGGGTGGCCAGACAAAAGCGGGAACCGCAACGGGCGCTGATGCTATCGCCGGCGTTGTTGTGTTGCAATTAATTAACTTCAAGGTGATTATACATCGCTGAGCAGAAAACCGGGGATCCAGGCGGGTTAGATAAGGAAAACAAAGCTGGAGGTGATATTCAAATGTTTCCAGGACAGATTAATAATAAAGGGTAGTAATCTAAATATTCATTTAGGAGCATATGTGTTTAATATACCTTGTACTTGGGCATAAGGAACAATAGCGCACTGCCCTGAGCTGTGTTTGCAGCTGTGACCTATATCTGTGCAGACATTAGCTTCATTGTAATAATCTGCAATATCACAAGCCTGTGGCGTAAAATAACCATCAGAGTGGGAGGAAATATGCAAAATATGCTATTTACTTTCAATTTATTTAACTACAATAAAGTTGTGATCCAACTTAACAAATGGTTTTGTCACTTTTTTCTTTTTTAATAGTCTTGAATGTGCTTTTCTTTCAAAGTATACTAACTGATCTTTAAGGCTGTGCATTTTGCATCAGAAATGAGGCACTTTTGTTTTAGTTTGGATTAAAAGTGTGAAAAAACAAACCTTAAGTCAAGCTAATTGGTGTTCAGGAAAGATTTTTTTCCCTGAAACTTAAAAATATATCCCACATTTCAAGCTAACTGCTACCACCGCTAGCCACTGTTTAAGCTAACCACTTCTCCGCAATCAGGCTAGCTAACAACTAGGCTACTTACTATCAAGCTATGCTCTATTTAGGTCATATTTATTCTGTCACACAGGCACTGAAGCTAATCGTCAATCAGACTTGTCATTACCCTAGCTTGCTAATGCTTCAGCTAGCTGTTTCTTAACGTTAATTCCACTCATACAAGCATGAGTAAATGAAACTTAAGCTACTCGAGCTAACCGCTATTAAAGCTAACTGACGCCAAGGTTAGCCTCTATTCAGGCTAGTTGCTTCTTTGACTCATACTGAATGCTATGTAAGCTAGATGCTAATGAAGTCAACTGCTATGCGATTGAAGCGTTTCAAGCGTTTGATGCACGTCCGATGTTGGAGTTGGAAAATCGGAACTTTCGCAACTCCACACAAAGCATCAACCAATCAGAGAGACTCCGCTATGTGGCGTAGTTGTGCCTTTTCCAACATGATCTCAGAAAAAAAAAACTATGGAGGATAAACTAATTGTCGCTGTTTCCTCTCGTCCTACAATCTACGACCAATCAAGTTGTGACTAAAGAGACAGGAACAGAAAGGATCTGGATTGGAACAGGATCAGCGAGGAAGTAGGAAAGTCGGTAAGTTATAACTTTTACTATCTGAAAATATCTGTCCAGCAAAACATAGTCATATGAACTAAACGTGTTTATTTAGATGAAACATGCAGGAGACGGTGGAAAAGTTTGAGACACGTTTGTGAAGGAGTCTCAATGCCGCCTGCAGCAACTTTGATGAACGAAACGCGTTCGGTAGCTTGTGTTGAATGCAAAGTTGCTTCTACTTAAAAAGTTGATCAAAGCAAGAGATAATTTAATCTATGACACATTTTTAGTCTGTGCTAATCCATAGAACAATGCTAGAGCTAGCCGTCATCAGCCAAACTTTCCCGTTAGAGACCTAAATCACAGCTGAAATCTATAGTGCTATTTGTTTCCCAGAGGTCCACAGGCAGGTCTGAAACCAGTCCAGGTTTTAGCAGCACTGTCACACCCTTTACCACAGCAACACTTGTGAGTGATAAAACAAAACACACCTTTCAGCATCAAACCACATTGCAGTCAAAAGCTCACATCAGTGAACTCCCACAGGAGCAGGAGGGCTTCAATTATCACCACACACACACTCGCTTAGAGGTTTCCACTCACAGCACACACACGAAACGCGCCGACACCGACACCAATGAGTGTGTGTTTGAGGAGAACAAAAATACTTTCTCCTTTAGTTCTACTCAGAGAACAGTTTGCAGTAAATATCAGGACCATGTGGGGAGCTGGAACAGAAACGCAGCCCTGGCATCCGTCTCTCTGCAGTGTGTGACTTGAATCGGAGCTCCTGCTCACTGGAGACAGTTGTTATAAACGCTGGCATCTTGAGTCCATGTTAGCAGGGAGAAAAACAAGAAACAACAAAGGAAATAAAGCCAAGTAGCTGTCTGGTTTGGTATTTAGGGAGATCCCCCAATTTACTAAAACCTTGAAGACACACGTTGCAGCAGATGATGGAAATCTAGCAGTTGGAGCATTGCACAATAAACCTCTGCTACATCTTGAATTTATTTTTTACCCACATTCCAGATTATGCCTCCTCAATCATATCAGAGAAAAACAACGAAACAGATACTCGTTAAACTCTTTAATCTGCGTACAAAGATGCTGTGAGAGGGTCTGCGGACCACCGTACCAGGTCAATAGTCTCTGCAGAATGTGGGCGTCCGGTTACAGATACCTCACTGCACTGGTCCCCAGCTGGAAGGGATCCATTTCATAGCTAACTGACTATATTGACAAATATCGTATGCTCTGAGATCCTCCTATGTCTGAATTTTAGTTAACTCTTTAAATGCTAGCAGAAACTAAGACGAAGATGAGGTGAATTTAAGAGAACTGAAACCAAGTCAGAGGAGAATAACATAGAGACCATCTGCTCTTTGAAATGTAACTCTTGAAATGTCTTTATGGTTTTTGGTCGTCTGAGAAATTGCAAATCAAGAGTTACTGTCTCTCCAAGAATCTGGTGCTACTTCTAGGGATTATTTTCCACCAAAACCAGTTCCAGTTCCAGTTTGTCTCTTTGTTAATCGTGCTCCCATTTCATGTTCCTTTACTTCACCCAACCATTTCATATATAATTTAACTGCATGTCATTTTTAAAGATTTCTTTGTTCTAACTAGCTACATTTACTTGAGTACAATCTTTGACGACTCACCATTTGGTGAACCCAAATAGGAATTTTCTACAAAATGTATTTAAATCAGTTGTCAGAGGTGTTACAATGTGTCCCAAAGGCAGGTTCAACATGTTCAGTACAAAACATCCCATGGGAGACAAGAACTTTTCATACCCTAAAAAGATTCTATGAAAACACCAAAGGTCCAAAGTATCAAGAGATAAAATAGCCAGAACCGTGTCCAGTTCTACACCAGGGGCGATGCTCAGCTAACACCAGTTCTGTCCGTTTCTTCTGACTAACTGTAGCTGCATATGTGCCAAACATTGATTTATAAGCAGTAAGCCACAAAAATGAGAGGGTTTTTACCCAACTTAAACAGTTTTAGAGAAAAACTAACAAAAACTAACATGCCTAATGATGTTACCATCAAATACATTTGCCTCATGTCCAGTCAAAGTAAACTCAAGATTATTGTTTGTCACAAAAACAAGTATTTTATCAAATAAATATAGTTAAGTGAACTGCTGAACAAACTAAAAGCCACCTAATACAGCTGCCTTCAAGCTAAAGGCTATGTAGGCTAGCTGGTAAGCTAATACCTGAAAAGGCTAGTCCTTAACCAAGGTAGCTCCAACTTAAAGTTAGCTGCTACTCAAGCTAACACGCAATAAGGCTAGCAGCTACCCAAACTAGCTCCAACTGAATGTTAGCTACTACTCATGCTAACACATAACAAGCCTTGCTGCTTCTCAAGCTAGTTCCCACTCAAAGTTGCTACTCAAGCTAACATGTAACAAGGCTAGTTTCCACCCAAGATATCTTTAACATAAAGTTAGCTAATACTTAAGGTACAATCTAACAAGGCTAACTACTTCCCAAACTAGCTCCCACTCAAAGTTAGCTGCTACTCAAGCTAATGTCTAACAAGACTAGACCCTATCTAAGCTAACTTCAGCTCAAAGTTAGCTGCTACTCAAGTTGACTACTACCCAGGCTACCTGCTACTTAAACTAGCTGCTGTGCAACTTAAGCTAATTGCTATTCCAGCTAGGCAAACTCCAGTTAGCTGTTACTTAGGGTAACAGGCATCCAGGCTAACTTTTATTGAAGCTAACTGCTACAAAAGAAAGTTTTTCTTAGTTTTAAGTTGCTTTCTAGGTATTTTACTCCTTTTTAATAATTTGTTTGCCAAACATTTCCACTTTTATGTCTTCATATTTGCCATCAAGATTATTATATTTAGACTTCCCAGGCTGTATATTTCATTGGCTACAAGTAGGGAGTGCAACTGTCTGGGTGGGGAACTTGACAATAGATAGGCGGCATCACAAAAACTGTACTAATGGGCGCACAAAAAGGGCTTCACTCCAAGGGCTGCATACATATTTATACTCATGTCCCCTTTCATGTGTTTCTACAAATCTTATCTCGCACATCTCCTCTTGCCTGCTCACTAGCTGAGCAGCTCTTTGTATTAAAGGAGGCCTGCACCACTCAGGCTCTATTTGGTTCCAGGGAGCCGATGCCGCCGTCTCATATCAGCACACAATTTGACCGCAAAGAGAAGAGGATTAGACCTGCAAAAGTGTGACCCATTTTACATCCGACCTGCTAAATCAGTTGACTTATATTCATATCTCGCCTTCTTTTCGCATCCCCTGCTCTTGCTCATGTTCCCCTCGGGTCGCTGCCGATAACCTGGGGAAGATAAAAAGGACGGAGGAGTAGCCATGCAGGTCTTGTGCGGTACAGTTTGAAGCCAAAAGCAGAGCCAGGTTCTCTGTTTTCCCTCCTAAATCAATAAGAAGGGCTCCTTTGGGGTATCCTGGCCAGCCATCTGGACTGAAATCCAGGGGCTCAGGTTGTCCCCTGGGCTCCACTGCCTTCCAACCCCGTGTTCTGAAGGACCTGGCACTAAGTTAATCGTACTGCCTTTCCCTCCCTCCCGCCCGCCGCCTCCTTCCCCCCGGTCCTTCATCATCCTCCTGCCGTCTGTCCCTCTACGTTCACCTTCCATCTAATCTGGCCGGCTGCGACTCAAATGTCAGGCCACCTGGGAAAGGCAGCTGTTGGCCTGCAACGGGAGCCGCCACGGTGGGCCTGGACCGGTCCCAGCCGTGCTCCTGAAACACTCACTCAGACCGCGAGCAGGACAAAAAGGAAATTTGTGGTGCAAATACCAAATTTAGAGTGGCATCTCCGACTCTATACATTGACCTAATTCTTCAGATTTACCAGCGTTCATTAGCCTGACGCCTTCTGCAGCACAGCAGGTTGTAAATCCCAAACTGAAGTACAAATTACAGCAGGTACACGACTCTATCATTTGCCTGTAGAGGAAGGAAGAGGGGCCAGCAAATGAGGAGTGATTTTCATCAATACATCGCCAGATAAAGATCCATCTGGATCCACTGAAAGGAGAAGAAGAGGAGGTGGCGGAGGAGGGTGGGGGCAGCTTTTGGCGTCGATGCACGGCCATTGATTGTGCGTCCCATTACCAGTATATGATCCAATCTACAAAAGGGGAGAAGAGGAGCGACGCTGCGAGCGGGCGGGCTTTTTCTGCTGCCCCGCCATCAAATAACGAAGACTCATCGCACACCTCCCCCCTTTAATCACTCAGGAATGATTTGGGAAAGGATCCAAACATGAACACAGAGCGACGCTCCACAGAGAAAAGCTGAGATTTGTTTGGCTGAGTTAAAATAAAAAAGGAGGAAAAAAAGACGGGAAGAAAAGGGAAGAAAACACACCGACGTGGCCTCCGTACAAACACCGTGTCCGCTCCGTGGGGAAATAGGAGCAGAAAGGTAGCAATCAATATTGAAACACAGAAATTAAGCATTTAAATCAGTAATTAGGGAGCAGGCATGTTTTTTTTCACACCTGTACGCCGCTGAGGCTGCCAACCCCAGCGCATCTGTTTCCCTCCACCTGCCAGGCACCTGGTATCATTTCAATGGCGCCTGATTGCATTCAACCGCCGAAGACTCTTTTAAGCTTCTTAGTGATTCCACCCTCCTTCTCCCCTCTGTCCCATCGCCACAGCCCCCCCGCCCCGCCCCACGCCTGCATTATTTTGTATTTATTTGTATCTGTTCATTCCAATGCAGGTGCCTCGCAGTAATACTCAAGTGTGCCATACATGAGTGATTCTTTTATGCCTCAGTTCCTGCATTTGTCATTTTGGCGAAAGCAAGAGGATTAGGGGTTTGGATGTGTACCTCCTTCTCTCTCCTATTTCTCCCTCACACTTTTAACAACATCCTTCCCGAATAATTTGCATACCAAATTCTTTAACCCTGCGGTGGTCAGAAAGAAACTGTCAAATCCTCTCTCTCCACTTGGCTTGGTCTGTGTGTGCATCAGACCTGTGACCGCTGACTTAGTTCCAACACAGTAGATATACAAAAAAAAATCCAACATTAAAGCAGTTCTTCCAGACTTCTTTTGCTCCTTTCTTCCCTCTTATTCACATGCATGTTATTCTTCACTGCGCCACGAATATTTTATTACTACCAAGAGACTTTAGGAGTGGGAAGAGTGGATAACACAAACACAAGGTGTAGTGCATCCCTGCTCCAACTTTGCTAAATCAAATGATTGAACTACATCCTCATGCTTTGGATAACCTGTTCCCCTCCTCGCCTGTGGAGGCGCTGTGCCAAGAACCACTGAAGGAAATGACACAAAAACCTTCCTTCTTCACAAAACGTAAACAAACATGGTGTGACGTCAGATTTGGCTGAAAAACATGAGTCATTTCTCCCACTAGGGCTAAAGAAATGCGTTTGTTTTGGTTGTATTTACCCAGAATGCCATGTGCTGTAGTCCACTTCCTGCTTTTGGAGCAGTTTCTGGTCCGTTTGGCGTTCACATAGCAAACTGGATCAGAATTAACCCTTCCAGATCGACCGTGTCGGCGATGATCCAGCCAAATTCGCAGTACCGTAACTCCACCACACGTTGCACTAGAGAAGGGGAAACGTTGCTTTTCCCAGCCAATATCAGGTCATTACGGTAATTTCACTCCCGCCGAAGGAGGAAGTAAAATTAATATGATAAAACAATTTTTTAATAGATGGTAAAGTGTGAAAATAACTTGCTAGATATTGAAAGTTCCAGTTGTTCTGGATAAATGGACAAATATATATTTACACACAGGACATTTAAAGAACTGCGTACAGTTAAAATAAGCAAAAATATCCAGGCGGAGATTTGAAAGGGTTAACTTGAATCGAACCGAGACGCAGGTTTCCAGGCGGACCAGAGTTGGATTGCACGTTCACATCTCCACAAATGAACTAGAGCTCGATTAAAGCGGACTATCCACCCTACAGAATATTTTTCAACATAAGGCTTTTATTTAAAGTTGGTCCTAATTATAAATCTTATAATTTACAACTTTAACCTGCCGATTGATTAAAATTTACCCCATAATGTGAGATCGCTGTCAAAGACACAAAAAGAAATGGTTGGTTCTGCTGATTTGTGAAATCCGTCTCCATGACGTGCGGTTCATCTGGACGTTAAGGGATATTGATATTTTAATGCAGTTTCTTTGTTAGTCTGAAGGTGTTTGTGGCTGTGCGCTGTCACGGTTCACTCTGCCCGAGGAGAAGATGGCAGATATGTGACAACCGCATTAGAAGTGCTTACAAGTCAGCTAATCAATAACTCAAACTGTCTCATTTCAGCTGAATTTGTTGCACTTTAAAACAACAAAGAGGTCGATTTGCAGCAAAAAGGTAGAATAATCTATGTCATGAGATGTCACAGTTATATGCATTCCTGTGTTGGAAATATTGCCTTATGAACTTGAGGTAACGCTCTGATTTCATGCAAAGCGTTACAAATTAGTTTTTCATCTGTGCATGTGCGGATTTTCTACCTTGAAATGAACTCTTGCCACCTGAGTCACCCTTGACACCCCCTCCTTTTCCGAAAACTCAAGTGGAGCAGGGAGTCTCGGATCAAACTTGGCCCCCGGCTGCACCATGTAAAGTGTTGCAAATTTGCAGAATTCCCTCAGTTTTCAGCCCCCCGCCCGCCCCTGGAAGCTAATGGGATCATTCGGATTCGGTTACGGAGATTCAACAGTTAGAGAGCCACCATCTGGGTTTCTGTTAACCTGAGTCAGATGTAAGCCTGTCGCTACTGCAAGGTACAGCAGCTTGGTTAATGATTCTTAATCTTTTCTTTAATTAAATTGTGCAGCCAACCTGAAAAATCTATCTTAATGCAAATGAGAAACTCCTTTTTTTGGCATTTGCTTACCGTAATGCACTAATAAGGTTAATTTAATAAAAATCTGTTCCACTTTTTAGAGATAATTGTGTGTCTTCTTGATCTATTTTGCACAGAGTGGAGAGGAAAATAAAAAATAGTGTTTGTGGAAATTGCGGCATCACAGGATGAGCCAAGGAAGAGAAACCTGCCATGGATAATCGTATTTGTATGAAGTGAAAATCTATTTTTCTCCACAGCAGTGTCCCACTTCAGTCCTTTGTGACAGTTTCCTGTCACAGAATGAAAAAGAAGAGCTTTCTGCAGAAACGAAAAACAAAAATAGGGTGTGTTTTACCTGCAGGACAAAAATGAAAGAGCAGCCAAAAGGGCAGATCGGTTTTCAAACAGCATCCTGAATGTTTGCACTGGATGAATGGATAGCTTTTGAAACCGGAAACTTTTCAAGTCAGGAATCACGCTGTTCTGAATCGGTTTTTACTGCAATCCAGATGTCAGAGATGTTCCACTGCTTCATATCCAGACTAACAGAAAATTCCCAAAAGGATAATCTGGCTGAAAATTGGGGATTAGAACTATAATCTTGAAATTTTAGCAATTTAGAGCTGATTAATAATAACTGAAGTGTTTTCTTCTTATGATTGTTCCAATTTTGCTTCATTTTAGCATCTGTATTTTCTGCTGTGGTGCTAATGTAGGCCTCAGGTGTTGTAGCATTTGGGTTAGCTGAGCATTAAATGATGTAGTATTACCTTTAGTATTAGCCTTTTTAGCTTTGGCTCTACTTTGGTGAAAACTTTAGCATTAATTGATGTTAATTTAGTTTTTTTTATAGTGTTTTAGTCTCAGATGTTGCTGCATTAGCCCTAGCTTTAGCATTTGATGTTTCAACTTTAGCATTGCCTGTAACTTTGGTGTTATTTTTTAGTTAGCATTTAAAGCTATAATCACAAAAGGATATAAAAGTATATTTTGAAAAGTTTGATTTGGTTTTGATTTTGGTTTCGGTGTATGAACCTGGTGAAAGTTCTATCTTTAGCATTAAATCCTGTATACGTAGCTCTAGCATTAGATGTTTGATAAAGCTTTAGATACAGTAGCATTAGCATTGTTTGAAGCATTGAGTCTTTAGCTCTTCCTGTTGAAAAGTATTCTCTGTATGTTGTTTTAATCAAACGTTATGTTTAATATAGCTAGCATTAGCGTTACCTTAATTAGTTGTTGTAGCTTTAACATTTATTACTGCATTTAGAAAGTAGCAATCTTCTGCATCTGCTTCAGTTTGGTTTCAGACGTCAACATTCCTCAGAGACGCTGTAAGTTTGCTGCTTGAAAAGGTTAAACAATCACGTGACAAGGGACAAATTACTGGTGCAGTTTTTCTTGATTTGAAAAAGGCCTTTGATACGGTGAATTACAATTTACTGATCTCAAGGCTTTCATCATTTAATTTCTCAGAACGGTCATTGTCTTGGTTTAAATCATATTTGGAAGATCGTGAACAATGTGTTGTCATTAATAACAGTAAATCTGTCTTCGGCAAAATGGTAACAGGGATTCCACAAGGAACCATCTTAGGTCCGGTCCTTTTTAGTTTGTATATTAATAGTCTTCCTGAAATTTGTCCTGAAGTCAATCTGCAAATGTATGCGCTGATGACACCATTGTTTACACATCGGACAAAAGTTGTTGTTGGTGAAAAACTTCAGAACAGTCTGCAGAGATTATCAACATGGCTAAAGGATTCTTGCTTAACTCTCAATACAAAGAAAACAAAGTGCTTTTGCTTTTCAATCAAGGAAACATCATTACAGTCCTTGAATATTCAGATCAATGGGGACCTTATTGAACAAGTATCACAACAAAAATATTCAAGAATAATTCTGGATGCTCAGTTAAATTTTAGGAGCCATGTTGATAAAATCTGCAAAACTGTTAGATCAAATATAAATTGTTTTAAAATTATTAGACATTGTTTGACACTTCACTGGGCAGAGATGTTTTTGGACTCACTGATCCTCACATTTTACCTACGGAGCTCCTGTCTGGTCTCAGTCTAGTCAAACTACTCAAACCATTAGCAAGTCTGTATAATCGGCCCTTAAAGGTTTTATGTCAAAAGCCGATTAGATTCCATCACTGTCACATTTAGGTTAAAATTGGCATTTTGGATTTTACAAATTTTCTAAATTATAATGTCTTAAAATGGATTTTTAAGTGTTTAAATGGACTTGCACCTACACCATTAAGCGAGTGCATACAGAGACTGCAGGGCAACAGCAGATCTACCAGAGCAGCTTTGGATGGAAATTGTAAGGTTCCCTTTCGAAGAACCACTTTTGCTCAAAGTGCTCTGTCTGTGAGAGGATCTGCAGTTTGGAACTCACTTCCTGTTCATTTAAAGTCTGTAACCAGTTTTAGTACGTTCAAAAATCAAACACAACTCTGGTTATGTCAAAAACAGAACTGTACCCATTTTGGATGTTTTACATTTTTCTGTTTGTATACATCATGTTGTGCTTTTTCAAATGATTATCACTAAAATGATTATCATTTTTAGAGTTATTTTTTAAAAGCCCAACTAGGGACAAGTGCTGCGAATTAGCTATTGCACCATGATGCAAACATGGGACTGCTGTTTTATTCAGTTCGTCTGTGTCGATGTGTGTCTGTTCCTATCAAACAAACTTTATAATAATCAGCTGAAACATTAGCTTTAGCATTATGTTTTGTACCATTAGCTTGTCTGTTAGCTGTATCATTATTGGAAATCTGTTCTTTAATAGCTAGTTTTAGCTTCAACAACAATTTTGTAGCATTAGCGTTTACAGTTGTATCTATGTCGTTAGCCACCATAGCATTAGCACTAGCTTTCCTGAAGATTTAAATACTGGCACCATACAATAAGGGACTTCTTGCCCAGAAAACTGTCAAAGTGTTTGGAAAGCATCCAGATTGAAAACATCTCAACTTGCCTCTGACTGTTTGGAAGGAAAATATGTAAAAAACGAAGAACGACTCAGAACTTGTTTGTATTTTAAAAAATGAGAACAAATGAGCATATTCTTGGGCTAAACTCAAAAACTAAAACATCACCACACATTCAGCCAGGTTTGAGTTTGCAGTAGACTTGGGGGGGTAAAAACACGAAGTCATTAATTAGATTACATTAGCTGCAAAGGCTTAGCGAGGATTAATGTCGAGAAATGTGCTCACTCAAAAGCAAAAGATAGTGTACCTGAGTCTGCTTCAAACCCGATTAACTCCAGCTCTGACAGCTCACATCTTGTTGTCTACCTGGCACTTTGAGAGTAATCTCTCCATTGTGCTTCTGGGAGGAAGGTAGATTTAGACGTTGCTGTCTGCGGAACAAAAACACCCGAGCCGACTTTTTCATTTAGTTCCTCCTGTCTGCTACATCTGCTCTCAGCAGCAGCTTATCCAGGAGACGTGTGTGTGTGTGTGTGTGTTTATGTGCATGCCGCAGGTGTGTGTCATATTTCCAAAGCCTGACTTTAATAGGTGAATCACTGCTGCGTATCCCAGCATCCTCCCTGGTGGCGGCAGGAGGCTGGAGCTGGAGCTGGAGTGCAGCGTGTCAGAAGCTCCTCGTCATCACAGCCCAGGAAGGAAGCAGACGTCTGTCAACGTCTTTTGGCACCAGATTCTGGCACTGCTGGGAATAAGGAAGCCGCTTTAAGGTAAGAGTACATCCTCAAAGGGGACCTGTTATGTAAAATTTACATTTTGCACATTTATTTACACTTGCTTTTGGTTTTCTACTCCTTCTAAAAACAGCAAAAGCGCTTAAAAATTAGAACCAACCGGCCGTTTCTTAGCAATAAGTTAATGTTTTGGTGTCTGGAAAATGAGCCGTTTCAGCCCAGCGTGTTACCTAGCAACCACATCAAAGTTCCGCCCGTTACCTAGCAACCCAAGCTGAGTTCCAGCACATTTGGTCAGCTGGATTTACCGTTGAACAATGGCTGCTGGAAAAGAGGAGCGTTTTGTTGTTATTTAGCATCTAGAAACCACTTGCTCCATTCTTGTTGGTTGTGGAGGAGGCTCCACTTCTGCTTTTCAAACATGTATGGTTATATAACTACACATCTTTTTGCAGCCATTTTCAGGTGCGAGTGTAAACATTGACTTGGAGGGTGTGTGGCCAGGAGCATATTATTTGGTTTTAAAGTGACAGAGGCAAAACTGAGCAGTGTAAAATCTGTTCAAGGAAGCATAACGGATTACCTTTCAGTCAAAGAGAGGCGGACAGGCGGCCTCAGGAAGCTGCTACCCTTTCATTCGCTCAGAAGTAAGAATATTATCATTATCATTCAACGCAGCCGAAAACTTGACGTCTAGAAAAACCCCTAACAAGTCTGACGATTGAAAGTTGAGAAGAGCCTTCTGGGAGATGGAAGAGGCCTGTTGACAAAGTGTGCTCCCTCCCTCCCACCTGCCAGACACACACTCCTCCTCTTCCTTTAACAGTGAATAAAATTGACTCGCTCCCGGTGTGGCAGGCAAAGGTGCGGAAGCCGGTAGCATCACCTAAGAGGAGGCGTGCTGATCACATCTTTGCCTAATGAGCTCCTTAGAAGGTCTAAAATAGCAGATCAGACCCCCCTGCCTTCCAATTTACCTATACGTGTCTCCTCACCCCCTCCTGCTGGCTTGTCAGGTAGAGCTTCACTTCTTCGCGGCTCTGGCTGTCATCCAAGGAGAAGCGAGGCAGGAGGTGTGGAAGGTGATGAAGAGGATTTCAGTTTCTCCGTGGGAGAAGAGAAACTAACGGAGATTTGTGGCTCAACTAGGAACTGAAAGCATAAACCTCAACAAAGGACGTTGAAAGCTTCCTGTGCAAAATGACTACATGCACACCAATAAGGACTGTCAGTTAATTATTTCAAGACCTGGAGGAGTTTAAGTATCTTAGAAATCATGATAGTCATAGATCACACGAGTCACAAATCCTCAAATTTCACACAAAATCTACAGATTCCCACACTTTTCTTCTGATTTTTACTGCAATTTTATCTCAAAATTGGTAAAAAAAAAAATGTTGCGTTTAAGCGGCAGCTGCCTCAGCTTTTCTTCATTGTGAAGTTATAGTCTGTGATCAATGCAGCGATTAATCAAAACTCAAGTTTAGCATCATACATTAGCATAAATATCATAGAAATTCCTTCCAATATTTCTAAATTAGCACAATATCTATGATTTTGATTGCCAAAAAAAAAAAAAAACACACAAACACAATCACAAACTCCTAGATGGACTGATCAGTGTGACCAAATATTCTGTGTTATTTAGTTTTAAGAAACAATTATTGAATATCAAACTGCTACTTATTTATATTTTAACAGTTTAATTGGTTTTATCAATACATTCTGGCACAACCGGCCCTTTAAGGACATTCAGATTCTTGATTTGGCCCAAAATGAAAATTAATTTGACGCCCTTGTGTTTGTGGTACTAATTTGAAAATATTTTCACTTATTTATAACGGTAAATTCAATTTTTAACAACTCGCTGTTTCATCATTTCAGGCTGAGGCAGCAGTTTAGTACAAGTAAGAAAGTTTTGAGAAAAGTCTGCAATAAACTCTCAATTATGCTTTGTGAAAAAAGTGCTGGGATTTGTTTATGTAAGATAATTCTCAAGAAACTGGAGGGACTAATTGATATGATTTGGCAGTAAACAGATAAAAACTCCACTGATTTGATTGAAAACACAATATTTAAGCTTGTTTAGTGTTTAGTTAAAATCTAGAAAGCCACATAAAAAGTTATTTTTACACTAAGGGAAAGAAAATAATATGATCTTATCTAATGTGTAACCAGATCTGGAAAGTGATTCTATCAAATTACAGACTTTTAGTTTGAGAATTTAATTAAAAGAGGGAGAAACAAAACAAAAACAAGAGCAAAACTAGATCTTTAAAATAATTTCTTGCCATGTCTGATGGGGAAACCACAAAACATCTTCCCACTGCTGGAGTCCTTTGGGATTCAACAGAAAACGGGTTAAAATGCTACTTTTCCAGGTAACACTGCATGTTTTCAGCGTAATAAAGCTCAGCGTACACAAATACATTCAGCTGTACGACATAATTCACATCCTGTCAATAATTAATCCAGGACTACCTGCTTCCAACATGTGTAATCTTTTTAGGATTATATTGGAGGGGAAATACGCCGCCGCCGCTGTGACAGGTGTTCCTGCATTAGCATCCATTAAAAACAGATTATATGGCAGTTGCTCTCATTTCACCGGCAAACCTGCAGGAAAATGTTGACGCTGGCAGCGCCGCAGTTTGAACGCCGATAATCTGGACGTCTTTCTAAAACCGTTACTTGCTGAACTCGCATCTTTCTGCAGACAATTATTCAGACTTTATGCTTTAGCATGAACACATCTAAGGTATAATAAAGGAAAATAATCAGAATTTATCAGCCAGGTTACAGAAATCCTCTCTTACTAGACGGCCAATAGGACACACGTGCAGATTAGAGAGAGAGAGAGGAAGTGCTAACATTCAGTTGCAGATGCAAGTTCACATAATGAGGCCCAGAAAGAAGACGCCATAATATCCTTGCTAATAAGGTATAATCATCTCATTGTAATCAAGTTATGTGCAATTTATGAGGGTTGGGGAATGGGTGTTTTGACTCGTGATGCTGGTTTTCCCCCTGCGCTCCGGATGCTGGTCTGCAGGACTCAAATGGAGCATTGTGGAGCGGCTGCAAGAATGAATGACAATCTGTTGAACCTCCTGAGCAAAGGCGGATGCTGGGATAAAGAGATGAGTCTGTTTTAAAGGTAGCTTACAGCAGAAGGAAAAAAGAATGAGAGCTGATTTAGAAAAGTAAATCCTGCAAATAAACAAGTTTCCAGGACATCCTGTGATCAGGTTTGTGTCAAAGCTTTTTCTGAAGTGAATAAATCACGAATGGCAAGAGAACAAACATATAAATCATCTTAATCACTCAGAAAAAGCCAGGAGATTTCTACCATCACAAACGTAAACATGTGAACTTTGCTAGCTTTGCTGAGGCTGAAATTGAGCTTCTCCAACTGGGTCAGGTGTAAAAAAAAACACAAAAAAAAACAAGATGAATATGTAGAAAAGCAGAGTAGAAGATCTGTTATGCTGTGGGACTGTTCACCTAAACTACTAAACTTATATCAGGAAGTTATGAGAAGAAAATAACATATTTTCAGTTTTTCTGGGCTATTTAATAAAATGTGGGTTTCATAAAGTCTGGATAAAATATCTTCAAATACAAACTAACAGCTTAAAAGCTTCCTAGATGGAGCAGCGGCGATCCAGCCAGATTTGCAGTTCTGTAATTCTGCCAAACTTTGGTTTCTGAAAGGGGAGACGTTGCGCTTTCCGGCCGATGTCGGGTTATTACGGTAATTTCACTCCAGAAATGACAAGTTAATTTGACAACACTCTTTTAGTAGATTGCAAAAATAACTTCCTAGATATCGAAACTTAAAGTTGTTTTGGAAAAATGGGCAAATACATATTTACTGACAGGACATTTAAAGAACTTTGTACAATTAAAATGTCCAGGCGGCGATTTTTTTTGCTAGCATTTATTTTAGTCTCCAAATTCTGTGGTAATATAAAGCCATCTCCTTATATTCTTGTAAAAAAAAAAAAAAAACGTCAAGTTTTTACCCAAACCAAACAGAACCGGCTCACCTCATTGGACCGAATGCGCTCTGAACGTATGTCACCGTCTCCGTAGCGGGTAATTGCATTCCTGAGCCAGACACCCACCCAGTGGTGATTTGACACCGCCCGTTTGATGCGTCGTGTGTTCGCGGTGCCTGGAACACATTACTGTCGGCCAGCCGAACCTGCCTGCATTGTACTAATAAAGGTCCTGTTCCTCCGGCTCGCCCTCCACGTCAGGCAGCAGCAATTACATGAAACGACTCCATCTCTGGCTGACACCGGCTTTGAACTTCAAAAGGTATTCACAGAGTGATTACTGGGTTAGAAAAAAAAAAGAAGAAGTGTGACATGTCGGTATTATCAAAACACGGACATTATGCCTTTTAACCTGCAGATAAAAACGCGGGCCAATTACAGAAGATGGTTTATGACGGACAAGGTGAGGCTGACAGGATTCAGCTTTGTTCAGGTGTAAAAGAGGAGCTGCTACATTTTCTCTGATTTAACAGACGAAGTTGGCAGTGTGGTGGAGTCTGAGTGGGTGAGCGCCTTGCTGAGACAGCCCATCAATCAGCCCTTCGAACACCTTTTCCCCCCCACTTCCTGTAAGTGCTCTGCCATCCACAGCGGCCGCCACGAGTCCACGGGAAGCCACCGGGTGACGATTCAGCAAACCTATTTTTTCCCTTTTAATTTGAGCAAATTGCTGCAAGGATCGATCGGAGCGAGAGCACAATGCAGTAACGGGAGAGGTGGGCAGAGGAGCCCCGGTGCCGTTAATGCAGCCCCGGCTGAGGAATCAAACGCTCCCTCTTGTTTTAAGAGCCGCTCCACCCCGGCAGCACAAGGCAGCGGTGCCGAGCGGGTCGATAGCGCTGATTAAACGGCACATATCCTGGTCATCAATATTATACACACTCTATTTGCAGGGCGCCGATGTTGAGGTCGCGCTGCTGGTGAAGTGGATAAATACAGCAGAGGAAGCCAAAGGAAAGTATTCTGGAAGTTCAATGGCCCCCTCCAAGGAAAACGGTTCATCTTGGAAGAAATCTGTTGTCTAAATTAATTACTGCTGGAAATGCTATGCCTGTCAAAACAAACCGGATTTTAACAGGCGGCTTGTTGATTTTTAAACCTCCAAGGGAAATTATCCTCAGAAGGATAAACAACGTTTAAGCACCAAGGTACATGGTGCTGCAAAACACTCAGATCAGGAGTTATTTTAGACGACTTGTTTATGTTTGAGTCAATGCTTTGCACCGAGTCATTTTTCAATAAAAGCAAGGAATACACCTCAACACATGGAGATTCAAATCATACCGTAAGACATGCAAGTACCAATTTCAACTTCAGGTCAAAACCTGCAAAGTCCTAGTCAAAGACTAAGATCCAAACAACCCTTACCCGAAGTCCCAAGTCAAAATCTACAAACCCCAAGTGAAGACGAATGAGTTTCAAATCATGTCCTGAGTCGAGTTGTGCAGGTCGCAAGTCCTAAGCAAAACATTTAAGACCCAAGTTGAGATGTGAATGACCCAAGTCAATATCTACAAGTCCCAAGAGGAGACATGTGAGGTCCAAGTTATGTCCCAAGTCAAAACATTCAGGTCCCAAATAAAGGTGCGAATAACCCAAATCAAGTCCCAAGTCTAGATGCAGATGTCCCGAGTCAAATTTCAAGTCAATGTGTGCAAGTTCCAAGTAAAGATGAGTACGTTCTAAGTCACATCCCGAGTCAGCACATCGAAGGCACAAGTAACAACCCACAACGTTCAAATTCCAGGTTAAGATGCAGATGAACAAAATCAAGTTTCAAGTCAGTTCCTAATTCAAAAAGCCACAATTCAACACCTGAAAGTCCAAAAACAAAATATGCAACTTCCAAGTCAAGCTCAAAGCCAAAACAAGTCCTTTGGCTTTTTAAATTAATTTTACTGCTGTAAGTCGAGATATACACAGCCACTAGAAGGAAACAAACGCACCCAGTAGGACACTTTGATTCTATTGGCTGAGACGGTTGCTAGGCGACCATACTTTTTGTTTTGAGAGAGAGCAGAAAAGAATTCACGAACGAGGAGATTTGATCTGAGCAGAGAGGAGAAAGCTTTGAGAGAGCACAGCGAATATTTGAAAGAGAGCAAAAGTTTTGAGTGCAAAAGACATAAAATTCTGCTTTCAGGCTGAAAATATCGGCTCTCAACTTATGGCAGTAAAATACCCCCATAGAAAGTCAATACTTTTTAACCATCTGAAAGGTAAATTTTCTATCTTATTTCTTGACTTTTCTTGACATTTTAGTTCAAATACAGATTTTGCTTTGTCTCTAAGCTCCAAACACAGCGAATAAACCCAGAAAAATAAAGAGCTGAAGCCTAGCATAGGACCTCAGTGCATACTTAACTTGCATAACCTCTCACACGGATCCTAAATGGTTTAGCAGAAATATTTCAAAAACAAAATTAATTTATAACAGAGTTTATGATGCGTAGCGGCAAAATAAACAAAAATAATTTGCGGAAGGCACTGCTGCACTTCAAGTACCGACACAAACCCATCCTCACGTACAAACACATACAAGTGTTGGGCAGTCGATAGCACTACCGCATGATAATCGATTGCCATTTGTAACAGCAGGGTAGGCAGAAGGGTACGATCAGTGCAAATTATTGTCACCGCATGCTGTCGTGCTGTGCAGTCAGCCGGCCGGCATAGCGGAGCAAGATAAATGACAAAAGAGTCGCGGGAGCAAGATAGCAGTTAGTCATACCTGGTGGTGCAGGGGGGGTTGCATCAATATGACAGGGCAGAGCAAGAGGGGAGGAGGAGGAGTGTATTGAAATGCACCAAATACAGGACCTTGTGTCATTTGTTTGAACTCAATTTGGAGTGCTTGTAAATCGGCTGGTAGCAGTAAAACGGGCTGTGAAATAAAACACCAGATGATTTTAGGGCCGTGCATTAATCTGTTTACGTCAGAGGAGAGAGAGGATGCACCAGGAATGAGGATGACCAGAGTTTTACAGGATGGGACTTTGAAGAATGTTTTGCTTTTTAACTGTGTGTTAAAAAGCAAAACATGTGTTGTTCATGAAAGAAATTTGAATATTTGCCAAACATCCATCACCTATACCCACTTACTGCTGCAGTTTATATCTGAAAAAATCCAAAGTAAACCCGACACAGTAAAGAAAACATTTCCATGAAGCCATGAGAGTTTAAAACACTGATCTCTGACTTTGCTCTCTAAAGTAACTTCCTCCATTTTTAGACTTAGCTTAGCATCTTCCAGCTCGATTTTGTTGCCTGTTGAAATGTCCTGGGATGTGTGACAGATGGGAGCGGAGCTTTAGTTATTTTACTTATTTTCTCTCCTCAGTTGGGTAAACTACTTCCTTCTCTATTTAGACCAGAGGTGTCCAAAACAGGCGAAACAACTGATGTCATTGTAGATTCAAATATTTAAAACTATTTTGCATGTTTGTTTTATTAAAGAAAGACGTCTAGTTTTCAGTTTATTTAGGTTTGGTTGAACACATTTATTCTTGATTATAGAAACAGGATTTGGGTCACTTTCTTTCAAAACATTTGCTAAATAAAATAAAAGCTGATAAAGTCTGGAAAGTACTGAAAGTTTCTGGTTGTAAAAAGTACTTTTTATTCTACTTTACATATTCAATTTCCAGTATTAAAAACATAAAGTTTAGCAAACATGGAGAAGTGAGGCGACTGGTCGAATCATCCAGGAAATCATAAAATAACCCTGGATATATAAAGCCTCGTTTTGCTCCCTCTAAATGACTAAAAAGAAATCAAGATTTCTCAGTTGTCCTAGTCAAAGCTCAGATTTCTATTCAACTAAATTGTAGAGGGATGGCCTGTTAAAAGTTGTGCAAGATCGAAAGTCCTCCAATTTCATAAAAACAAACCGTACGTACTCTTTACCATAGACTGTGTTTTACGTTTTTCCTGACTTTACTCCAGCTCTCCAACAACAAAATGAGAAAGCAGCAATCAGAACCAGAGGAGGGAGGAATAATTTCAGAGCAGCCCAGCGATGAAGACACCTCTCAAGAAGTCAGCGGTGTTACATCAAGCATTCCCATTGATCCAAAAACGGGGAAATGGAATGCTCCCATTGATTGGAGAAGCTCGGGGTCTTATTAAGCAACTGTGACCGTCCCTAAAGCAAACGTTGGGGACAACTTACCTAACATCTGACTACACCAGATTGATTTTTTTCCCCTTTTCCTTTCTATGGCGGGTTGTGTTTGCATGTCCCCCCACGCTGCTCGCCGATAGCTCGACAGCATCGGAGCAGCTGTAATTTGTGATAGCCGATCAGACGCTCCCTTCGGGTCGATACTGCATCTTGTGGAGGAAGCCTGGTAATACGAATAAACATTTCACCTTTGTCTAAACAATCGAGTCGTGTGAAGTCTCGGCGGCACCGTGGGGACGGCGGGTGATGCAGCCGCTGGTTTTAAATGGTTCTGCTATGGTAAAGATCACAAATCAATGAGGAGGAGCCATTTTTACTGCTCAGGTGATGCTTTAATTGTTGCACTGGGAAAAGTCTCAAACAAGAGGATGTATGAAGTTATCTGAGAAAATGTCAAGATGAATATATTTCAGTACTTTATTAGAGATATACAAGTTATTTACTGCATTGTTTGGGATTTAAAGCAATTTGTTCTAATAAAACCCACTACAACGTGAAAAGATTTGACTTTATCTCTAAGATAAAAAATCTTTTAGAACAGCCAGAATACTGACTGTTTCTCTGTTTCATGCAACTCTGAATTATTCGTGTGAAATTCACTTATTTGTGGGTTATTTCTAAAATATTCCAAAGAAAATGCAGCTTGCAAAGCGGAGATACTTAGCTTAGCACAGAACGCTTTTAAATCTCCCGATAGGGTGCTGGTTTGTTAGGTCTCTAAACTACTGAGACAAGTTCCTGCTTAAGATGAAGTCTTCTATTTTACTACTTTTGTCTTTGGTGGACATTGTGTTAGGTGTCCAGTCACTTTTCGAGAACTTTGACCTTCTATTTCTCACATTTTTCCTCAATGTCAGACATTAAAATATTTAGATGCTGATCAACAAAAAACAAAAAAGTAAAAAATAAATAAATAAAGAGAAAAAAAATGTTTGGTGTTGCTGAAGCATTTGTGTTTGAACAAAGAGAAAAACCCCGAGAGGGGAAACATTTTTAAATGCAGGTCAACTAAATCACTGTTTCTGCTTAATATTAAATCAGGAGAGATGATAACATTTCCATACTGGCTTTAAAAAGATGATTTCATCTGCATGTCTGAGGTGTTTTAGCTGAAAAGGTCGACATCTTACTTCAACCTGGACGATTGTTGCAGCACCTGTATCAAACCGGATCGTTAAGGAGTCTCTCCACGTAGGAGGCGATTTAAAATAACCCATCAAACGCGCCCTTGGGGATGATCAAAGGTCAGCCCAAAGGCTGTGTTTGATGTCCGGCGTTAAGGTCCGGCGGCCACAAGTGATTTGCAAAAACGCGGCCGACTTAAAGGGCAAAAGCGCGCCACAAATATATTTAATCTCTGATTTCAGCAGAGCAAACGACGAAAGACGACGCTTCTCCAATTAGCAGCAGGAAAGGATGCCGATCGAGTTTTAACTGCTTAGAAAGAAAACTGGGATTCTGTGCGATTCATTATGATAATGCATTAAGTTAAAACTAATGAAATATGATGTAAAATGAAACTGAGCTTTTATACGCATCATAGAAAATGGCAGATATTTCTCACCTATGAAATGTCATATTTAAAATTAGCTACTTTATAAAACTTGTAAACAAATGAATGCATGTCCAGAAGTTTTAATGTGAAGTCTTCTGACTTGTGCAGCTTTAATATTTACGCTAAATTATAACATGGATTGTAAAGAAAGATTTTCTGTCCTAGTCAAATCAGCAAAGTTCACTTCATCTGTTTTCTGTGAATCTGCTGAATCCTACCTAAAATTCATTTAGTGAACATTTGATCATTAGTAGCAAAAGATTCATCTGCAGCTACAGAAACATCAGCATGTTAAAACCTTCACTTTACTTTATTTATACAGTCTGCTGATTATTTTTTGGTTTAACCGATTAATGTTTAGCAAAAACTGGTTAATAGGAGATTAAAAAACAAACAAAATTTGAAGATGTGTTTTATTTTTTATCCAGTTATCCTTTAAGAAAATAACCTTTTGTGAGTTTATTCCCCTGCTGGCTCTCTTTGGCCAAATGCATTGGCAACAACATATTCCTACAAGCCAGCTTTGCAGAACCGTAAGTCTGAGATACTTTGTGTTACGTGAAAAAGTACCACAGTTTCTGAAAGGGAAGGCGTTGCACTTTCCAGCTAACATCAGGTTGTTATGGTAATTTCAGTCCCGCCATTGCAGGAAGCAGATTTTTCTTCATTTTAATCTGATGAAACACTTTTTAATAGACTGTAAATTGTAAAAAAGAACTTTCTAGATATTAAAAGTTCCAGTTGTTATGAAGAAATGGAAATTATTCACTCACAAGACATTTAAAGAACTTTGTACAATTAAAATAAGCAAAAACATCCAGGTAAAGATTTGAGATTTAACGATTAATCGGTTATAAATTAGTTGACAATTATTTCAACAACGATTGAGGTCATTTAGGCCTCAATCGTTTGAGGCCTAAATGACCTGTGGGTGTTGTTTGGTCTTCATGATGCTGCTTGTTCATTAATAGTCTCTGAAGCCTTTGTAGTACATTATTTAGGGGTACCAGAGTAAACTTGGGTGGCATTAGACACGTTTCACGTCAGTAAAATACGACAAAAACATTGCTTGCTGTGTATAAATTTAGAAAAAAAAACACCTCCAGGTGTAACTTCTGGTTATTTAAATCCTTCGCTTACAGCATCAAACTATTCATAAAGTGGCTGCTGATCCTTGGCAGCACCTGTGCCAGGCGTGCAGCAGATGCCGCCATATTGGTTTGGTGCACTTGAGTTGCTCTGATGTGGCGAAGGTAGTGCGAGCGAGGAACCAACAGTTAAACACACGGATTCATGTCCAGCCGAGCGCGCGGACGCACAGCTGTGCTGCTGCAGCTCCAGCTTATGGCTCCATAATCATACTTCAATTATGAAGAGAAACAGATTACAGGAAGGAGACGGAGTTAAATTGGAAACGTCCAAGTTAGTTTGGAGACGGATGCTTCTGGTCAGGACAGAAGGAGGTTTAGGTGTAAAGTTTCTGTTTTCACTCATTTATTACAAGATAAAAATCAAGCAAAATACACAAAGCACTCAACAAGGAAGAACATTTTGGTTAAATAGCAGAAATGTTTTCAAACCTTTTCAGCAGAGAAAAGCAATAAAAAAGACAGTTTGAATTCACTATTATATTATATTATTTATTACCGTTATTAATACTTTTGTGGTAGTTTTCTACATTCAGCCAAACTTAAATATAACACAATGTTGTGTCTTGAGTGACATGAGAATAAAGCACAGATTTACCAAAGAATCGTGCAATTTCTATAATGTTATTTAATGTCTAAAAAGTAACTGAGCTGTTAGAAATAATCATTGCATTGAAACAATCCAAATAAATTGTGTTAAAATGACATTCCTGCTCAAATTAAATGCTAAAACACACACAAAAAAACATATTCTTGTTAAGTTTTCTGGTATTCAGTAACAAGAAATAATTTTGTTAATTTTATTTGACGTAAAACAAGAAAAGTTTGAACTTATTTAAAGTCAGACTGAGAAAAAAATGGGCATTTTCTGGTTTCAACTATACATTTTTTCAAATTTTGGCGTTTAATCAAAAGCTACATTGCACTTTATTACAAAGCTGAAATCCTGATATGAATTTTCAGTTTTTCTCATTATTCTCCATATATTTGAGCCCGTTTGGCTCCATCTGAATGCACACAGCGGCTGTAAACGGGGCCGTCTTTGTGTTTTCAGAGCTAAGGTGAATAGGAAGATCTGGACTCCTGATACAGTGCAGCAGGGCCACATAAATCAACCCCTCCTACAGATTCCCATTCACGTATCGCTCCGTCTGGCTGCTCGCTACAAGCTGTAATTACACACCAGCTAGCTGCTGTACGGCGCTGAGGAATGAGCTACAACATAATGCACAATAAAGCCTGTCATATAAAAAAACGGTGTAAAATAACTGGATCAACGCTGCGTTTTACGTTCTTGGAGTAAAACGACACTGAAATGTGCAAAGATGAGGAGTGAGGACACGGCTGCAGAGAGAGCTGGGTTTCTTCAGATCCCAGGATTTTATCACCGTCAGAGGAGGAAAAAGGAAAATATTGAGGAATATTTGACCTATAAACGTCCCAGGAACAGCAGAGGAGTGTAAATCAATAAAACCAGAGTTTATTGTGTCTCTGGCTGATGTCTTCTGTATTTATGCCCACAGCATGATGCTGCTACTGTCATGTTTAATGGGTTGGTGTGCTTACACCAGTACACTCTGCAGAAGCAGAGCTAAACAGTTAGCTTACATTTTATGACCCTAGATTTTATTAAACTACTAATTACAAAAGCATAGTTTTTAGAAGAAATATTTAGCATAATTTATATAGTTTTCCCTTCCCTTCAGCTCATTTGTGCAATTTATAATAATTCAAATGACCTATTTCCCTAGACAATGTTTATTTTTTAGTTTTTACGGATCTCCAAGTGTTCTGGATCGCATTTCAAAAAATTTGATCCTTTTTGTTCAGACAGTTATGAAAACATCAGGTACGGGTCGCATTAAGTGGGGAAAAAAAGAAAAAAAGTCAAATTTGGCAGTGTGAATGCAGCCTAATCGCCAATTTTAGTACACAAATTGAATGTGTATCTCAGATCCTGAAGCTGAGACACACAGCTAAAGTTTACCGTTACAGTTATGGAAAATATTCTAAACTTCATGACCAGCAGCAAAAGGCCGGGTGTATTTCCATAAGCCGAGGGTTGCCTCTTAGCTGGCAGCATTTGGTCCAGGCAACCTGGAATCTGAAGCAGCATAATGAGGCAGGAAGACGGAGCTTGGGAGTCTGAAAGCCGAGCGCTTGTAGGGGTTTGACCCCGGCTATTTAGCCTAGGAGCTGCGAGCAGCAGGAAGCGGGGTTAAAGTCGGAGCTCAACGGGGGCTCGTTGGGGGAAACGGCACACTTAAACCTGACTGGGCACTTCCTGCTCCAGAAACAACAGAGGCCACACATGGTAACGCTGGAAGTCCTGACACAGCTCTTAATGGACCTGCCTGAGGAGAGGCGGGTCGAGCGGAGAGGAGGGCGATCAATCGCTATCGTGGGAAGCTTTTAGAGACTCGACTGGTTTGAGATTTAAAAATAGAGCCGGTCTCGCTGCTCCCATGGCGACGCAGGGTGCTTCTGGACCGGAGTCCCACAAGAATGAAAAATATCATCAAAACGCGATGCTCTCTGAACTCCTGCTGGGACGCTGTAAAAACTCACTCATTTACTTTAGTAATTAAATCGTTTCAGTCCAACTTGCCTCATCTGTTTCTACTTCCCACATTTCCAAACAGTTTTGTTTTGTTTTGTTTCTTTTACAGCTGTGGGAGTTTTCTTCTTTAACGTTATTGTAAGGAAAACAAAAGCTAAAGTGGATTCAAAGATTATCCCTGCAGGCAGAGATCTGGACAACGTCAAAAAAATCTGGACAAATACAACCAAGTATCCAATTACAGCCAATAGAAATGAGATTAAAGTTGCATGGAAAATATCAAACACACTAGAAACAAGACAAAACGAGGAATGAACTTTTTAAAGTCAATAATTCTTTAATATTGATGGGGGAAAAGTTCTAGTTTTCTCTAGGAAGTTGATAAAAATGTCATGTTTGCATCAATAAATTGTTTATTTAAAACAAGCCTCTAATATTGCAGGTGTCAAACTGAAGGCCCGAGGATCAAATCTGGCCCGCCGTAGCTTTTAATGCGGCCGTCTAGACTCCAAATCACATCAATAAGTCCCTCCAGTTTTCAAAATTCACGCAAAATCAACACTTTTTCTGATTTCACCACAAATTTTCTCAAAATTGGTCAAAAACATTAAGAATAAATGACTTTACTTGAAGTCAAGTTATAGTCTATAACTAAAAAGTTGCATTTTAGTGCAAATATCATAAAAATTCCTTACAAGCATTTCTAAACTTGCAATTTTGATTGCAGGTTCAGAAATGCTTGTAAACCTGCAATGCTTGTAAGGTAAAATAATGTATTTATTGATAATTTAACAGTTTAATTGGTTTTATCAGTACATTCTGGCACAACTGGCCCTTTAAGAACTCTCAGATTATTAATATGGCCCAAACACTCCTACTCTACATTTTGCAAAAAAGTTACTTGTAGGTTAGTAAGATATTGGCATCATAAGCTAGAATAAAAAAATTTGGTAAAGAAAGTTATCGAGTCTGTCTTCAGTCAGAGGCTAATTCAAATTCACTGTGATACAGACTGCTACAGCATAAGCCATCACTATCTACAACAACTCTGAAGAATTTGGACATTTATTTTAAATAAAGTATTTGCAGATTTTGTGTTTTTGTAGTGTAACCCAGACAAAGAGACATTACAAAGTCTCTGCTTTGTATTTGGAGGTAAATCTACATCCAGTAGATCTACCTGCATCAAAGCAGCTTAATGCAGCTGCTCAGCGCTGCAGAGAATCAAATAGAAAAAGGATATTTCAAATAAAAAAAACTTCCAGGAGAAGCGCTCAAATTAGAGCCACTTTGCTTCCCCTTTTTTCACGGCTCAGTGACTCGAGATCTTTTGACGAGGAGAAGGAACTGTTGTCAGACTGAGCCGCCCCTCCTCCAAATACACAAAGGGAATGTCGGAGGCTGCGGAGCGGCGAGCCGCTACCTGAATAAATGACAAAAAGCGTGTGAGGAATTCAGCCTTCCTTGGCCATGTGTGAACCGACGTGGCTCCTCTGGTATAACAATGGGTGACATGTACTGGGTTTAATGGTGTCATACTGGTGCAGAGGTCTTGATTTCGCATCTAATTGGGGATTTTGGAGACCCATCGTCCTCATTTTCACAGAAAATACCCCCTTCTTCTCGTTTCCAGACTGTTTTGCTCATCATTGTTTCTCTCTATCTGCGTGGAACAAAGGTACACTTGTTCAGCGGCTCTCGCTCTGGGTTTTTGGCCCGTTTTCGTTTCCCTCGACAGAACGAGACCTAATGAAGATATTTGTTTCCACTCAGGTAGAGCTGGCACGCGCCCGCCTCTGCCTCAGCTCTCGGAGACAATTAGCCGACACCTGCTCGCAGCAGATTGCTCTGGCAGATTCCTGCCGCTCCTCGGCGCCTCCGACACCGCCATCTGGACCGGGAGAGGTGTTGCACAGGTCGCCTTGCAGGAACCTGCCAGCCAGGAGCGGATCGGCGGGGAAATAAAAACCACCAGCATCTTTATTTCTGCCACAGCGTCTGAGATTTGCTTCATGTTTTGTCACAAACTGTCGTGTGTGTTATTTGGATCTGATGGAAGGAAAACATCAGGTTTTAAAAATGATGCAAGTAAAAAGCTGAAAATGATCCCCATTGGAACACAGTAGTGGCAGCATTATACTGTGGTGTCCTTTCCTTCAGCAGGGACACACCACAACCACAAACGCTCAACTCATTGGGATTTTATGTGTATCGTTCTTTTAACAAATTAGAATCTGAAAAGTGCGGCGTGCACAGGTTTTCTTTAAAAGCCCTAAATGAAACTAAGTAAACCCAACTGATCCAGTCTTCATGTTTTTACAGCTGCTTTCGATCTGGATTAGTCCTGAGGCAAAGCGTCCGCACAGCATGATGCTGCCACCACCATGCATCACAGTGGGATTGCTCTGTACAGAATGACAGTTTTCTGCCACACATACAGACCAGGAAGTTAGTTTTTGTTCTCAAATGTTGTGTTTCCAAGTCATCGTAGTAAGAAAACCGGAACACATCGTTACGCCACACTTTTCAGATTCTTACGTCTTTATTTATTTTTTTTTAACTTTTAAAATAAGGATTTTTTTAAATTAAAAAAAAAGATTATTTGTACCAAACCTAGAAAACAATTAACTCTTTTCCTGTTCTATTACGTTCTGTTTTGTGTTTTTTAAGAGCACACCCAAAGCATGATGCTGCCACCACCATGTGTCACAGTGGGATTGCTGTGTTCAGAAAATTCCTGCCACACATGTAAACCAATAAGCTGGTTTCTGTTCTCAAATGTTGTGTTTCCATGTCACTGGAGTAAAAAGACCCGAATACATCGTCACGCTGCACTTTTCAGATGTACTTTTAAAACAAAACAAAAAAAAAGCTAAAACAAAACCCCTGGTATTTCACTATTAAAATATGTTTTGTGTTGATTTATCAGCTAAAATGATGAAAACACATTAAAGTTTGTGGCTTAAATGTGACAAAAAGTGCAGAAATCCTCCGGTTCTGGTTCTGGTTGATCCCTGCATGAAGGAAGCGCTTGGAGACAGGAAGAAGACGTGGACGTCCATGCTAATGAGCCTCTGCACTTCACACCTACAGCACTGCCCATCTCATTCCAATGCTAGCTACAACCACGGACACGAATCTACAAGCCTGTGGCGACGAATTTTAACACTCATTAGTTTGCTTGTCTTGTTTCAAACATTTTTGGTTCAATTCTTCGACTTATTTGTCACTAAAATTACTGATCTGCTCAAGCTGGCGTATTTGTTACTGATTGGCCCAGAGGGTGGTGGAAACGTGTGGGGGTGGGGCAATGTTGCCTTGCTTCACTGTTACAATCAGCGAGTCGGAGAGCCAAAGCCGAAGTGACCGGCCGGATCGGCGGGGATTCACGAGCGCGACACCTCGCCGTCCGCGCATGATCCTAACGTGTTTAATATTCAAGTTTCAGACAGAGAAGACGAATCCGGCTGATTAATTCGATCATCTCACTTGTGTGCACTTCACTTCCCTTTCCAAAACGATTCAGGTTGCAGGGAAGCAGGGAACGGCTCGGGGCGAGGCGCTGCACAGCAACAAGCACGAGGATTTACAGAGCAGAGCTGAGAGGGAGCGCAGGATTTAGAAATAAATTCAGATTTGTGTCAAAGTGTTTCACAGGGTGTGCTGATGTGTTAGTCGTCTTATTGAGCCACGGTGTTCTAGATCTGCATCTGTTCTAGATTAAAAATATCTACGTACCTATTCAATAAATATCTTTGCAGGTTTCTGTATTAAAATGTTTCAGTCTGATGTTAAATATGTTTTCACAAATGATCAGAATGAACAGAAATAAAGTCTGGAAAACATCAATCTGTTAATATATGTAATAAGTTTCATTAGAGATGGATGGATGAACAGACGGATGAACGGATTGATGGATGGATGTGTGAAGAGGTACAGTGGATGGTCAGATATATACAGATTGGTCTAGTCAAAGTCCAGACTCTTGTATTCCTGCGTTCTTGTTGTCACAGCGACAACACTAACATTGAACATTAATATAGAAACATAAAGCGACAGACTGAACTTTGACCCCCAGCAGGTAGCGGGGCGGCCATGTTTTATTCATGGGAGGAAAGGAACTGGTGAAGTAGATGCGTATGATGTGGGCCGGCTGGTTCATGTCGACTTCCTGGTGCGGCGCTTGGGGAAAATCCAGAGAACTGTTCAGTCGAACTCAGTGTGAGATTCAGCTAAGTGGTTCTTACAAAGAGAGAGAGAGAGAGAGAGAGAGAGAGAGAGAGAGAGAGAGAGAGAGAGAGAGAGAGAGAGATCATTACAAACAAAACAAGCACTGGAACTGGACTGAACTAGACTGCCTTCCACCACAGAATGTAAAGAGTTCATGTCATTCATTTTGGTCTTTTTGTGGTTTATTCAAACTGTTCTTTAATGTACAATAATGATTAAATTAAACCAGTGCAAATTAAATATTTTTGTGGAACAGTCCCACAGCATGACGCTGCCACCACTGTAGTTGACAGACAGAAATACAAGAAAATCACGTGGTCAACATCTCAAATAATCGTGGAAGAGAGGACATAATTGAGCTTCTGTGTTTAATGCTGAGTTTTTCTGCCAGTTAGGTCTAAAGTGAGCAGAATGTCAGTGATTTTACCAGCACAATTTTAAGAAACACTTATTTTTTATGCTTTAGGATTGCAATTAGTGAAAACAATATCATATTAATCATCGCAAACGCTTCATCCCATCAGCAGCAGCGGGCCGGAGACGAACAGAAACCCGGCAGAAGCATCGCCCACACACAGAGTAATGGATGCCGTTTTTTCTTCTTCTTCTCCTTCTCCAGCGCGCCTGCATGGCCCGAGGGAGCGGAGAGGAAGTTAGGCACCTTTTAGCCTTACACCTGGCACCAGCTACGCTCAGGCAGACAAAGTTCAATTCCCTCTGCATATGTGGGATTTTTTTTATTCTTTATTTCCGTGTGTGTGTGTGTGTGCACGTCTCGATGGGCAAAAATGCAATATGAGGTGCGAAGAGGCAGCAAGAGAAAGCGCAGGAACAGACCTGCATAATGGAGCCCAGATCCCCCATCGGTTCCTTTTTAACACCTCCAGTAAGTCTGAGAAAGACAGACGGAGAGGGCGACAGCCAGACAGAAACACGGACAGAAACAACAACTCAGGACTCCTCAGAAGTTGTTTGGAGAAACTTGTCTGGAAATACCTTTTCTTTGGCGGCGCGAGAACATTTTCCAGCTTAGAGGGGGGGATTTTATCGATCCCAAGTCGGACGCAACCGTCCAAACTTCACACACCTACATGGGAGGGATTTCGCTGCTACCTTTGGTACCTTGTGAAGTTCTCATCTCCCTCCTGCCCTCACCAGATGAGACACTACAAAGAAGCAACGGTGCTTTGAAAGGAGAGAATTTCAAGCTTGCTTTGGGCAAACAGGAGGCTTTGAAGCATCCACTTCTCTATTAAAAGGAGACGAGGGCAGAGAGAGAGAAAAATCAATGTTGACAGAAAAAAACGAGCACTGAAATCCTCCCGGATGGAAGATGGTAACTTATACAGGATATGGATAACTTTATGAACTTCTTATCTGCTGTGAGGAGAAAGAAAGCTGTTCATTGAAATTCACTACATATGGAAAGCTCTCAATGAATATATTCCTTACGTTTTGGTTCAGTAAGGAAATGTCTCTTAGAGGAAAACTTATAATATTGTAGACAGAAAAAAGTTAAATAATAACTTCTGGTGTCAGAAAGAAGAAAGAAAGAATCAACACAAAAGATACAAATACAGCATTTCTGAAGTCAAGCCACTCCAGAACCAGAACCAGAACCGGGCTGTTGCTCAGAGGGCCAAACTCCTAAAGTTTTCATCTCATTCGGAAATCAAGAGGAGGAAGAGTGGAGAAGACCACAATACATCTTGTTTCTTACGGTCACCATATCATCTGATAGTTCTGGCTTTAGTGCAGGGGATTCTGGGTAAATACAACCAAAACAAACATGCTAGCCTTGTGCATAAAGAGAGAAATGGCTTGTGGTCTTTTACCAAAGACAAATAATTGCTAAAATCTGATGCCACTCCATTTTTGGAGAAGAAAGAAGGCGCACTCAGTCTTCTTCAGGGGTTTTTGTGTCATTTCCTTCAGTGTTTTTTGTTGCAGCGCCCCCACAGCCGAGGAGGGGAACAGGTTCTTTACAGGGCTCGGATCATTTGACACAGTACAATGTGAAAGCCAAAAGTTGCAACTTTCTTACCAAATTGAAGTGAGTCTACCAGACAATCATGTCAGTAAAGTTTTATCCTTAAACTGTAAATTTAAGTGAATCTTAAACGCTTCCAATCACGATACTTACCACCACCTTCCAGATTAAGCTTCATACCAACATACATCGATCAAGCAGTGGAATGGTTTTGGAGAATATTTCTCACTTTTCTCCTAAACCATCAGCTGAGGCTGTTGTCCAATCAGAGTGCTTCAAAAATAAAAGCCACACCCACCACTGCCCCTGTAGCGGGAAATTATCAACCACCAAGCGACATGAAAGAAAAATAATTCCTCAAAATTGCTGTGAAACAAAATTTTAATCTATTTACCTCTTTAGAGCAGGAACACTGGGGGTGCAACCGCATCTTTAGACCAATTTTTGGCCTAATTAAAGTACCTTAAATCGTTAGCCATATGGGGCTCTGCCAAGCCCCGAGTTAGAGGATGCTCTCTGATAGTAAACGGACAAGTCTTCTCACATCAAAGCAGCAACTCAGGGGGAAGAAGGAAAAGAAAAAACAAAAACATCGCCCTAAACCTTTCCAAGTCCGGAAAAACTCAGTCGTGGGCGTAGCGAACCTCCGAGAGGAAGAAACCCACGAAGAAGAAAGGGGCTGGAGAGAAGGAGTTCTTCTTGAGAGTACCACGGTGTCCTTTTTGGTTGGTGCAAATTAACTAACAGGTGGTAGCTAGGAGGTTTGGAAGTATGGATCTGAGGATGGGGGAGGCCGGCCAAGAGGTAGAGCCCAGACTGCAGCATCTCCAGCCCTGTGATCTGACTCCAAGCTGGCAGCGCCGCTATCAACAACGGAGACTGCAGATGTTGCCGGGTTCCCCCCCATATCCTCGGCGGTGGCTCGGAGCTTCCCTAACCCCCGGTTACAGCATCCTGCATGCGTGTGTGTGTGCGCGCTGAGTGGGAGGTCCTGCGAGCAAATCCTGATCAAGGCCTCTGACTGTGTGACAAGCCGTGTCAGGGAGAATTTCTGAGCTCCTTTCTTGTTCGTGTGGTTCGGTTTTCGCCACTCAACCTCTCTTTCTCTTTGTAGCTTTGTTTCAAACACATCATTCTTGTGTTGAAGTGTTTCTGCACTTCACAAGGTGGCTGCAGATTGAATGAATCACTCACCGTCTTTAATCTTTACAGAGTAGAAAGCAGGACAACAAACTGGATTTAGTGCTGTGTCACAAAAACACAACAAGACACGATTCCTTTAAAACGATGATACAAACGGATTATTCCTGACTTTATTTTAGTGTTGCTAATGTAGGTTTGTATTAGAAATGACGCAGTAAATTATTCTAAAGAATTTTGTAGTCAAAATTGAAGACTTTTTAAGACTTGTGTAAATTTTCTTAGATAATTTTGATTTATCGTTGTGGTGATAAATTCCACTTATTGATGGCAAAGAAAAAACGGACATTATGTTCAGAAATGTTATTTTTGCTGTTTGTTCCACAAAATTATCCATTTTAGATTACCAAAAACATACAAATGTTTAAGAAATCACCAATAAATGATATAAAAAGAATTGGAAGTAATTATTTTTTTTGTACAAAAACTGAATGAAGACGTTTTTATTGCATTTTCGCATTAGCTTGAACTATGCCTGTAATGGTCTGGATTAATTTCTTCTTTGCATTTGCAAATAAGTGTGTGTGTGTGTGTGTGTGTGTGTGGGTGTGTGTGTGTGTGTGTGCGTGCGTGTGTGCGTGCGTGTGTGTGTGTGTGTGTGTGCGCGTGCATCTTTCATTCCCCCCTCCTCTTCCCTCTTTTCTCTCCTGACTGTGTCTGCAAATGCCGAACAATTGGATGCACAGGTGGTCGGTCCACTTCTCCTCTTCCAAGTGTTAGATTTCATTACAAACAGTGTTGGAGGTGGGTCGAATCAGTGTGTGAGTGTGGAGTGTGTGTTGCATGTCTGTGGTGGCGTTGGTGGGGGAGTCCTCTTGACATCTGTGGGCTTATTTGAATGGGCGGATGAGACACGAATCCCTGCCGAGTTCCTCCACGAAGCGGCGAGACTTCGCCAGGAGACCGTCTGAGACGAGATCATGAGAGTTGCCTAAAAACTAAAAAAATATCCCTCGACTGATGCTTACTTGAAGTATTTTTTTAGTTTTCCAAACGAGGATGTGGTAATAAAAAAGAGGAATGTCCAGGTTAACACATAACGTTGACACTTTCTCTGCCTTTTCACTAAATGAAGAACCTCATTTCTCTACTGTGTCTCATAAAGTTTGAGTTATTTTTCAAATGTAATCATTCGAATCATCTCACTGTTCAAACCAGGCAATGTTTCCTATTTTCTGCCACATATTAGATACAAACAAACTCTGAAGATCTCAAAACTCCTCTAAATTTTCAGCAGCATCTATTTTTTTTCATTTACATTGAAGCATTAATACATAAATCATTCTGAAAATTAATCGGATTAAAAAATGCTACATTATGCGTTTTTTAATGTACATTATAGGTACATAAAAAAACTTTCAGGCAAAGTTGAAGCCATCTAGTGGCACAAACTGCAAATTGCAACAAACTTTTTGTTCAATTTGATTTCCTGTTGAATTAAGAACAGGGGCATTATTTTTTATATAAATCTGTATGAAAACCATTTATATGGCTAGAAAAACTCCATGAAACAAGCAAAAACATTTTTTTTACTACAATTCAGATGAGAAAACAGTAAAAGACTCCCAATGAGACATTTTCTTTGCAGACAAAGGTAGGAGCTTCAGCCTGCTGCTCCTCTTTGGCTCCCGGTGAAACTGTTCTTGGCAGTCCTGTGAGCCTCCTTCCTGTTACGTGCCATTTGAAAGCATTATGAAATCTGCCATCTTGACTGCTTGAACCAAATAACAACAAGAGTGAATTGTGCGCCACCTGCTCCTCCACATTTAGGTGGTTTTAAATATGCAGGCGTAATGGCACATATCCCCCTCAATCTGACGCAGCTCAAAGCCAAACAGGGAAAAAGTGGGGGCAAAATGCTGGTTTTAACACTTCACACAAACCTGCTTGTAAAATAAATAATTTACTCCATTTTGTGTCACCACCACCTAAAATATCCACCTAAAATACTTCAAAACAGCTTTATTTACCTCAAACCTCAGGTAGAGCATTGCTTTGCTTCTCTGGGTGTAAAAGGCAGCTTGGCTGGTAAATTAATGAGAAAATAACCCAGGCTTTTGTGATTTCCCACCTCATGTTAAGGGAGGGTATATTTTTGTCAGTTGTTAATTACTGTCATATGGCTCAGCCACCTTTCTCCCTGAAAATGACAAGAGTACGGAGGGATGGTGGGTGGGAGGGCACGAAAATTAACTCCACTCTGGGAGTGTGATCTTGTCATGTACCTGACGTACAACGAAACATGTCTTACCCTGCTTTGGAGGAATCTCGTTTATTTATGGGCTTTGGATGCATTTTATTTCCACCAGCTCATTGCTCAGTTTCCACTAACATAAGGAGACGTGTAACACCGCTACCTCATGTTGTACCTCATATACAGAGAAAGTAGACTGGTTCAAATGTAATTTTCATCGCATACGGTTCCATTCGCCTATTTATGTCAGTTTTATTCAGACGCAAAATTAATTTTTCAAGCAGCTCCAGCAAGCAGTTTGTTTTAAAAATGCTAATAATATCTTGTAAAGTCATATTATTACAAGTCAGCTTTGTGGTATCATAACTCTGTGATACTATTCTATCGTTTTCTAAAGGGGAGACGTTGCGCTTTCCAGCCAATATCAAGTTATTACGGTAATTTCACTCCCGCTGTAGCACAGAGCATGTTTGCCTCAAAGAAACACACTTTTAATAGATGGTAAATTGTAAATAACTGTTGGATATCGAAAGTTTTTGGTGTTATGGAGAAATTGGCAAATATATATTTACTCATAGCAAAAATATCCAGGCGGCGTTAATGTTTTTTTCTACCCTGCAGTGGTTTTGCTACTATTTGTATTCAATTTGTGAACAACACCAGGCGCTAACACATGACGTTAGCTAAATTTACATTATAAATCTGCTAAAAACTTTGTCGATATTCACGTGTGATTTTAATTGTGAAATTGTGTTTTTTTACATTGTAGGAATCATTATAAACTGTGTTTTCATTAATGATTGAGTTGTTAAAATTGGAATTACAAAAATAAATGACTCATGTCTTTTCGATAAAAGATTTTTGTTGTTTTGTTTTTTTTCGCATCACATGAATCATGATGCAACGCCGGATGTTACTACTGGTGGAAAAGAGAAAGATAACAGCAGGAAGTGGCAGGATGATGATGATGCAGTATTTTTTTATAATGACCTGTAGCAAGAACAAATGTATTCACGTGTGATTTTAATTGCGAAATTGTGCTTTTTTCAACGTTAGTGAAATATCGACAAAGTTTTTTTAGCAGATTTATAATGTAAATGCAGCTAGCGTCATGTGTTAGCGCCTGGTATTGTTCACAAATTGGTCACAGATAGTAGCAAAACCACTGCAGGGCAGAGCACAGTTTGCCAGTATCGCTGTATATTGTCAAAATTACCACTCCATGTGTAATTTTAGACATTTGTAACTCCAAACGTCTGTTAGGATTAAGGTCTTTTATTGGCACTCAATAACCTGGGAAATGTCCACTTCACACATATCGGCAGTTTAAAGGACAGAAAGTTGCTCGGCGGCTGGCTGGGGATTGTTTCCATTTCCTGGTTGACCGCTTCAGTAGTCGCCACTGACGAGGGAGGGGTCATTACTCCTCCCATCACATCCTGCCACCCTCAGACCGTGGCACTGGAAAGGCTAACCTTTTCTCGTCCCTCCAAAATCAAATCAATAACACTTTGGCCAGGAACTGGGAAACACGGTG
Organism: Poecilia reticulata; assembly: GCF_904066995.2. NCBI lineage: Eukaryota > Metazoa > Chordata > Actinopteri > Cyprinodontiformes > Poeciliidae > Poecilia > Poecilia reticulata. The sequence goes on along the minus strand of NC_088831.1, from coordinate 12,851,530 downwards.
TTGGCATTAATCACCTACCCTTCCATGCTTGACTCTGCAGTTTCTTTCTTTACCCTACGTGATGTTTGTGATGTTGTGAAGCACTTGCTTGCAAAGTCTCACTTTATCTTGACTGGAGCCGAAGAGATTCACGAGAAAAGTCGACAAAAATGTGAGAAAACCGACGAGAAGCTACCTTTGCATGAGCACAAGCAGCTGGACAACTTCACATCCCACAGTTTTAATTGTTTCTTTCTGTTTTTCCTCCTGAGATTGCATGCACACCAATCATTTCAATCATCTGAATAGTCATTTTAGGGTCTAACGATCCCCCCGTTTTAGAATCTTTTGAGAATCCACATCCTGACTCGATTCGAGTTAATTCACCCCACCGTTGGCTTGCTTCACACTCGTCAAGTGTTCCCTGTCCTTCCTGTGATTGCATTAGCAGGAGCCAGATATCAGCCTTGCAGTCCCATCCGCATAAATACTCCTCTCGAGGCTCTTGTGTAAGCACGTACAGGTGCAGCCATAGAGGCCCTCGCTAGCGTTGGCAGGAAACAGGTGTCTGGCTATTGATAGCGTCCTGATGAGGGTGTGGGGGGAGCAGGGTAGGGGGGCATGCTATGAAAATCAGGTGGGTTGTTGTGCAGTCCCCCCTCCCTCTAGTACAGCAACTACTAATTGTTACCAACGCTTTAGAGTCTATTTTCGTGGCCGGATGCCAGACGGTTGCGGTAACTGAGAGGAGGGGGAGAAGAAAGAAAGAAAGAAAGTAAGTTGGTGTTCATAACAGGTTGTTGATTCCTGATGAAAAGTGACCCCAGGGATCCCTTTAACACCTGGCTATAATAGAGAAATGAAATTATTAACAGGCTGTAGATGCGTGCAGGAACAGTAGGTGTATGTTTTCATGCTTTCCGCGCAGTTTCAATGTGCAAATATCAGTTTGGTCCAAGTGTGACTTCCAGGAAAAGCAGAGTGTTTATTTGTGGTTTTAGCTAACTACTGTAAAAGGTTTAGGGAGACCTCATGAATACAACAACAGAAAAAAACTTAAACCATTTTAATTCGAAACAAGCAAATCCTTTCTTTAATTTTCATCCAACTGGAAACAATCTGGAAATGTTTCACAGCCCTGTCAGCCACTCATCTCAACCCAACCTGGCCCCATGTGAGCAACTAATCACCCTTAAACCTAATAACTGCTTGAGCCACCATTGGCAGCAACAGTTGCCATAAAGTGTTTATAACAACTGGCAACAGGCCTTTCTCATCAGTGTGGAGGAATCTTGGCAGAATCGCTTCAAATTCACCAACAGTAGAGAGTTTTACCAGCATGAACGGCCAGTTTGAGGTCACACCAGCCCAAAACCTTCCTTTATTTTCATTTCTGAGACACTGAGACTTCAACATGGATGGATGGATGGATAGATGGATGGATGGATGGATGGATGGATGGATGGATGGATGGATGGATGGATGGATGGATGGATGGATGGATGGATGGATGGATGGATGGATGGATGGATGGATGGATGGATGGATGGATGGATGGATGGAGAGAAGGACAGGAAAGACGGAGGCTTGACGGACAGATGGGATGGTAAACGCAGACAGATGGTCAGACAGAGGTGAGGTTGGAGGGCATTAGAGGTGGTTAAACGGGCAGAAAGACGGAGGATCTTGTTGGACAGGTGGGGGATTTATTCCCAGATTACAACTGGATGGATGGATGTTAGATTATTAAGATGTGGACTTCCATTAATAAAGCTTTATAGAGGACTAAGATGTTTTACTGACAAAAATTGTCCTCAAGTAAAAGTAAAAAGTAGCCGTCCAAGAAATTACTCAAGAGTAAAAAAGTATTTGGTAAAAAGACACCTGACTAAAATGACAATAATTCAGATAAATAACAACATCTGGAAAAATACTTTTTTTTTCCGAATCAATTTAAAAATTATGAAACTTTAAGAAAACTGCAGGTTTGTGTCTTTATCTGGTGAGGTTTTGGTTAAAACATGTTTCATGCAGTGGGTAGAAAATCCAGAAGTTTTACTCAAGCAAGAGGAGAGATACTTCATTATTAAATTACTCAAAATACAACGTAGTAAAAATACTCGTAAAATTAAATTTAAAAAGATAGAAAGTCACTGAAGTAAATGTAACACAACTCTGAAAACACAAGCTTCCATTTTGTAAGATGTTTCCTGTGTTTCTCTTAACATCTGTCTCTATAGACGGATATATGCAGCTTCCCTCTACATCACAGAGCAGCGCCTCTAGTGGCAGAAAAGCAGCTCTGCACTCAGTGGAGAGCGAGGAGAGAAACCAGAAGCGACATGAAATCGATCCCTAAAACACCTTGATCTTCCAATTAGATCCGCTCAGTGGCTGCGGTGAGATGGTAACTGTGATAAGTGCAGGTTGGAGTGAGGCGGGGAGGAGGTGAAACCTACACAGGTACGTCTGTCACGGGTAATTACCTTCTCAGCGCCCTCGGCTCTCCAAGCTGCCAGTCGTCTGTCTGTCAGAGAGATCGGCTTACCTCTTGTCTGAGAGTGTGTGCGCGTGAACAAAGCGAGTGTTTGCGAGCGACAACGCGTGCCTCTGTCTGGATGAGTCTGTGTGTGGCAACATGGAGATCATTTGTGTAAGTGGAGAAAACAGGGGAGCAGCGAGCGAGCGTACAGGTGTGCTGACACGAGCCGCAAATGAGAATATGCAAAGGGAAACTGTTTCTGTGTCTGCATCTGTGCTCGTGCGGGGAGGAAAGACTTTAACCTGGTGAAGTTTCATTTAAAACGTGTCAAAACAGAAAGATTTAATTTAGGGGCATCCGAGTAAAAGGGGGATTTAAAAAATTCTCTTTATGTGTCGATTATATTCAATTGGAATAAATTTCAACCAAGTTTGCCAACGCTGTCAACAAAATTAAAAGCTGCTGTCCTCCATTTTGGATTCTTTGTTATTTTCTTGACGATGACGAGATATTTGTTTAACTGCCAAGTGTTGAAATGAGAAAACGTTAGCCCCACAAAGAGAACTTGATCCACTCATTTTATCATCAGAACATGAAATAAAACCAGACTCTGACCTGAACCTTCAGAGCCACATAAAGACGGTCACAAAGTCGGCCTTCTGCCACCTGAAGAACATCTCCAGGATTAGAGGACCAATGTCTCAGGAAGATCTAGAGAAACTCATCCATGTGTTCAACTTTAGTCACATTGATTAAACAGGTCTGCCTAAAATATCAATCAGATCCAGATGCTGCTGCTGGCGCTCTGACTAAAACCAGGAAAATAGAGCACATCACCCGTTTACTTTGAAGTGTTGACTTTGAATTTTTATGACATAAAAGACTTTAAAACGCATTATTGTTGAAATGGGTCATGCAAATAACATTTGATTGATTAATTGAAAAAATTGTAATCCATTAAATACTTTAAGTATCTCTATAAAATGACTGTTGCAAAACAAAATACCATTATGACATAAAAACATGAAATAACAAATGAAACTCTGAGCTCTTATTTTAAAAATCTCATTTATTTTATTTTGTTCTTATTTCTTGGGGACACTTATTTTTTGATGGCCTATTGACTATCAATAAAAATATCTAATTTCAAACGATTTAGTTGATCTTGAACAACAGTATTTTGTACAAATTCAACATTTTTAGAAATTTCTAGAACATTTTTAGTTTCTTCTTCAAGCTTTTGAAAGAAGACGTTGTGCTGCTTAGACTTTTGAAAGTGGTAAAAGTTAGCAAAAAAACCCACCAATTTTGTCCACTACAAACCGTCAAAATTTGATATTCCATGTTTACTCTTTAAACCTTTTGACAGGAACAGAAACTTTGGCAGAAAGATTGCATGTGTCTGTAGGTGTGGATGGCGAGGAGAGAGACACCAGTGGTGTGAGAAGGACTGTAAGCGTGAAAACGCTCTGAGTGAGACAGCTTGTACCTGGAGAGAGAAAAAAGCTAGAAAATCTGTGTGAGCGTGCCGGCTCTCTTAGATTCCACTTACCTTTATCCAACGGCACAAAGAGCTCATTGAAAGTGAAACGGGAGCCGTCCGACGGGAGGGATTGTTGTGCAAACAGGCGAGCTCAAAGGAGGTTGTGTTAAGAGGCGAGAGCAGGTAATAGAGCAGACATAATGGGAGTTAAGTACCTGTAATCCTGGGAGATATCACTCCAGACAAGAGGGGGGCGGTGGGTGCATCCCTCAGGGCGGGGTAATTGGTCCCTGGCCAGGTTAGAGGGAGTGAGCGCCGGGTGAAGGCGAGGTATCAGGTGTGAGAGAGGTGTCAGCTGCTCTGAGTGCCTTTCATTGATCCAGCAAAGGGTCCATGTGTCTGAGCAAATATGGAAAACAAGATGGAGGACGGAGACTTTATCTGGATGCTGCTGTCTAGATGAGTGATATCTAGGTCTTCGCACTCTGTTTTCTGTAGTTCTGGACTGAGAAGATTGACTTTGATCCTCTGATAGATCAATGAACAACAGGATGCGACCAAAGCAAGTCAAAGTTCATTTTTATAGCACATTTACAGCAACCTGAGCTGATTCACAACAAACTCAACAACACAGGTAGATACATGATGCAACATGAATTAATTATATAAACAGGAATAAATTATATAAACAGCAGTAAACTATCAAGAGGGAAGTTTAGAAAAAACTAACAATCCATCCATCCATCCATCCATCCATCCATCCATCCATCCATCCATCCATCCATCCATCCATCCATCCATCCATCCAGTGTAAACAGAACCTGTGTTCTGGTGTCTCACAGGTTGGTTCTGCTCTAACTGGACCAAAGCTACAGAGCCGTTCGTATCGTCTGACTAACTGGAATGCAACAGAGATCAAACTGGGTCATTTCTTACAAAACATTTGTCCAAGTGTTGCAGAACCATGAGTTGGTGTCACATGACTAAATTAAAGCAAAATGAAAGGAAGTGTGTGACGCTTCCACATGCATGCCTTTTCCCCCTGCATGTGCGTCCCAGTTCTTCTGGATATCAGCTAATTGTGCATTTCACTTCTGCTCAAGTGACTCTTTCAAAGCAAAACAGATATGGAAGAGTCTAAAGTGCCGAGAGCGGCGTCGAGAAGACGGGGACGAGAAGACAGACATTGGAGGAAAAGAAACGTAAAAAAAGGAGATAAGAAACAGGAAAGACAGCTGCTCTTTTCCCTCTCATTTCATCCAGTTATTGGTTAACTCGGTGGAAAGAAAGTAAATGTTCAAGGGATTTCAGGTCAGCCTCTGCCTCCCTGAAGGTAGATGTGCGCTCCACTTCAGGTCTAATTCAACTCTTGTGTAGTATTGATCGCGGCGGCGGCCACAAGGGAGCCCGCTGGTCTTTCTTCAGACCAAGGTAGACAACGGTGAGAGAAAAATGTGCTGTAAAACGCTTCCCTTCCTCACGTTCTCCCCTGCTGACATCGAGTCTTCTTCACTTTTTCTTCCTCTACCCACTCCTGAGTGCATTTGTTTATTTTTTGCCCCTTCAGGTTCTGCTGCAGAGTGATTGAACACCTTTGGAGAGCAGCCGCAGGGGCCGCCGTTGGCTCGTCACTTACTGTAAATTGAACAGGAACAGGAGGACAGGTTTTGTGTTTTCTGCTTAGATGTGCAGGTATACAGGAAATTGTTGGGGTTTTTTATTTTCCGCGTGATGAGCTGATTCAGCTGGACTCGGCCGGGGGGGAGAGAGGGAGGGCAGGAGGCGGTGGACGGACAGCTGCAGAAGGGTGATGGTGGGGCGGACCAGGGGGTGGTGATGGGGAGGAAGTTGTGGAAGAAGTAGTACCTCAGATGAGAAAAATATGGATTCCTGTCGGCAAGACAAATTGATCTCCAGTGTGTGGGAGGAGCAGAGATGCTTGTGAAGGGAAATCTGCTGAGAGAGAGGCCAGAAAACAGGAGGAAGAAGAAGACAGGGCTGGACTTTTCACTCGAACCACCACACTCTGGTACGGCAGACAGAAAGAACTGCAGATGTGCACTGCATCAGCGTTGATCCTAGCGGCTGACTGGGTCTCTGGATGTTCTGGTGTTTTGGGTTTGGTAACATTGGTATTGAGTTTAAGGGTAAACCTATACAATCAAAGGAAAGACATTTTGTTACAGTAAAATATATGATTATTAAAGTTAAAAGGCTGTGGAACAAGTGGACAGCTCATCAGAGTTGGTTTGTAGATGTTTAGCTGGTTTATTTATTGACTGGTAAAGTTGTTGGTAACTGGTTGGTTTGTAGCTTTGCTCGGTTGGTGGTTGGCCGTCATCTTTTTTAATTAATACTGATGATGATTAATGCTAATTGTTGTGTTTAGTCGGTTGGCTGGCTGGGATTGGTTGATTGGTCATTTCGTTAAGGTGATCAGGATTTTGTCAATAGCTCTTGTTGGGTTAGCTGCTCGGTTGGCTAATTATGATTGGTCAGTGATTAGGATTCATTTTAAAAATGTTTTTTAAGGTTTGTTGCTTAGTTGTTGAGTTGGGGTTAGATGGATTGCTGGTTTTCTAGTTGGTTTATTATGATTCTATGACCAGCCTGGTTAGACGATTGTTTGATTATTTACTTGCTTAATAGCTAAGGTGTTTATAGCTAATGTCCTAAAGGTTGTGGGTTGCTAACTACCATAATTGATGTTTCATAACATTAACTAACTCCAGTTAGTTTTTGAGAGGTGAGGTGTATAAAAAAATCTAATGCTTACTAAATTACAAACAGCAGCATGTGAGATATTACTGGCATGTTGACTAAGATTAACTCACTCAACTCAGTTTGCTAAACACTGTTGTCCATCTAGTACAGAAAGAACACGTTGTAAGCTAAAATTAGCTAAAAATATCACTATTATCTAAAATGATAACTGTAGCATGTTGGCTAACAATCTAATCAATTTGGTATAACTTTAGCTTTTATGTCAAAATTAGCAAAAAAAAATGCTAAAGTTAATGCAGTTAATTGAGTGTGTAAAGTTGAAAGGACTGACTGATTGTTGGTTCTTTGCAGGTTTTTGGGACAATTGCATTTGGTTGGTTTGCTTTGTCTTGACTGAATTGACTGACTTGGGTTTGTTTGATATTTAGTTAGTTTTAGGATTGATTGGTTGGCTGTTTTGGTGGTTGGATGAGTTTCTTGATTCATTCTTTCAGTTTTGCATCTCTTCACCACTACGGTTGTTAATTGGACTCGGTACCGAGCCAGAATTATTAATGTCCTTCTCTAAGGGCTCCAATACAACTTCTTACATCTACAGCTATCTTCATAGAGAAAGTATTTAATTTCCACATTTTTCTTGGACCATGAGTGAAAACCACTGAGCAAAGTCAGTGTGTGTGAGCTGCTGCCATTTTAAGACTCCCGACACCTGTTACAACCCCCACCTTCTTCATTCAGCGAACCAAAAACGACACACACACGCACACACACACACACGCACCCCCCCCCCCACACACACACACACACACACCTACACACACGCACACACACACACACACACAAACACACACATTTGTGTAAACAGGAAAGGAGTTATGTGAGCAGAAATGCCAAGAGTCCCTTTGGGAAACAGAAAACACTTCATCTTTCTGGATCCCCTGACGAGCAGCATTGCAACTGATAACACGTTTCTATTGCCAGGTTAATGCATATGAATGGTTAAATGTTGTCTATGTGCAAAATAGAGTAATGTTCCTGTTTTAAATACTCTTGATGATCAAGAAGATATCAGAAGCATCAAAAGCTTCATCCATAAATCATGTGGCAGCAAAGGTAAGTGTCACACAAACACACACAAAGAAATCCATCCAAGCATTAACAGGTTATCACTTCTCCCTCCAGCCCATAAATCAAATCCAGAGAATGCAGTAGGGCTTCACAAACGGACAAACACCTCCGTTACTCAGGAGCGATCTGACAACGTCAAATGTTCGGCATCTGTAAAAGCGGCTGCAGAGGTCGCCTCCGAGCGCCGGCCGGGCGACACCGTTATAGTCGCCGCAGATTGGCACCTGTCACGGCGCATTCAAAGCCCCCACCGGCCCCACCGTGAGTAACACGGACAGACAGGTCAGCGCCGAACCTGAGGTAGCACCCGTGGCGTCCCCAGCCTCCATGTGCGACAGAGGTAAAAATAAAACAGGAGCTGCTGCCGCTCCTTCATGTCATTGTCAACTACGTATGATGTCTGTTATTGTTCAGGAAATTAACCTGCTCTTAGAAAACCATCAGCAGAAAAACACACAGCTCTGGGAAGAGTTTAAATGATCAGTTTACCTGATTTTACAAAACTACAAGCAAAAATTTTGTATTTATTTCCAGAAAATAATGAAAAAGATGCTTCAGACCTCAAATAATGCAAAGAAAACAAGTTTATATTGATTTAGAAACAACAATACTAATGTTTTATCTCTGAAATCAACATTTGGTGGAAAAACCATGTAGTAAGTTTCCAAAAAACATTTAAAATTAGAGGATTTAAGCAGTTTTTTTTTTTTCATTCTTAGAAAAAAGGTACAACTAGCTAACCTAAAACATGTGAAAATGTTTTGTTATAAGTGAAATAATCAGCCAGTGGAGTGAGTACTTTTTAAAAATCAAGAAAAGAATATGCTTTTAAGTTACTTTCCTCTTATTCCAAGTGTGCTAAGACATGGGCTTTAAGACGACTTTTAAAGCTCGTCTTAAAGCCCATCTATTTTACTTGGCTTTTAACTCCAGCAGGATTTAGTTTTAAATTGTATGTTTGTTTGTTTTTAAACTGTAAGAGTTTTTATTTTATTTTATTGTTATGTTGTGTTTTAATGTACAACACTGTGTATCAGCTGTGGTTGTTTTAAAGTGCTTTATAAAAAAAGTTGGTTTGGATCTGAACCAGAGACTAAACCAAAGATACTTGGTAAGTTTCAGTTTTTTAATGTGTGTTTCCGTGTTTGTGTTTCCGTGTTCGGGGTCAGAGCAGCGGAATAAGCACCTCCTTATTGAGGAGGACAAGAGCGATGATCGATGCCAATCGCGTAATCAGGCCTTTATTTGAAGGGGGTCGCTGATTCTCAGTCCATCAAGGTTAAGAGTGCGGCACTTGTCACGCCGTGATTTATTATTGCCAGGAGCAGACGAACAACGGCGCACGCCTCCGAGAGGCGGGAGGGGGGTTAGGGATTGAGTCGATGAGTCTCCGCTGTTTGGATTAATAAGTCCAGACGTTATGTGTGAGGCACATTTTGGAAATTAGCCTTGAAAAATTAGCATGCCACCATCAATCGGCATCAAATGATTCAAGGGGCGTGGCCTGGCCTTATTTAAATGGTATTTATCATCACTTGCATGCAGCCTGAGGAGCTCCATGGAGTCATTTCGGTCTCTTTGTTTCCTCCCGATCCGTCAGCTCTTTGCTTTGACACGAGAATGAAAGTTTAAGCTCTCTTGTTTTGTTTGGAGATTTGATAAATATTAAAAATGAAACATATATAACACCCAGATAGCGCCGGAGCTTCATCATCTTCCTCGTGAATGAGGAATAAAGTGCTGTGGTGAAAGAGACGTCGCTGTGACGGATGCCTGTTTACAAACAAAAGTGCGGCGGGACACTCGCGCCTGTCCGCCAGAACTCTGCGGCGTATGAGAGACGAATGGAGCGGAAACGGCATTTTTCATCCCGTTCCCCTCTGCTTACACACCCAACACAACAGGGAACACATGTAATGCATCACGCCGTGATTTCTGACAGCGAGGTGGAGGTAATAACTTTAGGACGGCTGCTCCGCCAGGCTCGACGCTCTTATGTCAGCCATCGATCTGTTGGGCCGGGAGACAACTCATTTCAGTGTAGTGACTCGCCATGATGGACCGGCGCGCCCCGAACCCCCTCGACCGATTCCCGCCTCCGTGTTTCCAGCGAGCCGCTGTCAGAGCGGCGGCGTGTCGGCCGCTTGGCGAGTCTATTGATCTGCCACGGGTGGATGGGCGGAGAGGGAGCGAGGACGGTCCCCTCGGGCGTCGCTCTGTTTCTGAGGGTCTGCAGACACACAAATCTGAGATTTACTGTGCAGGCGATACTTTTGAATGTCTGGTTTTAGGAAAAGAAGGGAAAATTTAACAGTTTTTATTGGAATCTTTCAAAGAAGCGAGGGAAATTTGATCTGTGAAACATTTTGGCTACAATCTGACACCCCGGCTTTATGACGAAGACGATGTTTGACTGAATATTTTCTTAAAAGAGCCTTTTTATTTCAGTATTATCAGTCAGCACTGATAATTCTGCAGTAGGGTTGGGAATTTATCGTTTATAGTAAATTCCTTGTCATAACTCTGTCCATGTTGTAAGGATTGTGATTTTTAATATGAAAAGCAGTTGTTATTACAAATGTGATGTTTTTCTGTGTTTGTGCCATGCAGTCACAGTAAAACAGTTACCTAAAGAAATGTCTTACAGTAAAATATTCTGCCATTTTTATCAATATTCAAGAATTACTTACAAAAACAAGCTCTTGTACCTAATAGAAAAGTTACCTGCAAGTTAGTTTTGATTTATTTGCACCAAATACCAGACAAAAACACACAAAGCGGATAAAAACCAATGAGTAGACATCAACCACTAGTAGAGGAGAAGCCACTAAAAGAAGCTGGTTGTTGACAGAGTGATGTAACCAAACATATTCATAGAAAGTTGGGTGGAGGGAAAATGTGTAGAAGCAACAGGGATCACCACAGGCTTACAAAGCAAACTGAAGTTAAGCAGAAAAATGTTCTAAAGTCGTCTTTCAGACTAACGTTGTCCAGCTCCTCCTGATGATTTCTTTTTAGCTTTTTAGCATCGTTAAAAGCTTGACTTCATAAATCAAACATTCAAAAGAAAAATAAACGTGTTCAGGGGAATGAAAGTGCTTTCACTGAGGATTAAAACGAGGAATTGAACCTCCAACCACGTTGCAGCCTCTGTCTGTATGCTGCGTTTGGTGCTGCGGCCCCGAGGCGCTTCGGGTCGTCCCGATTTCTGCACAAGTGTTGAACCCAACACCTGACCCCGAGGCTGCGGCGCGCCGACCCAAACCCGACGTGACACGCGGCTACAAACGGGCATAAACTCTCCCCCTCAGTTCTGCTGCGTTTAAACACTCAGCTACATATTCACGGTGTCAGACGGAGGAACACGTGGAAGGTAAAACAAAGGCTACTGATTTCCAGCTCATTATGATGAATGAGCGCAAGGGCGAGGCGCTGAATGCAATTATGTTCCCCCTGCATGCGTGTGAACGCACGGCTCAAGTCGGGAGCCGTGATGCAAATTGCGCTGTCACTTCGTCTCCTGCAGGACGGCGGGATGCATGTGTGTGAGGTGAGAGAGGAGGGCGGGGAATCAGGCCGGATCTCCTCAGACGCGCTCATCGGTACGACCTCAAGGCAAAGCGGAGCCTCAACCTGAACTTGAGAGTTCATTTTGTTTCCCCCCGTCTGGAGATGAAGAAATAGCCTCAGGAGTCTCCTTTTGGCCTGTCTGTTCATTTAACGTTGCAGGAAAATCTCTGAAATTACAGACAGAAAAGGTAATTCACAGGCGAGGAGGTTTTATTTTCACAATGTTGTGTTTTTGTTCATGCTGTAGCAGCTTTACGGTGCACAAAGACATTAGACAAAGAATCAGGGTTTCTGCAGGTTTCACCAACTCAAATTTAAGACTTTTTAAGAGCGTTCTGAATGAAATTTAAGACCTACATCACGACAGAAAACTTCTTAGTACTTACAAACCTTTTTGCACAAAATGAATGTTTTGTTTGGCAACAGAAGTGAGCAACTGGCGATAAACTTGCATTTACCCACGATAAACACAAAAAGCTAGCTAGCCTCTTGCTATCTAGTTAGCGGTAGCCTCAACTGCCTCGACTCAATCAAGATGTCTGAAGCGACAAAATGTTTGGATGACAGAAAAGTCCAGCTAGAAAAATAAACTACACAGACAACTTTTCTTTTTTTTTTTCCTCAGGAATTTAAGACTTTTTAAGGATGTGCCACACAAATGTACACACAAATATACACACAATGTCACACACAAATGTCTCAATAAAATAATCACAATTAAGGCTGGATCTAATAAATATTTTAGTTATCGATTAAATCAAAAAATTTAAGATTATTTTTCATTTAACCAATTAAGACCTTTTTAAATCCAATATTAGAAAATCATTACTGTACTTTATTGCCTAAAATGCAATAACATTGGATTACTTTAGTGAATCTAAACCAGGTGAAACTGATACCACTTGAGGAGTTTTGGTGAAAATCTATTTACAGACAAAGATATGTACATCTTAAGTGCAAAATGTATTTATTTTTGCACAGCTTTGGCTTGATTACCACATTTTCCGTATTATAAGGCGCATAGACTAGACGCTTCAGTTCAATTTGCTCCATACTCTATTATTACACATCAACAATCATAAAGAAATGGTCCCCGAGTGCTTTATATAGTAGGCTGCCCCAGTCATTGTTTCACTCACGGTGTTGGTGTTGTGACATTGTGCCCAACTGCATTCTGGGTAACACAGACCAACCGACACGCTGCAGCCGCAGTCTCTGTCTCTCTTCTCCCGCCCCTCCCCCCCTGGCTTTAAATGTATTATCAAACTTTATTAACATAACAGCGTTCTGACAACTATCCCAGCATGCACCGCGCACTTCTTCTTCTACGGGGGAAAATGAAGTTGGCGGCTGCATAATATGAGGATAGACGCCTCATGGACCGATCTTGCCTATTGTCGCTGACGAGATTTAGGGCGGCCATCTTGGAGCGGTTCTCCGCTCCACTCAGCGTTATGTGTTTAGCAGGTACAATGACGTATCAGCGCATTTAATCGATCATAACACGCTTTTTTGTTACTGGAAACCATATTCAAACATCTATCAAAGCTACATTTATGAACAATTGTATTATTTAAGTATGTTTTTAATACATAGTTCAGCATATTTAAATATGCTTAGCGGCTATAACAATAGAACAGGAATGGAATATTCTGATATCGATGTATGAATAGCATATTACAAAGCACATAATTTATTTAATAAATTATTTAGTAATATCAATACATATTTATATAACTGTACAAACACAAATAAATAATGACTAATAATGGCACAAATAATGATTAATACTGAATAATATATATTGGATACATGTATGTATCTATGTATGTATATATACATCCCGAGTACTTTATATATATAAATATATGTTTTTCAGCCGGCGAATTCTAGCTTCAGAGATTCAGCAGCTGAGATTGAGTCCAAAATCCGATGTGAGATTCATCCTTGCTGCAGGGAAACTGTCTCTCTTTATAGATATCTCCCTCTTCTTCCTCACATTGTGTCTTTATGAAACCTTCAAAACAAAAACAGAAGATTTGGGATGTATCTTACTTTTAACAGAGTGAAAGAATCACATATAAATACCACCTGTGTAAACTTTGCTGGTGAATGTTATAACACATAATATAAGTTTTATAATATTTGTTACATTGTTTCATTTCTAATATAGGCTCTTGTGTCAGATAATCTAAGTCAATGTTAGAGAATAATACATTTTTTTAGATTTACAGAATCTCAGTTAGCCTTCATAGCGGGGCTGAACCCCGTATTACACCAAGCACTGTAGCTAATATTAGCTGGTATCTCGCCAGTGGACATAAATACAGTAAAGTAATATTCTAATCACAAAATATACACAATAATATGTTCATCTTACTTGTGAAATGTTGTCTGTGGAGCCCTCACATCAATAATCCATAGATCCGAACAACAATATCCCTCAGTGCTGAGGCATCTTCTGCTGTTTTGATTGAGCAAAGTAGGAGCAGGGGTGAAAGTAAAGGGGTACGGCAGGGTACTGCGTACACCTAAAAGATTTAGTGGGGGTACGCAGTACCTGCAAGAGAGAGGAGCGGCTGTCAGCTGTATAAAATCTATGGATTCACTGTGCAGCTGTGAGTTCACCCACTAATCAGCCGTGACTGATTAGTTTTTCAAGAACAATCTAAAACACGACTTAATCGGTTAATAAATAACTTTTTTCCCATTTCATATTGTTTCTGAACTGTTCGTGCTTTGCTAGAGCAGGGCTGCAACACGTCGATCGCGGAAGGTTTTGAGTCGATCTCAGCATTAAGTGACAAACTGAACGCAGCCAGCAGGCTGAGAGCAGCACGTCCTCCTCTGACTGGCTTAAAATGTTTGTAACTTTATTAAAGAACAACAACAAATATATATATATATATATATATATTTTTTTGTCATATAGTACCCCCAAGAATTTAAAACTACTATCACCCCTGAATAGGAGGGAGTACCGCTCCAAGATGGCCACCGTATTTCCTGCGCCGGAGCAGCCAATGCGGGGTCTACTCTTATATTATGTCTATGCTTACCATAGTTGCTAGACCTGTTGTGGCTCAATATTGGTCCATATATAAGGCGCACCGGATTATAAGGCGCACTGTCGGCTTTTGAGGAAATTGAAGGTTTTTAGGTGCACCTTATAGTGCGGAAAATATGGTAGTGAGCTAAATATGTAGTTTTTTTTTCAGCAAATATCTTTCTTTTGATTCTGTATTCTCCAGTTAACGATTAATTGATTACTAAATTAGTAGATTATTATTTCGCTAATCGATTAATCATGATTGGAGGTTTTAAACTGCAAATCGCTAAAGCCTCCATTACAGGTAGAGACCTTATTTTATTGTTACTTCCTTCTTCTGGGTATTAAGCAGAGGAGGTTTGAGAGAAAAAGTTCATTAAATTCCTCGGGGATTAGCCTAGGGAGTTGGTGACGGTTAAACCTTCTGCACCTGCTTTAAAAGTACATCTCGAACAAGCCGCTTCAGAGGGAGGAAAAGGAGACGAACTCAACCCCCGAGAGCTTCACCTGAATGGTAATGAAATCAGCCAATTTAGGCTGAAACATAAACTCACAGGGGGGAAGAACGGCACTGAAGCATGCACTCGAATGTGGGAATTTAAGAGGAGAGAGCTGCACTGAAGCACGGCGGCGGAAGGTTCTGCAGAGGTGAGCAAATCTGCAGAAGGGGAGCGAGTCACCTCATCAGGCGGAGATTTTACAGCCGCCGTTGCTCTAATCCTGACAAGCAGTCCGCCGCCGGGGGAGCGGCGCCTCCCTCCGGCTTCCCTCTCCCAACTCCACATCAGTGATGACGATGATTCTGAGCGGAGAACGAATCACGACCCGAACTCCTGGAGAAAGTAGCCAAGGGAAGACAGCGAACGAACGCGGCGCAGGAGCAAACAAAGCAATGCAACCGTCCATATTTGGGTCTAATTAAACGCTTAATGCCAATAATATTGCTGTAATGTGATGCTAATTACGGGGTAATTATGTAAACGATGGTTAACTATGATGATCAACGCTCAAATTAGTATTCAAATCATTGCAGCGAAGGGGCCCACCTCTCGTAATTGCATTAAAAGATGTACACAACTTTGAAAAGCGAGCAGAGGAACCTTTTTTCTTCTGCAAATCACCAAGCAACACAGATGTGCCCCTCCTTCAAATCCTCCACCTCTGTACTATTTTTTTTTATCTTCTTTTACAGGCAGAACCCACAGAAACATCTGTTAAGTAGGAGCAAATGTCAGCTAATTATTTCACCAAAGCATGTTTTTAATTGATCAACAGGGGAACAGCTGTAGAGTGTGTTCTCGCGTCACGGCGCCAGGCAAACGAAGACGGCGGCGGCGGTGGTGATGGGGGGTGTAAGGAGACAAGAGAGCAACCCAAACCCTCCTTCACCTCTTCCTCCGAACCGCCGAGGAAAGGTTTGACCTCTGGACGCAATTACTCACCACCGAACGCGGCGGCTTGATGAGTCGAATGGGGGGGGGGGAGATTCAGGAAGAGGATATTAACAGGTTCATGTCCTCCGATTTCCACTCCAACTCAAACATTTCTGGTCTTTGTTTCACTTCAACTCTGATTTTCTGGAAGAAGTTTGACTGGTGGAACACGGTGGTGGCAGCATTATGCCATTCATCAGCGGGAAGGGGTAAGCAGGATGGAGACAGACGGAAGAGGTTCATCTGCACTAAACAAACAGCCAGAGGCTCATTTTGAAGTATAATCATACTCTTAATTGGCCTAGTCAAAGTTCAGACCTAAATCCAATTGAGAATTTTTGGCAAGATTTGAGAAAAACTGACTCCATCCAAGCTGTCAGGTTAAAAAAAAGAGACTGTAGGTAGTCCCTTTCCTTAGAGTATTTTTTAAAATAAAAACAAGCCAATCAGAATTGTTAGTGTCCTGTTGCTGATACCTTATCAGGATATCTTTACTCTGAAACAAAACAAGGAAATCTGTAAGCTTCCAAAAGCAAATTCATCTTGGATGAAGGGAATTATTATTTAATTATAAATTAATATAAATAACTAATGAAAAACAAAATTAAAAATAATCTGTCAACAATATTAAGGAATTATTGGCAAATCAAGATTATATGTCTTGTAGAAAAGTTACTTATAAATTGCTTTTGTCTTATTTAAGTGTACTAAGGCATTCATAACAGAAACTAGACACAAATACTTGCTAAGTCTAAGATTTGAAACTCATAAAAACCCCAAACGTTGCACATTTTAGGTTGTTTTCCTCTCGTGCACCTTGCTCCACTCCTGAACAAGCTGCACATTTACCGGTCAATAACCTTGTGCTGCTTCACAACCAGAATAAAAGCAGTTGACGGGAAGAAAGATGAAGAGCGAGCGCAGGAGGAAGAGAGAAATCTTCCAACTGGCAGCAGTATGGACTAAGGGGGAAACTCAAGCATGACTAAAAAGTACATTCACCGCTAGTCAGTGAATTCTGCTCCCTATTTGTCACTGCCACCTTGGAGAGCAGTAAGCATTAATAATACATGGGAGTTGGGGGAATCTATTAGAGGCTACCCTTGCGGAGAGGAATCAGATGTAGGCAGGGCCAGTGGAGCTGTTAGGCTCCGGGTGGGAACACGAGGAGAGCGGCGGAGAGCCGGGCCGTACCTCTCTTATTCATTAAAGTGGTTTTTAGAAAGTGGGTGGAGGCGGTCGGGGCGCCAGGTGTGGCTCAAGTGATGCATCATCAGAGGGAGAAGGAAGGAGACGAACCTCAAGACGCGGCTGTAATTGAGTTCATTGATCAAACCGAGCGGGAGGAGGGAGGCGAGGTGGTAAAACAAAAATAAAAGCGTGCTGTTAGCCAACGGTGCGTTCAAGCAACTCAACAAACTCAAAGATGTTGGATTTTGTTGTTCAGTCGGGAAGATTCAAGCTGGGTTTTACCTTATTGCAACTAAATCCAGGCAAAAATTCACATTTTAATGAAGAAAGTGCACACAAACTTATCGAAAGAAGCTTAGACTTTGTAATTTTTGACAATTAAACTCCAGATTCAGATCTAGGTCTGATTCTTCACTTCTAAAGTTGTTCTTTGTTCCAGAGAATCCATTATATTCTGATTAGATAAAAAGTTTTCATACGTCGTTTTCTAACAGATATAAGGAGGTTGGTGGTCAAAATGATACTTACTGAATAATGCTGCCACCACCGTGCTTTATTAGGGATATGTTGTACTTTTTTTAATTTTTGCATATCTTTTGGAATTGGTTCAAATTTGGTTTCGTCACACCATAATGGTGCGTTCACACCAAACGCATCCAGTGCTTCAGGTTTGCTCTACACCAAGTGTTTTATGTGCGTGATTTATATTCAGAGTCAATGTGGAGGTACATTGAGGGCCCGGCAAACGCTCAAAGCACTCCAAACTCTTTAAATTAGAGGCTCAAAACACGTTCGGTGTGAACGCACCACGACATTTAGTGTCGGGTTGTTTTTCAGGAGTTAGTGCCAGCTAAAGTTCCTCTTCAAAAAATATCCTGGACAGTTTGGAGATGTTCCTTTGTCACGTCCAACATCACTGTCTGACCTCATGAATGTGATTCTGAGAGAATGGTTGACAAATTCCAGAAGCACACTCTGAAACATTTTGAAATAATGGTTTTTCACTCAAGTTTAAGTGAATATTTATATCGATATATTTGCATAAATTAAGATTGATGCATTAATACACCTTTGATTGTTTGAAATATTTCATTACAATGACCAAAATCATCAAATTAAAGTACTAAACGGCCACAATAATCAAATTTTTTTTAAAACTGAAATCATTTTTGTGAGGATTTTGTTTCACTTGCTCCACAATAAACTAAATAAGCATTACTTTAATTGAACAAAGTTGTCTTTTGGTGGAAAGGGACGTAAATTCCTGTAGATCCAAAGCTTAGAAAAAGATTTTGCGTATTTGCTTTACTAAAAGAAAGTACTACGGTTTGCCATTTCTTTTGGTTTGATTGAAAAAAAAATACAAGCTCTTCTACATGGAATGAGGTAATTTGAGGTGTTGCTTCTTTTTTAGACTTTCTGGACACAATGTGGTCTTATTTACTAAAAATAAATGTAAAATGTAAAAGTTTCCATCTGCATCAAACTGATTGCGGATTATTTTTGGATTGGGGGACGCAAACTTGCTCTAAAGGATGAACGATTTCAGATTATTTCAGTTCACTTAACCAGATCATTGTGTCTTTTCAGTTATTTTGGTATTTATTTTTGTTTTTCAGGTTAATGATACCAGATGAATATTGTTTTTAGATCAAATGATGTCTATGTCACAATATACAACTTTGGAAAAAATTAAAAGACCACTGCAAAATGATCAGTTTCTCTTATTTTACTTTTTACAGGTTTATGTTTGAGTAAAATGGACATTATTCTTTTTTTCTATGAACTACAGACAACATGTCTCTGAACTTCCAAGCAAAAATTTTAAATAATGAAAAAGATGCAGAGCAAACAATCATATTCATTTAGAAACAATACTAATGTTTTAACTCAAAAATCAATATTTGGTGGAATAACCACGAGGTTTTCTCAATTGTTTCCAGAACCATTACAGAAAAAAAGAATCAAAGAACAAAAAGAAAAAAATTTGACTGGTTTCAGACATTTTTCTCTACATGACGCCTCTCTGTGCCGCCACACACCCCCTCTCCTCTCCTACAGTTTGGCCAGGTCTGAGCACTTTGTGGAGGTGGGAGGGTGAAGAAAAACTGAAAAAAACAAAAAATAAAAAGAAGAAGAAGTAAAAGTGGACCATTTGTTGCTTCAGATGTGCTGCTAATCCTTTGATCGAACCTCTTATGCTCTTCAAACTTGCGAGCGGGGCCAAGCCACTAATGAAATTCTGAGGCCGGCAGATAGGCCTCGAGCCGGAGCGTGACAGAGTCCATCTGGTGTGCTAAAGTCCCCCTCTGCTCTCAAACACTCTGCTCCGTGCAACTCTATGGGAACACTTTGATGCTGCATTTAAGCCGCTGTACTGGGGCCAAGTCCACTCTGCTCCTACCTGAAATTAGACGCCGCATTAGCCGTGCCATGTATATTTTAATAGTAATAAGTCACTTCCCATTACGTTCCTGGCGCAATGGAATAAAAATAAGCACGTCATGATGAAACCGTCAGCTTGTCCAACAGTCTCTTCACTACATTTTTCATTCAGAGCCACCTGCTCACAATTGGAGGGGAACCTGCTGGTCGGCTTGAGCGGGGGGGGCGCTGTTCCTCCGGAGCAAACGGAGACAAAGACTTTAAGACTGTCTGGTGACAGCAGATGGTGGAAGGAGTCAAACACTTCCAACGTCCTGTTCCGAAAACGAGGGGGGACGAAGACAAACGCAACAAAACGAATAAACGTGTTAAAACTCGAAACTAATCAGGGTGTCGATTCAGAGGGAGAGCTGTCAGGTCCAGGTTACCAAAGTATTCATATTACTAAAAATATTCCACATTTTGTCACATTGCAACCACAAACTTTGCGTGAGAGATTTGTAGCTAAAAAGTTTACCGTTTGTGGAACATGGTGGTGGTGGTATCATCCTTTGGGGTTGCAAACATGACAAAGACTTTAAGAAGCAGCATTCAGTTTTTATGCTCCTTTAAAGTGGAACAAACATCCAGAAAACTGCGAAACAGATGTTTGATTTATAATCACCAAACTGTGACGTGATAATGTCGTATTTATTGCTTGTGTCATTGTGTTTTTATGGCATTTATTGCTTAAATGTGACGTACAAATAAACTCGAGTTGACCGACAGAGTTTTCTGATCTTTCCAGTTTTGGTCAACACCAAACCTAGCGATTTTATTTTATTTTATTTGTTTATTTCTAGTTCCAGTGTTAAGTGAGAATGTGTTCTTACATTACAAAGTTATTGGTATATTCTTTGAAAATGCTCTCAAAACAGTCGTATCGTTTACTGCAATAACTTTCTGACAGGCCTAACATTAGCAGTAACTTAATGAAAATCTGGATCAAATTTGAGGTGAAAAGATGAAATATTTTCAGAAACCGGTTCCAGAGCTGCTCCGGCTCTGCTGGATTACCTACAGTCTGTTGGCAGCTCTTTACACAAACCTGCACAACTTTTTACTTTTGCCAAAATTGAGAGCAACCTTGATGACCACAAACCTGCTTGAAGGAGCAAACCACAACAAAGTTGACATGCTTTCACCCAATCTGTTGTTTTTTAAGCCCAAACCCACCGCGACCGGGATCGAAGCAGTATTTTTATTCCCCTCCACGCATCTCCACACTTGACAGACCTGCGCAGGAACCCTGATCCCGTCTGGTAGCTCTCGTTTGATAGCATGCCTGGTTGCGCTGACCCGATCCATAATACACACATCCCTCCTTCGCCTGGGAGGATGAAACACACACAGCCCAACATGCAAGGATGCACGGTGATGCTAACACAGAGGGAAAACAATGCACACACACTGAAGCATACGCTTTCTTATGCCTTTAGGAAAAAGACGAGGAACAGCAGACCACCTGCTGTGAACAATACACACTCATTCTGCCCGGCTTTGCCTCAGTTTGCTGAACCGGGTCTATTGATGTCTACTTTTTCACTTCTCAAACTTACTTCAAAAGCGCCTCTGTTTGCTCTCCCTGCTCAGATTTCCATTAACAAACCAGCTCTAATCACGAAATCCAGTTTCCTCCTTCCTCCCTGATTCACTGCTTTATTCTTTTATAAAAAATATCATCTGACGACGATATAAACACACAAAAAAACTAATTAGAGTCTTAAATGTCCACAAAAACAACCAAATTGCTTATTTCTTAACTCCACTCGTCTGCTTTGGGTGTAAATAACCACATAACTCTAAAACTCATTTATTGTCTTCATAAAAGAAAAGCTTTAAAGCCCCATCATCATCACCGCCATCAAAAGATACAACTCTGACACAGAATAAAGCAGAACAACTTCAATCCAGCATCAGAACGACCGTTTCCCTGCACATATCAATGGTTATATTATGAGGGCACAATCACATGGAGTGGACTGGAGATGAGACGCCGTTTGTTTGTTGCCCCCGAGGGCTGGCGCCGAATCTGGCTCCTCATCACGGGGAGCGACAATGGAGTCACAGTTGGTACTTTCAGAAGTCGTCGCTTTGACCTGCGACGGTCTGAGAGGCCGTTTGCAGCGTCAACAACGGCGGACGTCTGGAGAACGCTTGATGAGTCGATTCAACGGCATCAGGAGGAAAAAACACCTTTTAGCTCAAACGGCAGAGAGGAAAGTGTTCAGTCAGGCAGTGTTTTTTATTTTACACTTCTGTAAAAGCTCAAGCGAATAAAGCTGATTTTTCTCGTAATAATTGAAGGTATCATTTTAAAACTATAAACGGCGATAAATTGTTCCAAAAGTTATTGCGATAAATGATAATATTGTTGTTTTGACACCATTTTCAGCTAATATTATGCCACTGACTTCACTGGTTCTCAACAAATCTGAGGAACATTTAACACTGGAACTAGAAGACATTTTAAATATCTAAAATAAATTAACAAAACAACATAAACAACAAATAAAATCAATTATAACGTCTCTGTAAACAAAATTGCCCATCAAAAAATGGAGACCAAAACACCAAACTGAAAACTTTTATCATTCAGTTGTTGGTACAAAAAAAATAAATAAATAAAAAGTTTTCTCTTTTCATAGTAAAAACATTTGTAATTTACCATGCAAATGTAAATTACAACTTTTTTAAAATCATTTATCATGTGATTAATTGATTTATTGATTGTTATATTGTAATAGTTATAAAATACTGGATTTAAGCCCCAGTGACTTATGGATTACTAATGAAATGTCTAAAAACACTCAGATCACAGGAATTAAAAAAAAAAAAGTAACGGCTTCAGTTAGCTTCACTTTACAAGGCTTGATTTTAATGCAGGCTTCACTAAATTAAATTAAATACTTTTTAAGACCTTTTAAATCAAATTTAAGACCTGCATCAAAACATAAATTTTTAGAAAAAACGTTTTTCTTTTAAGCCTTGCATGGTTCGGTGACAGAAATGAGCCAACGTCTTCCAGCTAAACGCAAAAATCTAGCTAGCTAGCTAACAACGGTATATTAGCATGTAGTTAGCAGTAGCCTCAACTGCCTCGAGTCACCGAATGAAATGAAAATGTCTGAATCAACAAAAACTTTTGCCTGATAGAAAGGTCATGTGAGAAAAAAAACATTTAAAAAAACTATTTAAAATATTTAAGGTTAACTTAAATTTTTTTAAACGAATTTAAGAGATTTTAAGGCCTTAATTTTTGATTTTTAAAGATGTAATTATTGAGTAATAGGCGAATAACTGTTTTCTAATACTTTGTTCATTGTGAGATTATTAGATTAAGTTTACGAATTTCATAAACATAAGTGAAATTCAGTCTAATGTACTGAGATAATTTATGAAGGAGAATATTTCGTAAAACTTAAGCAACTCATACACATAATTTTTCTCCATTTCTTACAGAATCAGCCACATAAACAGAACCAGTACCGCTAGTCCACTCCATAAATCAGACCAGTGTGAAATTTATCATTAGCATATTTAAGCTTAACTGCCCCCTTTACAAAATGTCCCGCAGGCATCCTGCAATCAGAGAATTAATATTTCTATATTTATACGACACAGTAATTTAATCAGGTTTTTGTTTTATTTTCACAACATTTCATCACCCAATGAAACATGTTTTTGGAAATATGTCTTCATGTTTCCCAGCATCAGAATAAAAAGTCAAACAAACCGGTACTCTGTAGACCTGGCAGGTGAACAATGTCCATTATCCTGATCCAAAAGAACCAGAACTGACCCCAGTTTGACCTGGATTCATTCATTTAGTTACAGTTGAATCCAGAAGTTTATATACACTGAATAAAATTACACGTCTATGTTTTTCTCACTGTCACTGAAGTTAAATCAGATCAAACTTATCTTATTTTTGGTCAATTTTAATTACAAAAATATTTATATTTGTTAAATCCCACAATAATAAAAAAGAGATGTAAAATATTCATTTATATCAACTTTTAATCAATTAATCAGTTTAAAAAATGGCATATTTTGCTACATTTTTATTGAAGCCTTTTTGAAATACATTAAAAGATGCAAAAACAAATAGTTTAATTATTTTTTAGATAACAAAATACACATTTTATCGTGCAAAATGCAATAATTACTAATATCATTTGTAGCAATAATTCAGCAACAAATGAAAATCCAATCCCATGTTGATTATTTTTTGGATTAAAATATTATTAATTATATATAATGTTTTACAAAATTTCAACCAACTGAAGCTAAATTTGTCACTTAAACATTTTAAAAGACATATATATATATATATATATATATATATATATATATATATATATATATATATATATATATATATATATATATACTTTATATATATATGTTTTCCTCTCTCTCTCTTTTAATCTTAACTGAAAAATCTATATTCATTTTCCAGTTATGACTTCATTACTGCCCTGCGTATGTTTTCCTTAATGATTACTAGATTAGTTGATGATTATTTCAATCATCCCATGTATGTATTTTAAACAAATTGTGAGAAATGAATGGGAACCAGTTCTTCAAAATGTTTACCAGGTGAACTATAAACAAGAATGAATTCATTTTAATCCCGGTGAACTGAACGCTGAATGCTGTTTAGTAGGAGAAAGAAATCCCTAAAAATCCTTTCATATGAAACCAAATCTGCTGCGTCTGCCTGCCGTGTTTCACCAGATGTTCAAAGAGAGTAAATATGTCGTGTTTTTCCTTTTTTATATTTGTAATTTGGGTGAGCAAACCCTTGAGGCAATAACAATCCTTAAGGGTTGAATAAAAGCTTAAAGCTTAATCCACACACTCATGGCTGTTTAAGTGATCATTACTGCCTGGATTTGCCCACCTTCTGATTCACTGATTTATATCTGCAGAGGAAAAAAGGTGGGAGATTTTTTTTTTTTTTTGACAAAGACAGAAGTGGGTCTTTAAGGGTAATTGTGTGTAAATGTAAAAGTGTTTTTTGAATCTGGTTAATCCTGTTAGATCTGGATGCAGATTGCGAGGAGCACTTTAATCGGTTCCAAGGTGTGGAAGAAGGGATAATAAAGATTGAGGAAGATATGAAGTGCGTTTCAAGCTTTGCGGTACTGAAGGTGAAAATGAGCTTATAGGGATCAGAGGAAAGAAGAGAAATATTTGACAAGTTAATAAATATCATAGTAATGAGATAAGTAGACAAAAACAAGGCACAAAGTGATTAATTTGTGTTATTTCTGTGTGGCAGATCACAAAGAAAGTTATTATTTTCCATCTTTGAAGCAGTTCTTATTGCATTATTCCTCCAATGCATGACTGTCACATCCTGCAGCAGCTCCTCAAAGGTGCAGCTCAATCTGGAAGACGGCCTGATGTTTTCTACAAAACATATCAGCTTTTTGTCTGTTCGCGGGTCACAAGTTGACAGAAGCAACAAACACCCTGTTGGGTTGGATTTTCTTTACTTGGATTAGGATACAAACAAGTGGAATAGTAGAAGTGGTACACAGTGATGAGTTCAGACTTAAAACCTGACTTATTATGCTTACTTCAGAAGAAATTTCTTGAAATATGCTGAAATTTCTGATGATAAATGGATATCAAACCCAAGACAAACACGACTCGAGTCTTTATCCTAAAATATTTGTGTTAACATTTTAATTTTTTTAGACAAAACAGAACTGGAAATGTATCGTAACAGAAACTGACCACTGTTTCTCATTTTTCCCAATCAATTTCCAATCAATTACCTAATTAAATCCGCTTAGACCAGTCTTTCTCAAATTGTGGCCCCCTAGTGGTCCGCCTGGTACTGCATGTAAACCTCTATGCTGTGATGTTACAGCTAGCTTACCAAAGGATTGTGATAAAAAAATGATAATGGATAAGTGTCTTAAAACTGGGTCACGAAAAAGAAAAATTTTCTACTTGCACATCAACAGCTGTTATTTTTATTTATTGCAGTTTGGCCTCCATCCAGAAGAGGGAGCTGCTGGTCATCCTTAAGCAGCAATAAAGATGGCGGCAAAGCATAAATGGTCCAAACGGATTAACTTTATGTGGTTATGTTTAGAAATATAAAACACTAGACAAGCTCATTAAGTTATCAAATTAATACATTATGTTTTGGACATGTTCTTGATACAAAAGAAAATGGCCACTTTTATAGCCAGTACTGTAATTTCATGACACATTGCGCTATCTGAAAAATTCAAACCGTTTCTGAAAGGGGAGATGTTGTTGTCCAGGCGGAGATTTGAAAATCAGAGGGTTAATCAATAAATTGTATTCCCAGTGATGAATAGGAACTGAATTGCAGGGACTTCCTGTGTTTTATATAAAGACATGAAACTGATGATTTCTCTGCAGATGACTAAAAGTTGCAGGTTAAACGAAGCAGATTATCGCCCCTCTGTATATTATTGGACATGCGTTCGAGACCCGACAGCGGTGAGTTTATCGTCTTGAGCGTAAACACATCAGCATGGGGAGGAAGGTGTAGCGGAGAGGATGTTGTGGATCTAAGATGCAGGTTGCAGATAAAAGGCATAATCACAACAAATGACCCTGTATTATTACAGATGTGGAGGATAACATGGTAAACGTGGGAGAGAGCCTGAGGGGGAGGAAAAGGGGAGGACGGGTGGTTTGTTTTCCTCAGCAACAGGAAAAAGAAAAAAGAAAATACCAGCTTGGATGCTGAGCTTGCGCCCACGCCATTCCCAGGTTGCCCCACGCTGACCTCTGCTCAGGTGGTCTTTGAAGTTTTACAGCCAAACTTAAAGCCTGAAAGTTGCATCCGATCCTCGGTTTGAAATGAATTTATGTTTGCAGATATGCGCCATAAATCCAAGAACAATGTGAATCAGTAATACGGGGCTTCCTGGGGTCATGCAAGAGGACACTGATGTTCCAGGTTTAACATGGCTGTAGGAAAATAAACCCAAACAGGGAGGAAATGTTGGCTTACTGGAGTTCAGGAGCAAAGCAAAGGGAAGATTTAACATGTACAATCCTCATACACCCTCCCACACTCCCCACCAACCCCCAGAGGCAGTTCTATGCTTTCTTTTCAAGCCATAAAATATCTAATATGCCGTTCCTGTGCTTAACTGAAGCTTACCTTATTATGTTATTGTATCACATGTTTGCTGCCCTACAAAAGCCAAACAGTGTGAGCAACGTGGGCAGTGAAACCGAGCTGATCTGATCCAACAAGACGACACCGTAGTCCAGGAAAGGATTATTTATCATTTAGCTGTATATTTATGAGCAGAATTAGTTTCAGCAGCTGTACTTTTGACCTTTTCTTTTTACTTCTGCTGAACTTTTTTCTTCTTCTGAAGATGATCTCTATAAACCGAGCAACCATTGAAGTCTAAAACACCCAGAAATCACAGCTTGTGCAACTTTATACACGTGCTACTTATCCAAACTACCAGACAATGAGCTGTACTCTAATAGCAGTGACTGGAGGCATATAAGAATTTTAAAACATCTGATTAAGGTGGCCACAAAACAGGAATTTCACTCCAGACTTTACAAATCCAGCTGCACCCCTCTGGCCAAGGCTTCCAGGTTATTTTCACAGATGGGAAGCAAGCAGCATCCATCTTTCCAGGGAAGTCAATTCCTTCTAGGCCTTGGCGTTGTCAGACCAAGTAAACAGGGTTTTGATAAATGGAGGTCAAGGTGAGCAGAACCTGGTGTTGCAGTTCAGGTCTGGTACTGTTTGAAATGTCCATTTCTTCATTCCCTTGGTCACTATATTATATTCACTACATAAAGGGATGTAATGGATGGGGTTGGTCGGGATTTCTTGATGTTGAAAACCCACTGAGACTGACATCATATGTCACAGTAACATTTCTTTTTCCTATTGGTTCTCCTGTATCCATATAAGCAACTTCATTTACTACAGTGACTAAATTAAAGGGAATAACTGTGAAATTGAGAAACGTCTGTAGAAGTACTGCTGTTAATCATAATTACCTTTGGAAGCAAATATTAGCTTGCCGATTTAATATGGTAACATCAGTGTTAGCATTTGGACATTAAAGTGCTAATGAAAACCGCCATTTCCACAATACAATGCTTGCATGCTAATATTAGCAATAGTATCCACAGAACAACATTAAAGTAGCGACATCAGTGTTAGCATCAATAGCAAGTCATCAACATCGCAACATTAGTTTTACTATTTGTAGCACACTGACATGTCACAAATGATAACATCCACAGCAACAATGTGATGCTAATGGTACTGTTAGCATTTTTTGAATGACCTTAATAAAGTGACAAAAACATAAAGAGATTAGCTGTCATCTACAGCATATTAAAATGTAACATTAACACAAGCACAACATGTTAGCATCCACATCAACATTATAATGCTAACATTATAATATTAATATTATAATGCTAATTGTAATGTTAGCATTATATGTGTTAGCATCAACAGAACGACAAACAATAGCATCTGCAGCAAGACATTAATTTACTACCAATAGTAATACTATCTACAGAAAATTAGCATGCTAATAAACAGGTTAGCAGCCCAAGCTAACATTACCATTAGAATGTAGAACACAACAGAAAATTTAGCAAGATTAGCATGGGGACACCAATGTTATCTATATGCCATCAGCAGCATATTCAATGCTAACATACATGTTGGCATCCATGTTAATATTACAATGTTAGCATTAGCATCTAGAGCACCACAACAGCTGACTACAAGGAGGATAAACTAGTTACCTTTTTTATTCTCGATACCTGTTTGATATAAAGAACTGCAATGTTACCTGTAGCATTGTGGCTTTTTGGGTTGTGACAGGATTTGTAATTAGCTGATGCTAATGTAAGATTAGCATTAGCATCCACAGTCAGTTCAGCAAGCCATCATCAGTGTCTGAAGGCCAGCATTGGCAAACATTGTTTATTCTCACCAATAATACAAGACACAACAAATATCTGCTAAACTACAAAACTCATTGATCCTGTAGGTTATAAAATATATTTTAAAATATTTTTTAAGACTTTTATTTACCTAAAACACAGTGAACCACTTGCACATGAAATTATCAATAAATAAATTAATCTAACACCTTGCATATTCAGTAGCTGTTCTGGTCAGCTGCTTTGACAACAGAACATGCATATCTGCATGATTGCAACGCTCCGTGCAGCTCTGTGATTAAAAAAGAGCACTTGAGTCTTGAGGAGCACAATAGGGGCCTGACCTTCCTGAGTCTACAAGTGGGCCACCGGGGCCCCTGGGGGCTCCTCGGCGCGACTGCAGATCTCATTTCAAGACATCGTGATTAAGAGCGGCCAGAAGCTTCAAAAGCCTCTGCACATCCTCAACATTTCAACGACCTGCGAGATGCTGAGGGGAATCTGATTATAATAACACAGTATTTGCATTCCTTGTTGTGACACCTTTCATGGAGTTTTGGAGATAATGCTCAAATAAAATTTTTTTAAAAATCTGGAAAGTGTGGCAGGCATTTATATTCAGTAATTTATAGCTGCAAGTCTCTCCAACAAAACTACAAATAAGCAGAAGCTTTTGTGTTGAAAATAGTTCAGTCAGAAAAGATGAAGACTATCTGTGATTGTCAAATGGATTTAGGTCTGAATTTCCAACACAGTCGAAACTTTTACAGCATGTTTTCGTATTTAACTCCATCCGTCATGGGCATGATGCTGCCACTGCTAGTCAGTGTTTATCTTTTTGTTTTTGTCAAAAATTTACATTTTGGTCTCATTGGACAAGAGATCTTTCTTCCTCATATTTGCAGCGTCTTCTACATGGTTTGCAGCTTACTTTAAGCTCAAATTATTCTTACAGTTATGGATTGAATCATGCTAAATTTGCAGAGTGCACAACAAACATCATGATTCAGGCTTTTGTGGTTTTTAAAATGTCTTCCAGTTGAAGTGCGCAGTATTCTGTACAAAATTAAAGTTGCATTACCAGTTGAAACTGGTATCAAAACAACAATATTATCATTTATTGCAATCATTTCTGGGACAATTTACCATAATTAAGGATTTCATTTCATGAAGTCACAGTAGAGAGTCTACATAAGTAGCTAAATATATTCTCGAAGCTTGTAAAATAGTTTCCAAATACATTACAGGTTGTTTTATAAGGTGAATACATGTGAAAAATGTGAAGGAATCAGACTATTTCAGCCATATTCAGCAAGGCAGTGTAGAGTCAGAGACAAGTTCAAAACCACTTTGGTGTTTTCATGGTTTTGTGCAAATTAATAGCTGCAATCTGGGAGCAGGATCCATGCAGCGCAGGGTCAGCCAAATGATCGATAAGGCTGTAAACAAGCCAAGAGTTTGGCCACATTATCTAAACCACTTCATTTGGGTCTGAAATTAAAATTGCCTTGGTTAATTTGGCTAGCCCAGGGGTTTATTTACAACCTGTCTGACCGTTCCACTGTTTGCGTTTCCTGCCCAGTCAGACCTCTGCTAAACAATCTTGCAGCGTTGCCAGATACCAGCAATTAAAGTGGTGGATACAGTGTTATTAACACTAATAGGAGACAGGCAAGCACTGGGAATTTTCTTTTAATGCGGTGAGATTTGAGAATTAAAGGGAACGAGATGGAGAGTTTGTCGTACCTTTGGCAAAATTCGCCTTGAATAACTTTCACCCCCCCACCCATGGACGCCCATCTGTAGTCAAAGTGAGGTCTGCTGTGAGTTATGTCAGATGGAGCGATTACCAGAGAGGGGGCCAGGAGGATAATGGCGAACAGATGTGGGTCGCTTGCTCTCGTTCTCATACATCCACTTTTTCTTTCTGTCATCTCAGCTTTTTCTCTTTTTGTCTCCCACCTTTTCCGCGCCTCCCTCCGGCCACCCACAGCTGTCCGGCACAAGGTGCTGGCGAACGCTCCCTGGAGAGGAGGTGCACTTGTTCCTTCCTGCTGCTAAATAGGGAGCATCAATCACGCAGGTGTCTCCACCAGCGGCGGGAGGCGGTTAAGGCATTGCACATGCAGGCAGAGACGATCTATCAGCAGACAGGCCATGTTCATGTGGCTTTTCAGCTCCTCTCACATGTTGAAAGAGTTTCATGCTCTGCGTTAGTTTGTTTGGGCAGGTGAGAACAAGGACGAGGCGGCAGAGAGACGCCCGAAAATGTGGATGTTTCTGGTCTTCAAAGCAAACGGCAGCGGGGTTTGTTAGCTGTGAAAACAACGAGGAACAACAGGAAACACGAAGGATTAACGGTGTCAGGACACACACGTACTGAACCGTTTCTCTGTGTGCTCCAACACCAAACTTCAACCACCAACAGGTTTCCTATGACTTAGAGTTTTCTAGACTGAAGTTTCCAGAATTCACACTCGTTCTCTGGACCGATGCTAGAGCAGAAAAACAGAGATGAATATGGATGGATGGATGGATGGATGGATGGATGGATGGATGGATGGATGGATGGATGGATGGATGGATGGATGGATGGATGGATGGATGGATGGATGGATGGATGGATGGATGGATGGATGGATGGATGGATGGATGGATGGATGGATGGATGGATATTCATACATCCATCCAGCATTGGTTATAAGGATGATGAACGGATGGTAAAGCCAAATGGATGACTCTCTAAATGGATGGATGAACGTTTAAATGGATGGATGAACAGTCGGATGGATGAACAGTTGGTAAGTATTTTTCCTTACTCTGTTTTTCCGACCCTGATCTGGAATAACGACCAAACTCCTCTCCCTTCAGGAATCCCTGAAAGCCGCAGCAACCACCACTAATTTCAAGAGCAAACAAAACCTGCCCATCCCGAGTGTTTCTGGGTCCAGTTAAGGAGCCCGTCCAAATGACGGCTAACGCCCTGCCAGAGCAGCTGGCAGAACCGCCGCGCTCCGCCAGAACATGGCGGCAGCTGGGGAATTGTCCAACAGCTCCAAATGTGCCACTAACCTCAGTCGATCCAGGGAAAACAAAGTCAGTAATGGAGACACCTAGCAATGGACAGAAACCACTGTGTTCACATGACCCGCCCTGTGACAGCATCTGCTGACACTCTGACACTTTAACTGGAGTTCTGACTCAGCAGGACGGATCAGGGTTCTGGTCCAACTCGTCTTTTTAACACATTAAAGCAACAACTTTATGTCACTTCAGCTGAGTGGATTTGGAGAAAGTACTCAATCAAAAATTACATCCATTACGGTTTAATAGAAACCTTCCCACTCGTTATTTTCTGGGAGGAGTTTCAGACATGCATCATCTCGAGTTGCTAACTTCCCCACTCCACCCTGCACAAGTTTCCTCCGATGGTGACGACATTTTCACAGACTTCCTGTCAGATTCTACATTCTGGTTACATCAGGTCAAAGTAGAGCCATAAGGCTGAGAAGTTACATTTTTCATAAGAAAGCCAATTTACAATTTTAATTGAATTAATTTTTTTGCTTCCTTTACTAAAAAAGAAATTAGAAATGACAGGAAATATTACTGAAAGGTGGCTTTTATTCCAATAATCTATTTTGTGAGCTATAAGACGAAGTACTAAGGCTGGACTATTGTCATGTTTGTGGAACTACGAGGACATAGAAAAACTTTTTGAAATTACGATGGATGGATGGATGGATGGATGGATGGATGGATGGATGGATGGATGGATGGATGGATGGATGGATGGATGAACGGACATAGAGATTAATCTTTTAATACATTATTCAAAGACTAACTCCAATATTTTTCCGTATTTTTGTCTCATTTTCCCTGGATTAAATGAAAATCTATCCCATAATGCCCCAGTTTGATCCTTGAACTCACAGTAAGACTCCCAGTAACACACCTGAAGCACGGCAGCACTGACACGACTGCTTACTCATTCAAACCACAATGCATGCTAACAAGCTAACAACCCACTGCAATCTGAACAAGCTTCCAGATTATCATCCAGAATTAGGTTAAACAAACTTCACTCGTTGCAATTCAGGACACCAGTTAAGCAAACGCTGCACCAATTAAGCCTCTGCTGCACAAACAGCTTTTCATTGTAAACACATATTCTGTCCCAACATCCTTCAGCTGCCAGTCATCAATTAGAGCAAACAGACCGATTGTTTTGCAGGCGAGGGGCGAGTAAATTAGTGATTAGCAGACGGCGGTGGAAGTGGCGTTATTGTTGCAAAACAGACCGACTGTGCAGCTGCTGGTTTAATATGTACATAGAGAATTATTTTTAAATTTTTATCGCACAAGGCTTTTGAATCTCACAGATGAAACGGCATATTTTTCCCCCCTTGCTGCCTTGGGCCACATCCACGGTGCCCTAGATACTTTTGCCCGTTGCACTGAAGTAACTAGGAGGATTTTTTTCATCCCTGCGGATCGGGGCGCTCCGGTGGATTCAGCACCGGTTTCCTGGGATCGGGAGCGTCGCAGCGGATCAACGGGCAACAGAACCCGACCTCAGGCAGCGTCAAGCTTTTCAAAGGCAGCATACTCTGACAGTTATTATTAATTTAAAAGAAATTAGAGGCTTGTGCTCATGTGTCACGGCTATTTTGGGAGAGATTCACTAAAAATTAAAGGTCCGACAGGAATGCATTAGTGAAGAACCTCGAGATGTCAAATATTCTCACTTTACTTAAAACAAACTGTCCTGGAAATAATTTCATCAAGCAGAAGATAAATAATATCCAGAAATCTAAACAAATATCTGATTGCTGTCCCATATATGCAGATGTAAAGAAGCAGATTAATTAATCTGAGTTTTAACACATCATTAAATTTTGTATTCACTAAGCAGAAGTGCATCAAAACGTAATGTTTTCATTGGGATTTCTGTAATAAATCAACACAAATTTGTTAAAAGTGAAGTTAAAAGTGAAGCAATTTGTTACTTAACAAATTTAAACTTAAAATTACTTTAAGCAATTTTAAATTACTTACTGCGTTACTAACTTAAGTAACAGTTACTTTAAATTTGTAAGTAAATAAATTGTTACAAATATTTGCAAGTAAAATTTGTTTCTTTAACTTACAGCTATGAACTTAAAGCAGTAAGCTACTTTAAGTTCTAACTTAAAGTAGTAAATTTAAGTTAGTACTTAGTGCTAGCTAACTTAGCTAACTCTTAGCATTAGCTGTTGATGCTAACACTGATGTTAACATGTTAGTGTCCTGTTAAAGTCACTTAAAGAAGCTTTTATTACTTTGTAAGTAAAAAAAATGTTTTACTGAGCAAATTTAAGTAAATGCCCCATTTGCATGCAGAGTCCCACAGCATGATGCTACCACCACCTTGTCTCACCAGGGTAAGGAAAATAGCTCCACTGAGTTTTATTAAGAAAAAAAGAGATTTAAGTTTGTAACTGTAACATTCCTTCCAAATAAAAGCATCACCATGTCATGATTCTTTCACCACCATGTTATAACATTGTTCTTGATTGCAGTTCTATTTTATTTCTTTATTTTTGAGACAGTATTTTATTAATGGATATGAAAGAAATTAAGACAATAACTAATCATTTTACTTTATGAAATGAATGCACTAATTTATGTTGCTCTATTACAAAAACGGTGATCCTTACTTTTAGCATAATGCTTCACAGTGAGGGTGCAGTATTGATGGTTCTGAATGTATATTTGGGCTTTGAAGGCAATTAGTGGTTGTGTAATATCCACTATGACTCACTACTTTGGTTGATCTGAGTCATAAAATCTCCATAAAACATTTTAATGTTTGTGCTTGTAACACGACAAAAAGCAAAAAAAGTTCCAGAGGAAAGAATCCTTTCACACGGCAGTGAATATTTCATGCTCTGCTTTCATATCTGGCAGTAAAGTGACAGCGCTGACTGCTCACTACATCAAAATACCTGCTAAATATGCTCACATTTAGCAGCACTTTGCTGTAAAAGTGTCTGCCACGTTCTGACAGTGGGAAACTGATGCTTTGTAATACGAACGAAACGTGTGAGAAAGTGATGAATATGTTATGTAAATCAAGACAAGGTGTTTCCACCACAGCTTTGAACAGATACAGCCGTTTTGAGGAAGGTGTGACGTCCCACTGTACGCCCTGAGGTTGCCCAACTTCAGGTTTGCGGTTGTACCGGCGTTTCAAGAGGTTGTGACATAAGACGACACCAAGGGCCTGATGTGTGTGTTGGTGGGGAAGGAGGTTTGGTTTGGGCTGCTTTTCTTATGCAACTCCACCACAAATACAAAACAATTGGATTCCACATTACAGAAGTCCAGGATGACCGTATTTTAGATTAATGTGTGGGATTTTGTACATTTAATAAGCTGAATTTCACCAACTAATTTATTAAAAAGTAAATACTGTGGATTTTATAATGAACATTTTGAGACAAAGTTCCCCAAGAAACCAGTATCCACTCATGCTTGCCTAATTTGATTGATAACTGATAATATTATTGATTGATGAACATAGAATAGCAGCATTTCAAATGTGCAGTATATGGTGGAATGATGCACATGTTAGAATATAAACACTTTGCTATGATTTAAAAACGAATGTTAGCATGTAACAATTTCTGTTAATGCTACCAGTAAGGCCGGCATGTTAATATATTGTTGATGCTAATGCTAATGTTGGCATGCTAGTGTATTCCTGTTGGAGCTAATGCTAATGTTAGTGTGTTAATGTAGAGCTGGTAACACTGATGCTACCATGTTAATATTGCGGCATGATGCTAATGTTGGCATGTTATGTTGTCCTGTTGGTGCTAATGCTAATGTTAGTGTGTTAATGGAGAGCTGTTGATGCTAATGTTAATACTGCCATGTTAATGTTGGATGCTAATGCTAATGTTGCAATGTCAGCATTCTGCTGTTGTCTCTAACGCTAATGTTAACATGCTAGTGCAGTCCTGTTGATGCTAACACTAATGTTGACATGTCAGTGTTGTTCTGTTGGTGCTATTGCTAATGTTAGTGTGTTAATGTAGGGCTGCTGATGTTATGGTTAATGTTGTGGTACTAATGCTAATGTTACCATGTTAGCATTCTGCTGTTGATACTAATGCTAATGTTGGAATGGTGATTTAAGGCACTTTCAGACCAGAAAACGCCCAGAGAGCTAATTTCAACTTTGCAGACAAAAGTAAACCAAATCTATTTTACTAAAGATGAAAAAAGATAGAGATAGATTTCAATATGACTTGTGGGTAATAAAGATGCCAAACAAGGACTCAAACTCATACGTCACTTCCTCCTTTGCTTCACTTTTCCTCTTTGGTTTTCTGGGTCGTCCGTTTGTTTTTCCACTGTAAGTGAAACACATCAGGGTTTCCTTGGAAGTGAACCAGGTTTTCAGGCAGACCACAGTTCACTTGGTTGATCCACTCCAGAGTTCAACTGAGATTTTGTACGAGGCCAAACAAAGCGGACCAACTGAGCAAACAAACTCTGAGCTGTTGAAAGTGGACCAAGTTGCTCTGGTGTGAACAGGTCCATTAAAAATAAGCACTAAAACAATTTGTAATCATTAATATACCAGCCTCATTCAAAAGTGAATTTGTTTGCAAATAAATGCAAGAATTTATTTTTCCTCGTCGTGTTTGCCCTCGCCTGCATGACAAGGCGGAGGAATCCCTGTCAGTGGGAATGTGGCGCTCCAGCAAATGACTTGGCCTAATCAGAGCGATGCCGTTGAAGGCTGGCACTCAGAGTTTGGAGCGAAGGCAGAAAAGGTCAGCAGGGACGGATCTGAGCGGCTTTGACGGCTGACTAAAACATTGCTCAGAGTGTGGTGTCATCATCGGTGTAACTATCATTCCCCTCCTCTGCTGCAACAGGCACGGCAGCAGAGGAAGTCGGGTAGTGACTAAGAGCATGGAGAGTGGACTCGTTATCTCTGGCAAAAGATTCTTGGAGCCACGCATGAATTAGTGCATTAAACCTGAGCACCTTCAGCGCTGCAAGTCACACAGAAAGATGGGATTGCACACCAAAGCATGTAACCTACATAATCTAGGTTGTTAAGCTTGTACCTTTATCAGTGCAGTGAAATCTTTTGCTCTCGCTCCAGATGCTGACGCTATTATCTGCGAAACGTGACACGATCTTCTGGCTGCGTGTTAAAGGCGCAGTGGAGAGTGGACTAACGCGGCGTAATGGGCTCGGACACTTGTCAAGTCGCCTTTTGCTCACACCGCCAACCACTCTTTGCCAAATGACCCGCAGTTTGGTTGGGGTTTTTTTCCCCCCACTTTCTTTAATGCAACACTTTAAAACGGACTTTCTGCATTTGAGAATGCCGAAGCTGAAAGGTGCGACAGAGCCAGGTAGCTGCAACGCCTCCCTCGACGAGGTGTGAGCTTTGACGGAGCTGACGCCGGTGCGCAAGAGAGGTCAACACCTCTGCTGCAGACTTGTCAAATTAGGGAGTTTGCACTAGTTTGCTGCTAAGAGGCACTAATTAGCGACACTAACATGCATGCAGACGACAGGAGAACACACGTCAGGGTGAAGCCTCTGCAACAAACCACATATTATTTGGTCAAGCTGTTCCCTTCAGGGAGCTGCACTTAAAGCCAGTTGTTAGCTTTCATTTCACCTGTTTATAATAAGATGTTCCGCCCAGAAGGTATTTGCTCTCTTCGTTCAGCGCGCGTCGTCACAGTTCAGTTTTCCATATTTTACAAACAGCCAGGAGAAAAGTATTAATTATCCTTGTACAATTTAATGCACCAAGTGATTTAACCTTTCAGGTTTCCGTTAAACACCGGCATAACAAGGCGTATCCGTGGCAGCGGACGTGATTTATGACGGGAATACCTAATTCTTGTTTTTAAATAGGTTGGACGGGCAATCTGCATACATCTAAATCCCCCCGCCTCCCTTCTTTTCTCTTGTCTCGAGGCTCTTGTTTAATATTCAAGAAAGATTTTTTTTTTTTTTTGTCCACATACATTTTGGTCTGTGTCACCTCAGATTAAATTATTACCGTTTTGCAGCCTTTGCGGTTCAAGCCCGGGGCCCTTATTTACTAGAATCAATGAAACTGTAATGAAAATCCATTTTTCATAGTATCAGCCCCTGCTGTCTTTTATTTAGTTAGCTGTGTCTAAGCAAGCAATTCATTTTGTGTAAATGCCACCCTGAGAAACAGGCGTTGGCGCTGAAGGAGTTAACCCCGAGAAATTAAGTCGCCTCTGCTCGGCCGACTTGGATCAGGCAAAATGGGAGGAGTACACCTGTACCATATATCAACCGTTTTTAAATTAACTAATGGGTAACGCAGAGCATGCAAGGTTAACAAGCCGAGTCAGGGGAGGATGTGGTGTTTGTTATGTTTAAAAAGGAATGATTTATTATGCTAAACAGTAATACGCCCTGTGGGTGGTGCTACGAGGCCTTCAGGGGTCACAGGATATCACACACTCCCATATTTTGCATATTGAAACATCTCCATCTCAAGAGTGAGCGCGGGCGGCGGCCCAACGTATTCAAATTGGTTTGTTTATGGGCTTTAGTCGGGGTCGTGCGTGTAGCAGCGATGATCAAACAACAGAGCAGCAGTTTGGGGAACGCAACAGCTGATAAAGACCTGAGTGAGGCTTTCAGCCACATTTCTGCAAAATCAACCCTAAAAAAACCCGAATTTAGAAAAGACTTTGACTCGAAATCCTGCCACGCAAGATACACAAACAGCTAACATTTAATTTTCACGGAGTCCAGTAGGGGAGTTTTGTGTTGCCTCGCAATTAGCAAACACAACCTGCTCTAAACAGTCACAAATATAAATTTTAAATTTCAAATATATGCACATTTAAAGAGCCTCAGTGAAAATGTGTTTATATATTCAAAAAACCGATTGGAAATCGATTTATTCACTGCATGTTTATGTCTGGTTGAGATGGAACTGCACATGAAAACGGCCCAATTCAGACTACCAACAAAAAAGGACACAATCAAAACTGTCAGATGACTTTATTAATCATAAATAGTCCAAATAATTTGGGTTTGTTTTTTCTTTCTTTCCTTATACGGAAAGTTTCTGTTTGGATGGAAAGAGATGGAAAGCCCAGGTTTATCCTGTTGTGCTTGGTTTGGGGTGCATTTCTATCCTAAATAAAAAGATATAAAACTTCAGATATCTCACAAACGAGATATTAACATACATGCAAAAACCTTATGAAAACCCTATATTACAGCAGAAAGTAAAAAAGACTTACAGTATTCAATTGTGCCTCCTTGTGAGGAAACGCAAAAGAAAATAAAATCCTCCATGCCCACCAAGGAGCTCCATAAATGTACATTTTTGGTGCAAACAGTATCGCACAATTTAGATTTGTAAATATATATGCATGTTTTGTAGCTGATGCTAACCAGCCTGTGCGTACCGTAACTGTGTGCAGCCATTGTTTCCATAACCAGACATGGCAGTGAAGGCTGATCCTCCCTCCTCTCTCCTTCTCTGTCACCTGGAGAAATAAAACTTAACAACTGAATAAAAATGCATGTAGAGATTTGGTGAAAATGAGTTGCCTGTGAAATAATCCATCAGCCCTTCCTGCCTCCAATAATGCCGTGATGTGAGGGGCGGGAGGGTTAGACGTTCCTGATGTGGCATGTGACCTTTTATAAAGGCGCTCGCCGAGAGTTGATTAAAGACGTATTAAATTTGTTTAAATAAACCTCCTTGTAATGGCACATCATTTGTAAGAAGCTATTAGGGAAACGTTGTGGGAACGGCCCTGATTTGCATAAAAATCTCCCCCGACGGTTTAAATTGAGGAGCAGGAGTGACACTTCTGCCCCACCTTTCCAGTCTGGCAGCCCCCTCCCACAAAGCACCTTGATGCTCCGAAACAGATTCAAATCATGGTGTTGAAGGAGGGCTGGAGGCGGAGCCGGTGTCAGGAAAACCTGGATGCTTGGCAGGAAACGACTTCACACAAAAAAATGAAAAGAAAAATCTAGACAGCCCCTCCTTCAGGTTGTTAAACCGTTAAAAAAGACAAGCGTGCTGCCTCATTGTGTGGACGCTCCTAATAAATGAACTTATATAAACTGCAGTTACACAAAGATTTAGATTTTTTTGTAGCAAAAGAAAATATATTTCAGTAAATTTCGATAATACCCACAAAAATTTAATCAACCAAGCATCTTGGTACCCCAAACGTGTCAAAGTAGAGAAAATGTAAACATTTTTTCACATTTTAGGAATTTTAACTCCACTTTTTCAATAAACCTATGGAGAAGTCTCTTTAATGAGTAATTAAAATCAATAATGGTTTAAATTAAGCTTTATTCTGTTTCTGTAGTATTTATTGCTACTAAAGAAGAATGAATATTACATCGTTTATTCAAAAATAAGTCTTTTTGGGTGTTTAGTCTTGTCTTTTAAACATATTTTTAGGAAATTGGAGGCAATACAACCGTCTAAGAAGTAGCAAATCCAGAAACTTGGCATAGATTTTATATTTTGACACAATTTGTAAACTATCTGACTTAAAAGCTGTTTGTCACATGTAAACCTATGCTAATCTGCTAATGTGCTAACAATGTAGCTAATTTTTTATTTAGTGCTTTTGGAAACTTTGAGAATGATTAGCACACGTAGCTTCAACTAAATAAATACGAAAGAACTATTAATCTTTTACATGAAAAAAGTTCAACATCTGGGTTGAGGTTTTGGTTATGAACTGGTTTAGCACACTAGTGTCAGTAAGAAATTAGCACTTAGAATTAGCAAAACTGAGAAATGTAGCATTTTAGTGTCAGTGGAATAAATTTAGCACTTTAGCATTAGTGAAACTAATGATTAGTGCTTTAGGGTTAGCGCAACTAGCTTCTTAGTTAGCAATACCCTCCACTGATGTAAATGTACATAAAATTGCCTAATAAATCTATTTAATTTTAATTCTAAATCAAAGTGTTTTATAAAAACGAGTTAAAACTGGTTAATTTGCATAAATTTGGACTTTGATGGGAAATGAATAATTTCCAGCAAACACAGAATTAAAGCTGGTCAATCATAGAAAAAGATCAATGTGTTTAAAGTACGGTGAAGGATCTGTGAGGCTGTGGGTGGGTTTATTTTCCAAGGCCACTTTTCATCGCCACTTTAAAAATAAATCTGCCAGAAAAACAAACTTTGTTACGAACACAGAAGACTGAATCCGCACAGAACCGGTTCACCAAACACTGGATCAACTTTCTCCCAAAGAATAAAAAGTGGTTTAATTGGATTCTTATCAAACTTTACCCAATGAAGGCAGTAAATCTTTTCAAAGAATTGTCTTTTTTGCCTTTTAAAAGTGATGTCACCTCTAAAGCAAAGCTTTTAACTTTATTTCCATCCACTCTGCCTGTTTCTCGTTGGTAGCTTTCTGTGTTTATGGGGGCTTCTCACTTTTGACTTGTTCTCATTTGGCCCAGGAGGGACTGGAGAC
Source organism: Poecilia reticulata (assembly GCF_904066995.2). Lineage (NCBI taxonomy): Eukaryota > Metazoa > Chordata > Actinopteri > Cyprinodontiformes > Poeciliidae > Poecilia > Poecilia reticulata. The sequence goes on along the minus strand of NC_088831.1, from coordinate 12,810,594 downwards.
CAGTCAGAAGTGGAGCAGGGAGAGAGGAGAAGTGCTGTCAGCCCCCCTGGAGAGGCGTTCAGGGCCCGGGCCAAGCTGAAGTTGTTTCAGGAAGGATGGAGGGCTGTTCAGCAGAGCGTGAGGTCGAGGCTGAAGTTGCTGACAGGCAAACAGCTCGGAGAGGAAAGTTGAGATAATTAAACAAAAAGTCTATTCGGGGAGATAGAATGCCTCATTGATCAACTTAAGAAATGAAAACAGGCGATGATACAGCTAATGTGCTGACTCTGGAGCTACCAGGTTTAGCTCCATGCTAACGGTTCTGATAAGGCTCGCAGCGTCTTCAGGGTCAGGAGGTTTGATGACGGCGCTAATCAGATTTGCAGGATTGTGATTCTGGTCAGATTGTGTTGACAGTCTGAGCCTGGAGGATAAATTCACAGAGCACGGCCCCGTGGACGTCAAAGAAACCAGCAGCCGTGTTCTCGTTTGCAGGCCTGACCAAGGATGTTTGTGGGCATCCTTCAGGCTTGAGATGTTTGCTTCCATCACTGGAGGCAACTGGAAAACCAATTACGGATGATGAACGAGCAACAAGGACGCTCAAGCTGGGCTTCATCCCAGACTGAACTTTAACTGCAACACGTTTACGATCAAACCAGAGCGATTCTGCTCAGAACTTTAGATTAAGTTCTGTTGTAATCTAAAGCGTCCGGTCAGAGTAAAAAGGGCCGAATGCCATTTTGGAAGCGGTTTCAGCGCCGACTTATTGAGAAAGGAACAGGAAGGCCAGCAAGGTGCAGGCAGAAGTTTACAGTTTCTGCCGTTTTATTTCATTTAAAACTCAGAAAGAAGCTAAAATAATACTCCAACATCTGCAGTGTCATTTATTCCAACACTTCTAGGATGTTATTTTTGAAAACCTCCTCTTGAATTACATTTTTTTCCCCCTTCTTCAGGTAAATTCGGCTCACAGTTAAAGACAGGAAGCACCTTTCTGTTCGGAAACTACTCCGTTTCCAGCCGCCAACAGGTCTCTGCTCACATGCAGGATGTCGTTGCATAACACAGGTTTGTGCAAGTCGAAAATATGACACAATGTAAAGAAATATTACATTACTGAAGCCACATAAAGTGTGCAGACACCACACCTCTCAACAGAGATGTGCTGCTACCATCTTAACCAAAACCAAAATTTGAGGATTTTAATGCTTCCGATGATTCTGCTGTTTTGCTGAAAACTTGATAAAACTACCTTGATATAGATCATTTAGAAATGAAAACAAAACAATCTGAAAAGCAAGAATCAGTTTTTATTCTCCTGCAATCTGGATTAAACTTTGAACTACCTTGTTGCTAAAAATGTGCTGTACAATCAAATCCTAATTTTCAATTTTGAAATGATTATTATTGTTTAATTTATGACTACTGTAATGGAAATTATAAATTACTGATTGTGCTTCTCAGTCATCCTCCAGTTCCCACTCATAATAAAAAAAACCTAAAACCTCGTAAACTCCCGGCTTTACTCGGTCTCTCAAAAACATGCCTATATGTGCAATTTGGAGCAGTGCGCGCTCGTTTCTGGTCTGGATTGTTTCAGTTCAACCTTCCTTGATGTTTAGAGAAGAATTCCCATAAAAAAGTGGCGTGAAACTCATTTTCGTTTTGGGTCAAATAAAGATCATGAATGCTCTTAAAGGGCCGGACGCGCCAGCTGTTCACAAACTGTGAAAATATCAATGAATTCTTAGAATGAAATAATATTGACCATCTTTTCAGTCCTGCAGGATTCCCTGATTCTTTATGTGATTTTCTACAATAAAAATCAAAGTGTTTGTGGTAATAATTTTAAATATTTGCGCTTATTTATGATGGTAAATGTGACTTTTTATTACTTGCTGTTTAGTTCACAGACTATAATCTGACATCAATTAAGGATAAAATTAGCAAAAAACTCCCAATTACCTATTAGTGCAAAAAAATGCATTGATTTGCTAAATCTCAAGAAACTGGAGGGACTGTTTGATATAATTTGGCAGTAAACAGATAAAAACTGCACTGATTTGATTGACAACATAATATTTAAACACACTTAGTGTTTAGTCTAGAATTAAGACTAACATAAAAATGTCATTCATCCTTCCTTGTGTTGGTCTGTCATGTAAATTCCCAATGAAATATGTTTAAGTTTGAGGTTTAACAGGAAAATACGTGAAAAATGTTTCGCAAAGGACTTAATAATTTGATTTTCAAGGCGAACATTTATTAAATACCTTTTCTCTGTTGCACTTAATGTCACTTCAGGGGCTACAGTGTGTTACTTTATACTTAATTCCTCTCAAAAAGCTGCTTTACTTCCTCCGCACTTCCCCGCTGCTGCTAAATAAACACTCTCATTCACACATCGGCTTATAGTAAAACCAAATACATTCATGCCTTTTCCGTGCAACTGGAGAGAGCGCCATCCTGCCTGGAAGGAGAGCAGCTCTGAGATCAGATACTGCGTCACACAGCAGAACCCCCCCTGAGGCCCCGCAGCTCTTTATCCACAGTAAATCATCAGTGAGACGCCGCCTCGCTCAAACCACGCACCTGGCACCACAGCTGAGGAAGACGAGCGCTCTGAGGTGAGCACTTAACGCGCAGCCAGGAAGGGATTGCAGAGGCCAGATAAAGATACTGGGATAACAAGAGTGAGGAGGGATGGCGTTATGCAACACGCTTCACTGCCGCCTCTGAGCAGGAAGGCAGAAGGCTTTTGTGTTTGCAGGTAAGCAGAGAAATTCAAGTCGAATTTGTTAGGAAGGACGTCTGAGAAAATTGATATCGCAAAAACGACACGATTCGGTGCATTTCAGCTCCAGGTAATGAGATTTCCCAACAAATATACCATCATGGAAACAAACTCCTCACAGACAGACATCAAAACAAACGGTGAATTACGGCGCGGCACTCTCAGCCTTGTTCTCAGAGCATGGCCCTGAGCTACCGATTTTTTAAAACTGTGCCACCGTTAATTTATGCCGGGGATCTGAACTAATTCTTTGGCAACTGCGAAGCCGGGGAATATTAACGCCGCGCATTTCCTTGTCGATGATAATGCCGCGCTCTTAATTTGAGATGTGCGGTGTAGTCGAACATGAAATGGAAATTTGCCCCAAACTATGTATTTGTCAGCGAACGTCGGATGTGGAATGAGGTTACATGCATCCTCTGCTACCCACACTCTGAGGAGCTGAGAGGAAGAGGTGTATTTTATCCCTCACATGTGCAAAGAAAGCTCCAACTTATGGCCCTGCTTCTGAATATATTACACATTTTTCCATCAGGCTGGTTTTATAATGTGTTTGCATAGATTATGTCTGTGCAAAGAAAAAATAAACCAGTGTCTGTTCATTGGAAACGCATCCCAGAGATATGTTTTATGGGCACAAAATGGTGGGTATGAACTTCAGGGCTGGTGGTGACCACCAGGTTTCTGTAGGGGGAAGATTTGGGGAATTTCTTGATCCAGATGATCAACAACTGTTTCCTCGTGGCATCGCTTTGAGCGTCTTACCATTCACCATTGAAGCATCTGCTACAGCTGGAAACTAGAGATCAGGCCCGAAATTTGACCTGGACCTTCAGAGACACATAGACACAGTTACAAAGTTGGCCTTCTGTCACCTGAAGAACATTTCCAGGATTAGAGGAAGATCTACAGAAACTCATCCATGAGTTTATCTTTGGTCACATTGATTACTGCAGCTGATCCAGAATGCTGCTGCTGCTGCTGGCGTTCTGACTACAACCAGGAAGACGGATAACATTATTCCAGTCCTAAAGTCCTTCCACTGAAAGAAAAGACTTAAAATACTGTTGGTAGTTTATAAAACACTGATCTGCTGGTGTTGTACCAGCCTTCCTTCTGTGTTCCCAGAACCAGAACTAAACATACAGAAGCAGCATTCAGCTTCTAAGCACCACAAATCTGGAATGAACTGCAAAACAGTCAAAATACTGAGTTCCTTTAAATCTAGACTGAATCGAGTTGCTTTTGATTCATAATCAATGATAAATTTAACAAAAACACTTGACTAAACGTAATATTTCATTTGTTCATGAAGACTTTGCATTTTTTTTTTTGTTTTTGTGATGTAATGTCTTGTTGCTGAAATGTGATATTCAAATAAAATTTGATTTGATTCATCAGGCAAAGATCCTGAGCAGTCAGAAACATTGTAATGTTTTCATATTGAAGATCTCATCACAGCGCTGATAGCTGAACTTCTTTTTATCAAGCAAAAACCAGAAGAAGGAGGAAGAGAAACACCCAGTCGGTGCTTTTTTCATAAAGGCGACTGAGATGGGAAGGCAATGAGGAAAATCTGGATTCATCAGAAAGTTAAAAACTGACAAGGCAGCAGCATGTTTTCCTCAATCTTTGCAGCTATAATGTATATTATGAAGTAGACACAACTGAAAACACAGAGGGAGAAGCGACTGGGATGGATTTAACTTCATCTGATAAATGTTAAGGCTTTCCAAATCCATTTTTCTGATTCCAAACTGACCAAGCTCTGCACTGGTGGCAGCATGAATCTTCCTCTCATCCTAAAGCTCTTGATGTTCTTCCAGTTGTTATAGTCTCCAGACAATGACGCCATTTTGGCCGGCTGCCTTCCTCTGTAGGTAAGCATTGCTAACACAAGAAGACACGCATCTAAATGTTTCTGCACATTTATTCCAAGAACATTGTTTGCTGAAACTTTAAGGCACTACCGTACAACTTTCGACTTGTTTTAATCACCTGAAACTAACATGAACTGAGTGGGAAAGATTAGAAAACACTAATCCTCCTTTTTTGGGAACAAGTCATTGTCAGACCTTCCACGGTGCGCGTTTGCAGTCATTGTCTTCGCTCTGGGTTTTGCATTCCTTCGGCTTCCAAACAAACAAAACCGTAATGAAGCACAGCAAGCGTTGCAGAAATGTAAATGAGAGCGAGCCAAGTGAAAGCCCCGTAACTCTGGATGACAGCGGCAGCCACCCACTGCCGGCTGGAGGAAGGAAGGAAACGCTCCGGGAATCTAGAAACACTTCCAAATACCCCAGCCAGGTGAGAGGAAGTGAGCTCTTTACATTCGGGCCGACACGTAAGCCTAATGGATACAAACTGTCATCGAGCGACTCTCCAGGCCACGCTGGTGGCAGTGCCACCCAGGGAGCCGCGGAGCGTCGGGTTTCCTGCCTCTGCTGTCCTGCTGGGTACGAGCTCGGTTTACATCAGGCTAAATGAGCAGGAAGTGATGCGTTTATGCTGTGTAAACCTCCGCCGAGCGAACATAAAGTTTACCTGCTGAATGTAAACCCCTCATACTTACATCCTCTGCTCTTGTTTTGGTTTGGTGATGAACTGCACCTCTGAATCCTCTGCAGTGACACGTTTATAAACCCGTGTCTCATTTGTACAAATCAGGCTGGATGAAACCCATCCCTCACTTTATCTGGCAAAAAGTATTTAAACTATTGAACTTCCTCACGTTTGTCACAAATTTTTATTCATTTCATTGGGACTCGTCTAAGAAAATGCAGTGCAAAACAAGGATATTATAGCTATTTAAGACTAACAAAATGACAAAAAATTGAATTTATTTATTTCCATTAACTGACATAAATAAAAAATATAGTTAATGTCGGAAAAAATAACTGGAACTAAATAAAAAGTACTGAAACTATAGATGCATCATTCATTTTTGTGTTTATGAATGTATTTATCAGCCTTTCAAACAACAAAAGTACATTATTTAACTAATTTAAAAAATCAGCAAACACACCCTAAAAACTAAATAAAATTAACTGAATTAGTTAAACAAAAAGTCAAAAACTAAACAAAACAAAAACTATACTGAAAAACCCTAAAGTATTTTTAGTTTATGGATACAAACTGTCTTCTATGTTATGGATAACATGGAGGTGGCAGAATCATGCTTTGGGGAGTTAACTGGAAGATAAATGGAGGTAAATCCAGAACAATATATAGAGAAAAATCAATGCATGTGTTTATATTCAGCGATTTTAGCAATTTATTACACTTTTGCTTATTTTTCCTTGTAAAAAGAACAAATTCAATCAGATTGTTTGGACGGCTTTCCTAAAGATCAATTTTTCTGTTTTGTCACATCTTCTTAATGTAATTTAGGATAATTTAAGTCTGGCCTTTAACTAGGACATTTAAAAATGCGATGATTCTCCCTCCACCTGGCTTCACTTTCTCAGTCTTCATCAGATTTTACCGACACAGAGAGAATTACACGGGACTAAAAACAACGTCTGAATTTTAACTGATCAAATTTATGTGAGGTCGTCACATTAAATCATAACGTTTATTGTAATAAAGTGAAAAAAATTGCACATTTTTGAAAGGCACTGCAAAAGCCGAGAGAAAAACGTCCCTGCTGCTGCAGGATTTAAGAAATTGGGTGAGGGCTCAGATTATGCATGGTTAAGTGATTAAATCGCTGAGGTACGGAGGAAAACGGGTCAACGTGCGCCCACAGAGTGCTCAGGGGAAGGCAGCAGATAAGAGTTTATCACACTCGTATAAGTAGATACCGTTAATCCTCCTTCTGCGACTGTTCTACATGAAATAAATCTGCGACTGACAAACTGGAAAGATACCATTGTCTTAAAGGTGGAGGCGCGCAGAGGTGTGTTGTCAGCAGATAACCGTGGAGATAATCAATTCCAGTTTCCTCTCAGGTTAGCTGGTAAATGTTCAGTCCTTAATAATTAATCCCACAGTCTTGCCAAAAGTAAGATTGATTATTCTATTAGAGGTGGGGATCAACAGTGACCTGACTGCAGCTCTATTTCACACACCGTTTGATTGGTGAAAATTACTACATGGCTTTATTTACCCTGTCAGGCATGGCGTTAGCCTTAAACTTACAATTCTGGGTTTGACTTATATAAAACTAACACTTGGGAAGAATGCTTTTTATAAACACCTACGTTAGCTTAGAGTAAAACAGCTCAAAAATAGCACAAAGTCCACCGTAATATCTACACTACAGGTGCACTGTCAATAAATTGTTTATTTTAGATCTTATTTTATATAAACGTGAATTAATCCATATCAATTCAGCAGATGGGGCTGTTTTACTCCAGAATATATAAGGCGTACTGTCATTTTTTGATGAAATGAAAGACTTTTAAGTGAACCTTATACTCCAGAAAATACGGTAATTTACTAATCACAAAATGTTCACTTTGATTAGCTTGGCAGAATGAATTAATATGCTTAATCATCTTAATTTAAACAGTCAAGTCTCTCATATGTGTGTACATTTAAGCTGAGCTTTTTGTGACACGCAAAAACGATTTTGATGGAGGCAAAAGGAAATGAACCTGCTGGCTGGCTTTAAAAACAGAAAACAGGAATGTCACAGAACATATAATTTGTTTATTTTCTGGTAAAGAAGTGAATCCTGTGTCTGTGATCCACGCAAAACCATCATTAACTGCACAAATATTGGAAAAATTAACAACAAAAACTGCATAATGACTCAGGCTAATCCACCAGAGAGTTTTAACTGAAAACATTTATTTAAAAGAAATCAGTTTTGGCCATGTTATGCATGCAAAAGAGTCAAATTAGTCTAGTTTTAAAATATATCAATAAAACCCAGGCCATAAAGATGAGTGCTGTTTGTAAGCAGTTATTAGCATAAAACGAGAAGTTGCAGTGATTTGAAACAGAACAAAGCAAACAGCTTTAAAAGTAGAAGGAAGAAATTTGACAAAAGGTATTATTAGGGTCTGATATTGTTGTAAATCATTCTCCCAATCTAGAAATAAATCAGCAAGACCAGGATTGATAAAGAAAGAATAAAAGCTAATTCACAAACCAGCTTTTTAATATTCTACAAAGTGTAATATTTTCAAACCTGCCACTTTGAGCTTCTCAGGTTATTGTTTATTAATCTGAGATATATATTTTTTAAATCCAGAAGAAATCTGTAAGCAGAAAAACACTTTAGTCTACACACTTCCTAGATTAATGACGGGATTATTCCATAAAGTACTAGATTATTACAGCAGTCAGCTGCTGCAGATTAAGTTGCTTTAAACCAAATTAGCATAAAAGGTTAGCAAACACTAATTCAGGTTCAAATGGGTTGCTGGAGGAATAGAGTTACCTTCATTTGATGTGCAAAATATTCCTGAAGAAAACAGAAATGAGGGGTTTTCATTTTCTTTTACTTCACTTTAAAGATTATTAGTTTTAAGGAGATGAATTGATGTTTACATGTAACTTTATTCATGCTTTTCTCAAAAGAACGACAAGGAGCAATAAAGCTGCAGCATCTAATAATAAAGACTCAGTTTTCCTCCATGCCAGCAGTTCCTCCCCTCTTCCTTTCCTGTCTTGTTTCTGCAGGGAAGGAAGAAACATCCCAGGAATTGTCCTTTGACTCCTTAAAAACCTTTCCAAACCCTTCGGCGTCCTTCTGGAACTCACATCCACCCACAACATACACACACACGTACACGCACACACACACACACACACACACACGTAGGAAAAGCCACAGTGGTTGTAACCACTGGAGGCAAGAGATTCATAGAGGTGTACATTAACATAAATACCAAATCTGTTGGAGGAGAGAAGAGAGTGTGTAAAAGCGATGACACAGGAGGAGAACAATGTGTTTATTGTGAGCAGACAGAGGAAGAAGAGCAGAGTGCAGCTCCATCTACAGGTGGCTTCTGCATGTGCAGCTTCAGAATATCAAACCTTTTCATCCACTGCAGAAGCATCAGGTGAACTGATCTCATTAAAATCACGGATTTAATTGAATCGTTAAGGTAGACTGAATCGACCATGCAGGATTCTTTATGAGCACATTTGCGCTACCTTCACTTTGACATTATTATCAAAACCAACTTTTACTACAAATGAGGGGATTTGAATGTAAATCATGAATAAAGCAACTTATAACCGCAATCTGTGGTGTTTTATGGGATTTTACTGTGTGGAGAGCATCTTTCAAAGCTTTTCAGCTGGATTTAGGTTTTGGGGGCTTTGACTAGGCCATTATAACAGCTTTGATTTAAACCGAGGATGTTGAAAGTGGAGGTCAGAGGTTGTTTGCAGCCCCTGGACTGAGATTCAAGAATAAATTATGACACTTTTAAATCAAAATCTACACAGAAAAATGTTAGAAGCGACACAAAGTGGTCATCTTTCTGGCTTCCTTCTGTTGTCATGGTAACTAAGACCATTGAGATACTCTAAAAATTACCTTGGTGAACCAAAGTCGCTGTATTAAAACTTGTGTTTTCAAATGAAGCCTCACACAGATCCTGAGAATAGATTAAATATTTCTGAGTTTTCTTCAATTGAAAATTTAGGGATAGAGTAAGCTCATTTGTGGGTTTTAGTTTTCTATTTTTATTTAAAAATATGTGTTATTTTCCTTCCACATCCAAGTTATGAAACATTGAGCATATTTTCTCTTACGTTTTGCACAACCAGGCTACCAAGGTGTTGTTTTTACAACTGGGAGCAGATGATTAGCATCTCAAAAGCTCAAATAACAGGTGAACTTTGACCCCAAATCCCACAGGAGATGAACAGGAGGCTTCATGGACGCAGAGAATCCATCGCACAGCACACTAAATATTATCTGCTTCCTGTTGGTCCTTCACATGAAATCCCAATAAAATGCGCTGCGGTTTATTGATGCAATGTGATAAAACGTGAAGATCAAGAGCCATGAACACTTCTGCAAGGCGCTGTATATTCTTCTTCCCTTAAGAGCCAAACTAATCCCTCAACTCTGTAACATTATCTTCTAAAAAACACAGCAGAGCTCTCGGATAACGCTCCCAGCTCTGTTTCTCCTCCACCTTAAGCCCATTTAGCCGTTCTCCAGGTCCTGCATGAAGCCAGTTGGTACCGCTCTGTCAACACCTCGGTGACAGCGCTCTCCTGCACGTCTACAAATTAGCAGCATTATGCAGAATCGGGTAACAAGCCTTCGGTTTCCTGTGCCTCCATTTACCCCAAAGAGGAAATTCACTGTGATGGCTCAACATGAACAGAAAGCCGGGTCCGTTCCCTTTCTTCTCATGTTTGTTTGCCTTATTTGAACTTACAGAGCAGTGTTCACGTCTGGATCTGCGTAGGACAGCTGACTCTCCTGCGATAAGCCCGGCGGAGAGGAAAGCAAACTCCTCAGGTGTGATCCCGGCGGCGGAGTCCTTGCCGGAGATGCGACGGCGGAAACTGAACCTGACATTGCAGAACTGAGAAGTAATTAGAGGCCACGCCGCTGCGCTCCTTCAGCTGACACCAAATCAATGCGGTTTTTCCGCATTATCAATTAAAGACGTGTAATTACAAGCGTGGAGAATTGCCTCTCACAAACAGGCCGTCAGCGCCGGACCTCCTCCTCCGCCATGCGTCGGCCCTTGACCCCCTCATACGACACACCAGAGCGCCAACCGAGGCTTGTTTATGGATTTTTACACACCAAACACCTGGCTGATAAGCTCGGCGTGTAGCGTGCAGCACCAAAAATGCCACACATTTGGTCGGGAGCCAAAGTGCAAAATGTATTACTCAAGAGCTGAGCTCCCAATTGAGGCCAGCTGGGTTCGAATCATTAGCCGGTACAAGTGGAGACAACCTGGTTGCCATGGCGCACTGACACTCCTGGGTAAATGAAACACATCCACCTTTTCCACCCCGAGGGAAAACGGATTGGGAATGAGGGCAGCTCCTCCGCCCTCTCCACTGAACGAGCAGATGGAAGCTCCTGCAGTGATTATCACCACATTACCTGGTAGTCTGCTGACGAACGGGAACAATACGGGCAGCGCTAATAAACCCCAATCAAACATGACACCCCCGCTAAGCTCGTTCGCCACTCTGTCCCTACCAGGCACACCGATAATGTTTCAGCAGAAGCTGCGTCTCCTTCACCAGATATTTTCCTTCCAAGTGGGTAAACTTTTAATGCCATCTTTGAAACTGATCACCAGTTGAAGGATTAAAAACCTCAGACTTTCTGCGTCAGAGTTTTCCTGCATTCAGATTCTGTTCACCTACTGAAAATAGTGTTTAGGCCTGGCGCTTCTTTTTACTTCTCTCTACCTTTACTTGTGTGGTTGGCAAACTGCACAACATGCTGTCATTTTCAGGACTGGGTTGAAAACGAGTGATAAAGCTGACAAAGACGTCTTCAGAAAGTCTGGACAGCTATTGATCAAAATCACTGAAAAAGATCCCAGGGGAGCCTGGCTTTTTGGGAGGAAAACAGAGTAGTGCTTCAAAACGCATCATAATTTTCTGGTTTGTATCAGTTGCGTTTTCTCGTCCACAAACTTCACGCTATATTCTTTTCAGTTAGCAGTTAAGGGCTCAGTTTACTCCCTCTGGGAGTCTCGTGCTCTCTCCCTCTCTCCCATGACTCCTCTTTTTACCCCCAAAAAAGCCCAACTGTAACAACAGTGGTCTCCAAACAACCCAGGGATTCCAGACGACTGACCTCAGCACTGTTCGTCGACCGCTGGGATACAAATATTTACCCCTATCGCATTCTGCTCAGCAGCGCGGGCCGCCCCGCTGCAAGAAGCCCTCCCCTGATTGGGCCTCTTCGGCCTCAAAGGCCTCTAGAAAACAAAACTCACCTTCATTTTGCCCCTCTTCCTTTTCCTGGACCAACATGTCAATACACTGAGCAACAATGCAAACTGGAGTCAACAAAAGCAGGTTTCACCTACTCAAATTGAAGACTTTTTAAGACCTTTTCAAGACCGTTTTAAATGACACTTCAGACATACATCTTCCACAGAAATGTACAAACTTCGTCCAGCCAACTGGTGATAAATTTGCACATAAACAGACAAGCTAGCAAAAAAGCTAGCTACCAAAAGCTAGCTTATTGGTAGCGTTTAGTAGCTAACAGCTAGCAAAAAAGCTAGCATTTTTTGCTAGCTTTTTGCCAGATAGCAAAAAAGCACTTAACTAGGCTAACTTTTGGTAGCTAGCTTTTTTGTTATCTATGTTAGGATTTGGGGAAGGCTGGTTGGGGCGTCTCTAGTTTCTCCACCAGGGGGCAACCTGGGCCTCCTGGTGGGCGTGGACCTGGAGCTGCACACCTGCTGCCACTTACATTGTTTGGAGGAGTTTATCAGGACGGAGCCGCTGACACCCTGTGCCAGAGTGGAGATCCTCGAAACTTCCACGAACCTCGGCAGATAGACCAAGACCCTCGAGACCCCGTGGATTTTTACCCGTCGGTGGCCACACTCCCTGAGACTGAGAGCCATTGAGAGAGCTCTCAGCTCTCTCAATGGCAGATCCCAGGTCAAGCGGATCCCTCCCGGCTCCTCATTCGAGATCTCCCTCCACTCACCTGTCCGCCCCGAAGAGAAGCTCACGCCCTCGTTCCAGCCTGCAGCCCCGGACCCTTGCGGCACACCTCTCCATGCTCTGACAAGCCCATCAGAAAAGATCCACAACCACGAAGACGAGCACCAGTTCCGGACCATCTTGTGCATTTTTTCTGTTTGCACTGTATTTAATAAATCACCTCAACCTTACCCGCCTCCAGAATGTATTCTGCACATGTGGGTTCCACAAATTAATGCCAACATGACAATCTAGGCTTTACCAACACAAATTTAAGATGCTAAATTTACCATTTTAACAAAAAAGCCAGATAGTAAAATGTTTTCTTTTTGCTGTCTAGTAAAAGCTAACATATTAGCAGTGAGTTATTAAGTTACAGAATGCAATGAAGATGTCTGAATACAACTCAAACTTTTGCCTGCCACAAATACATAGTCTGTACTGGATTAAATAATCCTGTTAAGACAAAATTTAAGACCTGAGATTAACAAGTTAAAGGCTAAATCACTTTAAAATAAATTTAAGACATTTTTAATAAGACTTTTTAAGGACAGACACCCTGAAAAGTCAGGTGAGTGGGATGGAAACGTCTTCATTCCACTCTGTGTGATCTGGTAAATGTTCAAGGCTGCATCTAGACAGATTCTAGTGTTTTAAGGAAAACACAAATATTTTGAAGTAATTGCAGGTGGATTCTGAAACTTAGGATCAACTTTGGTTTTGTTGTGATTTACAGAAATCAAGGTTTTGACTCAAGATTGGTGTAAGAAGCTAAACATCTCAACCAACTCCTCTTAATATGGACTAAAAGATTAACTGTGTAATCTATGAGAAGGTTGCTCATATTTACAGGAAGGAAACGTCCACAGATGGACTTAAGGTTATAAAATACCAAATTATGTCCAAGTTGGACCATTTTTCTGATAAAAAATATATGAATTCAGATTCTGTGTTTGTTTTAGAGTGGTAAATTTACATTTTCACACAAACTTTCTAAATTATGCTTACATTAATTAGGTTTCTCAGGATAAAACACCAACTTTCAGTTTTGAACTCAAGATAGAAATTTAAGTAGATATTTCACCCTTTGGTCTTTGATTCGGCTTTATTGTTGACCTGTACATGGTTTGAGGTCATTAATTGTCATAATAGCAGCATGAACTATATTTCTTTCTTAAAATTAATGCTCACGTTTACCTCAAGTAAACCTCTAATTCACCCGAGATTTTTTTTACCCCCTTTCTAAAGATATGTTTTGTTGTATCTTGAAATTAGGATGAATTTGCGGCTTGATTCTCAACATAAGAACTGAAAAAAATTACATTTCTTAGATCTGGCTGAATTGGATAAATCACCATGCTATGTAAGAGCAGCACTAAGGGCCAGAAAAAAGCCTGAGTGCACAATATATTCCCTTTCAAAGCACCCGCTGCAGTAGTTTGTGTTTGACACTGATCAAGCATAATCATCAGGCAGTCAGGGCTTGTGTGTGAAGAGCACACGCTGACACACACACAAAGACTATCTCCCCCTCGATCTTCCCAGTGCAAGCAGAGCTAACCACTCCAGGGAGCTGGAGACTCAATTAATGACATGCATACAGCACTCGCAAGATGTCAGAGGAGAAAGAAACACACAATGTGCACATTAAAGCTTCTGCCATGAAGCGTTTCTGTGTCTGTGTGTGCAGCTTGTGTGCATTTCGGCCGAGGATAGTCTTCATCTGTCTCAGAGACCGAATAATACAGCTAATGAACCAAACGCTAGAGGAAGTGAAATCCATCACAAGGTTTCTACAGGTGAATCTATGAAAATAATCTCATCTTTTATTGGCTCTCCTACTGTAAATAATTTGCATAATCCCATCTTTAACTTTAATCTGGGAAAAGAGATGCATTTTTATACATTTTGACCTTTTATCCGCACAAAAAACACAGTCTAAAAACATCAAAAACTATTTATAAATATTACAACCAGAGTGGAAATTTGAGAAAACGGACATTTAGTGTCCCACAAATTACAATCTACGACCAAAATATCCACAAACTTAAATGTTTTAAAAACTTTATATGCAAAAGTAGTTCAACGTGTCTATCGTGGCACCATGTTTAATTCCTAACAGGAAGTTTTGGTTGATTTGAATCGATCTGATTGGCTGACGGGTTTTAGTTATGCACTACACTGCCCCCTATGGGAATGGCAGGATTTCTGCAGGTTTGTGTGGTTGAAAACTTTACTGAAACCAGTTCTTTAAGTGTGATATTATTAGATATTAAAGATATCAGTTTTTATAAAGACCCGGCTACACGTGTACAAGGCTTTAGTGTTTTTCTGTGACATTTCTCACATCTTTCACCATCATTGTTTCTAGCAGAAATCAGGTTTTCCCTGAGACACAACGGTAAAGTAAAACTTACCTTCAAAGATAAAAACTAAAATCTGTTTAGTAAAAATGGCAGTCTACTTACAATGACAGGAACTCAGAAGTACAGAAAAATATAAAATGACAAACATCAGCTTTTGCTTTATCTGGACTCTTTGATGAGCTATCTGCATTTTTAGAGCAGGTTTCAAGGCTGTATGCCACATTATGATCAAAATATGGAGAACTGTCTTTAAAAAAGACTGGAACAAACTTAAAAAAGCATCTTTGTATCAATGGAAACTTTTTAAATATATTCTAAAGAAGAAGCCGTCTGAAACCTGAAAACATTTCACATCATAAACCTTTTTCTCAGTCTTGTTTTTATCGTTTTATGACCACAACAGTGCAGCTAATGCTTGTTGCTCCCTCTTCCCTCCCTGCCTGGTCGTTACTGTAGATAAGAATTTGTTCTTAATAACTCACCTGGGGAAAAAAAGGTTAAATAAAAAATAAAAGTAGACTTTAGCTTCATATCTGGGGTGCTCTATATCCTGAAGAGAACAAGTAAAAGCTGGGTATTATATGCACTGCTACAGCCATTTTTATTATGAATTTGATCATTTATGTTCTGCTTTGTTCGTCTTCATTGCTGCTGTATTTCCACCTTTTTTCATAACTTTCAAATTACACCACAAGGGAACCAGTGCCAGCATATTTTCTGAAATCTGACAGGTGACTCAGATGATCTGGACACTTAACTAAATGTTGCTTGTTGGAGAAAAGGAAGCTTTTAGTTCAACAAACGACTCAAACGTTCATGTTTCCAATCGTCGTTACGTTGAAAACTGACCTCTTGCTTTCACACCTCTGTGGTCCGCCTCACCTCAGCGCTCCGTCCTCACGGCTTAGGCACGCTCGGCTGGCGCTGACGGGACGCCACTTGGAGGAGAACGGCGGCTGCTCACAGTTCCCCCGGAGTCAAAGGTCGCTCCTGTCCTCCTGCTGAAAGGTGAGAGAGAGCAGAGCACGGGTCAGCGGTGCTGAAATCTCATTTAAGAGCCTGACCCCCGAGGGCCCGCCTGAGACGGCCCAAGGTGTCGTCACCGGGGATGATGTATAGGTTTTTGACCAAACCCGACAGATGTTGACGTAAAGAGCTGCCGCAGTTTATATTAGAGCGAGTAGATTTATCAATAAAGTAAAAAAAAAAAATGCAATAAAAGAAAACAAAACAACAAGCTTTTGTCAGCTTTCTGAAGTAATCACTCTCAACACGCTCCCTTCTGTCTTCCCGTCAGTCTCATGCATCAGGGCACCACATGGCCTCCTGCATGCGCCTCTGCTACTTTCCTGAATTATTGCAACTGGTGCTCATGCTGGAGCGAACAGAAGGAAACAAAGACGGTGAAATGAATCCCTCATTGATCTCCGCATTGAGAACATCTGCCCCGAACCCGAGGGGGGCTCACACAAGTTCTGGAAAGAAGGAAAACTTTTACACAGTTTATACTGTCTTTATTTCACCTATACTGTTCTGAGGTCAAATTTATTTATTGTTTTTGTAGAATAAATATAAAGTTTTGTATGTATTTGTGGCTGATATGCACATAAAGTCCAGAAAGTATTCATAATTTAATTTAAATGGAGTCCAAACTCAAATAAAATGTATTATTATGATTAGAAAACACGTTTCACCAACTCCAATTTAAGACTTTTTAAGACCACTATGGATGAAATTTAAGACTGAAATGAGCAGACGAAATAAATAGTTGCTTGAATCCAGGTGTAATAGCATGAGAAACTGTTTCATTCTCCTGCCACCAAAAGTTACATTGAAGTTTTTTGGTCCAATTTGTCAAACAACACAAGATAGCTTCAGAGGAGGAGTGATGCGCTTTGCAGAAAGCAAAGCAGAGCATCCTGTAGTTACAGTAAATGTCAAAATGTTCTGAGCAACAGGTTTTAATCACTGCAGGCCTTTGGCTTTAATACGTGGTCCTCCTGAAGTCTGAAGGAAAGGTAAGTTGAACCACTTCATCGCCTGATAACTCCTGGAGTACATTAAAATCCCAGATAGATGATTTCTGGAGGTGTAACAGTATCCAGGGTGGGGTTTCTTTTAACTGCCAGCTGCTGGGGTTTTGCAGTGCAGCTGTTATTAAATAAATGTCCCATCTTAAGCTCCGCATCGAGCTGGTGTGTAGATCAAACGCACGGGGGGCCCATCTGAAACCTGCCCTAATTATAATAGGAGGAGAGCCGAAGTTCAAATATTTATCAAACCGTAATCCTGAAGCTCCGTTTCACACGAAACGAAACGGGGAGCCGCGGGATGGGAGCCACATGTGGGGCTGATTACGAGGGGGGTCGAGTGTTTACGGCCGACCCAGATGTTGAGTGTTTAACATGGCACGGGCCGAACGGTGAGATTTGACAGCTCGCGGTTCGGCCTGATCCGCGCTTTGGTTGTCGGGCCGCTGAGACGAAATGTCAAACACCAAGATAAGGGCCAAGTAAATGTGATTGCAGCCGTACCGGTCCTCCAATCTGTCCTTCATCGGCCAACACCGCTCCTCTGTTTGGAGGGAGAGATCCAAGTCTGATGGGCTTCCGGAAAACCACCCACCGGCAGAAGGAAAATACACGGATAGATCAATAAATATATGACTGATATATATAAATTGAGGGCAATTTGAGGAGTAATACACAGTTTGATTTGCTTGTAGATATTAACAGATGACGGAGAGTCTTACTGCAAAAATACAAAATTTGACCAAGTGTAATTGTCTAATTTAGTGCAAATATCTCTCATGTTGCTAGAAATAAGACAAAAATAACTTACAAGTAACATTTTAGCAACATATAGAAGCTAATTTTAAGTCCATAATTCCTTAAAGGAGACCAAT
Source organism: Poecilia reticulata (assembly GCF_904066995.2). Classification (NCBI taxonomy): domain Eukaryota; kingdom Metazoa; phylum Chordata; class Actinopteri; order Cyprinodontiformes; family Poeciliidae; genus Poecilia; species Poecilia reticulata. The sequence goes on along the minus strand of NC_088831.1, from coordinate 12,792,935 downwards.
TACTCTTCCTTGAAAAAATTCACTTCAAATTCAGGAATATTTTATTGATCCCGAAGGGATATTAAATCAATTTTTATTCTTAAATAGCAGCCACTGCTTGAAATGGCTGCTATTTAAACAAGCTGGAATTCCGCTTGGGTTGCTAGGTAACGGGGTTGGGCTTGGCCGGAGTTGCTAGGTAACGGCACAGTGGCCTTTCAATTTAAGAGACTTTTTTAAACAACTTATATTCCAGACACAAAAAGACATTAACTTATTGACAAAAAAAATGTCTGGGTGGATTTTTAGGTGCTTTTGCTGTTTTTAGAAGCAGTAAAACCCCAAATGGAAGAACAAAAACATAATAAATGTTACAGGTCGCCTCTAATACCGATGAAAAAGTTCTAGTTTCACTTTAACAAGACATTTTTCCCACGCAACAAGAATTATTGACTTAAAACAAGCTCTTATATCTTGCTGAAAGTTTTCTTGCACTTTAGTTTTGTCTCATTTCAAGTGTAATAAGATGTTTGCACTAGAAATAAAACCAAAAAACAAGAAATGTTGATGCATTTACATTTTGGTAAAGAAAATGGTTTGATGGTAGAGTAACTCCATTTTTAAAAGAAAAAAGACATAAAATACATAACAAATGCAAAACAACTGGTTCAAAAAGGTCAGAGTTCATAGCTGCATGCTATTAGCTAAAAATTTTGAATACTCCAAAACTCTCATAACTGCTTGTTTTAACCCTTTAGACACCAAATATATCTTAATACGCATTAATATGCAGTGCTAACATCTATGGTCTTCCTCATCTGTGAACTTGGAGGTTCAGCCAATCAGTGATAACGAAAATAAGTGGTGCTACTTGATTGGCTGCTTTGTAGAGCCAATAGTGTGTCACGTAGCATTTTTAGCTAGGTACATCAGCTTGGATCCAGAATCATAAAAACCATCAGGGCTCCGCTGTAATCTGAGTTATTATTAAGATAAGTAAGAACGTGCTGATAACTAAAATATATGTGATAAACAGCAGCTAAATTTAACATTTGTTCTGGATAAGCTCACTGTAGCTCATCTTTAATAAACTCTCCATGCTCGTATTTGGGATGGAAAACACTCGATAAGCCTGATCCACTGCTAATAAATCAACATGCTGTTTTTCCACGTTTAAAAATAAAAGTCGATGTATCCCCGGGTGCCTGCAGGCTCGGGGCGATCAGACGCTTCAGAATATGCTGCTGTCAGTTTAATATTCGCCGCCTGTCGGCCAGTGAGAGATCAGGTGACTGGCATATAAATAGGCCGTTCGCCGTCGCTTCCTCTCAGCCGACTCCTTGACAGGATCAGACGGAGGACTGATTCCGGTGTCACTAGGAATCAGGACAGCGGCCGCTGAGGGACCTGCGAGCCGGAGGTGAGCTCCGACACGCAGGACGAGGTTTACGTCTGATCCTGCGACGCGTCGGAGGCGTTCTCACCGATAACGCTCCAGGCGATGCAATACCTGAACTCGGATAAATCCCAGAGGGAAATTTATCTGATGTTCCTGCCATTTTTCCAAGTAGGTAAACAAGCAGCTTCCTTTTAATTTATTTTTAAACGCTTTCCGATCCAACAAGGTGAGTGAACGCAGAACGCAGCCAGACGGCGTTGGCCCGGGGAAAATATTTGTCGAAGGAGGGAGAGATCCATCATTACAGCTGAAGGAAACCTCTGATTAGATCATGTTTTACTTCCTTAACGCTAATCCAGCTCTGTGGGAAATAAACCTGCTGAAATGAGGTGAAACATTCAAGTATTAAACACCTTTTCAATAAACATGCTACTTAAAATTACTTCTAAAATATTTCAGAAAGAGGATTTAGTGGGGGTGGGGGGTTTCAGACATTTGGCAGATTTTTACATTTCTTTTGCATTTTCTGAAATCCACACAGGCTCAAAATTATTAATACACCTAAATGGATGGATATTTGTGCACTAAACCATCAAACTGTGTCTAAATTTCCACTAAACGATTAGGAGGAACCTGGTCCTACCACGGTAGCCCTAGCAGCTAAATATGCCTCATCAGATCTTGAAACCCTGGATGTGTTTCCACGTTCTTTCTTGGTTTATTCACAACATCCTAATTTATTTCCTTCCACCTGAAGGTGACAGAAATGTGCAAAGTAAAAAATAAAAAGGTGAAGCTAAACATCCTGATAAAGATCCATTCAGCTTTTTCTACTTTTAGAAAAATAAAACTCCTTGTGAATCAAACTGAAATAGTTTCTCAATAATTAAATAAGATATGCAAACATTTTTTTTTATTTTCAAGGTTCTTCTTTTTCAGTTCAATATATATATATATATATCTATCTATCTATCTATCTATCTATCTATCTATCTATCTATCTATCTATCTATCTATCTATCTATATATATATATATATATATATATATATATATTCACCGATTCACTGCACAGTGGCGCAGTTGGTAGAGCTGTTGCCTTGCAGCAAGAAGGTTCTGGGTTTGATTCCCGGCCTGGGGTCTTTCTGCATGGAGTTTGCATGTTCTCCCTGTGCATGGTGGGTTTTCTCCGGGTACTCTGGTTTCCTCCCACAGTCCAAAAACATGACTGTCAGGTTAATTGGCCTCTCCAAATTGCCCCTAGGTGTGAGTGTGTGTGTGCATGGTTGTGTGTCCTGTGTGTCTCTGTGTTGCCCTACGACAGACTGGCGACCAGTCCAGGGTGAACCCGCCTCTCGCCCGGAACGTTAACTGGAGATGGGCACCAGCAACCCTCCCGACCCCACTGAGGGACAAGGGTGAAAGAAGATGGATGGATGGATTAAATCCAAAACATAAAAAGAGCTTTGGACAATTTCCAAATCCTTTGTTTTTGATTTTGTTGCCAAATTTTAAAAAAAAATTTATTTGTGGTCAAGGGCCAAACAAAAACATTTCAAGGGCTACAAAAGGCCCCAAGATGAACGGATGGTTTCTGGTTAATTATTCAACACTTCAATTCAAATTCAAAAATGCATTACTGATCCCAAAATAAATAAAATCTTTCAGATGTTTAAATAAGAAAATCTTGATTAGAAGTTGTTTCTTTGCAAACAAGTGTGTTCGGTCAGAAGCGTACTCACACAGACTGCTACAGGAGATCCTTCTTCATAATCTACAACAATTCTTTAAAGGAAATTAAATATGAGTTACAGCAACATTTATTTTTCCGTTTGGGATAAATAAAGTATTGATTTGAATTGAATGGAAAGCAGTTCAAGTCTTTTTTTGTTTAGTCCTTTTTGTAATTTTCTGATTTTAAACGTAGTTTTCTAACATGTTTTGTAAGTTTGAAAGTCAGCAGATCATCCCACCCCGACGCAGGCAGCTTGAAAAATGTCTTCAGCACTCTGACGTTTTATTTAACGTTTTTATTGCAGATTTATGTTGGAAAGTGAAAATAACCAAAGAACATTTGCATGGATGACTGATGAACCAAGCTTTGCTGCAACATACACAGTAATTAAAAGCAGCTCCAGACAGAACACTGAAGTAATTAATACAATATTGAGTTAATAATTAAAGTCCATTATTACCATGTATATAATAGTAAATTGGGCCGTTCCAGCCAATAAGTTAACTTGATGTACTTTAAGCAAAATGTTACCGGATTCTATTAAGATCAGCAGGAAATTGGTGTAAAGTTTTGCAGTGGTTCCACACTTCTGACTTCAGACAGTAATACCTGTTAACATTAGTTTTTTATCACATCAATTTGATGGGAATTTTGACACACTCTTCTTGCAAACGCTGCTTTATTGCTTGCAGGGTTTTTTGCAATTTTTAACAGTTACTTCCAGGAAGATTGTCCATTTCGTTGAATGTTTTTCCACACCAATTGGGAGAAATAAATGTTGTTTTTTTTGCCATAAATTGACCAAACAATTGCTTTTTGCTCAGGTATCTTTGGTGCTGCTGCGAAATAAAACCTAATCATTGCTAAAATAATTCTTCCCAAGGTGGAGCAGCTTTAGAGGAAACACAGAAGAGCAGTAAAAGATCCTCATCGATGAATCATCTTCAGGTTAACAGTGCACTTTAATAACAGAAGTTAATTTATTGTGTTGTTTTGTTTTCCCTCAAACATGACACGACTTTGCTTTGAATTAAACAAATTGGTTTCCAGACGAACGTGTACAGGTGCATTTTCACTTCCACACTGCAATAATTGTTACCCTGAAGCCTCAAGATGATTGTTCTGTCTTTATTAAAACAAGATATATTGACTTCCAAATCCCAGCTCCCTGAGCAATAACACTGTACATCTTGATACACCTTCAATATGCACAGATAAAATGTAAAATTTCTTTATAAAAAGGTGGGAAAACACAGCTTTAATGACGGATAACCACCAAATTACCCATAATGCTTCCATCTGATCCATAAGAGAGAAGATGTTTGGTTTTTCTTTCTTTTTCACCCCCTTTCTTGGCTTATAAAATTCTTAGTGCTTTATCCATTATGCCATTCTCCTGCAGTCCCTGGGAAACTCGGCGCACCCTTTATAATTACTGCACCAACTGCCGACTGACAAGCCTCATTTGCCTTCGCAGCGAGAGGTTGTCTCTTTCCTAAGGTACCTCTGTTGTGCCGATGCCCTCCCCTTGTCACTACAAATTCCCGTCTTTACCTACGCAGCCGGTGGCGCCTTCAAATATGGATGTGCGACCTGCTTAAGGAGAGGGCTGTCAGGAGGAGCAGGCAAAGAGGAAGCTCAGAGGGATTTGATTTCCAGGCAGATTTCCTGTGTTTGAATTAATGCTGCATATAATATAAACTTACTTTGTAGTAGGCTGATTCCTACAGATAAAACTTATGTGTGAGGAGGTGGTAACTTCTGACTATGTTTATATATTCCATGCATTAAAAAACTAATCCTAATGAAAATAAAGGTTTTAATGTTCTATAGTGTTCAGCATGTCATTCAGCAAGTCAAGTTTTAAGGTTTGCTAACTAAGTTTACCTTTGTTAACTAATATTAGCATTTGTTAGCCTTCGTTAACTGAGGTTAGCTTGTGTTAGCCAAGTTTAGCTGAGGTTAGCATTTGTAAGATTAGCTTAGGGGTCACTAACTAAATTTAGCTTTCTTTAAGTTAGCAAATTTTGGGGTTTGTTAACTAAGTTTAGCTTTCATTAGCTAAGGTTAGCATTTGTTAGATATATTGAAATATGTCGGTTTATGAAATGTGTGCAATTCTCTACAGATTCTGAGCAGTTTTTGTCTTAGATCAAGCTAGAATAACATGCTACCATGTCATCTTAACTTCACAATTATTTGCTATAAGTAATAATTTTAGTAATCAACAATATAGCTTATTTTTTGTGTCTATAACTAGCTGCACATCTAAAGACTAGCTAAAGGCTCGGCATGCAGTAGATAATGTTGCTTCCTCAAAGGTTGTGACTTAAATGAAGCCTTGATGGACAGCAGGACATCATGTGCTTCATACTGTGACATTAAGGTTTAAGCATGCTAGTAGGTTGTGTTGCTAGCATGTCAGGGAAGGTTTTACTCTTAAAATGCCTGTGACCTAATGGATCATGCTAGTATGTGGAAGATATGATTTAAAATCAAACAGATCTGATGTCTAAAGTCCAACATTTTCAGAGTTTTTCCCCTGATTTAACAATTGTCCTCATCTTTCATGGCAGATGGGTTGAACAGACAGGTAGCTGGTATGACAACTGCTTCAAAATAGATAATTTCTTAATGAAGGCCTGTCCCTATCTCGGTCGTCTCCTAGCTTAGCGCTGCTTCCCGTCTGTCAGTGCAGAGCGAGCACATGGTTCATGCATAAACCAGCAGCACGGTGATCCCAGGTTGTCCCCCGCCGCGCCGCCTGCGGTGATCCGCTACCGGAGCCGCACCATTATGCTGCCGCTTTGAGCTAAAACAAATATGAAACCGCGCCACTTTGTGTCACAAATTTTTACATCCAACACGGCTCACGTGAAACGTGGAGGGAGGGGGACCTTTTCTCGCCCATCTGTGAGCTAAAAAGGTGGAGGTTCCTCGAGGGAGCGGAGAGGGGATGTTAGCCATTACAGATGTGGATGTGACACTGCTGTCTGCGCTGCATGAGCCCCCTGGCCACTTCAAATATTTACGAATCATACCTGTCTATGCAGAGATGTGACTAAAGTATACAGATTTGCAGAAGAGAATGGATTTGTCACCCAAGTGGAAGCCTACTCCGTCCTTTTTCTGGGATAAAACCGCAGCAGGATGTCTGCGCGCACACTTGCACGTGCATTGGTAAAACTAAAAGTGGGTCATCTTTGAACACAGGCTGCTAATCGCTGTGAGGCAAACCAACTGGAATACATGTAAGAATATATGAATATGTTTTATGAGAATTATTTGTTAGTCCTCTGAAGACCTTCTTTTGACTCCCCCTATAACTATCCGACTACCTACATGTAAGCAAACACAGCGAAACCAGGCTGAATTATTTAATATCAGCATGAAACGACTGGGATAAACACATCGCTACTGTAGGTGAGCAAGATATTAATTTATTATTGGAAAAATGCACTATTTATCAACTTTCTCTTTAAACTTATTGGGTCAGGACGCTCCTGTAAGGAAGTGGAAAATAAATCTCCCTGGAGACAGCATGTGTAATGTGATTGGGTTGTTTATTTCCCCTACATAAAACTACTGTAATTTGATTTAAAAATACTTTATTGATCCCAAAAGGAAATAAAATGTAACTGGTATTATTTATGACAAATTGGAATGTGCTTGATAATTTCCACTATGATGATTAATATTTTTTTTGAGGGCAATTTTGTTTGTGTTGTGTGTGGCTTTTATTTCTGTTTTATTTATTGTTTTCTGCTGTAGGAACAAAGAGGCTCTCCTGTAGCAGTCTGTATTACAGTAAATCTGAAAAAGCCCCTGACAGAAGACATTCTCTTTTTGTATCAGAATCTCATAAAACATTCACCTAGAACCAATTTTTAGGCCAATTTCTACCAATATGGAAGCCATAAGTAAATAAGAACTAGATCAAGGGAAAATTATAAGTATTGGTTTGAAAATATGGATGATAAATATTGATTAAAACCCTTTGTGATTAGTTGTCAAATTTAGCAAAATAAAGTATTGGACTTACAATCCAGAGTAAAGAAAAATTAATTTGAGTGAGTTATATTTGAATTTTTGAAGTTATTATGCAACATAAAATTTAACAAAATCTAAAACGTTTAGCTTGGATTTAGGATCAATTATTGATGTGCAACAATAACTAAACAGATACTAATATTAATTCAGAGGACATATTTTATTGATATATAAGAATCTTCCAAACGGGACAATAAACTATGTTTTTTTGCTATTATAGCCTACTTCATGCTGCCAAACAGGTTCTATGCTATTCAAATAGCTTTGATTCTACCAGTCAGACAGTATTTGTCATTTATAATTTAGTCCTTATTTAACAACAGGGGTGTTTGTTTTTTACTTTTAGCACCATTTAAAATCAGCTTTTAGTATTTATGTGACATAAAACTATCTGATTACTTTAAAAATGTAAGAAAAACAAATGACTATTTCCTTTTCACTGTATTTAAACTTATTAAGCCTGTCGCAGTTAGCAATAAACCAATTAATCACATGACAAATTGGAATGTGCTTGATAATTTCCACTGTGCTGATTAATATTTTTTGAAGGGCAGTTTTGTTTGGGTTGTGTGTGGCTTTTATTTCTGTTTTATTTATAGTTTTTGGTTGTTTTGTTTTATTTTTGATATTTAAAATGTCTACCTCTTAAGTGTTCTCTACTAAATTATGAATTCTCAATACATTATTTGAAGAAACAACAATATTATCGTTTACTGCAATAATTACTGGGATCATTTATTTAATATATTCGATAGAAAACTCGAGACACTAAAGTAAGATGATCTGCTAACAAGCCGTTTCTGGAATTATCTTGTTTTATTTTTATAAATTTCACCCAGAAAGGGAGTAAAAATGGAGCAGAAGGAAGGATGGAGAAGGAGGGAAGTCACTTTTGGTGACATTAATTATTTCTGTAAATACAGGAGTCTGTGGACTTTTGCTTGTAAGGTGTCTGCTTCCAGACAGACTCTCCACCGCCGGACACCAGGGAATTGCACCGACACGCACTCCCACATCCACACACCCTCTTCTTTCATCTTGTTAATGGACATTCCTCCACAAACGTCTGCGAGTCTACCTGACTGCAATCCTTTAAACTTTAATTCACTCTACATTTAGCTCCGGTCATAAATACCATATTAGGTAGCAGCAGCATGTTTTATGTGCTCCCGATGGTCGTGCTTTTGTTTTAATGAAGCCATTTGCAGCTTATGAGCAAAAAAAAGAGGGAAAGAAAGTCGCATATTAGATGGGATAGATCAGTCAAACCTATTCCCACACTGTGTTTTATACATGGGCTGGAATAAAATGAGGCCGGAGCCGATCCACCAGCAGAGGAACAAACTCTGCATCCTGACATCTTTCTGCAGGTCTTGGTGATTTAAAGAGATGCAAACATTTAGTATGGATGTACGAAATAAGGTGTTGAAAATAACCTGGTTTTCTGCACAATGTTTTCCAAATTTATGACTTGGGTTTCGAAACAAACATAATGAGTTCTTGAGAAAACGTCTGAAAATCAAGTTGGATTTAAAAATGATAATTTTACCATTTAGAAAAAGGCAACAGTTGGAAATGGAGCAGAAAATGAATGTTTGTTTACATTCTTGGATCTGGATTATAATTTGATTAAAACTGACCTAATTGAACTGAACTGATTTGAAAAGAATTGAATGTTGGCAGCAGGTTAAAAACAGTTTTAACTGGATGCATAATTGGTTGAGTTGAATCGTCATAGAAAACCTGTTGGATGCTGCAAAAGACTAAATGTTGAAGTAAAAGTTCATCATCCAGAAAGAAAACAACCCTTTCAGAAATTATATGGATGGCTAAAATCAAAGTTTAATCATGTTTTACAATGGTCCAGTCAAAGTCTGAGCCAAAATCTAGACTGTGACTGGGCAATCTTGCAAAATATTTATGTGAAAAGCTGGTAGAACTTTTTGATTTTTGCAACAAAAGTCAAAAAGTAATTTAAAAAACTGGCATAATGTTTTATTTTATCTTGTTCTATCACATGAAATCATTTGCAAAGTGTTATTGCAACGTCACAAAATGTGGAAAAGGTTCCAGAGATAGAAATATTCCTGCAAGTTAACGTGACAGAAAAGCATGTAGGAAAAAAATATTTGAGGTTCCATGGATTCAAACCCACATTTTTTTACAAAATTAGAAAAATACCCGATGACACAAAAGAGACTGGATAAATGTCTAAATTTATAAAATATTGACATAATATTGAAGGGAAAAAATAAATAGAGGACCAAACATAGGAAAATACAAAAATAACCTCAAAAACTATGTTAAATATCGTGAGTAAAAAGAAAGAAGACTATTTAAAATGTCTTTTTTCACATTTTGTAAACTCACCTGAAAAAAGATGAGGCAGATTTTATATACTGTAGTTCTAACAGCATAATAATAACTGTGTTTATATCTCAAGACACATTTCATGTCTCCTCCTCTGTTTGCGCGTAGCGTCAGTCAGTCAGTAAGTTTTGTGGCAGATTAAAAACAAGAAACTTTTCTTTGTCTTTTGCGCGACTCTCTCAATCCTCCCAGTTTCACATCTCCACATCTTAAGGAAGCCGTTCTGGTGGATTCTTAACATGAAAATAAAGTATGCAAATTTATGGGGAAGTTAAGTGTCCCCTCAAATTAAACGTGGAGAAGCAATCCAAAATCTTTTCCTTTTGTCCGATATATCAGTTGGAGCTTCGAATGCCAGGATGTGGCATCCTTTTGTTTCCTCTAATATCCCTGGAAAATCTGGTTAAAATTGGAAGATGCAGCTACGTTTTCAGTGCAAAGATCCAACAGTGTTTTCACAGCTGTCTTGCCTGCGAGACATGGCTGAAGGGTGGGTGGGGGGGGATCGAGCTGCTGCGATCAACTCAAGTGTAAAGATGACAAATGAGAAGCAAAAAGGATAAACCAATACTTGGAGTGTTTGACACAAGCTGCAGCAGCAGAGAAAATGGTTTGAAAAGTAAGAGCGGTGTGTATTATCTTCAAAACGTCAGGAACTGTCAGTGCAGAGCTTCATTTAATATACAGCGCCCTCCACAATCTCTAGGAAATACATTGAACTAAAACGCATTTTTATTTCTTATTTACTTCTTTTAATTAATCAGAGAATGATTTCCAGTTTCCCACTCAAGTAGAAATACTTGCAGATTGAAGCAAATAGAAGAAAACATGATTCCTGGCCCATTGCGTAGTTTTTTATTTCTACATTTATAGTCTTTCTAGTGAAAAATCATTGTTAAAAGGTGACAGCTCTGCTGTTTTAAATAATCATCCCCAGTTTAGCGTGAAAACATTTATTCTATAGTTATTCTAAATTCAGCTGTGGTTCACTTCTATGCAGATGATTCATTTATTTACACAACAGCTTTAGAGGTGAAGATGAGTATTTTTCAAAAATCTGTTTTAGATTATTTCTTTTTAAATCAAAGTTTGTTTAGATTAACAAAAGCTACATCTTTGAAATGATGTAGCTTTTTCAGTAATAATCTTACGATTTATTACTGAAAGAACTTTCCTTTTAGGTTTAGAACATTTTCCTTAATAGCACATTCAACATTTATAGAAAATGACATAAAACTTACAAAAAGAAAATAGTTATTGACCAAAAACTTGCACTAATCTGATAAAGCACTAAAAATTGAGCTAATTTTTCACTTAGCACTTTTGCTAACACTTAGCACACATAGCTTTCATATTTCTTTAAGTTAGTGGTTTAGCATTAGCTGCTGCTAAAGAGCATGTTGGTATACTGCTTTAGCTTAAGCATTAGCTAATGGTTATTGTTACTGTAACTAACTTTTTAGTTAGATGGAAATTACATTATAAAACGGTGTATTTTTTACACTATTGTTTGCAAATATGTTACAAATATATTACATAAAAACAGCATAAAAAGCTAAAGTTAGCATTTTTAATTTCAAAACATTGCTTCATTCTTCAGAGTTAAGAGTCGTGGTGAAGGGTTTGAAAAGCAACATGTGGCTCTCAATCCAGCTGAGGATCACTTCTATGCAGATGATACATTTATAAACTGTCATTAATCTCTGTTTAACTAAAATTTTTTTAAAGTAACATATTTTATTTAAAGTCATGCTTGATTTAAACTGTAGTTTACTTCCACACAGATGATACATTTATTTATTCAGCACCATTTTGGGTCATTTCTACAAGCAGCGATAACAGAAAATCAACCTAAACTCCAGAAGATGTTACTTGTGAGGTTTTAGAGTGGGATTAAGAAATGCTAATAAAGGATGAATTTATCTGCAGGCTTTTTTGCACATCTTTATCAGGTGTACAGGTGCAGCAGGGTCTTTTGCTCAACTTTTCTTTGTTTACTAAGACAGGTTCAGGATACAGAACATGACCAAATGATCCTCAGTCAAGTTCAAATGACTCACGATCCGTAACGTCAACAAACCCGAATGATTGCCATCGACTCCTTTCACATTTCAGCCGTTATTGTTGGGCTGAGTACCATGGGACTGGATGGCAGCTGCTCCCAGGTAATGCCGCTCTCATGCCGCTCCTATCAAGCCCCTGGTCAAGAGCCAAACACAGCAGCTGTGTGTCCAACACCAACCTATAAAGCCTCCTAAGTTGGTGTTCATAAACAATAATATCCAAGCAAATCGAGTGGCCAATGTCAGACGTGGCCAGACAAGCAAGCCGAAGGTCGTGGCTGCCACCCAGCTGCTGGATTAATGTCAGGTTTGAGAAAATAGTTGGACAGATCTCTTTAGCTTTGAATTTGAGGTTATTGTCTTACATTTCTTTACTTTTCATTGTACCCGAGGTCAACGCTTCGTGTGCCACCAAAGCTACTTTTTTATGACTTGAATAATCTGGTGACATTGGCCTAACGCGATCTGACATTTGAAACAGCCATTGCAGGTTTCTGTTAATAAATGATTCACGCAGCGGGCCCTGGAGACCTGGAGTTAATGCCATCTCGGTGGCAGCGGGATAAAACTTTGACTCAGATCCAGCTCTGCCCTCAAGGGAAAGGACAAATGGACATGGCCGCTGTCGATCTGTTGCCCCAGTCTCCATTATGGACCCCTGAAAAACGTGGGGGGGGACCAGACATGAGAGACGGTAATGATCCAGAGTCAGAATGCAAAGTGCTGCGTAGCTGCTTTTATGTGTGTTTTCCCCCATCGCAGAGAGGAGGAAGTTGTGATTCGTTTTACTGCCACACAGTTTTAGGTGCACTAACAGCATCCTGAGGTCCCTCAGAGATCCCTAATGTGAATTTAATGACCTGACGCTGTGCAAATGACAAGCATGCAAGGTGAAGGTGACAACCTTTCTCTTCCATCTATATGATTTTTCTTCCCCCACTGACTCCCTCATCCATTCTCAGGTCTTGTTATCTGAAAGCCAGGGTGATGTTTAATCTATTACATCACTGCGCATTGCTGGCCGTCGCTGCTGTGAACTTAAACAACAATGGAAGCTCCCTTCCCTTCTGATCTGCATGTTTTGTTCATTATGCTAAAAAAAATCCCTCCTTTTGTTCAAAATGAAGGCAACAGTTTAAAACTGAGGAGGAGCTGTACTGTATGTCACCAGCCAGAAAAAGACAAGACACTGTAGATCAGAGTTTTAATTATGTAAACAGAGGCCGAGCAGCACAGCAGCTCAAGATACAAATTATTATGACTGAAACCTCAATAAGCAAGGCCAAGGAGGCCCAGTTAAAAATAACAAACACATAACCAAAGAAATCTTTATTTGTTGTGGGGAAGTTCCAGAAAATAACCTTTAAATGCATGAAAGTGTCCTATAAGCTCTTCAGAGTTAAGGTGAGTGAAAGTAATCTATAAGATGTGCAAAAGTAATCCGGTACGTCTTAAAAGTAATTGAAAGAATAATTAAAAGAAAAGTAACCTGTAGGATTTGAAAAAGTTGTAAGTCCTGGAACGCAAACTACAAAAGTAACCTGTAAAACCTACAAAAGAAACATGTCACTTCATTTAAATTACACTACATGTTACTTTAATGAAACCTATAAGCTCCAAATCATGTCTTGGGAAGTCAAGAAAATCCATCTGTATAACCTGGAAAAGTTACTGTAACCATAAATTGTTATGGTTAACTGTAAACTAAGTGTAAAATATGTGAAAGATATTTGTAAATTTCAGACAAAATTTCAAATCTGTAAAATTAGCAATCAAAAATGAAACGTTTTATGAATTTGTGTGAAAGTAAAAGGTAGAAAATAATTTATAAGTTCAAAGAAACTACCATGCATGTCTGGGGTAATCCTGACTTTATGGAGTATTTAGAAGGTATTTATTTATTTATTTTTTCCCCAAAATGTTATATTTCTTCATTATTTAAACACATAAATGAGACTACAGCATTATCAGATTATTTTACTCCGTTCCCACTGAGCTGACTGAGAACATGCAGGGTCATCATGATCACACAATGCGCTCCAGAGGCCTCCAGCTTCACAGATATATTTATTACAACAAAAACTCCTTTCTTTCTTTCTTTCTGTGAGAGGAAACCCTTCACAACACTTAACCATGGCTGGTTCAAATCTGATTAATGCTTAAATCAATTACAGCTTCCCCTAATTAGAGGACATTACCAGGTTAAGAGCTTTAATTTATCTTCCTCAAGGTTTTCAGTCTTGAATCTGTAGACATTTGTCGGAAGATTTATTGAATACTTTGGTATATTGAAGCTCAAGAACCGTCTATGACACTCCCCCACCAAAGATGCAAACATGCTTGCGCGACTGTTGGGCCGACGCTGTGATCTGAGTTTCTAATTAAGATACGGGGAGCAGCGTGTCAAGCGCAGACGCATCACTCAGCTCCTCAGCCTTAATGCGGCCCCGTAATGCCCTGTGTGGTCTCAATTACACTTTTCATGATGTGCAATAACAGCATTACCGCAAAGCAAGACATGCATTCATATACTCGTAATTAAATAAAAGCCGAGTCGAGATCGGACCCGAGTGATCTTGAGCAATATTCATTTAGACGGATGTTGGACAACTCTGACCTCCTGGTTGATTTTGTTTTAAAAGATGAAGCTCAAACGGTCGCCGTTACTGTAAACACATATTTCAAGCCGATCTTTAGATTTATGGTGCACTTTAATGAGCAAGTAGCAGCATTTCAGGAGTTCATCATAAAGCATTTCACTTTTGTTGGGTTGACCGTAACTCCAACATTGGTATTTAGAGACGGACATCCTACATGAACCACATAATCAAATCAACAGAGCAGCAAAGGAGGAATAAAGAAAAAGAGTTCATGTATCCTGATGCTCTGTTTGTTGGGGTACAATGAAGCGACTCAACTAAGCTTCCTCTGTAGGGTGGATAAGATTGAATTAGTCATCTGTATCAAGAACACTCATGTTCTTTAGTCCAGTTGTGCATTGACAGTCGGGTCAGAGCCTTGGTGTCAGGTTAAAACTTTATCGGACCGTGAAAAGTCAGATTTATCCTGCCAGAAGTAGCTATCCAAAAACCGTGGTCTTAGAGATGATTATCAACAAACCTAAGGTATTTAAATGATGCTTGTTTGGTATTAAGAGGCTTAAAGGGTCCCAATAAAACAGCCCTACCAATATTATACCACCACTACTAGCTTTATTAAGAGTTGATTCAAGACACAATGGATCCAGTTTCAAGCAATGTACACCAAGTCCTGATTCTACCATCTGTATGTAGTTACTGAAATTGCCAGGCAAAGTTTTTCCAATGATACTGTCCAGTTAGCCTGTATGAATCTTAGTTTCCTGTTTGTAGCAGAGAGTAGATAAATTGATGAATGTGCTGATGTCCATCAATTTAGCAGCAGTCTTCTCATTATCTTTTGACAATGCATTGTTGTCCATACTGACAACCTAATAAAACAAAACTCGGCTGATCAGAACGACACCAGCAGAACCTAAATTTGCCCTTCATTCTTTCCATCAATCAAACAGAGCCATTTAGTCGAGCTTTGGCCCCTGTGTTTCACTTGTAAATCATTTACTGGACCCCTCCCAGCATCCAGCATGCAGAGGTCAGGTCTATCATTGGGGGTTTCTATCCACCCCCCTCCCAACTACCAGACCCATCTACCTGCATGCTACCAGCGGCCCTGTGGTCTGGATGGAGGGGGAGGTGTTGGTCGTGTTGTCATTTGCCCCAGCGTGTCGCAGCGATACTAATGAACTCATGCAGGAGTCCTGGCTATTTCGGTCTTAAATCTGCCATTAACATTTCATTAATGCGCTGCCCTACTGCTTGCCTGCACCGCTGCCCGGCGGCTGGCGCCTGCTGGTGATTGCCACAGGCTGCAAAGCATCTCAATGACTGCAGGTAGACCGGACTGGATTTATGTGTCACAAGACGAATCTTCAACTGAGCTGAGCCACAATGTATCAGGATGCTGGTCAAGAAGGAAAAACCAGGTCCAAATATAGGATATTACTACCTATTCTTTTACATCCATAATCGTTGCTTTTCCAGACTTAAATTTGAAGAGTTTACAACGTCTTTTTGGTCACAAGAGCTTTAAAACTGAAACCTGATGGATGGATGGAACCACATATTTTTAAGAAATTCAGATATTTTTCCTGTAGACAAAGAGACATGGACTAAACCAATATTATCCTGCACTAAACTATCTCTCTCCATGCTTATCCAGACCTAGAAAATACTTTTCCAGACTGCAGTAGAGCTCCGGATACATTTCATTCATTACCAGTCCAATCAATATTTCAGGAGAGTAAAAAAATCCCCAATATAGTCACAGAATTACACATAATTAATTGTGGCTTTAACCTTTGACCTCCACATTATCACTTTCTTCTCCAGGTATTACAGCTTGTACTATTAATGTACAATCTTCATACATACACAGGAGTATTTGTGTATGCAAATCAGTCTGACTGTTCAGCTCAAGGCGGTATCAGTTGCTGAGGTATTCGCCTGATAATGAACACGGCTCGCCTGCGCTGCATCCAACAAGTTTAACACAATATTCTAATTAGACGTCTATGTTTATTTAATGCGTCCTGAGCAAATTAGTTGTATAAAATTATGACTAATTAAGAGCTGAATTAATAAACTGCAGCACTGTGGCAGCCTCTCTGAGCTGCTCCTGCAAATACGTGCACATAGGTAATCATCATATCCGTGTCACTCACTAGGCTTTCTGATCATTATGACATGACAGATGAAACATGTGCTCTGATATGTATGCACAGCCTGCTGCATATCTTGAAATATATTTGAAAGCACAACAGGACTAAAAATTCAGAACATCTGCTCTTCAATATTTGTTGTTTTCTGCAGTCCAACAGAATTTTTGTTCTCCATATTTTGGCCATTTAAGAATGTTTTTCAGCCACTGTGTTAAATATAAGTTTTGGTTTTGGCCTTTCCAAGATCAAGGTCAGACCTCCCAAGACCAAAACTGGACCTTCCAAAACCAAGACCGAGAGCAAGACCAAACCTTTCAAGTCTACTGGGTCCAATACTCTATTGGGTAATGGGTATTGGGTAATACTTTAATTGAGTATTGGGTCCAAAACCTTGGGTATTTGACCAAACCAGTGTGTAAACCAAGATCAAACCTTGGATTTGATCTAAGATCAAAGCAGGACCCTCCAAAACAAAAACCAAGACCGGACCTTCCAAGACTAAGACCGAGGACAAATGTTTACAGCTTGACTAATATTGCAGTACAATGTTTTTTGGGACATTAGAGGTGGTACACAAATACATCCAAACCATTTCAGATTTTTATTGAAACTGGATAAGTCTCAGCGTGCACTACTTCCGTGACATAAAATCCCAATAATATACACTGACGTCTGTAATTGCAATGCTATGCTAGCACTGCAGGTAGAGCCACAAACAGGTTGACAAACTGGACCAAGAACTTAGTTTGCTGAGAAACCAGAGAAAAAACAAAGGGTTGAGTCTGGATTCAGCTGCAACCCCCAGAGGTTCTCAGGATAACAAGCATGTAGAACCCAACACGATGCTCTGGGAACCACATGTCAAAGACTCACGTCTGCAACCAGCATGTAACATTTGGGCCTCAATGACAAAAAGACAGAGAGTTGGCACAATCCTAAAACACATTTGATATTTCTGGATCAGTGACGCTGTAGGTAGGCAATAAATCTGTCAGTACTTAGCAGTCAGAGCGGGAAAAGGAAAAAAACACAAAGTGCTACGCCAGTGATGAATATCCAGCTTTATCAAATATGTGTGTGATATATGAGATTGGCTCATAATCGGCGTTTAGTTCTGCCATATGGCTGGACCTGCTTGCCAAGGTACAAGGACTCAGAATATGGAGGTAAGCTCTCGGGAGGAGGGATCCGCAGCCCACTTCCAAACAAATGTTTGATTGTAATGACCTGATGAAGGACGTTCTTTATTCACTATTAAAGAGGTTCAGTTGAAAAAAACATGCAAGCATCAGATAAATCTGGCTGCTGGGCGAGTTACACACAACTCAAATGTTGGGAAAGACTTGCCATATAAAAAGTAGCTAAAAAAAAGCACACCCTTACACTCAAACAGTAAAAGCAGCATCAACTCTTATTTCAACATTATGACCAGGCATCTTTCCTTTGGTCTCCTCTGTCTAGAGGACGTTGCTTGTGCAGCCATTTTCTTTTTCAATTGGCAAGTGTGTCTACTACTAGAAACCTGTGTAAAGTGTTTAGATATTGTTTGGAAATGAATAAGCAACCCTTCACAGGTTGATGGGCAGCTACAATTGCTTCTCTTAAGACATTGCTGATTTATGTTGACGTTGTACATCTGTACAATCTGCAGCAGCAAACCTTTGAGTATTTAAATTGGTGTATTTAATTGGGAGAACCCAGCTTTAACCTTTCTATTTAAAATTTATGAAACCTCCAAAGGGTGTACTTACTTTTCTAGGCAACATTTCTACCTTAGATTAGTTTATGGTATATCTTTTGTTCACTTGAGGTAAGCCTTAAATAATTTCAGGACCATTACTGACATTTTAAATGTTTGAAAATATAAAATACAACTGGGTTGTAAAAGATCATCCCTTGTATCAAACTGTCCAACTGAACTGCAGTAATTTCATCAGTCCCATTTAAAAATAACAGCCTATCATCATGAAGCGCAGCACACGTCCATCAGAAGCTGGTTTTGGATAGTTACCCAGACAGCCTCGAATGTGACAGGCCTGCCAAAACAAATGATGAAATAAATAGGTAAACACTGAGCAGCATTTGGAGGAGTCTCTTGGAGTGGAAGGTAAGCAAAACAACTGCTGCGCCGCTGCCAACCTCCAGCCCCCGAAGGCGAGTCGGATGGCGAGGGGAAATCTCTAGCCGTCTGCTTCAGAGGAATATCGCTCGGGGTGACCTGGGAGTCGGGCGGTGAGGGGTTGCTCATCACATGGGTGCTGATGCCCCTAGCTGTGAATTCCCCGTGTGATTCCCAGCTGGCCGGACCTCTTTAGCCACATTCCCCTGCTTGTATCAAAACACATCTCAGGAATTTCGCCTGATGTACAAAAGAAGCTGGGGATTTTCTTGTCTTATGATGTTCTCAGGACACAAAAAGTCAATTTGCAGGCCTATTTTTTAAATAATCACCACTGTCCTGCTAGGACCAATAAACAATCGATCAAACGGATGAAATCCAAACGCCAGAATCGTTTGTGATGGGTTGGATGGATCTCAGATGGACAGGAAGTGTAGGCTCTGTAATTCCAGGTGGCCAGGGAGGGTTTTTTGGCAGGCTAACCTGCGCGAGGCGTTCCAAGGAGCGCCAAGAACAGAGGGGGGACCTGAAGTAGGTGGAATGTTAATCACGGAGAACGGAGAACATGTGTGACAAAGAGAAACGATGGAAAACACATGTCCCATTTCACACTTATTTACCTTTGACTGCCAAAGCCCTGCCAGATTAAAGCGAGACAAGGCGTTTGGGGGGGAGGCAGCCGCAAAGGTGGAACTCTTTAAAGTGCAACTCTTTGATGAAGATGCCAGCACTTTGATAGCATTTCAAACATCTCAGAGAGGAAAGAGGAAACCTTGGCGGGCCTCGGCGGGGCTCTGACAAAGAGCCGTGTGTGGAGACTCGGGGAGGGGACGCTGATAAACTGTTGCTCAGGACAGAAGGCCATTGTGCTCCACACGTTTTACAAATTACAACTAAAGCAGGAGGAGGACGAGGATCCTGCTGTCTGCCGCAGATTTCTAGTATTTTACCTCATTTTAGTTCAGGCCAGTGTGTACAAAGATGATCTGAAAATTCATTTGAATTACGACTTAAAATGTAGTGACATCCCTCTGCTATTTTAATCAGTGTGTAATGAGCAACTGTGTTATTATGCAGCTCCATCCCTTCATATAAGTTGTTTGAAGCAAGTCTTCTGTTGTATTTTTAATGGCTGCTGCGAGGCAAAATTTTCCCTGAAGGGACAATAAAATCAAGTAAAGCAAAGTGCATTATAAATTGTCTTATATAAAGGTACTCCGGCTCTCTACTGTAAAAACACACAACGTCCTAACCGCTCGCCGTCTTAGAAGAGCTCAAGATGTCTGTAATCAAGTCTTTAAAAAGTCTTTTGTTGGTTTGGAGTTTGGTCTTCAAAGTCCAAAGTTGTCACCCAGATGTCCATTAGCATCTTTTCTTCTGGGTTTTTCAGGTCAGTCAGTGTATTAAGCCCCAATGTGTCTTCAAAATTTAGCCAAAGCAAACCATGCTTAGCTTCACTTCATGATGGTTGTTGCTTCCAGGGGTGGGTCAACCAGGCTTAAAGGGTAATTACTTGTTCACACTGAACCACACTGTTTCCCTCTATGAATGAAACATCACTTAAAAACTGGACTTTGTTGTTCTCTGATTTTGAAATTAGTTTGAGAATCTTTACATACAACACTATATGTAAAGGCTAGCCTGGCTCAAGGGTTAAGAGTGTGATGCAATGACAACAGACTGTGTGTGCAAACAGATGGAGGGTGGATTTAAAGCAGAAAGACACTGGTGCGCATCATTCATCGCTATTAAATCATATCAAAGTCAAGTGGATTAAGACAGAAATGGACCTGGACTTCAGGCAAAGTGGTTTCTAGACACCATCGTGGCTTCTTATCAAATCAAAAATCAAATAAAATTTTATTTGTACAGCACATTTCAGCAACAACTCTAAACAGCTGGGTTTAGAGTTGATACGCATGGATGAGTTTCTCTAGATCTCTTTGGGACATTAGTCCTCTAATTATGGAAATGTTCTTCAGGCAACAGAAGGTCGGCTTTGTAACCATCTTTATGTGGCTCTGAATGTTCAGGTCAGAGTCTTTTATTACACCCAGATTCTAATCTGTTTAAACTTTGTCCAAGTCACCTAGACGTAAATCCTTTTGTCAACTCGTCACGCTTCCTTTAACCCACATTTTTAAATGCTAGCTAAGTGAGAACCTTTAAACTAGAGGCAACCTACAGAGTGGCATTTTGTAAAAGCGGCCAATACTTCAGTCCAGCAATCTTCTACTTCCCATCTTTGTACTTTCTGTAGACTTCCAGTTTCTTGGCTACTGTATCGGTCTTCAAAAGATCCTGCCGATGTTGATTAAGCTCTAAACCGGCAGCAACATCGTTCTGATTAGAGGGCAATCCTGATTCTCTTGGACAGCCTGAATCTCACACCTTAAAGCTCTTGATGATGCAGCCAAAACTTGTGGCTCCACATGCAATCAGAGGAATTTCTCCTTTCTGCAGCAGAGAGAAGAATGACGCTGGTGTTTGATTTCCACGGGCGCTTTATTCTGACATAAACCAGAGAACACGAGCAGCGCTCTAAAGAGACTTAAAAAGTGAGTGTGATTGGAGTTGAGAAGTTTGCAGCTGTAATGGCCGTTTGAGATAAGTGTAACTTATTCCATTTGTCGGTGGCGTCACATGCTCTCGCTGCTTTGAAGTGGCAAATTAATGACAAGCGAGAACAGTAGCCATTCTGCGAGGAGAATGACCCCTTTTCTAATGGCTCTGTGGCACAGGAAGAGAGTCATCTGTCGGCCCCATCTAATTATGTGAATCGAGCAGTTTGAAAAGTGTCTTAAGGCTGTTTAGGAATAAAAGGGACATTTAAATGCAGAGCACTTGGAAAATTACAGATCCTTCAAAAATACTTTCCACGGACACTTTGCTTGTGTGCAAAGAAGTCCTATTTTTTTCTCCGTCTCGTTAATTCTGTTCTCAGAGAGAGCAGTCAGCATTCAGGGGCAGGCGTTCAGAGATAAACCTCCCCCCCAAACTCAGACAGCTTCCACTTTTCCTATTGAAGGAATCTGCTAAAGTTTCCAGCCTCACTTCAGTGAAGAACGACATTCATGCTCAAAACAACGAGTCTGTTGTCCTGAATGAAAGCATTATGAGAGTCTAATAGCTCATCACTAACTTGATGAAAGACCAAAGTACTTTCCAAAAAGCATGTATAAGGAAGTTTTCACACCTATATTTTGTTTACTTTGATCCAAATCACTCGATGAGATTTGGTTTTTTTTAAACACTTGTCACTGAAAACCAAACTAAAATGTTCAGTTGCTTCTTTGTCGTTATGCTAAGTTCCGAGTTTATCGAAAACGTAGAGAAATTATGAAAAAGAAGAATACTGAATGATTTTGAGAAGACATTGTAGAGCTTTATGCTTTAAGAAAGAGATGTGGAAACATTGTTTACTAGCTTAACATGGAAACTTTTATAACAAGTCAGATAAATATTTCACTAACTGGGTTTGAATGATTCTGCAGAATAACTTAGTCGAGGTTTAAAGTGTCTTTAGTATCGTCATTTCTGAGCTGGAACTGCTCTAGTGTGGCTCAAAATGCATGAAAAACAACTTTATTGAACTCACAAATGAAAAACTGGGTTTAAATTATTTATTATAGGATCAGAATGTTTTAGTTCAGGTTTGAAATGTTTGAATTTTACAGTTTTTAAGATAGATTAGATAACAGATGGTCAGTGTAGTAAAGAAATTAGCTGGAATAGCCCTTTAGCCGTTTATCCAATCAGAAGCTACATTCATATAAGCCCTGCCCCTTGAAATAATTGTAAATACACATCTAGTTAATAATCTATATCAACCATAAATGTAATTATTTAATAACATATTTAATAAACTGTCAATTAAATAAATAATTTAAACATTAAATTAAATATTTACTTATTTTATGGTACATTTAATTAATGACTTAATGGTGTGTTTATTGATTTAACTCCATTCCACAAGAGCTATTAAATAATTAACCAAAAATATTTTTTATGATTTTAACATGTATTGAATTTAATTTACTTTTTTATTTGATGAATTATGTGAATAATACATTTACCCAATTAAAATGTAATTCAAATTCTTACGGTTTGCAGCTCAGATGATGGACAAATCAGAAATGTAAAAACTTAACCTTGCTTTAAATTTCTTCATAACTTTCTTCCTGACTTGTTCCTTGATCTAAGCCTGACATTAAACTACACAAAAGGTAAAAACAGTGTCAAAGTTTAGTTTTATTTCATAAAAATCCAACTAAAAACATGGTGAAGTTTGTGGTTTACATTAAACAGAAGCTTTATTTTAATGGATTTCCAGTAGCAAAGCTCTGTGTTTTCTGATGGTTCATGTGGATTTCTCTTTAGAAAATCCTCCAGACATTTCTTCTGAACACTTTAAAGCAAAAGTTAAAGCCTTTTTCTTATTGAAATATTAATATATTCCACCCTGCGCACAATAAAAACGAAGATTTTAACATGTTTTATTAAGTTTCCTCTAAGAGAATAACCTGAACATCTTGTGTTGTTTTTCCTCTGCTTGGTTCTCCTAATTATTATTTGATTGCTCATTAGCAGCTGCTCCCAAAACCTTTTGTTTTTGTTTTTTGTCTGTAATTTCTTCTATGTGAGCTCTTTAATTGTGCCATTTCCTCCGAGGATGGACTTGGACCTGAACAAGATGTTTTAATACCTGACACATTGTGCGGGGAGGTAAGAAAACAGGGAAATGATTCTTTCCATTAAATTCAGCCCCGACCTGCTCATTTTCAGAGCCGCTGTCCCGGCGGACGCACACCCTGCTTCCCTTCTCTTACAGGGTATGATGTGTGGATGAAGGCTCTCTCCAGCGCCATAATGACTGTACAGCAAGATTTTCAAGGGCCCGCTCATGACAATCCCATTTTCTGTGTAATTTCATGGTTGTCTTCTTGAATGAAGATATTGGCTGCTCTGAAGCACGAGGTCAGAGTCTCCCTGCTCCGTTTTCTGGATTGTTCCGGAGTATGTTTCCCTTCACTTGATGAAAAGTAATTCATCATTTACACCCCTGAATTCTGCCACTTTCTTCTCTTTTTTTTCCTCCCCCCTCCTTTCCTCTCTTTCCGTTTTTTCTTGTAACAACTTTCTTTGCCTCTCTGATTCCCTGGTGCCACCTTTGGCGTTGCTGGGAGATGAATCGGTTCAATACGGCGCCAGGTCAGCCATCTCAGAGAACAGGTTAGCCCTCCCAGGCCTCCCCGCTGCCCTCCGCTCCTGATAGACTTTGTCACCTCTCTACCTCTGGAAGTCAGATCCTGTCAGCTCAGGCATCCTTCAGGATCCCCGAAGTAGCTTTGGCACCCAGTGGGGCGTGTGAGCTTAAAATTGATTTTCCTTTCCCCCCTAATTCTGTGTTTTTTCTTTTTCCTCTTCCTCCAGATCAGCCAGGTTCCCTTAAGGGAGGTGGCTGACAGCCAGCTGAAGGCCTCAGCCAATCAGGAAGCAGCAGAGGTGTAAAAGACACCCGGAGAAACTTCCTGGAGGCAGAGAGGGGCAAAGGTTCCTGACATGTTGAGGAAGAGGCAGAGGATGCTGTTGCTAAGAGACTGGTGGGGTTTTCCCTTCAATTCATGGCCGCCTGGTTTTACTACCAGATATTAGCTGACTCCAGGGCTCCTTAAACTCACTTTAAGTTGTTTTCATCAAAAGTTCAAAAGGAAGTAAAGTCTTCCTGTAAAGATGATGTCACTCTACAGCTGCGTTTCCATTAATCATAAAATTGCACAAATTGGAATTAAAAAGGAGGCAAAGAGGGGTTTAGAATTAAAATTGTTGCCTAGTTTGTTGATAATTTTTGATTAAAATGCAATTAATTCATTACAGACCCTGCATTTAACTTGACTAGGAATTTTAGTCGAGTTCCACAAATAGAAAAACAAGTTTTTTTTATTGACTTCCAGCATATTTCTAATTTTAAAAGTTAAAATGAAATAAACTTGCTGAAGGGAAACACTGTGATATTTTTTTTGTTGCAGTAGGAAGACTTGGTTTTTCAGCTGCATCAATAGGAAGCAATGGAAATCTGAAAAAATTCAATGGTTCCTGAAAGTAGAGACGTTGCCCTGTCCAGCAAATATTGAGTATTTACAGTAATTTAGCATGTTTTACTTCGGTCAAATCTGATGAAACACTCTTATGGACAAAAATATTAACTCACAGGACATTTAAAGAACTGCATACGATTAAAATAGGCAAAAATATCCAAGAGGAGATTTGAAACTTAGGTCTTCAAGGTTTAAAAACAATAAATATCTTTGTGGTTGAGCTCATATGCCCATATTTTTTTTGATCATTTCACAGCAAAAATTTATTTTGAGTTGAAAATGTCGTTTATTTTGTTGGGAATTTTTTTATTAAAATGCTATTAACTCATTACAGACCCTGCATTTAACTTGACACAAAAAAAATTAATGGAGTTCCACAACTAGAAAAAAAGACAAAAGAGAAGAAAAGAAATCACAAGTCTTTTGTAGATTCCCAACAAGTCCCTAATTTAAATCCAACAAACTTGGACACAGAGCTTCCATAATCAATACAAACTACCTCCCCTTTTTTTAAATGATTCTTCTAGCTCTATTCTGTTCAAGCAAAAAAATTGGGCTGAAAATGAGTGAAAATGCAAACAAGAATGCAAAGAAAACAATTTTTACGCAGCAGTGGACATACGTGTGCCAAGTCCAGGTTTATTAGTAGTTACGCAGCGGCCGCTGTGGCTCAGACAAGCGCTTATGTGAGTTCCCTTTCTCTCGTCCAGAGTCCAATCAGGACAAAAAATGAAACCCTTGAGACTTAAGAGAGACGGAACCTGATCATCCGGTCTCATCAAGGCTCCGGCTCTCCGGTAACCCTTCCACGCTGAATAAAACCTCTCTCCGCGGCTCCTCAGAAACTAATTCCCTGGTACTTAAGGAAGCACAATGAGCTCAGATTGGTATCATCAGTAAATTACACCTACGGCTCCGGCACCGCTGTCTGAACTCGACTCATTCATGAGGTGGAAGCTTCTTCACGGTGGCAGGGGATTATGTTAAGGTCCATATGTTGAGGGCATGATGACACACCTCCAATCAGAGAATAATCGCCTCTGTTTCCAGGAAAGATGAGGACTGGATTTTCAAATGATTTTACCTGGAGGTGATGAATCAAACGGTGATAAATGGTTCCTGTTTCTCTTCTAAAGATGCAGATGATCATTTTAGTTATTGATTAACCATTTATTCTGATGATTAATCGATTAGTTGGAAGTTTAAAAATTGGAAAATCGCTCCTGTTTCTCTTCTAAAGATGTAGATGATAATTTTAGTTATCAATTGTTTACTCTGATGATTAATCGATTAGTTGGATTTTTAAAAATGTAAAAATTCTTTTTGATATTTTAGAAATAGATTTAAAAAACGTACATCAAACAATTTCATTCATTTTTTATACAGGAAACTAAACACTTTATTGCCAAAAACTTAAGATAGGTTTTATTTAACATATTCTTGATTATTTGTAGCAAAGAATGCATCTGCAGGAAAAACAAAAACTCTTTATGCTTGACTTAACATTAATACAGTACAGGGCTGACCTGATGATTATATTTTCTACTAAACTGATTAATAACTGGATAAAAAAGGCGCCTAATAGGATATTTCTTTTACAAAGTATGAACTGGGTGAAGCCAAAAAAGCAACCTCAGGAGTTTTGGGTAGAACATATTTACAGACAAAGGTTATTTTTTTATCTTCAATGTAAAATGAAAATATTTTTTATACAGTTTTGGATTAATTACTGCTCTGAGTGTGCTGTTCTTTCAGCAATTAATTACAAAATTTGTTGACGATTAAACTGATTAATCGTTACAGTTCAGTTTCAGTTCCTGGTGAGGTGAGTGTTTAAAAACGTGACACCTAGTTCTGATCCCAGACACTGGGAGGCCTGTGTGTTTGCCTCAAGTGCTTCATATTTCAGTGAAATCTGGCTCATGCCTCCAGCAGATAAACTCAGATGCACAGCGCTCACCCCACATCCTGCACATCCTCGCCTCGGAGCCACTCGGGCACCCAGGTGGCGCAGAGGCAGGAAGCAGGGCATCGGGAGGCCGAGAAAAGCTGCAGATCTGCACGTTTTCCATGGCTGAACGAACTATTACACAGACAGAAAAAAAAAAAACACGCAGTGCACAGATGGACTTATGGGGTTGGAGGGGCTTCTGGAAAAAAAAACAAAAAAAAAAACGGCAGGATCTCGTATCCCTCAGCGATGTTAAAGACAGTTGGGATCTTTGACTGGATTCATGCCCCTGGTTGCTGGAATCAGGTGCTGCTCAGGTGACAATCTGAGTAAAACTGAACACAACTCTTTACTCATCCATTTTCATCTTACAAGAACATTTATCATAATTGAGAGCTTATCAAACTACAAAAAATGTATAACGATACCCGTGTAACTATAAAAAAACGGAAGATGTTCAATAGGAAGACTGAATCTTTTCACTGTGGGCGGAATCAGCTGCTTATCATCACAGGAAGTTAAGAAACACACGGCATGAATCATGTGAACAAAATCTGTGTTTTCTCTCTTCAAGGCAGGTTTGTAAACTAAACAGCTGCTTTGCCAAAAGAAACACTTCAGGTGTGCAGGTGTGAGGCTTCAGGAGGGACCCGTCTTTAAAATGTCAAAGACTGGTCAGTTCAGGACATTCTGGGGTGGCCTAGTCAAAGCCCAGACCTCAATCTCATAGGGAACTTGTGTCAGGACAGAAGCTTGAACAGTTTATTACGAAAACAGAGATCTATCCATAAAAACCCCGAGCTTTAAATTATTGCCGAGATCTGAAACAATAAATTGAATTAATTGTGATTAATCGCGATTAATCAAAATAATGGTCAACTAATTTAGTAGTCAATTGGAACTGGAATATAAAGACTGAAAAAACATAATTTGCTGGAAAAACAACATATTCAGAGGCATAATTAAGCCAAACTGTACAAATTTATGTACATTTTTTATTTAAGATAAAACCTTCTTCATCTATAAACACATTTTACCACAAGAATGCCATATTATCACAATTTAGGCAATTAAAATTTTATTTTCTAGTTTAAAATAGACATTGATTTGTTTGTTTTTAATGTATTTCTAAAATTGTATAAAATAAGCCTGAGAGGTGAAATGAAAAATTACGTTTTTTTATCCGATTCATCAATGTTAGAATAATCGATTACTAAAATAATAATGAGCTGTAGCCTGAAGCTTTTTTCAGCTACTGTGAGGCGGACTCTGCTGTTTGGTTGTTTTTTTTTGGTGACCATATATCTGTGCACAAAATTTCCAAACCAATGCTGAACTTTTTTGTTGTTAACTCGTTTTTGGAAGCATTTCCTCCATTCCTCGACTTGTTCCCTACAAATTTGTTCCGTAAGAACAGGCTGTACCTGTTATGAGAAGTGGAAATTTGCAGGTAAATTACTGATTTTAAGGTTCCTCAATGCACCAGAGAGGCTATCAAGAGTGTCTGGGTGCCACCTCATTTCATACGTTAAGTGATTTACCTTCAGCTGCAGGAAAAGCTGTGCAATATCTGAGCCTCCCTCTCCTCTGGCTCATGTCTGCATTTCTCTGCAGGGAAAGAAGGCTCGCATTGGAGGCCTCAAATGAGATTTCAAAGAGTCATATTCTGATAAATATGATCCTTAACCCAGAGGTTTAAGTTTGATGTGCCTTGCAGGTGCAGCACCTTCCTGATCCGTTTAGTGCTGAAGCTGGACCAGAGTGTTTCTGGGCTGCAGCCAGAACAGATTGTGCAGTAATTTACTGAATGTACGGTGAGGCCTTTACAAGCAGAACTATGTATGTCAGCAAGTTACGATATAAGCCTGAACTGAAACAGCCTAATCTTTTAAAAATGACACTCAACATATAAAATATAATGTGAAAGACGTTTTTAACCTTTGTGTTTGGACAGATGTTTTATTATTTCTGAATATACCTAAAACATGTCAAATGATGTGGCTTAACTTAAGTTTTAAACACCCTAGCTTTCACTATAAGATTAACTAATTATTTTATTTTCAGATACTGCAGTGTAAACGATAGTAAAAGTCCTTCTTATCCTATTTTTAGCTTAGCTTGGTCTAGCCTATGTTAGCTTACCTTGGCTAACTTAGCATACATAGTTTAGCTTTCCCTGTTATAATAGAGTTTAGCTTATTTGTGCTGTAACTTACTTAGATTTGCTTTAGCCTATCTCATCTTAGTTTACCTTAAATAAATTTAACCTAATTAGGCTTTAGTTCAATCTAATGTAGCTTAGCGTACTTTAGCTAAGTGTAGCTTGTCTTATTTTATCTTGTCTTAGCTTATTTGTTGTTCATTTACAATTGGCTGAGGTTTTCTCAGTTTTGTTTAACTTAAATTACCTTATTGTACTTTACTTTAACTTCAATTTATCATAGCTTTGGTTAGCTTACAGTAGTTTAGCTTAATTTACTTTAGCTTACCTTAGCTTTAGTTAGCTTATAGCTTAGCTTATTTTAGTTCATCTTTGTTGATTTTTTTTTAGATTGTTGTAGTTTTGCTTTGTTTACATTTTCTTAGCTTATTTTATTTCATCATGACTTTGTTTTCCTTAAATAATTTTAGTTTAACTTAGCTTAGGTGAGCTAGTTTTGATTGAATAGTTTGACATACCTTGTTCAGAATGTTTTTTCCCCACATTTTAAACACAGCAGAATTTGACAGAAAGCTAAAATTAGTTTAGCTTTAAGATTATGACGCTATTGGACTACTCTGCTTTTCACATGCATGATATTTGTTCTTATTTTGACGGACTGTAAGCTGATTGCAAAAGCTACTATTGCCCAAAAAAAGGGTAATAAAACTTTTGAACAGTAATGTATCTTATTCATAAAACCCCACTAAATTGAACAACTCAAGTTTATTTAAAATTTATCTAAAAATTAGAGCTGTCTGTCATTATCTAAACTCTTACAGTTCAACAGAAAACAAGATATTTAATTTTCTAGTGCCTGCAAGAAATCATAAACATAGAAAGCAGGGAAAGTGCAGCCTTTCACCTATATATCTCAACTTCTATCAGCAGTAAACCTATGAACTTTCAATATGAGATTATTATTCTAAAGTACACTTTAGGTTTCTCAGTAAGTTCTCCTTTTCACATTAAACGGAGAGAGGCCGTTGTGGTGTCACCAGTACTTTGTACAGCTGTTTTACTTCCCTCTTATCATCCCAGCAGGGTATGCGCTCCCTCCCTCCTGCACTCTGATTGGCTGAGGTGAACAGGGTGTTGTGTTCGAGGCGTACCGCATGGCGTAGGAGGCAAACGATAAGCTAAACCTCGTGGGACGACAGTGAACTTGTTCGCAGTGGTGCACTGTTATCCTGCAGCAATTGATGAGCCTGATACATTTAATTGGGGTGGTCCGTTTCCCCCCTCACCTCCTCCCGCCACTCTCAAAATACCCTCCTTGTCATTTATACCGTGACTGTAGGCGGATTGGGGGGATGAGAGTAAGAGACGGGGCGAGGCGATGAGAGGGAGAACAAGATCCCCCCACAAAACAGAGATAAAGAAAAAATGTAATACTTCCCCATTTTCCAGTGCTCCTTTCATCATTATTCAAAAATTAGTTTTTAATGCAATGAGTAGCTCCAATCATGTTAAGGTCTGCATGATTCAGATAGTATCATAATTACAATTAGATTACATTACCGCAATCAGAGAAAGGGGGGATCGTTAGGAGAAGGAATATAAATTGCTTTAGTTTTACAAGTACTGAGCAAGCAGAAATTTGAATTAATCTCCACTTAAACATCTTCCCCCTTACAGAACTGCAAAGCATGCTGGTTTCTTTCAGGCCATCAATACAAATTAAGAGAGAACTATGATTTTTTTTTCTGTCTTTTGAGCATCTTTACAAGTTTTACTCAGAAAGATGACATTTACTTCATCATCCGCTCTTACTTTGGGTTAAACAGTTTCTAAAGTTGGTGTTACGTTTCAGAGACCTCTATTGCCCCCAGGGGTAAAATCTTTATCTGGTTTTGCCCTGCAACAACTCTAAAGTGAATTACAGACCAAACTGTAGAAAAACTACCAGTTTCAGTCGATATCAGCCACTTTATACAACCGATCCTGCACCTCCTTCAGCTATAGCTCTATAGGATAATGGTACGGTTCAGTTAGAGTGGAGTTACTTGCAGTGACAGTCCAACTGGTGTTGGAAACTCTTTCCTGAGCGTAAACAGGCTTGCCATACCACTCAGTTGAAACGAGGCATTGGTTCTGTCAAATGTTGTCCAATATTTTGTTGTCAGTAATGCGGTAAGAGTACCGTGAACACGGAAAAAGGAATAATGGAAAACTTCTTTCAATCTCCTGAAATTCCGAGTAAGCTGGTTGAAACTTTGTCACAGTTGGGTTTTTAGAGAGTACAACGGTCCCAAACACATGGTGTGGGAATAGAAAATTTGGACAACCAATTTGGAATGAATTGTTTGAATAACAACTTTTGGAAGGTAATTTACACTTTCAAATGAGCTTGGGAAGTTTAGTAACATGCCTTTACGTCTTCCTTTGTTCCCATTTGTCCATTTATTTTCCTTTGTTTAAATTTCGTGGCCATCCTTCATGATTTGCATTCATAAAACACACGTGGAACCAGACATTAACGTCCTTGGCGTCCTTTATGAATGTGTCCTTCAGACCGTTTGGTCACATTGTGCAGGATTATCCCAAACTGCAGAACAGAATGCAAAAGGAATGAAATAAAAACCATCAGTGGGATTGTTAGGGGATGATGAGGTCTGAAGTTAGCAAATCCCTGATCCACTAATGAATTAAGACTCCAGTGAAGAGTGGCGGGCCTTTCTTGATGATGGCTGACAATTTCTGAGCTGCTCCTTTTTACTTTCCAGACCA
Organism: Poecilia reticulata; assembly: GCF_904066995.2. Taxonomy (NCBI): domain Eukaryota; kingdom Metazoa; phylum Chordata; class Actinopteri; order Cyprinodontiformes; family Poeciliidae; genus Poecilia; species Poecilia reticulata. The sequence continues at coordinate 12,761,486 of NC_088831.1, read as the reverse complement.
ACTACTTAACCACACTTAATTAAAACAAAGCCTTTCCTGTTCAGCTCACAAATTGCAGTTTGACCATTTTTTCCAGGAAGGGTGGGTGCTCATTTACTGCATATCAGTTACCTTTTTTCCCTTCCCGTCTCAGGACACGACTGGAGATTAATGTGCACTTCTAAATTACCACACATGCTGGGTATTTATCAGCTCTGAGAACAATCCTGCAGATTCATCCCCAGCGCTAAGTGCGGGAATATTCATGAAAAAGGGGGAAAAGGAGTAATTTTGTGCCCTCTTTGATGATTAAAAAAGGAGTTTCTCATTCCTGCTCATTTTCTTTGTGGGTGTTTTGGTCATTGTGTTCTTGTGTCTCCACTCAGAAAAGGACAGGCTTCATTGTGGAGGCAAATCCTTCTTAATTTAGCTGAAAACACGGACTTGTATTTATGGGTGAAAAGAAACAGCGATACATTACGGTCAAACAATGTGATAATGGCGATAGGACGCCGCATTGTGCTTGTTTGTAAAGCCGTGGTGCAGATGCCCATAATGGACCGGCATTCAATCCCTGACTTCAGTAATGACTTGGGTAAACAGAGCTTTCAAAATGAGTTTCTAAATCAGTGCATGGAGGCAAAAGGAAGGGGGAAAAAAACAAAAACAGAGGGGCTGGGGGGCTTGTGGTCCTCGACACCCTGGCTTTAATCAGGCATTAGGAAAAGGGAGTGAAGATGTTATGAAAATGCGGCGCTGGCCTTTGTTCGGCGTCTGTCATGGCATTGACTTCCCTGACACAATGCTACAATGCATGACGGATCAAAGTAATTAAAGTTCCAATAATTTACCTTCCTCTGTTGCGTGTCAAGTCTGCCAGACCGGCTGCTCTCAGGCCCTTCATTGATTTCCTCACCACTATCAGAGCACAATCCTTAAACACAGAGAGACTTGAGGGCAGGGCCTCAGTGTGTATGTGTGTGTGAGTGTTTTAATAACTTTCCATGCTCATATAATAGCAACGCTTCAGATGTTTAACCATTAATGATCACAGACAGATGATGGAGATAGAGGGACGAGTGCATGTGAACCCCCCTCGCCCATTCCCTCTGTGTCAAATCACTATGAAGTTCCTGTCAGTATTCCTGCTTCATGCTCAGAGACGAAGAATTGTGTCTCCACCTTGTTAAAATTCAGCATCAGGCAGGAACAACTTGCCTTTATCCCCAAATCCACTGAGGATTTAGGCACCAGTTTGCAAGAGCTGTGTGTTGAGGAGTGACTCTGAGGCAGAGTTCTGGTTTAAGACTTGGACATACTCGGACATACTTCACTCGGCGTAGTCAGAGGCACAAGTACGCTCAACGGTTTTCTATGCAACACTGATAAGATTGAGAGTCGGCGCCATTTTGTAGACGAAGTGGAGTCAAATTTTGAAGAGATCAGAAAGCATACGATCGGTAAAGGAATACAGAGAGCAAAAAATATGTGAGAGGAAATATCTCAGACCCTCAGTAAGGATGAGGCACCATGTCGAATCTGATGATGAAATCTGAACCGTCCACCAACAGCATGCATGCAGTTCTCATGACTCAGAATGTGGCCACTAGCATGTGGAGTTTTCACACCTGATAGTCCACTCGATTCGGTTTGATTGATTGCAACAATTGGTGCATTTTCTGCTGCTGCATTTCACTTTCACACTGGACTGTATGGAATTTAACCAAACCTTTAGATAAGCCTATTCCCCCCCTTGCCTGAGGGGGCGCTGCACCAAGAATCACAACAGGAAATGACATGAAGACGACACTGAGTGCAACTTCCTTCTTCATGAAACGTAAACAAATGTAGAGAGGCGTCAGATTTTAAAGGCCATTTGTCTTTGGCAACTCACACTAGTGCTTGCTCTGCACATTTGTTTTGGTTGAATTTACCCAGAATGCCCTGCTTTGCAGACCATTTCCTGCTTTTAGAGCAGCCTATGGTTTGCCTGGATTCAAACCGCACCAGACTTAGGTTTGATTATGCATTCAAGCCAGACTTTCTAGGCAAACAAACTAGATTAAAGGGGATTAAACATGGCTGGTGAGAACGATGCTATGGTTCAGACAAACAGAGCAAATCCAAACTTCTGCGCCAACGTCGTCCTTCTTGATTCACTGAAGTTGTTTGTTGTCTAATATAACCACTTCACCGTGGAATAGAAACAGCTCAGATTAATCACCAGACGCAACAAAATTGAGATGAAATTCCCACCGATGAGGAAAGCAGGTGAATGACTCCCTGAGTTGGTTCTGCAGTCATGTACTTGAGGTTACTCTGTCTCTGCCGTCTTCGTTCCTCAGTTTCCCCTCTAAGGCATGACAATGTGTCATTGTCATTTTGCAGACGCTTTCAGCTGCATGAGGTGGTGGTGGAAAGAGGGAAGATGAAGGGGGGTCTCTTTTGAAGGCTTACTACCCCCAAAACCTCCTCTCCTCCCCTGACGAAAGTTAAATGGTTGAAGTATTCCTGTTCTGAGATGTGATTAGCATGTCACACATTAAAAATGCCACATTAAATAATCCCATCCTTCAGGCTTTACTTCCTCACCAGGTATTAGCTTAGACGGAGAATAATCCTAAGCTATTTGGGAAGTGGGGAATCCACAAAAAGATCTTGGCACTTGCTGTTTGAATTTCCGATCTGCCTGCTAGGTGCGTTGCTCAACCGTCTTACAGCGGAGACGGCGGAGGAAGCCGAGCCAGGGCGCTTAGAGCTCACCGCCACGGCAGCCAGGTTTTTCTACGTCTAATCTCGTCTCTCTTCCACTCCTCCGTCAAGACGTGAAAAATTTCCCCCGTCGAGGAGTCGAGGTGGGAAACACAGCTCGGGGAGCTTCTTTGTGTAAGTGATGAACACTCTGCTCAGGTCAAGCATGAGTGGGATGCGTTAGCAGATGATATTCTCAAACATAAAGAATCCCGTTTCCAAAAGGAATACGAAGACAAAGGCTGCGTGAAAAACCCAAAAGACGGTATAATTAGTGTAGGGATGGTCCCTTTGGCAAGAGGTTAGAAAACAGACAGGGTACAAACAGATGAAAGAAGATGAGCCTTCAGAAAAATACACAGAGACGCAGTGCATTCTGGGAAAAAACACCTTTAAGAATATGATTAAATTACAGCTTTTATAGAAATATTTCTTATTTTTCCAAACTCTGATTTTAAATGCTGTAAACATGAATGAATGGATGGACGGACGGACAGACGGACGGAGGGACGGAAGGATAAACGATTGTTGGATAAATAGTGACGATGAATTAAAGTGATTTTTAGTCGCTGAGATGACAAATCAAAAACATCCCAAGCCCAATCAGGCTTTTCATCTCAGTCCAGGTTCATTAAACACAAAATATTACTAATCAACAATAAATCCCTACTTTTGTTAAATCACATTTCTGTAAATCTGTCACAAACTTTAACCACTGTAACCAGTGACTCAGCATTCTCAGGGTCATCTGGTTCTTACATGACTCAGCAGGTTGTTCCTATTGATTCTAAATAATATGATGTGTGTTGAATTTTTAGTAAAAACATTTTCTTAGCAAGAATTTTAACAGGTAAAATCACATGCAAATAAAAAAATAAGTCAGTTCTTTTAATCTGCTTTTTCACTTTGTTGTGGTAGATTATCAGTGATAGTTTGTCACGGTTCTGTTGGGAATGTGACGCTGCTGCTGCTCATGATGATGATGATGATGATGAGGTGATTTTTAACCCTGATAAATCCCCAGCTCTTGTGACTTCTGATGCAAACAAACAGATTAAACAACAACAACATGAGCTTGAAGATGAATCGGAGCAGGAGCGAAGTCTTTGTCTTCTGTGGCAAGTCAAAGATCGCCTGGAGTCCCGTGGAAATGATGCTTCAGTCAGAAAGTAGACATAATGTTCTCCTTATGCGCTGCTACAGAATGATGAGCGGGATGACGTGAGATCTGATCACAAAACGCCCTGAAGCCTCTTTTTGCTATAGCCCTCAGAAACATAACAACATCATCATCTCCATATTCTGTGTCAAAAACCTTCCGAATAAACAATTTAAATAAAAAATACTATTAAAAGATCTGAGGTTTTGATACAAGTACGAGAGACAAAGATGTTTTCTGCTCGACTTGGAGGTCACTGCCCTGTGGCAAAAGATGGCTAATTATCTTCGTTCAAATAGGTTACGGTTGTCATTACTTCTGGTCACATGATTGCATTCATCCAACATGTTTTTCTCCCTTTTTTTATCCTCGCACCACAATGGAGCTACAGACGTTTGGGGAACTCCTCTGAAATTCCCCCCGAAGTTACACATTTGTTACGCCGTCACAAGCAGTTCAGCGGTGCAAGGTCGTGACCCGGGTTAGAGGTTTTAAAAAACAAATTTATTGCATGCTTGCAAGGATTTTTACCAAATGGATGGACTGAAAGACGACACATTTGACTAAAGAAGAAGGAGCAGGTTTGACCTTCGAATTTGGCCTTCAGGAGCAAAAACGGTCCTGCTCCGGTTCTGCCTTCAAGCGATTCACTTCAAAGAAGCCAAACTCTGGCATCCTCATTAATTACACTGTCTACAGCCTACAGAAGCCACTACGCTTCCCCTGAAGCTTTACGTTGATTTATTTCCAAATACTTATCAAGCATCCTTTTATAGTTCAGTAAAACGGCCACAACCAAGACTACCGAGAAGTTTTCTGTTGCTTTATTCTGGGTAAAGATTGTTACTCATCTGTTAAACGACAACCGAGGCGTTTTCTTACAGTCAGAATTGAAATATGAGTCATTGATGAGTTAAGAAGATCGCAAATGTAACATAATTAACTGCATTTTAGCTGCTAGCGTCATTGTGCTACAAAGAAGCATTGGAAGCTAGCAGCTAATTGCTACAACGATTAGCTGCTAGCCAACTCATGATTTCTGTGTCCATGAATTATTAGAGGGTTAGGGTTTTCCACAACTGCAAAAGCAAACTCAACTTTTAGCTCTAAAAATTAATGAAAACTGTATAAAAGTATGTTAGTTTATTTTTGTTAAGTTTTTTTTTTTTAGAGGAAAATCAAAATGTTTTCTAAAAAAAATTCCAATAAATTCACTGTAAAACTTTCCAACATTTCATTGTATTGTTTCCAGGCAGCTAGATTTGCTTAAGTTTGTAAATTGATAGATTTTCATGTTTCCTGAGCTTTTTCTAAACTAATATAGTCATAGTTATCAGCTTGTATAGCCAAATATAAACATCATTAGCAAAAGATTAAACTGAGCTAAGACAAAATAATAAAATCCAAAATAAACTAAGATGAAAGACAAAACAATGGAACGTAAAACAAAATAATCTAAAATTAAGGTAATCAAGGATGAGATAAATTAGGAGAATATACAAATCTGCACTAAGATAAACTAAAATAAGATCTACTTTCACAGCTTTTTTGGAGAAACATCATTTTCTAAAGCCAGTTAGCTTAGCGGTTAGGAAGAAAGTTAAGCCAGGTGGATAGAGGCTGGAGGAAAGTGGTTTAACTTAACAAAAGAATCTTTGAAAATGTTAAAATGTATCCAGATTTATTTCAAAGTCACAAACCAAAAGGTTCCTCAGACGTTTGACTGTTGAAGCTCAGTGTCCACAAGAAGATCCTTGTTTTAAAACCCTCACTTTGTTTTTTTTTTTTACACATTTAAGGAAACAAAAAGAAGATGTTCCCCAGCAACAAACTCACACAGTGCATCCATTTTATTCCAAATGCGGCTCTATTATACAGTTAATTATTTCATTAATGGGGCTATTTTCCTCCGTTTTCTACAAGCGTGGACTGTAAGTCAAAACCAGCCTCAGAGCTGAGCTGGAGGCAGAAATGAACAATGATCTCTTTACATTTTTTCATCTGGATCATTTTCACTGCAGCTGGGTGTATTTTTGGGGAAGCAGAAACAAAGGAGTCCATCCATGAGAAGAGCTGGACGTAGGACTTAAATCATATTTATGGGACAGAAAGGTTAGTTTTATTCTCTCAGGAATAAAGACGGATGTAAAGCCAGGTGGCGGATGATGCTCGGAGGAAAACAAACACCCCTTTGGAGTTTGTTGCATGGCTGAACATTGTCCATCCACTGTGGGCCTGTGGTGACGAGACCCAGGGCGCCAAAAGAGCAAAAACCACCATGTGTTCGGCATCCAGCGTGTTTTCTTTCTGTTTTTAAGCTTTGTAAACGGATTTTCCTGACAAAAAATAACAGAGTTTAGATTTCCTTCACCGTTATTTGTGCAATTCAAGAGGCGTGTAATGCCATTAATGCAGTTACCCTGTTAAGTGTTATGCAAACGCAAACACGGCGGAAACAAAGCGTCTCCTCTATTTGTCTTTGACAATGCACGGCTGGATTACGCCCAGAAACCATGAGTTATTCAATTTCCACCTGGAAAAGCTTAGCTGGCATTCATCATATTATGAGCGTATCTGCTCGATTGGATATAATTCACACACCTCGACGGAAGCTTACACCTGCTTGAGGGAATTAGGGCTGAGGCCTTTAATAAACGTTTAAACCTGTCAGACAAATGAGATAAGTGCATTCATGACCTGTTCCTCCTGTTCGCCGCCTTAATACCATCTGAGGGGGATTCCTTTTCCCGTACCTGCGGAAAGTCGAGTGCGTCTTTTGGGCCGGCGGGGAGCCAATTCCCTGTCAGAAGCAATTAGGGACGTGCTTGACGAAGGTCACTGAGAGTCATGGGAAGTGACAGGAGTGACGGTATTTAGAGAGGGGGAAAAGATGGAGGAAGAAGCTAGATTTCTTTCCTTATCATCCATAATAAAAGCCTCCTCTTCAGTGTGTGTGGGGGTGTGTGTGTGGGGGTGTGCGTGCGTGTGTGTGCGTGCGTGTGTGTAAGGAGGGAGGGGTGAGGCCTGCTGAAAAAGACAGTAAGCGGATGCAAACTTCCCACTGAGAGAATTTCTCCAGGTCGAATGCAAAACGTTCCCGACTAATCATCCGCGCAGTGGAAACACCAGCTGCGGCCCGTGGTAGGATTATCATTCTCATAGACCTCTCGCTGAGCTTTTAGCTAAATGAAAAATCTGCTCCATAGCCTAGGGAGAAGGCAGCGTGCAGATAAGAAGGAAGAGTGTTTACCGAGAGGCAGCGCCGGTGAAAAACAGAACAGGTTTTTTTTCCCTGTTTTTACTCAGCAATGTAAAAATGGTAGGAGAAGAAATCATTAAGCTGGGAAGGAAGGGAGGAAAGATCAATGTATTTACACGATTCATTTGTGATAAAGTTCTTCTGGGCTCATTAATTTTATGTTTCTGTCTACCTTCTGTCCTCGGGGCAGCGTGCAATTTGTTATTCTATTGTTCTGTTTCCTGCAGAAAGCTGGCTTTAAGATCCGCACAGAAATAGAAAACAAAATCCAGCAAAGTACTGGCACAGGATCTGAGATGTGCATCTTTTCTCAGTTGATCATCTGCTGTATGTCAGGATTTCAGCTAATAGCTCCCTGGGAATCACATTCTTGGGGCTAAAATCCTGTTTTCTGAGAAACTCTGTTAGCTTTGGTAGTAAAAAAAATACCTGAAGAAATTGAAATAAGAAGCAAAACTAAAACTAAAACCATTCCCAAGATGATAGACTGTAGAAGGAAGGAACCAATCTCAGTTAAACTGAATAAATGTAATAAATGTAATCTCCGATTTCAGAAATCAAGAATTAGATGAATCAAATCCTCTAAAATATCTGAATTAAATTCATGTATTTAAGTTCTGCTGGTAAATTTTGTGATTTTTGATTCAGATCTTCTGGAGTCGAACAGCAGTGCTAAATCAAGCAAGGCTAAGATTAGCTTAGATTAGCTAAACCCAAGCATCCTACTTTAAAATACATTATACTATACTAAGCCAAGTTAGAAGGTAAACTGTTCTAAGATTAGCTAAACGAACTCAAGAAAATACAAGCTAAACTAAAGAAATATAAAAAGAAAAGCTAAAGTAAGTTTTATAACTAACTGAGCTACTAAATCGGGATAAACGAAAGTAAAATAAACTAAGCTAAACCTAGAAATGTGAAGATAAACTAGTCCAAAAAGCTCGACGAAGAGAAGGAAAGAGAAAAACTGATCACAGAAAAGCTAAGCTAAGCTAAATTTAACTAAACTAACAACAAAAAAGCTAAATAAGGAAAAGATAAGACTACTAGTAGGTAAACTAAACTACTAATATTAGGTAGACAAGAAATATGATAAACTATACTATGGAAAAAACTAAGACGAAAGAATAAGCTACTCAGCTACACTAAGAAAGCAACAGACAAGCTAAACTAACTTTAGCTAGGAAAAGATAAGCTAAACTAAACCAAACTAAGATTTAAAAAATTAACTAAATTAAGCTAAGAAGCTAAACTAAATTAAGATAGGATAAGCTAAATTACACTAAGAATGGATTAGCTAACCTAGCTAAAACAAGTGTTGAACCATTTCTTTCTTTCTTTTCTGAAAATCTAAATATTGACATGATTTATTTGTGATAATGTTCCTTTAGATTCATTTATTTCATCTTTCTCCACTTTTTTCCTTACTTCCTGTGAAAAGCTAAGCTAAGATTCCGGATCTCAATCGGAGGCAGTGGGATAATCGGATTGCTGTCCGGCAGCAGCAGTCACTTTTGGGCTGGATCAAATGAAATAATCAGTTTTAAATTGAGGCAGAGGTCAGTAATCTTATGAGGCTCTTTGCCCTCTCTCACACACACACAACCTAAGGGTAATGGATCTCTATTAGCACTCTATTACCGACATCTGTAACAACGGAGCAGAGCGCCAAACACCGCTAACAAGGGCAATGTATTTGGAAGTCACTAGCCGGCTCCCTGCGGACGCTGCTTCTCATTATGAAGCTATCAGGACCGTTCTGTTTGCCCGGACGCTCCGGTAGAGGTGGGAGAAGATGGGGCACTGAAATAACAATTAAAGGGGCCCACCACTAAGCTGTTAGGGGCTTTTGGAAAGGTCCCAAGGGCACCCTTGAGGTCCAGTCTCTCTCGACCTTCCTCCTCTGATCCAGCAAAGCCTAAGCAGGAGGTTAGTTTATTATTACGGACTCTCTAATTTGCCGAGGTTTGGAGTCAAACGTGAGTGGGAAAGTGCGTAAATGATTTACAAAGCCGAGTGCTGGTGTAAATATTCCTGAGGAATGCCACTGAAGTCCTCGATTTCTCATGCTCTGCTCGGCTCTTAATCAAATAAACCTCAGAGTCTAAACGGAGACCAAACCAATTCTGCTTCGGAAAATAAAGCGCCTCTCTGTGAACTAGTTCAAAGTGATTACTCTGATTATAGCTCAGCACAGAGGCATTAGATACGGTGTCTGTCAGAGATATTCTCATCCTGACACAGGTCCCTCACAGGATCCGAAAGCGCTAAAGGTGTCGCAGTCAGCACAACACTGCCGGTCACAATGCCTTCAGATAAACACAGAGAAGAAGCAGGGATTTAGATTAAGTCAATCGCCGCCTGCCGCTGACCGTATGTTTGCTGTCAAACAATGTGGAAATATCAGCAGCGCGATGAGGCTTTAATCCAATTGGCATCGGAGCAAAACTTGTAAACTAATCTGTGCATTAGCCCAGCTGCCAGGGCGCTCTGGAGACCTGGAGTTTTTGGGGGCTGTTTGTCGGCCGCCTGTGATAAGAACCGCCAACAATCCCATCTGAAAAAGTGAGCTTAGTGAGCTGCTATTCTTCTCCACTTAGGCCATTTATCACTCTACCTGTCTCTGAGACCTATTTAAGATTAAGGTCAGAGCAGAGTTCTTTGAATACTTTTAAAATTCATAAGTCAAGAGGCTTAACGCGATTCTTCATAACAATGAAAAGTCTAATATTTTATGTAAGAATAGCTGACAGGAGATTTTTTTTTTTTTTTGCTCTATTTTGCCCTATCAGAATATAAATACACTCGCAGTTTGACAAGAAGGAAGACGAGGATGTTTATTCTTGATGGACACAAATCCAACCCAATCACCCAGAGGATGGAGAGGAAGAGGTGCTCTCACATCTGTATTATCCCCAGCTCCCTGTTCCTTTTTTAAACATCTGTTGTGTGAAGTTGCACAATATCTGAGGTGAAATACAGCCGCCGCTGTATCTCCTGTTGTTATTTTAACCAGATGAATACATTACAGCTGAGCTCTTAAGCTTGAAGGACGGATAAAGAGGTGCAAGATGCAAGCGGTCCTGAGTTTAAGGATTCAAAACTAAAAAAAAGAGAGCTGAAAGTAGGAAAACTGTAAAGGTTTATATCAATAAAGCAAAAATGTAACTATAATGTTGATTTTCATGAAAGAAAGAAAAAAGCTTAAAGAATCATTTATTTAAAAGAAATTGATGATTTTCAAGATGACATTTGACAAAATGTAATGTTTATTGTTTCATAATTGTATGATGTTTTATGGTGTAACTGAAATGTTTTGTACAAATAAGCAGAATTTGAGTATTTTTATGCCATAAACCTGACAGATTTTAAACTCAAGTATTACTCCTATGAAAATAAAATATATTTTTTTGAGTTAATTGAAGTTTTAATAAGTTATCCACAACTTTAATTTATCCAGAGTGTAAAACTTACTTGACATATAGAATGATTTTACTTTAAAATGGGTAAAAGGAGTGAAAATGACATTTAAATAAAACAGATTTGTGTTTAAACTTCTTTAACTAGTAAAAACTCACAAAAATATTTAACCTTTTCTGTTCTACCATTAGAAACGTAAACACGTGGCGTTTATTGTCTCTTTAGTCTTTTGGTCTGATGAGAAACAAAGGAAGGTTGCTAGGTAATGGGCGGAACGCTTCTGGGGTTGATAGGTAACGGGGGGGAACTCTTTTGGGGTTGCTAGGTAACCCCAAAAGTTACCTAGCAAGTTACCTGGGGTTGCTAGGTAACCCCAGAAAGAAGGATTTGTAGAAAGCTCCTTGTATCCCCTGTTAAGTACAGTGGAGGATGTGTGATGCTGTGGTCTTTATTTGTTCCCTATTGGGTGAAATCAACACAGAAGTGGATACAAATATTACCATATATTTAATATGTAAAAATATTTGTTTCATGCATGTTTTTGTTAAAAAAATATATATATTTTTGCTTCTGCAATGAAAGGTTAATTTATTTGAAGGCTTTTTGTGTCAATAAGTGTGGAGGGAGATGAACGTAGGAACCCTGAACGGAGAAGGAAAACTCCGCCTTTGTTAATCAGAAAAATAAATAAAGACTGATGGGATTCATGGTGCTTGATTACAGAAATGAAACATTCTTTTCCTGGGGTTTAAATTTGTTCCAGTGCTTTTCTGAAATGTTTGGTTGTTTATTTTCCATTTCATAGCTGGTGCCAAGCAAACCAAGAGTTTTTCTGGACCTTTAGATCAGAATGTAAACCTGCAAAACTCACTGGAAATAAAACCCAAACATCAACAATCGCAGGAGATTTCACAAGGAACAAAAAACCAAGTAAAGGAGTAAAAAACTTAAAATGCATAAAGAAGAAGAGGCCCTGCTTATTCGCCCACACACTTGTCCTGTTATTAATCTATACTGCAGCCCGTTCCTATAATGCGGAGTAAATCCCAGAGCAGCTCAGCGGTGCAGTTAGCCTACAAGTAAAAGCGCATGCCTTGCAGTCTTGGCTGCTCGCCACCAGCTGGTGCTCCTGTCAGCTGTAGGTAAAAGGAAAAAGAGAAACGAGAATGTTTTACATAGTTGAAAAGCCGAGGGACTGCTTTTGGACCGATGTCAAATTCCTCCTAAAAAACTCTGGGAATCTGGGAGGGAACGGCGGTGGAAGGATGGCTGCCACGGAGGTCAGATACAGCTCCGAGTGCAGAGCCGCACCGCAGTCTGGTTTGTTAGCGCGTTTAAAAAGGACATGTGCTGCGAGTTACCAAAGCAACAACGGTGCACATCCTGGCTAACTCTACCAATGCAAATGTGCCTGACTGCAGGTGTTTTCAGGGTTGTCTATGGGTCAAAAACATACATTATTTAGAAATATTGCTCCACATACACCAACCCAATCACTTGAGATTTCTATCACGTTCAGTTTAATCTTTCCCTAAATGCATTTTGGGAAAATAAAATACTCATGAATTTGTTGTAATGTGACAAAATATGAAGAAGTTCAAGAGTTTTTGCAAGGTAATATATCTTCTTAACCACTTGCACCTTTTTTTGGCATCTTTGTGAAATATCAGGCATGTCCACAATGAACTACACATTTATTTGAATTGTTCCGGTATGAAAATTAAGGCAATACTTCAAAATAAATGAAAATTAAACATGAAACATGAAAACACCTAAAATATACACATTGTGTGAATATTCTCTAAGAAAGTAAGCAGTTGCAATCGAAAACATTTAGAAAACTACAATACAGAATCTTTTACTGAACCAAACTTCATGGAAAAGCAGAAAAGTGTTAAAGTTTTGGAGAGGTATTCGTTGATAAAAGTCCAGGCAAACCTTCCAACTTAGCCATTTTGGTGCCATGTTTGCCATTTAAAATTGTTCAGGTTCTTTTCCCTCACTTATATTTTACCATAGATGGTCATTCCAATTAATAATAGACTTCTCTTTAGCCTCAATTTTTATGATCGTAGATTCAAAATATTTGCTTTAACATGGATTAAAACCAAAAAACACCAAAGATAGGACTGAAAGATCCTCATCTTTGGCTGCTGGGTTCATGATTTTGACATGTACAGAAGCGACACCGAAGGAAAAAGCATCTATTTCTGTCGCTTAGTATTGGAACTGGGTGTCGTCATTGTAGAAAATATTGTTTCTGTTATTTATAAAAGCAATAAAAATGCATGTATTAGTTAAACAGCCTGGTCATAATGGGAAAAAAATAAAACAAAAGCTTGAGCCAACTTTTCCAAAATTCACCAATCCCATTTAATATTTTTCTCTTCATTTTACTTGCAGGATGTCACAATATTTTCATTTAATTTTATTTACCAACACAATCAAGCCAAAATGGCCACTAGTTTCTCCTTTTTGATTGAAATAGCTCAAAAAATGTGATTTTTTTTTAGATATTGTTACCAAATTTGAACTTATAGTAGTAAGTAGTTGTATCTATAGTCTAATTTGATTTATGGGTCAATATATTTGGCCATTCATGTAAAGTTGCATGGAAAAAAATTAAATAAATCCAGGCGAGGGGAAAAAATGACATTGGCGTTTTTAGAGATTTTGTGGTGAATATTCAAGTAAAACCTCTGCAGTTCATTTTTTCAAACTTTCTAATTTAGCGTCTAATGATGTCTTCTGCCGTCCACCTAACACCAGCATCAGTATCTTCTAGGACTTAATAGGTGGAGGAGCCGACCTCCTCTCATTTTCGACCCATAATGTAATGAATGCCACTTCAATTAGCACAATCACTTCACGTTTCAAATGGAAACGCTCCTCCGTAAATTACAACCTAATCTCAGCCACGCCGGATTTTCCAGGAAACGGGGGGAGAAAAGTTCATTTGGGTACAGTAGCTGACAATACTTCCTCATCACCTTAAGGCCAAATTTAAATTCACCATTGAAACATAAACCCTATTTTCTCCTTTCCCTCCCCTCCCTCCAATCAAAATGAACCAACCTAGGCCCCAGCTAATTAAGTTTGTGAATATCTGGACCCTAATTAACATATTTGTGAGACAGGCAGACGCAGGGAGGGCCGAGAAGGAGAAGCCGTGTTTGCTCACAGCTTGATGCGGCGTCTCCGCGTGTCGGGTTGAAAAGGAAAGTGAGGCACGTTCAGAGAGACTCCAGGTTTGAACCAGGCTCCTCCGAACGCGGAGGGGGAGCGGGGAGAAAATGCCGGTAATTGGATGACCGTCTTATTATCCCTTTGTTGGTTGCAATTCCCTGATTAGCATTTTGGAATATTTTAAATTATAATCCAGGAATTAGGGGATTTTACTGCTGTTTTCTTTCACCTTCTTCCCCCCCTTCTTCTTTCCAATTAGCTAAGCAGGAGGATGAGTCCTCAGAGGTTTCAGACCGATGTTTCCAGGTAGAAACTTGTGTTAGCATTTAATAAACATTGTGTCAGATTTAGAAACAGCTTTTACCTGGATTTACCTCCTGAGCTCGTTTTCTGCTTCCACACTCTCTTGCTTCCCTTCTTACGCTGTTTTCCACAATCAAAATCAAATATTTACATATTAAATTGTGTGTTTCACAAAGTCCCCATTGTTGCAGAGAGGTGATTATCTCCACTGATTTTTGACAGGCTGGTATTTCTGGGCGTTTCCTGTTTATTTAGGTCAATAGAAGGCGACATTTTGCAATAAACTGCGTTTGGAAATCTTTTGGTCTGATTGTTTGCGTGACCCCAGGCATTGTGAACGTGAGGCTGAGAGTTTCATGACAAGAGGAGGTGTGTGTTTCTGTTCAGCACATGCAAATGTAAATACAGATGTATGCAGCCCTTTGCCTGGCTGTAAATGTAGATTATGGAGTCTAATCTGCGTCCTAACTCTCACACTAATAGGTGTATTAAAGTAAATCCAAAAGATTAAGAGAGAAAATGTGTTTTGTGAAAGAAACATGCAGGAAAAAGTGTGGTGAATTACTTATTCTGCATAAAATTGATTAAAGAGTTTGGCACACAATGCCTATCTCATGAAAGCAACAGAAGACGATTTAAGGCCATTTATTCATAAATAAAACTGTGAAAATCATAGATGAAATAATATTCCTGCAGGAGTTATCGCTTCATCTCAAAAATAAACATCTGTCGGGGGGAGAAAGTAAATTAAAAAAATACAATACTTCCAGTATCATGTATATCGATGAAATATTTGACTAGCTAAATGGACGCTAACTGGCTTTAATGCAGAGTCCTGAGATGTTAAAACTCATGAAGGATGACGGTAAATGAAGAATCAGAAGTGAGTCATCAATTAAAATATATTTTTACAAAATATAAACTAGTCTGAATGAAGATTTAAAAAATAAAAAATTAAATTCTCAGTGAAGCGTTAGAGGAATAATGTCTGTTATGTGATAAAAGAGTTTACCAAACATTAGTTTTAAGGCTGCTTGAAAATAATCTACATGTTTTACTAACATATCTTAGGTTAAACACTCCAGAAAATGTGGATTAATCACAGATTCTATCGTTATATATTGGTGCAACTCAAACTAAAACTGGAAATGTTTCCATAAGTGATTAAAAGATTGGATAGGAAATTATCAGGGAGGCTGGAAGAATCAGCAAAGGAGATTACAAAAGAAAGGAACAAAAGGAATTGATTAAAGATGGTTTTACACACTGTTCAATCATAGGGTGTACTTACTTTCTAATAAGATTGTACTTCCTTTCAGTGCAGCATGTTTGGATTTCACGTCTCATTTTAACAGTCCGGCACGGCAGTGGAGGTGTGATGATGTGGGAGTGTCTTGCAACAGATTCACACCAATAAACAGTTTAGTATTCACATAATTTCCTGTGAAACATAACCAAATTATTGCAGAAAATGTGAACATTTTTCCTTAAATGTTTCTAAAATATAGTAGAAAATTGGGAAATTAAAATAATTAGCTGCAATGCTACTTGAAAAGTTATTGGCTGGTGTTTGCAAAGCAACCAATCCAGAAGAAGAGCAGAAATAAGGTAAACTGTAGAGGAGGGGTGTCCAAAGTGTGGATCGTGGGCCATTTGTGGCCCTTGGAGTAAATTTATGTGGCCCTGGACGCAGTTTACAAAATATACTTTGTGGGTTTTTTTGTATGAGATTTTAATAACAAATTTATATCTTAAATAATACATTTTGAGTAAAAAACAAGTGTTTTTCTTTTTTTGCTTTCATTTTAATCCCACAAATCCAGTGACTTTTTACTCAAAAACTGACTTTGTGGACTAAACAAAGTTCTCAAAATTGAAATCTTGAGCAAGTTAGGAAACTGTACAACTTTGAGATACATTTCCTCACCTTTTAAATCAAAATACATGTTAATTTGTTGCTGAGCTGTGAAATTATTTTGTATTTTTAACTGAAAACAAATAAACTGTGGCCTCTGAGTGCGATTTTACACCCTCCTCTTGTAGATATTAGCTTCTGAGATGCTGCTAAGATGTGTGTATTAATGCAAATTAAGGTATATTTGATTTTTGAGGATATTTGGACTAATCCTTTGAATTCCGGCATAATTATTCCTTCTCCACAGGGGAGCAAAAGGATGCAAAAAGAACAAAGCTAGCTTTATTTACCCGTTTAAAATCGCTCCTGTAAACCTGTTTTTTTCCAACGTGCTTGTGATTTATTACATTCACCTAATAGAAGGAAATGTCATCCTTTCATGCCGAGACACCTCGTGACAATGCCCTTCACCATGCTTTGAATCACACGCCTTCTTTTGTGCAGCTCCCGACACCAAATTGCATTTGTTCCAAGTGTCACGTTAATGTATGAAAAGTTTAAGATGTCAGCGCCGTAATCTGACAGCGGAGGTTTTAGTTAAAGCAAACGCATCATATTGTACTTCTATTAGCAGGTCGCCATTGCACTATTAGTGACATCCCCAAGTCGGTGGCGTGTCACCTTAATTTAAAGTTAAGCACTGTGACAGTTTAATATGCCAGGGAGATGAAAGCCTCCTCTGTTTCGGCGCCGCGTCAAACCTTTTTCAAATGAGCGATAAAAAGGGCTTATTGTTTCAGCGATCGAGAGGAACTGTCTGTCTAATGTGCCTTTCTTCTGCCGCTCCGCCTCGCTCGTCCTCCACCTCCTCTCCAACTTATGGAGATTTCTGTTTTCAAGCCTGAGCGGCGCTACCTAGAGGTGGAAGATTAGGCTGAGTGTTGACTTTAAATGTTGGAACCAGAGGACAAACGGCTGAAACGCTTCCTGTCTTTCCCTCAACAACAGCAGCAGCACTCAGCAAACCCGAGACGAACCGATTCAATGTTAATATCAGCATCAGTGTTGAAAAAAACTGATTCATAATTCCAGATCTGTCTGTGCTTCATTGTTTATTTACAGTTCCTAATTGTGCTTTCTGGACCGTTTGAAACATTTGTTGCAGTATTTTTTTGCATAAATATTGTTTCAGTTTATTATTTGTTTTAAATCGGTTGTTATATTCCTACCTGCAGGGCCGGACCAAGATTGTTTTGGAACCCTGGGCACATTTTCATTTGGGGCCCCCAATACCAACATGTCCACACCAAATGCTTCATCGTTTCTAAGCTCTTCTACTAGAATGTGACGATAATAAGACAAAGAATTAAACTGGACGTAATAACAAATTTAAGTTGCTTACCTGAAGTGCAAAAAGTTGATATGTTAGTTGTATTTTTTGTTTGTCTGTTAGTTGGTGTTAGGTATAGTTCCAATTAACTATTCATATTTTCACATTTTCTGTCAACTTTTCGCATTTTTTAACTGTAAAAGTTTTCTTTGCTGAGGAAACCATGCAGTCTTGTACATTATATTATTGTAATATATGTTATTAATCTTGTTTCTTAAATATCATGTAAGACATTTTTGTTTGAACTTTTATATCTGTTACTGAATTTTCCCTTTGTGGGACAATAAAAGTTGTTTCTGCTTTATTCTAAATTCATTCATTTTGTATCAATTTGTTTTCAGTATTTCACCAAAAATTAGTTTTACAAGCCAGTAAAATCTTTTTTAAAATGGGATGCATTTATTTTTTTTCTTATTTCGGTTCATTTTTCATTCTGAAGCGTAAAAAACTTTATTTAACTTTTCAAAACTGTAAGAAAACAAACTTTTTTGAGAGAAAGGGGTGGTATAATTTAAGAGGAGAAGGAAATGTTAAAACCAAAAAGAGATTTCATTTATCACTGTGTGGATGATGAACCTTTTGGAAATATTTTGCACAGGATGGCTGTCTCTAAGACCAAAAGATGTTTAAATAATTGTGCATTTAGTGATGAAAATGTGAGGATTAAGTGTCATTTACTGTGGGAATAATTTAAGATTTTATCTAGTGTGGGGAGATTAAAATGTTTGTAGGTTGAAGAGTATGATTTTCCAACAAATTATGTAAAATTGAATGTCAACAGGCATGATATGTTCTCCTGTTTCTACTCTCTGACGCGTCATTACTGTAAGCGACACAGGTTGCTCAAACGTCGGCTACAGGTGGGCAATTGTAGAAACAGCCTGGGGGAGAGAAGTACGACCATTAAGTGTTGGTGGAGGTGCTGGGCAGCCAGGAGAAAGAGCAAAGGGAGAATTAGGAGTCCGTTTGCTTCCCCACACTCCCTCCTTTCCACGAGGTGGAGGAAAAACGAGGTGCCGTGAAGCTTGAAAGAGCGCCTGACATCTGAAGTCTTCTGATAGCTCCCCGCGATGCTGGGGAAGAAAAATTAACTCTGACGCCCAGATCAAGCCTCGGGAGCTTAATTACATCAAAGAGAAAGGGATCCTTGTTAGATTCAAGCCAAACAAAACAAAAAGGAATCACTTTCCAAGGCTTTGTTTGACATCTCGGAGATCTGAGGAGGATTATCAAAGGTTGTCAAAAAAATCAGGTTCAGAAAAAAAGCAACCTGAGCGACCAATTGTAGCACTGCAAGAAAAAAAGGTAGCTTCTCCGCCGGCCCTCTGCTTCGCTATTGACAGGGATGACAACGGTCCCACGACGCACCATTATCCTTGACCGTCAAGCCGACATCAAATGGGCAGGGAGCTGTCCCTGTCAAGACGGGAGGAGAGAAAAGCCTCTCAAAAAGTACAGAGCCAAAGAAGAAGCAGAAGAAGAAGCAGAAGAAGAAGAAGAAGAGACGGGCTTTTTACATACGTTGCTTTCCACCTTGCTTTGTCAAAACAGGCTTATTCAGTGTGTACACACGCCTTGAGGGATGTTTCTTTCAAAGGAGCGGGAAAGAAAAGGCGAGAGACAGGATAAAGAATCAGACATGAATCCAACGAGTTGTTCTCTTTTCAAGGGGGCGAAGCTCTGCATATGTTTACGCAAACCTTTACTTCACACTTCAAATGAAAGAAGGGGGGTGAGAGTAAAAAAATAAAAAAAGACGAAGAAGTGCGGTGGTGGGTTGTGATGAAGAGGAGGAGGAAAGGAAAAGGGGGGGGCTTTGAAGCGAGATAAAACAAACCGCTCGTCTGCAACGCACGTCGCCTCATCTTTGTGATGTTGAAATCAAATTGATAAACAAGAGCCTGCGCTTTCAAGGAGTCCTGTCACAAATTCAGGCGCGCTTTCATCCACCGCCGCCGAATCCCACATGGGTAAACTCTCGCTTAGCTACCTCGCCCGGTTCAGACGCTGCTTATTATCATTATGCAGCGTTTTGTGTTTAAAATAATAAAAAAGCATAAAAAGTCTTGCTGGCTCCAGGCAGGTCATACGGAGACGTAACCAGGAAGCAGAAGTAGTTAAAGCAACACATTCAAACTCTGGATTTACACTGAACACATAACAAATCATAACCCCTCCACCACCGTGTTTAACAGCTGGTAAGCTTGGCTAGACGATAAATTGTCCCACAAGTTATTGCGACAAACGATAGTATTGTTGTTCAAGTAAAATAAAGTTGATGGTATAATGAGGACACATTCTCAAAGATTAATAAACTTTAAATTCTGATAAAAATTTAACTCTGGAACTGGAAGACATTTTAAATATTCAAAATAAATAAAACAACAGATAAAATGAATCAAAGAGTCTCTGTAAAGAAAATTACCCTTCAAAAAAGGGATAAGCAGCAGACTGAAAATTTGTATCATCTAGTTTTTGGTAGAAAGAGAAAAACAATAAATCATGCAAATGGAAATTATTGAGTTTGTTTTAATTTATCATGTGATTAATTTGTTTATTGCCTATTGGGACAGGCCTAATTATAAGCTGTGTTTGCTTTTCTTCAAACACATCATGGACAAACGTCTCTTTTCTCGTCTCATCATGAATTTTTTCTTGCAATTTTAAGGAATAGTTCTGGTAAAATTGCGTCTTTGTTCTGCTACTATGACTATATTTTTTAAAATTAAAATAAAATAATTACAAGTTGTTCAACTCACTTAAAGGAAGATTGAAATAAAAGCCATATTTTCTGTCATTTTTAGTTTCCTTTACAGAAAAAAAGCAAAAGAATGGATTATAAATGAGATTTAGTATGAAAAACTGAAAAGTTCTAGATTATTTCCCATAAATGAGAACTTTTTCATCAATATTAATAATATTTATTGACTTAAAACAAGCTCCTATATCTTGCTGAAAAGTTATTTGTAAGTTAGTTTTGTCTTATTTCAAGCGCTTTAGAAATTAGACCAAAAATATTTGCTATAATTGTGCTTTTGCAGGGATTAAGTAAATTTCTTATGTCCCATCGTTTTGTGCTCATTATCTTCGTAGAAGACACTGCAGCCTCTGGTTACTACTGTCTGACGTAAATCCCACTAAATGTAAAAACGTACAGAATATAACACATAAAAGAACTAAAGAATGAAATGCAGAACTTTAACCAAGTTAAATTACGCAAACAGGATGCATTCAGTGTTTTGGGACATGCAAATAAGAAAACACTCATCTGTCACTGCAGTAAGATGCTGCATGCCAACAATACTGGTTAACAATGCCAGAGTTAACTGCTGTGCATGATTTACGGTCCAGACCTGGCTTCAAATGCTCTCTGAAAACCCTCCAAGTGCATTTATTAAGACCGCCTGACTTGAGCAGTAAAGCGTCAGAGATGCAACCAGTTTGGGTGTCCAGAGAGTTGCAGGCCAATGCTTCAAGTAATTAAGAGTTTTGATTTTAATTTGGCCCGAGGCAATGGAGAAGGAAGCTGTCTGGACACAGAGCAAAACGGACATGGATGAATATTTGGCGTTATATTTATATAGAAACAATCCAAATTTCTGAAATATTTATTTTTATTTGAATGATGGATTTTCCAGGTGCATTTTGCTGTTTTTTGCAAGATTATTTAAGTTGAAATGGGCTGTATATTGATCAATTTAGAGTTAATTTTCATCTTCTCTTCAGGGCAACACATAACGCTCACTTAATTGAAGTTAATTATATTCAGTGTTTGCACAGACATGGTTTAGGACATCGGCAAAAGTAGAAGGTTGCTGTTTTTAGCTTCTCAACCCTCTAAATAATGCAGAAATCAGCTGAAGGTTCAGATACCTCTGTGTTCGGACACGGCGAAAGCAGCTTTTCTACACCATGAGACTCGGCCCCCGCCAGCACCTCGTTGCCATTCAGCTCTTAGAGATTCATGAGCGCGGGGCCAGTCAAACCAGCCGGCCTAATCATGGAGAAAACACCACAGGCCATCGGGCCCGGGCGCGCAGGCTGCACTGAGACGCCCTTAATGGCGTGCTTAACCTTTGAACGAGACGCGTGTGAGGCCGATTCCTGTCGGCCCAGACGTCTCGTCAGGGTCCCATCCAGCAGGCGAGGCCTCGATTCCACCATCAGCAGCCAGATCAACCGCAGGCCTGGGGGCGAGCGCTGGGTGACACGCCGAACCCCCCTGTTGTCGGCTTTCAGATGGGACGGCGGACAGAGAGTGTCTGTTTGGGGTGTGGCAGTCCAACACCTCGTCTTCCTCCACTGATTACTTCCATTTGCTCCGACAACAGCTGGGCGATTCATCGATTTCATCAAATAGTCCAGTATTTGGTTTTTGCACCTTGGGTTTTCATACTCCAGAACGGCGGCCATCTTTTCGTTTTTTACATCTTCAAATTATTTGGACTCTACAACAAAATGCAACAGGCTAAGATTGTTTTATCAAAGGGAAATAAAGTCATGATTAAGCCTGTCACAGTAAATCTTTGCAATAAATGATAATATTGTTGTTTAGAGATCATTTACAACTTAAGATTCTCATGAACATTTGAACTATATGACATTTTAAATATGCAAAGTGAATAAAGAAAACATATTAAATGAATTAAGAAGACTCTGCAAACAAAACTGTCCTTCAGAAAAAGATCTAGTTGAGACCAAAACCCCAAACTGAAAACTTTTCATCAGGCAAATGTAAATTATTGAGCGTGTTTTAATTTATCATGCGACTAATTGCTGGCCTAGTCATGGTTTATAAAAAACAGTCGTATAAATACCAGAATATGATGATGAAGTCAAAATAACACAAGAAAGATGGCTTAATGTTTCCAGAATAAAGATGTAACATTTGGAGAATGTAATTTTATATGAACTCCAGCACAATTTCTGCAAAAAATATAATCAGAACATGAAAACCTGCTGTTCGAATGAAGCCAAAGTCACAAAAAAAATTTAAATATAGAAGAACACAAGACTGCTGTTGCATTTAACCACAGTTCAGTAGAGCTGAGAGAGTTTTTATGGTTAAAGATGCAAAGATTTGAGACCAAATCCATGGGAAACAAGCTCCTATAACTTGATGAAAAGTTACTCCCCAGTTAGTTTTGTCTTACACTAACATATCTGCACTAGAAACTACATCAAAAAACTTAATACTTTGTGTTTTTGCAGATGTTTCTCATACATTTGGTCCCAAATCTTTGCATCTTAACCAGAAAATTTCTCTTACTGTAGGTCTGCGGCGAGGTGGTGATTCCTGGAAATCAAAACATTTTCTGTATGCAAACAGACCTGCTCTGGGGTCATCACATTCTAGTTGTGACAGATCTTTCTTTAATGTGTTTTCACTAAATTCATCAACCCACACACTCCGAAGCAGGCCCAGTCACTCAAACCAAGCACAAACAAATAGCTGGAGGCCAACGACCAGATCTGCAGAACTGTCGGTAACAACACTGTAATTGCATTGTTTAGTTTCAGGGGTCGTATCCTTAACCGTAGGATCTCCAAGCAAATCATGTCTTCCTGCCCTTCAGCAGCGCCGACTAAAGAATGCAGCGTCTGGCAGTCGCTGATGAACTTCTCAAAGTGTTCCTAATTGGATCGGACACAGAATAAAGTTAAGGAGGTTATTTTTTTATTTTTTATTTTTTGCAGCGCGTATTCTCGGAGCAGGCTGTGGGAAAAAATGATGTTTATGACTTCTGAAGAAACATTTGGCAGCCAACGGTCATTAAGAGGAGTCCCGCCAAGTGAAAAGTTGCACTCTTTACCAAAATACACACGAAATCAAGACATAAATACTCAGGAGGGAAATGCTGCACGCCTGCCTGAACTAACTCCAGCTCTCTATCATCATTTCATTAATTGCTCCTGAAGTTTATGATACAGCGAGTGATGCACCAACTGGGAAGCAGGAAAACATATTTCCTGGGCCAAATGTGCAAGCATAAACATTTCATTCTGAATGGATCAAGTCATTTTGCCTTCTGTGTCATTTATTGTGTGCAAGAGAAAAATATATTTTTCAAATTCAGGAAAATTTTCTCGTTATAAGAGGAAATATGGACGGAAATTTATGCAAATGAGTCAATTCCCATGTTGTTAGATTATAAAGATCATTACTGTCATATATGTCCAGAGCACAGATGACTCAAATTAATCCAGTGTTTCCATTTGTGTGGGATTTTCTGTCTTCTGTCAGAAACTAATTCCTGATAATGAGTCAAAATTTAATTGTTTGTTTTTTTTTACAAAGGCTTTTTTTTTTTTACTTCCCTTGAGCTCTTTTGTTTTTGTTCATAAAGTAGATATGATGTTAAATGACAATGAAACAAATTTAAACTAGAGATGTGCCGATCAGGTTTTTTCCTGCCGATTCCGATTCCGATCACCCAGGAGGGCCGATCACCGATACCAATCACATAATTATTATTTTTTTAATCATAAGCACTACGGTTACAT
This sequence comes from Poecilia reticulata, assembly GCF_904066995.2. Lineage (NCBI taxonomy): Eukaryota > Metazoa > Chordata > Actinopteri > Cyprinodontiformes > Poeciliidae > Poecilia > Poecilia reticulata. The sequence goes on along the minus strand of NC_088831.1, from coordinate 12,737,680 downwards.
TATGTGGAAAAAGGAATCGTGAATTCACCTTAATTTAGACAAAAACTTGTTTTTAATAACTTTTTCCAAGAAAAAAACAAAACAGGCATTGTGCAAATTGTAGTGCTATCAATAATACTATCTTTAACAGACTGATAACATATGAAGGCTCTGAAGAGGCTAAATAATGCAAAGAGCCAAAATAAAATCTCTCAACATTGCCAAAAAAAATCAAGTATAAAACTTAGCATTCAAAGGCAAATACAGGATCCATTACAATAAACAATCCAGAGTTACTGAATGAAAACTTCCTGATAGCATGGCGGCTAGCTGATTACTGCTGATTCTGAGTGGCTGTTCCTGACTGAGCGGAGTAATTATGCAGAACAGGAGGAGATCGATTATTTTTTTAGAGATTATTTGTCTCATGTTAGGACAGCAAGTTTTAATACGTATGTAAAATGTATTTTTTTAGGTTAGATGCTGCAGAGCAGAAGCGGCTCCGTCTGTGAAATATTACTACCTGTAGCACATAGCAGCGGTTCAACAGTGAGAACAAAACAAGCGTCTTACATCGCAGCTCAAAGACTTAAATAATTTTGCGAGTTATTTGTTCAGCTTTCTGACCGTCATGCTAATCCGGGTGAGTGTTTGTAGCTGTGCGCTGCTTTACCTGCTATCTGATCCTCTATATGTCTTTTTTACTGCAGTGAGCCTCGATGTAGCCAAACTCCGTCAAGTATGGCATTGTTTTTATGTCGTATTAAATTCGTTGTGTTGATGCATTTTGACGTGCTTCACCCCATGTGCTTCAATTTTCCGCCACAACACGCAAACTTCCCCATTCACTCAGTGCGTTATAGTTCCACATCACTTAGGATTTGTTGCTGCGCGTTTGCGCAGCGTGAAGGAAAGAGGAGACCAGCTGCACAGGCAGGCTGAGAAATGAGATGCAGGTGATCGGTATCGGCAACAAGAGACAATGATCGCCTATCACCGATCATACACTTTTTCACAGAAATCGGCCGATTATGATCGGTGGCTGATCGATCGGCACACCTCTAATTTAAACTGATTTAAAACTGTTTACTTTTTTAAATGTCCACATAGGTGAAGTTTAAAAGGCTACTTTTTATGAGAAAATGCATCAGATGGACGGACGGACGGACGGATGCCCATTCTGTCGTCTTTCTACATCGTGAATCAAACGGTCTGTTACTTTTCGGCTCGGCTTGTCTCAGAGTTTTAATGAAACTGAATGCAGATCTGATATTTGGTCCTGACTTTATTCAGAGTTATGGTTAAACTGTCTAATTACCACAAAGACAATAAGAAAAACACGTATTTATCTATTTAATTTAGCGGTTAAACAGCTCTCTGAACGGTCTGGCTCTGCTCCAGCTTGTCCGCTAAGAAGTTGGTGTAATGAATCCAGAAGAAGCTGGATCAAACAAACAGAAGAAAACTTTTCTCCATAAAGCCCTCCAAACTAGAAAGAGACGAGCCCTGACTGACTCCACGTTGTGCCCATCCAATTTGCTTTGTTCCCCCTCACCTGCCTCCGTCATCGCGATGGGGGCCACTAGGGGCCATATTGGGGCCATCTTTTTTCCTTCCATAGGCTTTTCTTACTACTGCCTTTAAAGTCCTGCACTGCGATGTACATGGCCTTGATGTTTGCCTTGTACCCTACATGCAAAGCTATCATTATCCATGCCTCTTGACAATCGCAGGCCTCGTCTTTGTTACATCTGCAGCTCTTTGCCTTGGGCTATGACATGACTGCACGGTTGATCTCTTCTCTTTTACATATCGCTCCCTGTGTCTCTCCTCCTCTGTTTTTTCTCTCCTCAGACCATGTTTGAATCCAGCTCTGATTTGACAAACTGGAGAATATTTTACCTCTCAGCCTCTGTGACACCTCCGCTGCTTTGATCAGTCCTGCAGTTTGAAGATAGTCGGCGAAAAAAACGTGAACTGGTGTTTGACAAACTTTTGCTCTCAGGTTTGCTTTATGGTGTGATGTTTTTCACATCATTTCTGACGGTATTTTGGGGAATAACAGCTTTGACTGAAATTATTCCACCAACTGCTGGTAAAAACACGCTTATAAAACCCAACTCACCCTGAAAATACCTGCATTTACATCTGCACAGCAAATCCAGGAGGCCCAGATTAACACTGTCAGATTTGATTTCAACACTTTCAAAGTGTCTATATTGGTTCCACACCAGAAAGTGTTAATTTAACTCTTATTGGAGAGTTAGTACCTTAACTCTTATAAAGTGTCAAATATCAAATCTGCTGGAGTTAATAATTTAACACTTACTAACACTAATTCATTGTTATATCTTAATATTAACTCTCACAGAGTACTTCTTTAACTTCTTAAGAGTTATTTGTAATTAATATTAAATAGGTATTTTATTGTTTTGAACATTTAAACATTCTTTGGAAAATAAACATTTAATAAAGAGGCAATGATTTTCTCAAATGCATTTATTTCAAAATGTGCACCATAATTACAAAACATATTACAACGTGGAATAATGTGCATGTTTCACATGTCACTTTCATTCACATATTGCTTATTAAAAGGTCTGACATCAGCAGTGCAATACAAACTGCAGTATGCTTAATACATTTTTCTTCAATACCATATGCATGAAATTGTTCAAAGTACAAGGTGGAGAAAGTAAAGCCTGTATAAATGCAATGCAGTTCATGTAATATGATGAGTACATTTTCTTTTAACAGGTAGATTGCCAGATATTACAGTACATAACAGACCAACCTGATATTCAGATCCATCATTTTTTACCCAGGTTATGTTTCTGTTGATAAGAGACAGTTCCTCTCTGCACTCCACCAGAGAGATGTCCACTCACTAACAGACTGTCTTCAGGTTGTTGGGCTGTTAGTGAAGTTTGGCCCGAGACACCAACATGCTCCTCTACTGCATCAGACAGTCTTCAGTCTCTGAGTACGACAGCCAGTGTCGGTCTCTGGATTATAAAAAACATAACAATGAGAAGTGGAACGAAGGAATAAATTTTTACTACAACTCTAACAACAAGCCTCCATTACAGAAATGTAGAGTTTCAGAGATATTAACACTTACATAATAATTTCTGGATCTTGAATCTTCGAAGAATCCATGGAGGGATCGGGAGGGGGAGGTTAGGCTGACAACTGGCAATTCATCCTCAACCAGACTGGTTCTAATTAGAAGTGTGCCGATCGATCGGTCACCGATCATAATCGGGCCGATTTCCGTGAAAAAGTGTATGATCGGTGATCGCCGATCACGATCTCTTGTTGCCGATACCGATCACCTGCATCTCATTTCGCAGCCTGCCTGTGCAGCTGGTCTCCTCTTTCCTTCACACTGCGCAAACGCACAGCAACAAATCCTAAGCGATGTGGAACTTTAACGCACTGAGTGAATGGGGAAGTTTGCGTGTTGTGGCGGAAAATTGAAGAAGGTCAAAATGTATCAACACAACGAAGCTAATACAACATAAAAACAATGCCATACTTGCGATGTAAGATGCTGGTTCTGCTTTCGCTGTTGAACCGCTGCTACGCTACAGCGTAGCAGCGGTTCAACGGGAATAATGCTCTCAATGTGGCGCTCTGTCTATTTCACAGATAATAATTATGTGATCGGTATCGGTGATTGGTATCGGTGATCGGCCCTCATGGGTGATCGGTATCGGCAGGAAAAAACCTGATCGGCACATCTCTAGTTCTAAAATATACAAAAAGGCAATAAAAGGATTAAAACATGCTGCAAAATGTATATAAGAAGAGACAACAGCGGGAATAATGCTCTCAATGTGAAAAAGATCTGTTCAAGTTAGACAAGAATTTGATTAAATGTTCTCTGGCTGAATTTTTTTCAACACTTATACTCCGCTAACATTCGGCATGCTAAGCTAAAAATGCTAACACCGAGCCATGTGGCGAACGTGACGTCTATCATACAGGTTGAGCTGAACTCAAAATAATAGTTATAAACCATCTCAGAAAAAAATGACTTACCAAGCGCGGTAAATAACTCAGACAAAGTAAAGTAAATAGTGGAAAGTAAATAGTCCTGAAATGACTTGGCTTCTGTCGCTTCGCTTTGGTGGGAATGTGTGATTCTAGGGGAGGAGTCAGTGAATTAACTCCTTCAGTGTCAGAGCCGCTGGAGGAGTTCAGAGTTCAGAAGTAAAGAGTTATTGATTCTATTTTAACACCTCTAGGTTTGATACGGAAACACTTTGTATTAACACTGGATTTTAACTACTAATAATATACACCCCAGACTTACAGAATGTGACTCTATTAGAGTAAAATTAACTCTGCTTTTGCATGAAGTCTACTAACACCAAAACATTTAAGACTTTTGAATTTGCTGTGTGTAAACATCTTAATCACTATAATATTTGTGAAAAACATCAGTATCTACTTCATCAATAGGGTTCCTACAAGGTATGATTGGAGTACTTATGAGTTTCCTATCAAGGTAGCTACTGCGTACTTACAGGGAACGTATAAAGGTACCTGTAGGATACTTACAAGGTAGCAGCTAGTACATACTAGTAAAAACTGTAGGGTACACAAGGGTGCCATGTGAACTTAAGAGAGGTGTACACGTACAGAAGCAACTATAAAAGGAGTACCTAGGAAGTTACTTTCAGTGATACTTAAGAGACTAAATGTTTCTAGATGGGATATAAAGAGTATCTAGAGTACTCAAAGTGGGTAACTATAGGAGTACCTACAAGGTACCAGCAAGTTCCCTGTAGGGATTTCTACAGGGTATTTAAAGAAGCACTAGAGTACGTACAAGGATAAAGGTATCTACAGGGTACCTTATAGGCAGATCCAGAGTTTGTATGGAGGGCTTAAACAATACTTAGTAAGTATATACAAGGTTACCAACAGAGTAGTAGTCGGTACACCTACAAGTATGTACAGGAAGTACCTTTGGGAACAATGAAGGATTCCTTCAATATCTCCATTTCCGTAGGGTACCCAATGTGGTACCTACAAGGAACGCAAGAAGAACTTTGAGGTACTTACATGGTACCTATTGAAATACTCACAGGTTACGTAGAGGGAACTCGAAAAGATTGAATGGGACATGAAGAAGTACTCACAGAGGTACTTATGTGGTATGATATGTGGTTCTTACAATGTAACAATGAGGAATTTACAGGATACTCAAGGTAGATAGTTAAAGGCCACAGTGTTATCTGAAAAGTACACACTTGTTCCCTATAGAGGTGCATTCAGGGGTACAAACAGTTTTTCCAATTTAAATAGTCTAGACTTGATTTGATCCACTGGTTTTGGATGGAGACATCAGTCAAGGACAGATTAACAATCAAAATACCCAAATGTTTCTTTATTAGTTGATGTCAAGCATTTGATCGGAAATAGTATTTATTTGTGCTTGTTTGCTCCTCTAGATATTCAGGTGAAGGAGAATATATTTACTTCCGTGTCTCTTTAGAGCAACACATGGGCTGAATCTTTTTCCTGTCAGCTTCAGATGGCTGACTAACAACAAGCAGTGAGTGAATTCCTTACTAACAAGGGTCTTTGTGATTTGATTGACACTACAGATAGCTGCTTCCTCCGGTTTAGAAGCCACAAGATGAACCGCGTACTGCTGAGTCAAATCCGCTCAATTATACACATCTCCAGAGTCAGAAGGTATTTACATTTCTATTTCAACCCAAAGAGCTGTTAATTAGTTTAGTTTCAGTATGCCAAAAACTGCTTGACTTTCGTCTGGACACTGTTTTCCTCTTGCAGTTTCCAGAAAAACATAATATTTAAACATGCAGTCTGATCATAGATTGGGAGATTATTCATTCTTGTTTCAGTAAAAGCATTTGCTGGTATATAAAGCATGTCTTAATGCCATTAAAACTAGTTTTGATGCCTTCATTGTTTCTGCTTTTTGCACCAAACTTCACACCAATTCCCACCCCAGGGTTCATGAAAAAAGCTTTACATGGGGAGTCAACAGCTCTCTTCTCATCAACTGCGGGAGGTAGCCGCTCGGAGGCGTTCTGCAAACCCAACCACTGATCTTCAGAAGAAGACCTTACAGTCTGCCAGAGTCTGCCGAACTCAAAGGCCACACCGCCTCCCTTTTCTCACTAAGATGAGAGGAAGCAATGGAGGATTCTCCTAATAGTCGAATTCAAGGAAAATTGCTTCGCTAGTTTTATCTATTAGTCAGAAAGTAGTTTTTAAAATGGTCACTATGTTTTTAAAAATGATCCAATGAGTTTTTTAGAATTAGAGTTTGCACCTATAACAGAAGCAAGCAGCTAGGCACCAAGCAGGTAGTGACACTAAATTGAAATATGAAGAGAAAGCTAAAGATTTTGTAGATACGTCATTACAAAAGGTAGTTATTTACAGATTTGTAGTTTTTTTCTTTAACAATATGTATGCTAATTTGATACAATTTGTATCAAATTAGCATACATATTGTAAACTGCTGTATTAATTGCACTTTAGACACCTATTTTACACATTTATATTGTTTTGTAATTTCATAAACACACAAATAATGAAGCAACATGATTGTTGCTGAAACTAATTATCTTTTAGCGTAGCTTTGCTAACCCTGCCTTTAAACGAAGCGGGAGTCAATGCCAGAGAGATCCTAATTCAAACTCACCACTCTGACACTCTATCTCCATTTCCAATGTCTATTTCAAGACCCCCAGCCCGGGGAAATTAATAATGAATGCATCCTGTCCGATTTAATTCAGCACTAATTAGGTCAGGAAAGTTTGGGAGCAAAAGGTACGGTCCAGGCCACGTGGTCGGGCCTCTCAGCGGGCAGCCACTTTCATGTGGAGAGAAAAAGTTGAGTGTTGAACAGAGAGATGGCAGGGGCAAGGCCGATGCCAACAGCGCCAGCATAGGGACGAGGGGCCAGGGCTGGAGACAAAGATAATAAAACCAAGAAGTGGCAGCTTCAGAAAGCCTCTGAAAAAGGACACACCAGGGAGATATCAACAGTGGGCCATCACCGAGTGGAAAAAAAAAGAGAGCTGTCAGTCTGTTTGTTTGGCCTACGACTGCTGAGAAATAATTATTCCCTTTTAATTACAATTCGAAGAAAAGAAAGCTCAGGCTCTGCCGTCTCTAGACGGGGAAGCTGGTGTGGGGGCAAACGCTGCTGCCCAGAGCCGGGCGCCCGAGGAACCGCAAAGCAATGTTATCACCTTTCACACGCCGCCGAGCCAAAGAATAAACGACTTTGATCCGACTGCAAGTGCACTTTGGCCAACTTGGGTGGCACTCTGCAGTTTAAGCAGAAACTCTCTGGCAGGGGGAGTTCAGAGCACTGCAGGGAGGGGGAGGAGGAGGAGGAGAAGGGGGACAGATGAAGGTGACAGCTTTGGAGGTTAACCTCGATTTGAAGTCCCAACAGGACTCAAAAATCCCACAGGGCAAGAGATACCGCTCTGATCTTTCACATCTAGCTCAGATATTGTACCAATAATATCTGCTGAGGACAGACAGGCGGACCTAAAATGTTCTTCAAAGCTTGCCGTACTTCTCCTGACTCCTGACAGAACAATGTGCCTTATCCTTGGTATGTATTTTTAGCCGGCAAAATAAGTACTGAATACATTTGAATAGCAAATTCCTCTTTACGCGTGAAGATTGGCAGGCAGGCAGCAGCAGCTCCCCTGATTCAAATCATGCCAACCTGCTTAGTGGAGGCGATCCAGATGGAGTATCAGTTCAAGCACTGTAAATCTGCCTGATGGGGAGAGCGCAGACACTTTGTCGGAGAGCCGTGGCTGCAATTCAAGCCCAGCTGTGATTTTGCGTTTACCTGCAAACAACTTTGCCAGGATGGATCTTGTTTTAGTTGGAAAAAATGCAAAGATAAACATCGAAAAATTGCCACTGTCCAACCAGAGAAGGATCCAAATTCAATCTTGAAACGGGACTAAAACTGGAATGTTTGGTACGGTTTTCATTCTGACATCAGCAGCACCTGTTCAGGATTAAATGTAAAACAATATTTAATGTCGTTCCTCTGTTGTGCAGCAGATTTTATGTAAGATACATCAGATGGTTCATGTTTGGGGATCCTCATCGTTAACTATAGTGAGAATTAAATACAGAAACTACAATTACAATCAAAATTGTAGAGATAAAGAGCAAATTCTGTAAATTATTAAAATTATAACCATTAATATTCTTATTAATTGCATTATTATCATTTTTATTGCTAATGTAATCATTGACTCTTTTGTATTATTTTCCTTTGTAGCAATATTGTGAATATTATTTTTAATCCAAATAATTAATATTATTATGTTATTAAATACATTATGATTATTCCAATTATAAATACAGTAATTAATGTTTACTTTAATATTATTTTACTATTTTCTTTAAATCCTGATTATTACTGGTAATATTAAACCAACTTTTTTTATTTTTTTAATAATTAATATTATCATAATGCAAATTCTTTCTAGCATTTTAAATCATTCTTTACTTCTTTATATGTTCTTTCCAAAAAACCAGACTGTCTTATAATTTTTTTTAAAGCCATCTTGATCAATAATTGTTCAGGTTTTCTTTTCTTTTCAAGTTTTTGCATCATTGTACTTTAGTAATTGATCATTTTCAAAGGAATATTAGTCTGCTAAGCAACTCAAATAGATCTTTTAATCTGTCAAAAGAGGTTTTTACTGAAGTTCAACTCAATCTGAGACACTTTTTGTTGATAGGATCAATAAATATCAACAATAAGTTGATATTTATTGAAAATTGAGAAAATTGAAGCTTTAGTTCAATCAAAATGACTTCAAAGAGATAAACGTAGCATCTCTAATGCTACACAATAAGTTATCATGCACAAGAAACGGAATAAAACTGATTAAATAAGCAGTTAAAGTCCATTAAGATGATGTCTTTGTAAGAGTACAAAATCTCAAATTTCAGCCTCTGTTCGGGTTCGAGATGTTTAGCTGGAAATCGTTGGATCTTGGCAAAAACGGATTGGCGATGATTTAATCTGACAAGATCATGTGCAACTCATGATGTATGAAGAGGCAGAAGAGAGTGATAATGTTTGATTTACCCTCTCTGTGTCAGTCGGTGCGCCTGGGAAAACTCTCCCCTCTCTGCCAGTGAAACAATAACTGTGTGTTTACTGCAGCGCGGAAATAGTCGGAAGCTGAGGAGGTAAGCAGTGCACGCATTCAAGGTTTTCCTTTATATCTGATAAACAAAGCTGGAGCTGTTTTGCCTAAATGGAATATTCCTTACTATACAATAGATTGATACTCATCTGGACTTTCCTCCCAAGTCAGATGAAGCCTTTGTGAATTTATTTAAACAAGACGCAGCAGGAAATTGACCTCTTTTTGTTTTTTAGGAGGCAATTCTGAATGACTGAATCAAGTTTCAATCAAGTTTGTGCTGCAGAATAAGCAGGAAACACCCTCACTTTCTGGAATTACTCATTTCCAAACCTGCTGAGGGGATTTTAATACCAGCAGACCTTTTTCTATCCTATGGGAGCAGAAAAAGTAGAAACATATAATCCTTTTCCCTGCAGAGAAAGCCTCCAAGGGAGAGAAGCACTGAATCAAATTATTCTCCTAAGATGGTCTGACCTTAGCTTCACTTTATTCAAGCCTTCTTACCTCCACAATTTAACTGCTGTTCTTCTCTACCCCCCGACAACTCCTTGCCATGCATGAATCACAGGTTAAATGCATTCCTTTCAACGCCGCGCTCCCCGCCGACGGGAATATAATTATGTTTTACAAGTCGACTCTTATCTGTAGCCTCCTTCATTCCCCCGCCGTGTATTTGGAGAGCTTTCCAGAAGTACTTTACGGTGTGTCAGGTTGCTGCTCCTCCATGTAAAAGCACTATTGTGTGGCTGAAAAGGTCTCCTCTCCACCAAAAGAAAAAAAAACATGGTGTAAATAACCTTTACGCAGCGAGTCCCTTTTTTTGGGGCTGATTTTCTCACTTGCTTCATAAAACCTTCTGCAAAGCCAGAAATATTATTACTGCAACGATAAACTTACACAATGCGCTCAGTGGAGGCAACTCTTCAGGCGTTATTGTTCGGACTGTAATGCAAAGTGAAATAAGAGTTGGAGGGAATTTGAACAGTTGGAGGAAGTTTTCTACACCGCCTGATGAAAACAAAATGGTTCCGTTTAGGCAAAAGTTAGCTGCGCTAACCGTAAAGCACAAATCATAAACATTATCTGCTAATGCTAAAGCGTTACACCAACACGGTGTTTACCACAGGCTAATGCTAACTTCAGATTTAAATTAGACCTCCACTTGAAAAACTACAACCATCAAGAATCAATTTAATTTTGACATAACTTACATCTTCTAGGTAAGAGAGAGAAGAGCAGAAGAAATCACAAATCATAAACGTTATCCACTATTGCTAAAGCGCTACACCAACAAGGTATTTAGTGGAGGCTGATGCTAAACGCTAACTTTATAGTTGAAAGACTACAACTATCAAGCACCAATTTAATTTTGACATAATTTTCCCTTAGATCAGGGGTGCCCAAAGTGGGTCCTCGAGGGCCGGCACCCTGCACGTTGTAGTTCTCTCCCTGCTGGTAGTAAGAACCTTTTCAACTTGTCAATATTCCTCTGAGGCCTCTAACGAACCATCATTAGATCCATGTGCGTTAAACCAGGGAGAGAACTAAAACATGCAGGATGCCGGCCCTCCAGGACCGACTTTGGGCACCCCTGCTTTAGATATTTATATTTATATCTTGTTCTCTGACTTTTTTGCCTCATTTTTTCAAAAGAAAACAAACTTTATAATAAATCTACCTAGCTTAGGCTACATCCTCCATTGTTACCCAAATTAATACCACCATCCCACAATCTTATATTTGATTTTTAGGTTATATAAAGATTTAAAGAAGACACTGTAGGATGTATGTAACCTTAAGCTAAAACAGGATACAGAACATAAATAGCAACAAAATGTGATGCTACGCTATGCAGACACTCTGCACTCACCTCGGCATACCGAATGCTTGAAATGGGTGATTTGTCAGAGTTGAAGCAGTTTCATGATGGCTCTAACTTTCATCCTGAGATGCTCAAGTGATTTCTAGGTAAAACAAAAAATGAGATATTGAAGAAAAAGGAGTGTAGAGGTAATAGTAAAAGAGTTCAAAAGCTGCAAACATATCCACTGATTCTTTAAAATGAGCTTAGAGATTATGCTTGTAGGGAGTGTTTCTACAAGAAAGTGGCTTTATGTGTTATAAAAAACTAAAATACATGTTTATTGGGGGTTAAAGGTCATGCATTTTGACTTTAAGAGAGTGAACACTGGTTTTAAAGCAAATCCCTGCTCCAATGTTGCGGCTGTAGCTTCCAGTATGAACACAGATCAATTTTACTACAAATACTACTTTCAAAAACTGTAAAATAATAAGAATTCACATAAAAAGTATGATTAGTGTTAAAACCTGCAAAAACGAGACAAAGCATGTGATGATTTGATGACTTGGCGACAATTATAACAATTATAAGTGTAGAAAAAGCCTCAGAGAACAGGTGTCTTCAGGTAGACAAACTCCAACTGCGAGCTTTATCAGACTCCCTTTGTCTAATCAGCACCTATTGTTCCTACTGTTGTATTCCTCATTAGCTGCCTTTGTTAACACGCATGTTTAATTATGCTGGTTAAAAGACTGTTGGCGGGAGTCAAAACAAACCAACCCGTTTCATTAAAAAGGCAGAGGGAAGAAGGGCGAGACAGCCCAAAATATAGAGGAAATTAAATAAAATTATGACTGAGGTAATCAAGCCAGGAGAACAAGAGAGAAAGCTGCAGCAAAAAGTGAGAAAAGGAACAAAGACAAGAAAACAAAGTGTCTTTATGAGCGAAAATACCTGCAAGGCTGCTGCTGTTAGTTACAGCTGATCCCTGGGGAGCGGCTCTCCTGAGGTCCCTAAACATCCTGGAGAGAAAAAACACAACAAATTACCCTGCAGCGGTTACACAACCTGTTCAAAAGGAGAGAAAACAAACACTTGCACCAATATGTCAAGTTGTGAATTATACCGACTCCTTTAGAGCCTTTAGTTTAGGAACATTTCAATAGAATAACTCACAAGGGGAATAAAAATCTGTTAGTTTATATGAAAGCTCAACAGACTTTTAATGCAAAGAATCTGCAAACTAATGAAAAGGAAATAAAATAAATAGTGAGAACTAGCTTTTTCCTCTATTGAACCCCTCAGTGACTCCTCCAGCACACCTCACTACTGTCTCACTGCCACATCTCTGCCACTACAAACTTTTTCATGCAACATCATTCCTCTCTCTCTACAAAGATGCAATGGGTTAGCATCTTTAAAGCAAAAATTGCATCTCTAGTACTCCTTCTTGGATTTAAACTGCTCAGTCCGACACTCTTTCCCACCAAACTATTGGACACAAACTGATGCACGGTCAGTGGAAAATCTCCTTTAGCTTGTTGAGTTTTAGTACAGTTTCCCCTTTCTGGTTACATGAAGGGCTTGAACACTTTTCCAACATTCAAGGTATGTTTTCAAACTTTTCCAGAACCACACTTTGGAGATAAAAACAATATAAATAAACAAACTAAAACTAAAATACTACGTCTTGAGATAGTATTCTACATTCTGCAACAGAGACAAGGTAAGCTAAAATGTAACAAAATGTAATGTTTCTCATCGAATAATTAACTTTAGACATTGGGAAAAAGTTTGAAAATTGAAGTATTTTCAATGATTTCAAAAACTCGTATTAACTCTGCAGTCATTTTTCAGATAAATGCAAAACAAAATGCAAGCAAAAATACATTATGTTTTGTCCCCAATCGGAAGATTTGAAATCTTAGAAAATAAATTTGATTGCATACTGAAGCTGGGTGATATGGACTTATATTTTGTGGTACTATTCTAATAATATAAGAAGTGACACTTAGGACTATTTGTTATAGCCCTGTTTTGCAATTTTAGCCACACAAACATGAAAAAAGGTCTGACATTACCATTTCTTTTGGACACAAATCAAACTTTTGTTCAAATTTATTGATATTTCTTGATGCTCTCATCAAACAAACAATGGAGAAAATAGTAAAAAATAATCCCAACATTATTAAATGGAATAAAATCCCTATAATGAAAAACATTTATCACGATAAATGATAAACGATACTCTGCTTGAATTTGCTAAAACCTGAAAGCAAATGTTCAGCTCTGGCTCAAACAAAGGGAGGATATTGTTTGTTGAAGGGTGAACAGAGTAGGTGTGAATTATGCAAATAAATTCGGCGACACGAACTTGGACGGGGATGCGGCGTGGCAGAAGGAAGAAATATGGCGGCAGTGCTGGGCTCCACTTCCTCCCCTTCCCCTGGTTGCTTACCTTGAGGCAGCAGCTTATCTCATTTGCCTCCTTTTTAAAAAAATCAAAGTGTCTGGATTATCATATGCACCTCCACCATTGTGCTGCCACTCAAAATAAATTCATCTGGCTCTCGCTCTTTTATCAGGTAAGCAAGTGGCTCATATTTAGCAACTTCTCTGCTGTTCCCCGTTTGTTGAGATGTTGCTCCTTTCCCAACATTTCTTCATAAATTCTGTATTCCCTCTTGGTTGAAAAAAAAAAACATTAAGGGGATTTTTTCCTCCCTTTTGGCAACTGAGGTTGACAGGAAACAGAACAGGAAATGATATAATAGCTGCAGACGGGAGTGCTTCTCCCATGCCCGGCTGCTCCTCGTTTGACCTCTGAGACGACGAGGACTGCCATGTTTGGCTTCACGCTCGTGTTTAAGATCGGGACTTTTATTCCAGCAGGTGAACGCCTCACTTGTGAAAATAAAAACCTTCTAAAAACGATATTGACGCTCTGCTGATGTAATGCATTACATCTATGTTTGTACAAAACCTTTACAGAAAGCATTACATTTCCGATCTGATGACAGAACTTGATGTTTCTCAACACTCTGGAGGATTAGCAGCTGAAAAACATCGGCAATAAAATGTCTGTACTGGATTTAAAACTTAAATCTAGTAATGTTCTTAATGGTTTTACAACCACAACGCCAAGGCTGAAAAACAATCTTATATCCCAGTAACATCATTTTAAGGTGTTAATGATCATTATCAGACTTGGCTGTAAACTGATATGGAGCATAAGTAGTGCCCAAAGACAACAGCAAACGATTTTAATGTGTTAATTTTGATTAATTAATTACATTAATCGAATTAATCTGGTGTGTTTCTGGTACGTCCGTAAATCTGATGCCCAAGCAGCATCCGCTAACAGACGAAGAAGCTGCTACTCTTGACCTCACTGGGGATTCATTTTATTTCTAAAACAATCTGATTGGACGATAGAAAAGACGATTGTTGTGTTCAAGCTGTGCTAAAAGGAATTAGCCTGTTAGTGAATGCTAACAAGTTGCAGTAGCACAGACGTCCCCAACGCTAATATCAATATAACGTAAATAACAGATTAAAAATTGTAAATATCTTTGATGCTCAAATCAAATTTCTATTTATTCAATATTGTATGATTTTTGATTAAAATGAAATCAAATCCCATTAGTGTAATACTGAGAAATCGCAAAAAATCTATGAAATTTCTACGTTTGTTACAGTTTTCTACCTGCTTTTAAGGGTTGAGAGAGAAAATTAAATACCTCTGAAATGAAAATGGCGGCACAGATTTAGAAATAAATCAGAAGCTGGTTCAAAATTAATCAAGTTTAACACAAAACCAAAAGAAAGAGCAAAATAGCAACTTGTGGATATTTTGTATATTTTAAACCAAACCCGAGTCGTTAAGGTAACAAAATGCAGTTCAACACTGGAGCATGGTGGCGGAGGAGTGATAATACGGGCTGATTAGGCAAAACTTTCTGACTCAAAATGAATCAAAAACTGCATCTTCCCACCAGACAGAAATCTCAAAGCAAAGCTGCGGATGTGGGTAGAAACTTTACATTACTTTAAGTTCATCCTCAGGACTATTTTATGTATTTTCTCCTGTTTGGATGTGAGAGATGGACGTGGACGAATTCCCCAGCTAATTAGCAGCACAGTTTTCCATCTCGTCCAAAAAGAGAGAAACCTCTGAGCCACAACAGTATGTGAAAGTTTTGCCCCCCTCCATCTGCTGAAGTCGTGCACAGAGGCTTAATTGGGGCCAAATCTTGTCAGAGCCTCTCCTTCTGAGCATCCGCGATTAGTTTGGAGCGTTTAACAGAAGGTTGCTATAAGGGTCCAAACTTATAATAAACTGATACTTTTACTTTCTTGCGTTTGGATAATTCAGAGTCTTAATAACACCTTTCACTGACAAATCGAACTGAAGTAGAGCCAGGAAAAGGGCCGGCGTGTTTAATGAACAGCACTAAGATCCGTTTTGTAGACAAAAATGCTGCTGAAAGCTCGTACTCAGTGTGACAAAGTGCAGCTGAGATGTAGAAAAAGAGGAAAATCTAACTTTATATCGCAGCGTTTAGCTTAAACTGCATACTGTGTTCTGATGAAAGGTTACACCATTTAGTACCAATTAGCTTTACGAAAGTTTGACTTTTAAACCAAATTAAAAACTGCTTTCCAGAAGTTTATTTTTGTCATGTAAATACAGTGAATGCACAAACAGTTGTTGAGAGCATTTGTTTTGTTAATTTGTTCCTGTTTAATTGCCTGTTAGGGATGTTGGAGTTCTTCAACCAGCAAGAACCGGGTCACGAGTTATTTTGTGGGTCAGAAGCAGAAAAGTTTCCGAACTACTGATCTGATCTGAGGGCGCAGGAACGAAATGTTCATCTGGACCTTTAACAGCTTTACGAAGGATAAAGAGCAAAAAAAGAAAGAAGAAATTAAACTGAACTGAATAAAAACAAGCAAGAATCTCAAATAAAAACAGAATAAAGGAGCAAAAAAGTTACAAATTATATTTTAAAAATCTGTATTTCATTTAAAGTAAATGAAAAGGGCAGGATATGAAAATACTGAAAAAATAAAATGAATTAAATCAAATTCAATTTGAAATAAAATAAAATATAACAAGCAGAATTAAACTAATGAAACTAAATAAAATAAAAAAATGTCCAAAAAGATAAAATCAGGATGTATAAAATACATATAAAATAATAAAAAATAAAAAGTTCAAAAATAAAAAAACAAAAATAAAACTGAAATTACAATCAATTTAAAGCAATACAAAAAGAAATAAAGTATATATATTTTACTCTCTGACACAACCAAAAAAATATAAGTTTCATTAAAACATGTCAAAACAGAGACAAAAGAAATCTAAGAAAAACAACAACTAAACTTCAGAAATGAAAAATTAAAACAAGCAAAACAAGGCAGGAAAACAAAACACATTTTAATTATTAAAACAAAGACATGGCAGCTGCAGCTTCTCTCACAGAAATTTCATTAGAATTTCTTCATGATTAGCCTGAAGCCTAAATCTAAATGTCCTGATAAAACAGCATGAATTTTATTCAGGTTTAACTCAGCGCAGATTTACTCTGCTGCGTCGTACCTCTTGTTTCTGCAGCCAGGAACACCTTGGTGTATTTGTTTACAGCTTGAGCACATCTTCCCAGTCGTATGTCAGCACACAGGACTGATTTCACACCCTCAGCCACACACAGATTTATAGAAATCATTCCCACGCGTCTGTTTCATTTCAGAGCCTCATATTTACGTCGGCGGCGGCGTCAGCCTGCGACACATTTACATAACACACATCGCCCCGCTGCGTCCACCGCCGAGTAAGTACTCAAGCTCGTCCCGGCCCCCTTTTCATATTTACAGCGTGACTGATTTAAGATGGACTGATTGTGGGGATTTAATTACGGGGGACACAATGGCCACACAATTCTGTTTTCTTCTCCTCCCTTCTTGCGAGGCGCTGACACGCCGCACACTCGGCTGCACACTGCCGAGGAATGTTTTACACTCCAAATGAGCTGTGCTTGCAGAAGAATTTAATTTGATCTGCTGCTGTAATTGTGCTCTCACACACATATACTGGGGAAAAAAAAAAAAAAAAAAAAAGAGGAGGAAGAAGAAGAGGAGGAGGAGGAGGCATGCCGGGGTTGGAGGGCGTGCAACTTTAAAATGTAATATGCACAAAAAGTAAATTAACTCAAGAGGAGAGGCCCTTGTGATGTGTTGACACTTGCAGTGGGAAGGGTGGAAGGGGAGGAGGGAGGAAAGAGAAACGGCCATGATAAAACAGCACAAAGAAAAGCCTTATGAATTTTATTAATGACTTGCAAGACAGTATGCAAAACATCAAAGGTCCACGGGAAAGATTAATGACCCTGTGTGAGACTGTTTAATTACCTCCAGCTAATTAGATTCTTGACCAAATTTTTAATATCTGAGTTCGTGCTCAACGCCTAATTGAGATTCCACCGTATTTATCAATCTCTAAATAATAATGATAATAATAATAATAATGTGAACAGAAAAACTTCTGATCCGTCATCGGGGCGCTCCAGGTTTTCCAAAAAGCAGAACATGGCTGGTTATCGGCTCCATCTCTGCGTCTAATGAAGTGCTAATAAACAGGCTCAGGCTGCTCTGTCAACGCTCGCCGCCGTAATTCTCTTATCTGGACCTGAGCTGAGTTCTCCGACTCTCCGAGGAGCCGCTCTCCTCCATCTAGGGCTGTTTCCGCTCTCCTTCTTCCGGATAATCCTCGCGCTGTTTACCAGCGCGCGCACGGTTTCATCTAAATCGTTAGCTTTGAACTCGCGGCGTGCATTATCTGTTCTGTGACCCCGCCGCCGCCGCCGCTACTGTTGTTGTTGTTATTGTTATGACTGCTGCAATAATTGCACTTGGATTATTGCGGTTAGGTCAGAGACGGCTCGGGGTGGTGCATCCACTTACTGAGACAAAGTTGTGGGAAATAGAACAACTACGCTAACTTTCCTCACCTTTAAAGTCAGGTTGAGGTTTGGACTTGGACTAGGCCACAGCAACTCGTCCTGTTTGTGACTCAGTTTAGCTCAAGTTAAAGTTAAAAGTTTGAATCTACATGTGAATGCCAAACGGACTAGAGACTGCTTCAAAAGCAGGAAGTGGACTACAAAACGCGGCATTCTGGGTAAAAACAACCAAAACAAATGTGCTAAGCTTTCGCTAATGGAAAAAAAGGTTTGTAGTCTTTTACCAAAGAGAAATCCTCCAACTGCTAAAATTTTTGTTTACTTCTTTAGAGGTTTTCGTGTCGTTTCCTTCGGTGGTTCTGGGTGCAGCGCCCCCACAGGCGAGGAGGTGAACTGGTTTTCAGCTGAAAATGTAACAATTGTTGCAATTTTGGTCCCAAATTAAACAGAATCTATTAGAATATCCAGTACAGAAACACCCTAAGAGCAACTCTAGTCTGAAAATTCTTGAAAACCAGCTTAATTCTGATCACAAAGAGCTAAAAACAAACCAAGGTGTAAACAAGACAAAGTAAAACCCAAAACCAAGCTGAAAAATGAGACAAAATGGTTCATAACCAGTTTTAAACCAGTCAAAACCAGCAAGAATTGCAAAAAAAATTGCTTCACATTTCACCACTTTGATGAACAGAGATATGTTGAGAATCTTCAGTCAGAGGCTTCTTCAGATTCGCTGTAACTCAGACTGCTACAGGAGGTCTTTCCTGCCAACAGCCATCAACATGTAACTCCTTGAAGAATCTGAATTAAGGATATACAACAACATTTAATTTCCCTTTGGGATCATTAAAGTATTCTTGAATTTGAATTATGACTGATTCAGACCACTACTCCTTTTTCCAGTCCTTTACTGTTCGCCTTGTTGTCAACTTTAACCTTTAACCCTTAACCTGAGGCCTGTAGAGTCAGAGATAAAGCTCTTGAGCTTACAGTCGTTTATCTGGGAATTTCACCCTCCAACCTTGGGGTCAATCACTCCTGGAAATGTTTCCCAATAATGAAGAATGATGAACTTCAAACAGAGATCTGCAAACAGCTGAAGCTCCTGCTTTGTAAACTGAAATCACAGAACACAGAAATCGGCTGAAGACATATAATTTGATTCTGAATTACTAACGCTGTTGTTTTCCCATCGTGACATTGAGTTTTAACGCAGCAAACTGTCAAAACTGCTGCTTTAAACACACGAGATTACATTTGAATTATTTTAAAACCTGGTATAAATATGTTGATACATAAAACCAAAGGATTTTAGCATTTTTTAAACTCATTGTCTCATATATATATATATATATATATATATATATATATATATATATATATATATATATATATATATATATGCTGCATTATTTTTTAAATATTAGTACTCAGAAATGCTAGCAAATTCTAGCAAAGCACAACGTCAGCTAAAAGTAGACAATTTCAAGAGAATTTCGGAGAAAACATGAAAAAATTAATTTAGATGAAGATATAGAAATTCTCAAACTGTTTTTTTACTGAGGGAGAAGCAAAAACTCCTTGGAGCGTTTCTGGGATTAAGATTGTAGAGGAAGGTTCAACAAAGCAGCAGCAGCAATGCTGTCAAGCGCAGCACCATCTGCTGCCCAAATCCCTGAATTGCAACTCGTCCCCAGATAACAAGCTCAAAGAGCCCTGCAGCAGTTCACTGTGAAATCATATCACTGTGTCAAGTTTCACAACACTAGTTTGAGAGGGTTAAGCCTTAATTAGCATGAATTCGTTATGAAGTCGTGTCTAAAAAGGCCTCACTCCCCCCTGATACTTCTCATTTTCCCTCAACCCCCCTTTCTTCTTCTCTTTTCCTCTCCTGCTCTCCTTTCGCTTCACTTTCACCCCGTTTCCCTCCCTCTGCCGCAGCGTGCAGGGTGTCGTTCTTCCACTGCCTCCATCCATTCGCTCCCATCTGCGTCTCCCCTTTAAAGGCCCGAGATCTAAATAGGAGCGGATCGCCTCCCTCGCTGGCGTTTCATTAGTGGCAATTAGAAAGCCGGTGCTGCGTCGTCCCATAAGACTGGAACCGGTGGGGGAGCAGAGGCGAGGCGCGGGGCCGCTTTAGCTCATTGAGATGAAGTATGGATGACAACGCTTTCATCAAACGAGCAACAATTCCTCGCCGACATATTTGAGCCGAGTGTCGGAGGTACCATTCTGACAATTACGACAATTAACACTGTCAAAATAAAGCCATTAGCTTAGCGAGAGGGCAAACCGATGCACTTAATTACAGGGTTTTCTGTCAGAATGGATTCCCTTCAGACTTTTGCTGAATTAGATAAGGGAACAAGTTGAGAATGTGGCGCGGGTTTGGGTGGAAGAGCCGACATCTGCCGCAGCGGCTCGTCTCGCTGCAGGTCGATGGACGTCGGCGGTGAAAATCAGCAGCGACCTCACGCTACGACGACCATTTACTGACATCTGAGGATGAAGGATTTGGGTTGTTGTGTTGGAAACGGTGTTAGATCACAACTCGAGGTCCGCCATTGTTTCTTATGTGGCACTAAGTGTGCTTAAATATTCCTTTATCAATCAAATCAATGCAGTTTTCATTTGTTTACTATTATATCAATCGGTTTCTTGAGAATTATCGTGCACTAATATATAATTGGGAGTTTATTGCAGATTTTTCTCAAAAAATTTCAAAAACTTTATTTGTACTAAACAGCTGCCTCAGCCTTCATTGATGTCAGATTGTAGTCCTAGTAATAAAAAGTCAAATATTTCCAAATTAGTACCACAACCACTTTGATTTTCATTGCAAAAACCACAAAACAATCATGAAATCCTGGAGGGACTGAAAAGATGTTCAATATTATGTAATTTTAAGAATTCATTCATATTTTCACAGTTTGTGAACTGGTTTAATCAATACATTCTGGCACAACTGGCCCTTTAAGAGCAGAGATGATCTTGATTTGGACCAAAACTAAAATGAGTTTGACACTCCTGTGAGTTGTAGCAGACAGCACAGAAACGTTTAATATTTTTGTACTTTTAGATGCACTATAAAGATGTTCTATCTCCTATTGGTGTAGTTTCAGTCTTACTTGTCAAACTGCATTTTTTTCCTTTCAGTAGTCTTCATTAGCTCCCCTTGTTAGCTGTGGAGCACCTCAGGGCTCCAATTTAGGTCTCTTTCTGTTTTGATGGCATCGTTTTTCAAAAAATACCCTAAATATACAGATGTGTTGATGAACTAAAGAATGCAATATCAGACCTTAAAGTGAACATATTATGCTTTTAAATCTACCTTTTCACAATTAAATCACTTAGCTGTGAGCTATATAAAGGGGAACAGCAATTATTTGGTCTGTTCGGATATTTTTGGAGTTTGATAATAGAGATATGGCAATATAGTGGTGCAAATAACTTTTCAAAACTGAATGGATTTGGATTATGGTTTCCCAAGAAAACCAAACAATGCTAAATTGTTTATGTAATAGTTCTGTTCAAAACACAAAGTGCTATACTAGCTTTAAAGACGTTAAAAGCTAGCATAGCACATAGTGCTAACATAAGTAGGACATATGATGCTAGTGCTAGCAAAACGATGGCCAGGATGTCACATTTTGAACATTTTCACTTCTCAAATTTTCGGCATCTTTGAACTTGGACTCAAACATTACAGCAAAAAATAAAAATGGCGGATTTGTGCAACTTGTTAGCTGCAAATAGTGTGACATAGTTCAAAAACACAACAAGGATTAGAGAAAACTTTACAGAATGAAAAATATGACGCAAACAGAATGTAAAGACATCTACACAGAACTGGCAGAATTTTTTTTAGGTATTTAAGGTATAAAATGTAGATTTTATCCCTTTTTATTATTTGTTGCCTCTTGTAGTTCTTACAGTTTTTCATTTGTGATGTGATTCCAAAATATTAAGTTTTATACTGAATCTAATACAGTAATAATTGCTTATATTTGTTGCAACTTTAGAAGAAAATGTCATTAAAAACAAAAAAAATGCAGAAATTTTCATTGCCCTCCATGAAAGTCCAGCTTCTGAATTGAAAATATTTTATTAATTTCTTGAATTGTCCTGATTAATTTCTCTCAAAGCGTCTGATCTCTTCACTAACACTACATCTGAGAGTCCACAACTCCCCCATTGTTTTAAGGAACACTCTTGCACCTGTTTCTTCACCGAGAACAAAACACAAAAGGAGTCGCGCTTCCAGACTCGGATCGAGCAGTTTACGCGAACAGAAGGGCCGAGTGAAACTCCACTGATCCGTGAAGTGCAGAGAGAGGTGGCCTCCTGCCAGCCTCAAATTGAAATAAACTATCAAACAATATAAGACTGAGTTTTGTCACCTTTAAAATATGCAGCCGGTTGCATCTGTCTGCTGATGCTCTGGGGGAAAGCTGTTCTTCTTTGACGCGGCGATGTGAAAATACAATTACACAATCTCCAGGGAAACCCTGGCCTGTCACATTACATTTACCTTAGGTTAAAGAGAACGTCGACTTGCTTCTGCTCATCTCTCCATCCATCCATCAAGCCAACATCTTCTCTAAGTAGATGAGGTCACCGTTTCACGGCTCGGGTGCCTGCGAAGCAGCAAAACCAGATCAGTTTAAGTGACTATCTGAGGTCGTTTTATGGCATGCACCTGTTTTCAGACAGAAAAGCAAATCAAAATCACATTTTAGCGAGCCTGTGGGAATCATACGGTGGGATTATTGATGGAGAGAGGGTTAGAGTCTGTGATATCTGAGTCAGAACTGACCCGTGTTTGCATTTTGAGGCGGATGAGTGGAGACGGTACTGTTCTGCAGTGATAAGAACCGGATTCAGCTTCACATCCGGGGTGATTTTTCACCAACAGGTCAAAATGTGCAGCTAAAACATTTCTGTCTCTCTTTAAATCTAAATAAATATGAATACGACATATTGTCGTATCAGGGTTTCCCCCAGTGTATTATAGGCCTGGCGGCCCGCCATGTTTTACTAGCGCCACCGCCAGGCTAAGCCTTTCTTGTTTTTTTTTTTGTTTTTTTTTTAGGAAAATAAAATAAAAAAATTGCCTTTTTTTTAAGCCGGATTGCAAGTGTTTCTGTTGCTCCGAGCGTTTCACTATCAGAGCAGATTTATTCCTAAAAGATATGTTTATAGAAGATATGTTTATAGTATATGCATTTAAATCCGGACCAATCACACCGATGGGCCTCTGCGCGTTGCCTCTGCGCGTTGCCTCTGCGCGTTGCAGCAGCTGGATGTCTGAAGTTTACCTCAGCGAGGATCCCACGTACGCTCCTCCTTTCACTCGAACTGGACACAGGCTGACCGCTATGGATATTTACATCAACCCCCTGTGAGGAATTATGATTAGTTATGAGGAGTTATTGATTAAGGTAAGAGTCTAAACCCACCACGTTAGCTCTGGTTAGCTCTGGTTGCGCAGCTCTATGTGAACCGCAGGAATAACTTGTAGTCGCACTTTCAGAGATGCTTTGAGGTGGGAATAATGTATATTTGTGAACAAAACATTAAGCGGCGTTTGCATCTCAACACGCTGCCCAGCGTTTGGCCCTGTCTTCCCTGTACAGTTTAGGTCTGTGTTCTCGGTGCGTTAGTGGTTAACGACCCAGCGCTAATCACTCATCTTGCAGGTTTAACCCAGTGAGGAGCTTTCGCTCTCTCCTTCCCGTCACGCAACACGCTGATTTAATATTATTTTATTATTATTACTAGTATTATTTTGCGCAGTGCAGCGGATTACCACATCATGCAGGGCCGGTCCAAGGCTGTATGAGGCCTGGAGCAGAATATGACTTAGGGGCCCCTTTTGTTGCTAAAAACATCAGCACCTCTAACAGCTTCTGTGTTAGATTTAGTGAAATCTAGGACAGGGGGAGTAGTTTAACTGGCAAACCTAAAAAGCAATAAATTATAACTGCAGCTTAATAATTTGTATTTGTGAACAAACGGAGCTGAAACTCAAATATTAAACTCACAGCATCAGATTGTAGCTGTGGTAACAAATCAATCTTACTATGAATATTAGGGGTTTTTTTATTTTTTTGGCTCCAGTGCCCCTTTATTTGATAGTTAATTGACAGGAAAGTGGGTAATGAGAGAAGAGGGAAGACATGCAGCAAAGGTCGCCAAGGCTGGGAATCGAACCTGCGACAGCTGCGTCGAGGACTAAGGCCTCCATATGTGGGTTGTGCTTAACCCCTGTGCACACCAACTATGAATATTGTTCTTTGAACTTCTACAAAGTAAACTTGCCAGCTCCTTAAAATCTTACCTCTGAATGTTAAATAATTTAAAGTATTTTAATTTATGCTGAAACCATTATGTCAAATTTAGCAGCAATGATAATCTCAATACAATAAATGCTACATTTATCTATCTGTCGTCTATGTTAAAATATTAGCATTTATGGGGCCCCTGAAGCTCTGGGGATCCTGATGGAGCCACTGACTTAATTTGGATTTAACAGAAGTGGACATAATTGATATTTATTTTAATTGTATTTTTTGATTAGTTGTTTTTAAGACTAGTTGTGGGTTTATATAGCAGTTCACTGACAATGTTTTCCCATAACATATACTTACCCAGTGATATTTTTACTTTTATTGTCTACTTAACATCTTTTAATACAAAAAAACGGTGGACCGCCGGTGGACCGCCTCGGCGCCCCGACCACCGGGCTTAGCAAGTTTTCTGGGGCAAACCCTGCATATTGTACTCAGATTATGATGCTTTTTATTTGCAGGTCAAAAACATAAAAATAACCAAAATCAAAACTTAAGTTTTGTTTTGTTTTGCAGGAAAAAAGTATTTTTGGATATTTGCTGTATTAAAAGAAAGGGAATTAGTTTTCTAATTCTTCTGGTTTTGATTAAACAAATTCATTTTCAGTTATAAGAAAAGGACTTGGTTTCTTTTAAAACACCAAGTTTAATCAATTAGATAGAAGCAGAAAAATCAGAAAAAGTTGCTTATGTACATTTTCTACTGTATAAAAATTCTGTGTGGAATGATTTCAGCTTAATTAAAAAGAAAGAATCTATCTGGATCTTTTGATCAACAGACCAAGTTTGTATCAGTCAAACTCTACGTTAGGGGCCGTAAAAATTATTTCTAAGGGCCGCAAATGGCCCCCAGGCCACACTTTGGACACCCTGCTCTTAAACAATAACTTTGCAAACTTCTTATATTTAAATTCAAAACATTTAAGTTAAGTGGAGTGTAAGGCAACACCTCAAACTATTTGTTTTCTTGTGTGAAATAGGAAGAGATGTTAGCGCCATTAGCTAGCTTAATTAGCTGCTTGCTAATAAACTTCGCTCCAACTTAAAAACTACCAAAATTAATATTTCTGTGACTGTTACCAGTTGCATAAAATAAACCAGCAATTTTTACTCTTTTAAAAAATTAAGAATCATCTATATATTTGCTGACATAGCTATTTGCTTTTTTTAATTCAATAAATTTAATTATTTCTTGTTTTTTCTTCTTTTTTAAACTCAGAAATAAAAATACCTACAAAGAGCAGAAATTACATTTTCAAACCAGCATGAAGCAGATAAAGTTTTTGTTTTGATCGTAATCCTGTTAATCAAATTTAATTTCAGGCTAACTTAATTAAATAAAGAATCTTTCCAGCTCAGTAGAAAATGTTTGGTGTATTTCAGCTCAAATTACGTCTATCATTCAATTTCTGCAATCTTATTTCCTGAAATAATCTCCATCTTGGGCAAAATCAGTGAGTCTGTAAATCAGAGCACTTTGAGACGTTGGGATCGCTGTAGCTGCCGGTGCTTCTCTTCGTTTTTTTTATCAAAAGAGGAAGCTGATGAGTCCCTTCAGATAAGGATAGAAGCCCTTCGCTTAAAGCATCAACTTATTAAATGAATATGTTCTCCATCACGCCAAACGCTTTATTGTATCTCTCAGGGACACAAAATGCAATTTGTATCATTTTTGCGCAGCGCATCAAAGAAAGTAGGCCGAGCATGGTGACTCACAGCACCAAGAAGACGCTCTGTTTCCAATCGAAGGAAATCAAATCTGCGCTCTGGTTCTTCTTTTCTTTGTAGATCTCCGTTTGTTTGATAAGGCTGCTGGCAGTGACGGTAAATGGGTGGATAAGTTGAGACGAAAACAGTGACACGGCCGCTCTGTCGGCTCATGGGCCGTCAGCTTATCAATAAATGACATCATCTGGCCCCCGGACGTCTTTCTGCCTGTCACATTGGTGGCACACAAATTAAAGAAAAAAGGGATAAACGGGGAAAAAAGGGACGTCTATTTTCCCCCATTAGGACTCTGGATAAAGTAAAACTGGGGACAGTTTGTCTCCAAAAGAAAAACTTTGAAAAAGATCTAATAAACTCACTGAACTACAAAGACAAAAGTTGAAAACAAGGTTTAAAATCATCACTTGTAAGCATCTCATCTTAAAGACCAAAACAAACCTTTGTTTCACTAACTGAGATTATGTGGAGTAGCTACAAGCAGTCAGTAACCTGTTGGAAAAGACAGCAGTAAAGAGAATCTCAGTTTTTAAAACTAAGTTTGTTTAAGGTCAAGACAACAGCTTGTCCAGCTAACTACAAGAGTCAGTGTCACCCATTAAGTTAACAGCTACTGTTAGCTTATCCGGCTATCCACTAGCTGAATGAGCTGTTAACTTTTGTAGCTCTTGGCAACAAAAGCTACTAGGTCAAAAAGCTGTCAGCTTGACCATCAGGTTAAACAGCTCTTATGGTGAAAACAAGTTACTAAGATTAAGTTGATTAAATAACTAGCCATATAGCGCTAAGTCTGGGTAAATGTTAACCTGGGTGGCTATTAGCCCAATAAACTAAAAATGGGTAAACGTTAGCTACAAAAGCTACTAAATCGAAAGTTGCTAAAGTTAAGTTGGTTAAATAACTCTAACCATAAGAAGCATTAAGTCTGGGTAAATGTTGGCTATAAGCCCGATAAAATGAAAGTGTGGGTAAATGTTAGCTACAAAAGTCGTTAGGTCAAACAAATGTTAGCTTAGCTGTCAGTTTAAGCAGCTCTAATGTTGAAAGCAAGTTGCTAAGCTTAAGTTGGCAATTATAACCCAAACCTAGAAGCTCTAAGTTTGGGTAAGTGTTAGCCTTGGCAGCTATTAGCCCAATGAACTGGAAGTGTGGGGAAATGTTAGCTACTAGGTCAAAAAGTTGTCAGCTTAAGTAACTGGTAGCCTGACTCATAGGCATATTTGAGTCAGTAGGAAAAAAAACAAGTGCGGTAAAAAGGGCTGCATTCCTCTACTGCATAATGGCTCCAAAAGCATTAGCCTCATCTCAATGGAATGCTAACTATCCCTGTTGGTTTTAAAAATAGTTAATGTTGGCATTAATTTTTAGCTGATACAATGAACCCCATGACCAGCTTGAAGTCCCTTTTTTCACAATGATGCTTTTGTTTGCTTTTACTAGGATTTGGCAAGTTGTGTTTAATGTGACACTGACCATAAAACATCTTACGTTTCATTATGATAGTAGGAACTTTTTCCATGTGATTTAGGTGATATTATCAAACAGATATCAGTTGGCACACAAGGTCTTTCCTATGGGTGTAATGATGTCTACAAAATTTGAAAAAAGCAATAGCTGCAGGTTAGCAGCTGCAGGAACAAAGCTACAGTTGTATTTTCTTTCACGCTGTGAATATGACAAACAAAAAAACAGGGAGACTTTCTTTCTCCACTTACATAATCCAAGGAAAAGTAAATGCTAACAGCAAATGTTCATTTACATTCATCACAATGCAAACTAAAGCTTTTCCGTTAAATTGAATGTGGCAATTATACTTAAAAAAGTTAAATGAGTGTAAATGTAAAGCCTGTGCAGCTTCAAACTTGTTTTTCTGAGCCATGCCAAAGATGGCCGAGCTCATTAGCTGTCAGCTGACAGGCTGTACGGCCGAGTGTTTGCGGCTTCTTTTTAATGTATCTCTGAAAACAGCAGGAGTCTGACTGTGAGCAAACCTGTGGCAAATTACACAGTGGGAGGCTTCTCCTCTCTGTGACTAACTTGTGTGAATTTTGACAGAAAACTGGGGGAAATGATAAACATGAAGCCGGTGTGATATCCTTTGAATTAAATTAGTCAAATACAGAAAAGTGAGCTGGACAAACAGGTTGGGATTTTGCTCCAGAACACTTCTAATATTAAGGGATGATAAGTTGTTTAAAGCAAAGCAATTAAAAGGAGACACTTTCTGCTAAAAAATCTAAAGTTGAAGAAAATGAAAGTGTTTGAAGTAAAATAATTCATCCATCTGAATGTCTCCTCTGGGATCGAATAGTCGCAAAAACACTTTGATGTTAGCCTGACTAACATGTCAAAAATAAGTAATCAATCGACAAAGATTTATTAAATGTAACTCAAACTTTCTATGCTTCTTTCATTTTTGTAGATTATCGCCGTAGTTGGTGATTTGTATCAAATGGACTTACATTCGACTAATTCGTCCACAGAAACAAAATTTCCGCTCCGATTTGCTCTCACTGATAGGATTGCTATCTGTCCTGTAAAAAATGTAATCATACTTGAAAAACTAAGAATTTATCCTGACTATTTGTTAGTCCACATATTTGTTAGCTTGAGAGTTTAAACAATAGCTAAGTAGCTTTAGCAGCAGTTAGCTTGAGTAAAAATTAGCTTGAGTAGATTTAGCCTGAATGGTTGTTAGCCTGAGATGCTATTATCCTGACTAGCATTTAGTATGCGTTACTCTTAGTTACTGTTTGTCTTACTAGCTGTTTGCCTGAGTAGCCATTAACTTAAATTTAAGCAATAAGTAGCTAGCTTTACCAACAGTTAGCTTGAGTAAAAATTAGCTTGAGTAGATTTAGCCTGAATGGTTGTTAGCCTGAGATGCTATTATTCTGACTAGCATTTAGTAATAGTTACTCTTAGTGATTCTTTATCTTTCTAGCTATCAGCTTGAGTATGTGTTAGCCTGAGTGGTTGGTATTCTTATTAGCTGTCAATATTAAGTAGTTTTAGTAGTTGTTAACTTTTGTAGCTGTTAGCCTAAGCTGCCATTAGCTTGACTAGCTGTTAGCAGTTTGATTGGTTCTTAGCTTGACTCCTTAATAGAAACATTTCCTCCAGGTATTTAACCTCAGACCTCAATGATAAATTAGTTTTGTTCATTACAAAACTATTTGGGTCTTCAAAATAAAAGCACTTCCTGTTCTATTCACTCAGAATTTTGACATTGTCTTAATTACTCACCACATTATGCCGTTGTGTTGTCATTTACAGTATATTTTAAAAAAATTTTACTGTTAAGACTTTTAAAACAAAAATTTTAAATGCAGATTTGAAATTTTGATTCATTCAGGAATTCAATATCAACAGGTGTAGAAGTTTTGTATTATTTTCCCTTAAACATAAATGTATAACTACATGCAAGCCTAACATTTTGTTTTTATCAGAAACTAGAAATAAAGAAAAAATACGAAAGCTTTGGAAAAAGTGGGATCGTTTGAAGTTCAGCAAACTAATTTTGCTTTAAAGCTAAATACTCCAGAACACAAGCGTGTAAAAGTGAAATAACCGCCTTTCTTTATGACCTCTCCTGATCTGCGTCATCAATCACTCAGCCTGAGTTGGTGGCACGAGAGCGGAAACTTCAAAGACGGGTCACAGTCGGCCTTCAGCGGAGCACGAGTGGCACGGCTCAAACCGCATTGTGTTCGCACAACAATGGATGACCATTACAGTGGAGACTGTTATCAGCCGAGGCCGACCAGGGAAGGTTCCTGTCTCATTGTAATCCATCGGAGCAGATTGTGTTCAACGGAGAGCTCAGACTAAACATATTAGGGTGTAAGAAGACACACCTGAGGCTTATCTGATGGGAAATGGTACCGGGACAATGTCCTGAACTAAGAAAAGGAAGTTTTTTTAGAAAACTGCGTCACTGTGCCTTTAGACCTCCTTTTACTTGATTCTGTTAAAAGTATTGCACTTAAAGTAGCGTGTGTTTATACAAGTGAGCCTTTATTGTCTTTGCAAACTCTGAAAACAACATGTGGACCCCCCAAAAAAATCCAAGAGTATCCCTCGTTAAAAGTCAGTGTGACATCTTTTAATGACAAAGCCGCGGATGAATTGTTTATGCTGCTTTTATGGGTGTGTGAGTTTGTGGAGTGAATAACTCAGAGGAGACAAAAAAGAAAAGGAAGGAAGGCAAAGACACATCTGAAACATATGGGAGGAAATCACATTGAAAGCAGTGAGCAGTAAATTAATGGTAACAGATGCCATGATGTCTGGGTGGGGCTTTTTTTCCTTCTCTTTGCTTGATTTTGTTTTTTCAGAGAGCTCTTGCATTCTTAATGTTGGAAAATAACAGAAATAAAACTCTGGTCACTTCTTGGCTGCAGCTCAAACCGTGATACCTGCTTCTGCCGGCAACAATTAATCCACTAATTTACAGCAATAACAGTTCTGCAACTGCAGACGGTGATGTAAATTATTTATGCAGACCTGCAACTTCTGATGAGATAAAACAGATCTCTGATCTCTGAATGTTTTGGCATATTCGAATATGTTTGTGTGTGTGTGCGTGTGTGTGTGCGTGCGCGTGTGTGCGCGTGTGTGTGTGTGTTTCTTTGTGTACAGCAGGGTTGGCCTATGTCCAAGCATGAGCTGCAACAAAGACAACCTTGCTCTTAATGGCACATATCTGGGAGATGGAGGAGCACGATACATGAAAAGCGCTGTGATCATTACACTGATAGCAATTATCCTTCAGGAGGCTCTAATGGTGACACACACACACAGAGGCAAGCTTGCAATCAAGGGTGGTGGGCAATTAAATGCTTTTTGGTGAACCTTTAAAGACGAACAAAGGAGAGACACCATCTTCAAGAACAAAAGAGGGAAAGAAATCAGGACAAAGGATATTAATGTGGTTTATTAATCTTTTCTTAATGTGTGGCAGTGGCCTGAAAGGGGGTGTTGAGAGGGTCTCCATGGCTTTGGCAGGAGTATGATTGAGTGCAGGGGCCAGCGTGTCGGAGGGGACAAAAACAACAAGGTAATTAAAGCTTAAAGCGTGCCGTTTATGCTCCGCCATCCGTGACGGCGTAAGGTGTCTTCCGTCCAAACCCCAATGAAAAATAAGTCAGGTAATTGTCATTGCGCTATCCGTGTCAGCATTTATTAAATGGGTAATTCATCTTCATGGAGAAGGAAAAAGAATGCAGGTAGTTTATTTGTGGTAATTGTGGCTGTTGAAATATCCCAGTGCTGGGATACTCAGTCTCTGAATAATCCAGATTACACAAATATTTCTCTACAACTTGCTTGTTTTCATTGTAATAATTTAAATAATTCATCAATTTACTCAGTAA
This sequence comes from Poecilia reticulata, assembly GCF_904066995.2. Taxonomy (NCBI): domain Eukaryota; kingdom Metazoa; phylum Chordata; class Actinopteri; order Cyprinodontiformes; family Poeciliidae; genus Poecilia; species Poecilia reticulata. The sequence continues at coordinate 12,706,297 of NC_088831.1, read as the reverse complement.
AAAAATAAAGAAGGGAATAGTTGTGAAAATAACTGATGTAGCGCTGGCTTCAACTTCTAGGTGAGCTATTACCTTACATTTACTCATGCTAACAGCTTAAGTAAACATTAGCTTTAGAAATTTGTAGGATATGAATTAGCCTGAAAAGCTACAAATGTAAATGTTAGCTTTACCCTAAATAGTTATCTCTATCAGCTTTTAACCTCAGTAGTCTGAGAAGCTGCTAGCTTGAATTTCTTCTATTTTGGGTTTGCTGTTAGCCTAATTTCTTGAATGAATTATTCTCTGAATAGTAAAACTGGAAACTGCTTGTAGCTTTCATAGCAGCTAGCTAGAAGAGTAGCTCAATACTAATAAAATCAAGAATTAGAACCAGAAGATAGGGTGAGTTTCAGAAATGTTGTTTAATTTAACTGCAGCCCATACGAAATGCTAGAGAGAAAATGTAGTTCTCAATGTGTCTTACACAAAGAAAATAACGCTTGTTTTCACTAGTAAAGTAAAATATTAGAAGCAATCAGCTTTTAAGATGAAAACTTTCAAATTGTCCAACATTGTAGCACGTCCAGCTGAACAGTGATCTGCAAAATGGCAACAGGAAGTTAGCTAAAGTGCTACTGCACTTATACTAGCATGGCATGGGACTAACACCAAACCTAACATGTGGACCAATTAAAATCCAGGAGTATCTATCCATAGACAAAGCACGTAATCGTTATTTCATTTGTTTATGATGTGGGTAATTTATATTCAAGACGACGGCAAAATAACGGCAGTAGGTTTACCTGTCACAGTCTGACAAAATCAGAGTTTTCCAGGAGAAACGACAAACACACAGAGAAAGAAATTATCTTCAGCAATACACTTCCCTGAGGGGTTTTTTTCTTGTTGAGAAAGGAAAGTCGCCACATGGAGAGAAACCTTTGAGTTAAAGTTTTCGAAGGCATCACCAGCACCTCCCTCCCGCCACACATTTCACATTCTGTTTCTAGTGTTCTTCTTTTTCTGTTTTTTCAAAGTGCGACGGGTTGACTAAAGAGAACGCACCCCGTTGTTTATTCTCCCCCTCGCGCAGTTACAAAGAGGAGCGTAAAAAAGTTACAAGGTTGTCCCCCGTGGGGTTAGATTTCAAACAGCACCTGTCAAAGCAGATGGGGCATTTAAATAAGAGTCTTTAAGAGGTATTTGTTACAGCAGAGCTCAGGAGTACCTGCTGTGCTCGCCGATGCTTTTCACGGCTGTCGTTGCTCTTGCAGAATCTGTTTGCTGTGTTTGCGGGGATAAACATCACATTAAAAAAAAAGAAAAAACAAAAAAACCCACTGAGGCCACAAATTACACCAGAGAAGACTGCATTAATGTAGCTGCTGAGGCGAGAGAACTCATGTCTGCTTGTGCTACTGTGCAAGATGTACCGCATATATAAATGCTTAGATATGAGGAAAAGACAAGACAGAAATACAGTTTCTGCAAAAATACTTACAGAAAAAACCCAAGCAAGTTTATCTTAAATGTTAGGGTGAGTGTGTGTCACATGACATCCTTATCTGACCTGATCTTAATTCAAAACAACATGCTGGTTTGAAGACGTCCACCGCAGAGCGGTGACGGCACACGAGGCTTCGTTCTCAGCGTGGGTCACACCTGGGAATGTTCTGAGTCCAAACATCGCCCTGGACAGATGTGTCCTCACAGCCGAGTGTGTCTCCAAAGACAACAAGCAGGAATTATGCTTAAAGAAATCCACATAATTACATTAAAATCTCTGGAACTGAATCTCTAAGTCTTGTTTCTGTTCATGTTGTACTAGCAGCACAGCTAGCTGCCATAGAAAGTTAGAAAAGTAGCATCAACAAAATATGTTTCACAGAGATGAATCAAGAACTCATAATTATCATTTTTCCAATCAGTGAACTCTATTCTTTAGGTTTCGTTGAGGGAAGACTTGGCCATTTTTAGCGTCAAAGTTTAAAACAATTATTTTAAGGAAGCACAGAGTAAGATTTTCCAAAATATTTTGCATATTTGAGGATTTATTTTGCAAAATAAGTCAGACAATGCAGCTTTGGCAGCTTAAATATAGGCAGAATGCAACTTCACATGCTATTGGTTGGTGTTTGCAAAGCAGCCAATCCAGGAGCGTCATTCATTGTCCTTGATGCTGATTGGCTGAATTCCCAAAACAACCAATAAGGAAGACTAGATGTTGGCTTCTAAGATGGTTTCCACTGTCCAAATTAATTCATAGTAAGATATATTTAGTGTTTTAAATGTTAAAACAGGCAGTTATAAGTTTTTAGACGAAACAGTTTTATTACTGTATTTCAATACATGTTGATTTGTTGAATTACTTTACCTTTTTGGGGGTTAAAACATATAGTTAGAACCCTAAACTCTTCGCAGTACTATAACGTCTAGAACTAGACACTGTTGATCTGTTTTGTCAATATCTGAACTTAGGTGATTCATTTCATTTCAGCTGCTCAGTTCTTTAAAACTATTACTAAACCGCCGAATCGCTCATCCATGGAGTCCAACCGAGCGCTCTCACTGGAGAAGATTGATGACAAGCGCTTGTAGCCGAGCACAGAGGAAGTAGATGACAGGCCAGGAGTTGCCATGTCTGAGATTGATCCCCTCTTGAGATGACCGTCCTGTCACATCGGCTGCCTTTGTGCTCCGGAGCGCTGCGTCCAGCCCTCTTTCTCACTCTGGGACTTGAAGCTTGAGGTCACTGCAAGACGTTCACCTCGCCGTCCATCGCCACGGCGCCAAACTATTTCCATGACAGGAAGGAGACACTGGTGGATTGTGTCATTTCCATCTCTTCTCTTTACATCCATGTGCAGCTTTTGCTATCCTTCAATCAGCAAGAATGTAAATGAGGATTGTCTCTTGTTCTTTGCATGCTGAACTTCATTCAGATTGTCAGGCACTTAAGAACTGACAAAACACTTTCTCCGACTCCCCGTCATTCCCTCTGCTGTCAGAGGAGATAATAAATAAAAATGACTTCTGCGTGGGCGGAGGCAGAAAGGCCAAGACGGAACATCAAGAGATGGACAAAGTGTTTCCAGAGGCCTGTAGGGAAACCGCGGACCGGCTCGCACTTCGATGTGTACACACAAACACTCAGGATGCAGGCGGGCGGCCCCCTGCTCCCCCAAGGCTTATAATGGGAATAGGCAATGTGACAAAGAGTTAAAGGCATGGCAGGCCGGTGTCCCAGATAATAGGACAAGCTGTCCACAGTCGCTGCTTCTTGCTTTGGTATGGCCAAACAAGGCCTAATGTGGCGAGTTTGTACCCAGCTGGGGGTTTGACAGAGGGTTGGGTGGGTAGATAAACGAAACACAGTCTCACCACACAGCTGTGCATAACCCAAAAACTTCAGCTTTGGAAAGGCATCAAACTCAGATAACTGAGTGAAAGTCAGCCACAACAGGGGAGCAAATGAGAAGGTAGAAAGCAGACACAGAAGTAGAAACCGGCAGTAAATCCAGCAACATCAACCACAAGATGAAAGAGACCAAAACAACAGAATGCCCTTGCTTTGTGGGGGTTTGCAATACTTTGCTAGTGAAGGACAATTGGTCCTCGGTGTAAAGTGAGCGCTTGGCTTTTAACGGACCTCTGCATGCCAAGTCCTCGGCAGGCGACGGCTGGGGATGCTACCTTCGCTGTCATTCAGCCCCCATCTCGTCGACTAATCTTCTTGGTGCTATGGAAGAGCTTAACAGCTTTGCAACACTATCCCTCCCCAAATGTCATTATCACAATGTAGTGCGCCGGCCGAGCGTCTGCACCCGCTCCCTGCTTATCGTTTTCTTCATGGGGAAGTTGAAGGCAGGCGTCCGCTGACATTCACCGAGCTCTCGTCCTCAGCCAGACAAAACACATTCACAGAGCGTCATTCAGAAGTCGCTTCTGCAGTTTGGTGTTCACTGGAGTTAAATGGAAACATGGCTGGAGGTTTTTATCCCATTATTAATATTTTATTGCTGTTCTGAAGACTACAGTTGTGTCTGATCCTAAATATACCTCCCAGTTTTATATTTCTCTTTTTATTGTTCACCATGCGTTGGTCAGGTTTCTCAGTAATCTCATGAGACTTTGGAAACAATTGAGTACTTCAGTTTCTATATTCTGAAATTGTGTTTTGTTTGAGTCTGAAATAGACTTATTTAAATAAATTATATCATGTTATGGTGTCATTCCCTCATCATTTTATGCATGTTTCCGCCTCACAGAGCACAATTACCCCCGACTGCCTCACTCTGCTCCTGCAGACTAGCGGCAGCAGCGATTAGCAAACACCTGTGCATCATATCAACCACTTTTCAGTCCAACATTCAAAGAATGGCTGTAAATGGCGTAATGGAGGAGCCCTGCTGTGACATTCTGCACAGACAGAGGCCAATTTTAGGGATATGATGGTTAATCGTAAGTCACATTTGATATATACAGCATTTTTATAACATCTAATCTTGATTTTGCTATAAAATGACCAGGAAAATGTGTAATACTTCCCATTTAATGACATGAAATGTCACTTTAATTAACGTACAGAATCCTGCTATGTTCAAGTACCTACTAACTTGGGAAAAAAAGCTTACAAACGAGAAAAAAAACAAAACAAATGTAGAACTAAATGTTTTTTAAAGCAGTTAATTTTGCCAAACAAAATTAAGACAACAAGACTAAAGCTAAACGGCGATTTATCTAAGCCTTAACCTCTAAGAATCCTCTAAGATGCTGTGCAGCTGGATGGATTTTTGCTCCGACTTTTTGACTCATAATTATTAAGTATAAGCGTAGAAACAATGTGTTTTAATTCATGATTTCAAACAGCATCTGAACTATGACCCCAAATCCCAGAGGAGCTGAAAAGTGACTTCATGGACGCAGAGAAAGACGGAGGAAGTTCAAACTATCCTAATGAAGAAGAATCGTATCCCCTACTCCAACATCCCTCTGCCTGGGTTTCTAATGGCCAGAAAGAGATTTAAAGCGGAGCGGCAAAAGCAAGTGAGGTGGACTAGCAGTGGTTGAAGCATTTTACTTGGATTATACCGCACTTAATTCCCTTCTGGGAAACATAAAATATTTCTGAATAATTTTTTTTCAAATTTTCTAATATAAAAGCCTATGCGACACTATCCAATGTTCAGAATTGCTACTTTAAAGTTACAACGTCTAAGTTAAATGTATATTTAAGCTTGTTTTTGTCTTCCTTAAACTCCAGATGAGAATTTCAAACATCCAGTAAAAGAGCTAAGCTCCTCAAGAAGCACTTATTTGTTCCGTGTTGTGATCATGAAAGGTCTCCGTACACGTCGAGTACATACATACAAAGTGTGTGTGTGTGTAACGACGCCGCGCATATTTCATCCAGATGATGCCTCCTCTCTCTTTCGGTACAGCGGGACCCGGCGGGGAGCCGCCGCCGATCTGCGGCTCGGTCGTGATCTGCGAACTCTTCACTCTTTGTTTACTCTCACACAGAGTCGGTGATGAGAGCCTCCTCTTCCTCCTCCCCCCCTCCTGCCACCACCTCATTACCTCCTCTACCTGATGGGCCTCTCTCTTCCTCTCCCTCTTCACTTTTATTTATAAATGTATCTATTTTAGCCCGGCTTTGCGGGTTACCGTTTTTAATATCATCGGTGAAACATGATTATTACCTCTTAATGCTGAAATTACGGGGGCATTCTTTTTGTCATCGCCGCCGTTGCATTTTTCCTGTGTAGCACCCCGTGGCAGGAACATCTTTATCTCCCCATGTGCTCCTAGTTTTAAAACCTTTACCCCCGCTGTTTGAAAAATATTTCTCATTTTCCTCCCCCATGGCGTGGAGAAATCCCCATAGGCAAACCATTAGTGATCTTTCTGCCTTTCCCAAACACTTATTACTATCACCCGCACTCCTTGAGCTGCCTCATTGGCTTTTGGTAAATTATGCAAATAAGGTGATCTTCGAACATATAGTTTTGCTGTTTTTCTGCAACTGCGCAAGTTTGCACAGCCCCTCCACCAGAGCAGCCGCGGCACCATTAAAGTGACTGAGCACGTCAGCAAGATTTATGCATCAGTGACAAATTATAATGCTTTGTCGCTAATTTCCCCCGCTGCTTCTTCACTGCACAGGTTTAGTTATGTGTTTGCCTTTTAGTGAGGCCTTTGGTTGGGAGTTTTACTGTTTTTTTTTCTCTCCCCGTCTCTGCATATCAATGTGTCACTTCCCTTCACATCTGCAGAGACAGGAGGCTGCAATCCATGCGAATCTGCTGTTTGACTCATTACAGATGAAGCTATTCTGGAGTTTCACTTTCTGAGGCAAACAAAAGGGCAGGCAGGGAGGAAGAAGATGCACTTTTTTACTTTCGATTAGCTTATTTTTGCATTAAAAAGATAGAGTTGTTTGGAAATGGATGAAATAATTTACAAGTGACATTAAGTAGAGACTTTCAGAGGAGATGGAGAATCGGTGAGCTTCATGCTCTGCGTAATTGTTTTTCATTTACTTTGAAAACATCTAGCTGAAAAGATGGGCCGTTTCAATGAACAGATTAGGGCCTGCGAGCACAAACAAATGACAAATCCCTCTTAACCCTGTGAGCTTCTCGCCTCCCCCCCTCTCCTCGCCAGCAAACACACCTCACCCCGTCAAGCGCTTGGCTCCAGCGATGTTATTAAACACAACTTTCGTAGATTTACTTCCTTCAAAAAGTGCCATTTAACCAGGCGGCGGGCAGGAAGGAAAAGCAGCGCCGGGAGGGGAATTACAGGTTGCCAGTGCTTCGTCTCTGTGGAGGAGTGACAGGGCCGTCATTTTGCCGGCGGGGCCACCTCCCGTGTTGTTGTGACAACCGGTCATTACACATCGCCGAGATGCTCTCAGCTGCAGGTTTCAACCCAGATGCAAATGGACGCAAATGGGCTCCGACCGCGACCAAGCTAATAACGTCCTTTTCATCTGCTTCTATTTTTTCTTTTTACTCTCCCCTGCTTCCCCCCTCCAACACCGCCAGATCTTTCTCTTTCGTCTCCTGGCTTTTCCTCCACTCTACACTTAGCTGCTTAAGGTGGACACTTGGTAGTTTCAAAGGAAAATGTAGGGAAGATTTAAGTTATTACAGCTAAAGATGCAGAAACGAGGAGAGATTAGAATGAAGCACAATGCATCATCTGGGGTGAAACCAGACTCAGTTTTTCCACCAGGCTACATTTTTACACTTTTATCTGCGGCAGGTTTGTCAAAATAATACAATAAAATTAAAGAGTTTTCTAAATAAAAACCAAATAAGGTAATTTATGTAAATAATGTGCATTAATTAGTGTTGGTGATAATGCTTAGAATCCTGATAATTTTGTTGTATCTTTAATTTTTTATGTAAAAGTTTATTTTAGTTTCTTGAAATGTTCTGACTTGATAAAGTTTGGATTATTCAGCTAAATAGAAGAACATAAATGATGTCATTTGCAAAATTATCTAAACATTTTATTTGTAGCGAGCGTGAGAGCAGGAGTCCTAACATGTAGCCCTGTGGAACTCCTTTTTAGATTGGAGACTTGGTAATACGTTTAAAAATATTAATTTAGATCGATTCTATCAGTTCACGCGCATCTCAATAAATTAGTTCATTTATTTAAAGACTTTAGAACAGACATTCTGAAGTATTTTTTTTTTTTAGGTGAATTTTGTTGATATTAGCTTGCAGCTAATAAAAACCACATATTCAGTTTTAAGAAAATAACTAAGAACAATGACAACTATGTATTTTCAACACAGAAATGCTCGGTCCTTCTCTGCTTACCTTAGTGTTTGTTCATCTTTTTCAACCACACTTTTTCCTTCCGCTAAACTTTCCACTGATATGCTTAGACACAGATTATTGTGAACAGCCAGAACTAAAGTGACCTAATTAAAAGTCTATTTTACTTCTTTCTTTGTACATTTCAGTTCCTAGTAATCTTCCCAATAATTTTCATTCCTTATTAAGAAACTTGAGTATAAATATTTGTAACACTAGTTTGACTCAAAAACCAAAATGTAAATGTTTTTCTTTTCTTCCAGCTTGAAGAAACGTCACAAAGCAACGAGACATTTAGTCCTGCATTTTCCTATATATATATGAGAAATTATGGTTAATTTATTTTTATTTTTTTAAATGAAGCAACTTGTGAATTAAATAATTCTTAAAACATATGAAATTAGCATGAACATGTTTAAATGCTGTTCCTTTGATTTTAATTTTTAATTATGGATCCAGATACGTGTTCCTGTCTGCCCCCGGCTCACCGATGCAGTGAGTTGTGCAGAGCACAATGCGATTTCTTTTTTCTTCTGCAGGACCCAAATGATGTCCCTCATTGCCATAAATAATAAATGTGCGCCGATGATGGATGAGCTTATCACTGCGGTCACTCAGGTTGTCTCTTTTGGTTTTCAGCGGTCCGTCTGAGCGTCTGCGCCGCTCGTTTTACCGGAGCTGCTTCACTCAGCTGCTCCCAAGGTGCTAACTCAATATTTTTACAGTCGTCTGGGTTCACTGTGTTCAAAACGTCGCATTTTTATGCTGCTTTCTGTTAATTCACCTCTTTTGCTTCGTTGAGTTTAATTAAATTTACTTTTTTTTTTAAATACATACAATTAACTGAAGTAAACCAACATGTCCTCTGATGAGATCCACGTTTTTAAAATAAAAATAAGACTCCCTGTGAACTGATTTGCTTCTTATTGTTTTGGAAAATGCTGGCCCTCGTTCTCAGAGGTCAGATCTGATTAAAGTCCCAGTCCATTAGCAGCGGTGAAACGCTTGTGTTCTGGGTAAACAGTAGCAGCAGGGGACAGCTTTTCGCAGACAGGAGCTGTCCACCTTCTGCAGAGTCTTTTCACTGTAATGGGAGAAAATGTGACAGGTAGACAGAAACCAGCAGCTGCACAGGAGTCAAACCAGGAGGAGACAGGAAAACGCATCATTAATACGTCTGTCAGTGACGATTATTTGGGACAGAACAGGGCTTCAATGTTGAGGCTGTGGACTAAATATGTATATTTTATAGCTTCTGAGTGACAAATTATCCACACTAAGAATTTATCATTGTGAGAAATATTACTTTTTAGCAAATAAAGGTTATTGTGTCAAAAAAAAAAACTATTTTTCAAAACAAGATTTATAGTCCATAAATGTTACATTATGACCTAAAATCATAGGGAAGACTACTGACAACTGGAAAATGTAGTGGAAAGAAAACATACAATCAAAATGTTTTGGTTTATTTATATGGAGAAGAGTAGAGTTGACTCAAGTAAAACTAAAAATTATTTACTTTGCAACATTTCAAATGCTTTTCTTCAAAACTGTACAAAAATATCTGATCTGAGACCACAAAAAATAGATATTTGTGTCCAAAAGACACAAAAGAATAGAAAAATATGAAATTCGAGAATATTTAAAATAAAATAAAGAACGTGTATTTCTTTTGTGTGTATTTATAAACAAAATGGACAAACTGATCTTTAAAGAGTTGTTCAAGGTGGTGTAATCATGGAAAATTTACTAAACATATTTCTTGTCCTTTTTAGTTTAAAATCAACAAAAAACTTAATAACAAACAGATATGGCCTGATTAACCAAAACAAAAAGATTTCACTCTTAGCTTTTGAGTTATTGGTTGGTTTGGAAAGTAAAATTAATATTTGAAAAACACTTTCCCAAGCGTTCTCTGTTGGCAGTGACGTCATTCCTCGACACGCTTTCGGTCGAGTTAATCATCAGCGGACGCAAACTTCACGACCATTAATCCTCATATTGAGGAAAACAGGATGTTTTTGTCTGGAAACACACGGATTCCCCCTCAGCGGACTTATCCGTCCGACACGAGAGGCGTGGCGCTAAAAACCAACGGCTAGCAAACATGGATGACGCCGTTTAAAGTCTTTATCTTCGCACACTGCAGCTTAATTGGATCAGTTGCTGGAAGATTAACCACTGCTGTGTTTTTACTCCGTTTTATGCTGCAAATGGTCCAGAAAAAGAAATACGATGCTGCTGTTGTTGAGGTCTTATGTGGACATTCGATGAATGTTTTGGTTGATTTCGTGTTTTTACAGGAATCTTGAATGCTAAACCAAAGTGTACCAAACACCATTAAGTCGTTGTCCTTGGGAAGATGAAGACGCATTACAGTAAAGGCAAGAGAGCAAATAGGATTTAGAACGTCTGGGCCAAAATTTATACTTCCTTGTTCTGCGATAAAGTGCTCTATAATCTGGAAATAGAGTTCCCTTTAAAATATTATGTTTGAAGGCAGAGGATAGAGAAGAAGAAGGAGGAGGAGGAGAAGGAGGAGGGGTAAGTAAGAAAAAGCAGAGCTCAAAGCAGGCCTCGTAATCTAATAAATTGATTTGCAATATCCTCTGAAACTGTGAACTGATAAATGTAGCTCCTCATGTCGCCCCGCCTCGCCTCCAGCTCTCCGCCTAATGTGCGCTGCAGAGACAAAAGCGACGGCCCCGATAGTTTGGAAAAACTACTCCGGCCGCCTTAATGTGAACACTCATCTGGGCCTCGCAAGTGGTCACCCAAGGATTAGGCAGCGTCTGCGCTCCTAAGCTCGTCCTCTCTCCTCTACCGCTTCTATTCTTTGACCGAAAGCGAGCGCGTACACCCGAGACACGGCATTAAACATCCGCCACAAATATAAACGTGTGGGGAAAAAAACAGGCAGATTATCCTCGGATATGAATGTTCTTGGGAGAGCCGGACAGCCGAAGCCAAAGGGAACAATAAGTGGCTGAGTTTAGCCGAGGCAGATTGCGGCGCAGCTGAAAAACACGACGAACCCAGATATATAAAAACAAAACTAATCTGAGACCCCAGAGGAGACCCCGCAAACCGTTTCTAACTGCTAGCAGGGGAAGATTTACCACCCGCGACTCCGCTGGGCGGGTACGGAAGATGCCACCCTACTCTCCCGCCAAAACATTCCAGCGCACAAAAGAGGGGGCGAAATCACAGAATGTGATTTGCACCCAAATCCTCTCAAGTCCTCCGAGTGTGGCGCGCAGCGTCTCTTTGGAGGAGCCGAGCTCGTCTCCCTCAGGTACTCTCACCGTTTGTTTATCGGCGCCGTCAGACGCGTGGCGTACCTGCGAGCGGATTACTGGGGAAATCTGGAGCGGCATCAAAACGCAGCCACAAGAAGAGACTAAGATGAAAAGAAAGACGGCGGCTCTGGGTTTGGCACTGCGGCTTGGACCACACAGATCATCGGGGACCCTCGCATAAAAACACTCTCTTCTTCTCCGTGTATTTAATAAATGCCACTTGACATTGGGGGAGGCTTTAGCAGTCCTCCCCCCTTCCTGCTTTGGAGGAATGAGGACTTGCTCTGGATTTGGGCAGTTGGCGGGGCCTATCTCCACTCTGGCAGGAGGCATCAGGGATTTCATGGCTGTTTGCCCGTCCTGGTGCTTTTCCTCTGCCTCCTGCCCCATTTGTGCAAAACCGTCTCTCTTTTCTTTTTTTTTTTGTAGTCCAAGTTGGTTTGCAAAGATTTTTTTCATTGTATGACCTCTGGCAAACCAATAAACAACTTTTAACCAGCATTTCAATACTTGATTGGTTTTCAGACCACCTTTATTACTCAAGTAAGAATAAAAACTGTATTATTGACTTGGTAACATTTCCAACATCTTTCTTCCAATAGTACAAAACAATGTCATCACAGACCCTAAAAAAATTATATTTGAAACAGAAAATCATTGCATATCTTGATGTTTTATTTTCTAAAATATATACAAGTTCAAAATGGACACCTGACCAGTATTTCCATCTATGTTTGATTTTCTGTCACATTTTTTAAAGTTAAAAATCAAAAATGAGAAGCAACCTGAAAGAAGAAATCAGTTTTTTACTGAATTTATCAAATTTAATAAACGATGAATTTTTGCATCAACTTTCCGGTTCACTTCCTGATGTGTGCAGCTCTTAACTGGACTCCTTTCAACATATTTACTGATTTTGTAGTCAGTAAATACGTCTTCAACTGTAGTTTTTTATGTACAAAAACTGATATTTAATAAATAGTTGATTTGTTCAATTAGAAACTGAAAAGTCTGGTAATAGAGACAAGAGATCTACTAAGATAAAGAGGGTATAAATAACAGAAACAGAAAAATGTATGTGCTAAATCTGCTGAAAAGATAAAAGCAGCTGTTTAGTCTAAAGAAAGAAAAGCTCATTGTACTTTTATAATTTATACATTTGCACCTCTACTATAGTGTGTCATTGCATCTCGGGTGTTTAATGCAGCTGCAAGGTTTGCACATCTGCATCGCCTCAGAGAGAACGAGGTCTGCTCGGGCTGCTTCCAGCTGCGGCCGCCTTCATGCGGCTGCAGGAGTTGTACTTCCTCCTGATGTGGAAAAGTTGGATGTTCCTGAGTGCCTCTGTGTTCACAACAGCCAGCGTGGAAAATCCTAAGAAATCCCAAACTTTAGCTCCGACACGGACTACAGCTGGGGCGTGTCAAAGCCCAGAACAACACCGAGCCTCCGCACTCGCACACACGGGGAATATTGAGTGTTGTTTCTCCAAGCCAGGATGATATCACCCACACCGCCTTTTCCACCTTTTCACACACAATAACCAGCCGACAGAGAACTCCCAGCATCCTCTCGACATCTCGACAGAAATGGCAAAGCTATAATTACAGCAATCAGCAGCAGAGTCGACTCCGCGGCGCAAGCTGCACTCCTGCTTACACGCCGCAGTGGAAGATAGGGACCGCCATGATGGATGGACCAGCGCTTTCCAGGCCGCTGGACATCATCATCTGCCCCCTCCCATTTCCTGTTTCACGCTGACCCCTTCCTGCCCCCATCAGGCCTGAGATGGATCCAGACATCCAGGAAGGAGGGGGGGAGATACAGCAGATTAATGTGGGTAAACACTCCAGGAATTGTCACTTTTCTTCAGGCTACTTAAGTGCAAAGAAAATAAGAGCAATCAGAATAATAACACAGTTTTATGTTCTCGCAGCGGAGATAAAGTTAGGGTAGGTAAACACTGCAAGATTTAATGGACACAACCGTGTATGAGATGCTGTGCTGTTGCAAATGCATTGGTTAACTGATCATTATCTACATGATCAGCTATATAAAAGCTGGAGTTCTGGAAGATTACAGGTGAGTTTTAAAACCAAAAGTTTTCTAGCCAATCACTGGCCATCAATACTTAAAATCCTGACCTGCTGGTTACAATTTTGTCCGATAATAATTTATTTAAATAACTGACTCCCTCAGTTGTTACCAGATCCACAAAAAAAAGTCGCTAGATTTGTTTCTTGTTGCTGTTTTGAAGGGGAAAAAAGTCGCTTTTTGAGTCTGAAAAGTCATAAAATAGAGCAACAAAGTGAGGTGACCATCACTAACCACGCAATAAATCAATTAATCAATTAATCAAATGATAAATTGTGTATCTATCCCTTTCTTTCTACCAAAGACTAGACGACAAGAGATTTCAGTTTGGCACATTTGCCCTTATTTGGAGGGGAAAACAAGCAAACAAGGTTCATTTGTAAAAGTTGAAGTACAAAAACACGCAGCTTAACAAATTGTTTCCCAGTCTTCAGACTTTTCCAAACGGGGAATCAGTGGTGAAATCTGGCAAAGCACAAACAAAATCAAGTACCTTGCAATCACAGAGTGTAAAAACAAACATGCTTTACGGTGAAACGTGATTCCACCGGTCTGACAGCTGAAGTTTGGTTCAACGGGAACATAAACCCAACAAATCTGCAACCAAACGGCTGGAAAACCATCAACAAAACGCTAAAAGAGCTGTGCAGGAATCTTGAAGACTTTTTTCTCATGTTTTAAGTAAAATAATTTGGTAGTTAAGGAATTATTTATTTAAAACATATCCATATACATCTTGCTGAAAAGCTGCTTGTAAATTAGTTTTGTCTTAATTCAAATGTAGAAAGAAATATTTGGTAAGTTAAAGCTGCTAAACTAAACTCATACTTACTTTTACACAAAGCTAAGCTATTTTGGTTCCGTCTTTGTTTAACAAACATTACAAATATAATCTTACAATGTAATCCCTGACCCTGGCGTTAAGTTAAAACTTTTTCATTGGCTCTTTATCTGTAATAATTGCGTGAAATTCATTTTGTTTCCATACGTTCCAGGTTAATCCATTTCAAAGCAGATGATATGTTCTTTCTTTTACCCGTGAATGTTGACTAAGAGCTGCAACTTAGTCATATCTTTAAAGTGAAATTTAAATATTTAACTTGGATTAATTACTGCTATCGCTTCACGCTGCTGTTATTCTTTCCCCTGAAGATCTCTGGACCACAAGGCCTCAGTGTGGGATTAATACCATTACTATTATTATTACTGCGGCTTCAACGCGACGTGGATCTGCTCCGTGTTTGTCTGGTTTTTAAGCCCTGACAAGAAAAACACCAACCCAAAGCCATTCTGATATTCATTTCTATTAGGACGAATCCTCCTGGCTGTAATCTATCAAAGTCACCGTTTGCTTCCTTGGAAAAGTGAAACAGGAGCTCGTAACTCGATGTCCAGTCCTCCCCATGAACCCTGCACAAGAGCAGTTGCAAAAACGCCTCATAATCCACGTAATTACAGTCATTTACGCTCCTCTGACCACCTTTCACTGGGAATACCTGGACTGGCTGCTAATGTTGCGCACTGCGAAGGCTTGTGTACTCGGCTGTTGTTTTAGGCTGCGGTCCAAAGCCACTCCAAGACGGTATGTGGCTCTGGCAGGGAGAATAAACAGCCACCTCGCTTCATTCTCCCACGTCTCTTTGACGCTCGTCTCTGCTCCTCTGCGTCTCCAAAGAAAAGCATAAAACACGGCACTTTGGGGAGAGAAAAAAAAATCAGAGGAGGGCTGCATGCCTAAAAAAGGTTACAGCGTGGAAAAAAATGCAGATGCATGTTGGCGAAAGGTATTTGGACCGCTAACATACTGAATTCTCTATCTAGAATGATCTAAGTGACTCAGCAACCTCCGGTTCCCATGAAATCCTGCAGACTGACTTTCCTCAAACGCAACGTTTACGAACTCAAGCAGTCTAAACAGAAAAATAAGCAACCTCCATTTGAAACAAACAGGTTTGTCATCTGATCTAAAAGCCGCTAAAACCAACATTCAAACCAATGTTCAAAAACACTTTATTTATCCCGAAAGGAAAATAAAATGTTGTTCAACAAGTCGATGTGGAAGCAGTCAGTTCTGCAGCGAATCTGAAAAGGCCTCTGACTGAAGGCACTCTGCTAATCCACCTCATTTGCTTTGCTGCTCCCTGTTTGGACGTACACTTAGAGATGTTGGAGTGGGGGATTATGATCCTTCTCCATTACTTCCAACTCCTCTGGCATTTGAGGTCAAAGGTCATGTATTAGTTGAGCTTTTTAGAAGCTAATCAGCTGCTTCCCACCAGTCTTCCATCAGTAGTTCTCCAGACTTTGGGTGCTTTACAATCATCTCTCATCTGATTGATTTATTTTTTCTAAGCTACAAGACAAGAGAATCAAATGTCTGGCATGAAACACAATCTGCTACAGATAAGCAGTATTTACTGGGAAAAAACCAGTAAAGATCTGATGTCACCCTAATACATCTGTTTCATTTACATTGGAGGGTTTAATCGGATTGGACTAGGTCACTTGAAAACTTCCTGTTTTGTGGTTTATTTTCACCTACTCAGAGTTGGCCTGCTGGTTTGAAAGACTGGACTTTGTATTATTTAAATGCATGAAGCGGTTGCTGAACTATATTAGGTGGATTTTAACATTTCCTTGTATGCAAACTGTGCTGTGTGAGCAGCTTAAAATGCTGCAGACTTTATGTTGCATGGGTGAGCTACAGACCTCCTGTGTTGCTTTAGAAAAGTCTCCAACAGTAAATGGTGTTGAAATATTTGCAGTCATGTCCTCATACCAAAAGCAGAATCATGTTTACCCTACAGACACTACATATTAAACTCAACACCCCATAATAATCACCTTTTTTGTATTTTTCGTTGACATAACATTTCAGAGCCTGGCTATCAAACTCCAAACCTCGAGGGTTTTGCTTCAACACAACTGAATCAAATAATTAGGCCAAAAGAAGAACAGTCTGATTCTGTTTGGACGGGTCTGAAAGTTGGAGATCAGCCGCATCTGGAAGAGTCTGTATGTTTTAGAAATCTTCATTTTGCGCCACTAGATGTCACTATAATTAAAATTTAAACACCTTTAGTTGGATTGCTGGTTGTGATGGATTAAAATAGAAACAATGGAGTCGTTTCAGTTTAATTGGATTTTATATGAATAGACGAATCAACAAAGATGGATGGATGGATGGATGGATGGATGGATGGATGGATGGATGGATGGATGGATGGATGGATGGATGGATGGATGGATGGATGGATGGATGGATGGATGGATGGATGGATGGATGGATGGGGGACAGATAAATGGATGGACAGACAAATGGACAAATAGATAAACAAAAGAATGAACAGAAGGAAAAACTGATGGATGGATAAGCGGATGGATGGACGGGTACGACATTTGGACAACTTATCGGGGAATAAAGTCTGGAAATTTTGAATCTTTTTATCCAGTTGAATCAAATTCCAGACTTTTCCAATCAGTGAAGAAAATAATAAATAGGAACATTTAACAAGCAAACTTTAAAAACAGATATTGTCAAACTTAAATCAAATCAACTGAAATACAGAGAGAAAGTTGAGCAACTTGTCTGGATGAGCTGCTGCTCCACCTCTCCATCCCGGGGAGTTTCTGCTCCTGAAGGTGATTCAGTCGGACAGCAATAAATTAACTCCTGAAGACACTATCTCTTGTTTGGACAGCGCGGTGGAGACAAATGGCCGTCAACGCGTTGCATGACAAAGTGCAGGCTTCATCCGAGCTGCAGTCATACCTCTGCGTTGGCGCCTTAAGAGCCGCTGACTGAAGGCCTGACAAATCAGCGCTGACAGATCAACCTCCACCTGGACCCCCCGCCCCTCCCCTCGCTGCCGTCAACGTCGGCCCAGGATCTCGGAGCTGACGGGTAACGGCCCACGGCGCCGCGGTCAGGGCCGACACTTTGCAGCAAAAATGCCAGACACCACAGCTCCTGTTCTGTCATGAAAAGGATGCAGAGGTTCGTGTCTCACCTGGTTAAAGAGCTCAGGGAGACGTTTTAAGGGATTTTTCTGATCTAGACATCTCGAGGAGACTTTTGTTGCCACATATTATTAGAAATTTCCAACACCATTTCCAAAAACCCTGCTGCTCCTGACATTCTGTTGACTATACATCATGTGACAGCGAATCTATTTGTGTCACAGCAGGTTGGAGGGGAGGGAAAAATGTCAGAAATGAGCACGTCTTCAACTCCTCCACGCATCTGCTCGACAAAAGGCAGCAAGCTTTTTCTAACGAGGAGCTCTGTGCAAAAAGGTCAAGTTTTTAAAACCCGACTTAAAATATTGAACACTTTTAGATGAGTCTATTCTCAACCAAATCCTCTAAAAGTTGCAGGACAGTAAAAGAATTTGCACATTCTGTAGATTTTTCATTTACACCTTCCAAATACAAGTTAGAAATACATTCAAAGACGCAAATAAACAACTCTATTCATTTTTTAAAATAAAAAATAAACATTTTAGTGCTCATAGTGCATTCATTTTCCTCTTCTGCAGTTAAAAAATCCTAACATCAGCATGAGAAAAGCTCAGACCTTCCTGGTGGAAATAAAAATGCCACTTGAGTAGATCTGGGTAAAACAGATAAAGGTTGTTTTTTTTATGTTAAATGCAAAAAATATCTATTTTTTGAACAGTTTTGGATTAATTTCTGCTTTGAGTGTTGTTTTTTCCACAAATAACCTTTTTTTGAATCTGTAAAGTCTGGATGATGAACACCGTCGCCTTCAGATGAAACTAATAACGCCTTCAATCTCCAAAGAAAGTGCAGCTTTATCTTTAAAAGCAACAAATGTAGAAGATATTTTTTAGGTAATTGTATATTTGTAAAACAAATATTGCTCTTGAAAAACATTTTCATTTGTAGTTTGCTTCTTTATGACATATATTAGTAACCTGCTCACTGTAGCTGCATTTAGTACAATTTATTGGTTGTTTTTTATACTCTGATTGGAGAAAACAGTAACAAAAATATTCCCAACAAGTTTTATATTGGGGCGTTTAGCAAATTGAAATAATTTTGTAGTGAAAGTGAGAAAGAAATGTGTTGGTGTTTTTTATTAGGTGCATGAAAATATCTGGTTTCAACTGTAAATAGTGTTTTCTAAATTTAGGTTTTTAATCCAATGTTAGATTACATTTTATTAGAAAACCACACAGAATGAATGCCAAACACTTTCCAAACTTAATTAAAATTGTAAAAACTGTTCGGCACGGTGGCGGCAGAAGCATGTTTCAGGAATACAATCAAAATTTGTCAATTTCACTTCAACTTAGCAGCCAGATGGCAAAAACTCAAACATGGTTATTCAAATAGTTCAGATATCCCAACCTGGGTTTGCTTTGAGTATCTAAGGTGGCCTTCCAAAAAAAAAAAAAACCTGAAAATGGAGGGAAACCTTGCAGACTACGCTTAAAACAAAACAAATTGTGATCAAATAATGATGCAAGAAGCTCATTGGAAGCTATAATCAAATATTAGTAAGTGTGTGTATGAATATATATGAGCCTGGAGGAAGTTTTGAAACTTATTTTCCGCAAGAAAAAAAAGGGAAAAGAAAGAAATGACTGGATTTAGTTTTGCACGTCAAGACAACAGACGCAGATTATTCCTCTTCTCTCCGATGTGGATCTGAAAACATCAGAAGCTCGAGAAGCGTTCCCAAAACGGCAGGATGAAAAAGACAAGGTGTGCACGCTAATACGAAGATGCAAAGCAATCATGGAGCAGCATATGGAAAGAGACGTAAAAAGCTAAAAGCCTTTCATAAACCCCCCTAACAGATCCCACTCATTGTTCTCCAGATGCCAGTTAACGGAGCCAATTGAGAATTTAAGCATTTCAGAACAACAAGAAGGTATTTAACACCAGCTTTACACACACACACACGCACGCACGCACACACGCACACACACACACACACACACACACCGATTCAGATATTGTTCCTCCTTTGATGAAATTTTCTTCAAAGCACGCCTCTTAATGTTGGCGGATCATCCGGCTCGGCCCACTTGTTTTCAGATCCTTAATTTTATACTTTTTGTTACGGCTCCTCATTTGCGTGCCGAGGTGTTTTACCTTTAGGAAAAGAAATGTCAAGATTTATTAACAAGAAGATAAAAAAAAAAAAAAAGAGGATTCCTCTTCCCGGGAGACTATACAAGAAAAAACTGAAAGAAAACAGTAACGGTACGTATTAATGTATGCCCTTTGATGTCTGGTTTGCAGAGTCCTGTAAGCACCATTAGCAATTTAACTAAAACGTCACATTTGTGAAAAACGGATCGCACATCTGACACGGAAGGCTGGGAGAAGACGGACGCGTGTTTCTGCAGAGCTGGAAACCAGAAGGGCCCAATTAGAAATGTTTTTGAACTGGAGCAGAAAAGTGTGTGTACTGTGGGATCATAAATTCACATCACACATTAGCTTAGCTCCCTCTAGTGGACAAAACCAGCTACGACGGCCCTCCAAAGTTACAAAAACACACAGGAAAATGTCTGAATGCAGTGGAAAGCTTGTTTGGAGGCTTTATTTTGCAAGAAATACCCAGAAAATTAAATAATTCATCTCAAAATTCTACACAAAAAACTTGTTTTTTATTTGAAAATCCAGTCATATTTTTTAAATTTGATAATTAGATTCTCAAATGTAAAGAATTGTTATAAGGTCTAGATGTTTTTTTTATTTTTCACATAGAAATACCAGAATTTAGAAAATTAGATTTACTTTTCTTTAAAAAAAAAAAACTCCAAATATCTGTTGTGTAATTGTGTTTAAATGCACAGCAGAATTAAAATCTACTAGAAAGATTACATTCCTTGTGTTTTAA
The DNA here is from genome assembly GCF_904066995.2 of Poecilia reticulata. Lineage (NCBI taxonomy): Eukaryota > Metazoa > Chordata > Actinopteri > Cyprinodontiformes > Poeciliidae > Poecilia > Poecilia reticulata. Next base: position 12,686,213 of record NC_088831.1, on the reverse strand, counting down.
CTCCCTGCAGAATTTTAAAAAGTTAAAACTTGTATTAAATAAAAACTGTAAGTCATGTTTGATATCAAAAAGTGTCAAAATGTGCCCAGAAATGCCTCACAAACTGAATCTAATAATTAACCCGACGCGCTTGGAGGCAAAAAGTAAGTAGCACTTGAATGGAAACACACGGGGCCGTGTTCACTGACTAATATCTGGCAATTAATCACTTGATTAATACGCCCTTAAACACACAAAGTGGCAGTGACAAATTCTGCTCGCACGCCTTCGCGATCCCCCCCGAAAACGATAATTGTCCAATGAACGTCCCATTTGTCAGCGAGGCTTCCAGTTCAGTTGTTTGTACCTCCGCCGAGGTCAGGCTCCACGCGTCTGAATCTCTGGTGTTTCACGCCAGTAAGACCAGTGGCTGCAACACGCCGCGCGCTGTAATTAAAGGAAGCTGCAAAAGTTGCATCAGATGAAGCAAAAGGAGGAAAATGAGCTCTGAAGTGTTTTTGTTTTGTTTCTTGTGCTGAATTATTAAAAAGGCGCTGACTGTTTTCTTGTTTTTCAACCATTTCTGCTTTTTTAATCAGGCTTGTTGCAGCCAATCATGCTGCATGACGTCACAACGTAGCAATCTGAATCTCTTCTGCCTCTCATCCAAGATTAAATTAATGTGAGCGTAAAGTTAGAAACGATGACAAAACGAGCATTTTATCCATCACAGATTATTAGCCGGATCCTCAATCAGATGCTCCAAAAAAGATAACAAACATGTTGTGAATATAAATGACCCAAAAACAAACACATAATTAAGGATTAATGTTACAGACTCAGAAAGTGGGCACTTCATTTTGAAGTGACTGACACTGATGCTGATAACAGCTGAAACTGTAATCGATTAATTTTTTTTCTAATGCTAAAGTTTAAAGATTACGTTCAAGCAATGTTTAAAATGTCCAAATTCTGTATGAATAAAAGATAAAAACTGGGCTGGTGTTGGCGTCAAGTGTGCCCATCACCCTCTGGATTGTCTTCATCGTGGCGTGTGGACATGAATGGCTGAGAGGCCGGCCCGGCGGCTCGGCAGCCCGGAGAGGAGCGCTGGGAACCGAAGGGGAGGAGGGGAGTCAGCGGCGGCCGTGCTCCCCTGGTACTCCGCTAATGAGCTCCAGCGCTGCTCCTCAACATCACATACAGATGGAGCAAAGCAGAGGGCAGCATGCAAAACCCAGGCCTGCAAAGCAGCTCGGAAAATACTGAAGTACAATAAGTGTGCACATGACTACATGTACATGGATGCACATGGAGAGAGTGGGAAATTTAAGTTTCCAGTTGTTACTAGATGCAGCATTAGGTCTCTGGTGTCTTTTTGAGAGAGCAACAGATGAATATAACCAGAGGTGATCAGAAAGTAAACGCAAAAACCCCCAAAACAATTCACAAAACAGTATTCCATAAAACAAAGCTAAAATTTTAAATCTGACTTTTTGGCAGCAAAAACTCTGACTCACCTTGGCCTTTACAGACAAGGAGATTTAGGGAGTTTTCCCACTTGATAGTCCAGTAGATTTGCAAGATTAGTTTCCTTTTCTGCTGGTGCCAAATGACCCAAACTGTTGGAGCAACCTGTTCCCCTCCACACCTGTGGGGGTGCTGCACCAAGAACCACCAAAGGAAATGACAGGAAAACCTCAGAAGAAGACACTGACCACAGCTTCCTTCTTCACAAAATGCCATCAGATCTTAGCAGTTCTCTTTTATCCTTGGTAGAAGTCATTTCTCTAGCCTAGCACATTTGGTTTGGTTGTATTTATCCAGAATGCCTTGCCCTGTAGCCCGCTTCCTGCTTTTGGAACAGTCTCCAGTCTGCTTATCTCTTCAACTGAACGGGGACCAAGGATTTTAGGTGGACCAGAGTTTGGTTTTTTTGGTCACACCTCCACAAACGGACCAGAGTTCGATTAAAGCTGGTGTGAATGCAGCCTTAATGAACCCATCCATCCCTGCCAAGTGCATCTTCCAACCAGTTTATTCTTGACAATGAAGACATTCCCTTGCTTCATGCAAGAAAACAAAACAAAAGCAGTCAATTGAAGTCTCTAAAACAGATTCCTACAGTGTTTTTCTTGCATCTTATCGTTTCCATAAACAAGACTGGCAACAATCAGTCAAGAGTCAGTTTGAAAAGCCTAAATCGTACTCACCCTGCACAGTGCATCTCTAACCATCTTGATGGTCTTCTGATCCAGTAAATAAGACTTTCAACAATTACTAACACTTACACAGAGATGCCTGATAATGTCTTCCAAGAAGCAAACAAATTGAATTGGTTTCTGCTCCTGTCAAAGGAATCAACTTCCAGTAATCACCCCACATGGCAAACAAAGATAAAAAAAGAAAGAGTGAAACGAAGAAAAGGGGGGAAATTTTGCAAGCCATATAATTTTTTTTTTACCCAAACATTTCTTCTAATGATATTGTAATAAGATGCCTTGCAATAGAGTGGGAATGGAAAACGTAATTACATGCATTAGTTTATCTGAGCGCTCGTACCGTCGCAGATCCATCAGTTTTTCAGAGCTCATCTGGAAGCCCATGCATCACTGTCAGGAGACGTTTGACGGGAGCTGGTGGTGGAGGGGGCGGCGCGTGGGGGACGTGTTCATTTGTTAGCTTCGTTTAAAAGATGGCGCCTCAGATTCACTTAGGCCCAGACGAAGCAGAGCGGTTATGACAGCGCCATTACGAAACCACACATAAAACAGAGAGAAGGTCTGAGACGGAGCGCTCGGCGCTTTGGCAACTTCATCAGCTTTTTGCATTAAGGTGATTACAGTCGATGAGCAGCGCCCGAGTCGTGTTGTGAGTATTAATGATGAGATGACGATACGGTGACTGTTTTTTACCACCTGGACTCATATTAGCTGCTGGGGCTATCGTTAAAAACTCAAGGTTTTACCAGAAGCCTTTGGATGTTTTTGTGATCTATTTTAAATCGTTTCCTCACAATTTGAGCTCATCATTCCTCTTGCACAATTTTTAAAGTTCATGCAAAGTTCACCACAGCCTTGAATGCATATTCATCTCCGAGCTGAACTTTACTCAGGGATAACATCATTTGCATCACATAGAGAGCTTTGATTTCAGCTAGAGATCAAACTTCAGATAAAAACTGACAGCAAAGTCTGAGGCGTGAGTCATATGTTAACGTTTATGATCATTTGGATCCATAAATAAGTTTATTTCATATGTTTTCTTTGTTTGAGTGCTTAGAATGTCTCTTTTAATGATTTTAACTTTAACTAGGCCATATCAACAACTTGATTCTCTACTTCTTAAGCAGTTTTGCAACGTTGCCATGTTTGGAGACAAACTTCAGCTTTCCATCAAATAGACAATGAGTGAATATTTCTGGTACAAAATGAGTTTAAATTCTGATTGTATTTGTGAGACTTATTTTATAGCTTCCACTTTCACATTTCTCTCAGCTGATTAAATCATCAAGTTTTTGTTGTTTGAGTATCTAATTTTTTCTCCTAATAACCTGAGGGACTACATCTGTTGCCATCACACAAGCTCGGGTTTTGCTTTGACAAACTGAATTTTTAATGAAAAAGAGTCGACTACGGCATTTAGCTCATCATGGGATGCTTAAAAGTTTCCACTAAAACAAAACTAATACAATAATCACATCATGAAATTAAACATTGAAGGGAAAAGTGCAGATTATTTTAAAATCATCAAGATTTAAGTTGTTTTTCTGACAATCCTGCAAAAAATGATAATCAATCCTCACCTTATTTAATTTATTATTCTCAATCCAGTCGCTGTAATCTCAGAATGCCAAGCTGAATTCCCAAAATTCACTACTACTGTCATCTAATCCTGATAAATCGTTATTATTATTATTTATTCAGTTAGATAAAAACTGCGTTTTCCGTAATCCACAGCCTTTGGGACTGAAACCCCGAATCTCAAGACAGAAAAGAAACTAAACATTTCCCATTCAATCATGAAAAGGGAAAAAAACATCTAAACTTTACAGACAAAATTCAGAGAGAAATTTTGGAGAAAACTATTTTATAAGAGCAGATTCCAGTTTACATTATTCTGTCTGATAAGCAGGGGTGAAAGTAAGGGGGTACGGCAGGGTACTGCGTACCCCTAAAAGATTTAGCAGGGGTACGCAGTACCTGCAAGAGAGAGGAGCGGCTGTCTGCTGTAAAAAAAAAAGAATGGGTTCACTGTGCAGCCGTGAGTTCACCCACTAATCAGCCGTGACTGATTAGTTTTTCAAGAACAATCTAAAACACAACTTAATCAGTTAATAAATAACTTTTTTCTCATATCATATTGTTTCTGTACTGTTCGTGTTTTACTAGAGCAGCAGTGCAATAAGTGGATCGTGGAAGGTTTTGAGTTAATCTCGGCATTAGGAGACAAACTGAACGCCACCAGGACGATGAGACCAGCACGTCCTCCTCTTATTGGCTTATAACGTTTGTAACTTTATTAAAGAACAGCAAAAAAATCAAAACATGTTCAAATTAATGACCCAACAACAATAATAATCTCAGTGATTATTGTTACAACAAGGTGTTGCGAAATTCTGTGAGTTTCGGTTCCATTACCAAAATAACGAGCAGAGCAGGAGTTTAAAATGAACTAATCAACCACAGCTGTGTTCATGGAGGCTTATTAATGATCGCAAAATAAATATCAAGCCTGAAAACCTAATATTGTAACGGACTGAATGTTATATTTTTAACGTAATCTCTGGTCGGCTTGTGGAGCGCAGGAGGTTGCCATGGCAACGGGTGTGCTTAAATGACAGAGAGAGAGAGAGAGTAAAAAGGTGCGAGTGGTTTAGAGTTGATCACCTGTTCAGTTATTTTATCTTTGCATTGGTGCATCACAGCCGCTGTAGTTTCTGAACGTTCAATAAGTGACAAACTTGGACTAATTATCTCGTTCTTTGTGACTATACGTCATTTACAACAAACATCAAACACAATAAATATGTTTCATTAAGTATTTAACAAACAAATGGCTTCTACCGCGATGATTATGTGAAATTAAATTAATTGTCTAAGATAAAAAAATTGTTTGTTGCTGTCGGACTCGGAGTCTGAGAGGCTTTTCCTTTACCAAATAATTTTGTTTTTTGCCTCTTATTTAGTGGAAATATTGATGTTGATGAGACTTTCTCTAAAATGATAACCTTTTCAACCTTTATAGCTCCACTGTTGAAAATAAGGCTCTAACATTCACAAATGACATTGAAATAAAATTCAGTCCAACATCTGGTTTGAGGTGATTCCTCTGGAACCTGTTGGAGGAAAAATATCCCAACTTCACAAGATGAGCTTTAACCTAACAGAGCTCTGTGGTTCCTCCTGTCATTATGAGAGTCAGGGTGAGGAGGCGCCATGTTAGGAAGAGAAGTGGAAGCTGCAGGATCTTCAGAACAGGTCATGATGCTGGGCTACTGATTATCCCTCTGTCTGGACACAGAATCAATAGAATCAGTTTAAAAGCTAAGATGAACAGTTATATGCCAGAAATGGAAAACTGGGATGCACTTCATGCCATGACGTTCAGGATTTAGGTCTCATGGCATCTCAAGGTGTCAGCATTGCAGCCAGTGGGCTGAGGGAAATACAGCTTTTTTTTGTAGCACTTCAAGAGCTACCCAGCTTTTATCGCTTCGCAAAAAAATTAATCAGCACAGAAACTCCAAAGCACACAAAGAATCAGTTATATATATATACATACACCAAAAATATAGTTTGGTGCATATATATATATATATATATATATATATATATATATATATATATATATATATATATATATATATATATATATATATATATATATATATATGACGTGCGGTGAGGTTCATAGCTGGTGAGGCACCGCCTTAATTATAATTGGATTTACAAATTTAGACCCCTGCATGTTATTGTTTACATAAGAAAATTTTGCGCATGCGTAAAATGCTGGAGGGCACAAACACTATTCTTTAACATATGATGCTTAGCTGCGCCGCCGTTGCAGAATAATTCCGTTATCTCAATCAAACTTAGACATGTAGATATTATTAATTTCGTGCTGTGCTTAACAGCAAAGGGAGAAACCGTTAAAGTACAACTCAAAACCACATCTTTCCCGCTCTCTGTATCAGCGCAGCTTCTGTATGGCTAGATCGCGGTTACTGTCTCTTACTCTGCAGTTGTGGAGTCACAATGTCTGAGTTCATGAGCGCCCCCAGCGATGAGGCAAGAGAACTGCCTGCCTCACCTCGAATCTGTTCTCTGATGGCTCCTCAGCACACGAAACACGTTACACACACAGTTGGTGACAATAAAAACAGTACATTAAATACATAAGCTAAATTATGGAAAATCTGTTCATACATTAAATGTTTTTAACCATTTAATTGGCGACGTGCAGACAGGAGGAGCATGCTCTCATAGAATAACAAACAGTGCAGTTAGCGAGAGGTTGCGCAATCCCAGGTTAGGCTCAGCTCACTGCTGCATCACCGGCTTCAATTCTAACCATTTGAATGGGAAAATGCGAAAATTCTGCTATTTTGAAGAAAAAAATCATCAGATTTGGTTAAATTAAATGAAAAATAGGTACTTTATAGTACAAACCACAGGGTGAAAATATCTTTATAAATTATTTTAAAATATTATTTTTCCTCCCCTGACCGCACGTCACTGATATATATATTGTCATAGTACACCCAAGAATTTAAAACTACTTTCACCCCTGCTGATAACTATCAACTCAACAGCTACAGCGGCTATAAAAAGTATCCATCCCCTTTTTATTGTTTTTACAAATCAATCACAACCAACAAAATATATTTTTTGATTAAAAACATTGAATTAAAAATGTTGATTCAATAAGAAAACAACTGTTGAAGAAAACAAAAGTTTGCTTAAACTCTAGTAATGATAAAGTGGAAGAAAGTAGTAGTAAAATTGGACTTTTTGCATCACCACAAACACATCATTCCCACTGTGAGGCATGGTGGTGGCAGCATAATGCTGTTGGGAAACTACAGGGAAATTTGTTTCCATCTGCTAGAAGACTACGGCTTTGGAAAACATTTATTTTCCAGCAAAATGACGACCCGACACAGACGGTTTGAAGACAACAAGATGGAGGTTCTGGATGAGCCCAGACCTCATTTCCACAGAGGGTTTGCAAATCTCGACATAAATGGATCAGATTAGCAGGAGAAATGGCGTCTCTATAGAATAATAAACACAGGTTTTGTGTTATCCCACAACCTTTTCTTAATAAGTGCGCCAAAAATGAGCCAAACTGTTTGCACCACTTAGCATTCAAGACAATTTGTATCTTTCAGGGCTGCAAGAACAAAATGACATCTTTCTGTTTCTGCAGCTCTGGTTCAGGCCCGTCACAATCAGCAATAAATCAATTAAACGGATGATCAATTAAAACGAGCTCGGTAATTTCCATTTGGGTGATTCGTTGTTTTTCTCCAAAAACTGATGATAAAAGTCTTCAGTCTGGTGCTTTGGTCTCAACTAGCACTTTTGTGAAGGACAATTTTGTTTACAGAGACTTCTTAATTAATTTTATTTGTTGTTTCTGTTTTGTTTATTTATTTCAGATATTTAAAATGTCTTCCAGTTCTTCAGAATTTAAAGTTTAATGACCTTTGAGAGTGTGTTCTTCTGTTATTATGCCATTAAATGATGCATCACTGCAAGAACACAAAATCTTACCCAGTATTTTTTGTTTAGTTTCCAGTGCAAATATCTTGGTACACTTGAAACAAAACTAAACTAACTTACAAGTAACTTTTCAGAAAGATATAGGAGCTTGTTTAAAGTCAATAATTTCTAAATATTGATGAAAAATTACTTGTTCCACTGGCAGATTATCTCACTTATAACAACGTGGCACGTTTTCATCAATAATAATGATTTTTTTTCTTCCATATCTTGCTAAAAAAATAGTTTTAAGTTAATTTGTTTTATTTACAGTGTATTAAAATATTTGCACTAGAAATTACTTGGTAAAATGTCGGTTTTTTGCAGCGATAGACATAAAGATTGATCAGTCTGAGAGTGATGCCTCCAAGCTCTTCAGCTTCTTGAAAATGTGTCTGAACTTTGTGTTGCAACAACACAATGATCTAAACTGGATGTGGAGTAGATTGAATTTGTGGCCTACTTAAAGCCCTGGTATGTGGTAAGACATCATACAACCGAACTGGACTCTACCAACGTAAAAACAACCAAACCAATAACCATTTCTTCCCTGCTTCAGTTAAATATCCCACAATCCTTTGCTGCAGCCCTATCACTATCACACAAACGGCAACAAGATGGAAATAAACATTGATGGTTGTAGTAAAACCGATATATTAAATTACTTTTACCGTTGTCTTCTGCTCAATTTGGATGTTTTTTCTTTATTTTTTTGAGTCGTGAACCGTCTGTGTGAACGGCTCCGAAGCGACACACAAGCGCAGAAGAAGAAAGTTGATGTCACACAGTAATAACGGATCGATTAAAATTTTTATTCAGCAACGGGAACCAACAGTATCGTCACAAATTCATAAGAGAAAGGAAGATAATAAAAGAACTAACAGATTTAACACATCTGGCTTCTCCAACAGCTCTGACTGCAGATGCTTTGAAAACAATCAGTATCTGAATTAGCACCTATATAGAGGTGGCTCCAATCTGATTTTGAACGGAAAAGATCCGTTCAGACTTCAGTGAAAAAGCAAAAAAAAAAAGCAGATTTGAGTGGCATTTGCCTGAAGTGTAAACGCAAAGTCAGAAGAGTGGTTGAATATTCGCCAAAAAATGAGAAAACCACTGAAAACAGTACCAGGATGTTAGTTTCTGAACCACACAAAGAGGAAGTCCACCCTTTCAGGTGTCTCACCTGATTGGTGGTGTCTTTGTTACAAACCTTCATCCAACTCCAGACCTTAAAACAAGGATTTTTAGAAATAATGTTCAAAGTTTCAGGCTGCTTTTCTGCACTGCAGCCAACTTTGCTCTTCTGAATTTGCCACAGTCTGATAATCAGTAATTATGTCCAGATAACACTCTTGTAACTTTGCTGCCCTTCAAAATTTTATTGCCCCCAGTCGCATGAAATCGCAAACTTCTGCCTGAAAACTATAGAAGCATTTCCTTGAAATATAAGCTCCTTAATTAAACTTCCGCTCCAGTACACAACGCAGGTCACTACTTGGACATTTAACTAAAGCAATCCATCCTTACCTAAACAATTAGCTGCAGAGCATAATGCTCCTAATTAATAACTGAATAACCCCCCAAAAAAAGTTGCATAATTGATGATACAATTAACAAATACAAGTTTTTTTTACAGTAAACTGTCCTTTTAAAAGTGCGCAGGGCTATAGGACAGCGCTGCATTCCTCAGTGACTCTTAATGGACATTAAACATGGAGCTGAAGAAATACACGAGCACAATTGAGTTAGCGGGCACTTACAGGGCAGAAGGCTTGCCCCATACATTTGCCTAACAACACATAAATGTCACAAAATTACATGTCATTATTGAACAGATCATATGGATTCCACTTATTGTTGCCTAATGGCCCCTTTTTGTAAAAACGAATGTGGTTTAAGGATAATGCAGAGGAGGACGCTGGACTGTCTTGTCCATCCTTCCAGGGAAAAGAAGAATCTGCCTTATTCAGTTACATTTCAAACCTCAATTTCCGCTTGTGGTCGGCTCGTTAAGGCTGACGGCCATTAATGACAGACACTGAGGCTTCTTGCCCAAGCAGAGAGCGACTGAGGAGGGAAAAGTGGGAGAAAGATGCCCTCTGCTGGCTTCAAGGTGGAAGTAAAACAATTTAAAAAAGGTCAACCTGATGTCAGTAACATAAACAATCAATTAGGGGATCATTTTTATTTCAATAAAATAATTTTTCAAAACTATGTCACTTATTCATCACTTCTATTATTGTTTTATTTATTTTTTGTTTAGTTATGTGGAAAAACATGAGCAATCTTAGAAATAAAAAAGTTTGGCACAAGATAATTTAAATATAATTGGCCTTTTATTTTGCTTTTCCAGACTCAGGCTGGTGCACAGAACCTCTTAGAGGTAGAAACACTGAAACTTATTAATATATATATATATATATATATATATATATATATATATAAAACTAAAATAAGTTAAAAATTAGATGAAACATCCCAGTACTAATGGAGTACTAAGGGGCGTATTTACAAGGTGTGTTTATAGGTACATAATGGAGTAGTTAAGGTTATCTAGGAGGTTTTTATGGTTATTTATAGAGGATAGGTTCATCAGGGATGCTTATGGGGACCTAAAAGGAGCAGCTGGAGACACCAGATGCTTTTACAATCAGGTTGAACCTGAAGGAGCAGCAGGAACGGTTTGGTACAGTCGGCTGCATCGGCCACTTTTACAAAGGACACAGTTAAAACAGCGAACCAAACCACATCAACTTTAGCCGTAAATGCGAGGAAATGAGGTTTTACCCATTATCTGACATCTGGTTGTTATAAAACAGAGCAGCATAGAAACCCAGAAAATATCTTTACCCAGTCATGAAGTCTTGGATATATTTGTTGATTTGAGTTTATAGATTTGCTAGAAAAACACAAGTGTTGCTTTTTCTCCTGCATGTGTTTTCACTCTGAATGCATTTTAATTTCCAAGTTCAATCGCTGTCGGAGTGATCTGGACTGAACCACGTCAGACGAAAAGGAGGGCGGAGACAGATTTATAAAAACAGACTCTTTATAAATCCACCAGACTATATGAGGATGATCAGACTATATCGAGTTAAGAAACTGAGGAAGAAAAACGTAAGCTTGCACCACTATATTAAAAAAATCAACCTCACGTGAGTTTGCACACTTAATACCTACGTTTAATATGTTTTAATGTCAATTAAAATTAGTTATTAAGTGTTTATAATTGCAGTCTGTGCCATTTTATACCAATGGAAGATTAAGAACACAATTCTCATATTAAGAGGCAATAAATTTAATTAAAATTACTTAGTGCAGTCGCTCAGCAACCATAAACAGTCACTATATTAACTTGAGACGGAGTCGTCTCCTCCTGCTGTTAAACATTTGTCCAGACAACATGCAACATGCCATTCCTAGAAATGGGAACCACGTCCAATTGAAATGGAAATTGTGTTGCATTTAATTTTTTGGCAGCTGCTCCTGTGTGATTCACAAAAGGCCGGTAGAAGGCTAATTGTTCAAATTAATTTGTGTAAATGACTAAGCAAGAGATAACAGAATTACATCTGCACTTCCTTGGCACGGGTTCAGCAGCGACGGCCTCGACAGGCAGCTGCACGGAGACGGCTTCCTTGCCAAAAATTAAAAGCCACAAAACATTAATTAATGGACTTTTTGTTACATTAATCTGTACCAAAAAGGTTTACAGGGAACAAGATTGAGGGGGGAGCAAGAGATCAGAGCACAGAGGTAGGCGGTGTGCATAATTAGAATAAATTATTTTCATTAAACGTTTTTAAGAAGGTCCCTTCTTTTTTTTTTTTTATTAAAGACGGTTTAAGTAAAATTAAAATTCAAACAAGAAAGGCTGGTGTTGGTGACAGCATCATTAATCAGCTCCCTGTTAAAGTTACAGCATGTTGAGAAACCTCCAGGCTGAACAACGTCCAGGTCAAGTAACTCAGGACTTCTGCGTCCGGCTGCAGCGCCAAGAGAAACGACGGCGCATCAATCACCTGAACTCCGGAGCCACCGCTGCTGCTGCTCGCCCTGAACTGATGGAGCGGCCCTTACTTTGCACTTGTCAATTTGGAGCTTTATCTACACGCTCAAGGCTAATGAGCCATCTTAAACTCGTGATGGCCGCGATGGAAATGATCCCAAGTAGCTCTCTGTCTGCAGTCTGCAGGAAGCCGACTGCAAAGGAGAGGAGCTAGAGGCTCCAAAACTTTTACAGTCAGGTCCTTTAAGCCACAGAAACAGATTTAAATTGTCAAATATGCTGCAATCCTGCGCCTCTGCCTGTAAAATACACACATGATGCTTTAAAACAACTATGAACCTCTTTCCAAGGATTCAAATTGCAAATATCAGAGCTGAAATGTGATGGGAGTGAATGAGTGTCTCTGCATCTGGTGTAAGTTGGACATGCAAGTATAAAATTATTAACTTTAAAGAAAACAAAGATATATTTAAACATTATACAGGGTTAAAATATCACACAAAGATCAACACTAATCGAAAATAAAAGCTTGCACTATAATTGTGTAAAAACAATTACATTAATCTGCACAGAAGGTCATTCAGAACAACTTTTAATTGTATTTCTACTCTAAAAACAGCTACGCTATGGGTTTTCTTTCTTCTTATTTATTTGCAGTTTTTGATTAATTTCATAGACAGTAGCCAATGTTTTACAGCACTGTTGTGGATTGAGTGGAAGATTTTTATGTATTTATGGTCGGAGCTGCAAAGTGTAAGTTCTTATGGCAACAAGACAAAATTTGAGTCACAAATTTTTTTGTGGAACACAATTCCAAAAATCACAGATTTTTCCAAAATACTCCAAAGAAAATGCAGTTTAGGAATATGAAACTCCTAGCTGACACACTATTGGCTGAAGTCTGCAAAGCAGCCAATTCAGAAGCTGCATTTATTTTTCTTGGTGCTGAATGGCTGAGCAGAAATAATGAAGAGTGTAGATGTTAGCTTCTGCGCTAACATGGTTTCTACTGTCCATATTAATGCATATTGACGTATATTTGGTGTTTGGTCTATTAAAATATGCAGTTATAAGTGTTTTTTTGAGGCACAGCCATGTATTCAGGTATTCGTGGGAAAACCAGGACAATCCAGACCCCAGCAACAGAAATCCTTTGTTAGCATTTTATTTATCTTTTCTCTTAATTTTGTTGTTCATGATGTCGTGAGCTGCTACCTTTATTGTTGAGGCCGCCTTTGTGAAAAAAATATTAGTCTAGGTATTTTATTTGGTAAAGAAAAGCGTCAAACTTACCAGAATTTCAGTCAAGAAACACATTTATCAATGAAGACAGATAAATGTAACTACTGGGAATTTAAATATAAAGTCTGGTTCATAGTCTTTTACCTTCTGGTTTGACTAAACAGTACCATCTGCTGCCTTTTAGAGTTCCTGAGCTGTGGAAATAGCCTTCAAAACAATTTATGCACATAATCTAAACGAGACAGAAAACGAGAAACTCAGAACAATTAGCAGAGGCAACAAAAAATCCCTGATGCCAAAAGCTCACTGAAACTTGAAATCAACCTTTTCTAATCAACCTGAGAAGATACATTCCTCCACAAAAATCATTATTCAAACACCAATTTTCCACAAACATACAATGAACATAAACACCCTGCGAAGATGCAGATTCCTCATCTGCGTCTTTTTCCTGCTATCAGTTTCAGGGATATTATTAGCATAAATTATAGCGGTAACTCGTGCTGGGAGGCAGATAAAAATGTGCGTTTGAGTATCTATTTAGCTCTGCAAAAACCTCATTGCTTCCAGTTCATGATCAGCCATCCCAAAGAACTATTTTATGCCCGACTTGCCTGATGCATGACAGCAAGACTGGAGGATCATTTCTTTAATCCCTTCTCCTCCTCCCTAAAGAGAAAATCCAACTCTCTCAGACTTGGTGTCTAATTTCTATGGTTGCTCTGTGAAACGACACTGCAAAAACAAGACCTAAAATCCTAAACTAGGATTTTAGGTCTAGTTTCTAGAGCAAGCACTTGAAATAAGACAAAACTAACTTAGAAGCAACTTTTCATCAATATAAAGGGATTATTTACTTAAAACAAGTCTCTATATCTTGCTGAGAAGTTACTTTTAAGTTAGTTTTATTTCCAGTGCATGAAGATATTTGCACAGTAAATCAGACCAAAATTACTTGGTAAGATTTTGTGTTTTTGCAGTGAAGTTGGTTTGTACACATCTTATGATGACTCCTTTGTGCAGAAACTAAGTTAAACTTTATTTTTTAAATATTTTATTAATGAAATGTACTTTTTAAAATTTGATTTATTTATTTCAAACTGGTTTTTAAAAACAAGAAAACAAGCAACGAGTAGGACAGAACAAAATAAATACTTTCTGTGTGAAAAGGAATAAAAAGAAGGGATCATTTATCTAATCCTGCCCCTTAATTTAATAAAATATATTACTTACTGACTCAATAATTATTAAAAGAATATAATTAAAGCCATGTTATAATATTTATGTGTCTGATCAATGAACTGGGTTAAAGAGCCAACAAATAAATTATATTAAAAAGACAAAACTTTAACAAACTAACTCATAACAAGATTATCTACATATAATAATAATAACTGGATCAATAATTACCAACTTCTTGCCAATGTTCACCTATAAATTCTTCATAATCTGTGTTACATAACAATACATAAAATGTTAAAAAACAAACTAATGATAATGATAGTAAGATAATAATTAGCTACTAATAATGGTAATAGTAATACAGAATAAACGAAAGAAAAACTCCTAGTTGTGTCTATTTAGTTCTCTGAACAATGTGAGCATCGTAGCTTTGCATTTATTTTTAAACTCCTAGATGTTTGGACATTGTTTTAGCTCCATATTCAGCTAAACAATGAATATGGAGATTAATCTCCATATTCAGCTGGAACGTCCCTTTAAGTTGTGTCCACCCTCAATTTTATAAAGCATTTCCTGAAGATGTTTAGGTAACAGGTTATAGTAAAAGATAATGATGATTCATATGTATTGCCCCTCAATTCTGCACAAAAATGCAGATATAAATGAGTCATTGAACTACTGTAGAGACGGTCTCTTTGTGAGTCTTGTAAAAGCATCTGAACCAAAACTAGAAGTGCCTTAGTTGGTGTTTTGGGTCGAGCCGTTTCTTTCTCAGACCCAGCAGCAAGTACATTTAGTTTCCACTATTAGGACCTAAAATGTTCATATGTTATGAAGCTCCAAACTTAGTTTGAATCCACATATTTATTGGTGCATCATCTCTGGTTCCGTCTCTTTGCACCATCACCATTTTTCCCTCACTGACATCCAGACAGCTGTTGCTTCCATCTTCCTCATTTTTCTTCTTCGTCTCGTATTTTGCTAATATACCGAGCCTTCTCCTCCTCCTCTCCTCCTCCAGATACATATTCGCTCTTGATTGTAGCTGCCAATTAGCAGGCGAGGCTGTGGCAGTTCATCCATCTGACTTAAAGGTTTCCCCGCCACTAATTTTGACGGTCGGGTCAAGTAGCGGCGGGGTCCATTAAGTGGAATAATGAAGTCCTCAGTGAGTGATCTGCAATGACTTCAGAGTGCTATTAATCCCTTAAAGAAATCATCTCTTTATTTTTAATGTTTGCCTTTTAAGTCGTCCAGCCAGCTGTTCAAACATCTCATTTATCCAAGACATAATAAACATCGTCTGTACAAGTTTCTGTTGTTGTTTTTCTGTTTTTACTCTAATCTATTTCTATTCTTTCTCTTCCCTCCTCCTCTCTCTTACAACATATTTCACTTTATATACTCACTATTTATAAAATTAACTAAAACCTTTATAAATATTATTTTGTTCACATCCCCTAAACTTAAAATGTCCAGCCGTAATGCCTTTCTCTGGTCAGATGGAGAGCATAAGGAGCTCAAAAAATGCCTAGTGTCACTGTGGAACCAGTACTTTAGAAAAATATATATTGTGGTTCGGATCTCTCATCTTTTTAAGTGAGAGAACTGAATACTCTTTTTCCCCTCCTCTATTTTGTAAGCAAAATTTCTCCACTTTAATTACTCCAACAAAAATCCTCATTATCAAAAAACTGATGAAAATGTTGATACTGAAGTATTTTTCGAACTATAAGCCGCTTTTTTCCCCCACACTTTGAACCATGCGGCTTGTAGAACCAGTGCAGTTTTTATATGTATGTTTATAGATTTATTTTTTTTTTACTTTGTAGATGTGGATTATAGTGCGGTGCACTCTATAGTCCGGAAAATACGGTATTTAAATGTTTCAAGTAATGCGGAAATTGTACAGAAACATCACATACACACGGGAAGACATCTGAAAAACCAGAAAGGTAAAATCCTAACTTGAAAACACACTTTCCGAAATTTCAGTGATCCAGTGCCGCTCAGAGAGTTGGGACCATAAAAGGTCTTAATCCAGTTACTAACCAGTTAATAACTTTTTAAGTAAGCTTTCCATAAACTTCTCCACCAAAATGTAGAAACTGACCACAACAATCTAATCTGACAGATTTCTGTTACTTCGGATTCATTCGGCTCTCAGCTGAGGTCAGCTCACCGCTGAACAAACACCAGTCAATTTACTCATTTTGCATCCAATCCTCGCCGATGGTTATGAGGCGCTTTCCTGTGGCTGATGGAGAGATTAATCTTGCTTTGATAGAAATATGTCAGGTTGTGATTTATCACTGCGGACAAATCTGCGCTGGAACGTCTCTCCTCCTGACAGCTTTATCGGCCTAGGAACGTCCCAAAATGTCACCTGTTGTTCGCGGAGTGACCTTCTAATTTTCTAATTCAATTTCAACACCCGCGTCTCCCCCTCCATATCATGAACGAGTAATAACAATTACGCAGCGTGACTGGCTCAAAAACCTGCAATTCCCCTACTTTAAATCACAACTCAAGTAGTCTTTTATTAGGCTGCCTGGTTAAATCAATCTAAATCTAAGCATAATAACTCTCTAATCAGGTGCTGGGGAGAATAATAGGTTGTCACGCTCGAGAAAAAATAGGCAATCATGGAATGTTTTCTTTAATTAGGCCGACTAAAGTAGAAGGGCACGGCGGCGGTGCGGGACACATTCATCATAGCCAAGGTGGGAAATTACTTCAATTACTCAGGAAGGGGAAAGCGAAGTGAATTACAGAAGTCGGAGAAGCAGAAGAGAGGAGATCGTGATCTGCAGGGAAGTCCGCATGACACCGAGGGCAGAAAAGGTAAAAAAAATTAGAAAAGGAGGAAAACAGTGAGGTAAGTTGGAGGAATCCTGCTGGGAATGTATCAAAAGAGATTAAACATGAATCGGAAGTCAGAATATTTTACAAAATTTTCTAAACTTCTTAAATGTTTTTCAGCTTGAGAGAAGATTTCAGTAAAAATGCAGCAGCATAAGAAGGTTTGGATGTAATTTGGTCCACATGCCGATCAGAAATAGGATTAAAAATAAACTGATTCAAGAAGATTCAAACTAAGCACGCCCGAATCAAAGCTGACTTCACTCAAGGTTTCTGCAGTTTTCACCAACTCCAATGTAAAACCTTTTAAGACCATCATGAATGGAGATGAAGCGCTGAAATGTATGATGTCCAAACACATTAGAACTTCTTTATTTTGCTAAATATCTGTACTAGTTTGTTCTAAATCTCATATTGCAACCAAGTTTGTTAAACACCCAAAACAAGAGGTGCAATAAAAAATAATAATACGAGAAAAACGGCAGTAAATATATTAAAAAATACGCCACTGTAAATTATGTCAAGTATCAGGGTTTAACATGAATTAAAAACATGGAAGAACAGCAGAAGAAGAGCAGTAAACAGGATTTTTGATACAGCTTTCTGTTCTTTATATCGCAGATTTTAAGATTTTATGGGTTCATATAAGCTGCTAAAATAATTATTTAAAGGATCTCATACTTCCTACAGGCTCTTGGATGTCCAATATATCAAATAAAACTGTAGAAAGACATGCAAATAAGAAAAATGCTTCTAACTTTTCATTGCTTTTTAATTCTACTCAAATCTGAGTGTTTATTGTAACCCTGCGTTGAATTGAAAATGGATATTTTATTCTATTTTGCAGTATTCTGTACATCTCAAAGTTTTCAATTTGCTGCACAAATAAACTGACTTTGTCAAAATGTTTCCGTTTCTTTGGGTGTTTTCATAAAAAAACACTAATTATTACAGTTTGACATAAAAGAGACAGCATTTTAGATTAAATTTGACTTCTTACCTCAAAAACTTCACAAATTAAACAAGTTGTTTCGCTGGGTTTTGTTTATCCTGTTCAATGTTGCTTACCTCACTGTTTTGAGAGTCCAGTGGTTCTTGGAAACCGCAGCTTTTCTTTTCCTGCAGGAGATTTTCCAGTATTCACTCTCCAAAGTCAGCGTGTCCGGCATCCCTTTATGGAGGACTAATCTTGTCAAAATTGACAATAAATAAATAAATAAATGAGGTAACAAATACATCCATAAATGAAGAAATAAAACTGTAAATAAACAAATAAGAGAAATAAATTTGAAAATAAGCGAGTATTATTTTCACAATAATTTAGTTATTTCCACATTTATTTATCAACTTTGACTTTTTCTCACACTTTTTTACCTGAAGGTACTGGGGTAAAAGGTACTGGGGTTGGCCTGAGCCATAATCAGATTCCAACAAATCCACACAGTTTCTGGAACTTTTCCAGGAAAAATAAACAAAAATTTTCAATTTCTTCATTTATTTTAAATTCTGGCAGGATTAGTCGTCCATATACCTTCGCTTGCGTATTTTTTCCCAAACCATAGTTTAGCTTTGCATTCCTCAGTTTACCTTTAATGAAAATTAGTTTACATCTCGTTAACTTACATTGATTTTCCAGGTTAAATTAGCTTATTCTCTTAGCCTACAAGTAAATTATTAGCTTATTCACTTGTTTAGCATAGCATAGCATAGCTTATCTTACCTAGGTTATGTTTAGCATGGCATATCTTAGCTTAAGCAAAAAGAATAATTTTACATAAATATCAATGAAATTATGGGGAATCATGAGCATCCTTTTCATAAACTATGGTAGAAAAACAGTGTCTTTAGTCAGAGGAGTCTTCATACTCGCTGTAATACAGACTGCTACATAAGATATTTCTTGCCTACACCAATTACCATCTACAATAACTCTTTGAATAATCAGAACGTCTGTATAGAATGGTTTAAGAAAATATTTACCAAAGTTGCAGCCATAGAATCTTTACACTACAGACCTTCTGAGGATGACAAACCTGCTTAAATTACCAATCAGTCGTATCTTTTCTAGTCAAATCTTTCCAATAAAAGTAGTTATTTTTCTTATAGCTTGATATTTTTGTTGTAGACCATAAAAAACCCTTGAAATGTGTCCAAATAACCAAAAACAGAACATTTTATCCCCTTTCAAACAACGCAGTGGGTGGCTAATTAACCTGCAAGTTCCATCTAGTTTGAGATTAATTCAAACAATAAGTGATGGCTACCAGCATGACCTTTGGATTAGTACTTCACGGCTCATGTTTTAGCTCAAACCTGACCCAGAACAGTCCCAGAAGAGCAGTTTGTAGTAGATGATGGAGAGGCCTCTGTCAGGATGACGCCAAGGTGGTAATCAGACCAGGACTTTCCTCTCAATCGATCAATAAAAGGACTGCAGGGTGTTCACGTCTTTCAGCTCAGCAGGATTATCAGGTTGGAGGTATCCATCATGAGCTGAGAGGTGGTCGATGGCAGAGCAGCCACAAGGTAATAAGAGGAAGGGAGCAGTGCTGCTTCTGAAAACGCTTTAGACGTAATTTATGAACACAAGTTTGGTTTTTCTGCAGCTTCTTGATGCTTATAGACGCTAAAATGTTTTAAGCTAATTTTAATAGCAGAAAAAGATAATCTCGATAAAAACAAGGTGCAGTTGTTTGTGAAAGTAAAACTGTATCCAAATGATTTCAAATATAGTTGCACTTTGGAGTGGTCAATTCAAAGTCCAGCTGAGATAACTTTGAATGAACACAATTCTGCAAAGAGGAGTGGGTCAAACTTCATCCGCAGTGAAGTAAAAGACTGAATACCAGTTACCACAGTTGATATTCACACAGAGTAAATAACTTTAATAATGAAAACTCATAACATTTGAACACTGCATAATCAATCAAGTTTATTCGTACAGCACATCATTAAAACACAGAAATACAAGGTCTTATTTACATTTTGTCAAGTGCCGTCGTTACACATCAAGATGTTGAAGCAGAAACAGAAGAAAGCTGGAATACATTTTCCTAAAACTACCAGTTCTCCTTTCATTTAGCCGCCGTCACTTTTCATTAACCTTTCTTCCTCTTCGCTCCACCTTCCTCACTCCCTCCATCCTGCCGTATCTTCTCCCCCGTTTTTCAATCTACTTCCTTCTCTCCCTCTCTCTCTCTTCTTTCTGCCTGACTGACCACAGGGCTCCATCATCATCGTCGTCTTCACAAAGCCGTCCCAATTATTGCTATAAAGGCAATAAATCACTTCAGCTTCCATCCACTGTTATTGATGAATGACCACTTATTTGTCATCTAATGCAGTGAAAAATGATGAGCCGGGCAGGCAGGCAGGTTTTCTCCCCCCAGTTCTGATGTGATTCAGGACAGCAGTGATGGATTGTATCCTTAAACTGTTGTTACATGTTTAATGTGGAGCTCAAATCTGACATCTCACTTAGTCTGCATTTCTCTACGTGAAGACATTCTGCATTCGTGGAGCTGCGGAGGAAAGAAACTCTGTTGTCGATTCTTTGTCCTGTTGATCACCCAGTGTGGGCCTGACTGGTTTCAACACTCAGAAAGATGGACGCACTTTAACTCGGGAATATATTTTATAAAAGGATTAGGAATAAGATCATTTTATTCATTTCAAGTGTTTTTACTGCAAGATATTTCTCTTATAGACTTACTCGACATGCGTGAAAAAGGAGCAGAAAAAAGAAAAATCTTCTACAAACCTGTTGCTTTCTCGGTTTTTCTGGTTGCAAAAATAAAATTAACAATATAAGTTGGAAACAATATCATTCTCCTTATTCCATAATTTTACTCCATGCACCTAAGTGCACATTTGCCTTGAAGTAGTTTTACGTACTTTTGTTTGAGTCACAAACAAAAGTTCAGTTTTGGTTTTATATGTACATGAATTTGTACACAAATTTTAAAATACTTTATTGATCCCAAAGAAAAATTAAATGCTGTAATTGATTTAATTAAAGAGTTCTTGTAGAACTGTAGAATATTGGTGAATGTGGACAGGAATGGCCTCCTGTAGCAGTCTGTTGCACAATCTGAAGAAGCCTCTGACTGAAGACAGTTTTTCTATCATTCTCGTTCAGGGGAAAAAAAGCTCAGAATTTTGCTTTTGTCATTTTTAATTAAAAAATTTTTTATTACAATTTTTTTTTAAAGTAAACTCATTTATTTGGGATTTTAAAATCAGTAAACAAAAACAAATAATTAAAAAAGGTTGGAAATGTAAAATAGAAAATTTAAATTGAATTAATTTGTCACAAAATTTACATTTAAAAAATGACACAACGGCATTAAAATTTCCGTATTTGAGCTGCAAAATTTCAATAAACTTAATTTTGAAACTGTATTGTTATAAACCTTAGGGGTAGTCTAAACCAAACCCATTTCATCAGGAGAAAAACATAAACCCAGTTCTATTTCTTACCTGTTGTGTTTAAAGTGACTGAAGGATTGTTGGTGTTTGACCTCACCACAACACGTCAATAAAACACAACAGAAGAAAAAAATCAGCTTTTATAATTCCCACCAGCAGCAGACTTTATCAAGAGTTTTTCCTGCTGAACAGTCAATTGGGGAGAAGTAAAAACGCTCTTAACCAAGAGTAAAAGAGTAAAGAATATATGATCGAAACCAGAGATTTACACACAACAAATCAAAATTCACATACAACTTTTTTCGTCACTAACCTTAATTTAATCAGACCAAACTATTTTTGTTTGGGTTGATTAGAATTACCAAAACATGACATCATCTCTCAGTATGATGATGCCATAGTTTGGAAGCTACTGATTGGTTAACTGAGACATTTGAGTTAATTGGAGGCACATTTAGATATATTTTAAGGCCACACCTGAAACACTCTGCTCTCTGGTTTGACATGATTGGAAGGTCAGAGGTTGTCAGCCAAGATATCGGGAAGAGAATCGTGCAGCTGCACTAGTTTGGTTCATCCAGATGCTTGAAGGTCCTGCATTCATCTGGGAGTCCACTGCAAATCTGCAACAAAAACACAAATTAACTACCTCCTTGGTCACCCTTTTTCTTGTGTTTTTGAAGCTTTATTTCATTTTCTGGGAACTCCCCTTAAAGTAATTAAGCTAACATTTTCATACTGATTAGAAAAGCTTTATTATTACTTAAAGCAGGGGGAGCAATGAGCCTCAGCATTACATTTAACGATTACAAAGAAAGAACAAAAATGCATCTGTGCTTTTTACAAGATTAAATCCTAAAAAAAATGCTTTATTGATTTAAGCTTCAGTTTGAAAAAGTAAATAAAGCTGCAAACATAAAATGTTCATGAGAGACAGTTTTGCATCCTAAAAAAGGAAGTGTCTGTTTAATATCTATTTAGTTTTAAGCTAAATGCACATTAGCTTAAAACTAGGAGAACGAATGATAATTTATATCGCCTGAAACATAATTATTCACATGTTCAATCTCTTTGGTCTTTCCAAGTTTCCATAATTAAATTATTGCCACAGTTGAAATATCTGTAATACATATATTGCAGTGGCACAATATTTTAATATTTGGGCATATTTGTATGTCGAAATGGGGTCCAACCGACCCCACACACTTAAAACTTGTATCATTTTCCACAGTCCTCTACGTTTGCCTCAGTCCTCGCACACACAAGGGTTAAATACTTGACAGTGGTCATTTTTCACTAAAATATGAAATATGTAATTTCAGCTTTAACAAAACAAATCAAAATTCTGCATGAATGCCCAATTTGGACTTCTGTTAATACTGAATTTAGTTTTTCTTTTTCAAACCTGAATTCCCACTAAAATTATTAATCTGTAAAATGGGTTGTATTATTCCGAGCAGTGGTGGAGAAAGTACTCAAAAAATTTACTTAAGTAAAAGTACAAATACACAGACAAAAATGTACTCAAGTAAAAGTAAAACTACCACATTAACATTTGTACTTAAGTAAAGGTAAAAAAGTACTGGCTTTTAAAAATACTTAAGTTTTAAAAGTAATAGTACTTGCTGAATGGATTACCTAATCGCTAATATCATTAAGCGTACTGATCGTATTTAATTTCAATACATTAGAAATGGGCCATTTTAATGAACAATGCAACAGATAAAGCATGTTATTATGTTTACTCTCTGTAACATAGTTTAGACTTGGGTATGTGATTCCATGCATCATAATTTCAGGGATGGAAACATCTTGTCTCCTGTCCTAACATAACATGAATTTCACTTTTTTTTGCCACTAGTGGCATTTATTTTTTAAAGAAATCCAACAGAAAGGGGATGGAAAGAAGGTGGGTGGAGGAGGACATGCAACCAAGGAGCCACGTAGCAGAGTTATAGTCAAGACCACCTACCCAAGACCAAGTCAAGACCAGCACCCTGCGCTACGTGACACAAAAAAATTAACTTTTACCTATCAAAATTGCTTCTCAAATTGATCTGAAAGATCCACATTCCCACAAAAAACTAGATATTAAATACTTAGAGCTGAAATAAATTTAATCAATAAAGATCCATCCAGAAGAATCGGATCATTCCTGAATGTCATATCACTATATTGCACTTTGGTACCAGCGTTGTCCCATAAATGCGACACCTCAGTCAACACCTCCACACAATAATTCAGCGCATGAGTGACAACTTTTTCTCATCGCAGATGCAACATATGTGTATCTGTACAGCTAGCTTTGCTAGCATCACGTCCACAGATCTTACCTTTCTTTAAGCTTTCCTTCGAAGTGACGCTAAAAGTTGGATGAAGTCCCCACCGTCTGTGCTAGCAAAGTGCTGCTGATTTTACATGTCGCCATATCGATTTATGCAGCGCTATTATATTACTGACGATTAGACAGACAGCTTCTCCCGCTCAGAGGAAACCACTGCGCATGTCTTGGAGCTTTGCGTGCGAGTAAAGGGGGAGACCATGGGTGACAATAGACACATAAGTCACGTTATTGCTTCCACCTTAAGTCCTTGAACTTCACATTTTAACGGAAAAAAAAGAGCAACGCGACTTGGATGTAACGAGTAACGCGACAGTTTTGTAGAAATGTAGTGAAGTAGAAAGTACAGATACTTACTGTAAAATGTAGTGGAGTAAAAGTAGAAAGTATCCATTATTAAATCTACTTAAGTAAAGTACAGATACACGAAAATTGTTACTTCCCACCACTGATTCCGAGCACTTAAAGAAAAACGCGGGTTAAATTTAAGTTACGTTAGTGAAGGCTGCGTTAGCTCCATGCTTGCGTTCAATAAAATTAACCTAACTTTTTAACGATTTATAAGGTCAAACAAACAAATTAAATGCAACTCACCTCTTTATCGTGAATCTAATGTAGCTAAGGGAGTCATTATAAGACTCCAGACTCTGAGTAAATCAAGAAAAATAACATTCTAAATACAGTAAATTCAAAACTGTACCTTAGGTCTGAACACGTGTCCAGTCACGTTTCAACCTTCGGCTTGATGACGACATATTTCACAGAAAAATATTAATTAAAATAAAATTTTAAAAGCGGTTAACTTTATGATGGTGACAACTATCATTATTAGTATATTTTTTTGTCTGTAATATTTTTAAAGGGGTTTTAAAAACAAATACCGACGAAAAGGGTGATCATAGTTCTGAAGTCGGTTGTCGTGGGTTCGAGTCCCAGTCTCGAACTAGTTTGTTTCAAGTCAAGTAAAGTTTATTTATATCGTACATTTCAGCAATAAAACAGTTCAAAAATACTTTACTTGATAAAACATAACATAAACGAAATAAAGAAATTTTACATTGGGAAAATAAATAGAAGCGATAATAAATTGACATTTCTCTCCACGCTATTTTTACTATCTTGTTCAATAAAGGCTACTAGTGCGAAAAAAAATCTTTAAGTCAATAAAGACACATAAAAACCTAACTGTTGCAATAAAGTGTGTTTAGTTCAATTGCAAGTCTGCAAAACAAAATAAATACAGCAAATAAGAGAAGATATATTTTATATCCAAATAAATATTAAAAGCAAAAATAAACAGTATTTAAATTAGGATGTCTGACTTACATATTTTATTGTCATAATTAATATGACCACTAGGTGGAGGCATCGCATAACATTAATTTATTATTTCCTCTTTATTTCCTGCATGTTGTAAAATACACAATAACAGTAATGATGCAATTGTGGTGCAATTTAAATATTGAGCCACCAGAGGGCAGTATTTATCAAAACATTGTTAGTTTAATTGGGTTATGTCATCTTTAAGAATTTATTATCAGTGTTGTGCCATTATAAATACTACACTATTGTAGATATAAATTTATTTAAATGAGCAGTGTGTTGTTTAAACCTTTCCTACTCTCATTTAGGAGTGATTATTTGAAATGGCACTGAATGTAATTTTCTAATATATGATCATCTGCATCTACTGTCAATTAGCTTTCCTGAACCCAACATGTAGAGGTGGTAGAGTCCAACAGAGCAGGGCTTTTATTCTCTATAATGTTTTTTGAAAAAATGGCTCAGATCCATTTCATTTGTCAAGGGGCTACTTAAGAATGAAAGATTGCACAAACCCTCCACCCCCCTTTTTTTTTAAATCCAAGGACGTATGAGATCATGGTGCCTGGCCGGCTGCCTAGATGAAGAGGAGGAGGAGGAGGAGCAGGATGTATTCATCAGGTGCATTACGTCATCGCGGGCCAATCCCCTGCTCTCTGGCACGAGCTTTCACAGCAACGTATGCCACAGAGTGGAACATGTGCAGGTTTGGGATGAAACAATGAGGACAAAGGAGCATCTCAAGGTCAGATTGGCCTTGGTTTGGACGTCCAATGACTCGATGACTCAAAGATTATCGTTCTGATACGACAAACTGCATCTGTCTGGCCGGAAACAGGTAATCCGGGATTTTGTTTTTCAAAATTTTCAAACCAGATTTTGATGGTTTTTTTCCTTAATGGAAAACAAAAGTAAAAAAAATCACAAATATTCAATAAAATTCCTCAAAATAAGGTGCTAAAGACATTATCTCGTTCCAATATCACTTTTTGGTTTTATATGTCACATATTTTTCAATAAAAGTAGAACATTACAGTTGCGTTTTAAGTTCTTTTCAGCTCTTTTTACTGAAATTATATTCAGTCATCCCCAGTTTCAGTCACACATTGTCAGATCCTACAGTATTTTCTGTTCCATCTTGGTGTTAAATTATCAATTTTTACCATCATCCTGATTCCTCTGGTCTGCATTTGGCAATATTTGTGACTAGTTTGTCCATCCAGGATACATTTTTTCCTTTACAAGGAGAATCGGGATGATTTGTGGTGAAATTATTCTTAAAGTTTCCAAATTACGACTCCATCAACATTCTGAGGAGCTTTCACAGAAAGTAGTTCAGAAAGTAGAAGTAATATTGTTGTTTCTAAACATATATGAACTTGCTGTCTTTGCTTTATTTGAGGTCTGAAAGCGCTTTAACCTGAAAGTGCATCTGTTTTTGTTATTTTCACCATTTCTCATTTTCTCAAATTTTTGTTTAGAGTTTCTGAGACAGAACTTCATAGAATAAAAGAGCAATGTTAAATTTACTGAAATATAAAATGTAAAATCAGAAAAACTGATCATTTTAAGTAGTCTCTCAATTTCTTTTAGAGCTGTATTCTGACCTCAAAGGGCTACAAAAACAAAAACAAAGTGATAAAAAATTTTTGCTAAAACAAAATATACTGACACATCCTGCAAGCATTTATACTTCAGCTGACCTGGCAGAATCCCAAAGAGTGAAGCCAAGGATGGCGCGAATTAAAAAACAAGCGTCTTTGTTTTCATATCAGATCAGATTTGTGCCTCTCAGCGATTATTTGACTGGCAGTCCAGAAGTGTTGATGATCCTGGGAGTCGGGAGGATCTTTTTGTGGCTCTCAAGTCACAGGTGGTGTTTACATCCAACTTTTTTGCATCCTCCAGCTGAATCACTAGTGTCAGTAACTGTCAGTAGCTTTTGGGCTTAGAGCCACTTAAAGGCAGCGCTGTCGGATCAGATTAAACGTCCTCCTCCGTGTACAAAACAGCCCTGGAAATGTTTAACAGCTCAAATTAGACTCATAGGGGAAGGGAATGAATTCAGAAGTGAAGAGATGCAAACCTAATGAGGAAATTCACCTGTAAATTAAAATAAATTTTAAAAACCGATAAAATCAGAGAAGTTGCAAATCTGCGGTCCGTGCTTTCAGGTCACAGACGCAGTTCTTGAGGTCACCGGTGTGCCGGGATGCTGCAGGAGGGATGCTGAGCAGCTGTCAGCTTCACTCGGCTTCAAACTCTGCGTTTTCAGACAGTTTAACCCTGACATGAACCCAACGTTCAGCCCATGAAAATTTCACCGACCAACAGAAGAGCGGCCGCCGTCTCCGCTCAGTCGGAAGAAGGTTAAGTGGGCAGCTGCTCGAATGCTGATATGATTGGTGTCGCTGCTGTACGGCGCGCCACGCTCATGTAAAATCACTAAAGGGAAATGCGAATGTGCGACTCGGTACCAAGAAAAACTCGGCTTTCAAGCATTCGAAGAAAACGGGTCAAAGAAGAAGAAAAAGAAGCAAGTGAAATAAAAATAAATCCTTTAAAGGCAGAAATCTCATCAATGCCATCCAGCTCATGAGTTATTTATTCAGGTTAAAGCGCTCGTAGTATTACTTTATACTGACGCTCTCACATGTTGTTCTGTACTTTTGACACCTCCTGTCATACTGCAAGAACACAAACCAAGTATTTTTGTCTAGTTTCCACATCAAATAAGACAAAACTGACAAGTAACCTTTCAGCAAGATACAGGAGCTTGTTTGAAGTCAATACTTCATTAATATTGATGAAAAGTTACATGTTCCATTAGAATATTTCACATATATATGGGGAAAATGTCTTATAAGTTAAACAATCAAACCCATTTTCAACAACATTAAGTTAGTTTTGTTTCATTTCAATTGTACTAAGATATTTTCTCTATAAACTAAACTAAAAATACTTTACATTTTCCATTATGTTGGTAATAATTTTACTCTGATTACAAATTAAAAGTCTCCTGTGCTGAATGGGCCATACTTGTATCATTTTTTAATTTCAGTTGGGGGCCGCTCAAAATCAGTCCGAGGGTCACAAATGGCCCTCGCGCCACAATTTGAACACCCCTGTTTTAGAGATTTGCATAGAATTAAACCAAAATCAGTATAATCTGTGGCTTTTTTTCTAATTTCTTCTACAAAGCCAGCACAAAAATGTGCAAATGCTCAAATTCTGAATAGTTTTATTTCATTTGCGTCACTCTGTCTGTTTGCTTGACTTTTTCGTCAGTGAGTGTAATCAAACAAATATCTACTGTTGAGCCTTCTGGAGATGCTGCAGGCCTAACTCAATGAAGCATCTGGTCTCGGTTGGAGCTCCCTCTAACAAGCCAGCAGCCTCCCTCCACCAGCCGCGCAGGATCTCTGCAGAAGACGATTGTTGCGCTTTAACTGCGTGAAGCGATGGTCCGATCAGATACCGTCTTGGCCGACGCTTTGTCTCTCTCTCTCTCTCTCTCTCTCTCTAGCAGCGTGTTTGCAGCAACTACAGAGCTGGCACGGACAGGGAAGAGCTGGAGGCTGGCCTCAGACCACTGCTCTGGAGAGAGAGAGTGTGTATGTGTGTGTATGCTGGTGTGTGGCGCCTGTCTGGCTTTTGGCTGCAGATCAAGGTTGATGCCTGTTGTAAACAGCGAATCATGGTTGCAGATGCCACATGTGGACGTCGATATGTGGATATTTGCTATAAAACGAGGATTATTGCTGTTTAGACAAGCGTTGAGCAGTTCTGAGGTCTTCAAAGCGCATGAAAATTGGAATAATTTCATTCATGCTGTTGTGTTTTTAAGCGATGAATCATCTGAGGGTGCAGCAACACTGGAGGGAAGTTTAATCAGTTTAAGATTAAATCTGAAATCATCAGCTGGTATCTTCCACACATTTCAGGAAACCATTTGCTACGACGGCATTTCTTAGAAAAATAAGATTGGAATTTTATGAATTTTAATTCCAGACTTTTCTTCGTAAAAAAAAAAAAATTACATTTCTGAGTTTGAAACTTCAAATATTTTCTAGAAAAAAACAAAAATGTTCTAGATCTTTTCTAAAATTGATCTAAAAATGTTTGAGATTTTTTAGCAGAAATTTATTCCTCCTTTTTTTTCAATCTTAATCTGCCCTGCATATAGTTTCCAGGAACCCACATCTGCTGCCAGATCAGATCTGAACAGTCTTGTTTCATTCCCCCATGATCCAGCAGCTAACGGCTTGTGTCTCCTTTACATGATGAAAATCTCGATAAGTGCAAAAACAAGTTTGTCTGGATGAAGAAACTATTACTGTGTTTCCAACACGTCCAAATATCAGGGAACCAAGAGGGAAAGTATAACTGGAAAAAATGGAAAATGCTTTTTTTTATGTAATTTTGGTATCAACTTCTGAGATTAAAACTAAAAGTGAAGAGGCTGATGTGCTTATAAATGGCACAGCAATGTAAGATGTTGTGGCTTTCAGTTGTAATTAATTTAAATTTATACTGCAAAAACACAAAATCTTACCAGGCATGTTTTCTCTATTTCCTAATCCAAATATCTTATTACACTTAAAATATGACAAACTAACTTACAATTAACTTTTAAGAAACCTATAGGGGCTTGTTTAAGATGATAAATCCTTATTTTAGATGAAAATCTACCTGTTCCAATGGCGGATTATTTCACTTATGGGAAAATGTGTTATTATAAGTGGATCTACAAATTTTCAAAAATCAACATTAATGAATTATTGACTTAAAACAAGCTCCTATATCTTGCTGAAAAGCCACTTGTAAGTTAGCTTTCACTAATTTCAAGTACAATAAGAAATTTGCACAATAAACTAGAGAAAACATACTTGGTAAGATTTTGTGTTTTTGCAGTGAAACAAAGTACAATGCTGAAAAACAAAATGCAGTGAAGTAAGAGTGCTAATTAAACACTCAAATGTGCTAAATGTTTATGTCCCCTTGTTCTGCATGCATCAGCTCTTTTTGCCTCCTGTGAAAAGTTTCTCCACTGATTTTCATTTGCTTTGCTGGTTTTTGACAATAAAAACAAAAGCCAGATTTTACGTTCTGTCCAAATAAAAGTCTGGAAGCTGTTTTTGTGTTTGTCCCCCACCGCCTGCTCTCAGATCAGTTGTTATCCGTCCGTGTTGTCTTGCGGTCTGAGGGTGTAACCGGTCCAAACCCACCGGCCCGCTGCGAATGCCCGACGCTTATCGCCATATTTTGCAGCGTATTAAGTCGACCACAGGCGCTTTCACACTGCGGCTGACTTCCCTCACCTGTTGCACAACCACAGTCTGTGGGGACTTAAAAAAATCAGGCCTGGAAGCTGGTTTCCTCCTTCCCAGCTACGCAGAGAACAATGTCATCTGGTCTTAAAAACTGGTGTTATGTAACTGGAGAAAATCTCCTGGGCGCATTTTGAATATCCTGATTTTCTCCATTTTTGTTGACAATATAGATGGAGCAGACAGCTGAACTCAAAAGCCTGTAAATGCACGTTCCAAAGTTTATTAGAAGCAAAAGCTGAGTCTTACTTTTTATCTCCAGAATTTAAACAACAATTGTTCTTTTTTTGTTATTAGATTTGCAATAAAGAGGAGATTATCAACACTGCAACTCATCTCAGGAGACAAACTAAACTTTAAGCGTTCTTAAGAGACTGTAAACAATACAGAAACAATGATAAATAAAGTAGCCTTTGTAAAAATATGTCCTCATAGCCTCCTAGTGATCTCTAGATACTTCTGGACTTTGACTGGGCCGTTTCAACTTCCTCTGAGGAATATTTCTTTGAATAATACATGTGAAACCTTGTTTATGTCTCAGATTTACAATGGAAGAATATATAATCTTTATCACCTAAAAATACTATCAATTGGCCTTTTTTGAGCTTGTGTAAAAAAAGTTTGTACACCCCTCTATCTTTAATAATAATACTCTGATGTGAACCAAAACACCTAATTCTACAAAACAAGGTTTGGGTTCGATTGACGTAAACTCCATTGCGGTTCAAATGCTTCAAAAGCAGGAAGTGGACTACAGCGCCGGGAATTCTGGGTAAATTCAACCAAAACAAACTTGTGAGTCTAGCGGTTACCAAAGAGAAAACAGAAACAACTAGCACAGCCGCTAAAATCTGACGCCGCTCCACTTATGTTTACATTTCGTGAAGTTGTGTTCAGTGTCTTCTTTGGAGGTTTTTGTGTTATTTACTTCAGTTATTCTTGGTGCAGCGCCCCCACAGGCCAGGAGGGGAAAAGTTTTTTTAAGTATTTGGGTCACTTTAGTGTGAAAGCAAATCACAGCAGGTGAAACTGAAGCAAAAATGTTGCAATTTTGGTTCCAAATCAGTGTGAAAACACATTAAATGTATGGTTATTGAATTATCGGAGCTGAAAGTTTTGATGTAAAACAATTTCTAGGTTTGAGTCCTTCGCAAAAAACAGATTTTCAATCTCAGCAGGATCATTCCTGTTAAGTTAAAGGTTAAATAAAGCAGAATAAAATAGATATGAGGTTTGTGGCAAATCTTTAAATTTTAAAAGCCTTGAGTTGTAAGATGTTCCTCGACTATTAAACAGCAGACAGAAAACAATGAGTTTTCACTGCTCCTGGCAGCTCTTCATGTAAACGTAAGCCTGAGTATAAAAAGGAGCAGATGCTTCAAAAGAGTACACAATGTTAAGGCGAGTCTCCCAGGAGAGAAACTGTTCTCCTTTTGTAGGAAAAAAAGATATTTAATATTCAAATCTACGTCTTCTTGAAGACAGATTGAGGCCAGCCTGGAATCTCTGTCATCCGCCGCTGCAGCGGGGGGAAAACCTCGAGCGGCGTTTCGTCTTCGTTACGCCGTTATCTCGTGCCTAATTGACGGATATTAACTTCCCATCAGGCAGCTCTAATTATAATCAATCCTCCAATAAGTCTCATAATTAAATGAGCAATTTGACTGGTTAGATTTTAACCCCGCAGCCTAATGAAGATACAAACACACTAATCCATCAGGCGTGTCGAGGTAGACATCTGGAGAAAGGCTCCTGTTCAGGAGGACCTTGAGGGATTTCTCTGTTTTCTACCTGAAGCAGATTCATCATTCGTTTCTTCACTCAACAGCAAACATCGTTGCTCGGCCTGAGCAAACATGGACGACTTTCACCCAACACTCTGAAGGAAGCGAAAAGGCTAAATGTACGACTAATTCTAATGGATTTTTGGTTTTATTCTTGGCTTTTCTGAAGTTGATCCACCCATTTCCATGCTCTTCTTATCCTTATCCAGGATCGAGGTGTTTAAAGGAAGGTAAAAGTCTAAACAATTTGTGTCCAGGATGTGTGGGGTCTGCAAAGACGTTAGTTGACCCTAGACCTTTACAAGTCCAAGTAATTTGGACATGAATGAGTCGTTGCCTGGTAATAAGCTTTGCTCTTTCTGATGTTATCCAGATCTTTTGACCAGAAGTGAAAAATTGGAAATGACAAATAAAGACCTGAGGCTGTGGTTTTGATGTACATTAAGCCTGACTGTGTGTAAAATACGTTTTGGAAACTAAAAATTGGGGTGCTGACAAAGAAAACATACAACCACACCAGTGATAAGTCTTCAAAATCCTACTGAAAACAACCAAAATGAAAGGGTTTGATTCCTGTAACGCCCAAAAACTCTGTTTTTATTTGACATCACGCTTTATTTGACATATTTGTAGAGTCCAGTGTTCTCTACGAAGCTGTTTTTCATTTAGCATTTTAGGTCTCGGTTGTCTCTTTGAATCATTTTTCAGTCCACAGCAGTTGTAAATAAAAGAAAAACCTCCTTTTGCGTTAAGAAGTTGCTCAATGCAGCTGCGTCCTGATGCAGCTCAGTAGTCAATAATTAAATGCTAGGCTCGAGGGTACTTTCAAGCAAAAATGAAACAAAACAAAAACTGTAAGAGATTTCATTCCTAAAGATTTTCCCATTGAAGTCTGTGATTACAAATACTCATCTCCCATTTGCTGGCATTTATGGCAGATAATCCCATTTTCCTGGCAGCCCTGTGACTGCAGTGAAATCTCTGTCTCTGTGAAGCTGGGAAGAGTGGAAGACAGTGGCCAGGTTCGATGTCACCGACTCCCGGCTCAATCGATCAGCTCTGCAAGCCTAATTGAAAGATGAAGGCTTGTTTTTAGCAAACAAAAGGATCCCCGGGACGTCAGGCACTGCAGTAAACATCGATCGGTACATCTGAGGCTAAAATCCCCCAAACATCCTCTAATGGATCTGATCGAACACTCAGCTTCCAGTCAGATGTCTTATTCATCATCTCACGACTGTTTTGACACCTCTTAAAATTATCCTCCGATACGACTGAATATGCTGCTGCTGTGTTAGAAGGGAGAAATAATGTCTGAAAAAACACAACCTGAATCAAACTGTTCCTGTTTCAACTATAGTTATGCGGAAACTGCACACACAGTCAATGCTTTTAAAGTGCAAAGCACTGCTCATCAATTTTAGAAGGGTTATAAAACCGTTTCCAAATTATATGCAGACTTTTTATTGACCACAGAAATTACAAAAACTCAAAATGTCTTGAAAGAACATTTAGAAAAAGACTCGGCAAAGGTATTGTTTAAAAGATTTGCAAGAGGAAATCTATATTTGAAACACCTGAATGTACAAAAAGACATTTGTAACAATGTCCTTTTGAGAAATAAGACCAAAGTAAAAATATTTGGCCATAATGGATGCCTTTCAGCCCAAAATATGACAAGCACAGTGTAGGAGTGATGGTTTATTTTTGTTTTTGCAGACATGACACATGTGAAGAACTTACAAAACAAAACGATAATAAATAATCACCCCCTACCCTTGAACTTGACACGTTCTAATCCACTGATTTAGTTTTTGGACAGTATATTTATATATTATTGTTGTTCTGATCATTGTTACTGATTGTGTTGTTGCTGGGAAGCACCATCAGTAAAGAAAAGGGCAAAGGACTGAGTACACAACCCTGAGGCACGCCTGCATCAGTTTGGTTGATCATGATCTCTTCCTGCTGAGACATACTTTCTGTTTTTGGACTTTGTGAAAGGAAGGGAATTTAAATTAAGAAGCTGGGATGGATTGGTTTTTGAGACGTGGAAAGTAGGATGGATGTAAAGGTGACAGATTCTGCTTGATCCATGATAGATTGATCAGCTTGGATTTTTATTCTTGAATATTTTCTTCATTGCTACTAAAGCCAAAGTGAGAAAGCATAAGTGTCTGTCCAGTGTTGAAATAAAAGCCAAACGTCTGTTCTCTCACTGAAAGATTTGTGGTGGATTCATGGATGCCTACACTGAAGGGCGAAGGAATCTCATGTTTCAGACTCGGTGTGGGGCGCTCAGATGGTGGATGAAATTCAACTTACTGTTTACTGTACCATGTGTTGGTTGTAAAATCTGTTGCATCTGTGACGAGACCGGATTTTCACAGCATCTGTCCACTAGTGTAACTGAATCCTGGAGGGGAAAATATTCTCCCTGCTTCTTAGTTTTCTTGTTTTTTCATGTTGTAGTCACATCTCAAGGCATTCAGCAGCAGTTCTGTAATCAAGATTAAGTTTTAGCTTCTCGTGTAAATATCTCAGTAATACTGAAATAAGATAAAAGTTACTTACATACATATGATATAGAAGGCCCACAAACTTCATAGAGAAACGTTGTTGTTGGGATAGAGGAGTAGTCTTAGTATCCTGGCATCACAAATAAGCTCCAGATCCATGATACCGGACTTTATCAAACTAAACTTAGGTTGCATTCACACCAGCCATGTTCAGTCTGATTTAATCTGTGTAGAAAGTCCGGTTTACTTGGGGAAATGTAAAAAAAAAAAAAAGCAAACTCTGGTCCGCCTACAAACCTAGATCTTGTTAGATTAAAGGGAACTCTGATGCTGTTCAATGCATGCGTATGCTAAGCGGAAGTGGACTACAACAGGGCATTCTGGGTAAATAAAAACAAAACAAACGCAAAAGTATAGGGCAAGTGGGAGAAATGTCTTGTGGTTTTTACCAAAGACAAAAGAGAAATCCTACAACCGCTAAAATTCGACGACAATCCATTTTTGTTTACATTTCGTGAAGCCGGAAGTTGAAGAGAACTCCGGTGCGGTTCGAATGCTACAAATCAAAGTGGACTACAATTCAGGGCATTCTGGGTAAAAGCAAATGCACGACTCTAGCGCCTGTAGAAGAAATTAGTAGCGGCTACCACAGAAAAAACAGAAACAACTTATACAACAGTTAAAGTTTGACAGCGCTCCATTTTTGTTTACATTTCGTGAAGATGGAAGTTGTGTTCAGTGTCTTCTTCAGAGGTTTTGTGTCATTTTCTTTAGTGGCTCTTGGTGCAACGCCCCCACAGGTGAGGAGAGAAACAGGTTTTTCAAAGAGTTTGACATTGAAGTGTGAAAGCGAGCCCCACCAGCTGAAAATGTAACAAATGTTGTGATTTTGGTCCCCAATCGAACCAAGTCTACTGGACTATTATGGAGAAAACTCCTTCTACGCACCAGCATGTCATGTGAAACTCCCTCTGGGTAAACTCTCCATCTGATTGGTCAGATTACTCTCTACATACGTCACAAGAGCAACTTGGAAACCCTGAATAAAATACCAGAACCAATGCTGAGTGGTATGGGAAGGAGATCAAATGGTACTCTCCCTCAATGACGGACTGCGATGGCCGAGGGAATATCCTCAATCTAAGCATCATTATATTTTAAACAAGGTGATCCACCAGGAAATGCATGAATGAGCTTGTCTCCACTAAGGCTGCATTTTTCATGAGGTCTGTTAACTTCCTCTGCTCTTCCAAAGTGCCCTGAAGCATGGCACTTACAGTAAGGACCAGCTGGATCGCTGCCTGAGACAGGAGCATGTCTAGAACCAAGTAAGAGCCATGTATTGATTAGTTCTCCTCATGCAGCCTAAATGAAAGCTCGCACTGTCTTCATTAGCCCTCAAACCTGTCTGCCAAACACTCCAAGCAGTTATAGCTCTTCCAAAGTCACATCGTCTGCCTTTCATCCTGTGGAAAATGTGCATCTGCATACGAGGCGTTCTGATCCAATGCACTAATCCCTGCACACGGTTTCCTCGTTTAACACCTCCTTCCTATTTTGGGAGCTCAGGGAGTCAATTCGTGGTAACCTCATTTGCTTAATTACATAAGAGACACAAAAAGACAGCGAGACAAAGAAGTCTGGGCGCTTCGAGACAGACTGCTGCTCGGCTCGGAGACGGGGCTCCGACTCGACTTCAAACACAATTATCTCTGGACAGGAACTGAAGGTGCTCCAAGTGAATTCTGGCGCCTCCTGGGTCAACCAGGAGCGCTCCGTGTTATAATTCATAACATGGAACTCAGACTCCGACTAACTTGTTTTTCTGCAAGATATTTATAACAAGATTCTCTACAACTCATTTAAAAAATATATTTTTGGTGTTCGTTTACAGTTTGTATCCTTAAAAAACAGCTTCTGTGAGCGTATCTGTGGAATGTCTCTGGTTAGATCAAAAACATGAAACTTTAGGGCTGCAACTACTATTTTAGTTATCGATTAATCTGTCGATCATTCTGACAATTGGTTAATCAGTTAGAAAATTGGCACATTCTGCAGATTTTAAGTTCTAGAAATAAACAATTTAAGAAAATAAAAATGTTATTCCCTAAAATGCAACAACATCGCATTCATTTAGTGTTTTCTTGATCATTTGATCCAATATATGAAAAGTTCAGGCCTTTCGGATGAATTTAACATTAATACCATGTAGAGCTGATCTATTTAAGATTTTTGGATTAACTAATTAATAAATTGGATTGTAAAAGATGCTCAATAAGAGCATTAATTGCGATTAATCATGATTCATCATTAATCAAGATGATTAGTCATGATTAGTCATGATTAATAATGAGTAATCATGAGTAATCATGTGATCATGATTAATCGTGATTCATTGTGACTCAAGATTTATCATGATTAATCATAATTAATCATGGTTAGTCGTGATTAATCATTAATCATGATGAATTGTGATTAATGATTCATCACAATTAATCGTTTCATAGTAGCTTAATGCAGGGTTAACTCTAATTCTGGTTTTAAAAAAAAACAACACCAACTAATTATACAACTGCAATAATTATTGAAAACAAAAGCTGGTTGAACACATCCTGATTCGAAGCAACTCAATTTAAGTTTTCCAAAACTTTAAAAGTTTGAATATCTGAACATTAGGAGCAAATTTCACTTCATTTCTCACATGGTTTTGCTTTCTGTCAGTCAGATGGTATAACTGCGGTCTCAAATCTGCAGAAACACACTGTACAGCACATGGTATACTCCATCTGTCCTCTCCTGGAACGATGCGTGCTCAAATATACACATTTATAAGTTCAGGCATTGCATTGGAGCAGAAGAAAAACACTCATCCTTCTTTTATCATCTCCACATTTTTCATTCTTGTACTTCTGTTCCATACAAGAAAAATAATTCAAATAATTTTCAAGGCCCACGTGTTTATTTCAAGCCTTGAAGCCAATTCAAAGAGAGCCGGTTCATTACATGTCTCGCAGCTGTCCGTGCAGCGCTGCTAACCAGACAGGTTTTAACTCACTTGGATGTGGTTCTCATCAGCAGGAACAGCTGCACTCTGCAAATTCCCACAAGTAGAAAGAAGAGCAGCGTGTTTGCCACCTCGTTGCATCACCTCTTCCTTTAACAGCCCTCTGGAAATGTTTGGGAATAAACTGGAAGTAAAAAGTTTCCCAGTTTTTCAGCACAGATTACATTTCAGGCTCTCAGCAGATTCGGGTCGACTTTCTTCTTTTATTCATCTTGTAATTATTTCGCTGGAGAGTAGGGGGGATGCCAGGATGTAGTACTGAAATAAATTGCATAATACGTCAGTGGAAATTAGGTTTTTAAAGTATAACACCAACCAGTGGAAGAAATAAAACTCTGAAATGCTGTTAGGATGTAAGGTGTCTTATAACCAGAGTTGTGTAGAAACTAGTTACATTTGCTTGAGTAACTTTTTTGAAAAAATTTACTTTTAGGAGTATTTTTACAACCCTGTACTTTTTACTTTTGCTTGAGTAATTTCATTATGAAGTATCTCTACTCTTAGTTGAGTAAAATTTCAGGATTTTTTTTACCCACTGAATGAAAACAAACATGTTTTAACGAAAAATTCACCAGACACAGACACACACCTGCAGTTTTTGTTAAAGTTTAATCAGTTGGGGGGTTTTTTATTATTGAAAAAC
This sequence comes from Poecilia reticulata, assembly GCF_904066995.2. Classification (NCBI taxonomy): domain Eukaryota; kingdom Metazoa; phylum Chordata; class Actinopteri; order Cyprinodontiformes; family Poeciliidae; genus Poecilia; species Poecilia reticulata. The sequence continues at coordinate 12,647,738 of NC_088831.1, read as the reverse complement.
ATATTTGGAAATATTTTCTTTTGCCTGATTCTGATATTTTTTATCATTTAGTTCTTAAAAAACCAAAATTCCCCTGAACTTTATTGGTCCGTCTAATTATGCAGTTTTAAAATATGAAATGATTGATAATTTGATCAGTTACTCAGCACTTCAGTAAACTTTTTAATACATTAAATACTGAAGGACTTGCCCTCCTCTGCTTATGACCAGTTCTTTGTGGTGGGAATTAATGACGTCCTTCACTGGTTTACAGTTAAAAGTTGGGTCCTTTTTATCTCAGTATCTTATGTAGCTCAGCCAACTTTTCCATCTCTTATGAAGTAATTTCTATTTCAGTTTCATCATGTTTGCAAATATTGGAAAACTCTTAAAAGTGAGATGAATTTAGAAAGGTTTACTGACTGGTAAATGAATTCCTGATGACCCAAACCTGAACCAAATGGTTGAATCAATTCCTCGGGATGTTGACAAAACTCTACAGAGCCTTGTTAATAACTTAACTATTTGATTCAGAGATATCTATAGGTTGATGCTTTTATTTTGGAGTAACAAAAGAAGTTCCTGCAAGTCTCCCAAACTCCTTGAATTAGTTTGAGGATTCAAAAACCTTTATCCAATTTGTGAAAACTCCTCAGTTTACAGGTCTCTCTCACCGTCAGATGAACCGGTAACTGCCTGATAACAACATCTTATGCCCTCTTTTGGCCTTGCTATGTATTTAACCTCCTTGTAGATCAAAATCTGACTCCTTTGTAAGCTCAAAACTTCTTATCTCAAGCTTTGCTAAATTCAAACCTCATTAAAATAAGAAAAAGTCCAAAGTAAGTCCACATTGAGAGATAACATAAGTCTCTCTTAACAAACACCCAGGAAACATTTACCGATCCAGTTCATCTTCCTCTCCCGGTGGTTTTCCTCAGCGGCCATGTTCAAACTCAAACACGCTCTCCACTTCATCACCGTCGGAGCAGAGGGACTATAATGTGTGTGTGTTTCAGTTAATGCATATGTAAGCACTGTTTCCTGTGGCTTTCAGGTGTATTGCACACAAACACACACACACTCATACTCACGCTTTATTTAACCTCAGGGATCTCAGACCGGCAGCGCCTGCTTAGCTCCAACATTAATTTCAATTACAGCTGCGATGTGGCGATGGTGAAATGAATAAAGCAACAAAAATATGAACACAACGCCGGCGTTTCGGCTAAGGAGGAAACTCTTCTGGTGAGTGAATCTGGTAATTTGGATTGATTACATCAGTGGAGGTGTTGCAGCTGCTGCAGAAACACATGAAGGAGGTTTCTGGTTGAGCCAGAAGAGAAATCAAATGATCTTGTTCAAATCCAAACTGTGTAGGAAAACATAAATGAACAAGAAACCAACAAAATCCAAACATCTGATGATTGATTTTGACTCAGAAATGAATGGTTTAAATAAAATCTGAAATTACATTTTCTGCCGAGGCAAAATCTTCAAATATTAAAATGAAACCTAAACATCCTTCTCCTCTGCAGTCCTCCAGCTCATCCTGTAAGGAATCCCAAAGAGTTTCCAGGTCGGAAAGGTGAACAGAGGCTTGGAAACTGTTCCTATCCTGAAAACTTTTCCATATTTTGTCAACTTATAGCCGCAAACCTCAAAGTATTTTATTTGGACTTAATGTGAACAACATATTTATGCAGGAGATGTGCATAAAAGTATAAAACAATCCAAGGTTCTCATCGTTCTCACAAAAATAAAATCTGAACAGTGCGGTGAAAAGAACCACTTTTGCATATCTGGAGAATGATGTGCAAAAGTGATCAGTCTCCAGATCATTGAATCATTGAATATCAATGATCAAGTCTTCCCAGTTGGTTTTAAGTCTCAACTTTGACTAATCCACTTGAATACTAAAAACCACATCTGAAAAAAATACTCACACAGCATGATGCTGCCACTACCATTTCAACCATAAAGTTAATTTCTTAGACATGTCACACTTACTCCTCTTTTCTTGTCCCATAAAACCAACAGATTCTCAGAGTTTCACCTTATTTAAATGTTTTTCCCATATTTCATCACAGCCTCATTTCTTTGCTTTACATCATCAGGCCAAAATGCTGCAGCAACAGTTGCACCATCGTGCTTCATAAATATGAACATTTCATATTTTTGATTATTCTGCTTCCTGCATGCAGGTCCACTTTAGTCAGCAGCAAATCAGCGGGTGATTCCTGCTGGTCTGCAGTCAGCAGAGAGCGAGCTTCTCTCTGATTATTATTTTAAATGAACTAGATATCCAACAAAACTACAGAAATGTCAAGCAAAGACAAGAGAACTAAAAATAATTCCAGAAAACACAAAATCAATAGAGATTTTGCACCAACAATGCGAAACAAGCAAGAGAAAACTTGTAACTGAACTCATTTACCTGTGAAGTTTAGAGAAAACATTGGTTTTCAGAAAATAAAGTGATTTAAAAAACTTTTTAAAAATTTTAGAAAACACAAAAAAGTTTCAGTAACAAAAAACATGCAGGATAACTAAACTAAGTTCATGGTTTAGAAGCTTAACTACGGTTTAGATAAGTGTTGTTAAGCTAAAGTTTGACCCTTTAGCTAATTGTTGCACATTTTGTTAGCTGCACATTTGTGCAAGTAACAATGTGCAACAATTAGCTTCAGAAGTTGTTTGTGTTTTTAGCATTTTCATGTTAGCTTCTGCTAATTTTTTTTAGCAGTTCAGTGACTTATTGAAAGCTTCTGCATTTTTATCTGTTTAACTATTTACTGTTAGCCTCTGCTCATTTTATGTGCTTAGCAGCTTTGCGTTAGCTTCTGCTAATTTGTTTAGCTGTTTAGTGGTTTAGTGCTAGTTTCTGCTAACTATTAAAATCAGTTTTATTTTTATAATCAAACCTAAGATTCTTATTTTGTGAAGTTAGTGATTAGTAAGACTCACTTTTTTGTTTGACCTCTCATAATATCTATTGCTAATTTTAGTACAAAACTGTCCACTAGAGAAAGTACACAAAAGATCCAAAACATCATACGGTTCGATGTATGTAAGTTATGATTTGACACCAAATGCACTCGTTTAAATTATTGTATTATTTTCCATAGTAACCATGGTGACCACCTTGAAAAATCAAAAGATTATCAGTACATTTTGGGGCCAATTATGTATGTTTGGATAAATTTTGTATAATTTATGACCGTAGCTGTTTCTCCTGGCTAATGTTTGTTTTTGCATCTGTGCCAGAGCCGGTTCTTGTATCGGCATGTGAAAGATTTTCCTGAAATATCTAATTATCTTCTGCACTGTGTTCCTGGATTTTTTGGTTCTTCAGCTCAGTCTTTGGGTCAAGTTTAGTCCTTCAGTTCCAAAGCAACAACAGTTTCTTATCCTCGTGTTTCTTTGCATGTCACTTGTTGTTTCTTGACTCCACTTCCACTCTGTGTTCTTATCTTTTCCTTGCTGAAGACACCAGAGTGTCTCGGGAAGAGCTGTTGAGAAACGCTGAGCGTGCTGGAACTCGTCCTGGTGAAATCTGCTCCGATCTGAGCCAGCATGCTGGCCGCCGCGTCGCACTCAGTTCTGCTCCTACGTTCCTGCACAGCAACCTGCTTGGAGCGCAAAACAACAACAACAAACAAAAGTAAACAGGTGCCACTCGCAGGTCAGTTGCTGCTGGGAAAAAGGAGCGGCCTGCAGGAAGGTTGCAGGTTTCTCCTCTAAGCCTGGGCAGCGTTTCCTGGATGAACTGCGTGTGCAGGCAGGGAGGAAGTTTTGACTCGTCAAAGCTGAGATTTTTGGCAGTGAGGTTCACCAGAGAGTCACACATTCTGGGCTTGCTGTGAGCTGAATGAGACGTTCGGTGATTATTTCTCTGCTTATATAAGTTGTTTTGTAAGTTCAAAATTTGCAGAAACGTTTCGTCAACACTAGCAACCAAGTCACAATGTGTTCCTCCGCGCTGGTGTTGAAAAGCAGCTGAAAAAGACACACATTGCCCCCAGCGTAAACAGTAAAACGCCGTGCACGGTGGTGCTTCCCGAATAAATGGCACCCTGGGTGAGCTCCTCCTTCTGCTACTCCAAACACTCAACAATTAAATTGCAAGCAATTACCTGAGATTGGGCAGAAAGCGCAAGTTCTCAGCAGGAAGCAGGGGGATGGTTTGACACAGCACAAACGTGAAAAAGCAACCGAAAACTTATATTTTCTTATCTGGTGCACCTACGCCCCCTCTCTGAGGCCATCCTGGGTAACTGCCCATAAGATCCAAATCTAAAACTTAAGTAACTTTTGTTATCTATTAATAAAAAATAATAATAATGCTAAGTTTAGTGGGAAGGGTTTAGCTTTATTTTTTAGCTGCAGACCCATTTGTTCACTAAAGGAATGCCATGCCGTTTCATTTTAGGTAATAAAAATGTTATTTTTCTTACTTAAAAAAGGAATTGAATGATTCGTTTACGTCTTTTTATATTTCTATTATTGTATAAACATTTAGCTGTTTAGATTGTTTTTCAAAACTCACTAAAACTACAACAAGCAGTTGTTTTTCTCAGAAACTGTTGTCTACAATTTTTTTTAAAGAAATGGAGAAGCTCGTATGATATTTTTGTGGAGTGCTTTTCTCCAATTTCTAGTCCAAATATTTTTGCACTAGAAAACAAAACTAACTTACAAGTAACTTTTCAGCAAGATATAGTAGCTTGTTTTGATAAAATGTCTTGTTTTTTTGTACTTTTTAAAACTTGTTTTACTTCACATGAAATGTAAGAGGAGAAAACAGAAATGAAACATCAGGGTGAGTGGACGAAAGGGAAAAACTGAAGTGATTGTTGGCATGAAAATCAGACAGAGGATGGACAATGTGCTCAAAGGAGGTGAGGAAACTCTGGAGGAATAAAGAAAACCAAAAAAAAGAAGAAAAGTTTATTTTTTAAAGAAACTTTTTCTGACAAAAAAAGCCATGAGGGAGAAAAAAATATTTTGAATGTAAATGATTCACTATGCTGTGCTGCTGACTGATGGCTTTATGATGAAGGTAAATGCTTGAAAAGAGGAAAATGTTTCCAAAGAAAATGAAATCGCAAGACAAATAGATTTGAGGAAAGCAGACAGATTAAAGAAGAGAGTGAAAGAGTGATTTAAAGGTTTGAGGGGCGACGTGTGAGCAGACTGCAGAGGACCAAACAGAGAGACGTTTATGGGAGCACAGGGTGCATGTTCCCCTCTCAGACGTTTGTATTTATCCCGTAATCGGCTCAGAAGGTCAGGATTAAACGCTGATGGATCACCTTAATGAAAGGAATTCAATCACTTAAGGTAAATGTCAGGAATCAGAAAAACTGACTTCACTTTGTCAGATTCGGTTGTTTGTCAAACAACTGGATGCAAATGTTTCATCTGTAAACAGCGGCGACAAACGCTGCCTTCAAGGACCTGCTTTTCATGCAGACCCAGACTCTGAATGGCAGCTCCGATGTTTATTGTTTCCTTTGAAAGCCGCATAACTAGAACTCAACCTTGGACTCGTTTATTATTCCAGGTAAAACACGATTTAGTGGCTCTGTTGTTCGGAAAGCGACTGCACTCAAACGGCTTCAAATGTTCAGACGGCAGCAAAACAAACTCTGAACTTTCCTCTAAGAAAAACATCAGAACTGGTGGATTTTCTGGATCTCTGCAGCTTCACCAAACATGTTAATAAACATTGATTTACTTAATTGTCATGTTCCATGTGTAATATTTCTTTGTTTCTTGTATATTTATTAGTTTATGACATCTTTATTTACCTATTTGAACATATTTTTATGTATTTATTTATCTAGTTTGAAAACTTCAAATTACTTACTTAACTTACTTATTTATTTGCCTATTTCTTACTTAATTCTCTATTCCAGATGTTTCATATTTATGGATTTACTTTGTGACTTAATCATTTGCTTGTTGCAGGTAGAGTATAAAATGCGTTAATTCGTCCATTTATCTGCCAATGTTCATGTATATTTTTCTCATTTATTTATTTAACAGCCAAATTATTGGTGCAATTTTCTTATTCACTTATTTTTTTGTGCATTTTTATGACTTAATTGTTTATTTAGCTGCCAACTTTTTATATAAATAAATACATATTTAGGTTTGTGTTTCTTATTTTCATAGTTCCTCCTCTTCCTTACAGATTGCACTAAAGGATGAAGCTGATTACATAAAAAGCTGCATGTCACCTTGCCCTCACTTAGATCTCTGATCATCCTGTTCCCTCAGTCCACCAGGATTTCATATCTTTATCTCTCTTTTTTCTTTTTTAACCTGTGCACTTCTTCCTCCTGTACAGGAAATTAAATCTGACAGCCAGAGAGCAAGAGGCAGTGAAAACAGAAAAGCAAAAGGAGTTAGAAACGGTTGGCTGCTTCCTGAGCCTCCTGGCTGCCAGGGCGCTGAGAGCGGGCCAGAACCAGAACCAGAACCCGCCGGTGGGATAACAACTCCCAGCTGGCCTGGGAGTGACCGCTGATCCCAGACCAGGAGGAGGAGGATGCTGCTGGGGGAGAAGAAGGACATTTGGGGCGATGAAGGACTTGGACGGGTGAATAATTTCCTGGGACAATAGAAACAAGAAACGACAGCCGTCCAAAGCAACATTTTCAGAAGAAAACTAAAGAACAAAAGGTTCTTTTGTGTCACTTTCAACTTTTGATGCGATTCTAATTATTTTGTAGTTTTTATTCAGTTAACAGACACAATTTTGACACATTTTCCCATCAATATTATAGTAATTTTGTTGCTTTTTGCTCTATTTAACTCATTTATTGACAATTCTAACATTTTGTTGCGTTAATTAATTTATTTACATTGTTTCACCTCTTCATTCTTTTGACAGAACCTTATAAAAGGTCCAACATTTATTTTATTACCACAAATTGAATGTGTTTTATTTGGATTTAGTGTAACTAATCTAAACTTTTAGATGTCATGTTTTCATGAAATGATAATAATTAACAGAAATACAGGCTTTAAAAGATCCATCTGTGTGTAATTAATCTACAATGTGTTTAATTTAGTGAGCAGAGTGTAGAAGAAGAAGAAGAAGAAAGTAAAGTCTTCTTCAGGTTGTCTTCCAGGATCCTGGATCAGATCAGTTTTGACCTGTGTGCGTTCTTAGCCTTTTATTGGTGAAAAATGTTGAAAAACGTGTAATTTATCACAGCTGTGATCTTTACTTACTTACCTTTTGCTGATCTGCCCCATAAAATTTCAACTTAAATTCACTGAAGCTTGTGTCTGAAGGAGATTACTGTCGAGTTTTGTCTTTTTGAAGAGTGCACCACCTGCAGAAGCAGAGAAGAAAACACATATTGTTGGTTTTGTGTGCCTGTCAGCTCTGATGCATCTCAACCTTGAAGGAGAGAAAAGACGGAGGCCGAGGACTTTCACTGATAAACCACTTTCACATCTGATGATTCCTCCGGAACGTCTCGGAGCGAAATCCAAAACATTTAATGATGCTTTTAATTGAAAATAATCTCAGCAGGGAGCAAAACAAGAAACTTTCACATTCAAATTCGCTATAATTGCTAATATTTTCAAGGGGTTTGACGTCCTGGAGCTTTCACACCTCCAGACAAGATGGCCGGCCTCACGGGGGAGGACGAGGAGGAGGAAGAGGAAGCTGCACTCTTCCTCCCCTCGGTAGCGGCGAGGTGAGGAGCAGATGGTGCGAGAGATTGGAAACATCGTTTGGAGTCGGCCAACCCCGGCCTGATGGCAAGCTGTGCTGGCAGCGCCACGTCGAGGAGAGCGCGAGGGGTTTAAATCGCCTTACTGAGCAGAGCTGGCTCGCTTTATTCTGCGTATGCACATGGGCAGAGTTCACAGTGTGTGTGTGTGTGTGTGTGTGTGTGTGTGTGTGTGTGTGTGTGTGTAAAGATTTTCAAAAGTTTGCAACTGTGTGAGTGGCACTAATGAAGAGATAAACAACGATACGAGCCAGAGAGTTTCTGTCATTATTTCTGCAGGCTCGCTTTAAAATTAGCCTGAAATTCGAAACGTTGCATTGATCATAATTTGGAGTAAACACTGAAAATGTCAGAGTGTGAAGATGGTAAACAAGTTGCAGCGAGGCTGTTTGTGTCACTCCTTGCCTGCTTCTGGAGATAAAACTTTAACTCCTTTGGATCAGGACGCGCAAAATCGAAGCAGAGAAAACATCAACTCTGAACTCTTTCTCAACTTTTCCTCCATCGGATAGACCAGCCTTTCTCAACCCTGGTCCTCAGCGCCCCCCTGCTCTGCATGTTTTAGAAGTGCCTCAATTCCAGAACAGCTGATTCAAATGATTGCATCACCATCAAGTATTGCAGAAGCCTGTTAATCACCCCAGATACAATTCAGGTGTGTGACAGAAGGGAAATACCTAAAACATGCAGGACAGGGGGGCAGTGATGACCAGGGTTGAGAAACACTGGGATAGACAGTCAGGAACGATGCACAGATCTGAGAAAGAGAAGAGGTGATGGAGCCACTGGCTGCATCGCAATTTGAATTATGAAAAGAAATAGAAATGCCAATTAGAAAAACAACAAATACGTTTTTCACTAAAACGTTTTTGTAATCAGATGAAGTGGTTTTTCAGTTGTTTTGTAAAGTGATCAACACTGTGTCAGAAGAACAGCAACTTTGACTGAAAAGTACCAATTTTATTTAAAGAAAAAACTGTTAAAATGCAATGTGACTCAAGATAAATGTGAGTTTTGTAGGTAATTACTGGAAAACCAATGGTTGAATACCTCAGACACTACCGTGAAAACGTTTAGCGTCTAATTCGATAATATTTTTCTTCTTAAATACTTACAAGAGTTGAAAAGTGTCTGAAAGAGTATTCAGGAAACAAATCCCAAAGGACAAAATTGCTTGAGAAAGTTGAATAGGTTTCGTCCTGAATGTGTTTTTCCTCCTCATGGATCGTTTATAATAGTCTTTTTCCGTAACAGTTTAATTCTGGTTCCTAAGAAATTCCTCCAAATTGCCCAGAAGAATTCCTTAATTGTTCCCTAAATCACTGGAGTTTAACGGAGGCCAGTTTAAGGAAATGCCAGGGCAGCTGGGAGATCCTGGAGAGATAAGCGGCGCCTAAAAGCAGGGCTGATGTCACTCACCCTCCCTTCTCCTTCTTCTCCGCTCGGACAGAAAAATGTCAAGTGAGGAGTTTGTTTCCAAACCAAAAGGTAAAGCGACTCCTTCCAGCAGAGCGGAGTCCTTTGGGAAACGCAGCCATGCGAGAAACCAAAGCCGTCAGTTTCTCTTTGCACTTGAACTGCTGAGCCGTAACATCTCATACACCAGGTTTCTGTCTCTGGGAAATGACTCAACTTTACTTTGTAACAAGATAAGTTAATTTCAGATCATTAATTCCAATAAAGCAGTCCCTCGAGACGGAGTCGGTCCTGACCACTTAAAACTCAGATTTTCCTGTAATTCCTTCACTGGGTTGGTTGACCTTCACTGTACAGAGTCGATGCTATCGCACTTCTTAGCACGCTGGTGTTCAACAACCACAATATGTTTGTTATTGGAGCCAGAGCGGAGCTAGCCAGACATTCCAGATTAAATTAGCATCATTTTGGTGGGAACAGAAGAAGTTGGTAGATTTATTTTGTACTTTAACCAGATATGTTGTATTTTCTTTTGGGGCTGTTTATGGTGTAAAATTATTGGTGAGAGGATGGACGGACAGACGGATGATTGGTTGGTTGGTTGGATGGATGGAGAATGGATTTGTTTTCTTCACAGTGCCTCCTGTTGTTCGAAAGCAGAACTGCAGTGAATATTAGCTCAAGTTACCGTTGCACTTATTCGTTACATAATCTGCTCCAAAGGTTAACATTTCCCTCAAATTAAATTTGTTTCTGGCACATTTTTTGCAGCTATCTGCTGGACTTGGCCTCATTAGCTGGAACCAACATGTAAAAAGCCTGAGAGGCAGCAGAGGTGAGCCTGAAGAGGATGAGAGTGAAATAAAGAAAGAAGCAGCGATCGTCTCTGACAGGGAGAGAAAAAGAGCAGCAGACATGAAAAGAAACAGAGACACAGAGGAGGTCCTTGGCAAAGTCTTGTACAGCTGCTGAATGCTGTCACACAGCTCAGCAAGGCCAAAACTATTATATACCACTCCACACACACACACACGCACACACACACACACACCCCACACACACACACTATTCTCCAAATGTGACTGGATCTAAACAGGAGGCGCTAATTCAACCCCTCTTAGTCGTGTAAACACGTGCTCACCGAGTTTCTCATGGACGCGGAGACTCGGCTCAGGACCAAGTCTCTGAAACATAACAGCAACACAGCCGAGACAGCCACTTCTGCACTGTTTACAGTCAGTTCAAGTGTGGCAAACACTGCTTTCCCAGCAGTGAACACAAGAGTTACTCACAGTAAAAGACCATAGACCTTATCAGTTTCAAAGAACCAAATATTTATTCATCAACAATTAAGACAGTGAATTAAACTTTTTGAGTTTGTCCAAAAACATTGCAACATTTGGTTCCAACCAGGTACTGTCGGGTACGCAGTAGGCCTACCTGCGAGAGAGGGGAGCGGCTGTAAAACATCAATGGGTTCACTGTGCAGCCTGAGTGATTAGTTTTTCAAGAATAATCTAAAATACGACTTAATCAGTTAATAAATAGCTTTTTCCATTTTCATATTGTTTCTGAACTGTTCATGCGTTGTTAGAGCAGGGCTGCAGTACGTCGATCTCGGCGGTAAAATACGGAATCGTCCCATATTTAGTTGTTAAATGTCGCGTTCCGTATTTAACCGATACGGGACGCGATTTGTTCCGTATTTCTATAAATGTCCGACAGACACACCTATTATACACATCAACACTAAGTGCAACAACAATGAGCAAAATAAAACACAGGATATATTAAAGTCAGCTAAATTATCGTGGCGGAAGCTAAAGGACCCCAGAACACTGAGGCGTGGTTGCCTAGAGACGGATACTACGCAGCCGCGGTGAGCAGCTATCGACCCGTGCTTTTTAAAAAGTCCTCAGACCGACTTTTCACCATACTTAGAAGTAAAACCTCTTGTAAAGATACAGACGTGAGAGAGAAGACGTAAATCACAGGCTGAATAATGTTAGTGAGGATGAATGCAGTCATTTTCAAAAACAAAAGAAGCGAGTTCGTCCTGGCGCAGTGTGCTCCCAGACAGGAGAGGAACTGCAGAACCTAAAGAACCAGAAATCAGCATCTCTTCATCCCTCAGTCATCTCCTGGGGCTCATATGGTAGAACATTTTATTATTGATTAAGTTTCTTATTGCGCTTTTAGTCGACTGTTAGGAGTTGATTATTTGCTTATTTAATGTATAATCATATCAGCCAAAATAATATAAATGGTAATTTAGAGAACAAACCATGCTGAGAGATTAACAGTAAATACATAAATATTTCCTACTTTAAAAAGATTTGTTAGGGCTTTCTGTTTGTTTTATTAAGAAATGTTGACATCTTTTATAAATTCAGTATTCAGTGGTCATTTAATGTATTAGTAATGTCAGACACAGACCTTCTGCCCAGGGGCGGATCTAGATGGGGGCCAGCAGGGGTACAGAAGAAATTATACTAAATAAATGTATTTTGTTAATATTCAGAGGTAGATGTTTTCACCTTCACAATTTAACTGTAACATTGAATTAAATATTCTAGTGCTGCACTTTTAGCTGCTGTATTGAGATAGGATCAGACTTTCCATCTGCCAGGGATCTGGAGACACAAGTGGCTCTTTGGCTCACTTAATATATCAAATGTTGAAATATTGCTCTGTTTTTTTTTTTTTGTTTCTTTTTTTTAAGTGTCCGCATGAAAAAGCACTGACTACCCATAGTGGTAAATTTGGACTAGAACTAGCCTCCAAACCTAACTCCTTATTTGTATAAATATTTTAGAAGTACTCTTTACAGTACCAGAATTTTCACATAACTTATGCTTTTGGAGCCCTGTCTGAGAACACATTTGATTATTAAATCAGGTGTTATGATCATTCACTCAGTACTTGAGCAGTTTACCAAATACATTTTACACTTGCTTAATTAAACGTGTTTAAGGTGTTCTACTCTGATTGGAGTAAAATTTTAGAGTACTCTATGTATGAATGATTGTTCTTTGGATTACTTTTTATAAGCAAAAACTTTGCCATCAAATATTATCTATCATTGCAGCGGCTATCCCGCTTAATGCAGTACCCCAATGCAGCAGGACAACACATGCCGTGGTGGGCGTCCCTTATTTTTATTTCTGAAAGGTGGCAACCCTAGCGGTAGGTGACAAACTGAACGCCGCCAGGACGCTCAGCACGTCCTCCTCTGACTGGCTTATCAAAACGTTCGTAACTTTATTAAATAACAAGGGAAAAAAAATCCACAAAACGTGTTCATATTAATGACCCAACAACAATAGTAATCTCAGTGATTATTGTTTCAACAAGGTGTTGCGCAAGTCTGTGCATTTCTATTACAAAATAACTAGCAGAGTAGGAGTTTAAAATTAACTAATCAACCACTGCTGTGTTCAGGGGACGCTTATTAATAATCGCAAAATAAATATCAAGCCTGAAAACCTAATAGCGACTGAATGTTACGTTTTTAACGTAACATTCGGCTCATGGCGGTTGCCATGGCATAAATATATTTTGATAAGAAATAAAAGCATAAATATATTTAGTTTTTCCTCTTCCTTACACATGAGTTTCCGTCAAGAGGTAGGTAGGTACAAAACCGATATAATAAGAAATAAAAAATAAATATATAAACAAAGAATAATAAGAAATAAAAGAATAAATATATAAATAAAAGAATAGATATGTACCTACCTACCTACCTACCTACCTACCTACCTACCTACCTACCTACCTACCTACCTACCTACCTACCTACCTACCTACCTACCTACCTACCTACCTACCTACCTACCTACCTACCTACCTACCTACCTACCTACCTACCTACCTACCTACCTACCTACCTACCTACCTACCTACCTACCTACCTACCTACCTACCTACCTACATATATAGATACATAGATACATACATACATACATACATACTATAAAGAGAGAGACATCGTCTCCCGCTGCTCCTCCGCCGTCTCCAGAGTCTTCCGTTGCTCCTCCGCCGTCTCCAGAGTCTTCCGTTGCTCCTCCGCCTCCCTGTGCTCTGTCCGAGGCTCTGCCTTTTGGGCCCAGTTTCCTGCGGGGGGACTTTTCCCCCTGCACCGGTGCCGCCCGCTGGACCCGCCTCCAGGGTCCACCTCTGCCTACTGGATCATTTCAGTGGAGATTTCAGACTGTGGCAGGAAGCCGGAGTACCCGGAGAGAAACCTGCAAACAGGAAACCTTTTTACCTTTTGTCCTCTGGTGTCTGATCATCTCTTCTCGTAAATGTAAATGAAACCATTGTTGAGCATGTCTTCACTGCAGTCACTGTCTGCAGTGAAGACATGTTCGTTGTCTGCCTTCACGGTTCGTTCTCCCTTCATTAAGAAACAGTAAACTTCTGCTAGCTTTGGATCCCCACAGATGACAGAGGACAGGTGGTACGTCTCCGTTCCACATTCTGCAGGCACATCGATGGTCTGAGTGGCTTTTGTTTGGTATTTCCTGGTCAACCTGTGCAGAAAAAATACCAGGACCTTGTTATCGGTCAGGCAGTGTTTTTTCTGCCAGGGTGACCCGCAGCCTGAACAACGGCGTTTGCACGCCAAATCCAACCAGTATTCAAGCAGTACAGATATACTGGTTGAAAATAATACTGGTGGAAGGGCAATGAGGGCGCCGTCGTTCAGCCGCCTGAGGGAAGTGGCTCCACAGTTAGAGCAGGAGTCGTTGTCGTACAACTCTCTATCTGTGTCGCCGCCAAACGAATCCAGCCAGACCAGCACAGACTCCAGCAAACGTTTTGTGTCGAAATCCTTTCCCACGCCTGATGGCAGCTTCTTCTCCCTCAGCTCCATCAGAACTGGGGAAAGGTCTTCCTGACTAAAATGCTTGCCGGGCTGACGGACAGCTGAGAGGAGGAGACCCCCACAGCAGGGGATGGATGATGCTTCCAGAAAAACCCTTTCCTGAGCGAGACACCGCTTGGTGACGCCCAAGTTTAGGATGCTCTGGAAAGCAGCGCTCACCCAGCTGTTCTGGAGCTCATTGGAGAACTTGAAGAAGTTCTCCTCCGCTTGTCCTGGTCCTGCAGATGTCCTCCTTATATCTGGCAGATCTGAGCCAACGCTATCTACTGCATTAATGTTAGGGGAACAGGAAACCTCGACAGCAACGGAAATATTTACATTCAGAGATGGTTTGTTGGACAAATGAGCAACTCTGTTATCATTTGAATTACAACGTTCCCCGTCCGGGGAACGTTGTAATTCAAAGGACCCTGTGAACGTGGCCTTCAGAGGACTCTCCTGTAAGGATGGGACCAGCGAAACCAAAGCTTTGGCTGTCACTTCAGCCACAGCTTTGGCTGCGAGATCAGCCGCAGACAAATCTTCCCCAGCCGGGTTAGATTTTTCTGCGACTGTAGTCTCACCCTCACGCTGTACCATCGTCTCTGAACAAACCTCCCCAGCCGGGTCAGTTTGTCCAGAGACAGTACCATCGTCCTCTGTACTAGAGGACGAGATGGAGTCCGAGGTTCCAACATCCAGCGCCTTTTCAGAACAAACCTCCCCAGCCGGGTCGGTTCGTTCTTTGGAACTGGATGGAAATCCTCTCCAAAATAGATCGTCCTCTTCATTCTGATCGTTTTCTTCATTGCCATCCTTCCCTGGAAAAAAACGATCGCACACTTTCTTCATCCCGGTGGTCACGGCATATCCGATGCCCCAACCAACCGGGAATATCAGGGGAACAAGCGCCGTCGCAAAACTGAACATTGTTGCTTTACACAAATCTGAAATTCCAAGAAATATCTGGATCCTGACTGATGCTTAGAGATTCCAGTATTCAAGCATTAGAACTTCTTTGATCTATTGTGATGTACATAATGTCATCTATGACCTCATCAGTGAGCTCAGTGGACTTCTGGTGCAACGCTTTGCTTCTGTTCGTTGCTATGGAAATGATCAGATCAGCTCTGCATGACTCAAGCTGACATAAATATTTAAATAAAACATTATACTTTTTATTTATTTAACATGAAGAGATTAATAGATTTGTTTATGATTACATTTTTGCTTTTATGGTTTTCCATACCTGCTGTGGTATAAATGTTCTGAAGCCTTTTATCCACTATTATTTTTAATTACTATTAACTGATTAGGATTATTCATGTATTAATCATTGCACAGTGCTAGGAACAGTCTGTGACTTATTATGTTTATTTTTATTAATTTTTGCAGACAATTTAATGCTGTGACTATTTTACCAAACATAAGAAACAAAAGCAGAAGAGCGATCCAGATCTGCACTTATACATAATTTTATTGAGGTCCAGAACCCAGAAGTTCTTGGTTTGCGTCATTCAGGAGTCTTGGGGATAAAAAGGCTTCATGATTGTATTTCAAAGGTAGATTTCAAGAACAACTCAGGCAAGAGTTTGGGTCAGGTGCTATTTCAAGATGTAGACGTGTGTAGGAATCTCCACGATGTCAGTAACACAGAGTAGCATGCCTTAGTAGGTGTATGTGTGTGTGTGTGTGTGTGTGTGTGTGTGTGTGTGTGTGTGTGTGTGTGTGTGTGTGTGTGTGTGTGTGTGTGTGTGTGTGTGTGTGTGAGGGTGTGTGTGTGTGTGTGTGTGTGCATGTGTGTGTGTGCGTGTGTGTGTGTATGCATGTGTGTGCATGTTTGCAAGTAAAATGCTCACTATCTTTCTGTGCACAATAATGTATGCATATGTATAACTTTTTTATTATAATTTTTTTGTCATAGTACCCCCAAGAATTTAAAGCTACTTTCACCCCTGTGTAAAAGTGAATAAATGTCATTGATCATTTATTTGTGTGTTCTAGAATTTTGTTGGCCCTCTCAAAAGTGATACTATCAACAGTATAGTAATTCAGAATTAACAGTAATTTGGATTTTATGCTATATTGAACTTGAAATTAGTGTAAAATATGCTTAGTGGAGCATAAGACAGGTATTATTACTACAATGACATGAATGCTGTTGAAACATGTGCTTAAGGTTCAGATTTTTCCTCCCTTTCTCCCCCCCCCTTATTCCCTGCACTGTCAACATTCAGTTCAAGTGTGGTAAGCACTGCTTTCACAGCAGATGTTTCAACGAAGAGAGGTTTGTAGAGCATGTTTATTTAAAACTACTCCATCGATTTATATTCGTGTTTTATGGTGAAATTTTGTGCTGCTTGAAATGCAAGAAATGACACTTGATGTCTCTAACTGAAGGTGCCAATGTAAAAAGTATAACATCTCCAAACATACACTATTTTGGTGTCATTTTGATGAAAGAAGCAACAAATCTTTGGACTTCTGTAGCTGAGACACACGTTGCACTCCAAACACCATTCACAGTTGAAAAACTTCAGGAAAAGTTAGTCATTTTGATATCACCATAGCAACCAGTAATATTTTCTGGGGTTACGTTTCTCACCAGGTTGTTTTTGTTATATTAAACCTTTAACAGGGTGGATAGTAAGTTAGTATGCTGGATTTAGGGACTAGTTTCAAGATATCATAAAAGCTGATTCACAAAGATAAACAAAAAGAGAATTATATAATTTCCCCAATGCTAATTTTATTCTCATGCTGATGCCTGGAGGGGAACCTGAAATGATGCGGTCTGTAATCATGTCACATCTCATCAGTCAGTTTTAGAAAATGCTGCTGTGTTGGATTGCAAAAATAAAAAAGGAGCTTCAGTCAGCCTGAGGCGCGCCGCTTGTGCTAATAATGACCTCATACATATAACCCGCCTGACCCCGTGTGATCTTGTGAGCAAGTGTAATGTTAGATAATAATTGTCACCCTGATTCACCTGAGAAGAGCATGGCTGGATTACACATTGAGGTATCTATGCAGAAGTGATGAGAGTTTCAGGTTTACGTTATAGAAACTCACAGAGCGATTAGTTATAAACAACATGATTGAGTAACGTCTTCTTCAGAAACCAAATATTCCCACAACCTTTTCTTTCCAAAGGTCTTCCAAACAGGTTTTCAGCACTTTAGTTGGTATTTTAATCCAACATAAATAATATAAAGAAATGTCATTCACATTAATGTAACTTAAAAAGCACTTTACTATTTCTATTAAATTAATCAAGCGTCACAAATTAATCAAATTATCACTCTGCAGGAGGTTAATGCAGCTCTGATTGCAGGAGAAAAATAGTGCAAAATCTCACCTCCTCAGAATACTGGTTAAATATGAGCAATTGATATAAAATAAAGAATTTGGAGCCAATCCCGGTTTGGAAATTTCCCAAATGTGAACGTGAAATTAGTGTGAAAAACCAGGGCCTGCTGCTTGGAGGCGCTCTCAGTGGACATGAAAACGACTACATAATCCCGGCCGATATGTTGGTCTGGAGTGCCGGGAGAAAGGATAATTCCATCCTTAAAGCCAAACTGCCCTCGGGAACAAGAGGAAATCCTTCAGGGGTTTTCTGAGCGAAGAACATTTGGAGGGAAAAACCAAAGAGCTGGAGAATTAAGTGGGTTTGAAAAAGAGAAATTAGCCATCAAAGGAAACAGGGTGGCTGAATATTGACAAACTGTAACAGGCACTCTCAGCAATGACAATGCTGTCGCTTTTTGTCCTGCTTGCAGTTGCACATTGTTTTAAAAAGTTAGAGACTACTTTCTGGGACTAAAAAGTTACTTTATTAGAGTTCTACTAGAACTACAGGAGCCTGTCACGAAGAGGAAGAGGCAGCTTGTAGAAAAATAATGCTTAATGAAAAAACTTACCAAAAAAATCAGTGGGAATGCAGGGAGCCAGAGGAAAACAAAAACCAGAAAAATCCAGTAACTAAAGACAACATGGACATAACAGGAGGAACCAGCAAGGAATGAGAGAGATGTAACTGAATACTGGGAGTGCTGCGACAATAGACTGGGCTAATTGGCTAACATGTTGCAGAGTAGAATCGTGGTTTTCAAAGTTATTTTGGCTCGACTGAACAAATTTATACAGGACTTCGGTCACTTTACATCAAAAACGTTTGCTAAATTTACCCAAGTTTAATACACTGGATTAAAGTTGATTTGAATGCAATGAAAGTCTCAGGATACAACGCGGTTTTATTTACTATTAAAGCTTGGTTATAAAAAAATCTGATACTTTTGGGTTGATCGCCCGGAACGTTAGCTGGAGATGGGCACCAACAACCCTCCCGACCCCACTGAGGGACAAGGGTGAGAGAAAATGGATGGATGGATGGACTTTTGGGTTGATGTAAAAAAAAATATGTTGGTTAGAAATAAAAAGTCTCCATCTGCGCCAAGACCCTGTCCTGAATGTATTACATTTATTATTATAGTTGTACTGAGATTACTTTAATTTCTTCCAGTCCCTTTCTTGAGAATGAGTGTTATGATTCTCAAGAAAGGGACTCTAATCCAATCCAATCTGGATTGGATTGGAGTGATTCCTGAACACACCTAGGCCTGTTTTCTTCCAGAAGTTGCCCTGTAATTTGCAGCTGCCTTCCTGAACGCTGGCAACAACTCGTCTAAAACGGTTTTGGAGTGTCGGGTTACATTCCACGAATATCACGGCCTCACCGCGGCGTTGCATAAGCGTGGCGTCACGCTGGAAGCATCCTGCCACCTCGGCTTTAACGTGGTGTTATTTTCAAACCGGCCTGGTCATGCTGACATGTATGTTTGGGAGCAGCGCGCATTAAATTTAGAGCTGTCAGCGCCAAGCCGACTTCATCAGAGGTGGACGGGTTCATGTGCGTTTGACTCAAACCTCCAACCTTGATTAAGGGATGGAGGATGCAAACGCAGGTGAGTCTGGCTGGAACCTAGGGTGCATTAAACAGCTTGACAAAGGTCAAGATTTGCATTTAAATTCAGCTGCAGTGGCTCTTTATATGAGCTCAGATTATTAAAAAGCACTTAAGCCTCACAATAAGTTCGCCCTTCGTTGGGTGTGGCTTATAAGTGCAACTCGCGTCATCATCCAATGTGTTTATTCAATAAGAGAAGGTTGCGTGCTCCTTATCCCCAATGCCCACATTAGTTCCACTCATCCTTCCTCGGCTCCGGTTTGCAGTTTCCAGGCTGAACCCACCAACCTTCAGAGAAGCAGCAGCAGCAGCATTCCCAGCCTCCGCTGCTGACAGCTCCAGCATGTTTGGTTTTAAAAACAGTAGCTGCCACAGATCAGGGCAGGCACGCCGAGGATTAAGGAGGCGGGTGATACCTGCCACTGTGACAGAAGCTGTCGTTGCTGATTGACGATGCATGTGCATCGATTTGACCCGGAGTCCTTGAAAGCCTCCCTCTCTCCTCGGCTCCATCTGTGCAGGCAGCGGCTCCCGGCAGCTGAGGGCTCGTTTTGAAACTCCCCCTTCTGAGGTTCTGCAGCGCAGGTTCACACAAGGACAAGGGAGGCAGCTGGGTGCCAGATGAGAGCGGTAATTAGGCTGGTATCCACCGGGCTTTGGTTACAGGTGCAGATTTGCCTGCGGGGATGAACAAAGCTGTCAATGGAAAAGATCATTCATGCTGAAACAACAGAAAGGAGGGAAAGAGGGGCTTGGACGGATCCCGCTACCGAGCAGCAGTGCCAAGACAAGATAAATCGCTCTGAGTGGCATCACGACAAGCCCAAAGCAGGAGTATAAATCATTTTGCACTGCGAGCTTTCAGAGCAGAAGGAGAGGCTTTTATTTTAGCCGCTTGTTTCTGGAGAGAGGAAAGACCCTCAATGCTGCCCAGCAACATGAACACAGGATTATTCAGACAAAGGAGCTTCTTTTTATCACTTTATTTTGCACTTATACTCCAGTTTTTACAAAACTCAGCTTTATTAGAGTCAACATGCACAAAGATACAATATGTTTTAGTTGAATCACTCTTTATTCATTTTATTTATCAATCACAAGAAGAAATTAGAAGGAAGGAGTCTTTTATTTTTTTTACAACAATAACAATAAATGTACTTAATTATTTAAATGTATTGCTTCTTTTCTTTCTTAATAACTTTATTTTTTTCTTGTTTTTTTCCCCTCTGAGTTTTATTAGTATTAACATGGACACAGATTAGACACTTTTTAGCGTTTATTCATGTATTTATTTATTTAAGAGGTCTCCATGAGATTCTGAAGAAACTCAAAGGCGTGAAGGAATCTGCTCTTTTATCTCTCTCCCTTTTGCTCGCCATCAAACCAGAAGCTAAAAGCAAAACACCAGGATGTTTATTGGAACACCGACTCTGTTCCAGTCCCTCGTTTTTCCTTATCTGCTGTCGTCTCTTGATGCCTGATTGCGAGGATATTTCTGCTCCTTCCAGCTTTGTGTCAACAGTTTATATCAGGCTTACATTTCCTGGTGCGAGACGACAAGCACACCTATCAACAAAGCCACCTACATACTTTAAATGCTTCACCTGGTTTGTTGTTGACTTAAAAGGCCAGTGAGGACGTGTAGCTCCTTTTCTTCCAACCAGCTGTCACTTTGATGCTGAGATTTAAATAAAATATTAATTCCTACTTTAGACAAGATGCAACAGATTTGGTGTCTTTTCTTAGCAATTTATTGCTCTCTTTTTTTTTTGCTGCTATTTGTTGTAAAGTTGCACATTAAATATACTGGCATAAATAATGTGGTTTTTATGTATTTGTTTATTTTTCTCTATGTATATGTTTCTTGTCTGTCTACCTTTAAAACTCTCTCTTTCTTTTTTTAAACTTATTGAGTATTGCATAGCTTTCCATACATAAACACACATTTCCTGTCATTTGTCTTGTAAACTTAGGTGCACATTATAGAAATGTAACTAAAAAAGGAAAATAATACATTTTTTATACATATTTACATTTATTTTCTTTCACTCTTGAATTTTTTAAAATTTGTAAACGCATATTTCTTTCTTCGTGTTGTTTTTGAAATCTCCAAATTCATATTTTCATTTGTATTTTAAGTCCATATGCTTTACATTATCAATAAATGCATGATAATCAACACTTTTCTTCACTTTTTATGGATTTTTAGTTTTGTTATTTATTTGTTTTCAGTTTTTAAGTCATTTGACTTTAACATGACCAATTTTCCATAATTTTCAATAATCAGCTTTGTTTTGCACAGAGAGTATTCTCGAATGCTGATTTTGCTGTTTCTACTCATACCTGAGGTCTTACTGCGTCCATCATGCTCTAACCTTGAAACGTGTCACAGCACCATTAAACATGACCCTTAGGAGAAACATTGCAGCCTGATTTGAGCTCTGAAACCTGATCTTTCCATTCATCATTCATGCTGTGTCCACTTGGCCTCAGCGCTGCCCTGCAGCTCCTGCTGTCACACGTTACAGACCCTCGATTGCTAACATTTCACTGCGTTCTCTCGGCTTCACATGTATTTACATCCTTTGTTGCTCTGCCATGCTGTCTGTGAGCAACCTGCTTTTTGTTAAAAGCCCTCTGTCAATAAATTTGACTTCCCTTGACACTCAATACGGAGTCCATTAAGCTGCAGAGCCATGGGGTTACTCTGCACAAGGACCAGTGGTTCCAGTAAGGAATATGTGCTGAGCCCTCCACAGCAAGCATCATCATACGTAATTCAGGCCCATGTAATGCCATTAGAGGAGATTTGGCATCTGATAGTTGAGTAATGGGATTAGCTTCATGGGCAATAAATCTCCAAGACCAGGATGGCAGGTCTTCCCCACTCAAAGGGAGACGGATACAACACGCCACTTCCACAAGAAAGTCATACTCCTTTTTTTTTTTTTTTTTTATATGAACAAAAGTTTGAGGAAGTGAAGGAAAATGCAGCTGCAGGTGGGTTGGTGTATGCATTCATGCAGGATGGAAGAAACCTTACCTGCAACCACATCTGCAGTAGCTGGCGTATAAGGTGACAATGTGGCTATTGTTGTAATATTAGCCTCATCTAACACATAATAAACACAGAGTAATTCCAAGATAAATAAAAGGAGAAATAACTTTTACTTTTCCTGAGCTTGGGTTTCCAGGAATAGACTGAAAATCTCTGCATCTACTGGATCTAAATCCTCTCCTTCACCACAAACTGGCCTGTACTGGTTTCCCCAGCTTCAAGAAACGGGAGCGTGTTTTCTTTTTCTTGCTGGAGATGAAAGCCAACGCTCCGATGTAGAACAGGTGACTCAGCTTCCAGCACAGCGGAGAAATCCCCAGAGACCTTTGACCTCCTAATCGCTGAGCAGCGCTTATAGCTGGAGATCTGCTCCAGGCTATTAGGGAGATTAGTGTCACACAGATTTTGGGAGCAGGCCAAGCCTATATCTGTTCTTCATGGCATTCTCAGCATTTATTACTTAGCACCCAACCCATGTTGAAATCCAATATGTGACCTATAGTAGCACATAGCTGCAGGCTGCAGCATGTGTGCAGATTGTGTTAAGCAACAGGGAGATGGACATACCCTTGGTAGTTTGTTAAAAGAAGGATAGTTTACATTATGGGTTTTCCTATATGGCAGAAATCCCCCACAAGCCCTCTTTATTTAATTAGACCCTCCATGTAACGCAAGAAATACAAGTTTATTGTTGCAATTTATTTACAAATATGTTGCATGTTATTACAAGTCTTTTTTTTTTTTTTTTTTATGAAAAGGTGGACCTTCCAGCTCGGACCGCCCATCTTTTGTCGCATCGGGACAAACCAGAGTATAAAACAAGTAGCCTTCCCGAACAAAAACAATCCCTAAGCTCGTAAAGCCGCTCAAACAAGCTCCATAGTTATTCAGCTTCCTACCGGAAGTGTGCGGATTTTACCTCCAAAGTAAAAGTTGAACGAACGCAATGTCAAAACTTGAGCAAAACCAACTACATTAATATTTTAGTGTACAAATAAATATATAAAAAGGGGTTTTCAGACACCACAATTAATTAATAAACAAACGCCACTGGTTAAATATTTGTGGATTTCTACATGGAACATAACTCCAAAATATTTGTGGAAAATTCCCATATTCTGGGATTTTTTGAGCACATATCTAAGATATTTTAAAAGTATTTAGAGGTGGGTCGATTTTAGGTATTCGTAGACTGACTTCCACTAATATCAGGGCTCCAATGAGCTATAACCTTTTCTTTTCCTAAAAATGGACCCAAAAAAATCTAATGTTTCAAATATATAATCAAATTTCTGCTGGTTATTCCTACATGCTACAGCTCCATTTTGCTACAAACGTTGGCTGAACTTTTCCCCAAATCTTCTGAGCTTCCCAATCAGTATTTCCACTTCAGCAGCAATTGCAGGTGATTTTTCTAACCTGGAATTTGAAATTCTTACTTTCAATGACAACATTTTATCCCAAAAAAAATTCAAAATCAATATTCCCAGCTTGTTGGTAGGTTTGCTTTCAAACTTCTTTGAACAAATGGAAAACACTATAAAATACTTACATTCTGCTGTAGATGTTAAATATTTTTGAACATTTGTTTTTTATTTGTATTTATTTAGAAAATAAATAGTATTTACCTTGTGTTTTACTTTGAAAATCATTACCGGATGCGGGACAGCTCAACTTGGCATAGCTGACACAGACCAGTGACTCCATCTTGAAATTGTCCCGACCCGAGGAGGAGACGGACTTGGAAAATCCAGCTCGTCCTACACGGATTAACTGTAGTTTTGCCCGATTATTCTGCCATAATACACGGTTTTCGCTCCTTGTATCGAGTTATTTCGACGGAAGCGGTTGTTTGGCCCACTTTGGAGGAGCATTTCACTCCGCTTGGAGCCCTTTAATCGGTTGTGTCCCTGCTGGAGCGGCCGGAGCTGGCTGTGGCTGTGGTTGTGGCCGGGCAGCCCCGTCGGACTGTCGGGCGAAGCGCGAGCTTCCACACGGATTTAAACGACAAAAACTGCTTTTAAACCCACCGTTTTCATCTCGAAGACTACGAAGTGGTGTTTTTAAGAAAGAAATAAATCATATTTTACGGCTATGTTCCGGAGCTCGCCGAGGAGAAGTTTGATTAAGCACCCGAGTGCGCTTGGTGTGGAGTCCGATGGATGTTAGCCCAGCCCGGCTGTGGCTCGGCTCTCTGCGCCGCTCTTCTGAAGGCTCAGTTTGTCTGCCTATAATGCTGCCGCTGACCTCGCAAGTGTATGAAAACACTGGCACTGGTGCCACCGAGTCGCCCTCCATTGCTTCGCTGTAAAACCTGGAAATACCTCCCAGCATTCCCTTCTCCCCCTCTCCTGTTTTTAGGACTTGTAACCTGGAATATTTTGGATTTGGCCTCCATTTTCTTTAAATATGCACATTTTCCAGAGACTGTTCTCCTTTGGGGAGCAAGACATTCAATTTTAGATTGTTTTTTAGATTTTTTTTTCTTCATTTTTGTGGAGTTTGAGCTTTTATAAAACTATTCTTTTGTGGACACATTCGGATGGAAAATGGGAGACGCTACAAAACTGGCCATAGCCGTTTTCCTCATCTCCTGCTCTTCAGGTGGGTATATCGAGGTTATGCATGGTCTTATAATGCAATGTTTATTACCTCTGCAGAATGCAATGCACAGCTTGTTGCAGGATGCATTGAATGCAACACAACCCAGACCTGTGGGAAGGAAAGAAGGGTGGAAAAAAACAAATCCCCTCAACCTTTTCTGCAGCCCACTTGTGTGGCTGTGCATGTTTCATATTTAGTCAGCTTAAGATGGGGCCTTAAGGCCCTCAAGGGGCCTTTGTGGAGCTCTGAGTGAGACATGCTGCTAGAAATTGGGTCTGTTTAGTTTAAGTTAATTAGGAAACAATAAGAGACTGTATAAGGAAGGACTGTGCAGTGGGAATAAATAGATTATAAGCCCAAATTTAACGTGAAATGGTTGTGATTTGAATGAGGCTGTGCAGTGGGTTTTGCTAGTGTATTATATATTTTTCACTCTCAGTATATTCACAAGCAAGTGCAAACAAGCAGAAATGAAGTCTGGGGAGGCAGAATTAAAACCGTGTTGCAGCTACACTTTTAGTTATTTTACCTGAAATGACAGTAACAAAATCAAAAAACTTTCGTTGTATGTTGATTAATTTTTTTCTTAATGTACATTGTGAAAGAAACTGTTATACTGAATACACTGAAATTGACCAAAAAGTAAGTGATTATATACGGTTGATGCATTATATTGTATATAATATGAAAAGTATTGGACTGAGCACAGAACCTTGTGGTACACCACAAGTTTGAAGGCGTGGATTTTTATTGTTGAAATTAGACATTTTTGGTTAAAAATCAAGTTGCAGAGTCACTAAATGCTAAGTTATGTCCCTCAAGTTAAATGCTTGATTTTAAAGTTTGTGATATTATAATGAGATATTCTGTAAGTTTTATTTGATTTAGTTTGTCTTTTTAGTGATTGGCGAGTTTCTTTTATTCAGTCAGAAGATCATTTATTGCTGTAGAAGATATATTCACCATTTAAATTAGCATCAAAGAGTATTTTACCTTGATGCTTTTTAATTTTAAATAGCTCAGCTACATTTGGAAATTAAGATGAAAATTATTTCCAATGTGTGATGGAAACAGGAGGAGAAGAAGGCCTGGCATGTGATTTTGGAAATGCTAATTTCCAAAATCATTTTATGAGTGTCATAAAATGACACTCATAAAATTGAGTGGTATTTTATTCCCCCTTGGAATAAAATGACACTCAAAATGAGAATGAAAAGGATGAAGATGATGCTTTAGGTATGTTTGGGTGACTTTGAAACAATTTTAAACTGCAGGAACAATGTGATGGAATATTTTAGCAGTTTTAAAGCTCGTCTTTATGAAATTAATGAGTAATATCCCATGTCTGTTAGTCATAGTATGTTAGACCTTAATAGGTTTACAGTTAATTATACACCCACATTCCTCTTTTTACGTCCTCATTTTCCTAAACGTCTCACCAGTACAGCGACATGGTGACGAACACAAGGTCAACCACAAAGTGCTGTTTGGTTTTTCTTCATTTTCCGTTGTGTTTTTTTTTTTTTTTTGCACAGCATTGTTTACGTGGCATTGAAAGTCAACTCTTGGATGACGCTAAAAGTCTTGACTCTTCTGCTTTAACTCCAAATATTTTGGAGACGCTACGGAAAAGTCACCATTGCAGGCCGAGACTGGTGTTACTGGGTTTGCCAGATTTGCAGATCAGGGGTTTGAGATTGCAGTTTTCAAAGTGACGGTTTTGTGTTACCTGATGCTTCGGCTTGGAAGTGGGAATTGCCTAATCGGAGGTTGCACAACAGAAATTAAGCCTGGAGGCAGAATTTTCTCAACTGCTTTGGAAAAGAATCGAGGCATATCAGTGCTAAAGCTTAACCTCAAGAAGTAGAGGAAGGATGGGAGGCGAAAACATTCTCTCACGTCGCAGTAGGATAGTTTCACAGTGAGGTGCCTCGAGTGTCTGCGAGCGTTTGGGTGAAAATGAAAAGCTTTCTCAAATTGGGTAATAGTCGGGGTTGCTCCGAGTGTGAGCCAGGTGCTGTCTGTGTTTTGCAGAGTGCAGCAGATGATTATTCTACTCGCTCATTACCGTCTGAAGTGGGGAAATGAATGGTTTCCACTCAGAGTGGGATAATAACTCTCTGGGAAAGCCGAGTGGAACTGGCACCACTCACAATGGCACCAAGAACCCGGTGATAAGGGCAGAGCACTTAGCCAACAGGGAGTTTTATCTGATGAGGCCAAAAGAAACACGTGAAGGTTAAGTTTGTTTGTCATGGCTTGAGAGTTAGTCTGTATATCTGTTGGTTTTCAGAAAAACCCCATGTAAGCTGCTCTTCATGATAAAATAGGCAGGAAATTAAATTAGAAATGGTCTAGTGCAATTTCAGTTCCTTAAATATCAAAATAACCCTTTACAGAAGAGACACACCAAACGGTAACGTTTAATTTTGTGCCTAGAGGTTTAAAAAAAAAAACATTACTGTAAGACTGTCGGTCTGTTCCCTTCTTTGTCAGTTTATATCCACATTTTGATCCTCGACTTTAGCATTTTAACTAACCATAGCTAACCGCATGACCAGAGATTTAAAGATGAGCAATACAAGCAAATGAGGCGGATTAGCAGAGCTTGATGGTGCCATCCAGTACACCTGTGGATTGAGTTGTAATTCTCATGAGATGTCGTACATCAGTATTCTTCAGTCAGAGGCATCTTCAGATTTGTTGCAAGACTGACTGCTACCAGAGATCCTTCATACCCACAACATCACCATCCACAGTGACTGAAAATAATTTGATGATAAAAGTTTGTGAAGAAGTTGATTATTATATTTAGAATGAGACATTAGTGACTTTTGATGATTTTTAAAAGACATACATCAACTTGTAGCTGTCTGAATTTAGACAGTGTAGTTCATGGCATGTTCTTGAATGCGCCATGAAGTTGGAGTTCAACCACAAAATGCTGATGGCCTTTGAGATAGTAGTCTGACATTTATCTGTTGTTTTGTACCAACAGTATTTACATTTTGCTACATACAAAGATGCATCACCTATTGTTTTCTGAATGTATTTGGGCTTCATCATAAAACACAAAACAGTAATAATAATAATAATAATAATAATAATAAAAACACAACATACAAAAACAGTTTTTTTTTAAAGGATTTTATAAAATTCTCCGTTTTAAAGTTTTAAAATTGTATTACAATTAATACTAGGTTGTAGAGGTGTGCCGATCGATTGGTCACCGATCATAAACGGCCGATTTTCGTGAAAAAGTGCATGATCGGTGATAGGCGATCATTGTCTCTTGTTGCCGATACCGATCACCTGCCTCTCATTTCTCAGCCTGCCTGTGCAGCTGGTCTCCTCTTTCCTTCACGCTGCGCAAACGCGCAGCAACAAATCCTAAGCGATGTGGAACTATAACGCACTGAGTGACTGGGGAAGTTTGCGTGTTGCGGCGGAAAATTGAAGCACGTCAAAATGCATCAACGCGACAAATCTAATATGGCATAAAAACAATGGCATCCTTGACGGAGTTTGGCTACATCGAGGCTCACTGCAGTAAAAGAGACATATAGAGGATCAGATAGCAGGTAAAGCAGCGCACAGCTACCAACACTCACCCGGATTAGCATGACGGTCAGAAAGTTAAACAAATAACCCACAAAATTATTTAAGTCTTCGAGCTGCGATGTAAGACGCTGGTTCTGCTTTCGCTGTTGAACCGCTGCTACGCTACAGGTAGTAATATTTCACAGACGGAGCGCCGCTTCTGCTCCACCTGGTAGTGACTCTCACACCGAACCTCTGTTTAAAGCTGCAGCATCTAACTTAAAAAATACATGTTACATACGTATTAAAACCTTGGCTGTCCTAACATGAGACAGATAATCTCTGAAAAACTAATCTACCTTCTCCCTGTTCTGCATAATTACTCCGCTCAGTCAGAAACAGCCAATCAGAACTAGCAGTAATCAGCTAGCCGCCATGCTATCAGGACGTTTTCATTCAGTAACTCAGGATTGTTCATTGTAATGGATCCTGTATTTGCCTTTGAATGTTAAGTTTTATACTTGAATCTTTTGGCAATGTTGAGAGGTTTTATTTTGGCTCTTTGCATTATTTAGCCTCTTCAGAGCCTTCATATGTTATCAGTCTGTTAAAGATACTATTATTGATAGCAGTACAATTTGCACAATGCCTGTTTTGTTTTGTTTTCTTCTTGGAAAAAGTTATTAAAAACAAGTTTTTGTCTAAATTAAGGTGAATTCATGGTTACTTTTTCCACATAATGTAACCGGTAGTGTTTATGATAAAAAAATAAAATAAAAAAATAATTATGTGATCGGTATCGGTGATTGGTATTTGTGATCGGCCCTCATGGGTGATCGGTATCGGCAGGAAAAAACCTGATCGGCACATCTTTTTTTTCCACTAATGTAATACTATTTTGTATTTTCAATAAAATACGAGCAGAAAAATCACTACAACCTAGTAGTTGTAGTGATTTTTCTGCTCATTACTGGAGGCCTATTTTCAGCTGTAAAATGCATTTTATTGAAAATACAAAATAGTATTACATTAGTGGAAAAAAACCACAAATTTATTGTGAGATTGTTGTAGCTTTTAACCATGTAATTATAACTATGCACAGCTCATTAATCATAAACAGATCAAATATTTGTCTGCTGTTCTCATGTTGCAATTTATAGTTCTTAAAGTGGAGATTGCTTTTCCACCCACACAGTTATACCTAAGGTCAGTTTTAGAAAGGTAAATGAACCTAAAGATTATATTTTTGGACTGTGGGAATAACCCACACATTCATGTGCTGCAGCTTTCCTGGACCAGCTGTTAAAAAACTGAGTTTAATTGCATGATGCATTCAGGAACCGAGGGGAAAAACAGACCTCTTGTTTGTCAGAATTCTAGTTTGACAAGAAATAATCGGTTCAGTCCGAAAAACGAAAGATAAAACGGTTTTCAAACGACATTCCTCTCCCGAGCAGCTGGTAATCCGCCCAAGATCATCAGTTTTACAGGCGACCTCTGCTGCGAGCCTGAACTGCAGATCGGTAAATATTTACACTGCGACTTCATCCCAGACAACGCGTACAGAGATTTCACCGTGCAACTCCTCTCTGAAGATTTGTCTTAATCCTCATGCTTCCCCATTTCGTGTCAGGAAACTGTGTCAGCACATAAACCAGTTTATACAGCTCACATCCATGCATATGGACAGACATTAGAGCAAACGGCCAGAGTGATGGCTTCATTATTTTTTTTTTTTTATTAAAATGGAGATTTTAATCTCCATTGTTGCTGCAATAGGTGACAAACTTTGTGACATCCTCCCCCCGTATGGTTAATGATTAGAAGACATGATGAGATTGAAATGCTTTTCTGAGGTGAATATTTACTTATTAAAGACACTTCTCTTTCCATTTCACTACGTGTTGACCAAAGGTGGTTATTGTTCACCTTTTGATTTTAAAAGTCTGTTGAAATTGCAATAATAATAAGTATTTTCAGAGTTACCAAATAGATTTTTAACATTTTCCAGGTATGGAAAAGTAAATAGTAAATAACAGTGGGTTTTGAAACTGTAAATTCATATATTTGACTTTGTTGTGAATTTTCTCTTATCCTCATAGGCTCAATATAATTACATCAAGAATAAACAATATGTAGTTAAATTTTTGTGGTGATATTTTGTGGTAGCAAACAATGGGTTGTTATCATGGAAACAATTGAAAAACTAGGTAAACCAAACCGTCACCACCGTACTTTAGTTTTTGAAAACGTAAATCAGTTGATTGTTATCAACCTAATGAGATAATAAAATGTGCTTGTGTTTTTATCTCAACACAAAGAAGTCATTATGTCAAAGTGAGATTTTCTGTGACAAAACAGGTTTCTTGTTTTCTTATCTTGATAAAACAAGACAATCAAACCAAAACCAGCAGCTTTTTAAAAGAGACTTAAAGCTGCCAACACCTGCATGTTTGTTACCTTTTATGGCCATCAGGGGTCGTTTTGACTGCTCATCTTCACAAAAGAATCTGAATTTGTTTGGAAATTCTGGATTTGGACAAATTTAAGGGGTTTTTTTTTAATGAAAAATTTTGTGTTTAAATAAATTTAAGTGTGTTGCCGCCAGTGCAGAGCTTCCTTTTTGACTAGCGATGCATCTAAATCTTTGCACTTGCTTAACTCCATCTTTCTGCTGCCATGTTTTTCTCACTTCCCACAGATACGTCCTCCCTCTATCTATGATACGTCCTCCTGCATTATGCATGGGGTCCAGTGGCACTGGTGTACTTGTTAAGGCCCGGTGTTACCCCGGTTCCCCCCATCGGGCCCAACTAGCCCTGACTATTTCCTCATAATGAAAACAGCTCAGCTCAAGTGGCTGCTGCTGCTTGTTCTGACTGGTCCTGCACCAGTTGGAGCACTGTTTATATTTTACTGGGTATTTAGACTTTTTCTTATTGTGAGAACTGAAATGGATTTGTTTTTGCATTAATGCAAGTGAACAAACCTTTGCTGCAGTCGGAGGAGTTTATCTGCCACTGAGGGGATTTTCCTGAGCAGCAGAGATTTGTTCTAACCTGCTGCTGGAGGAAAACCAAATCGATGGAGATTTCTCAGCGTGCCGATATCCAATTCAAAAAAGTAACGTTTGCACATGCTGCTTACCTCCTGTGTGTGTGTGAATAAGGGTTTCTAAAGCAGCCTGACTCTGGAGAGTTTTTAGATTTGGAGGAGCGTTTTATCTTGATGCGTCGGTCCAGAGCGGCCTTTTACTGTAATTAATGCGTACTGCAGATGTTGCTTTATGTGCATGGGAGAGTTTGAGTCTAGACAGGCTGGCTGCTCCAACGAAGGGGCCCGCTTTGATCCTTGATTAAAAATCACGAGCTGTACATTCATCATGCTCTCGTTTCAGGGTCTCTGGAGGGCGTCAACCCCCCCCCCCCCCCCCCCCCCCCCCCCCACCCCCTCCTCTACCTCTTTGTCTTCGGCCGTTTCCCGGTGATGCTGTGGGCTCGTCATCAGCCTGTTGCTCCACCTGTAATCTAATCCCAATTAAAAATACCCGGCAGTGTCTGGATTTTATTTTGGCAGCGGAGCTTCGTTCGTTCGCTATATATTTAGTTTCCACTAAATGTATAGCGGCAGAAGTCAGCGAGGTCGTGAAAGAGACGGCGTACCTCGTGTGATGACTCACGGCGGGGCGGGTCTTTTGATTGTAATTCTGCAGCATGGATTCCACCCTCTTCTCTTAAAAAAGCGATTTCTGGTTTGAAGATGCCGCAGCTGCAAACCCAGACACGTGAGTGTAAGGAGTTTGTACCCTACCAGAGATAAGGAGGCACTTTAAAAGGCTCCTCCTGTGAAGAATGCGTGGTATGCAGCACATCATGCGTGCGCTCCTGCTGCTGCTGCTGCTTCTGCAGAGACACCCAGGTGCTCTCCAGACCTGTCCTACCAGCAGCTCCATCAGCGCTAATTGAGGAGGAGACGGATGGGCTCGGGCATTCCAGCGAGGATTAGAGGGATTGGATTCAGTTGCTGAGTGTGTTGGTTTTTAATGCCCCCTCTCGCCCCTCCCCTCTCGCTGCCATGGGAAGACTGGTGTCTTTGTGAGCGGCTCCGGCGAGCCAGTCACCCCTGCCGTGTCACAACAACGTCTGATTGAGCGTTAATGTAGCACTCCAGAGAGTTCCTGGCTGCTCTGTGAAAACACTGTAAACCAGCGAGAGTCCTCTCCTACCCAACAGCTCAGCCTCAGCTGCTGGTGGAGAAACATGGAAGCAGTGGGATTATATAACCGGACCCCTGCAAACAACCTGAGGAGATCCAGTCCTGCTCAGACGTTTAATGATTTATCTAAACATTTCTTCATCTTTTATTTAAACCATCATACAACAAACAACTTAAGTGACCGTTGAATGCATGAAGTAACTGCAGACGTTTATCGATTTTCTTATTTGTATATAAACAGGCTCATATGTATCCATACACCCCTCTAATAAATGTTGCAACTCATCATTGAAGTTTCTTCAAGGAGTTATGTCATTAAGGTTCTCCAGTAGCAGTCAGACTTTCAACAAATCTAAAGACGCCTCTGACCGAAGACAATAACGTCCTGGATGACATCAGCAGTTTAAAATTAGAATAAAACATTTGATATGTTTTAGTGAACTTCTCTGGAATTGTTTTTGTCGGTCAGGTGATACTTCAGCTTTTAAGATGCTAATCAGTTGCTCCGGGTTGTAAACACACAATACCTTGTTGCCCTGGTTACGTATCATAACAACTGTGCAAAAACAAAAATGCAAGAGCAAAAAAATATTTCCAGCTGCACAGCGTCCAAAACCAGAGGGGACAATCGTCCAAACATGCAACACCTCATCCAAAAACCTTCTCACCAAAAGCCTAGAAGAAGAACAAATCAGAACTGAGAGTTACTCCAATAAATATCTAACTTAAACATTCTCCTGAACTGGTTAAAGATCTTAATGTAAAAACAAAAGAAACTCCAGAGATCAAGTTGATCAGGGGACTAAAAGTACATTTGGAGGAATCCAGACATCACTTTTAAATCTGGGAACATTGTACCAACTCTCAAGCATGGAGGTGGCAGCATCATGCTGTGACGCCTGAATAATTGAAGCTTGGAAACAGCTGAATGCTGCGGCAGAATAATAATCTTAAACATGAATCCAGCTTCATTTTTAAAGGGTGCATCCAGCAACATTCCCAAATTCCTAACCTCAACGTTATGGAAAACTGGATTTAAAAAGCAAAATATACCTAGAAGAGAGGTTGAAATGCATCAGATGTCAAGAATAACGAGATTTCCCCAGAAAACCTGCTAAACCAGGTGGATTCAGGCAGAAACATCTTTTCTTTGCTGGACTTTGTCTGGAATATCGATTAATGATGTTCAGCAGGATATTCCAGTCCACTCAGAGGTGGGCCTCCATGCTGCCCCGGGTGGCTGATCCCTGTGATATCCAGAGCACTAACATCTTTATCTAGGAGCTGCCCTGAAGGCAGGTAGGTGGGATGCATATCTAACCAGGAAGACAGGAAACAGAGGAGTGTAGCTGCGTTTCCACTGATTAACCGAGAACTCTGCAAAAGTCTGAATCATTTTCCGCGTTTTAAGGTGAAAAATCTACTGGATTTGTTGCTCAGTGTTTGTAACATCGACTCCCAGTATGGGGAGGATGAGGGTGTGGAAACCAGCAGCTGGAGGCTGTGACCTGTTGCACATATTAGGAAATAATCCAGACTAAAAAACATTTCTGTCTGGAAAAAGAAGCTGGACGGCCGGAATGTGACCCTGGGATCAGTGTCGAAGGGAAAGCAGCAGAACTCTGCTCCGTCCTGCATCTCCAACGGTTTACAGTAGCAGGATGTACTCTGAACAGGCGTAGGTTTGGCAGAGCACCTTCACATGGAGACACCGCTGCACGGGGATGAAATTTAGACGGATTTGTTTATGGCTGTTGCTCTAACCGAGCCTGACAGCTTCCAAAACAGCTCAGCTTGAACCCCTGATGAACCCAAAGGCTTGTCAATTCTTTTTATTTCCCTTTGCCTGTATCACCGATCTGCATCTGGTGCAGCCCGGTTCTCTCTACTTTAAGCACTTTATATCTAATAAAATATGGGTTTCTGTGTTATGAATGAACACAACTCACCTTGCTTTGGTCAAAAATTCATTAATAATTAATAAAAGGGAGTAAAATGACCTTGATCAGTAGATTTCCACTGCATCCACCATGAGTTTGTCACATTTCAAGTAAAAAAAACTGATAGACTTGCATTTCCTGGTGCTAAAATAAATACATCATTACATTATAATAGATCTAATCATATTACAAGGGACAATTTTTCAATATTTTGACCTGTTTAATCAAAAATAAGTAAATGATCAATTTAAAGTGCATTAAATTAATATTGTACTGCCTTGCTGCTCAGCTCATTTCATTCTGGTGAAAAGCTGAAATGTTTAAGCCACCTCTGTGCAGCAACAGGTGGGGAGGGGCAGTGTTGCATCACTTTAAGCTTGATAAATCTGAAGAAAACTCTTGAGTTATTCTAGCATGTCTGGGTTTTTGGAATGGTGGCTTTTTAAAACCAGTACAAAAATAAACGGGTCTTAAGGGTCTTCTAAACATACATCAGGAATGTTTTTACAATTAGCGGAAAAAACGGCTTAGGCTTCCAGTCATAGTCTTATTTTGATTCTGGACTTAAATATTCATTGCATCTATATTTATGCTAGGAACAAAGGCTCCAAATGGCATCGTACATTAGCGATTAGCACGCTTATTGTGGTTAGCTTTACTAAGTGGGAATTTCTGGAGGGTTAAATAGATTTCCAAATCTAACATGTCCTCAAAAGACGGGACAGTAGAGCTGCATTAGGTCCAGCTGAATCTTTACTTTATATTCAGGCGGAGCAACAATCAGGTCAAACACCTAATATACCAAACGTCTTAATTACTAAATGTGAACGTTCTTCTGTTGGTAATGGCATCTTCACTGAAGAGGGTTATTATTAGCATGACACTGTCTGCACTGTAGTTTTGCAAGCTGTGAGGTTAAAAATTGGACATGCGGTTGCGCACAACAGCCACCCCCAAATATGTCAAATACATTTATACAAGACATCGCCTCTAAAGAGATTTATAACCACCTACTTTAATATTTTAAACTGCAAATTTAAATTAATATGCATTATTACTACCGTAAAGCTACTGAAACTAGGAATATGAAAATTCTATATCTATTGAAAATTTTGTTCAATAGATATCCAATATTAATATTACTGTTATGACTGATAACTGATATTTCCCAATATTATATACATTTCTCTACTACAATGACCAGAAAGAGACGGATGAAAATAAATATTCACTGTACTTTAGAAAAATACTGAGAATAAGTATTTTGAGTATTTTGCTCACTATGACCCTTTTACACGACTACAGGGTTTCTCCCAGAGTATTATAAGCCTGACGGGCCACCAGGCTTTACTTGCCCCGTTGTTTATCTTAAATTATGTTTTAGATGTTGTTTTTACACACAACCTATAGAAAGACTAGTTTTATCTCATCCACTTATGTATTTTCTTTGTTGTTTATGTTTAATTTGCATAATTGCCTGTCAACATTTTTTAAAACAAAAACACATTGGAGCTTTTCTAGATTTCTTGGGGAAATCCTGAACAAACCTTTGGTCAGATTTTAATTGATAGACCAACAGTCGGGTATCAGATAATTGCGAAATAGAACCAGTTGGATTTAAACGTCACCTTCCCTTCGGTATTTCTTAACTTTTACAACTGAATGTTCTCTTGTTTTTCCCATGAGGAAGAGTAGCTAGAGGTGCATAACCAAACCCAAGTTAGCGCTCTCAGTGAGGTGAAATGAATGACTTGTATGTGGGATGAGTGCAGCCAGGTGCTGCTGCTGCTGCTGTGATTACAGATTTCTCCTGAATCAAGTCCCACATGCAGGAGCCGCATTTAGCCGCCTCTTGAGTCACGCAAGGCGGGGCGGGGGAGGCATGAGTGTCGGGTTGCATCAGCACCAACAACAAGCGTTGCCGGGAAGAAAAGAGCGGCCAGCTCTGCAGATAGCACTTTGACCTTCTGACCTCTGACCAAGTTCATTTTTCAACGCTGTGCAGGAATGTTTAGAAAAGCCCACAGAACCATACATCACCAGGAACGCAGATGATAAGTTGATCCTTGGAACAATTTCCATCATAACGAACAATCCCCGCTGCTGGCAGCCGCACAAAAACGGGCCCTTGATGAATGAGCTGTTTACCCACTTGAGTTCAGCGCCGCGCCGCCAAACGCCAAAGCGCCACTTCATTATGAGGCTCCAAAACAGGAAGCTGGAGCCGGTTCATGTGTTTTAACGGGCTAAATAAGTGATATGACATCCTGTTTTAATGCAGTTATCAGCTCAGAACGAGGCGGCAGCTACACAGCAACAGAACAACACCTCCAAGTGGAGCTGGCCACCTGCCAGGGAGGCTTGGCTGATCATTTCCCACCCAGCATGCACCTCACCGGCCACTAGCGTCTCCCTCCAGCTTGGAAAGAGCTCACTTTGCTAGCGGAGAGGTGGAGCTCGTCCCCTGTGATGTTTGGTTTGTCTCTGTGGAGCGCTGGCCTCTTGTTTTGCAGAGAAGTGCAGCTTGACCCGTCCTCACCGAGAGAAAGGGGAGTGTGTTTGGAAATCCTTCTGGGAGAAATTACTCATGATTATGTTTCACAACTGGGCAAACACAATGGGTCAGGACTACATCAAACACTTCAGCATCCTGAAATAGATTATATATACTTCTATCTTTTCAAAAAATCACATTTTACTGTTTGTCTTTACTAGGATGCTTGTTCAAAGCCTACATTTTAAACATTTTAGCAATTAACACAAATCTTGTAAATATCTACTCTTCCATTAACATGTTCAGCAGCGCAAAGTTTAACATGACTGAATGATTGCTTTGGTTTCCACTGATGTGATTCAGTTCAGTAAATTATATCCAAGTGTGTAAATGTTGTTTTATTTCCCTTTGAGATTAAAGAATTTTTGAATTGAATTTGAATTCAAATTGATCCTATTGATTGTATCTATCTGTATCCATTCATCCGTCCGTCGAAAGCAATTCGTCGGGTGACTTGCATCAACTCTTTGCAGCTTTATTCTTTGTGAAGATCTCCATTGTAATGGAGTTATTTCTTTCCTGCAGGAATGTGAAGTGTTGTAATGATTTGAGGAAGGCTAACCGGCATTTCCTTTTCATATTAAAAGCCCAAAACCCCGATGAGCTGAAAAGTGGGTCAGGTGTTTAGACATTTTGCAGGGGAGGTGTTGCTGAAATGTCCGCAGCTAAAGTAGGTCACAGTTCTGCTCGATAAATCTCCGCTTTGAGTTGAACAGAGAGCTGTGTCTCAGTGAAATGCTACCAGGTCATTCCTC
Source organism: Poecilia reticulata (assembly GCF_904066995.2). NCBI lineage: Eukaryota > Metazoa > Chordata > Actinopteri > Cyprinodontiformes > Poeciliidae > Poecilia > Poecilia reticulata. The sequence goes on along the minus strand of NC_088831.1, from coordinate 12,610,081 downwards.
TCCACCTGAGGAAAGAAAACGGACCCGCTTGAACTTAAAGTTGGGAACACAGAAGCTGACGGAGGGAAACTGAGCTGGCTGCTGGAGTCTCTTGGACTCCATGTGAGTTTTTTCTGCCATTATTAGCATGCAGGTGATCACTTTTCATCCACTTGGCACTAAATGCAAATTGATGTCTGGACCTATGGAAAAGTTGCATTGTATTGGGTCATGTTGATTGATTTCTCTAATAAAAAGTGGCAGCATCATGAATGGAGCCAGGCGGTTACCATAGCACCCGACAGCGAGTTGCTTAAAAGATGCCCTGTTGAACTGTGTGACCCCAATTATAGATCCTGAAACACTTTTTCAAGTCTTCATCTTCGTTCTGAGAATGTGTTTCTGGCTTATCTTACATTCATGTATCTCAAGGTTCCCTCCATCTCTGTTGTCTGACTCTGATTATGATGGAGCGGCTACAATAAGTCTGAATTATCTGCAGCGTTCGGGTAAACAAAGCGAGCCGGTCCTTTCATGTCGTCTCATTCTACTGTGTGAATTTCTCCCTTCAGACAAAGCAGCTTTTTCTCGTTCGCTGCTGGGTGGAAACCGGGCCGTTGCACAATCCAGCAGCTTCCCATCATATCCGCCTTCGTAAACTTCAGTGCAACCCAGAAGATTGATTCTTGTGCTTTATGTCCTTCATATCCGGGCAGCTGTAGCTCACCTTTGGCAAGCGGCTCCATGTATTGTCACCTGTGATTGATTGGAGCTCTTAGCAGCCGTGTTTGCAGTTCACATGGCTCCGCGCTCTTTGAGACGACGCTCTGCTCGCAATACTTGGAAATGCATTTTAAAAAAAGAAAAGCTTCGTTTAAACATGCAGACCTTATCGCTGCAAGTCAGAGTTAAATCCAATGCTGCAGTTTAATTAGTTGATGTAGAATATTTTTGTTCTCCACATGATTTAAAACATTATTTATTTATGGTATATATTTTCATTTTAGAATATATTTAAATATGAAGCTTTTAGATAGAATTATTCTTTTGACTAAATTTATTTAGTATAAAAAGTTAATTTTATTTTTCAAATTTCTTTTAATTGAAAAGAAATTATATTTTTTAATTAAAAAATAAATTAATCAATTGCTGATGATATTCATTTATAAATGTTTGCTTAGAAATAAAATATGCACATTTATGTAGTATTTAAATGTTGGCTTAGATGTTTATTTAGAAGCTTTGAGATTAATTTATTCAAACTTTTCACATTATTTAGTTTAGTGTTTTGATCATTAATATGAATTTATGTTCTTTAATATGAATGTTTGTATTGCTCTTTAAATTTTTTTTCAGAAATTTTCTTAAAGATTATTAATTTATAATTTCATATTTATATTTTTTAAAGATGTTAAGTTTATTTAAAATGTGTATATATATATATTTACATTTTCATGTCCATTTCTTTATTTCTACTCATAGAGTGTAGAGAAAGTTGTCCCTGTTATAAAATAAATAGATTTTTGCAGCTGACAAGATGATTTTTTTTTAAAGTTTGTCACCTAAAGCAATAAGAATCAAATTGAGGTCAGATTTATATTTTCTTTAAATTTACCAGCCTGTAAAGACGGAGCAGCTCAGAGTTGCTGCTTTATTTCTGATCTGAACCCTCTAACAAACGGAGCTCATGCTTTGCTGCTGCATTCACTGCAAATCACGTAACACGGGAACTCAGAGTTGCATCGGGAGGAACATGCAGTCAGATTTCTCTCTTTTGAACACTGGGGCTTCTCTCCCATGTTCTGTTGCCCCGGGTGCTGGATGTTGGGCAAAATAACAATCCATCAACGCTGTCAGATCAAAGGAGTCGTCTCTAACCTCCGGATGCGGTGCTATTCCTGCAGGGCCATATCTAATGCACTTACGTCCCCATTATTGTCTTGTTCTTTCCTTTTCAGCAGCTTTTCTTCACACATAATTCCTGTTGCGGATGTGAGCGACTCGCTCCAGGGCGTTGTGGTGATGATAGATAGTTTCCTCAGTGCTAATTTTTATTCTTTTTTCTTTCTACTTTTAAGTGCAGGAAAAGTTGCAGGCGTTCTCCGTCCGATTATTCCCCGCGTCTCGTCGTTGCACATATGCGAAGCAAACCAATTATTTCTGCATTTTTCCGCCTTGCACATTCCACTCGCCTCAGTCACATATGCAACAGTTCCCGGCTGCACCTGTTGCTGCGAAATACTCCTCCACTTCAGAGAAAACGATGTGACGAGAGAAAAGCGCCGGCGGGTCCGGATGGGAGGCAGCGTGACCTCTCTGCAGCTGTTCCTGCTGGCTGCAGAGGGAGGCTGCAGGGCTCTCAGGAAGGCGTTAACCGGCTTTACTTGAAGCTGCCTTGCTGAAAAATGCATCACGTGTGTTAAATGAACATCCACTGCAGGAGATGAGAACCAATTTCTCGTGTCCCCGGCGTAAATTGCTCAATTATTCTCATATTTGTCTGAAGAATTCTGCAGGAATGAACAACAAGCAAACATTTATTGGTGTGGGATTTCTCTCTGTTTTCATTTAGCTGCACCTGGAGTCTGTAATCACACACAAGAACCCCAATCAGAGCATTTCACCTCCGAAAAATGTGATTTCTTTTATTTTTTTTATGTTAACCACTCGATGTACCTCAGCAGAGCTTGTTAGAAATCACTGATTGTTTCTCATTTGAGCTGCAGGGCTTGGAGAATAATGCACCGTTTTCAGAAGCTTTATGATGTTTGATTTACATGTTTAGAAACTGTTTCACATCAGAATATCCTTTTGAAAGAATAATTATACCCTTTTAATATTTCTGCATTCTTCACATTACTTTTATTAAAATGCTCTACAATTCCCAGCAGCTTTGCAAGTAAAGATTAGTAATTGAATATTCAGACGGTTAATGGGGTTTTCATTTGAATCCTTTTTTACACAATACTAGAAATACATGAAAATATGCAAATAAGCAATTAATTTTTTAAATAAGGAAATAAACATTTGATTGCCTAAAATGCAATGACTGCATTATTTATGTTTATGCTTAGTCATTAGTTGGAAAGGATGCATCTCCAGCTAAAAAATACATATGAAAAACCACTGGTGTATAAATGCAAAATGCACCTATGTTTTGCATACAGGATTCTTCTGTATCGTTGCTCACTTTGCATCCAGCCGCCTTTGATTTCCAAATAAAGTTAGAAAATCTCAGCAGATGCATAATTTTATTATTACTTTCGCTCATTGTGTAATTTGATGCTGTTATTCAAACAAAACTAAATTACCTTCTATTTCAGTTTGGAGAGCACAAACAGCCACACTGAAGTGAGTTCCCGTTTGTCCTCTGCAGGTGCCATTCTGGGACGCTCGGAGACGCAGGAATGTGTCCTCTTCAGCTCCAGCTGGGAGAAGGACCGAAGCAACCACACCGGGACCGAGGACTGCATTGGCGAAAAGGACAAGCGGCGGCACTGCTTCGCCACATGGAAGAACGTCTCTGGCACCATTGAGATCATCAAGCAGGGCTGCTGGCTGGACGACATGAACTGCTACGACAGGTACGCAGGGAGACTTTCAGTAAGTTTGTGGGAGCAGAAGTATTGTGTCCTTGCTGATGATTAAATAAAACAAATGATTCATTTTGGACTAAAGCTGCAGAAATATGCCCTGAAATTATGAATGTTTTATTTTCTTCAACTGAACCATGAGAAAATTCATATCCATTCAACTAGAGGCTTCTTTTTCTCATTATTTAATAATGTAAAAACATTAGTTTTGACCCAAAATGCTGTCAATGTTTTTCTGCACATAGCAAAACAAAAATAGCAATGAATTGATTTTAATTTAAGCAGTTCTTTCTAAAAATACCATAACTTCCCATTTCTGCGTTTAAATATAACGTCACAATAACAGTTTGACAAGAAGAACATATTTTAACTCCCAAAATAATCTGAAAACATTTTAGCACTAAATTATAACTACTGCGCTGTTCTGTGAGGCTAATTAAGAAATATTGAAATTGAATTGCTAAATTGTTAGCATGATATGCTAGCTTGTTCATTTGCATGTGTCTTGGCTAAAGAATGTTAGTCTGTCTTGACTTGTTTCAAGGAATTTAGCTTAATTTATCTATTGGTAAATTAATCTTAGTCTATCTCAGCTTAGTTCCATCATTTTAACCTTTGATAAATTTGTATTTTAGTTTATTTTAACCTAAGTTAGCTTAGTTTAGCCTATGTTAACTTAGTTTATCTTATGTTAGCATACTGTTGCATGGTTTAGCACAGTATGAGTTTAGTTTGTTGACGTTGGTTTAATTTAGCCTACCTACTTTAGCTTATTTTGTCTTTTGTCAAAAAAAAAAGTTCTTTACATTACTTTAGTTTAGCTTAGCCTATCTTGGTTTACCCTGTGTTAATTTATCCTATTTTAGCAGTTTTGGCTACACTAGCATAGTTTAAGATGTCAGTTTAGCCTACATTATCTTATTTTAATCTATGTTAGCATATATTGTATGAGTTTAGTTTGGTGATTACCCTGCTTACTTTAACTTGCTTATCTTTAGTTAAATTTGTTAGCTTAGTTTCTCTTGTCTTGGCTTAATTTAGTTTAGTTTACACTACTATATCTTAGTTTTGTTTAGCCTACATTAGTTTAGCTTATGTTAGCTTAGTTTATTTTGTAGGTTAATTAAGTTTCTTATTTCACCTTAGTCTGTCTTAGCTTGGTTAGGTCATTTTATTTGGACCTTCTGTTAAAATTAGTTTTGTTTACAATGCTTTAGATTAATTTATTCTACCTAGCCTGCCTTAGCTTGGCTTAATTTCAGTTGCCTTAAAATATTAGTATTTATTTATTCAGTTGCCTTAAAATATTTGTATTTATTTATTTATTTATTTATTTGAATTTATGACTCATTAAACTGAATCATAATTTGTCCTTCAGGTTTTTGGTCAGATCTTTGCAGGATTATTATCAGATAATGTTCAATCTGCTGGCGGTGGCTTTGAGTTTCTGTCAAACCCATCGATCAGATGTTCCATTAATAACTGAGTGATTAAAAGAAGCGTTTGCCCAGATCTTAGGTCTCAGTTATGAACTCAAACCTGAGTTCAGATTCTGTGAAGCATCGCCTCAGTTTTCATCCAGCTCAGAGATAGAAGTCTTTGTGAGGTAGCTTTACATTTATCGCCTGCAGACAGCTCTTCCTTTCTCATCAAGACAAAGCCAGCTCATCATGACTCACTGGCATCTCTAAACACATTTAAATTCACCTTGAGCACATTTTTTGTCCCTCGGCGTGCTTCCCATTCGAATAACTCGCACAAGGCCACATTTTAATTACTGCAACTGACAGAAATGAAAAAGCTTTGCGCTTGAAACTGATTAGATTTCTAAAATGTCTAAAAAAAGCATCTACTAATGAAGTGTGTCTTCATAGTTTTCTGCTCACTAGAACTTGAAGCTGGTATCAGGAGTTGGTTTGAGGCAATTTGTGTTTTCCTTTGATTCCCAAACGATAAAGTTGCAGTCCGCTGCGTTCAGGTGCCTCGGTTCAGACGGCGCCGGCTGGCCTCCCTGGAGAGCGCAGAGCAAGTCGAGGGCGGCTGCCACTTCCTTTGGCTTTTATCTGATGACTCTGAGAGAGTGAAATAGTGTGTGTGTGTGTGTGTGTGTGTGTGTGCGTGCGTGTGTGTGTATATTGGCTCACGTAGGAGTTATTTAATAAATGTTGTGTTTTATTGTCCTCTGTGGCTGTGAGGGAATGAAAAGAAGAGAGAGGAGTGTGTGTTCATGCTTTTTGCACAACGTCACATCTTTTATGTTCGATGCACTCTGAATAATAAAAGTGTCTCTGCGTGCAGAGATGGATGGCTCTGTGTGTGTGTGTTTCTAATTCCCACCTCGATGTCCTCTGCAGCTACGAGTGTGTGGAGAGGAAGGTGAGCCCCGAGGTTTTCTTCTGCTGCTGTGAAGGCAACATGTGCAACGAGAGGTTCATGTACGTCCCGGACACGCAGCCGCAGAATGACACCAGCCACTCCACCGCCTACAGTACGTACAGCGCAGCTTCTCTCCCCTGCATCATGTTGGAATACGACATCAGAGAAAAATAAATCAGCAATTTTAATCATTTTGAGCATTTCTTTAATTAAAAAAATGAGGCTGCTTGCATTTCTGATTGGATAATTAGAAACCTGCTTTGGCACAGTTTGAGTAATCCTGAAACAGTCCCACAGCATGATGGTGCCACTGGCAGACTTTTATGGTTGTGGCAGCATCATGCTGTGGGGCGTCTTCATTTGAATGAAGATGATGGAGCTGATGTGAATTTGTTGAAACCTGGAAACAGAACAACAACCTACTATACTTTTCTATTGTTCTGATGATTAATCACTTAAAAAAATTACACATTCTGCAGATTTTTTCATTAGAAATATGTTAAAAGATGCAATTCAATTCAATATTTAAACAGAAGCTTAAGCCTTTAATAGCCTGAAATGCAGTAAAAGCATCCTTGATTATTATGGAAAGGATGCAGATAAAAAAATCCTTTTAACATCAACATGTGAAAAGCTCAGTGTAGAGCTGATCTGTTCTGAACCAGAAAAAGTTGCTTAATAGAAATGTTTTGCAGAATTTGAACTGTTTGAAGCTAAAACTGCAACTTGAGGAGTTCTGGGTATAAATATTAAATCCAAAATGTGTGTATCTTTGTACAGTTTTTTATTAAATATTGCTCCGAGTGTGTTGCTCTTTTAGCGAAAGGCCTTTTATAGAGTTTCTATTCTCCAGTTAGTGATTAATCGATTACTTGTTTCAACCCCAAACAGAAGCTTTAGTGAAAAAGTTCAAAGCAAGAGCAGAATCCGCCTGGATGGAGGCTCTACTGAAGTGTTCAGATATCAGGAGTCCAGAGTTTGAACAGGAAGCTGTTTTTGCAGCAGCCTCCAGTCCTCCCAGTGTTTCCTCCAGCAGCGGCTCGTCCGACGTCCTTGCACTTCTCACTTTACAGCTACGAGGCTCGTCTGTCTGCTTGTGTTGGTTTGGATGTGACTGAGAGAAACCTGCAGACAGCCTGTTGTGTAAAGAAGTCGTCGCTAACAGCCTGAGAGGCCCACAGAGCAGCTGGCGAAGACCCTCCCCCACCCGTTGCCGGCTGCTGAATCAAACAGCGGCACCTTGTTACGGGCCGAGCCGGCAGAGAGCGCTGGTATTTTTGGCTGCAGGATTACGTTATGTCACGAGATGGATTTGCTAATCCTGCCCCACTCTTCTGTGTGTGTGTGTGTGTGTGTGTGTGGGGGGGGTGTGTGTGTGCGTGCGTGTTTGTGTGTGTGCGTGCGCGCTCTGATATGATCCCTAAGCACAGCGGCAGTAAGCTGGGGTTAGTGCCGTCCAATCGGATGCGTTTCCTAGCGTTCATTTCTCCTCTCCAACCACTTCCTGTCTGTCTGTCCCCGTAGCCACATCCAACCCGTTCTCCCCGAAGCCGGCGCTGTTCAGCACGCTGCTGTACTCCCTGGTCCCCATCATCGGCCTGGCCGGCGTCGTCCTCTTCTCCTTCTGGATGTGGAGGCACCACAAGCTGGCCTACCCTGCTGCCCTCGTCCCCACACATGTAAGTCTCACCCGGCACTCGGGCGTCCGAGTTTCTCTTTCTGTGTGTTCACCCGCGGTGACCTCACCTTTACCTGTTAAATGCTAACAGAGGAAATGGAAACCGTCTCAGTTCCTGAGCGTCACATTCGTCATTCCCAGGAAATAGAAGCAGCAGAAGCAGAAAGCAGCTTTATCACAACTTGAATCTGCTGTGTTTGACTGTAATGTCCTTAATCTGGACTCAAACATGTTTTACTGTTTAGAGCAGAGAAACGGTGGATGCTCAGGGTTTCACTGGAAACATGAGAGCAAAGCAGAGATGAATCAATTATGTTTATAGTTCCTGTCGTAAATTTACCAAGGTTTAAATATGTTAGCTGGTCCGACTTGAAAGTTCATCCACGTTTCTCTGTTTCACAAATTCCTTCAGTCTGGAGGAAGGAAACAGTTTGAAAGGAGAAATATTACAAACTAAAATCCCTCTGTCCAGCCGTCCATCATGTACTGACCTCAGCTCTGTAAACATCTGAGCTCGTTGCTTCCCAGGTAAAAATATCTCAGTCTTTAGTCATAGTCGGTTTCTGTGTCGTTTCTGTTCAGATCTGCTCAAACTCCGAATCTATCATGACTTCTGACTCCTGAGTTTGCAAAGTTGCTTTAGAATAAACCAAAGGAGAAATGTTTGGCTGAAACACACAAGAAAAAGGTCGTGCACGGAGGTGGAGGGGTGATGATAAGGGCAGCTGAAGTTTGGTTCAACCTGGACCAACATTCCTCCACATCGACTGAATCAGATAATTGTTACTTCAGATCATCTCAGAGGCTCGTTGAATCACAAACAGACAGACAAGTCTCTGTTCTTTTATGTTAAACTAGAAATCTATGAAAAAAAGCCTTGAAATGTTCCGCTCATGAACCTCGTGTGAACCTTCAGCTTCATGCTTTTTTAGAAATCTCTTTCATTGAATTTCATCTGAAATTCATTGTGCTGGTTGAGTTCGAACCTTTCAAAGTCTCATCTGGTCTCCCCACCTTTTTCTCTGCGTGCTTAAATGTTAAAAACATTCCTGAGAAATTAATGCATCCTCCTAAACTCCTGATGAATCTAAGCTTCTTGTTTCTCTCCATTGCAGCAGAGGTATATTCTGAGCTGCTCGGCAGCAGGGGGAAGAAAAGCAGAGCTTTCCAGTGTATGGAAGAGGAGTCAGGGGCCTCTGCATTATTGATGAGGCTTTATATAGGCAAACAAAACTAAACACAGAGAAGCTCGCAGCTCTGCCTCCGAAGATGGAGGTGGTGGGTGGGTGGGTGGGTGGGTGCAGTGCGGGGGAAGCGAGCGAGCGAAGAGAGACGTGCAGTTCTCTCCGCTCACTTATTGTATTTGCAGAGCGCCGAAGCTCAGCGGGAGAGAGATAAAAAGACAGTTACACAATGCAATCTGGAAACAAAGCTGATGTGCATCGGAAAAACAACAAGTCTAAGAGGCTTATGGAGCGTTTTTACCTGGAAACGGATAAATGAGTGGGGGAAAAAAATAAACGGCACCACCAGATCAGGGGTAACATATCGAGCGGCGATATGTAAGAGATTCTCTCAGCAATGCGTGAATAAAATGAAATATATTAGCCAGCGTGGAGCAAATGAAGTCATGCTGGGCGTCTGTAATGGAGTTGAAGTGGATTATTGCATAAAGGAGTAGGTGTAGGAGAGCAGGAGGGAAGGGAAAGGAGGTCACAAGCGCAGGAATGTATTTAAAATCCGCTCGATGGGAATTCAAGCTGCTTCATTAAAAACTTTTTCTCGCTTCATAGTATTTTTCTGAACAGTTTGAGAGCATTGATCTTCCTTCCTGTCTGGCTTTCTGCTTCTGTTTGGCAGATGAAATCCAAGCCGTTCATTTCCGAATTCTGGCGTCACGTTGCGGATCGTCTTGCAGCGAGTCAGTGAAATGTCAAAAACCCAGATGTGTTTATTGGAACTTTGTTTAGGTTTTCTGCTCGGTCATGGCTCGGCCTGCTCCATAGAGTCTCTGGGGAATAATACGCTGCACTTAGTCATGTATTTTTAATGTGACGGCAGCAAATTGACCACATGTGTTGGATTTAAAGCATCCGGTGCAGATGGAAGGCCCTCTTGGTATTAATTTAGCCATGTTGAAGGACTAATCATGCTTTTTTCATGCACAGATGATGAGAAACTAACGTCAGAGACTAACATCCAGCTTATGATGCATTTTCTTTTCTCGCTTTGTTTTTGTTGGCGTCTTACGGTCTTGGCTATGTTTTCTCTTTGTGTTGCCTTAACTTGTCTGGTTAGTTTTAGATCAAGTTTTGGTTGGATTATACCTACATTTAGAATAATTTAGAATCTGATTAGTTGCTTTTTATTATGTTTTATTTTATCTTCACCTGGAGTTTAATCTTTGTTTTTTGTTATTTTTTAAAGTGTTATTTTTTATTTTTGTTTCTCAATTTTAGCATTTTTATGCCAGCTTTGTAATTCTGAGGAGTTTAGGTCCCATGTTTGTCGTATTGAATTTTTAAGGGCGTTTTCACATTTGATTTTTAGTTTTCTATCGTCACACCTTGGCCTCTTTCTCTCGGTTTGCCCCCACTGAACGCTTTTTGGTGAAAACCATATTTTAAAAGTCTTCAAGGCGAGAAATATTTTGTATAATAGTCAAAGGTTGGCCCACATCTACACCAGTTTCAAAAGGTACCTGTGTGACATAAACACATGCAACAATAAGCTAATTAGCTGCATAAATGTTACAACATACTATTTTACTGAACTGTGAGCCAGTTTGCTTCAACACTTGTAATTCCCAACACCAAAGTGAAACTGAAAGTTTTTCCAACTTGAAAATCCTGCTGTCTGATGTCTCTGTCAGTCATTCTGACATTCCTTTGGTGTGAAGAGCTTCCAGTGACATCGTCATGTTGGTTTGGTTTCTGTTGTTGCACAGAAGAAAACACATTTCAGGGACAATCTTTAAACCTGCTGCCTGATGTCACTCCCAGTCATTTTTACATTGCTTTATTGCTTTGGCGTGGAGTGCTGTTAGGTAATCCCAGGTTTGTGATTTTCTTTCACATTTATACCTTCACAAATACATGCACTATCACCTCCTGTTCTGTATATATAATACATTTTAATGCGATTGTTCACTTTCTTTCTGTTTGGCTGTGGAGAAAGAAAACTGAGCTGCTTCTGCATCTCCTCATATATCTGTGAAACTTACATGGGGCCAGGCTGGAGGTGGACTTAATAAGATGAAGGCTGATTTATCTTTATCACATTGCGAAAAAAAAACAAAAAAAAAACAGGAAGACGAGGCATGTTGGCTTTTCTTCAGCACACATTTAATTTATAGACTCTGCAGGCCGCAACAAGATCACATCCAGGATGAAACACAGAGGAAGAAAGATGAGAACTGCTTGAACCTGTGGTGTCGTCATGATTTTGCTCCAGCTTGAAAGCGCATTTTTGCCACCAAACCTTCATTACTCACGCCTCGGTGCCAAGTGGAGACAAACTGGAGTCGATTGTGTCTGAATGCTCAGACCTTTAGCACTCAAACACAACTCTCACTTTAGTTTCTCCTGGTCTTAGGAATCATTCCAGACTAAAATCTCGATTCTAAAACTACTTGGCTGTGTGAAGCCGTCCTCAACCAATCCTTATTTAAGAGATTTTAGGTGTCAGAGCTGTGGTTTGACTCCATTGTTCCTCTAATTTATTTCTGAGCCAGTCTTCGGACAGAAGTCTATTACTTAATGTATTTATTTACGTTGGGGAGGTTCTTTATTCCCACCCAGACCTATAAATCTCCAGGAATCCAGCCTGAGTCGTTTAGCTGAGGGATAATGTTGACAGTCTGGCAGCAAATGAGTTGTATTGTCTTGACTTTTATTTTGGTTTTAAGATGTAAATCTGTTCATATTCCATTTCTTTAAGTGCCCTTTGAACTTTCTCACATTCTGTCACTTTGTATCAAGTGACTTTAGTTCATTTTGTTGATATTTTGTGTGATAGACCAACACAAAGTAGTCTGTAATTTAAAAAATGTGACATTATTTGGCATTTAGCCTCCATGAATCTACATTTGAACCATATATATATTGTTATATGTGTTTTCTACTGTGTGGATTAATGCGTCTTAAGGTATATTTGATGTTTGACCTATAAAATAAGACGTTATTGGTGGATTAAGCTATCTGTTGGCAGCCTGTTAATGCTGGAGGGCCATTGTAAATTATTTAGAATGAAAAGGTTTCACCAAAACCTCAGCTTTAAGTTTCTACTGGTTTGTTCTTAATGTGTGAAAAACACTAAAAGTTCTCAGGAGTTACAACTAAAATTAAATTTATAAGCTCAAACATGCATCCAAATACAAATCACTGCATGTTTTTGTCATTGTTGAAGGTAGCAATTTAGGTTTACGGATGATAAAATGTCATCTACTTGTTCCATTGGCAGATTATTTCACTAATAAAACGACATTTTCCCCATGTTTTAAGTTAATATTTGCAATAAAAACTAGACCAAACATACTTGGTCGTATTTTGTCCTTTTGCAGCAAGGTTATTCTTTATTTAGCGCCGTCCATCTTCCCATCAGTTTGATGTGTTTCCCCATAGCATGATGCTGCCATCACCGTATCTCACAACAGGCATGGTGTGATCAAATGTCCAGTAATAGTTTGAATCTTGAGGCCTTTACAGAAAATGTGTTTTATACACTGATCAAGTTGTACAGCTGATAAACCTTTTATCCATAACGTGACAAAATGTGTTTAGGTCCAAAAGTCACTGGTAGTTTTTCCAGTTTCTTGCCTCTCAGTATCTGGTGTGTGCATGTTTAAGAGTTTATGTCATCTGTGACACATTCATCCTCGCTGGGTTTCCACCCGTCATCGACGCTAATTTTCCGTTGCTAAATCTGCTGCTAACGTGCGACACCTGACCTTATCCATGTGTCGCCTCCATCCACAAATCAGACGTTTGGATCTCTGATGCGACGACTGGCCTGCGTTTCAACCTGCCTCTGCTCCATCCACTAACAGACAGAACGCAGCAGTAATCTCTCCTCTTTGCTTTCTTATGCTTCTTCTCCAACAAGCACGCCTTTCATATTATGGTGGAGGTAAGAGCAGTTTCACTGACGTTCGTTTGGGTAGAGGTCGAGACCTCTCCACCTCAGTCCTGCACCACCGTTGTGTTTGCCTTGTCCAGCACCGCCTTGCTTACTCTGGCTCACAACACTTTTTGTTTTTCTCCCCCTCGCCTGGATTAATTGCATGAATGAATGTCTTTTGTTTGCTTCTGTGCATGCAGGAAAGTCGCCAAAACGGCTTTGAATGCAGCCCCTCTGGGTTTTTTTTCTTTCTTTTTATTCTACAAATGTTCACTTGTGGTGTTGATGTTTGTCATGTGACCCACTTTTAAGGATGTGCAGCTTCTTCTTCAGTAGAATGGACATCTCAGACCTCAGCATAAGAATAGGAAAGGTTTTTGCAGGTACAGGTTCTTGAAATCCTTGAAAACCTTGCTTTCATAGTTAGGAAAGTCCTTGAAAGTGCTTTTTTAATTCAAAATGCAAAATTGTGTAATAAGGTGCAATCTAATGTTTGAGTAAAACATTAGATTTAATAACACATAATTTTAACTCGTCTGAAGTTAAATCAAATTAAGCTTTTATTGTTTTTAGTCATAAAATTTGCTAAATGCTAGAAAACTTAGCAAAAACATTATAAAAAAAAAAGTAACTTTATTGTGTTTAATCGTTTACTTTGGGCATGAAGGTCATTTACTTTTACATGATTTGTTAAATATTAATATTTATTATTCCAAGTTGCTTAATGACTTATTGATCGTCTTATATTTTATATGTCAAACAAAGTTATTGAAATGTTTTGTTCTGGACCAATCAGGTCTATGTTAGAGAAACATTTCAAAACAGTTTTAGTTTAGCATATCCCTGCTGCAGAATGTAAAATACAACCACAAGACATTACTAATAACAGTAATAATTTAACAGTGAATTGAAACAATTTTTTCTAGTTAACTTGTGTTGTTTTTAGCTCCACGTCCAAGAAAATACTTGAGTTTTACTGTTTGAAAAGTGAACCCTGTGCAGATATTTGTGTGTGAATTTGTCTGCAGACGTCAGAGGAATCAGCTCTGGCTGATTATCAGCCTGGACCAAACGTGTGTGAAAACTCAGGCTTCACGTTCCAGTTTATTTTTGCATCAAAACCCAAAGTGGACTATTCACGCAGGGCCAAAAGGAGTCGTTTTCATGTGACAGACGGGGGCCTGTAACCCGACTCGGCCATAGGAGCCGGTTAACGGTTGGGAAGAACGGTGTGAAGCAGCAGTTTCTGTTCTCCTGCTTCCTGTGGGCTGCTGACTGCGTGTAATCCGCGCCTTTCCGCGGCCTTGGCGCCCTGCGATCGGACAACTGATCGGGCCGGGCCGGGCCTGAGGTCCGCTAGGCGGTTTCCAGAAGCAGATCGACTCCACAGGAATTCACTACCAGGATTAATGATGCAGTTGTAGCACCTTCATGGGTCATTACTGTTTCTCACATCTCATTGGTTCCTCTCGATTAGAAGGAATCTCTCTTGGTGGCGTTTTTACTGGTTGATGAATTATTATAATCCTCACTGTGCTTCTGGAAACTCAAGCAGCTCCAGAAACTCTTGAGCTTCACTTGCATTCCTCAGTTCTTGGATTATTAGGCTAAAACAAAAGGTATTTTTAAAAGTGGCACCAGGAGAGTCCAAAACCTCAACCCATTTTCATTAACAGGCAGATCGTTCTTGTTCCTTTCGCCTCTTATTAACGTCCTCCTGGATTTCTAAACCTACAAAATATGAAATCAAAATATTTCAAACTCATTCTCCTGAAAGAAGTCCAAATGAACCCAAAGTCTGGAGAGGCCTAAAAGGGACGGCTTGAAGAAATGTGATCCAAACCAGACGGCGTTTGTGACTCAAAGGTTTGGCTCAGCGTAGACACACAAACTCCGACCTTTCACTCAGGATTTAATTTATTCACATAAGTTTGAATTTTCTTCTGCATAATTGCTTTCAAAATCTGATTAGTTCACCATCTTTAAAATCACGCCTCAGCATATATATATATATTTAAAGTCTTAAGCCGCTGTTCTGTTTCTTGAGCCATCACCACACCGCCGCCATCATGCTTTACTCTTTAGAGTCAGAAATCACTCATTGGAGGATTCTCCACTGTTCCATGTTTTCTCTATTGGTGGATAACATTTAACTGATGTTTTCTGGAGTCTGAAAGTCCTCTGTAACACTTTGATGATGTTATCATCTGTAAATTGGAGGTGATGCGCTGGCGTTTGAGATCAGTAAGCCTACTTCATGTTGTAAGACAGATCCTATAAAAGTGGTTCTTCATGCTGCAGCGTGTCACTCATAAAACTGAAGTCAGTTTTCCAAAAATCTAGTTAATCACTGTTTTACTTATTTATGTAAACCCAGGCTGGTTTGGATACGTCTGTAGCTTCATCAGGAGTTAATTTATTTGACAAAAGATGATCAAAATGTTTTATTTTGTGAATGGAAGTTCGGATTTCAACAGAAGTTAGGCGGTGTTTTATGTTACGCATCATATTTATTCCACTTAAAAGAGGAAGCGAGATTTCTTCGTTTAAAAAAAAAAAAAGCAATTACATGTGAAAATGCTTTGCTGCACATATTTTGTTCGCTTTTTAAGAAAAATAAAGCCATGAACCACATCTGGTGGATCACCCACTAAACCGTGACGCGGCTTTCAGTTTTGATGAGTCTTTCTGGTGACGACCTGTCGTCACGGCAAATCCCATCTGGATGAAACCATGACGTCAGGCCGGCTCAGACAGGAAAACTCCACACACCTCCCTGTCGGAGCAACACTTGAGTCCTTATTTTGATAGATAAAGCCTGTCTGTGGAGATGGAGGCTGCTGTGAGAGCCAGCCTGCGCCGCATGGAGGGTCGTTTTGGCCCTGATTTGGCCTGTGTTTGGTGTGAAAGTGCCATGCAGACAGCAGGTCTGCCTTACAGCTCTCTGCTAGCTTAAATAAACATTCAGATCCTCCCTTCACCCTCACGCTCTGCAAGGCAGAGCGCTCCCTCCCCCTCTGCTGTGATTTTCCTTTAAAAATACACAGAAAAGAAACAGGGGAGGTGTTGTCTCTTCGTATGTTTGTTCTTTTCTCCCTGCTGTCACAGAGACGGAGTCAAAAGCCACTCTGCCGTACTTTATTCAAAGGCCAAAGTTCATGACCAACTGTAAAATTTCCGCCTGATAAAAATCAAACCAATAAAAACTCCCGCATGGATGCCACTCAGCTTGCTTCAGGGATCCTGTCGGGACATGCCGTATAAACTCTGAGCTCCTTCTTTTACTGCATGTGCAGTTTGGCTGCCGAGGTTTGGTGAATTAATCCGAGGTCGTACGTGTTGCCTGAAATCCTCCTTTTATTCCTCTGACAGCCCAGGACTTGGCTGGAGTCTGAATCCTGTTTTATGAGGTTA
This sequence comes from Poecilia reticulata, assembly GCF_904066995.2. NCBI lineage: Eukaryota > Metazoa > Chordata > Actinopteri > Cyprinodontiformes > Poeciliidae > Poecilia > Poecilia reticulata. The sequence goes on along the minus strand of NC_088831.1, from coordinate 12,593,923 downwards.
AGAAAACACACTCCCCCGATGCATCACTCTGAGCAGATCCTGCCGAGGCCTCAGGGACTTGAAAGTTGCTGCGGTTCAAGTGAAAACATGAACATCCTCGCAGGCCGGCAGCCTTTTTCTTTCTTTCAGAGGCTGAGATTTCACAGCAGCATATCTGGTTGCATCAAAGGCCGTCAGTCATGTGCTCGTCTTTCTCCTCCACCTTTTATGCCTTCGGAAATGTGACTCCGGCGCTGCATGCTTCTTTCTAGCCCCCCCGCACCCCCCACTTCTCTGCTCCTCACGCTTTTCTCGCCTGTGCTCCGGCGTCTGCCGCCGCCGTCCTCTGTGAAGTCACATGTGAAAGTGATCAGCCTAATCCCGATCACCAGCTGTGTTTAACCTACTTTGGATCGGGAGCGCTCGGCTGCCCCTGCTTTGGTTTTTTGTTTGAACGGCATTAGCATGAACACGGGACGCATGCAGGAAGCGTGACCCGCCGCACTCAGACACAGAGGCTCTTGTGTGTTTTTTCTTATATTTGTAGCGACATGCAAACTCTAACAGACTGTGGTATGCGTTATACTGCCTCATAACTTTACATAATATCTCTGATCTTAATCTTATTACTGCGAACGCTTTACAGTGCAGTGGGGAAAAAAAACGTCAACACTTTGTACATTTATTACAGCCTCAAACTTTGAACTTGCTCTACATAATCAAACCACACCTATTGTTTTAATGGTGATCCTCTTGAGTGCTGCTATAATTTTTATTAGTTACATGTTTATATATGGTGGGAGTTTTTAGATATCTGGAGTAGGTTTTTAGTTTCTAAAATGAAACTTGTAGCAACATGATTTCTAATAATCAAAAATACTTTTTCCATCCCAAAGGGAAATTATGAAATGTCGCTGTAGCTCATTTAGATAAAGAGTTATTGCAGATAGTGAAATGTACAGCTTTAACCTAACTAGTAGTCAGAGATTGACTCAACTCAACTGATTTTGTCCTCACAGGTTTGATTTTTGTCTTGTAGAAAATGACTTGTGACCATCTCTGCACATCTGGCTTCCTCCTATCTTTTGTTAAACATCAAAAACTGGCATTTTAGTATCCTTCCAGGAAACCTTTTAGAGTTCAAGACTTTTAAACGTGTGATTTTCAGGTGTTTAAAATCTGAAAGTCCTTATTGCAAACCTGCTGACATAAAATCAAACACACTTTCCTGGAGTTTAGAAATCAGCAACAGCTCTTCTAGGTGTTATTGATATAACTTGATGAGTCAGAATTGTTTTTATATGTTGTTTTTGAAACTAGATATCCAGGATAGCTTAGGAAGGGTTGACTTTCACATTTCATTCTTTTCCCACGCTCTTGTAGCGTATAATTAAAGCCCACTGCTTCCTGCTTTATTCCAAATATCCACAATAGCAGTCATGAGCACTCTAACGTAATTTTAACCAATTATGACAGAGCTATCACAGCTGAGCTGAATGTCATTCTGTGATTATTAGACACTGGACTTTATTATATAAAGTCAAACTTAACTTGAAATTACTTTCTCAAACATCAGTATTGGTTTCTTTAACATAAATATTGTAACATTTAGTGATAGAAAAAGCAATAACCTAAGTTTTAACAACCAATAATGTGTTGTCTAACCTCAAGAAGCTAAAATGAGACTTTTATGATTTTCACACAGCTAAATTATTTCTCGTTTTACCAGGAAGAAACCCAACAGTTGTCCCTCGGTGATGAGAATGTGTTTGAAATCATTTGTGCTTGAAAGAATGACGTTTGAAGCATAACTGGGACCTTCTTTGGCACCGTAGTGCTGAGAAATTAAAGTTTGTGACGCACATGTAGCAGAAGTTGGCTGCTGTAGATAATGAAGTGTTTTCGTGCAGCCGTTTCCTCTGTTTGTAATGTAATTAAATGGCAGTCAGCTGGAACAGTGGAGGTCAGGCGGAGGTCTGGAAAACTACATCGAGGACTGATTGTATGTAGGGCTGGAAAAACATCACAGCTTCGTTAAAACATCTAAATCCTGAAAAACATGCGAGATGCTTCCAGATCACAAGGATTATTTTAAAATGCAAGTGTGGAAAAGCGTAAACACAACACTAATACTCTTTTCCTTAAAGAAAAAGTGGAGTCATTTTTGAACCACCTTGTTATTTTGTGTGAAAACATGTGTGAAAAAAAAAAATATCACAACAAAACAAACTGGAGGTCTTGTTTTCTCATCATGATTTGCTTAGATTCAGGTCGTTGTTGCAACAAAGCAATCCAAGATCTCGTTTTGTCAAGATTAAATATGGAGATTTTCCAAAACGAAACGACTACAGATTTTTTTAGTATAGATTAGTGAGATTAAATGTAGATTTTTTACCAATAGTTTTTAAGGTAATGCATTGCAGAATATTATCTGAATAACTAAACCTAAAGTAGAGGACCGCAGGAGCCTCTGCATCTGTAAAGCTCTTGATTTACAGTTTTTGGACAAACCAAAAAACAAAAAGACACAAAGTAAAGAGTAATCAGTGGATTTCTAAGCTTTTCTCTGTGTTTTTGTCTCCGGCTCCTCGGCTTCCAGCTGGCAGGTTTCCTATCTCAGATTCAAGCTCAGGCCGCCCTCTGGGGTTTGACTTAATTTGAAATAAATGGATCCAAACCCTGCTGGGTCTGCAGCCTCCCCTCAGCCAAAAAAAACTTTCCTGAAATCCGGGCCGAACTCCCACAAGTCCGAACAGCAGAAACATGAAATAAAGCAATAAAACCTCTGGGTAAAACCACCAGAAGGCATGTCGTCACCTTCTCTCTTCCTTCTGCTTCTCCACAGGATCCAGGACCTTCGCCTCCCTCCCCGATCCTGGGCCAGAAGCCGCTGCAGCTCATCGAGCTGAAAGCCAGGGGGCGCTTCGGCTGCGTCTGGAAGGCCCAGCTGCTCAACGAATACGTGGCGGTGAAGATCTTCCCCATCCAGGTAAGTCCTCCTCACCTGGACCTGCGCTGGGTTAGCAGCAGAGCGGTGAAGCTAACGGCTGACTCTTCTTCTTCGGGTGCAGGACAAACTCTCCTGGCAGAACGAGTACGAGATCTACAGCGTGTGCGGCATGAAGCACGACAACGTGCTGCAGTTCATCGGCGTGGAGAAGAGGAACAACAACCTGGACCTGGAGCTGTGGCTCATCACCACCTACCACGACAAGGTTCCGCAATCAATCCATCAAGTTTATTTGTACAGCACATCTCACAAATACAAAGTCATAAAAGACACCACGCAGTAAACCAGTAACATTTTATTTATAATGATTCAGAAGCAGCTCTGAACAGGTGGATTTTAGTCTAGATTTAAAGGAACTCGGTGTTTGTTCTAGATTTGCGGAGCATAGAAGCTGAATGCTGCTTCTCAATGTTTGGTTCTTGGGGTGCAGAGCAGACCTTTAAGCAGCAGATCTTTAAGTCGTTGAGTGGTTTATAAACTAACAATAGTATTTTAAAGTCTATTCTCTCAGACTTTGGGTGATGTTCTCTGTCTTCCTGGTTTTAGTCAGAACGCCAGCAGCAGCAATCAATGCGACTCAAGATAAACACATGGATGAGTTTCTCTAGATCCTCCTGTAAATGTTCTTCAGGTGATAGTAACTGTCTTCAGGTGATTGTAACTGTCTTTATGTGATTATGAAGGTTCAGGACAAATTTCAGGCCTGATCTTGAGTTTCCAGCTGAAATAATTCAATCTGTGCGTTGACTCTAGATAATTCCTCTTCAGTTTTGTTTCTGTTCAGCTGGAGAAAGTTATGGTTAAAGGTTAGTAATCGACTCTGTTCTTCCCGCATCTTCTAAAGGGGATCTGCTGGCTCTACGGAGGCTTTTTTGCATCAAAATGGCTGAAAAATGTCCAATTTATTCTCGATGTGGTGGCAGAGCTCCAGCAAAGTTGAAGAATTTCTTTAGAGGCTTTTCTCTGAAGCAGTGGTTGCACAGTTTAGCTACGTCTTCACGCTTGATTTATGCCTTGATATTCGATGCATCCGAGTAGCTTTGTGTGGTGAAGTCTGCATGCAGAGGCTTGCTTTAAATTTCCTGCAAAACTCCCCGAGTTTCAGTCTTCTCATGTAATCACAACGTGGATATTGAAGACGGGATTCAAAGAGAAAATGACTGACTGGTAATTTCAGGGGCAAAAAGTCAAACATGTCAGAAGGAAGAACATAAAGTCCAGGTGATTTTTTTTTTTTACTAAAGCTGAGTTAATCAGTTCATTTGTAGGAGCCATCTGCCCTCTAGTGGTCACTACTTATAACTACACCAGTCTTTAATGAAAATAAATTATTTCTTCTTGTATTTTTGCTCCTATAAAGCCACAGATTTTGTTTGTTTTATCTAAACCTAAAAAAAAATCTCACATTTATTCCCCATTCTGATCTGCATTCATTTATTGGTAAACAGCATTGATGAATATTTTCCTTCTCAATAAATCAATGCAGTGTCATCAGAGCAGATTGCATTTATCTAGTATTTGACTAGATAATAAAATCTAAATTTAGATGGCAGTATAAATAATGGTACCATGTTAAATTTTTTTACAAATAATTTTCTTTTGTGATTTGCTTGTTTTATATTGTATTTTTTATTTAATGTGCATTGTTTTCCCTTAAAGGTCATGGAGACACTTTTTACTCAGTTTAATCTACATTTGTTTTGAGTTTTCCCCCCCCAACTTTATTACATGTATTTATTATATTACATTAGTTTTTTTTTTTTATTTTAATCTTTCCGATTTTGATGTTTGAGCTGAAGTGAAATCTTTATTTCAAACATGTAAAATGTCAAACGAAAAAATTAAATAAATGAGAAAACTAATAAAAAAACAGAACTTTTACATCCAGTTCAAGTCGTAGTAAGAAGCCGAAACCTATTGAAAAACATATTGAGTTTGTTGTAATTTATAACAACAGTTAAAGAAAATGCATCTAAAAAGATTATAATTGCAGAAAAAATATACATATATTTATTTTTATCAAACACTGCAAGGCAGAAGCTGATTCCAGGCTATTTTCTAGCTGAAACTGACCTCTGTCTCCTGAGCCGAGGTGATTTAGTGACCTGAACCTCTCTGTGCGTGTGCAGGGCTCCCTGACCGACTACCTGAAGGCCAACGTCGTGTCCTGGAACGAGCTGTGCCACATTGCCCAGTCGGCGGCCCGTGGCCTGGCCTACCTGCACGAAGACATCCCGGGACACAAAGACGGACACAAGCCGTCCATCGCTCACAGGTAGCAAGAAATAAATCAGTTAAAATAAGCTCAGTAATTTACATTCGAATGATTTATCATCTCTCTATCAAAAACTGGATGATAAAAGTGTTCAATGTGGTGCTTCCAGAGACTTCATAAGTCATTTATTATGGATATTTAAAATCTTTTTCAGATCCGGTGTTAAATGTTTATTATAGTTTAAAGTTTATTGATCTTTGAGAATGTCTTCTTACATTATTCTTCTGTTGCTATTATATTACTCCTTCCACACACTGCCACGTTGCTGAAACCTGAAGTCATTTTGTTTTGTTTTTTCCTTTTAAGGGATATTAAGAGTAAGAATGTTCTGCTGAAGAACAACCTGACTGCCTGCATCGCTGACTTTGGCCTGGCTCTGAAGTTTGAGGCTGGAAAATCAGCAGGAGACACACACGGACAGGTGACGTGAACTCCTCCTGAGGTTTCACCTCTCCTGCTAAATCTTTACTCCTCTGATCATTCTCTTCTCTCCTGCAGGTTGGAACCCGCCGCTACATGGCTCCTGAAGTCCTGGAGGGCGCCATCAACTTCCAGCGCGACTCCTTCCTGCGCATCGACATGTACGCCTTCGGCCTGGTCCTGTGGGAGCTGGCGTCTCGGTGTACCGCCGCAGACGGTGAGGGCGACGCAGCCGCCTTTTCCGCTTCCAGCAGAGGAGCTGGGCTTGACTTGTTTGTGTCTGCAGGCCCTGTGGATGAGTACATGCTGCCGTTCGAGGAGGAGGTGGGCCAGCACCCGTCTCTGGAGGACATGCAGGAAGTGGTCGTCCACAAGAAGCTGCGACCCTGCCTGCGGGACTGCTGGCAGAAACACACGGTGAGCTCCCGACGCCTTCAGTCATTCATTGGTCATTTTATTCTCATTTTAGTAATTATCCATGTTAAAAAACAACATAAATTCAATTAAAAAAGTAAGCGTATAAAAAGTTTAGTGGAAGGAAGAAATGTGGGATAAAATCAGCTTTGAGGAATTTTATGCTATGTTATTAAGTCATCTTACATTATATCATATGTTAAAATGTTACATTAAATTGTTTTATTTTATTATGTTACATTATATAAAATATGTTACATTATATTAAATAAAAGAAAATTCATTCAGTGGAAAATTTTAATTCCCAGTAAGTTTAGTGGAAGGAAGTCTGGGATTAGATGATTATATATTATGTTTTATGGTTTGTTATATTTTGTTATATGTTACAATGTTCCATTATAGTTACATTATGTCATATATGTTATATTGTGTTATATTAGAATTAAATTCTGTGAAAAATGTAAGTACCTAGAAAGTTTAGTGGAAGGAAATGTGTAGTATCAAAAGGTACAACAAGGATAACTTATATTATGTTATATTATATTGTCAACTTCCTAAAATAATGGCCAAAGTCATTTTTTGCCAAAACAGGATTTAGGGGGAAAATGACTTTATTTTAGGAAGGTGAATATCTGTTATATTATGAACCCTGGAGGTGTAGCTGTGACCTTTAACCCCTGCCGCCCCCCAGGGCCTGTCCATGCTGTGTGAAACCATCGAGGACTGCTGGGACCACGAGGCCGAGGCGCGCCTGTCCGCCGGCTGCGTGGAGGAGCGCATCAGCCAGATGCAGCGCCAGGCCCCCGTCATCGGCCCCGAGGAGATCGTCACTGTGGTCACCATGGTGACGAACGTTGACCTCCCGCCCAAGGAGTCCAGCTTATGATCGGCTAGTCGACCCAGAGGGGGAGTGAACGTCCGACCCTGGTTGGTCGACTTCCTGTCCTCCCCCTCTCTCTCTTTTTTTTTTTTTTACGTTTGTCTTCTTCTTCGGTTCCTCACTGCATCGAGTCGAGATCCACCTCATTTTGATACGTGTGCCTGAGGATTTTCTGCTTCTTTTTTCTCCTTCCACCGAGCGGGACGATGACGCTTGAAGGGAAAAAAACAAAACAAAACAAAAGCGACTATAAACCCCCCTGGTTTGATCATGTATTGTTTTTCTATCCACACGCGAGACGAACTCGGAGAAACCTCACTGACTCTCAGCGCATTTTAGTGTTAAAAACTAGAAGAAGAAGAAAAAAAAAAACAAGAAGCTGTTCTTCTTCTGAAACGACGATCGTTCTGCCAACAAAGCAACGGCTTCTGAATGTTTATAGTGTAATGCTGCTGTACATAGTGAATCACGGAGCCAGACCACCTGGTAATCATCTTCACGGGGAGGGGGGTCCATTTCCAAACCATGCGCCTCCTTCAGCCAGCTATACCTCAGTTCAGATGCTCACAGTTTCACCCTTCCTGCTCCCTTTGGTTTCAACTTGTTGCTAGATCAATAAGTAGAGTTGAGAACTGGATATTTTTGTTGTTTTTATTCTTCTTTCAAACAAGCCGCTCAGTATTCGCCAGCTTGCTTCTGATCCGGTTGTTCGGTTTCTCTCTTTGATACACCTCAGGAATCTTTGCTACTCGATTTAGTTTCTCCCATTCAAAACTCCGCTTTTCGCTTCAGACCCGTCGACTTCTGCGAACCTTGTAGACGCAGCCGGTGGAGCCCCTCCCCCCACTTCCTCCTCCTCCATCCTGGTGCCATTTCTTACCTGTCTGTATTAGTTACTCTCGTCGATGTCAGGCCAAACGGATGTACAAGACGTTTTTGAGGGACGTTGAACACTGGTGCCGGCATACCTGCAGTCTCCTCAAGCTTCGGGGCGGTTTCACGGGACGCAGTTTGACGAAAACAGAGTGAAACATGAGGAAACTTCTTCCAGAGGAGAAGGAAAAACCCAAACACATCACTAAATGCAGTTATAGCCATCAGGTTTCCACATAACACAGGTATAAATGTCACTAACTTTGGGCTTTTAACCCTCTGAGTCTTAAGTTTCAAATCTCCACCTGGATATTTTTGCTTATTTTAATTGAACTAATTCTTTAAATGTTGTGTGTGTAAATATATTTGCCCATTTATCCATAACAACTGGAACTTTCAATAGTTATTTTACCAATTTACCGTCTATTAAATGAGGGGTGAAATTACCGTAATAACTCGATATCGGCTGTAAAGCGCAACATCTTTTCAGAAACTGCAAAGTGTCATGAAATTACACATACAGACTAAAAGGGTTAATTATTTATTCAAAAATATCTAAACACACTAAAATTTAAACTATAACATTAATTAAATAGATAACAGTTGGTAAAATGTAGGTATTTTGTGAACTCTTAATATAACTAAAGATCCAAAACATGGGCTTTGGATTGTTGCCTTAATGAAAGAAAAATATATATTTTTATATTCTTGGCCAAATTGCTGCCAGCTGGGGGCCGAACAAAATCATTTCAAGGGCAACAAATGGCCTGTGGGCCACAAATTGGACATCAGTGTCAAAATCTGAAAGAACCTGAGGGTCAAAAAAAATTTATGCAACAATTAATTAAGCATCAAAACTTTAACAAATAAAGTAGTTATATTTATTGTTTAAATTATTCTAGATCCAAAACTAGGTATTGGTTGGGGAAAAACGTATTAATTCTTAGAGATTATATTCTCTTATCTCTCTCGATTCCTATATCTTTGTGTTTGACCCTCAGCATGACAGCACTCCACTGTGCTTTACACTTAGTGAACATTTAAATCTGTTTCTTTTTATCTGAAATCCAAAGTTTGGGTTTTTGACGCCACATCTGAGCAATTTTTCCTTGAATACAGATGAATTTACATCCTTACTAAGATCCTTAAGCTCAAAAGCCCAAAATTAACGACAATTATCCTTATGAGTTTATGCAAACTTCCACTTTAAATTCAGTTAAAATACAGAAACTTGGAGCTTGAGATAAATCTGCGCACGGTTTTCTTGCAACAACAACAACAACACAGCAAACCTGAAGGAAGTCGAAGCCATCATTTTATTTCCACTCTGTAGCACGAGAACAGCGTCTGTTGCTTCCTTTCTGCTGCCGCTGCCGTTTCAAACGCAGCTCTCCTCAAAGGTCAGGGACGAGAAAAAGAAACCTCCAGCAGCCCTTCAATAAGCACTACCTCACTCGCAGGGATTAATTTTGGGGTAGAAGAGTGGCAAACGAACCAAAATCAGGAAGAAATCAAAACGACAATTAAAAGCTTCCATTGGAGCAAGTTGAAGTTGGAAAGAAGTTTCCTCACTTTCACTCACTTAACTCAGAAAATCCCAGAAAATTGTGTCTTCAAATGCAAAAACTCAAGCAATGTTTGAGCCCATTAGGATATTTAGCCGCTGTAAAAACGTATCAGCTTCAACTGCGATCAGGAAACCGACCCCAGCCGATAAACACCATTCAGGGATTCAGTACTATGCTTTTCTAAGTTCTAGCGAGTTTATATGCAACCAGTGCCGCAAACTTTACCCTACACCTCTGTAGGATCTGCTGCAGGAGTGGCTTTCAATACACACACACAAATACCTTGTAGCATTTTAGTTTTGTTTTTTTTTTTAAATCCGTGACCTTGCATATTGATATGTCGTATTTATTTTTTGATTTTTTTTTTTTTCTGGCCTGAGGTTTTGGGGATCAGAGCTCAGGTGCGACTCTCGATAAAGTCACGCGGAGTTGGCACGTTTTGCGGTTGTTTGTCGTCGTCGTTGTCGTTATTACGAGGTTGTGGGTGGGTTCTAATTCAGGAAATATTTTCATTAATTCAAAAAGACAGTAGATATAAACTGTAACATGCTTCTTTCTATTCAGTCTATGGACAAACGACCGAAAATGAATGTTCTACAGACTCCTGGATTCTATATAAATATATATATATAAATATAAATATATATATAAAGTGTGTACTTTGATGGATTGAGCCCGGCCCTGTGTAACTGTAGAGGGCCTAGCATTCGGCTGGTGTCGTGTGATTGTGCCCTGTCCTGTAGAAAATGGTAAAAGCAACACGTTTGGGTATTCATTTATGCACCAAACAACTCAGTTTATTAAATTATATCCAGTTTATGTTCACCAACACTCAACAAAAGCAAAACTTGTTTGCCATTTTGCCAAACAACCGTCGTCTCCCCTCAGGTTTGGTTAAATCTGCCACATGAAGGTGTATGAATGGGTTTCTGAGCATGCAGGCTTTTACAGTTTTCCACAGTGACCTTCTCCAGCCCAGCACCTCACATTGCTGTGCGTATAAACTTCCCGTGAAACATTTGTGTCTTGTTGCCCCACTATTTTAGGCAGTCTAGGATCTGTACAGACATAATTACCCGTTCTTGACTATATACTCTGAGCTGAATCTTTCTAAGTGCGTGTTGAACTTCAGTGTTTCCTCTACATTCACTTTATGTGTGAAAGTTGCCCGTTACTATGGTAAAAAAAAAAAAACAGAGAAAAAATTCTTTAAAAATAGCTCATGTTTGTGAAGCACTTGAATTAAAAGGAAATAATCAACATTAAGCCTGAGGCGTTCCTCAGGGCGGCTGTTTAGTTACCATAACTTTTGTTCTCAAAGAGCCATTGCAATACTTCCTAATGTGAAATTACAATCATCTACCACGAGTATTTCCAGGGATCCTACACAGTAAAACACAACTTGGTGTGGAAAAAGCATTTTTATCCTATTTTATGGTATTTCTGTCATGATGGTAGGGTTGAAATTAGTAGATTAATTCATTGTCTTCTCGACACAATGAGATAATTAAGCACCAATCTTCACGTCTTTTTGTCGGGACATAAGAAAATTAAACATTTTAGCTTAAGTTTTAAAAATGGGATAATAAAACGGAACTGAACAGTTACAAGACAAAAAAGGGTTTGATTTCTGATCGTTTCATCTTTTAAGATGAGGAAAAAAATCTGAAATAATGAAGCTGTCAGTCTGAATATCTCAAAATAATTCAACAATACCGGTTTTAGTAAGAGCTATAGTAATTCATGTAAGCTCCTGTTATCTCAAAAAAGAGAAACCATTAAGAAAATTTGATTAATGTGTTGAGATGATGGAATAAAAACAAGCTCATTTTTTCAAATATTTACTTTAAGATGATAAAAGGAATGGTAATAAAGGACTCCATATCAACATAATAAAATAAATTCTTATTTATCTCAATCATACCACCTTAACTTTTTATGCTTAATTGGTAAACTTGTGCTGTGTAGGAGCCCTGCTTCATCCCGCATTGATCTCCTGTTTCTCCCCCAACTGTTGGTAAGGACTTTAGAGGAAACATTGAACCTCGGTGACTAGAGAAACACAAACACTACGGCTGTTTTTCACCCCACATTTCTCCAGACTCTGAAGTGGCAGCGCTGATCTGAGATCTGCTGGAACTGTCTCTAATGATGGCGACGGAGGGTTTCTGAAGCTCAAACCAATGAGCAAATTGATTTTTGTTTAGTTTTTTTTTTTTTTTTTTTTTTACTGTGACTGTAAATTTCATGTTGCAAAAATAATGTGAAGATAGAAAGCTATCTGGATTGTTAAGAAGAAGCAGAGAAAAGTATTAGAGCAGCGTAGAAACCCTGGAAACATCAGAGAGAAGACGACTGATCCCCGATCAGCGCTGTGGCTCTCCGCCGACGTTAACATGGTTTTTATCAGCTGAAGTGATCCACGTGATGTAAATAAATGTGTTTTTAGATTGTGAACGCTCACTCTCGTCTTTATTGTGTCTCAGATTGATTTGTTTGAAAACTGCAGTATCGTTTCAGGAGGAATTATCACTGAAATTTACTTTTTCAGGAATAGTTGATTTTTCCTGCATGTTTTGACAGATTTTAAACCTATAATTCAGACAAAACCCTGTCATCTTTTCAAAGGAGTTATTTTGGGTGCTTTTTTGTATGAAAATCCTTAATTTTTTTTTTTTTTTATTGCTGCTGCATAATCTCACACTGAAACATTTCAAAATACTTCCATTAATCACTGCATGAGTTTGCCACCACCATATTTGTCAAGCTTATCCACCAAGTTAGAAATGTAGAAAACTCATCGGACCAGAGATCTTCCCTCCACAGAACTTTCTTGCTGACGTTTTCCTTGGTATAAATAGCCTGCGATTTTTGGACCTTTTGTATTACAATAAACAGCTAAAGTTTTAAATATTTAAGCAGTTTTTTCATGTAATAAATATTTGACAACATAATCACATGGAAAAATATTGGCATTGCTTCAGATCTATTTGTAATTAAGTTGATCACACAGGTTATTATTTGGAGGCCATTGCAGATTTGTTCTAAACTGTTGCAGTAAATGTATTTGCACATAAACGCTTCAAGTGGCAGCAGAGAGGACCTTCAAAGCCAAATTCAGATCCTAAATTCAGTAAAAAAAAAAAAACAGATACGATGAAAGTAGCATTTATTTTCTTTAATAATTTATTGTGAATATTTGAAACTAAATGTTGGGTTTATTTTAACAAACGTCTAGAGTCTAGGCGAACGCCGACGTGGCCCACTGCTTGACATCCGTGGGACACTGAGGGTACTTCTGCATCGCCTCCATGATCTGACTGTGGTCCAGCATCAGCCTCATCAGCTGAAACTCCCTCTGGGTTTTATCCGAGGCGCCGTCGGCAGGTTGGATCAGCTCCAGCTGCTGCAGATGCTCGAAGGCCTGCGGTGGGGGGGAGACGTAACTATGACAACGAGGTCTACCTGGGAAGCTTGGTTGGTAAATCAGATGGAAACATACCTTCATTATGACTGGCTGCTCAAAGTTATACATGGAGTTGGACTTCCTCTGCAGGAACTTCTTAAACTCTAAATGCATAGAGTGCAAGTTATTAACTGCTTTTCTCAAGGTCACTTCAAAATGTGTTTGCCTGAGCTTTAGGTTCTGGTCTCCAGAAATCAGGAATTCGTGTTTTTATTTCGCAGAATGAATATTTTATCTACAATGATCAACTGTTGACATGTTTAGTCTATCTTGTCTAAATGTATAAACAAAAAATATAATTAGATTTGTTATTTGGAGTCTAAAGTGACATAAGTGACGTTACTCAAACTCTAAATCTGATTGGTTGATCAGCCCCAAGTGACGTCTCCTCCCTCTAGAAACACATTTTTCATTAAGCTCACATTTCTGTTTTTAAAAATAGTTATATATATATATATATATTCTAATTTTAAAATGTCATGTTTTCATTAAGTGTAAAATATTATAAAGGCTTCCCATGTTTCCATAATGGTTTTCACTGTGATTTTCTTAAGTCCTAAAGCATTAGAGACGACTTAGCAACCCAGATTGATTTGTCAATGAGTTTGTTTCTCATCTGTTAGCGATTCAGGGAATGATGTGTTGCTTTTTCAGATCTTTTATCTCATATTTTTCCTACTTTGTGTCACCATAAGAGTTCCTACATTTTCACAGCACTGAATATTTAAACAGTTACAGTGTTTTTTCCCCGTTTATGCTCATGTTGGTGTGAAACTTGAAGCTGAATTATTCTGCAGAAAACTGAACTTATAGTGACTTTCTTCATCTTTGCATTCACGTCTCCAGGCCTACCGTTGTGAACCATCTGCAGATTGAACGGCTCTCCTTCATAGACGTCGTTGAGGTGCTTCATGGCAATAATCAGGCACAGCTCCAAGATCGATAAACCTACCAGAGAAGAAGAAAGTCTCGGGTTTAATTCAGGTGTGAGACTCGGGACGGGACTCAGGTGAACTGTTTTACCGTGGAGCATGTTTGCGTTGGCGTCAGCGAGACAGAAGCGACTGGCGTCCAGGAGATCCGCCGGCGTGATGGACGGCCTGGCCACCGAGACTCGACTCAAACACAACATCTGAAAGGAATAAGTTTCCTTCTTTTGGAGCAGCAGGACATTGAATAATTCTGAAAAATCTTTCACATGTGGATAAAACCTAGAGCTGGGTTTTTGAGAAAATGCTATCCATTGAAAAAATTTAAATGGTGGCCATGGTCATCGAGGAAATTTGATTTTTGCTCTAAATTATCCAATATTTATCCATGATGGAGACTTTTAGTGCAAAATCATTAACTGGATTTACAGAAATAATATTTACTAATAGTTTTTTGAATTTACAATACAATTGTGCATTAGAATCATCGTAGATAGAAAAAAAAAAAAATCCGCCTCAAAAAAAAAAAAAAAACTCAGACATTTCTGAGCTCCAAAAGTTTAAAATTTGTGAGAAAAAAAAATCTAGAAAAAATACGTGCACATTTTCTGAGCTCATAAAATCCAAAATATTTACCTTTTGGAAATTTTCCAGAAGTTTTCTCTAGAAAATCTTTTAACCTAAAAATTCCTGATTTTCTAGCAGAAATGTAAATTTTTCTACCTACTATGTCGTTGTAGATGAATATTTTTGGTGTGAAATCATAGCCTATATACTTTCAACCATAGACATCATTTGTATTTTCTTGATCTTGTGTTTCTTTTTTGTGGCTCATATTTTTCAAAATGTAGAATATATGTTTGCACCAATATCTGCAGTACTTATTGCCAGTAACAAAAATCAGTGGAAGCTAACTCTAAACCACTAGACAGGTTAAAAGATTAGTAAAAACTATCGATAAACCACTAAAAAGATTTTGAAAAAATAGTGGAAGTTAACACCGGAATTTTAGCAGAAGCTAACACTAACCAACAAGACGACAAATACAAACATTTCATGGTTGTATCCACACTTGGAAGATTTTTACAGTATTTTTTACAGTAATGTGCTGCTTTATTTATCTCACCAGCAGCGTGTGCAGGGAGCGGAAGTCCGTACTGGAGTTGAAATATCTCTGCAGAACCTCTTCAGCTGATTTGTCTTCACAGAGAGTCTGCAGGAGAAGAAGCTAAGATCAAGAAATCCTGTTTCCGTTTCAGGACTTACTGACTCACCGTCACGCCGGCGTTCCACTCCTGAGCGAACTTTCCATCCGGGAAGTCGTCCGGCAGGCTGAGCTGATCTCGGATCCGCTCCAGGTACTGAGGGAACGTCAGCTTGCTCAGCAGGTGCATCTGACGGTGGGAAAACCGAGACTTCACCCGCTTCTCCAACAACTCCAACACATCCTGGGAGAAAGAACCCAGAGAGACGTCATAATCCATTTTATTTATGGTTTTGGTTGCGTGAGATTTTATATTTCCGTTTGATTTATTGTTTTATTTTTATTTAGAATATTTAAAATGTCTTCCAGCTGCAGCGTGGCATATTCTGTACAAAATTAAAGTTTGCCATTATGAAAATGATCTGAAAATGACAATATTATTGTGCATCACAATCATTTCTGGGACAATTTATTGTATAAAAACATTTGTTATTGTGACAGGCTTCGTCACATTTGTCATATTCTAGGCATTTCAAAATAAGTGAATAAAATGAGAAGAAATTGAATTGTGTGGAAATCTGGTGGTTTTTTTGTGCCGTTACAGCGCCACCAATTGGCCCAGCACCATTTTCTGTGGCAATGCATCCTGTTTTAATCATTTACAAAAATGTGCCTTAGAAATTATATCTAGTCAAAAGTGCTAGGTAAAGTTTGACCTTTAACCTCAGTAATGCATGAATGCATGACCCACCAGCCTGCAGGTGAGGCCGACTACCGCGACAGGCGCCTGGGCAGACTGGGAAACATCAAACAGGTTGTAGAGCAAAGTCTGGTTCTTGTGCTGGGCGAACAGGTCGAACTCGTCCAGGACGAACAGCACCGGACGGCTGCTGCTGCGATCGCCTTTCTTCAACGCATCCAGCAGGAAAGTCAAGTTCTCCGCAAAACTTCCCTGAAGTCGGACAGAAATCTGGTTTTGAAGCAGTTTTCTTGCAGAACCTCCTACTAAAGCCTGCCGTTACTCACAAACACTTTATCGCCAACAACGTTTTCCAGCTGGAGCTGCCTTGTTATTTCTTTCAGAGCTATTCTGTCGTCCGTCTGCAGGAGGCCTGAAAACGGATGAAAGGATGCATGAGAACCGCTCCTGTTCGAGATCGTATCGTGAAGCAGGTGGAGCTTACCGTTGAGGTGAACCTGCAGGAGGTTTTTCTGCACCTCTGTTTCCTGTGACAGTTCCCTCAGGACGCTCTTCAGCAGCTGCAGACACAGAAACAGACGTCACGCCTCGGGATACGACAATTTTCCAACGCTAACCCGATGGAGGCTCACCATGGTTTTCCCCGCTCCTCTAGGGCCGACGATTAGCACAGAGTTGCTCTCCCCGTGGACCGCCGTTCGCTTCAGCAGCTCCGCCAGGTGTCTGCAGGTAAACATTCAACATTATTCCATTTCTATACTGTACATTTTGTTTTACTAGGACACTTTTGTGAGCTAACCTGGGTGACCTTATTCCAAAACCAGGGATAAATTCACCTACTTGTGTTGAGCCTCCACTCCCTCTGGTTTAACAGGAAGCTGCTGATGGCAAAATCTCTTCCTTAAAATCTGATGAACCTGAAAATAAAACGCACATAAATACAAATTTATAACGTAATCAACATAAACAAAATAAGGGGAAAAGTTCTTCATTTCAAACCTGACTGATGCATTCTCCAATAGGTAGATGAGCATCTTTAGCTTTTCTTTTACTCATGATGATGGGAAAAACCTGTAAAGAATAAGGTTTAATATTTTAACTAATGCGCATTCTACACTTTAAATAAAAAAAACATGTATTTATGTTGATAAATTGAAAGCAAAAAGTCGGCATTGAATAAATCCCTTAAAAAAGATCCGCCAGTAGTTATTACTTGTTTTATTATCGATTACGTCTTTAGTATACTCTACAGAAGGCCTAGCAGGGTGGTTTGTTAGCCGAATTGTAAAGAGAGCATCACTTTTAAAGAATATTTTCCAACCATTACCTGAAGCCACTTAAAAAACTGACAGAAACGATAAGATTTCTAAAACAGCTCAATTGAAAACAAGAGTTTGGTGTAACGTTCATTCCACTTCCTCCCCCCCACTAATTAATCAGCCCGGAGCTGAGAAATTCTGAGATAAAGAACCTTTAATTATATATTTAATAGAGAATTAATTAGTATAAGAATCTGCACAGACAGTAGCTGGACAAGAGAAGTTTCCTACCTGGACGTGTTATGGTGAAAATGCTTCTCTGTATTCGCGGGAATGGAGCGCTGTCACTGATTACCACTTCCTGCTTATGATTGTAGCTCACTTCTGATTGGCTGAGACAGGCAGCCGGCCGGAAAGTGGCACAAAGTAGTTAAACGAAATAAAATAACAACAACAACAACAAAAAAGATACAACAAACACATTTAACATAAACTCACAACTAAATACAATTATTTTTCAAAAATAAAAATAGTAATAATACAACAATAACATCAGCGCTAGAGTTAAAGTTTAAACACAGAGATGTCTAAATGTCGCCCTCTAGGGGCAAAGAAAATTATAACGCAGGCGTTTTTGTTTACTTTTATAGTCCGGTTTTTTCCTTTAAAAATCAACATTTGAATATATTATATTTATATTTCACAGCTTTAAAATTTATTAAAAAGTCGCTGTCATTATTTATGTGTCATTGCTCATTCAAAACATTTATTGTTATTTTCTGGGGTCATGTTCGTTGTGTCCAAATTACATTACTGAATTGATTCCTATATTTATTTCCTTAAACAGTTTTTTTCAGGGTTTGTATTTTTTATTTAATAGTCAATGTTTTGTGTCTTTGTAATAAAATTTCTCATTTTAATATTTTTATGTATTTTGTAAAGCACTAAGAAATAAAGGATGAAACATGAAAAAATATGTATTGCTAACCATTATAATTTACAGCTAAATTAAAAAATAAAAGTTATATTAAACAGTGTAATAAAAGGTGACAGTTATTTTTATTTTATTTTTCTAATAGTATGAAATTTTGGGGATGTAAAAAAAAAGAATATTATAACATCATTGTTATTAAAATGACCTTATCACTCTTAACTATTAAGTGTGTCTATTGAATCTATGCAGAACATGGAAAATATGTTTTCTTTATTGTTGACAATCTTATAAAAATATTCACATTATATTTATAAGTTATTGTTTTTATTAAAATGTAAGAATCTGAGATTCCTCTCACTTTGATCAAACTGGTTCAGATTTTCACTCGTCCTCAGTAAAGATAAAGCTCTGGTTATGCTGTGGCTTTAAGTTGATGGATGAAATAAGCAGAATAAACTAGCAGGTATCTCAGAAATCGCCTGCTTCACTGAGCGCCTGTTTATTCTGTCACATTATGGTAAAATACGACGTTCTGCTGACATACTTAGCTTCCTGTTTGCCCTTATATAAACACATGAAGAGCTTTTTTAAAACCGTGGCCGAACTCGTTTATGGTTTCCTCAGGTTTGACCTTCAGAGCTGCAGCCTCTTCACAGCCGAAGGCCTCATTTTCAAGCTTTCATGGGTTTTATTGATCCTGTTTGAGTGTCTGTTTTGGGTGCAGTGTCAGTTTTTTAGATTTGCGCATTTATACTGGACTCTTATTTACAATTTAGCTGCAGATAATGAGCAACACTGAAACTCAGGATAATAAAAGCATTTTGTGAAATAAATCAAATAATTAATGACTCATTCTGTGGGATTTTTTAGGGTAATTTTGTTATTTTCTCTTTTTATTCTGTTTAAATAAATGCATGTTGATTTGTTTATTATTATTATTATTATTATTATTATTATTATTATTATTATTATTATTATTTTGTCAGATTAGAGGTCCTATAGAATGCAACTGTTTGTCCAAATTTTTTTCTTTTTCTAAAATCAAACATTTTCTGACTTGTGTTTTCTGATTGTGCGTGTCTTTCTGAAAATATTTTTTGTTAGTATGTCTAAATTTTGATTCCTTTGCTATTTTTTCTCAGGTTTTACATTTTGTATTTGTTTTTAATTATTAAATTTGGATTGAGTTGTCAAACCTTCACGCTTTATTAATGTTTAAATTATTTTTTGCATCATTATTATCTTAAAATAATGATTTACAAGTTTTGCTTTAGTGTTTTTTCTCATTTTTCAAAAGATTTAGTTGTTTTCCCATCATTTTTTATACTTTAATTCTGTGATGGCCGCTTAAAGGCAAGTGTTTGCCAAATAGTATTGTTTTGTGTAACATCTTTGCATCTTCTTTGCTTTTATATTTAATAATGTTTCCAAAATGTCTCATTTAATGAAATGTTTTTGTATTTTTGAATTTTGTTGTCAAATATCAATGATTATGAAAGGCTCAGTTATTATTTGAAATAATCTGTCTTAAAAAATAAAATAGTAATTTTGCCTTTGTATTTTAAATGCTCTAAATTGATCTTTAATTTGCATGTTCATGTTCTAAAATTTTCATTTCTCCATTTTGAAAGTGGTGATTTGTGTAACTTCTCATATTCATACATGATATCTGTACTTTTTTGCTTTTGTCTTGCAAAAGTTGCTATTGTTTTCTCTGTTAATTTTGAGCTATGCCGATATTTTGGTATTTCTGAGTGCAATGACACGCTGTGGATTGTGTATTTTTACGGGTTTCATGTCTGTGACTCATCCCAGCCACTCCTCCAGCTGTTTTATCCCTAACTTTGCAGCTTTCACCCCGCACATCTCATGCATGCCATTCAGCGCTCCGGAGTAAAACGTGCATCACCTCTCTCCCATCTGCTGGCAGCCCGTGCCGGCGCATGCGCAGCGCGGCTCTCCATCATCTCCAGTATTCCAGTGTAGGAGCAGCAGCAGCAGCAGAGAACTAATGGGTAGGCTTCTTATTCTTATTTTTCTCCTCATCTGAAGCGCCTCCTCGCTCCTTTCTGTCACTCTTTCAGCGGAGGGATGCACTAGCCGGGGTGTCCGGGTAAGAAGGGTCGGTTTTCGGCCTGCTTTGCCGCAGACAGGAGCGTTACAGAGCCTGAAAAGCGTCTCTCTCTTCATCTGCAAACGCAACGGGTTAGCACGGCTGTTAGCCAGCAGGCTAAGCTAGCCGTGCTAACTCGGCCTGGCCCTGGCCTCTCCTTGCCCCCATTCGGCTCGAAACCTAACTGGGGCCTTTCTAAAATATTTCCACCTCGATATTTTGTAAATCGGAACCCGGGCTGCGGGTGCTGGACTTGCCCGAACCCGGTTCCGGTTCGCAGAATAAAAAGCCAACGGTTGTTAGCTTGAGCTGGGCTCTCCGTCTAGTGCATTTTCCTTACAACAAGCTAGCAGGCTAACGGCTAGCTCAGTGTTGGCTCCAGAGCATCAGAGAGCCCTCTGACTGGTCCCAGTCCTCCTCTCTGACACCGAACCGGGTTCGGCGAGGCCGAACAGCCGCTAAAGCAGCGCCATAAAGCAGGTTTCCGCTGTTCAGCCCAAGTCAACAGGCTAATTATCTCACCTTTAGGCTTGTTTTGATGATGTCCAACCGTCTGTCAGGTCCAGATTTTAGGGGGAACTGCTGTCTTTTAGCCAACTGTTAAAGCTGTCAGGGTTGCCTTTAATTTAACGTGTCACTGAGCCAGCGTGGGTTGAATAAATGATCATAAATACTGGATATAATCTACACATTTCTGTTATTGTAAGGTCTTGAGGATCTCCCTATGAAACCTGGAAAATCATATAATTACCCTCTAATTAACATGAAATGGGCAATTTGTATTCCTACTAGGTTTGTTTTTCTTTTTTTAAAATAAAATATTTGTGAAAACAAATAATTTAATGTTGGAGAATTTTAAGAAATCTTTAAATGATCCCAAATCTTTGATTTCCATGATGTGGTGAAAGCAAAATTCACATGTTGTTTAATTAGCATTAAAACTTGTAAAATGTTGTAACCAAAACATTTTTGATTTATGGATTTTAGTGAAATTGCACTTGTTTTAACCCTTAAAACATACATCATTTTAGATGCATTTCACACTATA
Organism: Poecilia reticulata; assembly: GCF_904066995.2. Classification (NCBI taxonomy): domain Eukaryota; kingdom Metazoa; phylum Chordata; class Actinopteri; order Cyprinodontiformes; family Poeciliidae; genus Poecilia; species Poecilia reticulata. The sequence goes on along the minus strand of NC_088831.1, from coordinate 12,572,851 downwards.
AGGGAAGTAGAATTTGAAATGATTTCTATTTGTCTGATATTTCAGGGATCGGAGGATTAAAATAAAGAACAATAAAAGAAATGGAGTGGTTAGTCATCTGTTAATGTGTTGGTAATCGCGGATTTGTATATTTATGAGCGTAATATTAGTCTATTTGTGGATTTTTACGTAAAGCGCTTCTAAAATATTCAAAAGAAAATGCAGATTAGCAAATATAGTTGTAATGCTACTTGACGTGCTGGTCATTGAAAAGCAACCAATCCAGGAGCACCATTTATTTTCCTTGGCCCTGATTGGCTGAACCGTGCAGCGGAGATGAGGAAGACTGTAGATATTGGCTTCTTCTGAATTTAAGCGCATTGACGTTTTATTTTCCATTCAGTTGTTTTTTAAACCCCATTTAATTCTTAATATAAAATAAATAAGATTATTCTCTTAAGACAACAACAAGGATTTGATTTATTTCTACCGATTTCCAATTTCTTTGCATTCCAGACAATGTTAGTCTCATTTAAGAATCTCTTCTGCATTTGAACCAAAAACTGTGTTGATTTTTGAAATTCTGTACATTTTGATGTAAATAAAGCACCGTTAGCCTGACGTTAAGTCCAGCATGTTTTTAAAAGTATATTCTGGATATGCATAAATCATCAGAAATTCCCAGAACCTCACTTTGGTGTCGCAAGTTAAATCTGCATTTAAAGGATGTTGCAGCTTAATGGGAGTACAAATCTGCAGCCGCAGACTCGCTGACAGGAGAAGACCTGCTTAAGTTAAAGGTATTTTTCTCTCTGTGAAGCTTTGGATTAATTTACTGTGTATTCAGCATAAAACAAATGGTATCATCTGATAGAGAAATTCAAATTCCTTCCAGGTGATACTGATATCATGTGCATAGTTGCAGAATCTTAAAGTTTCTTCTAAATTCTGGAGTAATTTATTTAAAGTACGTAAAAATGAAGATGCTAAACAAAAGTGGCTGTCTTTGTCGAAAGTGCTAAAAATAGACGGTTGCTCTGCAAAAACATAATTTTAAAATGCAGTTGACAATTTTAGGGATAAATATTGAAAAGAAATATTTGTAAACATTATGTTCTGTTTTAACAGTGAAAATCTGTGATTTTGTGTAGCAAATTTGACTTCTTGTCTGAATAAAGGTCACTACGCAACTTTACATACTTTAATATGGAACAGAAATAAAATAACTTTTCAATAATACAAAATCATCTGTGTTGGTTGAAAAGCAAAAAGCCACGGCATCTTAGAAAATGCAATTTTGTGCCAATATGTCCGGTAATTTATGTTAAAATCATTGAACAGGAAATCTTTGTGCCTTCTGTCTTTATAGCAGTTCTAATGTTGGTTAATTAACTTGTAATATTCCTTTAAATAAGGGAAAAAAATGTTGTTTTTATGCATTTTAAAATATCAGCCAAATATTCTGCTTAAAAACAAAAATGTTTTTAAATGCCTCAGAAAAGAGGCAACATAATTTCTGTTGCCTCTTTTCTGGGAAACATAATTTCTGTTTCCCTTGCTAAGGGAAACAGAAATTATGGTAAGCAAATAAAAGTTACTCTGAAATTAAGATGAAACTGGCATAATAAATGAGCAATACTGTTATAGATTAAAAAAAAATTTCTACTAAAATGTCGCTCTAAAAGATAAAAAAACGTCCATCCACACATCTGCTGTCCACAAAACTGTTTTAGATGTTCACTTATAAGAGTCTCACATAAACCATCAAAATCAAGATTTATATCAATAAACAAAACATTCAACATCACCATTTCTTTTTTATTTTATTAATGGATTAAAATAACCGTACATTGATCAGTTTGCCTCAGTCTGGTGCATTTTTATCCATCTGTTTGTTTTACTCTGATCTGTTTAGCACTATTAGCAGCTGAAAGGTGGGACAATTTGCCATAAAGTTTAGACGTCCTGTGATTTAAAACTTCTTTATTCTAATTAATTAATTAGACATAAACACAGTGATGCTTTAAAGCATCACTGATTGGTCAGACATCCCAAATCCTATCAGATCAGTCTCTGTCTGATTTTATTTCTACATTTCCATAAACTGCTGCCCTTAATGGACCACAGATCCAGTTACTCTGCCATATTTAGCCGAGCTTCTCTCTTATTTGATCTGATTTCTGACCTGAAACGTTTATTTTTCAGAGTCTTGTTGTTTTTTTTCCTCAGTAGCCTAGCTATAGACAAATGAAAGTTAGCGTTCTGAATAGAGGAGCAGCTCATAGAGTAAGAAGGACATTTTTATTTCTTTTTTGGATCGCTTTCATATTTAGTAACATCACCTTGTTTGTTTTCCTTGTTATTAACTGATGGGATCAAATGATTTTAAAAGATGTGTTTACTAAGTAGTATGTACGTTAAATCTAACCTTAGCTGAATTCTTCAGCTTCTGAAATATATGCATGGTTTCACTTTGGTCTCAGCCTCCACTAATTACTTAAATTAGCACCACCTTTCTCCTTCGTTCCATCTCTGTCTCTTAAAACCAAAAAGATGGAGCGAAGAAAAGCCGCAACAGAACTTTCTTCTTCAGTATTTTGCATCTTAAAATGAATGTTGGGAGCTGAGAAATCTGGAAAGTAGAGTTTGAGGAGAGAAAAAAATCAGTAAGAATCGTGGTTTTTATTTGTAAAGATTTAGAATCGATTGGTCAGAAGTTTGTGGCCATTTTATGCAGAAATGATTCAACTACAACAAAACTTGCTAAGCCTGGTGCTTGGGTGTCATTCATCCAGCTGCCCGCCGTGTTTTTGAGTTAAAAAATGTTTAAAGTTGACAGGAAATTTGGAAAATATCACTTGATAATTATGTCTTATAAAAAGATTGGAAGATTAATACCTGAACGTCAACTATAAAATCTGAAAAAATGCAAACATTTTAAAAAGACTTTACTTGTGGCGGCACAAGTAAAGCCTGGTGGCCCGCCAGGCTTATATCTTGGGGCAACCCCTGAACTGGTCCAGTTCCACTGTCATGAATGACGTGCATTTGTACGCTTTTTCATTAAATAATTACAAATGGTTAAAAACTCCTGGTTGGAATAGAACTAACTCCATTTACACATGGATTTGATATCTAAAATTTAAGAAATTTGACACATTAATGTCTCCATTTGTCCGTAGATCATGAGAATCATTTTCAAACCTAGTAGAAACCTTATAATTGGCTGATAATCAGTTGATTAGGAACACAGTGCCAGGACGGAAAGTCAACAGCATCGATGAGGCAGCGGTTGCTGCTCATCGGTCTGGTAGAGGTCACTTTGCTCTGACGTCTCATTTTGATATTCTTAGCGTTTTGCTGCCTGTGAGGCCATTTTGATGCAAACAGTTGTTTTTCCTGTTTTTCACCGTGATGCATTTTGGTTGTTTGCTCTCTCTTCCTCCTGTGGGTAATATCACAGAGCTTAAAATCTGACGTCTCTCCATTATAAATCACTGATGCAGCCTTTAGAGCCCCCAGCAGCAGATGAATCACACTTCTTGTCTCTCAAGTGCTACCTTCATTGCCTCTGCGTCCATGTTGTGTGCATCAGGTAGCTTCAGCCGGGCTGCGGTTTCAGAGCGTTGATGCTCGGTGAAAACGGGAGCAGCTTCCCCACCTGCATCACAGGATCACAGCGGTTAGAAAAGCTTCAGATGTCACTATCTGGGGAAAAAAAGCTCAATTATGTGTGAACCTCTGCTGCTCTCTGGCTGGTTTAGTCCTGAGTCACTCTCTGCTGGGGACAGTGCAGGTAAAACTGGCCACAGCGAGGGAGTCACTTCCTGTTTCACTTCCCAGATTATCAGTGTTGGACATGGAGTCTTTGGAAAATGATCTGTTGTTCCAGACTTTATTCCTTTTCCTATTATTTTATTCCCAATTTCCTTAAATCTGCCCTTTGTCTTCACTCTTCTTCTATTCCTTCCTAATTTCCTTCCTTCCTTCATTACTTATTTCATTCGTTCCTTCTCTTTTCAACCTTATGTTGTTCATTTTCACTCCTTTATACCTAATTTTCTTTCCTCATTTCTTTGTTCTTTCCTTCCTTCCCTTTTCACCCTTATTTTATTCTTTATTTCCTTCCTTACTTCTCACTCTTATCAAGTTTTCTTTCCTTTTCACTTTTCTTTTATTCTGTATTGTCTCATTCATCTTCACTTTTATTTCTAATTTCTTTCCTTCATTCCTTCCTTTTTCACTCTTATTTTATTCCTTATTTCCTTTCTTCTGTTATTCCATCATTGTTCCTTTCCTTCCATCGTTCATTCCTTCCTTCTTTTTTCTGTTGTCTCCTGTCCATTCTTTCGTTCTCCCCTCCCTTCCTTGTGTCCTACCTCCTCCTCCTTTCCTTCCTTCAGGCTAAATCCTCCTCGCTCTCTGCTGTAAACTCCCAGTGAACTTCCATCTTTGTGTTTTAAAATCTGCTCTGGGAAGTTGTGTGGATGTTCAGGTCCTGCTAAAAGCCTCAGTGTTTTAATCTGACATGTTGCAGGTTTAGGCATAACTGGAGTTTCTCCCGTTTGCATGGAAGCAGAGTTAGCAGAGAGCTGCTTTGCCTGAGGTAAAGATAACACCTGCTGAGACGCTTTGTGTAATTTCTAATCAAAATGTCTTCGGTTTACATCCGTTTTCTTCCTTTTCTTTTCTGATGCAACCCAATAAAAAAGCCGATAACCGAAACATTTGTCAGACATCTTCGCGCTGCACTAGGCTCTCGTTGGAGAGGTAATTTCTTCTCAATAGAAATGATGTGCTTTTTGTTATGTCTGTCTTTGCCAAACATGGAGCTCTGGGAAATTAGATTTTAATGATGTGGCCGTTTCACTTATACGATTCCACAGCCGTCTCCTGAGATGATTGCTGCAGCGCTCTGCCTGATAAACAGCTGCCCCTTTCCCCGTGCTCACCTCCCTGCCTCTGTGGGAACATCTCCGGGTTTGTTTCAGCAGCTAAAGGCCTGTTGTGAGTCAGCAGCACCACCAGCTGAGAGGAGACTCTGCTTGCAGCTCCGCTTGGCGAGCGGCGAAAACGTGTGATTAATTGAAGGTCTTAGATGCACCGATCAGTCGCTCTGATCAGTGACTAGGGAGGGGAATCGAGAACCGGTTCTTGTACAGAATCGGTTCTCAATAGTTCAATTACTTGCTTAACCGCTTATCGGTTCACGCTCTGTGTTTTCCTTTAGAAAATATCCAAGATGGCGTATGGGCAAAATATGATTTTATCAGCCGATTTATCAGCAACGATTTCCTTAATTTTAGGAGATTGGTGATACTTGCATGTGAAAGCAATTTCATATATCTCAGCAAATTCACCGTTCTTTGTCTAATTACTCAGTTATGAACCAAAAGAAAAATAATACTGAATTGGCGCAAGTTGATTCCGTTTCTTATGCCCATGTTTTATCTAAGGCGGCAACTAACCATTATTTTAGTAATCGATTATTGTGACATTGAATATGGTAAATTGGCAATTTCAATTTATTGCTGAAACAATCAGATTATATGTGTATTGAAATTATCAACTAATTTAGTAATGGATCTTTAACTGGAGTAAAAAGACTTGATAAAGGCCACTTACCAATTTTTTTTATTAACTGATCAATAGCTAAAGCTAAAATAGTTGGCAATTACTTCAGTGAACAATTAGTCACGATTAATCTGATTAACCCCACTTTTTAAATGGTAACAGTGTGATTTAACATCATGTCAGCTGTTTGTAGAACGTTGTGAACTGTTCAAAGCTAATTTAGTTTTACTGTTTGGTTTTCACAGTACCTCAGATTGATGAGGAACTGGACTGTTTTTAGGTTTTGACTCTTAACTGTCCGTCTTCTCCTCCTCTCAGGAGTCATGGGGAAACCACTACCCAATTGTGATTGGGAACCAAAATCCTGAAAAGATCTCTGATGGTGTTTTTCCTGGGAAATTGACAAGTGTTGAGAAGTAAAAAATAGAAGACTTTTCTTTGGAAGAACTCTGCAGTCCCGATCCTCGCCCCCTCCCTTCTAGCCAATCGGATGGCTCCGAATGACAGGATACAGTAATGGATGTGGTCACACCGTTCAGCGCTGTAGCCAGAATGCAGCTCAGAGGGTAGGGTCAGCTGTGAGCCCGCCTCACCCTACCCTCCCACCACCCCATTAGCTCCGCCAGAGAGCCGACCCCCGCGTCCAGGCAGCAACCCTTCTCTTCCACCCTCCCAACACTGACCCCTCCACCACGGCTTTGGAAGACGGAACATGACGCTGGTTCATGTCTGATACGTACACCTCTGAGGCGTCGAGCGTAAAACCAGTGGAGCAATGAATGGCGGAAAGGACTGTGAGGCGGGAGAGGAGAGGCAGGCCGTCCCTGTCCAGGTCCCCATTGGCTGGCAGCGCAAGGCGGAGCACTGCGGAGGCGTCTTGTATGTGAGGTAAGAACATGTCCAGAAAGGTGGCGTGTCTTACATGCTGTTGGTGTCCTGTTTCCTGTTTGAAGAACAATCTGGTCACTCAGGTCAGCTTCAGGGTTCAAAGTTGAACTCCACCAAAGAAGTCCCAGAGCTAAACCAGATGTAGTTCTTTAAAAACACAGCATCCATCCAGCCAACCATCCAATCATTGGTCTATCATCTACCCAACCATTCGTCTATCTATTGGTCTGGCATTCAACCATCCATCCATCCACTCATTGGTGTATCAATGGTTGGATGAATGGATTCAAGCATTGGTTTACAGTATATCCATCCAACTAATGGTCTTTCACTCATCCAACCAACCATCCAACCATTGGTCTTTCGCTCATCCAACCATTGATGTCATCCATCCATACAGACAGACAGACAGACAGACAGACAGACAGACAGACAGACATTGACTGAAGAGTCTTCATGAACTTTGGTATTTATGCTGAAGATCGTGTCAATTACGGAATCCAGACGATTTTTGAGAAGTGTTAATATAACGATTAGTCCCAACTCATTTATAAGTTATTATTGTCTCTTGATCTGCAAAAAATCCTGTGTTTGAAGTGAAACTATAATTTCTACCATTTGCATCTTTCAAATTCTTGAGCATCAGAAACTACAGCGTCCTGAGTGAAGTATCTTACAGTCTTGATTAGCGCTGTTGCTTATAGGAGATTACTTTTAATAGAAAAGATGTAAACAGGAGGTTTGAGGGTCGGTGGTGTGAATCAGAAAGCCCCTAGCAGGTGTGTTTACTGTCTACACACGGTCAGAGCTGCGATGATTGATCGGCTCTGCAGGAAACAGACACAAACACAGCGACGTTTAGATGCTGCTGCTCCCTGCGTTGAGACACGCATGTCCCTCTGACGCTGCAGTGTGTCTGAAATCTCCCCAATATATTGCCCTTATCGGACGCTGAACGACTTATTGATGCAGAAGAACTGCAACCTACATGTTTGCATAAATGCTAAATGTCTAGGAGAAACCAACCATTCATGAAGAAAACTCTTTTTATCCCATAGTTCAAAGCTGCCTCAGATCAATGCACCAATGATGTTACATTTCTGTTCCTGTCAGTGGCTCAGATAATCGTCTCCATCAGCCCTGACCATCAAGTGTGCAAAGTCTGCTCTTTTCATCATGATGTAATGGGACATCCCACTTCAGACTGGCTCTACCTCCATGGGTTCAGACAGAGTTCAGAACTCGCTCTGTGATCACGAGACATGAAAATGTGGCCACAAAAAGTCCAATTTCCTGTTGGTACTCTGATCAGATGAGCCTAAAGTTGAACTTTGTGGCCTTAATAACGGTGCTTATGGAGGAAAACGCCATATGCACCATCCACATGGTAGTGGCAGAGTTGTGAGATTGAAAGTAAAAGAAAAGCAGAATGGGAGAAATAAGAGCATAATATTTATACCAGGTTGTCTTCAGCTCCTTAAAATGTTTTCAATTCATTAGAAAACATGAGAGTTAGCTTTAAATATGTTAATCACATGCCTTAAATTTTGTTGTAACACTACTATTTAATCCCTTATATTCTATGTAGTTAAATTTTCTCTTGCTTTTTTTCTGTCAGGCAAAAGTTTACATTCTGTGACTTGAAGCAGTTGAGGCTAATGCTAACTAACTGCTAATAAACCCTTGCTAACTAGCTAGCTTTCCAGTTAGCTGGACGACATTCCTTCTTTGTTACTGGCTCTCTTTTGTTGCAAATCCATACAATGTTACCTGCATTTTGTGTAAAAAAGGTTGACACAATGAAGCTCATCTTTCTGACCAGTCATGTCTTCTATAATGTTCTGATGAAGCTGTTCAGTTTATCCCTTTGTAAAAGTGAATTATTATTTTACCATTACCAGGAGCGTTGAGTTTAACCCCACCCCTCCTGTTGCTGTCTTCCAGTCCCAGCGGCTCGCTGCTGTCCAGCCTGGAGCAGGTGAAGACCTACCTGCTCACAGATGGAACCTGTAAATGTGGCCTGGAGTGCCCACTCATCCTCCACAAGGTAATGCTGCTGCTGCTGCTCCGGTTCATGTGACGTCCCTCAGAGAGAAACATGAAATTTTAGTTTATTTTTTTCCAGGCCTAGCGATTGAGTCTTTGTCCTTCCTTCTTTCTTCCTTCTCTCATTGCTTCCTCACTCTATCTTCCTTTTCTCCTTTCCTTTTTTCCTCCAATCCTATCACTCTTTTTTCCTGTCCTTTTCTGTCTGTTATCCATCTTCCCATCCTTCCTTGTTCTGCAAACTTTATTTTCTCATCTCCTTCCTTCCTTTCTTCCTTCTATATTCTTGTGCCTTTATGTCTTCTTCCCCTTCTCCTTGTCTTTCGTCCTTTGTGTTCAACTTTGCTTCGCATTGTCTTGTTTTTCCTTCGTTCTTTCCTTATGCCATCACTCCTTCTTTCCTTATTTCCTACAGTTTTCTTCTCTTTTCCATCTTTTCCTTTCTTGTTCGTCTACTCCTTTGTGTTCTTACTCCCATTTTTTGTTGTCTTTCCTTCTCTTATTTCTTTTTCCTTCCCTCTTTTTTCCTTCTTTCCTACAGTGTTCCATCTGTCCTTCATTCATTCCATGATCTGTTTTCTTTCTTTCCTTGTCCTTTGTTTTGTCCTCTGTGCCCTTCCTTTACAACCTTGCGTCCTACCTCCTTTTTGAATCTTTCTGTCCTGTTTGTTCTGTCATAAAGTCATGAAATCTGAATGAACCCAGTAAATCAGACCTAAACTTGCTGCAGTGGTTGTTTTTCAGTCTTAAATTAATCTTTGGATGGAATATTTTTAATATTTATGACTTATGAAACAGAGTGGAAAGGACAAATTTGTGAAAAGCTGCTGAATCTGGGAAGATTGGACACTCTTATTGGTTTCTTTTGCTTTGAACTCCCATTTTATGTTGCAGACATAGTTGGGATTCATTATATAAATTCAAATCAGTCACCTCACTTTGACCTGATTGAGTGTCTGTGCAGTCGTACAAACTCTGAAGTTTTCGTTTAAGTATTTTCCATGTTTACGAAAGATGAAAAAATTATATTTTTCCAAATTATTATTTTTTGTTTATGCCATGAATATTAGAAAATAAAATTACAAAACTTTTTTTAAAGAGCTCAAGGTAATAAAAATCCTATCTAAATCCATCCTTTGAAAAGTGTTATATCCTTTTCATCACTGTGTGATTGGCAAAGGAGTGGACATCTTGATGGATGGATATATTGCTGGTCAGTCGGTTTGTTTGTAGCAGACAAACGATCCACTTTCCCATTTGTGAGTTTGTCTTCAGTCTAGTTTTTAAACAGATTATGACTTCAAGGCCTCTCTATTTCCCTACAGCGAAGTAATTCCTGCACCCTCCAGTCTGTCATTCTCTCTCAGTTGGAGGACAGTGTTGGTTCTTCTTTAATTCTTGCCTCATTAGTTGCCCTCTTGTGTTTTTCAATAGCTAGCATTGACGCCAGCTCTGCCATGTTGGTCCACTCCAGCTGTTGGAGAACTTTGCACAGCTGCAACACTCTTTTGCCCTCTTTATGAGCTGAACACAGAACCACTGGTTGTCCAGCAAACGACCATCTGTTCCTGTAAAGGTCCTTCAGATTGATTTTTATATCGCATGATGCAGGATATTAGTCCAGTATACTTGAAGAAGGTTGGCTATCAGTGATTTATTTATGGATTTTGCTCCGATATTAGATAGATGTTCTGAATAAACACAAGGCTTTCAAGATGCATAATAAGATCACACGTCTGTTTGTTGTCAGGTGTTCAACTTTGACCCAGGGGCGGCTGTCAAACAGAGGACGGCGGAGGATGTGAAAGCAGACGAAGACGTGACCAAACTCTGCATTCACAAGAGGAAGCTCCTGGCTGTGGCCACGCTGCACAAGAGCATGGAGACACACCCGCCTCTGGCACTGACTAGCCCAGGAGGAGGTACATGGAAATACAGTTCTTACAACCTTGGTGTATTATACAAGCAAGGGTAGCAATCTGGCTTGAATTGTAATTGCTTTATGGCATGCTTCTAGTTGACATCGCCCAGCTACTGAAGCTTTTCAGCTTGTTTATTGGCCTGGAACTACTGCAGTCCATTGTTATTTGAACCATTCAAATAACTTTGACTTCTGCTGTTTATAAATTTTGTATTTGGTAGGAAATATTTTAAATTATCAAACTTTCGCATCCTAAAGACACCTTGGGATCTTTGAAGGATAAATATTTCACTTCAAAACTTCACTCAGAGTTGAAACAAGTCCTGACCCACTTTCAAAAAGGTCAGTGTTTTCTAAAATGCTACTCTTAGCATATTAGCATAGATGCTAATGTTTAAATTAGCATCTCCACAATTTCATGTTTGCTATTATTAGCTATCATGTTAATATTAGCATTTAAATGTGCTAAATATTGATGTTCCTGGCATAATGGCTAATATGAACCAAACTCTATATGTGGTCAGTATTGATTCCCCTATTTGCTGATTTTTTTAAATTAAATAACGTTCTAAAATATGAGACTATATCAGACTGCTCAGCTTCTGCTGTTCATTGTGCTTGTACATCACTAGGAAACCATTTACAGAGTAATTGCTATACCTGTCTGCTAGTTTTACTGGCATGTAAAAGAAGTAGAACTTTTTTCCTGATGATTTAGTTTTGAATAACTTGGAAATGATTTGTTTCCCTTTAAAGGTACATCATCTGCAGTTGCTGTGCATTCTACAACTCAACGAGCAATAAGGACTAAAGCCCACGATGGGTTGCCCAATGCTGTTGGCCCTGAGTGCAAGAACCCGTTCAAAATGATAATGGTTGCCGGACAGCAGCAGCAGAGGTTGTTTCCACCTCAGGAGGCGGTTGGAGCCCCGCAGCCTGAGCTTTACTCTGGATACTCCCGGGCACAGAGGCTACCGAGCGGGGACCCTGGAACTAAATCTCCATTTCGGGTGGGGTATGGAGGCATGTTGAGCCCATCTTCCTCCAGTGCTAAACTGTATGGAGATGGCTCTCAGTCTCCCAACACAGACACTCTGGGCAGCCCTGAGGGGTTTCAGAGGACCAATCCTTGTGGCTTTCCAGGAGCCTGTAGTCCTGGTTCAGCATCCATCCATGGGAACCCTAGGACTCCTCTTTCCCCACCCAGAGTAATGCTTCATGGTTCTCCTGCAGGCCAGCCATCCTGCGCCTTGACAGGAAGGACTAGCACGCCCCTCTCCCCTACGGCCACTGCCAAAAGCCCTGTCATGAACATGAACATGCCCCGGGGGAACTTCCCACCCGGCATGGATCTGCCTCGAGCAGCATTTCATCATAAATCTCAGCCCCCTCTGCATCCTGTACCTCCCCCGCCATCCATACCACCACCCTGCGCTCTTCAGAAAAGGCAGTTGACCTCTGAAAAAGATCCCTTAGGCATTCTGGATCCCATCCCTAGCAAGCCAGTTAGCCAGCCCCCAACCCATGCCCCCAACCCGCCCAACTTCCAGCCCAACATCCACTCTCAGGTACAAATGATGAATGTAAACATCCCCCCTCCTGTCATTGTTCCCCTACCAAGCAACTTACCTTTACCCACAGGGAAGCCTGGACCTGTGGGCCATGGTGGCAATGTGCAAAGGACTCAGCAGAGCGGTCCTTCCTCCTCCATGTCCCCCTCCCCTGTCACTTCCCCTGTTCACATGGCTGGACCGGTTTTGGGGAGAATCGAGGCCTCGCCTCATCGCTCGCGTTCCTCCTCCACCTCCTCCGAACACGGGAGCTTTGCAATGCCCTCGGGTCACCAGGCCCCGTGTGCCACCATGAAGGTTCCCCCTCGTTCTCCCAGGTCGGCTATGGGGTCTCCCCGGCCAGCCATGCCCTCAAGCCCATCCACCAACAAAACCGACCCACTCCACCAGTATAAAGACTCCCAGCTGCTGCCTGGAATGGGAAACCCAGTCGGCACCCATCAGCACAGCAACTCCATGTACTCCCCCACCTCTTCATCCTCTTCGTCCTCTCTGGCAACTTCCAGCGCTTCCCAGAAGGGCCACCCTGGTCTCCTTGGGATGCCCCTCAACCAGATCCTGAACCAACAGAACGCCGCTTCCTTCCCAGCCAGCAGCCTCCTCTCAGCCGCAGCCAAAGCACAGCTAGCAAATCAAAACAAACTCGGCCCTGCTGGCAACAGCACTCCCGGCATGGCTGCTGGCGGTGCGGTCGGCATGCCGGCAATGGGGGCGGCCGGCGGAGGTAACGGTGGGAGTGTCGGCCCTCGAAGCATGGAGGGACACAGCACTTTAAATCCCATGCTCCCGCCAAACTCCACCATGCTGCTAAACACTCCAGAAGGTCAGAGTGGCCGGGCGGCACTGCGAGACAAACTCATGGCCCAGCAGAGGGATCCTGCACGGAAACGTAAGCAGTCGTCCGGCAGCGCTGGGAACCACGATGGTGGCAACAACATGGTCTTCAACATGCTCAACAAGCAGGGCATGGGGGGACCCCACATGCAGGGGCCCAGTGCTACAGAGCAGCTGCGTAAAGTGGGCCGAATGGGGAACCTGCACCCCAACGCCTCCATGGCTCAGCTGCTGCAGTCCATGAGCTGCCACAGTTCCCACAACATGGCGGGGAACAGCCACCGCCCTGGGCTCAGCTCCGGCTCACACGGAGCGGCGCCGCTTCACTACAACGACAGTGCGGGCATGCAGCAGAACATACTGATCCAGCAGAGGTTGCGACCTCCAGGAGATCCCATCCAGCACTGCCAGAGCCTGGACCCCTCAGGGGGCCACCTGGTCTCCCGTCCAGGCCAGTACCCCGACCTGATGGCCCAGATACAGGCTCAGTCCATGAACACTTGCGGTCCTATGGGGCCAGGCGGTGGACCGATCGGACCGGACGGGATGCCGCTGGTACGCCCCAACACTAACCCACCACCGCTGTCCCATCCGGGTCCGCACCCCGCACATCTCCACAGTATGAGGAGGACGAACATCGTGCCGCACGGAGGAGGGGATGGAGGCTGCAACCAGACGGTCTCTGATGCAGGTGAGACTTTGCACGACTATGAAGCAGCTGTCTAAATTACAATCGGGTTGGATGTGATGTTGAAACAGTGGATGATATTTATTGGGTTGAATTGCTGACAAATGAACTTTTCAGAAAGACTCTATGGGTGTCTTCACACCTCGTAGTCCGATAGACTCTGTTCAATTGGAGACCAACCTGCCGTATTTGTTATACATTCTCAGCTGGTGTGATTCTCTGAAGCAAACCAACTTATTGAAAAACCGGTCTACCTCCTCGTCTGTGGGGGCGCTGCACCAAGAACTTGAAACACTGAGCACAACTTCCTTTTTCACAAAATGTAAAGAATGGAGTGGTGTTGGATTTTAGCAGATATTTGTCTTCAGTAAAAGATCATGAGCCATTTCTCCTGCTAATCCTAGACATGCACGTTTGTTTTGGTTATTTTTACCCAGAAGGCCCTGCGCCATAGTCCACTTCCTGCTTTATGAATATGAATTTCTTTTGTAACTGTTTACTTCCATCACCACCGTGATTTTTAATGACTTATCTTGTGCACTAACTAACTTATGTGTAAATCGAGCAGGACGTGTGATGCAGTCGATTTTTAACCCCGACAATTCCTCAAATGTCTTGCAAACGTCGAACACCCTCTTTGATGCCATTCCCTTTCCTCTTTTCTTCTGATAAGTCTCTGGCTTGATGAAGCAGGGGTTTCTATGGTTATGAGTGAAGTAAGACCAAAGGATTTGGGTGATAGGCCCAGAGTCAAGATGATCCGACTCCTTCAGCGTGTCAAAGCCAACTAGTGGGCCCCTCATCTTTAGCTGCCCACTAATTGTCAGTCAGCCAGTGTTTCTCTCTGTTTTATTTGTATTCTAACGTCAGTGAATGGCATGCAAAGATAGAAATGGGATCTGCATCACGCTTTAAAGGAAACAACCCAGATAGGGAGCTGTAAAGAGCTTCTCCCAGAAAGCTGGTCACTATAGTAACGATAGACCCTGAATAGAGGCCAGAGTGAAGCCTTTGATGACAGTTTAGGCCGGTGTGTCTGATTGTGTAGGTCTGCTTGTGCATTACAGAGTGTGTGCTTCTGTTTATTTGTATGCACATGGATGACTTGCAGTGTGACTGTATTTTTCAGATCTCGTTTCTGTTTCTCTCCCTGCAGTCGAACTGAAATCGTTTTATGTATTCGATTTGCGTTTTTGTGTTTTATCATAGAAATATGACCGAGGTCTGCTCCAGGCCACCTGCTCTTATCACCAGCTACTCTGTTTTTCTGACACATGAATTCATTGAAATTCAAGCTTGTTGGTGGAGTGTGATTTTTTCATCACTGGGGATTTTTAAAATGTTCAGCATCCTCTCAGTGTAGCTGCGGAAACAGATGTTTGAGGTTGAAGTTAATTGGTCATTACAGAAGCAAAATCAGCAGTTTTTAAAAACCCTAAAACCTCTGCCCCAATTTCAGTTTACCTGCCCCTTTTGCCTGTTTTCATTGTCTAAGTTGATTACATAGACTTCATAATCTATTTTAAATAATGTTGTTTTGGATGTTTTGTTTGTTTGTTCTGTAAATTTTATGCTTTTCAATTGAGTGGGTATAGTTGCATTATTATTACTATTACATTCGTTCAAAAATGGTCTTCAGCATTTATTAGCATTTATTGCAATAATTTCTGGAACTATTTACTGCCCAACAAAATTTATCTTGACATGCCAAGGTGTGACCGACCGTTTTCAAGTTTTAGCTTGCACACTCCACATTTCTAGGGGATTTTTTTTAAAGTTACGTGAAAGATCAACATTTGAAAGCTGAGTGGGTATAATAGCAATTTGCACCAATCTCATGGTAAAATAATCTAAAAAAAAATAACAGATTAAAAACAATACATATCTTTGTTGTTGAGTTTTGTCTAAGAATTTAGCAGAAAAAAGGGTTTATGAATTGAAAACGCTGCATATTTTGTCGATTAATTGTGACTTAATTAGCGCAGGAGCACCACAGGGGCCTGTACTCTCACCATTCCTTTTCATTCTGTACGTTGGAGATTTTCAGCACTTGTCCGACTTCTTTCATCTACAGAAATACTCAGATAAGTAGGGTTAGAAGTTAGGGTTAGTTGATTTCCAAAAATGTTAAAATCAGAAATATCAGTTGTAACAGCAATATTAATGTCAGATATCAGTGTCGCTCTCCATTCCTAGCAGAAAATGTTACTGTTTCAGACCAACATTAGCCGCTGATACAGCTTTACAATGGGCCCCATTAGCTAGTCTGAGCATGGACTGCAGGTTTTGTGTTTATTCTAGGCTTAAACCCTGGATTAATATTTCCACTTTGTGGCAGATGTCATGTTTGGCAGAGTTTCCCATTCTTCAGCATTTAAAAGCCTTTAAGAGTCGTAGAAACTGAGCTAGACGGTGGCGTCTGAGATGTAGCCTTGAACCATCTGTTTCCATACAGCTGCTGTGATTGAACCCCCCCACCCACTGCCACTCACTCTGCCGCCATTAACAAATACTCAAAAGTTCATTGTAAACTCCCCCAGACCCCCTGTATCCAGTTGACCGCCGCCCCCATCCCCCTGCAGTCTAAAACCGCTCCACCCGACCCCCTTAACCCACCACTCCCCCCAACGAGCTTCCTGGCTGCGGACAGCACCACCAATCATCACTCGGTTTCCATGGCAGCGTCCCCCAGCAACAGCCGTCACTATATCATAGCAGTAGTGGATGATGTGGGGAGGACGGGGGAGGGGGTCAGCCGAGTTGGAGAGAAGAGGAAGGGGGGGCGGCGAGGAAGAAAAGAGAGCACACACAGCTGCCCTTCAGCGGCGCAGCATCGCACCAGCTGCTCCAGTCGCCGCTCGTCCATGTTCACACCCACAAAAACACGTCGGGCCTTCGAGATTCTGTATCTGCCTCGGCTTTGTCTGTGCACTTCTCCCTTTATTCATTGATACATCTGTGGCCTCCGTGTACTTTGTCCATGCGCCGTCCTTGGATGCTTTTGCTAACAAGTCTGGCTGTACTGTTCATCTGGCAGCTTGTCCATCTGTTGGTCTGGGCTGCAACAGATTGTTGATGTGCAACTTTTCCCTTTTGTGAGCCTCGACTCAGAAGCATTGATTTTCTTCCTGGTGGAAGCACCAGATTAGAGTAGAGCGATAAAGTGACTAAAACTAAAGTGCAGTGGAAGGGAAACCACTTTAATTATCTTTATCATTTAGCCAAACAGAATATATTTAAAGCACACTCTGTTAGGTTTCATGTTGTGGTACTTAGATTATTAAACCTTTAAATTAAAGCTCAGATGGATATTTTTGAATACCTTGAGCATTTTTGTGATTTATTTATTGTTTTCCGATTAAAATAACAGATTTTGTGGTGCTACTTTTTCCCTCATTAGACCTCTTCCAAAATCTAAGCATAAGAGGAGAAAAATAACAAGCAGACAGATTAAACATACAAACAGAACTTAAATAGTTTGGTTTTTGTTGCTCGCCAAATCGAGTAACAGCAGTTTTGTAGAAGTAACAAACACTAATTAACACTAATTAATTGCGAAAAACTGGAGTGACTAACAAGAGCTGAAACACAACAACAATGAGCTTAGAGAAGCAACATTTCTGTTACTTCACAGAGAGATTATTCACTAAAAGATCAAAGCTAATGTAAAGCTTTCCAACAGTTTACGTCCCAGCTCGTTTACCCCAACGTCGAATCAAGCAAAAATAAGAGTGCCATTTCAGGCTCGGCTAGATTAAATGTAGGGCCAGGACTTAATGCATTAATTTCAATGAATTCGATAAAGACTTGTGTTGTGTTTGAGCTGTGGTAAAAGGAGTTAGCCTATCAGCGAAGCTACTTAAGCCTAAAGTAGCATCTCAATGCTAAACACGATGCAACAGCAGAGGTATCAGTGTCCATAATCCATATTTAAAGAAAAACAAAACTATAAATTATCAGGGATTCCTGAAACTCTGGAACGCTGAATATGTTTAATAGCACTTTGCACCAATCTGATGGTTGATTAGCCTAAATAACAGATTAAAAACAATAAATATTTGTTGTTGAACTCATTTGTCTATTTATCCAATAATTTAGCATCAAAAAGGGTTTTTGAATTGAAAATGTTGCTTATTTTGCCAATTATGTGGCTTTTGATCAAAATTAGAGAAGACTCTTCAATCGACTTGATCAAAAATGTTCACCATTAGAACAGTTCAAATGGTGAAGTTAATAACTGATCAAATTTGGCTTGTTTGGAAGAGTTGAAGTTTCAGCATTGGGGTCTGTTGATGAATCGTACCCCTCTGGTTTTTCAGGCATTGGCATGGGCACCATGCAGCCTCATGTGAACGCTGGTGGAGCTCAGATGTACCAACAGCAGGTCCACCAGCGAATGCCACAGGCGGTTTCCTCTCACCCAGCCTACCAGGGGCAGCAGCACTTCTCTGACAACCAACACTACAAAGATGGCGGCAGCAACGGCGGCTCCATGGCCTGCCTCTATCCGAACTACCAGGTAGACTTTGGTTTTGTTATTGTTTTTACAGCTACTGGTTTATTAGATTAAAACTTCTTCCATATGATAAAGTAATAACGTCCACTTCGAACTTGTTTTAGTATTGTAGTTTGGCCTCCATCCATCAGAGGGCACTGCTGGTCATTTTTAAGCAGAACCATTTGATGGAGAATTAAAGATGGCGGAGGGATCCCAGAACGGGAAACAGTCAAAACAGAGTCCAAATGTGGTTCTGTTTAGAAATATAAACACTTGATAAGCTCTTTAAGTTTCAAGTTCATCTGGGTGAATATTTCTCTGATCCTGGAAGATTAGTATTTGAATTAGTTTTTAAATTCAAAATATTGTGAACAATTTAGCCCACTTGATAGAAGAGAAAACTCGAGTTTTAAAGGAAATCAATTAAGTCAATCAATGTTAGATTAACTCAGTCGATAATTTTTCATTTCCGCTAAAGATATCTGAGGTTTAATATCGACTGATACTGAGGCGATACAGAAAACCAAATCTGATTTGACTAAAAACTTTTCTTTTTTAAAAAAACACAGACAGAAATGTACTGAATTACAAATTAATTCGATAATTCTGCACCAGTACAGCAAACTTAAATACACCAATCGCTTCACAAGCTTGGCCAAACATGTAAAAACAACTTTAATTTATGCAATTAGGAGCAGAACAGCCAATTGAACATAAATAATAAAGAAACGGATAAAAACTATATGTGAAAATAAACTGCAACAAGCCTTTTTTCAAATGGTTCAGAAAGTGAAATTTGAAAGGCACAGAGCATAGAATTAGACTCAAAGGTCTGACTTTATGGATCAGGCAAATTCTCATCTGGGCCATATCCAATACAGATATTGATATTGTATCGGTGCATCTCTCGTCTCTGATCATGTTATTTTTGTGTCTGATCAGCAGGGAATGTTGCCCCACCCTCAGTTTGCGGAGGAGCAGCAAAGCAATGGGCTCCCGGCAGGCTCTGAGCGGGGCGCCGGCGGCGGGCCGGAGGTGGTGGACGCCATCTACAGAGCGGTGGTGGACGCTGCTAGTAAGGGCATGCACGTCACCATCACCACCACGGTGAGCGGGACCACGCAGGCCAGCCCGGTGCCCGCCCTCAGTGCCATGAGTGCCTTCACTGCCAACATGGGGGAACCCGTCAACCTCCCCCAGGCGGTCAGCGCCGTCCTGCATGGGCACCAGGACGGAGACCGACCGCGGCAGGCCAGGCCAGGGCGCGGACAGAAGAACATGGATGCTGGGAAGAGCACGCCGGACGGTCCAGAACCCAACGACTACTTCCGCTCCCCCGGCCGGGGAACGCCAAGGGGGCAGTGGGACGGAGAGGCGCCACACGGCGGAGGCTTTGAGGCGCAGAGCAACAACACCTGGGGAGGGGAGGAGTTCCTGGAGTGCTCTACCCAAGTGAGAAGTAGTCCTCTGATGGAGAGGCCTGCCAGCCTGGCCCCGGCACCGCCCTGCCCCGCCGAGGGCTCCAACGACCACGGCCTGTCCGTTCCCCACGACAAAACCTTCTTCGACCGGTTCAACAACTGCAACAGGACGCCTGCCAACTACAAGGAGCGTCTGGAACAAACGGTGGAGCGGTGTGCCCACATCAACGGCGCCACGCCTCACTTCAACGCCAGGGCTTACGGGGATGTCCTGGGCCCCACGCGGCAGGAGCTGACGGGGGACGACCAGTCACCGGGCTCCTCCACCAGCCTGGAGGGGCCCCTGGCCACACCCAAAGACTACAGCCACTACAACGGCCACTTCAACGGCATGGCGCCCAGCCCCTCGGACACTAAGAGCCTGAGCAGCGAGGAGGACCTGCGGCAGCCCGACTCACCCTCGTCCGAGCTGCTCCACTACCGCTCCAGGACCTTCAACATGGGGGAGCTGGTCTGGGGCCAGCTGAAGGGCTTCCCCCCCTGGCCTGCCAAGCTGGCTGGTGACGAACAGGTGCACTGCGCCGCAATGCAGCTGCGAGAGCAGGCCAAGGTGAGACGCCGCGTCACACAACTTCCTGCACGTTTACTGAAACAATTAACCACAATAAATTGATTATTGAAATAAACATCAAGTAATTTAGCCAACGATTGATCTTTGGAGAAGATTGGACTCAAAAAAAAAAGTTAATTTTCTGAAAGAACATATTTAAAAACTTTATACACTTTGCATTTAAGATAAAAAAACAAAAAAAGAATTGTAAATGTTTTACCCAGAAATGTTAGCTTCAGTCGGTTCGATAAAACCTGATATTAAGCATCTTTTGCTCAATCATTAATCAATTAATAGAAAATCAGTATTGAATTGATAAATCAAGCAGAAAGGGTTGAGCTTTTCACATGTTGTATATTTTCTCACTTAAAGTATATTTCAATGTATTCCTAATAGAGGCTTAAATGAAAAATCTTCATAATATGCCGATTTTTTTTATCTAATTAATCGTCAGAATAATTAATTCCTCAAGTTGAGGTTTTAGTTTCACCTGGCTCAAGTTCTGAAAAGATAAAATACTGTTTTTTTTTATAAGATACAAAAAATATATTAAGCACCTTTTGTTCAATTATTAATCTGTTAATCCAAAAAATAATCACTAGATTTAGGCAAATAATTTTTTTTGTTCAAAAAAGGAATTGAATTGTTTGTTTGCATCTTTTATTATTTTTCTAATATTGTATGAAAATCCTTAAATGAACAATCAAATTTAGTCAGAATAATTGATTAATGCAGTTATTAATGTAGCCCTTCTCTGACTTAAAGTTTGACCTTTGACCCTGCAGGTGGAGCCGGAGAAACTAAAAACACTAACCCACGACTTGGAGGCACTAGACCGAGCCGCCAAGAGAGGCCTGAAGTAAGAAGCTCCTCAGACATTACAGCGAATGTTGAGTGTTGTTGGTTTCTATGGTAATGATGAAAAAACGGTTTTCCTGCAGACCCAAACTGAACAACCCCCTGCAAGTTGCTCTCCATGAGGCCATGAGCGAGCTCGACAAAATGTCAGGCACAGTGAGTATCCTACGTGTTTCAGATCATCAATTAAGTGTTAAAAAATAACAATTTAACAGTTTTGAAATGATAATTTTGTTTATTGAAGAAAAGTCTTTGCCCACCAACCTGAACCTTGTTAAAAAACCTGACTGCGTGAAGCAACAAAGATCTCCATCATGCTCTCATCTAAAGACATTCACTGGCTGCCTTTCCGTTACAAAACTTTGCCAATATTCCACTAATGTAACAAAAGAAAAAAAAACATTTTTACAATTGCAGTGTTTCTATTAAACAAAAAACATAATTAAAATCACAAATGAACAGGTTCTTTCACTCGATAAGTCGTTAAAAACGCCGCATCGTCATCCTCACAGGCCTGTCACAATAAATCAACTGCAAAATTAAAAGCAATTATTTTATGCAAATAACCAAAAACTGTATGATAAAACTCCTCAGTCTGGTGCTTTGGTCTTAACTAGCCTTTCTTAAGGACAATTTTGTTGACAGAGACTTTATAATTAATTTCATTTGTTTCTGTTTATTTAGTTTGGATATTTAAAATGCCTTCCAGTTTGTGTTAAATCCTCATCACTTCTGGGACAATTTATCATTAAACACAATTTGTTATTGTGACAGACCTGCATCCTCCAATCACTTCTTATTGTCTGCTTTATTTTCTCCGGCTGTAGTAACATCTGGTTGTTGATCATGACTCGTGTTTTGCAGAAAAATCTTATCGAAAAACAAAAGTTTTTTCGAAATTGGCACATTTTATGAAGCAAATTCATTTTATGTTCTTCCCTTTTTGTGCTGCTGTGAAAGAGCGCGACCCAACAGGTCAACAACAGTCACCGCATTATTTGACAACTTAATGACTTTCCACACAAAATAAAATCAGTATCGGGCTTTTTAAAGATTGTTAATCTTCCAGAAACCTGCAGTCCGTTCGCCACAATCCAGGCGTTTTATGACAGAGATGCTGTGTCTTGTATAAAATGCGTCTCTGATAACATCCCCTCTGTCTCCAGCTCCCATCCAGGGACCGTCAGCTGATGCTCCCCAAACCCAAGAGGAGGAAAATATCCAGATAACATTGAATGTGTCCGGCCCAAGAACGTCCTGGACGGGGCGGTCTGAGCTCTTCAACAGGTGCTACACATGGACTTTCAGTGGTACAAACACTGTTCCAACGTGACTTTGACTGACCACAGAAGGTGCTGGAAACTCCAATCACCAATACAGTTTTAACTGTAGAGAGAAAAATAAGAAAAATACAAAAAAACATTAAAAACAGTTGCAATTTGTCTACAGTTCACTGAATTAACTATTTTTTTCTAGTATAAGATAGTAAAATAAACAAAAAAAGCTACAAGCATTACCTTACATATTTAAGAAAAATAGACAGTCCAAATATTTCTGATACATTTTCAAGATGTATATAGATAATCCTGAAATTTCCTGCTATTAAGAATTGTATGTAAATATTGTACAATGTCATGTACAAGCGTACCTAATGCACATTTTATCTTTTATTGTACAAAAACAAAGCAGTAGAAGTGTACCAATGTCTTGGTTTCTATTCAGACGTGCGGCTGCTTCAGGCCGCATGCGTAGGACGAATAAGATGACAGCCTAAAGCTTTTCTATGATCGGCCGAGCGTACGCCGCGCTGTTTTCCTTCGTTTCTTCAGTCCAGGATCGGCCGAGTGTTCGTTTAGAAACAAAACAGAATGAACTTTACCAGCAGAAAGTGTTCCGTGTTTATTTTCCTCCACCAGCTTCATCCAGGACAGGAAAACCGTCATGTTTCCGAATCCGGCGAGACGCTTTTCAGAAGGAATAATCCACCCGAAGGCGAAAGTAAAGCTTCATTTCTCTCAAACGGTTCCAGTTTCACGAGTTTTGGTGGATTTTTCCTTTGAGATTTCAGCCGTCGTCTCCGATTCGATTGTTCTCATGCTTGTCTGTACAGTATTTTAGTTTCTTTTGCCACAACTATAGCTTTAGGTGGACTAACCAACCTCAGAGTTTAGATCATGAAAGGAAACACTAACTTGACGGAAGCATTTTTCTTATTTAGAGGCCTTTTTGTTTCTGTTTTTTGTTGCTTGTCGATGTAAATTATTTATGTACAGTACTCCATATTTATTTTAAGCTTTACAAATATGCTAGATGGCAATAATACTACCAAGAGTTGAGAACTAAAGCCTTATATGTGTATATGTATGTTTTGTTTTTTCTGTTCTGTTTGTTTTTTAACAGGTGAACAACAGATCATGTGTCCCGTTTTTATTTAAGAAAGTTTGGCGCTCAGATTCCTCATTTTGTTACACGTTGTGTCATGGGGTGTTTTGGTATAAAAACCATGTTATTTATGAATATTAACCTCTTAGAAATGCAGACATGGAGGTATTAAATGCAGTTTTAACACTACAGTACTGACAGTATCGGAAACGCTGCATCAAACTGCTGCTCCTCCTGATCAATAACCTGAAATCGCTTCCGAATGATCAAGTGCAATAAACCAAGCGATGGATCAACAGCATCTTCTGCAACCGTTAGTGCTCTGCTTGCTTTCCTGTCCTCTGCTTACTTTCCTTTTCTATTCAAACTTCTCTCTGCTCTGTAGTTTTATAGACACTCCACACAACTGAAGATGTTTCTTCTGACCAAAGCAGTTCCAGCGCAAATCATGAAAATCGTCTTTTTAAAGCAAATGTTGAATTCTCATCCGTTAAAACCATCACAGCTGCTGTTTCTGACTCTTCCCTCCAATCTGATGTTCCAATTTCAACCAATTTAACTTATAAAGGCTGTTGAACAGCAGTTTAAAAACAGTTTCGAGCAGGATTTATTAATACCTGCTGGTGATCTTTAAAGATTTTATAGACATTTCTATAAACAGGAGTTATAAACACTAAAAACTCATGTTTCTGAAGAGCTCAGCAAACAGGAAGTATGAAAGTTCAATCTGGACAAAATAGGCAAATGTTGCTACAAAAATGAGTTGCTTTCTCAGTTTCAGGCAGGATTTTTAAACGCCAGTTTTAGATTTCAGTCTGCTCATAAACAGTGTCACATTTTAACGTCTACTGGTGAAATTTAAAGATTTAACTCTGGAAACAGGAGCTACGTTTTGATAAACATCACAGCAAACAGGATTTATAAAGACTAGGTGATGCGAGTCAGAGATTTGATATTTATAAATTCTGGCATCACTTATAAAGAGTTAAACCCTGTTATAAATTCAGCTTAAAGTAGTGATTATGACTCTTAAGATGATTAAAATATCAACTAAATTGTGAGTTTTAAGTTTTGCTCTTTGATTTTTCTTTTTTTTTTATTCAACCCAAAAGTTGTTTTGTTTTTTCTGTTTCGTCAGTGGAAACATGTTTTTTAGTGCTGGAAAAAAAAAATCCCGATTAAAAAAAATACTAATCATTTTTTATTTTTATTTTTTAAAGAACCTGTTTATTGATACACTACAAAATAACGTTATCTGTATCCAGATAATAAAATATTAAACACTACAAGAAAAGCAAATTTCACTAATTTTTCCAGTCATTTTATTTATTTTTTCCTTATTTTACTTTATTATTCGTGTGGTCACTCACTACTGCCCGATTCAGATCCCCCCCCCCCCACCACCCCCCCTCGTCCTCTTCTAAACACATGAACTCTTTTGGTAAAGTTCATTCTGCTCTTCTGCCCTGATTTTATGTTTTATTTTTTTTGTGTGCAATGTCAGGAACCCATGTTCTGCCACGCCCACGTTCTCCGTGGTCAAACATAGGAAACATTTTTCGCCTGTGATTCTGTGTTGAGGTGTGGGTGTCATCTTTTATTTCCCTTCTTCTGTCAGTATTTTCTTTCTCTTCGGCTTGTAATTAAGTATATATTTTCTCACTAATATATACTTTACAAAAAGAATAGACCTGCGTGAAGTACCGTGTGCACTTGGTTGCTCTTGTTTTTTTCTTTCCTTTCTGCATTAATGTGGGTTAGGAATAGTGTGTCAGAGTCCATTATTTTCAGATTGTTTGGACTTTTTTTTATTTGAATGGTTTGATGTAAGCAGCATTTTTTTGTAAATATTGTGAAACATTACAGGTCATGCAGTGATGTAACATTTTGAATAATGTTGCACAGATGTTTAAGATATTAAAAACATGTTCACTCTTACTTGAATGTTGTGGATTTTATTGTATTTTTTCCAAAGTGAATTCTTCTGCAGCCGAATAAAACGCGTTTCTTGTCGTACACTGCCCTCTAGTGGGTAATAATGAAAGCGCATCTAACTGATCTGCAGATATTTACCTCAGCAAAACTAGTTGGATGGATTTAAAGTCTTGATAAAATTAGGGATTATTATTTATATGAATTATAAAAATCTTTCACTCTTACTTTTTCCAAAAGCTTGTTTAAAATGCTGTAATATGCTATAACTCATTGATTTATTCTAAGAGAATCTAATATCTAAGACTTGATAAATACAAATCAGTAAAGTTTTACAAGACAAGGTAAGCTTTTTATACCTAATAGCAACTGTTAGTGGCAGCATCATGATGTGCATGTTAGTTTTAAAAGCTTTTTGTAATGTTTTGGAGTTTAAACCTTCTGATTATCTGTAGCAATGCCTCACTTTTAGTTTAAGAAAAACAAAAACGAACCTAGGTTTGTTTGAATATATTCAGTATTGCCAGTCGATTTAATACAAAACGCTAAATAAAATCCGCTTTTTTATGCTAAATATAGAATAAAGCAGGTTTTATCACTTTAAATTAATGCAGCAGAAAATTTGTCTCTGTATAAATAAAATGTCTAACGTAAGTGTTAAAGATAACGGAGGCAGTATGCTGTGTGTGTGTGTGTGTGTTCGCGCGTCTCCGCCAGACATGCGCGCCGCGGCATCTTCCGGGAGCGCGCACCGGTCTCCTCAGCGGTCCAGGACGATGCGGCTCTGCTGCCTGATGCTCCTCTGACTCCCCCCTCTCTTCCTCCTCCTCCTCTCTGCCTCTTCCTCCTCCTGCTGGGAGAGTCCGGCCGGCTGCAGAGCAGCAGGAGGCGCCCGCACACCGAGCTGCGAGCTCCGCATCGGGACGCAGCGCTGCGGCTCGACCCGCCTGGCCATGGCGCAGATAAGGAAACTCGGCGCTGCTGAGCTCAACTCTCAACTCCATGGAATCCAGGAAAAGCAGCGATAGGTTTTAATCTAATGGTTCCAATCTTTAATAATTAGTGGCTCCTCTCCTGTCAGGCTTTTGTTTTCGTTTCTGATCGGCCGCTGCAGCAGCAGACATGGTGGATGCAGCGGAGTGCGGGGTGAAGGTGATGTGCCGCTTCAGGCCCCTGAACGAGGCCGAAATCACCAGAGGAGACAAGTACATCCCCAAGTTTAAGGAGGACGACACCGTGGTGATAACCGTGAGTCTGGCTGCTGAGCTGACGCAGGACGGAAAGGGCGCAATAGCGTAGGAATGATGCATAAAGGGGAGAAATGCGCGCCTCTTGCAGAAATGTAGAAATAATAGGATAATAAACACGTAAATGTTTAGGTTTCTGAAGAGAAATTAATAGAATACAAAGGCTTGACTGGCTTTTGCGGGGATTCAATGCACAATATAATAATTGGCATTAAATGTTCAGTTTTAAACCTGAGGTCCTCAAATTTCATGTCTGATTTTAGGATAAGTCTGGAACAACTATAATGAGCAAATATTTTTATTAAAATGTGCTTAAAAACATAATGAAATGTCTCCAGAGGCGGTCCTAGATTATCTGGGGCCCTGTTCAACATTGGATTTAGGAAACTTCTTCCATCAAAAATGGTTTCTTTATATTTAATCTCCTAGTATCAATATTGATCAGTATTGGCCTGTATCTTGGTCATTAAGTAAATCAATTGTGCAGCTTTCATGTTTCATTTTAAGTCAGGAGATTTTATGTGCCTACAAGTAAATTTCACTTTTATGTTGATTTATTTTCATTTGAGATTCAATTATCAAATTATGACGTTTTTTTTTCTTTTATATGAACTGAAGGAAGTTTGTTTATATGGAGAGAAATGTGTTCCAATACTACTGCAAGCAGAGAACATGTTTCAAAAAATAAAATCAGAAAAAAACGAATCAATTAAAAAAACATTGAAATGATTTGAAAAAGATAATTTAGATCAAATAAAATCTGAAAAAATAGCAAACTGTATAAATGTAGGTTCAATTACTGTACATATAAATTTTTCTCAAAATAAATTTTTTGATTGCAAAGTTTTTCAGTGTTTCATTTTTAAAATACTTTTTTTATTTATTTAAATTAGAAATAAAAATTCTCTCCATATGTTTACAAATAGTCTCTTAATGTGATTCAATTTCTGGGCCTTAGTTTTAAATTAGCTTTATTGCAGCCAATCAGGAACCAGAGCAGCTCTACATGGTTTGTGCTGTTGCATATTTGATCAAACAGCTTCCTGCCGTCAGTCAGACGAGCAGCAGCATGCAGATCCAGTTTGTGTCAGGAGTTTCTCTGCTTTATTTTAAGGCTCGATTGCTGCTGCAGCTGCCTTTAAATGCTGAGAGCAGCTTTATGCACCGATGAAACGTTACCCCTGAGATCAAGCCGGAGGAATGATGGATGGCTGCGTCAGAAATCCCTAAAAGTTCATTTAAAATCATTTTTTTGGAGACAGTTGCATTTAAAAATACATGTTTTTCCCAACAATCAGGCAGCATATGAGCTTTTTTCTTCAGCTTTTTATGTGTAAAATAACTGAACTCGTCCCAGAAATTCATTAAATCAATAAAAGTTAAAGTGTTGTCAGCTCACCCACAGATCGGAAACAGATGCTGACGTGTTGTTCTGGATCCGTTTTGTTTTGAAACAGGGCAAACCGTACGTGTTTGACCGTGTTCTGCCGCCAAACACGACACAGGAGCAGGTTTACGAGCAGTGTGCCAAACAGATCGTCAAAGGTAACGGGGCTGGAAATTTATTACAAACAGTACACACATGAAGATATTAATATATCTTCATGTGTGTTTCATTTAAATATGATATTATACATTCTTTTATGGTAGTGTTTCCATCCTTTCTCACAAAACCGATAAAGTACAACAGAGAATTAGGGCCACAATTAGAAAATAAAAAAATAACATTGCAAGAAGAAAGTTGTAATAATATGGGAATATTATGATTTTATTCTCATATTATTTCGATTTTATTCTCATATTACCATAGCAACCATTTACTGGGCCTATTTTTAATCTCTCCGCGCTGTAAAAACACCAAATTTTACCAAGTATTTTTGTCTACTTTCTCGTAGAAACATCCTGGTATACTTGAGATGAACAAAGCCAACTTACTCATATATGTTGTCTTTTCAACAACATATATTAGCTTGTTTTAAGCCAGTAATTTCTTAATATTGCTAAAAATGAAAGAACTAGTTCCACTGGCAGATTATTTCACTAATAAACCAATATTTCTCCAATGTCCTGCCTGTGGAACTAATGTCACTTGAAACAAGCTCCTATATTTTGTTGAAAAGTTACTTGTTAGTTTTTGTCTTACTTCTAGTGAACTAATATAAACTAGACTGAAAATACTTGGTAATATTTGGTGTTTTTTGAGTGCAATAAGCAGCTTTGTCTTTATATCAATTATCATCTAAATTACAAATTCATAGAAATCCACACAGAAAAAGGTAAATAAATTGCGGTTTTGAGAAATTATTCATAATTTCTGAATAAATATTCTAGTTTTATCCCATTTCTCCTCCAAGCATCATTTTTGTACATAATTTCTGGGTTGTATTATGAAGTTTCCAACTTCTTTGTTTCATTCTAGATGTGCTGGGTGGATACAACGGGACGATCTTCGCTTACGGACAGACGTCTTCTGGAAAGACCCACACCATGGAGGTCAGAGGTCACGCTCAGCCGGTGGCTCAAGCAATGAATCGAGAGTTTTGTTGTGAACTTTAATCCACAATGTGAGGATTAGAGGATTGTGTAACAGAATTAAGGAGAGTTAGATCCAAAGTAATCTAAAGATAGCCAAGCCTCTGGATAAAACATAAAGGTTAAACATTGTTTTGTTCTACAGAAACTGATTTTTATGAGTATGAATTATTCCAAATGGAGTTGGTTAATCCCCAGAAAAGGAAGCCGGAAGCCTCTTCTTAATTCTCTGATCTGATCCGTATGACGGGGCTCTAGGGCCGTTGCAGATTTTAAAACAATGAGTACATTTCCGCCAAACACCTCAAAAAATTTGAGTTTGAAAAGTAGAAAATTTGCTAGAAAAAAACAATAAAATTTTGAGATTAATCTCAGAAATTTACTTGAAAACATTTGGAAATGTCCGAGTGTGAGAAGTTGAAAATTTGTTGGAAAATACAGACATTTTCAAGAGTTCCAAAGTCTCAAAATGTTAATATTTTCTAGCAAATTTTAAACTTTAATCCAAAAAGTTTTGTCTTAAATGTTATTTTCCTTTTTATTTCTATATTCCTAATACACCGTCGTAGATCTGTGGCTTTTTGTTTTGTCATTATCAACTTTTTTGATAATATTTGATAATATATTTTACACATCTGACTCAAAGTTTGTTTTGTTCAGGGCAAACTGCACGACCCGCAGCTGATGGGAATCATCCCTCGGATCGCCCAGGACATCTTCGACCACATCTACTCCATGGACGAGAACCTGGAGTTTCACATCAAGGTAAAGAGAGCCACATGTTGTTCACCTGCACAATAGAAAAATAAATAAAATAAAGTAAAAAAAACAATGTAGAAGGACTTAAAATAAATGTATATAATAATAATAACTATTATTACAACAATAATAATAAATAAAAAATGATTAAATTCTCAGTAAATAGCGACCAGACTCTAAATGTTCGTTTTCTCTCTTCAGGTTTCTTATTTTGAAATCTACCTGGATAAAATCAGAGACCTGTTGGACGGTGAGTCTGTTCTCCCACTTCCACATTTTATTAAGGATCTTTATTAATTCAAGCACCAGCTGAGTTTGGATATCTTTGTTTTGTTTTCAGTGTCGAAGACGAACCTCGCTGTGCATGAAGACAAGAACAGGGTCCCCTATGTGAAGGTCAGTAAGACGATTTTCAACTTCTTCAGTGAGGTTTAGATCTGGTGTGATACAAACATATCTTAGATGAACAGCAGCTGTTTTTATTTTTAAATGATGATCTTTCAGCTGTAACGGCCTCCTCTCTGCTTCAGGGCTGCACTGAGCGCTTTGTGTCCAGTCCTGAGGAAGTGATGGACGTCATCGACGAGGGGAAGGCCAATCGGCACGTGGCAGTGACAAGTACATAACAATATTTATTTACAACATGTTGATCACATTTATTCAACTATAACTTTTTACTCTCAGTTTGAGCTGATATTCTGTTGCAAAATGACATTTCTCTTCAAAAAAGTACAAAAATAACCCTGAACTACCTACTTTTGGGCAGTAGGGGGCAATAACCCTGAAATGGTATTTAAAATGAAAAAACGAGATCTTTTGCAAAAAAAAATCAGAAATTTTGAGATTAGATTTTCATAATAACAGCTAAACCTTGTTCAAAAATAGATTTTTGCTGGTAAAAATAATTGTCTGTGAGGTTTTTTTTCCCCTACTAAATATCTTCATTACATTGTTGGATGGAGTAAAATCAAACAATCTCTTGGGAAATTAAGTTTTTCTCACCAAAAAACACAATTTGGTAAAATGATTGTGTGTGTAACTGCTACAGAAAATGGATTAAAACTATCTTTAAATTGGTTTTTATCATTTGTCATCACCACCAATGTGGTGTTGACTTATTTAAAAGGGACTTATATTACATAAAATAAGCAAAAGATGATTTATGAATGAATGAACAGTCAGATTTTTCTGTTTTCTGCTCCAGACATGAATGAGCACAGCTCCCGCAGCCACAGCATCTTCCTGATCAACATCAAGCAGGAAAACGTCGAAACAGAAAAGAAACTGTCGGGGAAGCTGTACCTGGTGGATCTGGCCGGCAGCGAGAAGGTCAGTCTGAGATTAACCGCATTCCTTCGCTGAGCTGCGATTCATAAAATCCTACTGTTTGACAGGTCAGTAAGACCGGAGCAGAGGGGGCCGTGCTGGACGAGGCGAAAAACATCAACAAATCTCTGTCGGCCTTGGGGAACGTCATCTCGGCTCTGGCTGAGGGAACGGTGAGTTGGTTCTCCCTGAGGATCTGATGGTGCGCATTGAAGATGGTTGATCTGATCCTGGTTCCCCCAGAAAACCCACGTGCCGTACAGAGACAGCAAGATGACCCGGATCCTGCAGGACTCCCTGGGAGGAAACTGCCGCACCACCATCATCATCTGCTGCTCGCCGTCCGTCTACAACGAGGCTGAGACCAAGTCCACGCTCATGTTTGGACAGAGGTACCTTCTCTGGAGCGACAGTGAAAGGAAAAAAAATTACATTTTGAGCCTCAGCTGCTTCTAAGAACAGTCAAAACGCTGAGGAAAGCAAAATGTTTTTTTGGGGTTTTTTTTGGTGATATCAAAAACCTCCAGTATGTAACGTGACAAAATCAGTAGGCTCTGCCCATTACCTAACTACCTTGGGTTGCTAGGAAACGGAATTCTGTCCGTTACCTAGAAACCCAAGCTGAGCTTCAGCACATTTGGTTTTACCTCTGTACAATGGCTGCTGGAAAAGACAAGTGTTTTGTTGTGGACTTACCATCCAGAAGCCGCTGGCTGCATTCTTGTTGATGGTGCTGGAGGCTCTTCTTGACTTGTTGTTTGGAGGCCGATAAATATCATTTCAGGGGCCTCGAATGGCCCTCGGACCACAGTTTGGACACCCCAGGTGTAGATGTTGATTTGAAGTAAAGTTGGGGAATTTAAAAGGGATCCTACCTTTTTTATTGTGTCCACTTTCTGCAATGAATTGACAGTATACATCATGATACTGCCACTACCAGGCTTGACAGTTGCCATGTTTATTTGCCTGCTGTGTTTTAGCTCTTTGGGTCGGTTAATGAAGATCTGTCTGCAGGTGACAGTTGGCATCAGTTCTGCAAACCAACGAGTAGATGGTCCGAAGACTTCCATCTGGGTTTATTTCTGTTTATATTGGTTTATTCTCCATTTTTATGAAAATGTTTGATGTTGATGCAGACGGAAGCAACTTCTTGCAGGAAGAAAGTATATTTCGTAGCTATTTTGAGGGATTTTTTTGTGGAGATTTTTGCAGCTCGGGTGTTAAAACCAACATGAAACTGCTTCATTCAGTAAGGTTGTTCAAAGTGGGGGCCGGGGGCCATTTACAGCCCGTGGACTGATTTTGTGCCGCCCTCAAAGCACAAAAAATAAATAAATCAGGACAAATTACAGTTTTTAAATAAAATTCTACTTACTGAAATGTTAGATGTAAAACAAAGTGATCATCTCTTCCAAGCTTCCTGGTTTCCTTCTGTTGCCATGGTAACTAGGACACATACTCTTTGACTTTTATTCTAAAGTACACATTTGTGAACTAAAATCTGTTCTTAATTGCTGGATTAAAGCTCCAAGGACATTTTATTTTTATTGGCTAGAGTAGACAAAACATTTAGACCCTCCTGGTGTGCAGATGATGTGATGGACTGATGGTGGCTTTAATGTCTGGGTTCAGGGCGAAGACCATCAAGAACACGGTGTGTGTGAACCTGGAGCTGACCGCGGAGGAGTGGAAGAAGAAATATGAGAAGGAGAAGGAGAAGAACAAGAACCTGAAGATCGCCATCCAGAGGCTGGAGGCTGAACTGAACCGCTGGAGGAACGGTAAGAGGAAAACGCTGCAATCTGCTGAGTCTGCACTGTGTCCCCATCCTTACTCTTCCTCATCCACTGTTGCCTAGTAACCACTGAGACTCCTCCTCCTCTTCTGCAGCCATTGGGCTTTAAATTTTGCTGAGTTCCATTGTTGGTGATGGAAAATGTTTCTAAGCTTTAAATCAACTCGCCCTCTAAGCCTTCAGATATGCAAAAGCAGCACACGCACACACAATATGCTGATTCAGTGTTTCTGCAGTGAGGCTCTTTGCTCTTCATCACCTCCTGGCTCCCATCACTGCTGATCTGAAGCAGCATTCGGCCTTTAGTTCTGTTAAATCTGCTTGTTCTGCCTATTTTCCACCTTCACTTCCTGTTTTATTTTGAAGGTCTCGACAGCAAACCATATCAAAGTGTTTTCTCATTTTCTGTAAATTTTGTATTTCAATCTGATTCTTATTGTAATTTTTTTAATTAATGTATTATCTTATGTATGTTACTCTTTAACATACATAATTCTTTTAGTATTATAAAATTTATTTTATTTTTCTTTTTAATTATCAAATAAAATATATCAAACTTTTCTTATTATCCATATCTATTTTATCAGTGTTTATTATTGATATTATTATTTTATTATTAATCTGTTGACGTTTATCTATATAGCTACTTATTTTTCTATGTATTTGTTGTGTGTACTTTTTATCTAATAATTAATTCATAACAAATATAAATTATGTTTTTTATATTTAGCTTTTTTTAATTCTTTGTGTTTGTTTCATTTATTATTTTTTTTATCTGTTATTGCAATGTTTAATTTATCTGCAACTCTGAGGAAATATAGGTATAGATGGATATTTATTTACTTTATTTTTATAATAAAATTTTTAATTATCTGTCTAATTTTTACTGGTTTTCTGTCTTTTTTTAATTGATTTTGTCTTTCCATTCATTCATTCATTCATTCATTCATTCATTCATTCATTCATTCATTCATGTGTGAATGAATGATTTATTTGCCATCTGTTTGCTTCTCTTTGTAGTTGCAGTTGGTTTTTAGTGACAAGCTGTTTTTAATTCCTGTTTTTTAAGTGGGAGTTTTTATCTCAAATTTCTCATGGTGGCAAGTTTTCTGCTTATAAAACAGAAAATAAAATAAAAATGGCCAGAAAGCATAAAGATCTACACGTTAAAGATGTTTATTTAACAGAATATTATTATATTTACAGGGGAGAACGTTCCTGAGGAGGAGCGCCTGAGCTCTAAAGAGCAGAGGAGCATCGAGCAATACGACAACACTCCCATCATCGACAATCTGCCGCCAGGAGGGGGCGACGTCTCCAACGAAGAGAGGAAAACCTTTGAGGACGACATCAGGAACCTGTACAAGCAGCTTGATGACAAGGTGAGGCTGACGGAGAAGAAGAAGAAGAAGAAATTCATCTGGATTTATTTACTGTTTCTTTCTGCAGGATGATGAAATCAACCAACACAGCCAACTTGCTGAGAAGCTTAAAGAGCAAATGTTGGATCAAGAAGAGGTTGGTTTCACTTTCTTGTATGATTTATATAATAAATAATAAAATAAACTGGTCAGTCATGATTAAAAAAAATCTCACTGAAACATCGTCATCGTCAGCTTTTACTTTATACAGTGTTTTAATGTGATAAATATTTTGGTGTTTAGTTGAACTGTAAGGCATTTTTGAAAGCAAAATTTTATTTTATTACTAAGACAAAATTCTCTATTTGCTCATGTTTTGTTCTTTAACTCGTAAATCTTGTAAATCCAATGTTGTTAGATCGTTGCAGTTTGTTTGATTTAGGATACAGAATAACAGGGAATGTTGACCTCTACACTGCAAGAACACAATTACTTTTGTCTGGTTTCTAGTGAAAATATCTTAGTTTACTTAAAATAAGAGAAAACTAACTTACAAGTTACTTCTCAGCAAGTTACATAAGCTTGTTTAAAGTTAATAATTGATTATTATTAATTTTAAAAATTACTAATTCCACTAGCAAATTATTGTACTTATAACATGAGAAAATGTTTTGTAATAAGTGAAATTATCTGCAAATAGAACTTTTTCATCAATATTAAAGAAGAAATATTGACTTAAAACAAGCTTCTATATTTTGCTGAAAAATTACTTGTAAGTTAGTTTTGTTTTATTTCGAGTGGACTAAGATATTTGCTCTAGAAACTGGACAAAAATACTTGATATTTTGTATTTTTGCACTGTAGTTATTGATTTCATTCACACAATAATGACATACTTTTTGAGTTCACAACAGATTTTATAAGGTTAAAAGTTAATATCTACTTATTTTTCTTTTCCTGTTTTTCCGTGACAGCTGCTGGCGTCTACGCGGCGGGATTATGAGAAGATCCAGGAGGAGCTGTGCCGGCTGCAGACGGAGAACGATCTGGCAAAAGAGGAGGTGAAGGAGGTGCTGCAGGCGCTAGAGGAGCTGGCCGTCAACTACGACCAGAAGAGCCAGGAGGTGGAGGAGCGCGAGGCGGCCAACCAGCAGCTGATCGAGGAGCTGCAGCAGAAAGCCGTGAGTCCACCTTCCCAAATCCAGCGTCCGGTTTGACGGGTCAGAGGAAGAGACGCTGTCGGTGTTGGCAGGCTCTGCTGTCGGTGGTTCAGCGGGAGCTGAGTCAGCTGGAGGAGCTGAACGGCCTGCAGAGGAAGAGAGCCACCGAGGTCCTCAACCTGCTGCTGCGAGACCTCAGCGACATCGGAGCCATCATCGGCACTGGCGACGCCAAGGTTGCCTCGGTGAGGACCAGGCGCCCCGGTTTTAGAAATCCAACAGTCATCCATTATGAAACAGGCGATAAACATTACATTTGATCAATGTTCCAGTTACTGCTAATCAAAAGCAACTCTTATCCACTTTTATTTAAATGAAATCAGTACAGTTTTCTGGCAGATTTGTGTTGAATAAACATTAAATTTTAAAAAGTATTTTTACTTTTTCAAGTGCAAATATTTTTTTGTACTCTTGAAATAAGACAAAACTAGCTTATAAGTGACTTTTCAGCAAAATATAGATGCTTGTTTTAAGTATTTATTCTTTAATTTTGATGAAAAATTTCTAGTTTCACGTTAGAAGTGAAATAATCTGCCAGTGAAGCCAGAACTTTTTCATCAATGTCAAGCTGAAAAGTGATTTTTATTTTGATAAAAAAGTTAGTTTTGTCTTATTTCAAGTGTTGCTAACATATCTGCACTAAAAACTAGACAGAAATACTTGATAAAATGTTGTATTTTTGCATTAAAGACCAACTTTGTAACCGTCTTTATGTGACTCTGAAGGTCCACCCAGATTTCAGGCCTGATTTTTAATTTCTTTGTTGCCAGTTTTGTTTCTGTTCAGGTGGAGAAAGTTGATTTGTTCTAAGTGTCTACGTGTCGCCATGGTAACATCTGACCAGCTTTCCTATTGGCTCAGAATGCGGAGGCAAAGGGGAACGGCTCGGCGGTGGAGGAGGAGTTCACCGTCGCTCGCCTCTACATCAGCAAGATGAAGTCAGAGGTCAAGTCTCTGGTGAACCGCAGCAAGCAGCTGGAGAGCGCGCAGGCCGACGCCCACCGCAAGATCCAGGCCAACGAGAAGGAGCTGGCATCCTGTCAGCTGCTCATCTCACAGGTAAGCTGTGCAAAAGTCTTCAGCCACCTCGCTTCACTCACACAGTTTGGAGTTTTTTCACCTGCTGCCTTGGTTTGTCCAGCACCAGGCCAAGATCAAGTCTCTGACCGACTACATGCAGAACATGGAGCAGAAGAAGAGGCAGCTGGAGGAGAGTCAGGACGCGCTGACCGAGGAGATCGCCAAGCTGCAGGCGCACGGTCCGCACCCAACTCTTCCTCTGCAGAGGAACATATATAACTTTTACATATTTCATCACATTGTCTCCATAAACTTTACTATTTATCTTCAGGGTTTAATACACCAGCTGCAGAAATCTACAAACTGATACTTTTTTCTAGGCAAAATCGTCACATTGCTTTACTGCAAAAACACAAAAAACTAGTTTAGAGGTAAACTTTCAGCAAAATATATGAGCTTGTTTTGAGTCACTAATTCTTGAATATACATTTAAAAAGTACAAAAAGACATTTTTCCTGTTTTAATTGAAGAAAATCTACCAGTGGAACTTTGACTTTTTAATTTATCTTTAAGAATTAGTGACCTAAAACAAGCCTTTATGTTAATATGTTAACTGGTTCCAACTAAAATGCATACATTTTCTTACATTTTGTTCTCTTAAATATCAATTTTAGTTTGATTTTTAAGAGAGAATCCTTAAAAATCAAAAGTATTTTATTGATTCTTGTTTCCTCCATGTCAAGCATCGCTTGTTTATTCACCATGATAATGGATTTTGTTTACTTTCATCCATGTTTATTTAATTTTATCATTGTCTTAGACTTATGTTTGGTTGACTAAATCTAAAGATTATTTATCTTCAGAAAAACGACATAATGTATCAAAGGAGGACCTCAACAGGTTGGATGGAGACGAGGACGTGAAGGTGACGACAGCATCACCACCAGATGTTTACATGTTTTATTTATTTAATTTTTTTGGCGTCTCTGATGTGTATTTCTGCGTCCAGCTCCAGAACAGCGTGGAGGAGCAGCTGGAGAGCCACAGGGAGGCTCATCAGAAGCAGCTCAGCCGCCTGCGGGACGAGATTGAAGACAAGCAGAGGATGCTGGACGAGCTGACAGAGTGAGGAAACGTCCAGGAAAACCAAAACATTTACGCACATTTATTCCAACGCTCCAAACTGCCTTCAGAGACGGACTGATGAGGAGACGCAGCAGGAAATGTTTCAGCTTTTCAAACCAGACGCGGAAGAGAAAAAAAATTAAAAAAACACTTTTCAGACTTTTTAATGTCTGAAGATTTAATGAGACGCATCTATTATTAATACCTGAACCAGAGCAGGAGGAAAAACTATCAACTGCAAAAACACAAAATCTTACCAAGTATTTTTAGTCTAGTGTCCAGACTAAATGTCTTAATGCACTAATTAGACTAAATTAATTAATAGGTAACCTTTCAGCAAAATACAGGAGAAAAGTACTAGTTATATTTTCAGATTATTTTTCTTATAACTTTGAAAAAACATCGTTATAAGAGAAATAATCTGCCAGTGGAACTAGTTCTTTTCCATCAGTTTTAATGAATCATTGACTTAAAACAAGTTCCTATTTCTTGTAAGTTATTTTAGTCTTATTTCACATGTATAAAGATATTTGCACTAGAAACTCGACCAAGAAAACTTGGCAAGATTTTGTTGTTTTACAGTGAATACAAAAAAAAACTGAACTTTAACTAAAGAACCCTAATGAGGAGGTGAACATCTTCTGTTCAGACAAACAAAACAAAAATGGG
The DNA here is from genome assembly GCF_904066995.2 of Poecilia reticulata. Classification (NCBI taxonomy): domain Eukaryota; kingdom Metazoa; phylum Chordata; class Actinopteri; order Cyprinodontiformes; family Poeciliidae; genus Poecilia; species Poecilia reticulata. The sequence continues at coordinate 12,534,595 of NC_088831.1, read as the reverse complement.
ATGTTTGCAATTAAAGTAGGGTTGCATTTTGTAAAATGTGTTTTTAAAACCTAAACTAAGCTGCATCTCTTTAATAAAAACACTTTTTTAGCTAATTGCTGTAAGATAAAACACCTTGGAGATTGAGATTTGGGCTGAAAGCAGAAAATGGACATCTGGTCCTGTTATGTTCTGGGGTTTCAACAGACTATTCAAGTAACATAATGTAGGTCTCTCAACAGATAATTTCAACTTGGATAAATTCAAACCAATCAAACAATAATGATCCTTGTTTTAGTTTTGGGAGCATAAATCTCCAGGTTTTTGTAAACAAACTGCTTCAAATCTGATTTTTCTCACCGTCTGCAGAAGATCTCAATCACTCCCTCATGATTTGGGTCATCCAGCTGCAAAATGCACTGCATGCTTTGCTTAAAAAAAGTCCTACTAACTGTTCCAAACTCCCTGATTTTCAGTTTTTATTGCCTTATTTAAATTCTGACATGTTTGTCTTCCAGTCTAAACCAGGGTCTGTTACTGGAGCAGAAGAGACTCATGTCTGACTATGAGAAGCTGAAGGCTGAGGACCAGGAGAAGGATTCAAAGCTGCAGACGCTGATGTAGGAACCATTTAATATCACCCTGTGTGAATATTTAACAACATTAAGATTCATTCTTTAAGGTTTGTCTCATTTTTCTTCCCCTAGTCTGTTGAACGAACACAGAGAGCAGGCCAGAGACGACCTGAAGGGGCTGGAGGAGACGGTGGTGGGTGACTGGTTCTAATGAAACTCTGTTCAGATGGCATGGAAAAATGTTTTCAGGCTACAAACTTCATCCAAAATCTACTAAATTAATTTAATTCCTCAGAAATACATAATTATGACTATGTGAAACAAAGTTTTTGAGTATTTTACCTAGTTTGTGTCTCCAGTAAATCCCCTAAACTGCATATATAAAACTCAGTGTTTTTCAGACTACAGACGACTATAAATAGGACAGTTTTACACTTAAATGTTATTTTATCAGTCAAATCAGAGCTGTTTTCTTTTGTTTGCTGCCAAATTACATCAATAACTTCCTCCAGACATTCATGCAAATCAGCAGTTTTTTTTGCGCTGGTACAGAATTGTGAGTTTGTTGCAAATTTTTTACAAAAATAGCCAAAAACTTTGGGTTTAAGTTTTGCTAACTCCCACCTGCAGGTGGCAGCGTTTCTTACTTCTACAACACTGATGCCTGAATTATCATACATAAGCGCTAATATTGCAAAATTTCTTGATAATATTTCAAAATTAACTTCACAAAAGTTTGGATTTTTATTGCATTTTTGTTTTCTTTCATCTTTTTGATTGTCATGTTTATTTTTTGTTATGCTCTTCGGTCGACTAATTGAATGAGTCAGAAAATTAATATTTTCTCCTTTTTCAGGCCAAAGAACTGCAGACTTTGCACAACCTACGCAAACTGTTTGTTCAGGATCTCACAGCTCGAGTTAAGAAGGTAAATCTTAAAATCGCTGCTTTACTGTGATGCGTTGCTCTGATTCTCTGACCTGCTGCTTTTGGTTTCCAGAGCGCAGAACTGGACTGTGAGGAGGGGCTTGGCAACGTCGCTCAGAAACAGAAAATCTCTTTCCTGGAAAACAATTTGGACCAACTCACCAAGGTCCACAAGCAGGTGAAGTGGAACACGTTCATAATTCATGCTAATGGCTGAATTATCCCATCCTGGTTGAGCCTCCAGTGGTTTTTGGGGCTCAGAGGCTCATTTAGTGGTTTCTGGTTTGCGTCTTCAGCTGGTGCGAGACAACGCAGACCTTCGCTGTGAGCTGCCCAAGCTGGAGAAGCGTCTGCGGGCCACGGCCGAGCGAGTCAAAGCTCTGGAGAACGCCCTGAAGGAGGCCAAGGAGAACGCCATGAGGGACCGCAAGCGCTACCAGAAAGAGGTGGACCGCATCAAAGAGGCCGTCCGAGCCAAGAACATGGCCAGGAGGGGATATTCTGCTCAGATCGGTGATTACTCTTTATTTACTGACCAGCTGACATTGAATTTCATGTAACTTTTGAATTTCTGCTAGCACAAGTTAGCTTGGAACATGGGTCGTCTTCTCAGCTCTGAACCAGAGCTTTAAATTACAGGAAATGTGTAATTTAAAGACTCCTTCTGCAGATTTAGGAATAAATAAACCAGAATACAATTTTATTTTTAACTTATCTTTGGAAAAAATGCAACCTCAGTTAATGAACAATGTTTATTTCCTCTGGGTTTCAGCGAAGCCCATCAGGCCGGGCCACCATCCAGTATCGTCTCCCATCATCAGCACCATCAGAACTGGAGGAATCTACGCTCACAACTGAAACTTTAACAGCAAGTAAACCTGTGAGGGATCAGCACATTGTTTTCATGATGCACAGAAACTCTTAAAGACTTTTATTATCATTTTTACAACTTTTGCTCTCCAGTTGTGTTCATGATAGTGAATTTTAGGGATATTTAAAGACATCACGACAAAGTATCCAGCTTTATTTATTAAATCACATCCTGTGTTTCAGATTGTATCACTTTGCCGCATGCTGACATCTCACCTGGATTCACAAGCCACGCCCCTTTCCTTGGAGCACCAATGGGAGGCTTTCAAGACACACAGAGTCTTCTGATGCTGGACTGACTGACGTTTTTCATGATGCAACACCAGATACTTCACACGCAGTGATTACTGTAGGAAGAAATATTCCAAATTATGCAACAGATTTCTTTTTAAAGTCTAAACAAACCTGCTCCATGTTTTTCTAAGAATATTTTTGCTGTTTAAACAAGAATGCAGAACTGATATTTCAGGTCAAACAAATATAATTTGAGTTGTTCTATGTTAAACCCACAGTCAGTTTCCTAATCTGTGGTAAAAACCATCTGGGACCCGATTCTTATCCTAACCATATGGGTCCAATTTGAAGTGCTATTATTTATTATTTAGCATTTCGTGAAATATGCATTTTCATATCAGTCGGGTAATTATAAACCTTGTATTGTTAACTGTTACATCAGAAATAGACCATAGATGATGCAGTTTTTTCCTATTTCTTTCTTTATCGACTCACTTCCTCCCCTCCCAGATGAATTAGGTGAATCAGTTCAGTTCTGCAGCTTGCAGAGATGAGAGAAGCAGCAGGACACTGACCAGCCAATCAGATGTTCTCCTGACTGAGAAAGTGGGATAACATCTCATCTCTGCAGTAGGTTGGGTTTTTAAAGCTCTTCATAACCTCTAAAAACATCCTGATAAAAATGAATCAAACCTACCTTAGATTATTTTATTTCCAAGTTTCAACACCTTGTCCAACAATCCCCTGATCAAAGTCCCTCTGAACTACAAAAAAACAAAACATGTTTCTGTCCATGAATGTACAAAAACGCCAATTAATGAATGTAATAGCATGGATGAGAGCTTGTAACAAAGGCACAAAGGATTTGCCTCATTGTTCTAACGTATGTTATCATTTCAATTAACTGACTCCTTTGTTTTCTTGACAGATGTATAATTTATCTGAGTAAACCTGCAAATAAACATATTTAACGTCATTTATTTTTGTCAAAATAAGAGCTCTTTCCATTTCCTGACTTTACCATGTTTCTCTTTGTGGGTGGGACATGAGCGAACAGCAGCTGTGATCAATTCTCCACTAAAGTTTGCAGCAACAATCAGAGAGAAAGATATTATGTTAATCATCTCATGTTTTGGCTGCAAAAACAAGATAAGGAACCTAAAGCACCTTCAGGGATTCCCACTTGGACAAAAACGTACTATGGTTATGGCCTTAACAGATCATAACAACAAAAAATGCTACATTTAACATGGAACAAACAAAAATAAAAATAAAATTATATATATCTATATATATATATATATATATAGATACATATATATTTTTTCCCCTGATGTAAAACAAAAAGAAGGGGGAAAAAGAATCAGGAAATCAGAAACTGGAGAAATACCAGGGCCTCAGGGAGGAACTGGAAAAGACCTGGAAGGTGAAGACTACAGTGGTGCCTGTGGTCATCGGGGCCCTCGGGCAGTCACCCCCAAACTGGAGCAGTGGCTCAAACAGATCCCAGGAACAACATCAGACATCTCAGTCTAGAAATGTGCAGTTCTAGGTACAGCCAAGATACTGCGCAGAACCCTCAAGCTCCCAGGCCTCTGGTAGAGGACCCGAGCTCAGAGGATGAAAGAGACCACCCGCGGAGGGTGAGAAGGGAATTTTTTATATCTATATAGATATATATGTGTGTGTGTATAAGAATAATATACACAAGTTTTGGACTATGGGATGAAGCTGGAGTACCCAGAGAGAGATCCTGCAAAAAAGAAATTAACTTTTGATATTTTATTCGTGAATTTTTTTACTTTCACCCGTGGAGAATTTGGAGAGACCAATTAACATAAAACAGTCTTGATTTTCGTCAGCCGCCATTGTCTCCATGGTCATGAGATTCCGTCTTCTCCAAGTCCACAAAACGCATGTAGACCGGGGGGGCGTTCCTCCCAACCACGCCTCTCCAGGTCTCACTGTCATTGACCACGTGGGTGATGAAGTCCCCCAACAGAACAAGGGAGTCCCCAGGAGGGCACTCTCCAGTACCCCCTCCAAGGACTCCAAGAAGGGTGGTAATCTGAACTGTTGTTCGGCCCGTAAGCACAAACAACAGTTAGAACCCGTCCCCCCACCTGTAGGCGGAGGGAGGCTTCCCTCTTGTTCACCGTGGTAAACCCCAGCTGAGATGGGGGGCAACAAGTATGTCTGCTCCTGCCCGGCGCCTCTCACCTGGGCAACTCCAGAGTGGAAGTATGTACAGCCCTCTCAAGGACACTGGTTCCAGAACCAGAGCCATGTGTCGAGGTGAGGCCGACTATTTCTAGAACCTCTCAGCCTCGCACACTAGCTCCGGTTCCTTCCCCACCAGAGAGGTGACGTTCCACGTCCCAAGAGCCAGCTTCTGCAACTGAGGATCAGACCACCTGGGTCCCCTCCCTCGGCCACCACCCATCACAGACTGACTCCTTTGACCCCTCCGACAGGTGGTGAGTCCATTGGAAGTGGGACTCATGTCTCCTCTTCGGGCTGAGCCCGGCCGGGCTCCGTGGGTAAAAGCCCGGCCACCAGCAGCTCACATCCTTCCTGTGCTGTTCACGGCAGGCCCTTTCTTACAGTTTTTGTTTATTTATGGACTGAGTTTTTCTGTTTTATTCCTGGACTCTGGCGCTCGTTCCTTTTGTTTTTTATTTTTTGTGGACTTTTGTGGTCTTCCTCACCACCTCTTGCTGGAAATCATGACTGACCTCTGAGAGGAGCTCCAAACAGGAAATTGGTTAAAAAAAAGATGTACACATTCACGAGTCTAGCCTCCCAGAAGAATATCGAAATCCTCGTCTTCGATTGGTGAAACTGTTATTTTCTCCTTTCATAGTCGACAACTATCTCTGCATTTTCTGGAACTTCTACATTAACACGTTGTGAGAAGTTTCGAACTATAATCCGTAATATTTTGCCACAAATAAAACTGCAGGCAAATGGGATCACAATCATGAGTCCAGCCTGTATTTTGTAATTTTGGTACAAAAAATGTACACATTCACGAATCTAGCGTTGCACAACGATCTCATTGAGCTCGCCATTCTCACCTAATCTTAAAATGGTTAATGTTTCCCGTTGAAAATCAATAGTTACTTCTGCACCATCTGGAGCTATTAAATTTACTGGTTCCCGTCTGGCTCGTACTGGATTGAGCGAACTGTCATACTTAGCACCACAAATTAAACCGCAGCCAAATGCTTGCAGTCAGTATAACTGTAGTCATTAGAAACTACTTAGTGAAAAGTATAAAGTTTATCAGTTTTATTACGGTTGATTGAGATCTCACTGCCCTCTGGTGGTGAACGTTTGTAACTGCAGACACTCTTCATGTAAATTCTCAACCGGATGTATTGTTTATCTTTGTTTTAATTTTCACTTTTATCAAGACAGTCAGCTTATCTTACTGTCGATACATAAGAGTCACTGCAGGATTTTATTCAGTGTGACTGATCAGAAAAACATCCTGTAAAGAGTATGTAACACAGCAGCTATCTTTTGTGATTTAAAATGGTCTTCATTACAAATATAACATCAAACAGTGAATTAAAATATATCAGAATAATATTTGAGTCATATAACTGAGGAAGATTGTTAACTATTCTCTAAGCTCCACATAAGTGGAGAAGTGGAATTATTTAAATATAAATAATGCAGCATTATCAGGGCTGTAGTTCCCACTATGGCCACCAGAGGGCGGAAACACCCCGCTCTGGATATAGAGGGGAGTTTGTAGTGCTGCAGCTTTCTGACTTTTGTTAAGTTGATCACGTTTATATCTTTCACATTATAAATGTAAGTATTATCATGGTCTGTCTAATGAACTGACAGCTGATTTAATATAGAAATGTGTTATTTGCATATAGGTAACACATGCATATATGGTTCCTGATTAAATAAATAGCTGGTTGTACGCAAAGAAGATGAGTTTCCGGTTCAGAGTCAGGAGAATATTTATTAAATATAAAATTTTCCTGGATAACAGAATAATTATGATAATTTGGCTTCAGAGCTCCATTGTACTATTTATATGTAAAAAGATTACACACTCATGCTTTCTGATAAATAAATAACTAACAAACTAAAATGTACTGACACCGGTATTCAGTGTCAGTACATTTTTCTCAGAGTGACCTAACATCTCTGTCTTAATGTTGCACTCTTTCTTCCTTGTATTGTAATGTTCTGATTTCCTTTGGGTTACTTTGAAAAAACCCAAACGAAGTACTATTCACATATCCGCTCTCTAGCTTTGCTTTGGTTGTAGTTACACACTGCTTCCACGAGGGGCCTTCTGCTAACTTAACTGGGTTAATTGCAGTTCCCGCTGCAATTAACCCAGTAAAATAAACTAGAAACATTTAAACTTTAACTTTTATATTAAATTTTCCCCATTAGTTATTTCATCCTGCTCAATGCTCTGACCTCAACGGGTTGGATTTCATCACACACTTTTATAGTTTTTTTTTTTTCAGGCCTTGATTCTCAAAATTAACCACAGTTAATAATTTTGGGAGTATTTTTAATTAATTAAGTAAGTTAAGTTTTATTTTCCATTTATTAACCCTGCAGTAGCTCTTTAACAACATTAATTTATGCTGATTTTATTTGACCCGATAAAGGTGAAAATGAGAACAAATAACAAATCACCTGGTTAGTATGCAGTTTAATATCTATCATTACAATAGTTCACCACCAGAGGGCAATTAGCGCTCATAATCCACCATCAAAAACCTGTTCTGCTGAATCCATGAAAAAATCTGCTCAGCTTCAAATCTGCTTCGCCAACAGCAAAACAAATACTGAAACTTTTCTATCTTTATTCTAGTTTTGTTTCACTCTGTAAACTCAAACTGAACTGTTCTTATTCAGATGAATCAAACTTTGATTCTAGACGCCGAAGAAAACACAAGTCACCTGACTTTATGTGAAAAAGAAATTGAAACTAACTTTGGTCTCCTTCTTCAGGTAAGCCTCCATTTTGAGCGGAGGGTGGAAATAACATGTTGACTTGTTAATAGAGGTAAGTGTTGCCGCTCCGTGTCTATCTCGGCTCTCTGGAGCCTTTCTAACCGATTAACCCACCGAGGCTTCCCGGGGCCACGGCCACCTCGGCCTGGGTCGCTCGACTCACATGGGGTCCCCGCAAAGCCACTCTGTTACTTTATTAAGGGCTGATCTAGAAAGGAATTAGTCTCAGATAAAATTAAATGTTTTATTGTGAGACGTTGCTGCTTATAAAGTGATGCTAAGTGAGGTTATATGATGCATACGTAACGAGAGAAATAATGAATAAACCATAAACACACAACTTAGTAACTGCGCAGTTAACCTGGTAAATAATCAACTCTATTATGCAACTTTTAAGACTCGTTAAAAACAATTTTCTCAAAGTGAACTAACATCTATGTCTTAATGTTGCACTCCTTCCTTGTATTTGTGATGTTCTGATTCTATTTTTCTTATAGTTATTTTATTGTTATTTATTTTTTGCCAGATGCTTTGTAGTATTTCATGTGCTTTAGAAATAAATGGCTCTACCATGACAGCACCAGTATCTAAAGCTGATCTGGTTGAGTGGAGTGTGCAGTAATGAACTTTTCAAATTTAACCTAAATAAACTGAGAACTTAATGTAACTTTTTACAGTGCTCTGTGAATCCCCTGGTGTTTTAACCTAAAAACCAGAACAAAAACAGTTTAAAACTAGTTTCTCTGCTTTTTGAAATCAGCAGAAAGTGAAACACATCACTCCTTCCCTCATCAGACTGGAGTTCATCAGAAACTGATGTTTCTCTTTTCTGGATCAGAACCGGCTTTAAGCAGTCCACAGATTTCCTTTCTTTCTCCTCACTGAGTTCAGTCTTTTCCAGGTTTTCTTCTTGTTGCTCCTTGCAGCAGGAAGAAACTCTTTGTCTCTCCAGGTGCTGTTGCAAAACTGCAAATAAACTAAAATAACTACACCTTTTAAATGGAGCAATAATAATAATAAAAGAAATAATTTAAAAACATTTTAGGTCACAAACTATTTACATTTCACCACATTAAAAAAGTTGTATTAATGTGCCTCTTTATATTGAATTTCAATTCTGAGTCAGATCAGTTGACTAAATATTTTTTAGGCCTCACTGAATGAGGGGGGGCTTCATCCCCCTCATTGAGGCAGCTGTTTACCCATAATTCCCTGCAGTGGGTCCAGCTGGTACCTCAGCTGGATGTTGTGGTCCCTGAAAGCTGCTTTAGTTGAGAGGAAATCCTGCTGAGTTGCACACATGACCACAGAGGCTGACATGTTGCTGAGATCCCAGCTGGACCCGGTTCTGGCTGGAGGAGAGCTGTGGATCTGACCCAAGCTGCTGCTCCCTTAGAACCTTCTGCACACTGACTCCCTCCATACAGAGCTACAATAGAGTCATGATGCATTCAGGTCCACTGTGGGAGCTAAATAAGTTTACTAGTTCACTTGTTCATTCACCTGATTGACTCTGATCCTCTGAACTCATGATGGGAACCAGCTTTCTGCTTCACAGGACAGTTACTGGAACTGGATCACTGGACTGACTAGTTCTGGTTTCTCTCTCCAGTAGTCCAGAAGATGGAAGATCAGGATCTAAAGGAGGACAAAGCAGAACCTCCAGGATTCCTCAGTCCATCTATGAGGAGTGACAAGTCCAAAGATGAACCTCTACACTTCAGTAATGAACCTGGACTATCAGACAGAAAGTAAGAAACCAGTTTCTAACTGATTCATGTGAATCTATACAGATATAATATAAATTATATTAACTATTTGATCTCAGTGTTTGTGTAAACATTGATTTAATTTTCTTACATATTAATTTAAAGTTAGTCATAAAGGATGTTGGTCAGTAAATCAGTAGAGTTTGAATGAAGGTCTGAGTAAATTAATATGGATGAAAATGTTGCATAAAAACAAAAACGACCAAGAATGTGAAAAGCAACGATTCAGATTGTCTGTAAACACACTCAAGTAGTGAAGCCCATCATCTTCCGGACTGAGAATATTGATATCAATCATGATACCAGATATAATTCAATGAAGTACTTCAAACCAGAGATCATCAATGTTCTGAGATTCTGTTCTGGCCCAGTTTCTGGTCCTTTGTTTGTGGTGAACCTTCATGAACATCTTCAGCTTCAGTAGAACAGCTCCAGCCTGTTGTTAGTTAAATATTTCACTGATGAAGAAATGTCTTCACAGGAGCAGCATGTCCTGCTGTTCTTTGTGTCAGAATGTTCTGATGGATCCGGTCTCTACCAACTGTGGATCCTCCTCCTGCCCCCAGTGTGGAGAAAGACCCAGAACAGGAGCTGGACTGCTGACAGTCAATCAGAGCAGCTGTGCGCCAGGTGAGACAGAAGAGCTCCGATCAGAGCTTCCTCCTATTGTCTCTGTTGAACCAAATCCACGTTTAGTTTAGATTTGTAATTTCAAGGTTTAAAAGTTTTCCTGTGATCAATTATTTCAACTAAATCTGTATTTTTCCGGCTGGTGTAACTGGAACTTATGTCTTGGTAACTCGGCTTAATAAAGTCCTCATTTAATTTGAGCCTGTCCAGAAAAATGCCCATACAAATTATATGACAAGTGATAAATAGATAATAGATCAATGCAGTTTAGATAAGACATCCAAAATATTAAGAGTTAGCGATGCTGGATTTCATGTTATTTTATTTGGATTTAAAAATGTATACATTTGAGTTAGCTTTTTAAAATTATGAGTGAAGATTCTTCATCTGAAGGGTCATGTTGAAGACTAACCCATGTCACCAGCACTACATACAGTAAACACTTTGTAGAATCAATATGATGAGGCTTACAGTTAATTTATTTGGATTTCAGCGCATTATGAGGTTGAGGGAATGAAATGGCAGAAAGGATGTGTAAAGAGAGCACCAATCAAGTATTGGTTGATATTAATGTTAAGGGTAACACTTTATTGAAGAGGTGTGCATAAGATTGACATGACAGTGTCATAAACATGACATAACATCTGTCATGAACATAAAGAAGTCTTTATGAATCTTTATGACAGTTGTCATGAAGTGTCATTCGGTAAATAATGACACTTTAATGCAAAGTTGCTCTAAAAGTTGCATTAAAAGTCAATGAAAAGTGCCGACTTTGTATGATTTGTAAATTATAATTTAATACAAAGTTGACATTTTAATGGATTTCAATGCAACTTTAGAGCAACTTTACATTAAAAGTGTCATTATTTACTGAATGACACTTCATGACAAGTAGAGCACTGAAATCACAAGAGATGAACCGGAGAAAGATTATGAGAAACATAAACTAGATACTTTAGTGAGGAGGTAAAAAGTCAGATAGGAAATGTATATAACTGTATACACAACATGTAATAATTCTAACAATCTGTTGCTTATGTCTATAGGGCCAAATCAGTCCAATGTCATTTCCAGTCTTTAAATGTTCTTTTAAAAAATCATATCCATTCTCTGACTGAGAAAGCCATTCTAAATGTGAAAACTACCAGTTCAATAAGCTTTTTCTCCAGATTATTTTTTATTAAGGCTGGAAAAAGTTGGGAGTAAACATTTTCTATCTTTCTGCCTCTTCTGTAGCTGTTGTTGGCTGGAGAAAGTCAGATAGAAGCAGTGAAAAGAGAACAATGGAGACATGATGCTGAAGAGTTGATGTTGCTGAAAACTCCTGCATTCAGTGACCCTGATGGTTTTGTTCCAACTTTATCACAGAATCATGTTTTTTACTTCAGATGTTGGTTTGCAAGAGATTCTACTGGAACATAAGATCAGTCTTGAGGATGAGATGTGAATGTGTGACTGAAGGAAGTGATGAAACAGGAAGTAGAACTATCCTCAACAGTATCTATACTGATCTCTTCATCACAGAGGGACAGAGTGAAGATGTTAACACCCAGCTTGAGGTGAAGCAGCTGGAGAGAGCTTCCAAGATGCAGAACCTCAATGTTTCTGCAATCAGGTGTCATGACATCTTTAAAGCCTTCCCTGATCAACATGGAGCCATCAGAGTGGTTCTGACCAACGGCGTTGCTGGTGTTGGAAAAACCTTCTCAGTGCAGAAGTTCACTCTGGACTGGGCCAAGGGCTTGGAGAACCAAGATGTTAATGTGGTGGTTCTGCTTTCCTTCAGGGAGCTGAACTTGATCAAAAATGAGCAGCACAGTCTTCTCTCGCTGCTCCATGTTTTCCATCCAACTCTCCAGAAGCTCCCAGCAGAGCAGCTGGCTAAATGCAAACTGCTCTTCATCTTTGATGGTCTGGATGTAAGCAGACTTTCACTGGACTTCAACAACAGTCAGCTGGTTTCTGACGTCACACAGAAGTCATCAGTCAACGTTCTGCTGACAAACCTCATCAAGGGGAACCTGCTTCCCTCGGCTCTCATCTGGATAACTTCCAGACCTACAGCGGCCAATCAGATCCCTCCTTCATGTGTTTCCAGGTTAACAGAAGTACGAGGCTTCACCGACACCCAGAAGGAGGAGTACTTCAGGAGGAGGCTCAGTGATGAAGAGCTGTCCAGCAGAATCATCTCCCACATCAAGAAATCAAAAACTCTCCACATCATGTGTGGAATCCCAGTCTTCTGCTGGATCACTGCTACGGTTCTGGAGAACATGTTGACCTCAGAGCAGAGAGGAGAGCTGCCCAAGACCATGACTGACATGTACTCACACTTCCTGCTGGTCCAGACGAAGAGGAAGAAGAAGTACCAGGGAGGTCATGAGACAAGTCCACAGGAGCTGATGGAACCTGATAGGGAAGTTCTTCTGAAGCTGGGGAGGCTGGCGTTTGAACATCTCGAGAAAGGAAACATCATGTTCTACAAAGAAGACCTGGAGCAGTGTGGTCTGGATGTCACAGAGGCCTCGGTGTACTCAGGAGTTTGTACAGAGATCTTCAAAAGAGAGAGTGTGATTTTCCAGAAATCAGTCTACTGCTTTGTTCATCTGAGCATCCAGGAGTTTCTGGCTGCAGTCTACATGCTCCACTGCTTCACCACCAGGAACTCAGACATGATCAAGAGATTTGTGGGAAAAGAATACAGAGAAACATCTCTGGAGGACTTCATGGAGAAAGCCATGAAGAAATCCCTCAGCAATGAAAATGGTCACCTGGATCTGTTTGTCCGCTTCCTTCATGGTCTCACTGTGGAGTCCAACCAGAGACTCTTAGAAGATCTGCTGGGTCAGACAGAGAACAGTCCAGAAACCATCCAGAGAATCATCACCAACCTGAAAGAGATGAACACTTTTGACATCTCTCCTGACAGAAGCATCAACATGTTCTACTGTCTGATGGAGATGAACGACGTCTCATTTTATCAGGAGATCCAACGGCTGTTGAAATCAGAGAAAAGATTAGAGCCAAAATTCTCAGAGATCCAGTGTTCAGCTCTGGCCTACATGCTACAGATGTCAGAGAAGATTATGGATGAGTTGGACCTTAAAAAGTATAATACAACAAACGAGGGGCGTCTGAGACTGATTCCAGCTGTAAGGAACTGCAGAAAGGCTCGGTGAGTCCAGATGTTTTCATTGTGTGAATGCTGATTCACACAATGAATCAGCATTCACACATTGTCCTCACGGATTGTCCTCCTGTTTCTTCTTCTTTCTTCAAGTTGATTCTGGATGTTTTTGATCTTTAACTACTTCCTTCATCCTTTGGACTTTTTAACCTTTCAAACATCTAAATATTCAGTTCATCCAGGACAGCTGCAGCTTTTGGTGTTTAGATATTTCCAACATGCATTTGGTATTTAGGGATTTTGATAATTAAAAAAAATATTCATGTTGAAATGAAAAGAAAACCTTGAGAACTATATCATACAGTTCTATTTTCTGAAAGATCTCATCTTTTCTGAAAGATCTAATCAGTCAGAGACATATTTTAACTTTAAGCTCTTCTTCACTCATTGGGCTTCTGCCCCATAATTCATCTTCACGGATTAATTATAAAATCACTGTTTAAGTTTGATGGAAACTTGGACAATTTCCCTTGCTTTTGTTGCCATGGAAACTAGTTAGAAACTTTGTGAGCCATCTTTTCTTCCCCTGACTAGTTTCCTTGTAGTGTTTTAAATGAGACCTAAATGTGGTGATTGTTGTCTGGTTCCAGAAAAAGTCCTAGTTTCTGTCAGATCCTCCCAAAGCTCTGAGAACTCTGCTTTACATATATAGAACTCTGCTTCCTGAGCTGGAACAATTTCCTCATCAACTCTTCATCTGCAGCCTTTGTTGAAGCTGTTAGCTGTCCTGCATAAAGATCTGAAAAGACATGTATAAAAGAGTGTGCAAGTTTCACACTAAAGGTTGGCGTAGGGGCAAATTTTGTAAAGTGCAGCATCTTTGGAGGGCTTTTATCTTTACATATATAGAACTTTACATGCAAATGTGGCTACCCACCTTTCCTTTATACATCCCAAATTGCAGGAAATAGAGCACAGCTGCTGGTCCGCCCATAAATAAATATGAAAATTAGTAAAAATATCCGCAAAGCTGCCACTACGTGAAGCAGTGACCATGGCAGCGATCCCTACTTACAGCATTATAAGTATTTCTAATAATGAAATTTATATATTTTAGTTAAAAGGTATCTTTCAGGGCACACAAGGTCAACTCACAAAAAGTTAGCTATAAATTTTACAAAAAAAATTCCAAATAAAAAAAAAAAAAAGAAAGAGTGTTGATTAATACAAGTGGAAATGCTTGTTTGAATAGCAGAGCTTTCAGCTGCAATTTACAGACAAGTTTATTGTCTCTTTATTGAAGTTTATTCCAAATGGAGGGATTGTGTTGAACCAGGCCAACAAGCCACTAAATTTATTTGGCACTTTTGTGCATATAAGTTGCCCATTTACAGAATGGAGATATTTTCTATTCATACAGGCTTATTTGAAGAATGACTGTCTGGACCTGGTCACCAGCTACAGGTCAGCATCAGCAAAGAACCATTGATGCATGGTCCTTTCTAGATTCCCTCTTTAAATGCTGGGGTAATATCTGTGCGCTGCTATTATGTATATGTGTGATTGTCTACATTAAGAATTGAGCCTGATCTGTTTGGAGTTAATCTGCTGATCCAACCCAGTTTCTTTTTAAGTGAGAATGGAATTACCCTGCAGATAACACGCATTTCATGGGTTTAGGCTCACATATCGATGCACAGTTACACCTTTATGTGACAAAAGGTTTATGAGGATCATTGTGGTTCAGTTTCATAGTTTAAGTGAAAACAAAAGATTAAAATAATGAAAAACATCAGGTTCTATGCTCCTTGGATTAAATGACACTGAATGGTGTCAGATTTCAGTATGTATAGGTAAGTTGTGGTGCCTTGTAGTGTATTATTAACTGAAAAAGACATATTATGCTGCCAGTCTTAAATACATTGCCTTAATAATGTTCTAAAAACAAAAGTTATGGCACTCATCCCAAGATAAGAAATTGAAAGTATGTCCTGCAGCCCCTCCCATTGTAGTCCTACTGTGTTTCTTTGGTGTTCTTCTGATAGATATTGTCTGAAGTAAGAACTGTATGCCTGTTATCTTCAAGATATCTGATTATTCTCACGTCCTGTCGCTCTATACTGCAAAATAATCCATCCGTATGTTGTACATGAACTCTGGAGAAAGTTTGCAGCTGTACGACGATGTCCAAAGTGGAGAGCTCTCTTTATTTCTCTGTCAAAATTATGGATTGTCTCAATTTTGCTGTCACAACGCCTCCACCTTCAGTGGGGTCAGCCATTGTGTCGAAGTTGCCATAGCAAAACGTTATAAAAGCTAAAGTTCAGTTTGTGAGCAATGCATTCAGCTTGATCCATCTTTGTTGAATTTCAGAAACCCAACTGCTTAAATAAAAAGCTATGCTTTACCCAGCTTACTGGCTGAAATCCACAATAGATGTCTGAACAGATTTTCAAATACCCTATGTTAATTGTCTGTGTGCTTCCCTTCTCTCAAACAGCAATGCGCTGTTGGCTCAAATTACTTTTTAAACAAGCTGAATTCAAACACAAACTTTACTATCTTGAAACTTCCAAAACTGCTATTTAAGGTATAGGATTCATCCACATCAGCAAGACCACGTACCCCTCCATGAAGCTCACGCCATGTGGTAATTGTTGGTGTTCACAGTTAATGTTATTGACTTTATGAACCTTTCTAGTAATGCCATAGTGAGCGATTTTTGTCCCTCTGTGGTCCCTCGTCTACTTAACACACTGAATTAAGTGTGAGGGTGAGCACCAAGTATTGCTCCCACCAGCCCACATATCACACAGAATAACAGTTGCAAAAACTTGCGAAACAGGTAAGAATATCTGCATTTTTACCATGCTGCGGTCTTAGCGCAACACTCAGGAGGAGAGTGGCAAATGTCACTGTTGAACTGTAGGGATTTTGTCCCATCAGTTTCCAAAATCACATGCAAAAACGTTCTGAAAGCACTTACTCTGTGTGCCAGACCGTGCAGAGTAAAAAGTCATGGGGTAATAATTTTCCCATATCTTAAAACCACATTAAGACGTGTTAAATTTTGTTGTGATGCCAGCAGCTTGCAGGAGTAACTGTTATTTCTCTTGTTGAAAGAAAGCAGGGCTGCACAGATTGTAGTTTTCTGGCTGATCACTGATATTTTAAAGCCTGAATGACTTTGAGCTATGCTGATTTGTTTTATACTAAATATAGCAAAAAAAAATGGCAAAGCTGGCAATAGGCTAACTATTTTTGAAATGTCTGTTATCATATTTGAGTCTGTGTTTATGATTAAGAGTGTCTGTTTAATTAGAACGGTCTTTGTTTCTTCTCTATTCACAGACTTGATGGCTGTTTTCTCTCAGAGTTTGAATGTGAAATTGTGGCCTCAGCTGTGCAGTCCAACCCCCATCTGACTCAACTGGAAATAAGTGAGATCTTAATAGACAGAACTATCAGAGGTGGAACCTTTAGAGACTCTGGAATGAAGCATCTGTGCGTGATCTTGGGGAGTTCAGTCAGTAAAGTGAAGATTCTGAGGTTGTTTTCTTTACAGTATATACAATGCCTGTACAATGTCATATAAAAGGTACTAAATGCCAAATTTATGTTCTGTAATCACTAGTGCAAGATTACAGTTTTTCTTTTTCAATGCGAACACTCTTAGTTTCTACTAACACCTTCCTGACATTACAAGAAAGGACTTTCAGGTCCTGGGAGCTTGTTCAATTCTGTAATGCTTTTGAATTTTAAATATAAACCACATACTATAATACACAATTATGAATGTTGCTTCATGCTCTAATGTCACAGTTTGCTTCTGGAAGACTGTTTTAATTCCGGCCCACTATCACTGAAGGTCAGACTGAAATGCTCTAACATGTCATGATAAAATGTTCTGGTTCTGCTGTTTTGAGCTTTTGAACTAGTTTTACTGGATCAGATGTTAGACATCAGCTCATCATGTTTCTGTGACTTTAATTCAGTGAAATTAAATTTCTATATTTGTATTATTTGTTTTTTCATATTTCATTTTTAACCTGCATCCTGGTGGCTTCAGCTCACATCTTTTATTCTTCATTCAGATTGGTCCAGTGCAGTTTGTCAGAGACCAGCTGGACTTCTCTGTTCTCAGCTCTGAAGTCCAACCCGACCCATCTGACAGAACTAGACCTGAGCCACAATGACCTGAGAGATGCTGGAGTGAAGGAGCTCTGTGGTTTCCTACAGACTCCCGGCTGCAAATTACAACGCTTATTGTAAGAAATCATGTATTAGTTCAAAGCTGATATTTGTGACGTGAAAGTAAACTGCAGGCATTTAGCTGATATCCTACTGATCCACTCTGAGGATCTTCATGGTAAAGTCTGCTTTCTTCTTCTCTGGTTTGTTCTAGTTGAAGTTTTCTTTGTTTTTATAAACAAACACATTCAACCAAACACATTGCTCATTTTACAGACATCAGCCTCACGTTCAAATGTATGCCTGTCTCCAAAATGCTCAGATATAAAATCTCAGATATCATTCCATCTAAGACAGACTGAGGATTAATCCACTGCATAAATATGGACTGTGATCCACATCTCTGACCTTCTGATCATCAGTGATCATATCAACCATCACTGTTGGCTTTAAACTTCTGACCAGCTCCGGCAGAGTCCAGGTTCCAATATGGCAGAGCAGGACAAGGAGACTGAGGGGTCAGATTTCACATCTAGGCCCTGCTGGAGGAGACTTTCTCTATAAAATACTGCAAAAAAATGTTCATCTGCATACCAGGGCTCAGTCCAGTCTGTGTTGGGTGGCATAAGAACAAAATCAGTAGTTTAAATTAGTGGTGGGATTTAATTTAAAAATTTAAATCAGACTACTTGCTGGGTCTGTAATTTACTGAATTTAAATCAAAACCCATATATTGATATAACATTTTCAATTCAACAACCCTTTCTGCTTTAAATTGCTGAATAGACAGATGAGCTTAACAACAGAGACATCTGTTTTGTTTAATCTATTTTTCAGGTCTTCAATCGTCAGATTGGAGCAAAGTGTTAATCTGTCCATTCATCTTTCCAGAGTTTCAGGAAGCCCTGATCATTTGTGGAACTTATTTAGAAATGTGAACTCTGGACGTTAATGTAGTATTACATGTTTAGCATTGTGATGCTATTTTAGGCGAGAATAGCTTCACTGACAGGTGAACTCCATTTAGCACAACATGAACACAATAGTCTTTTCGAGCATCCAGTCAGATCATTTAATTAAATTCATTATCTACATTTTATTAGTTATTTGATCAGATTTAACCTGCATCCTGTTGACTTCAGCTCACACCTTTTATTCTTTATTTAGATTGCAGTGGTGCAGGTTGTCAAAGATCAGCTGTGATTATCTGGCCTCAGCTCTGCAGTCCAACAGCCTCCATCTGACAGAACTGGACCTGAGAGGAAACTACAGGATGAAGGAGTCAGATGTTCAGCAGCTGAAGGATCTTGTAAAGACTGTAGAGTGAGTAAATGTTTGGAGTGAGTCCACCTGCTTGAACTAAACCCAGTTAGCATCATAGCAAAGCTCCAGTGTTCCCAGTAAAGTTGCAGCTTCTCAGTGGGAGGAGAATGTTCAGGCTTCCTGATTGGACACAGAGACAGCAATCAGCCAATCAGAGAGCAGCAGGTTGCTGTGTTCCTGTGTTTGTGTTGGTGTTGAAGATGAGTGTTGTTGCTGTGTCCATGTCTCCAGGAAGTCCAGCTGGACTCCAGCGTCCAGCCGTCCATCATGTCTAGAGACAGTGGTCCTCATTCATCAAACTGTGGAAGCAGCAGATCTGATCTCAGATCTGTTTGTTCTCTCAGTTCACAGGAAACAACTGATCAGGTTCATCTTGGTCACAGTTCTGAGATCAGTCTGACTGCAGCTGGAAACCATCTACTGGATGTGCTGCGTCATGACTGCTGCTGGAGAGGCTGGAAACACTCACTGATCTGATCTCTCCATCCTTCTTCTCTCTGCAGGTGGAGGCCACTACTTCATTCGATTTTGACTTCTCAGAGGTTGAAGCTGCAGCAGTTGAGTCTAAAGAGACTGACTGGATCATGATGATGACCTCTGACCTCCAAGATTTTTCCCCTGTTTATTTTTTCATGTCTGATATTGTTTGACAAAAGAAATGGATCTGACTGGTTTGGCTGAATGCAGAACGTCTTTGTTTCTCAGCTGAAGTTGGTGATGATCTGCACAGTTATGGATCTTGACCAGGAAATTAAGTTCATTTAGTTCACAATCATCACAACGACAGGAAGTTCATGATTTTCATTGAAATTATATCCAAACCGAGTATTTAATTAAGATCTTTTCACTTATATTGCATAAATTCATTAAAAATAAATAAAAATGTATTTCAGAAAGCTTCATTGTCCTTGTATTTACTAAATATCGCACACATTTAAATAATGATTTAATAAGTTATTAATTGCCATTTGGCACGCTTCCCTCTCCATAAGAGTCAGTACGATCAAAGTAAGGGGTACGGCAGGGTACTGCGTACCCCTAAAAGATTTAGCGGGGGTTCGCAGTACCTGCAAGAGAGAGGAGCGGCTGTCTGCTGTATAAAATCAGTGGGTTCACTGTGCAGCCGTGAGTTCACCCACTAATCAGCCGTGACTGATTAGTTTTTCAAGAACAATCTGAACACGACTTAATCAGTTAAAAATACCCCCCCTTTCATATTGATTCTGAACTCTTCGTGCTTGTAGAGCAGCGGTACAATATGTCGATCGGGAAGGCTTGAGTAATCTCGGCTTTAGGTGACAAACTGAACTCCGCCAGGACGCTGAGACCAGCACGTCCTCCTCTGGCTCCTTATCAAAACGTTCATAACTTAAAGAACAAAAAAAAAAAAAAAAGTCAACAAAACGTTATCAAATTAATGACCCAACAAAAATAATAATCTCAGTGATTATTGTTTCAACAAGGAGCTGCGCAATTCTGTGCGTTTCGGTTCCATTCCCAAAATAACTAGCAGAGCAGGAGTTTAAAATTAACTAATCAACCACCGCTGTGTTCAGGGTGGCTTATTAATGATGCAAAATAAATATCAAGCCTGATATCATAACGGACTAAATGTTTTTAACGTAATCAGTGCTCGGCTCGAGGAGCGAGCGGTTGCCACCGCAATGGGTGTGCTTAAACGGCAAATAGAGAGTGAGAGTAAAAAGGTGCGAGTGGTTTTGAGTTGATCATCTGTTCGGGTTGTTTTACCTTTCTTTACCTTTGTCTAGGGCATCACAGCCGCTGTAGTTTCTGAACGTTCAATAAACGACAAACTTGGACTAATTACCTTGTTCTTTGTGAGTGTACTCATTTATAACAAACATCAAACACGGTAAATATGTTTCATTAAGTATTTAACAAACAAATGGCTTCTACCACGATAATTATGTGAAATTAAATTGTCTAATTTAAAAATAATAGTTTTATTGTATTGCTCTCTGGCATCTTGCTTGGAGCTCAGAGTCTGAGAGGTTTTTCCTCTATCAAGCTAATTTTTTTTGCCTCTTATTTAGTTAAAATATTGATGTTGATGAGATTTCCTCCAAAATAATGACCTTTTTCAACCTTTGTAGCTCCACTGTTGAAAATAAGCTCTAACATTCACAAATGACATTGAAATAAAATCCAGTCCAACATCTGGTTTGAGGTGATTCCTCTGGACCCGTTGGAGGAAAAATATCCCAACTTCACAAGATGAGCTTTAACCTAACAGCTCTGTGGTTCCTCCTGTCAGTATGAGAGTCAGGGTGAGGAGGCGCCATGTTAGGAAGAGAAGTGGAAGCTGCAGGATCTTCAGAACAAACAGGTCATGATGCTGGGCTACTGATTATCCCTCTGTCTGGACACAGGATCAATAGAACCAGTTTAAAAGCTAAAATAAATGGTTATATGCCAGACATGGAATACTGGGATGCACTCCATGCCATGACGTTCAGGATTTAGGTCTCATTGGCATCTCAAGGTGTCAACATTGCAGCCAGTGCAATGTTCTGAGGGAAATACAGATTTATTTTGTAACAATTTAAGAGCTAACCAGCTTTTACCGCTTCGCAAAAAAATTTATTAGCACAGAAATTCCAAAGCACACAAAGAAGCAGTTTTATATATACTTTTGTCATAGTACCCCCAAGAATTTAAAACTATTCACCCCTGGATATATATATATATATATATATATATATATATATATATATATATATATATATATATATATATATATGTGTGTGTGTGTGTGCCGATCAGGTTTTTTCCTGCCGATTAAGATCACTGATCATCACATAATTATTATTTTTTTAATCATAAGCACTCTGCCGGTTACATTATGTGGAAAAGGAACCATGAATTCACCTTAATTTAGACAAAAAACTAGTTTTTAATAACTTTTCCAAGAAAAAAACAAAACAGGCATTGTGCAAATTGTACTGCTATCGGCAGAGGTGGGGACTCGAGTCACATGACTTGGACTCAAGTCAGAGTCGTTAAAATCACGACTTGAGACTTCACTTGAAAAAATGCTCAAAGACTCAGACTTGACTTTTATGCCATTGACTTGGGACTTGACTCGACTTGAAGCTGTTTACTTGAAAAGACTTGATATTTTTTACTCAAAGTCTTAAAATTTAAAACACATTATTTATAAAGTGGCGTCATTAATTATTTTCACTCATTCCGTATCAATATGCGCAGACCGTCCCTCTGTTTTTCCCCTCTCCTTATGTATGTATGTGTGCGTAGCTGCAGCTCAACCAATCAAATTAATAAGATTTGGACATTTAAAATAACGCGGCGTCGCTACAGAGCTCAGGGAACGAAAGACGAAATAACCGCTCAATGTGCTTCCGCGAGTAATTTCTTTTGGCCACGTAGGTTATGAACTTTCAAATAAAAAACAAACTGCAACTTGTAAAACATGCAAGACGAGAATATCGGATGGAGATGCCACGACGTCCAACTTTGTCCGGCATTTGAAGCTTCACAAAGATGGTAGGTGGCGCTTTTCTTTTGCTGTAAGATAGTTGACTTTAGCTAACTTCGTGTTAGCATGTGTACTCCGGGTTACATTGGTGACGATTTACTATAAACCCGGTCCTTCAAATGCCTCCACAAATAATGCGCACCGTGTTGGCTCAGGAAGCCGGTGGATAGTGAGCGGGGCTCCGGAACAGAAAGCAGATTCTGGACCTGAACTCAGGGAACAGAGTCTCTCTGTCCCATCATGATGATGAGCCGGTCTAGTATCATCTAAGGATGATTGGAGTATTTGAAGACATCTACGTTGGGAAATTATATTGACAATATATTGTTTACTGCAGTCAGTGCATTAAGTCAACTGTTTTTGACTTAATGCACTGACTGACTGTCACATGTCTCACAGAACCCATTTCCAAGTAGTTTTGCTGGAAAAACTAATAAAAAAAAAAAAATCCTGTTTTGTTTTTTGGCCATCTTTCAAAAATTTCTGTAAAAATAAAAATTGTACAATCTCATTGACCCTGAATATAATAACACTAAGTGGGATAGTTAACTGAGTAGGACATAAATAATGAGCTCATTATTTTGTGTTTAGTGATTCTGACCAGCTTGATTCACACAACATGTTTTTATCAATATTGAGATGAGAAATTGGCTGTAGATTTAACCCACTTGGCCTGACACATATTTATTTTACCATCACATCCAAATTCAAAACCACTCCACTTTATTTGCAATGATTTTGATTTTTTCATGTGGTTTATTTGTTAAAACAGACCAAATACAGTGACAAATAAATTTTGTGTTTAGAATATCTGGCCCATATTTACGGAGGACTAAAACTAACATACTTAGAAATAAAAGCAGAAAAATAAATGCACCAGACCTTCGTGAGTTTACTTGTGATAACTTCATATATGCTTATTTCATTTTTTGAAAACTTTTTTTTATTAAATATCAAGTTTAACAAAACTGTGCAATAAAGAGGTCCAATTTAAAAATGTTTTTTATACTTTGTGTTCAGCTGCACATGTTCTATCATTTGAGATAAATTCAGATTTTAAAAGAACAAATGGTCCATTATTTGAATTTTATGTATAATGGCAAATTACATATAAAAAAATAAAATAAAAACGACTCGAAATGACTTGAAATTAAAGGTTCCTGACTTGAGACTTGACTCGACTTTTGCCTGACTTGACTTGAGGACAGAGACTTGAGACTTACTTGAGACTTGTAACACAGTGACTTTGTCACACCTCTGGCTATCGGTAATACTATCTTTAACAGATTGAAAACATGAAGGCTCTGAAGAGGCTAAATAATGCAAAGAGTCAAAATTAAACCTCTCAACATTGCCAAAAAAATCAAGTATAAAACTTAATATTCAAAGGCAAATACAGGATCCATTACAATAAACAATCCTGAGTTACTGAATGAAAACTTCCTGATAGCATGGCGGCTTGCTGATTACCGCTAGTTCTGATTGGCTGTTTCTGACTGAGCGGAGTAATTATGCAGAACAGGGAGAAGGTAGATTAGTTTTTCAGAGATTATCTGTCTCATGTTAGGACAGCGAAAGTTTTAATACGTATGTAACATGTATTTTTTTAAGTTAGATACTGCAGCTTTAAACAGAGGTTCGGTGTGAGAGTCACTACCAGGTGTAGTAGAAGCGGCGCTTCATCTAAAATATTACTAGTGCATAGCGGTTCAACAGCGAGAGCAGAACCAGCGTCTTACATCGCAGCTCGAAGACTTAAGTTATTTTGTGGGTTATTTGTTTAGCTTTCTGACCGTCATGCTAATCTGGGTGAGTGTTTGTAGCTGTGCGCTGCTTTACCTGCTATCTGATCCTCCATATGTCTTTTTTACTGCAGTGAGCCTCGATGGACCCAAACTCCGTCAAATATGGCATTGTTTTTACGCCATATTAGATTCGTCGTGTTGATGCATTTTGACGTGCTTCACCCCGAGGTAATTTTCTGCTGCAACACGCAAACTTTCCCATTCACTCAGTGCGTTATAGTTCCACATCACTTGGGATTTGTTGCTGCGCGTTTGCGAAGTGTGAAGGAAAGAGGAGACCAGCTGCACAGGCAGGCTGCGAAATGAGATGCAGGTGATCGGTTTGTGTGATCGGCAACAAGAGACCGTGATCAGCATCACCGATAATACACTTTTTCAAGGAAATCGGCCGATTCTGATCGGTGGCCTATCGATCTGCACACCTCTATTCCTGAGCACAGCTGCAAATGTGGGAACAGCATTATGTACAAACATATGGCTAGCACTACTCCATATAGGCACTTTGAGTAGTAGCCTCATGCCATCATTTTATGCCACATAAAGTTTCTGCAGGCTACTTTTTTTGGTATTGTCGCCACAGATGGGCCGTATAATAATGTGATTCTATGAATATGATTTATCGTTTTAGAGTCGAAGGAAATTTCCTCATTGATATATACCCGGGGCATATTGTCCCCCGAAGTTGTGCTGCTGCGCCCTCTTCTTCTTGTCCATATATGGAAGACGCTGTGACAGAGCACAGCTGGCTTTTTAGGGAGACAGGTAATCGGCATTTACATTTAAAAGCAGGTAGATCGCTGAGGAGATCAGATGCAGGTTGATGACTCGTGCAAAGGTATATTTAACATTGATCGTGAAGTAATTTTAGAATTTATGTCTGATTCCACCACTGATTGTTGTAGAAAACGTACTTTAGAGAGTGACGCCAAGAGCGCCGTTTACTGGTTTCACTTTAGAGAAGTTAAGGGCCGTTTCTTATGATCTGGCTGGTTAATGTTCTTGTCTTACTTGATTTCTTTGTGTGTAGGTTGACCTGCTACTGTTTCAGTTTTTAATTTGTTTCGATTTAATTTTTGTTTTGGTTTACTTATTTAGATGGTTATTGTTGATTAAAAGAACTTTTCTTGTTTTGGTTTTGTTTAATAAGGAAAGGAGTTTCTATTGTAGCCCTCTGGCTTGCTTTAAACTGGGACCTATGCTGTCCCTGGGTCCTAGTGGAAGAGGAGTTTCTTTTCTTTGCTGTATTCACCAGGGATTTTTGTGTGAGTGTGCTTTTGTTGGGGGAACACTTGGGTGCATTTAGTTGTATTTGTGTTTCTTTATTATTATTCATCCCCCAAACAGTCTTAATTTTATCTAATTGGGTTTTAATTATTTTTCTGCTTTAAGAATCCCATGGCCAGCATAGACTCCCACTTTTTATTATTATATTAAAATAAATTGTGACTATTTTTGCTCATGAAACATTTGTGAATTCAATAAACTGTAATCTGTAGCAGTGCCTCTGTCCATTTTTACAAACTTATCTGTGTGATCTGGTAAAAGAGGATCTAAAACTGTACCCAAGGTCACATATTAAATTTTCATCTTATTTTTTCTATATATAAGACTCTACCAATATGGAGAGCCATTTCAGCCAAAATTAAATAAATAAATAAATGGCTCAAATAAATAAAAAATGAGTAAAATAAATCAAAAAATGCAGAAAAAGAGTGAAATAAATAAAAAATGTGGTTAAATAAATAATTTAGCTTTTTCATTAACCCAATTTTTCTTTATTTATTTTTCATATTATCAATTTCTCAATTTTCTTTTTTTCATTAATCTATTTTTCATTTACCCATTTTTCATTAATCTATTTTTCATTTAACCATTTTTTAATTTATCTTTTTCATTAACCCAGTTTTTCATTTATTTATTTTTCATATTATCAATTTCTCAATTTCTCTTTTCATTAATCTCTTTTTCATTTATCCCTTTATCCATTTACCCATTTTTCATTAATCTATTTTTCATTTAACCACTTTGCAATTTCCCTATTTCATTAACCCAATTTTTCATTTATTTATTTTTCATATCAATTTCTCTTTTTCATTATCTATTTTTCATTTGTCCATTTTTCATTTATCCCTTTATCTATTTGCCCACTTTTCATTAATCTATTTTTTAATTTAACAAATTTTCAATTTCCTTTTTCCATTAACCTGATTTTCTATTTCCCAGTTTCATTAATCAATTTCTCATATATCCCTTTTTTATTTACCAATTTTTCTTTTATCTATTTTTCATTTAACATTTGTTTGAAAAATAGTTACTTTTCCCATTTTCCAATTTCCCTTATTCATTTAGTATTTCCTTATTTTCTTATTTATCACATTCTATTTCCCCGCAAAACTTAGGGAAAAAATAAATGCAAATGAGGAGAGGCACGTCATCAGGCTACAACTTCCCCAATTGGTTGGTTAGCGTCACACCCATACTTTGCTTCAAGAAAGATGGCGACCTACTAACGGGTTATCAATAAGCTGAAGCTCATTAACTTCATTAGAAAATAGTGTTATTACTCCTGACTTTAGTTTTCGTGTGGCCGCTCAGACAGAACGTGTTTCAGTTGGCGGCTCTCATGGACTCAGAGCTTCACCGTCGGGAGTTTTTATAGTTTGAACGAAGCGGCCGCTGAAGTTGGCTTACGATTGAAGGTTCGGGACACCTTCGTAGCTACCAGCTGTGATCCAACTATAAGGAGCAACTTTACTGTACATCGTAAGTGAACTGCAATATCCAGAGGCAGCTCTATGGAGCATCGAGCTGAAAGAATGAAAGTGATAGGCCTTGGAGATCTTCGTCGGAGTCCATCTTTCAGACCTGCACCGCTGCTATCCGTCCAGGATCCTTCGGTTGCCCAGACGTTGCACGGTAAGCTACTAACGTTGATGTTTGTTTTCCAACTACAGTCATATTTAATCAATAGGGCTCAATTACGATCGCGGAAGGTTTTGAGTTGATCTCGGCAGTAGGTGACAAACTGAACGCCTCCAGGATGTTGAGACCAGCACGTCCTCTGATCCAATACATCTTATTAAGGATAAAATCAACAAAACGTGTTCAAATTAATGGCCCAACAAAATTAATAATCTCTGTAATTATTGTTTAAACAAGGTGTGTGCATTTCTGTACCATTACAAAAATAAAAAGGGACTCAAAGACCCTGATGAGCAGAGCAGTAAATATGAAGCCTGAAAACCTAATATCTTAACGGACTGAATCTTTTGTGTTTTTAACTAATCTCTGCTGGGTTTGTGGGGCGCAAGCGGTTGCCACGGCAACAGGTTGATTAAATGACATTAAAAAGTTAGGAGACGTTTAGAGTCGATCGCCCTGTTTTACGTTTGTTTACCTTTGCTGGGATGCATCACAGCTGCTGTAGTTTATGAACGTTCAATAAACGACAAACTTGGACTAACTACCTCGTTCGTCTGCGACTATATTTCATTAACAAACAAATGGCTTCTACCGAGATAATTATGTGAAATTAAATTAATATTTTTTAAGTTTTGTGCGCTCTGGCATCTTGCTTTGAGTCTGAGAGGCTTTTCATGTATCAAACATGCTATTTATTTAGTGGAAATATTGATGCGATGAAACTCTCTCCAAAATAACCTTTCAACTTTTAAACTCCACTATTGAAAATGAGAAGCTGACATTCACAAATGACATTGAAATAAATTCTAGTCCAACTTCTGGTTTGTTGCGATTCCTCTGGATCCTGTTAGAGGAAAAATATCCCAACTTCACAAGATGTGGCTTTAACCTAACTCCTGTCAGTCTGAAGCTTCTCATATTTAGGTCATCAAACCAAAGTTCAGATCTACCATAACTGGTACCATCGCCACCAGGTCAAAAGTACAGCTTTTTGGCGCAGCACATTTATTAATGTTTCCATCATGTATGTTTTCAGATGCAGACCATCCTGCAGGCCTCTGGTCTCAGTGTTTCCCTTCAGACTCCCAGTGGGCTCACAGCTTCAGGATGACCAGAGACCTTCACCTTTCTGGAGCAGGAACATTCGGCCAAATGCACTGGTGACACATTCATTTAAGAAAAATGTGGCTGTTCTTACATCATTGATATGCATGAACCGTCTGTATTTTACCGTTTTGAATAAACAAAATGTTTGATTATTATGAAATCTGTGTTCCTTCTAATCTGTGAAGTTCTAATTTAATCAAATCTCATGTTTTCATGTCCCAGAGACAATAAAATGGTTCGTTTGTGGCTTAAAATAAACGAAACAATCTTAATAGAACAAAGCTACAAAAATAGAATACAGATTGAACGTTTTGGATCCGTTTTATTTTTTGGTTTTATTACACTGAAGATTCTTCAACATGAAGCTAAACAGTGAGTGGAGGACCTTGTATGTACGACAACGTAGAAATGAACAAACTGACATATTGGGTACTTAATAGCAACCCTAGCAGTTATTTTACACAGCTTGGTTTATTGAATAATGATTGTGTTCATTTACGGACGCCTTCAATTGGAAATCTGCAATCTGAAGCGTCAGTGAAATACTTAAGCCAGTCAGTCCTCAGGTCTGTCTGCCCTGCATGTTTCAGGCCTCAGTAAATGTCTGATGGATGAGCTAATGCTATCATTTGTATCAGGTGCTCTGGAACAAACACTTTAAAATGTAAAATGTTAATGTCCTGTGTAACAGAGTGATACAGACAAATGTTTTCATCTCACTGTCATTTCCACTTTATAGCTGAAGTTCACCACATTTCTGGATGTTCTGTGTTTCAGTTAAATTGAAGTTAGCAGGTTTTTAATCAGGGCCACAACACCCTGTGTGTGTTGGGTTTAAGAAAATAAGCTCTTCTGTTTGAGCACCAGCATTCATTTTCCCTCTGATGTTTGGGTGAACTCTTCTCTGTGGAGGTCGGCTGTCTCTCTGCTTCTTCCTGAAGGAGACCCATCAGGAGTTCTGGTGCTGCTCACAGTGCAGACGGTTCTCCTCACTGTTCGCCGTGTCAGCCCTGGTCCCTCTCAGCCAGAATCTCCAGTCATTCTGTTCCTTCGCCCTTGAATAAACATAACAGAATATGTTCTGGTGTTATGATTCATTTGTTAATTGAAACAATGTTTAATATCAAGATTAATTTATTTCCTTAACAGTTCCTTCTCCTGTTCCCTCAGAAGGGCAGAGTTTAGGAGTAACTAATTACATTTACTCAAATATAGTTGAGTAACTTTTTGAAACTCAAATGAACTTTTAGGAATACTCTTACTATGCTGAACTTTTTACTTTTACTCAAGTCATTTTGTTATGAAGCATCACTATTATTTAAACAAATTTTAAATTTTGTCTTTAAAATACTAAAATTACCACTTAACATAATATTTTGGGCCTTCTAATTGTGTAATTTTTTTAAAGATATGAAATAATTGATAACTTGATCAGTTACTCAGTACTGATAAACTTTTTACCAAATGCTTCTTTACTCTTGTGTAATTTCTTATTCAGCTACTTTTTACTTTGAGTAAAAACATGTTGAAGTGCTACTGTTATTCCTGGAGTATAAATTGTGGGTCCTCTGTCCACCTCTAAGGAACAGTAACCAAATGTTGAGGCACATGTTGACCAAAAACAGGCAAACTAAGGTGGGCAAGTTATACATCCACAAAGAACTACTTAAAATAACAGTCATATTTACTTTATATGCATATGCATGTGCATGTGGGCCACACTTGCACATGCAGAGAGGCAAAGATTGTAGCAGGAGTTCAGCTTTTATCAATTCTCCATTCTGTACCCTCACTAAATGTCACTGTATTCAGGTTGTCTGTTTACAAAGGTAAAATAACGGCGATCGACTCTAAACCTCTCCTACCTTTTTACTGTCGTTTAATCAACCTGTTGCCGTGGCAACCGCTTGCGCCCCACAAACCCAGCATAGATTAACTAAAAACACAACAGATTCAGTCCGTTAAGATATTAGGTTTTCAGGCTTCATATTTATTTCTCGGTTAACAAGCATCTCCTCTCATGAACACAGAGGTGGCTGATTAGCCAATTTAAACTTTGCTCTGCTCATCAGGGTCTTTGAGTCCTTTTTTATTTTTGTAATGGTACCGAAATGCACAGAAATGCACACACCTTGTTTAAACAATAATTACAGAGATTATTAATTTTGTTGGGCCATTAATTTGAAGACGTTTTGTTGATTTTATCCTTAATAAGATGTATTGGATCAGAGGACGTGCTGGTCTCAACATCCTGGAGGCGTTCAGTTTGTCACCTACTGCCGAGATCAACTCAAAACCTTCCGCGATCGTAATTGAGCCCTATTGATTAAATATGACTGTAGTTGGAAAACAAACATCAGCGTTAGTAGCTTACCGTGCAACGTCTGGGCAACCGGAGGATCCTGGACGGACAGCAGCGGTGCAGGTCTGAAAGATGGCCTCCGATGCAGATCTCCAAGGCTCTCCACTCTCATTCTTTCAGCTCAATGCTCCATAGAGCTGCCTCTGGATATTGCAGTTCACTTACGATGTACAGTAAAGTTGCTCCTTATAGTTGGATCACAGCTGGTAGCTACGAAGGTGTCCCGAACCTTTAATCGTAAGCCAACTTCAGCGGCCGCTTCGTTCAAACTATAAAAACTCTCGATGGTGAAGCTCTGAGTCCATGAGAGCCGCCAACTGAAACACGTTCTGTCTGAGCGGCCACACGAAAACTAAAGTCAGGAGTAATAACACTATTTTCTAATGAAGTTAATGAGCTTCAGCTTATTGATAACCCGTTAGTAGGTCGCCATCTTTCTTGAAGCAAAGTATGGGTGTGACGCTAACCAACCAATTGGGGAAGTTGTAGCCTGATGACGTGCCTCTCCTCATTTGCATTTATATTTTCCAAGTTTTGCGGGGAAATAGAATGTGATTAGATAAATAAGAAAATAAGAAAATGCTAAATGAGTAAGGGAAATTGGAAAATGGGAAAATTAAAATTTTTTCAAACAAATGTTAAATGAAAAATAAATAAAAGAAAAATGGGTAAATGAAAAAGGGATATATGAGAAATTGATTAATGAAACTGGGAAATAGAAAATCAGGTTAATGGAAAAAGGAAATTGAAAAATTGTTAAATTAAAAAATAGATTAATGAAAAATGGGTAAATAAAGGGATAAATAAAAATGGACAAATGAAAAATAGATAAATGAAAAATAGATAAAAGAAAAAGAGAAATTGAGAAATTGATCATCTGAAAAATAAATAAATGAAAAAAGAGGCTTTATGAAAAAGGGAAATTGAAAAGTGGTTAAATGAAAAATAGATTAATGAAAAATGGGTAAATGGATAAATGAAAAATAGATAAATGAAAAAGAGAAATTGATATGAAAAATAAATGAAAAATTGGGTTAATGAAAAAGCGAAATTAAAAAATGGTTAAATGAAAAATTGATTAATGAAAATGGATTAATGAAAAATGGGTAAATGAAAAATAGATAAATGAAACAAAGGAAATTTAGAAATTGATATGAAAAATACATAAATTATTTAACAAATTTTTGATTTATTTTACTCATTTCTTCATTTTTGATTTATTTTACTCTTTTATTTTTTTCGCCCATTTATTTATTTAATTTTGGCTGAAATGGCTCTCCATACAAAAAATGGTGTAGTGAGAAATATTGCATTAGGAAGTCGGATGTGCCCGTTTTCTTTATTTAAATCTAGAGATTATTGAAGGGCAATACAGACTTCATAATCTGCACTCTTTTGGTTGAATGCAGTTTTTATTTCCACTTTGGCTTTATGTTGTTTAGTTTTTATTCAAGTATGTTTTTTGTTAATGGAGACTGAGAATCCATTTTATTTTTGGTTGTTTTGTTTATTTAGTTTATCAGTTCCAGTGCTGTGTTATTTTGAAAATAAGGTGTATCTATAAGGACATTGCATGTATTAGTCATTTCCATTAAATCAGTGTCAAAAGGTCTTGAAACAATATTATCGTTTATCGCAATAATTTTTTTAGACAATTAATCGTCCAGCAAAATTTGTTATCGTGACAGGCCTACTTGTATGATAATAGAGATGGAGGTTCATCATTAAAATAATTCTGATCACAAAATAAACAGCTACTTAGAAAAAGTAATAATTTATAGAGCTGTAGATGGAAATGTAGTAACTGAAAAAACAATGGCATTTTATTCTCTAAAAATTCTCCCAGAAATATTAACTGTAGGTAATTTTGAGTCAAAGTCTGGAAAAATTATAAACATTTAAACTAAAAACATTTATTGTTGATAAGCTTCAACCAGCTGAGATCAGGACCTCAAGCAGGTAGAACCACCTAAAGAACAATTATCCATCCATCCATCCATCCATTTTCTTCCGCTTATCCGGGGTCGGGTCGCGGGGGCAGCAGCTTCAGAAGGGAGGCCCAGACTTCCCTCTCCCCAGCCACTTCTTCCAGCTCCTCCGGGGGAATCCCAAGGCGTTCCCAGGCCAGCCGAGAGACGTAATCCCTCCAGCGTGTCCTGGGTCTTCCCCGAGGCCTCCTCCCGGTGGGACGAGCCCGGAACACCTCACCAGGGAGGCGTCCAGGAGGCATCCTTACCAGATGCCCGAGCCACCTCAACTGGCTCCTCTCGATGTGGAGGAGCAGCGGCTCTACTCTGAGTCCCTCCCGGATGACCGAGCTTCTCACCCTATCTCTAAGGGAGAGCCCAGCCACCCTGCGGAGGAAACCCATTTCGGCCGCTTGTACCCGTGATCTCGTTCTTTCGGTCATGACCCAAAGCTCATGACCATAGATGAGGGTGGGAACGTAGATCGACCGGTAAATCGAGAGCTTCGCTTTTTGGCTCAGCTCTCTCTTCACCACGACGGACCGGTACAGCGCCCGCTTCACAGTAGACGCTGCCCCAATCCGCCTGTCGATCTCCCGCTCCCTTCTTCCCTCATTCGTGAACAAGATCCCCAGATACTTAAACTCCTCCACTTGAGGCAGGACGACCCCCTAAAGAACAATTAATAAAATTAAAAAGTCAATGAAGCTTTTAAAAATATTAAACTGTAGTAAACAGAATATTATTTTTACATTTTTGTTTTTGCCAGACTCGCTCTCTACCGCCCTCCTGTGGTCAGACATTGTAACTACACACTAAAATCCTTCAAACTTGTTCAATGATGAATCGGTTTAATTATAAAATTAGGACCGATTATCAGTAAACTGAAGGACAGACTCCATTGTTCAGCATCAGAGTTTAGATCTGCAGCTCCTGGTAATCAGTTTGTGTTTAAAACGAGCTGCTGCTTAAACCTGTTAGCATCGCTAGCTCCGCTCAGAGTCTCTGCCGGCTGTTTTCAACTCTGTGGAGCTGCTTCTTGTTCACACTGACAGAACATTACAGTGAACCCAGGAGAAGAATCTGTCTTCATTTATATCACTGGGAACCAGTTAACCTGCTAGTCTGAAGCTGGAAACCAGTTAGCTTGTGTAATTTATTTTAATATATTTGGTCTAAATAATGCTAAATAAACTGATGTCTAAATTAGAAGATTAAAGCTCAGATCAACTGAACAGGATGTTTCTGTTATTACTATATAAACTTGTCAAAGTAAAAATGAAAATTTAAATATATTTTAATTTCTTTGTTGATCCAAATACAAAAAGCTAGACAGCATGAAGGATTAAAATATAAGGTGCAGGTACAATATTTGCACAGAGAACATTATTAAAACCTTTATTAACCAAATAATGCATAGAAGAAAATGAATCGGAGAAAAAAGATCAACTTTCCAGTTGAATCCAGTTCAGATCAAAACTCCA
Organism: Poecilia reticulata; assembly: GCF_904066995.2. NCBI lineage: Eukaryota > Metazoa > Chordata > Actinopteri > Cyprinodontiformes > Poeciliidae > Poecilia > Poecilia reticulata. Next base: position 12,500,805 of record NC_088831.1, on the reverse strand, counting down.
TGAAGCCTCTAAACCAGTGTTTCTCAACCTTTTTTGGGCCAGTGCCCCTAGTCCAGGTCCCTCACCTCCTCCCACCAAAGAATTTGCAGGCTACTTTGCACCGACTATTATTTTATCAGCAATATTACTATCACTATTGTAGATGTTTAGATTTTTATGCTTGTTTCTCTATTTATCATCAAAAATAATTTCCCAGAGAACCAAAAGCCATGTGAATAGAAATTATTTCACAGGCGTTTACAAAAAAATGCAATGAACATTCAAGTTAAAATTGGTAGACCTAACAGCAGTCAATCATGAGTGGAAAAAATATTTTGTGCCATTTTCTAGTTGTTAAATATTACACAAAATGATCAGATAAAAGATGTTAAACATTCCAGTTTAAATTTTGAATTATTTACAAAACGACTGAGCTCTGCAACATTAAAACATGGATAGAACTGTAACTACATTAATCATAGCTCTTCTTCTCTTGAGTGTTTCTGTGAGTTTTTGATGGTGCAGCTCTGTGCTGCCTTCAGGAGAATGGGACATCAGAGTATCATCCATAAAACTTCATCCACTTGGCATTTATTGTGCAAACTAGAGCTTTCAGGAGGGCATCACTTATCATTTATTGACGCTCACCATCAGTAATATTCACTCATCACCTGCTGCGCTGCCTAATCGTCATATGTTTCACATCATGTGTTGATTTTCCACTGTTCAGCATCGGATTCTCTGTTTTTATGCCATAATTCACATCTAGTTCGTCGCTCCGTTTTATGTCCCGCTTCTTCTGTTTCAGAGTTTTGCACCATGTGCGCGTCGTTTTTTTGTTTTGTTTGTTTTGTTTGTTTTTTAACCCCCCAAAGGTGCAGGGCGGTCAGGAAGCGTATCGATGGGGAAAAGGCAGACTTACATAAACCTTTTAAAACAACGGAAACAATTTCAGTATTCTGATTATTGAAATTTAAAAGTGCTGTGGTACCGTTGTTCTATCACCCCCGTTTCATACCGGACCACTTTATAGCACCGGTGTTAACACTATAAAATGAACGCTCTCTATCGTGGTATCATCCATCGAGGGATTTTTTTATTTAAATGGGTTCATTTTGCAGAGGGATACACAATGAGGCTATCGTGATTTTAGTAATTACATGTTTATAAGAGTGATTTTCTGTTGCCGGGCAGCTTTCAAACGGAAATAAAACACTTTTAATATAAGTTGCTGCTTTAACGAGATCACAGAACTACCACAACATATGTACAAAAATACCAGACAAAGTGAATCACAGCACCGTCATCAGCCGGTGTAACGCTGAACTGCTGTGAAGCTACGAGTTGGCAGAAGAACGAAGCTGCGCCAGAAGTTAAATACTGAGGAGAAGGAGAAGAAGAAGAGCTGCCATTGATACCGTTGCAGCCAAGCATGATTTAATGTTACACAATACAGTTTTAACAAGTTTCTCAAAGTCTAAACTGCCATTGTTGTGCATTTAAGGTGTAAAGTTTACCTTCGACCAAACGCCTCCCAAAGGCATCCCAGCGCCCCCCTTTTGTGAAAATGTCCTCCAGCGCCCCCTGCCGTCCTCTGAACGCCCCCGGGGGGGCGGTACCGCCCACGTTGAGAACCCCTACTCTAAATGGAGCCCAATTTGAATCGGATCTTTATTGATCCAAAGAGACAAACAATATCAGACACTAAATGGCAGACATGAGAAAATAAACAGGAGGAAAATCTTGGAGGTTAGAGGTCATCATCATGATCCAGTCAGTCTCTTAAGACTCAAACTGCTGCAGCTTCAACCTCTGGGGAGCAGCAGGACATAGAGACCGTTCTCTACTTCACAGAGATCAGAACCTGCAGAGAGAAGAAGGATGGAGAGATCAGATCAGTGAGTGTTTCCAGCCTCTCCAGCAGCAGTCAGTGACGCAGCACATCCAGTAGATGGTTTCCAGGCTGCAGTCAGACTGATCTCAGAGCTGTGACCAAGATGAACCTGATCAGTTGTTTCCTGTTGAACTGAGAGAACAAGCAGATCTGAGATCAGATCTGCTGCCACAGTTTGATGAATGAGGACCACTGTCTCTAGACATGATGGACGGCTGGACGCTGGAGTCCAGCTGGACTTCCTGGAGACATGGACACAGCAACAACACTCATCTTCACACCAACACAAACACAGGAACACAGCAAGCTGCTGCTCCTCTGATTGGCTGATTGCTGTCTCTGTGTCCAATCAGGAAGCCTGAACCATTCTCCTCCCAGTGAGAAGCTGCAGCTTTACTGGGAACACTGGAGCTTTGCTTTGATGCTAACTGGGTTTAGTTCAATATGCTGACAGCAGCTGGACTCACTACAAACATTTACTTACAGAACAGTCTTTACAAGATCCTTCAGCTGCTGAACATCTGACTCCTCCAGGTTGTTTCCTATCAGGTCCAGTTCTGTCAGATGGAGGCTGTTGGACTTCAGAGCTGAGGCCAGAAAATCACAGCTGATCTTTGACAAACTGCATTCAATCAACCTGAATAAAGAATAAAAGATGTGAGCTGAAGCCAACAGGATGCAGGTGAACCAGTTAATCCAACAGAACCAGTTAAAGATTCTCATGAATATTAAAGCCAACAAGCTGCTGCTTCAATAAAGACCTGCTGACTTCAGAACCAGAACCAGAACCTGGTACTGGGTCATGTTGTGTTGGAGGATTTTAGTCAGTAAAATCATTCCAGGTTCTGATCAAAGTGTTGAGGCATCAATCATTGATTATTGATTTGTTCCTGTCAGATTCCAGGAATTCACTTTTCTAGACTGGGTTGAATGACCTTTGACCTGCTTCACCTGAGGGGGATTTCTACACACTGGGGTCTGAATGCTGTCCTGTTCTGACCTCAGATCAGCAGGTCCAACTCAGTTAAACAGAGGGACTAAATTAAACTCTGGATCCAAGTCTAGGAACAAACTCAGAAAATATTTGTTAACACTTTATTTGAAGGGGGTGAATAAGACTGTCATGACACTGTCATAAACATGACATAACACCTGTCATGAATATCAACAAGTCTTCATGAATATTTATAACTGTTGTCATAAAGCGTCATTCGGTAAATCATGACACTTTTAATACAAGGTTGACATTATTCAAAATGTCTTTGTTATGACAACTTGACATTAACCAAGAAATCATGATCTGACAATTTTTTTTATAAAAGTATTACTTTAAAATTTTGCTTTATGTAGTAAAGCAAAATTTACTACATAAATTACAGCAAGATGTCTACAAGCCACTTATGAACTTAGCATTTGAAACATTATTTAAGGCTGTTTTAACCCTTGTGCTTGCGAGGACTGAGGCAAACGTAGAGAACTGTGGCAAATGATGAAAGTTTTACATGTGTGGGTTCGGATGGACCCCTTTTCTCAACACAAGGGTTAAGTAGTGCAATACACCATCTCCACCAGTGGGAAGCAGCAGTGCACGAACGGGCGTGCAGTGTGTTGGTGAAGAAGAAATCTTCCATATTGTGGCGCAAACCTAACAAGTTATAACGGCCAGACCTCCTGTTTAAAAAGAAGCCGAAGTTTGATACCTAATACATATGAGGTATGTGTCTTATTAACTTTACATTTTCTTTGACTATGTTCTCTTTCTCTGTAATGTTAGCTATGAGCAATTCAAGCCAATCCTACTTTGCTGTAAGTTGATGTTAGATAAAGTTATTAAACTCCCATTACTGTAACGTTAGCCCTTAATATTAAACATATTTTAAGGACAGGCAAATTGTTTTTTCCCCTCCAATTTTAATATAGCAAATCAAAAGTAATATATTAGTGAAAGTTATCCTTTATGTGCATTATTTAGCAACTTGGCTGATGTGACACAGTGCTTTTGTTCTTTGCTTTGGCAACTTTAGCCACATGAAGACCCATGTTAGCCTAAGGACACATGGTGGGGGCGGGACAAAGTTGGCTAATGAAGACATGCTATGAGTGTGGAGGATAATAATAAGGACCAGCCACCAGAGAAAGAAGTTCCTATTTGACCAAAGAGAAAGAAGTAGATGAAATATTCCCCAAGAAAATTAGGTAAGTCGTTTTTGTGTTAATATTTTCACCATGTGAAGTGGGTTGGGACAGCCAGGTAAGTGGGGAATGGGGAGCAGGAATCAACATTCACCAGCTGAGTTAATAAGTTACGTTTTAGACAACTAAAAACTGGTGTTAAATCTATTTATTTATTAATAAGCTTCTTGCAAACAACCATAAGTTAGAGTATCTGGATAGAAATAATTTAGAATGCTCATTAAGTAAATAGATACACTCACGTGCCTAAAACTATACATTAAATGATGCATTCTGAATAACAGTGGCAGTCTGTCTGAACTTCTGCCAGACAATTATTTGATAAGAATAATTTTGTTCAGCACCAGTTATTATGCTACTTGTATTAAGAAATAGTTGTATTGCACTTTATAACAACCAGTCATGTTAACTAGGCATTTGTCTGCCAGTCTACCATTCTGACAGTGTGCAGCAAGGGAAATTTTTGGAATGGTATTTAAATAAATGCTGGATTATGATTACATTGTTTTTTGTTTTTGTTCTTTTTTAAGTGACCACAATGAATTGAGTCATCACCGACTATGAGAATGTCCAGAAGAGATTCACCAAGTTTGAATTCATGAAAAAGATTTCACCATGATTAACTATTGCAAGAACAGCTGTGATTTCTGAGCATTTCTGGACACCTACAAAGAGCTGCTTCCAGGAAATGAAGACAAGAAGAAGATCTCCTGTTTTCAGAGCATTACAGGAAGACTATTACGAAGGAGATGGCTGAAGCAAAAAAAAAATTTACTGTTGAAAGAACCTATTTTCTTAAGTTAAAGAATAAGTAATTCTGTTTTAATTTTTCAATCAGCATTTCAGAGTAACAATATACTGACCAGACGTTAAACCCTCTGTTATTTTAGAACAAGTTATCTTTTGTTTTATTCCAATGTACAAAGGGTTTGTTCTACAATTATGATGGTAGTTATAAGTAGTCCAGTATGTTTCACTTCATTTGAGGTAAGACTTGATATCAATGACTGTTAGCATAGCATTTGACACTGTAATACTAAATTACATCTTTATAATTGTTGCTACTAGTTTCAATTTACTTGAGGTAAAAGTTAATATTAATGACACTTAATGACTTCGTCATAACTGTTACTTGTTTCACTTGCAGAAAAAGTTATTAATGACACTGTAATTACACTTAATGACATCTTCGTAACTTGCTACTTGTTTCACTTTACTTGTGGTAACAGTTAATATTAATGACACCGTAATGACACTTAATGACTGTCATACTGTTGTTACTTGTTTCACTTTACTTGGGGTAAAAGTTAATATTAATGACCCTTAATGACATCTTCATAACTGTTACTTGTTTCACTTAATGACACTTAATGACATCTTCATAACTGTTGCTACTTGTTTCACTTTACTTGAGGTAAGAGATAATATTAATGACACTGTAATAGCACTTAATGACATATTCATAACTGGTGCTACTTGTTCCACTTTAGTTGATGTAAAAGAAATTGTTAATGAGTCTGTTATTAAATCATTTGACAGTGTAATAAAGCTTAATGAAATCTTTATTGCTTGTCCTACTTGTTTTGCTTTATTCCAGGGAGTGGAAATATTAATCATTGTTTTGTTAAAGCTTTTGCTAGTGTAATTAAATCATTATGACAAATTTATGTTAGATCATGATTTCTTGGTTAATGACAAGTTGTCATAACGAAGACATTTTTGGTGAGGTTAATGACAAGTTGTCATAACGAAGACATTTTGAATAATGTCAACTTTGTATTGAAAGTCATTATTTACCGAATGACACTTTATGACAACAGTCATGAATATTCATGAAGACTTATTGATGTTCATGACAGGTGTTATGTCATGTTTATGACAGTGTCATGACAGTCTTATTCAACCTCCTCCAAATAAAGTGTTACCAAATATTTATTAGAACAGAAGATAAGAACTTTGATTTATGATCAATTATATATAATTATTCACTGAAATATCAATTATATAATTAACATACCCCAAATAGTTCAGTCTGCAGCCTTCAGTCTGTAGAAAACCACAGAGCTCCTTCAGTCCAGAACCTTCCAGGTTGGTGTCGTACAGGATCAGTCCTGTCAGATGGGTCGGTTTGGACTTCAGAGCTGAGAACAGAGACGTCCAGCTGGTCTCTGACAACCTGCAGCTCATCAATCTGAATAAAGAATAAAAGATGAGCTGAAGCCAACAGGATGCAGTTAAAACTGAAATATGAACAAATAAATAATAAAAATGTAGAAAATTAATTTCCCTGAATGTAAAAGAAACATGATGAACTGATTCTAACATCTGATCCAGTCAAACTGGTTTAAAGAGTCCAAACCAGCAGAACCAGAACATTTTATCAACAAAGAAACTCAAAGTTTTCTATGAGCAGCAGCCTGGATGAGGTGAGCTATTTCTGCTGGTTCCTGATCATCAGCTGGAGACCCGACTCCGACTCCGGATCAGAACGACTCAGTTTATTCATGAATGGCCTTGGGTTCTTCTTAAAGCTGCTGAAAGCCAATGGAGGCCATTATTTCCTAAGGAGACGTGACCTGATGAAGCTTCATCACAGAGACGAGGCTCCAACCGACTGACAGCTGTCAGACTGAAGAGGACGGTTCCTCTCTGACCCGGCCCAACAGAACCACAGCTTCAGGACAAAGTGAGGAACCTGCTGCTGCTGCAAACCTCACTGTCATTCAGTTCATCTAGATTTGCTTTTCTACAATCAGTCACTTCTTAGATGTTTCATTAATGATTTGAACAGGTCAGTGTTTGTGGCTCGACTCTGGAGGAACAACATTTCATTCTGGATGTAAAGATGAGAATCAGAAATGAGAAATAAAACAATCTGAATCTTTACCAACCAAACTGAAACATCTCCATCATTAATTAACTTCATTTGAATTATTTTACTCATTTTGTTCATCAGTCAAAAACATTTTAAAGTGAAAAACTGAAAAACAAAGTTCAATAATCTCAAGTCTGAAATAAGAAAAGAATTTATTTATAAGGTAAAATGTTTTTGAGATTTTGATCTGACATTTAAAAAGGTTGTTTGAAAATATTACAATTATTCATTTATTAATTAAACTAAGAACAAAAGTATTAATTAATGATTATATTGGATAAAAGGAGAAAACAAACCTCAGTTTCTTTACTTTACTGACTGAACTCTCCAGGATCTCAAGCAGATTCTTCATATCAGAGTCTCCACCTCCAACTATGCAGATACGACTTATTTCCAGTTCAGTCAGATCTGGGTTGGACTTCAGAGCTGAAGCCACAACTTCACATTCATCCTTTTGGAGCTCACAGCCACCAAGTCTGTGATGAGAGAAGAAATAAATTCAGTTCTAATTAAATGAATCTGGATCAGAGAGTCTGTGCAGTTCCTGACTAAAGTCCAGGTTCTGGTTCTGGTTCTGGTCCAGGCTTCATGTCCTCAGACCTTCAGCTCAGTCAGATGTTGAAGATCTTCTATCATCTGTGAAGGAAAGTTCAGTTTCTCTGCAGCATCAGAGCCTCAAAGGAGCTGCAGCAGCTGATGAAGAGGCTGACTGAGCTGAATGAAGGAAACTACTGGAGATGATGGAGAGGAGGAGGAACTGCTCACAGCTCTGACTCACACTGACTTGGACTAGACCGTTTGGCTCCTTGAGATCTTCCACCAAGCAGGAAGTGAGTTATAAATGAAGTGAGCAGAGCAGGAAGTCCAGCCTGCTGTGGACCTCTGGCATCTCTGGGTTTGTTTAGCCCATATCTGCTGCTGCAGCATCTAGAATCCTCCTCATCATTAATAATAGTAGTATATTCTATAGAAACGTGGCTCCCAGCAGCAGCTTATTAAATGCTGCCACAGAGGAAACTGGGAGAAGACCAGACAACATGATGCTCCCAGTTGTGTCTCCGTTCATCTGCTGGATTTGAGGCTTTAACAAAGTAGAAAGTGGACAGTCGTCAACCTGCTTCAGCTAAAAGCTTCAGATTGTTCTGGTCGTCCTGCAGAGCAGCAGCAGAACCGGTCCTGCTGCTCCTTCAGGTCTGGACCGTCCTCTGTTGACCTGAGAGGAACTGGGACAAACTGGTTGGAAGAGGGACACATGTCTCTGCAGTGGTCTGTCCATCGTCTCAGAGGAACAAAGGTTTGGATGTCAGAAGAAATTGTTGCTAAACTCCTAAAGAGCTGAAGAGCAAAACCCCTGGAGGAGACGGAGCGTTTGGGTCCAGCAGCATCTTCATGGTGAAGCAGTGAAAGTTCTCCAGGAACTAAAGAGGCTGGGATGTCTAAAGAGTTGAAGCTCATGTCTCTGCAGGTCTTCATGGAGGACAGCTAACAGCTTCAACAAAGGCTGCAGATGAAGAGTTGATGAGGAAAATGGTTCCAGCTCTGGAAGCAGAGTTCTCAGAGCTTTGGGAGGATCTGACAGAAACTAGGACTTTTTCTGGAACCAGACAACAATCACCACATTTTGGTCTCAGTTACAAACTCAGAGGAAACTAGTGGGAGGAGGAAGAGGTGAGGATGATGACGGAATGAAGAAGATCAACACTGTTCACAAAGTTTATAATTAATGCAATGGTTTATTTTAATGGTCCAAATTTCCATCAAACCTAAACAATTATTTTATAAAAACAGTCAAAGATCCTAAAAGGTGAATTATGGAGCAGCAGCTCAATGAGTGAAGTCTCTCTGGCAGATTGGATCTTAGAGAAAATAGACATTTTCTAGAGTTCAGGGTTTTCTATTCATTTCAACCTGAAAACTGATAAAAGTTAAATATTTTTAACTGATCAAAATGTCTAAAAACCAGAAGCTGCGGCTGTCCTGGATCAACTGAATATTTAGATGTTTGAATGGCTGAAATTATCCAGAGGATGAAGGAAGTAGTAAAAGGCAAAAAACATCAAGAATCAACTTGAAGAAAGAAGAAGAAACAAGAGGACAATAGTGCTGAATCAGCATTTACACTAATGAAAACATCTGGACTCACCGAGCCTTTCTGCAGTTCCTCACAGCTGGAAACAGTCTCTGTCGTCCATCTGATGATGTCTTGTACTTCTCCAGGTCCAACTCATCCAGAACCTCTGACATCTGCAGCATGAAGGCCAGAGCTGAACAGTCAGTCACTGAGAGTTTCTTTCCTGATAACAGGAGCTGTTTTATCTCCTTAGTAAATGAAATGTGATTCATCTCCACCAGACAGTAGAAGATGTTGATGCTTCTGGCAGCAGAGATTCTATCAGTGTTCATCTCCTTCAGGTTGGTGATGATTCTCTGGATGGTTTCTGGGCTGTTCTCTGTCTGACCCAGCAGATCTTCTAAGAGTCTCTGGTTGGACTCCACAGTGAGACCATGAAGGAAGCGGACAAACAGGTCCAGGTGGCCATTTTCACTGCTGAGGGATTTCTCCATGACTTTCTTCATGAACTCATCTAGAGATGTTTCATTGTATTCTTCTCCCAGGAACTTCTTGATCACTTCTGAGTTCCTGCTGGTGAAGCAGTGGAGCATGTAGACTGCAGCCAGAAACTCCTGGATGCTCAGATGAACAAAGGAGTAGACGGAGGTGTTGCCCAGCCCAGTCTCCTCTTTAAATATCTGAGTGAAAACTCCTGAGAACAACGCAGCATCTTTGATGTCAATGCCGCACCGTTTGAGATCGTTGTCATAGAAGATCAGGTTTCCCTTCAGCAGCTGATCAAACGCCAGTCTTCCTAGAGACTCAATCAGCTTCCTGTTCTCTGGATCGTCTTCAGGTTTTCCTCTGTACTTTTCCTCCTTGATTTTGTTCTGAAGCAACAAGAACTTGATGTACATCTCAGTCAGGGTCTTGGGCAGCTCTCCTCCCTCTCTGGTCTCCATCATTTCCTCCAGAACTTTAGCAGTGATCCAGCAGAAAACTGGGATGTGACACATGATGTGGAGACTTTTTGATTTCTGGATGTGGGAGATGATCCTGTTGGCCTTCTCATCATCTCTGAATCTCTTCCTGAAGTACTCCTCCTTCTGGGGGTCAGTGAACCCTCTGACCTCTGTTACCATGCCAACACAATAAGCAGGGATCTGATTGGCTGCTGCAGGTCGTGTGGTTATCCAGAGGAGAGCAGAAGGAAGGAGTTTCCCAGTGATGAGGTTTGTCAGCAGAACATCCAGTGAGGTGGACTTTGAAGGGTCAGTCAGGACTGGATTCTTCTTGAAGTCCAGAGGAAGTCGACTCTCATCCAGACCATCAAAAATGAAGAGAACATGAAAATTTTCAAAGCTGCTGATTCCTTCGGTTTTAGTGAAGTGCTCATGAATCAGTTCCACCAAACTGGTTTCTTCTTTCAGTACATTCAGCTCTCTGAAAGTGAATGGAAATATGAACTGGATGTTCTGGTTGGTTCCTCCTTCAGCCCAGTCCAGAGTGAACTTCTGTGTTAACAGTGTTTTCCCAATGCCAGCCACTCCCATGGTCATAACTGTTCTGATTGGTTGCTTCCTAGCAGGGTTGGGTTCAAAGATGTCTTCCAGGTTTAGTTTTGTTCCTTGTTTCCTGGATGCTGTTTCAATCTGTCTGACCTCATGTTCCTGGTTGACTTCTCCACTTCCTCCCTCCAAGATGTAGAGCTCTGTGTAGATCTGGTTCAGAAACGTTTTCTGTCCTCGTATCGCAATGCCTTCATAGATAGTTTGGAACATATTCTTTAGAGACTCTTTAAGGTCACGTTGACATCGATCATCAAACTCTGAACACAGAGGCAAAGACATAGAAGGAAACACTTCAGCAAATTAATATTCACAATATATCTATTATTTATATTTATATTTATTATTTTCAAGATGTCTAGAAAGGAGTTCATTCCAACTACAAGCCACCAGGAGGATTTCATTCAGAAGAAACCTGAAACATGCAAAGCATGAAGAAAATAATTCATAGAGCTGTACTGTACAGCTTGTTGATCAAGCGTTTTTACTGTACAGCTTGTTGATCAAGGGTTTTTACAGTAGGAGCCTCCCCCTCTCATATCAATCTGCAGGAAAACCTTTCCATAGTTTTTGACCTGCAGCTCAGCAGGATATTGTCAGAGGATATGCACAAGGCTGGCAGTGCATCTGATCCACAAAACACAGCAGCAATCTAACCCACACTGATAGGCCACATGAACGAGATGCACCTGGACAAAAACCGCAGATAACTATAAATATGTTTTTACTCTGAGAAAAATCTCAAGCACAGTGAGTATTGGTACAGCTGCAGGTGTCCCTGTGTGTCAGACTATGGTGATCTTTACATTTTGGTTTTTATAATTAAAGTTAATCACTGTTGGATGAGTTCACTTCCACCCAATCAATCACTTTGTCAGTTTAAAACTATTAAACTGACAAAAGCAGTGATGGGTCCAGCAACACCGATGCGTCGGCGCATGTGTTAAGGCCGTAGATGGACGGTAGACAGAGTTCATGTCATGCAGATCAGCAGCAGTTTATCATTTATTGGCCCTCAATGTTGGCGCTACTGCATCACAGTGTGAATTTGGTAGCTGTCTATGTGTTTCTGAAGGTTCTTCATCTGTAGTTGAATGTAACATTTTTATGTACTGGCTACAGGAATTAATACTAAAATGTGTTTTTATCTTGTGCATTGCTGCTATGTTTGTTTTTTACAGTATTTTACTGTAAATATAAAGTTTCCAAAGTTTATATTTCATGAGCAGCAACCAGTCACCACAGGTGATGTTTAAATAAAAAAGCTGCTGAATCCAGAACGTCATTGAGCTCATGTGACTGTTTGATTAAGATTTTCTGTATTTGTTCGTTTCTCTTGTTTGATTTCAGTTGAATTCATTTTCTCATGTAATCATGTTTTAATTATTCAACATAATAGCAGAATTATTGTAGAAATCCTCTTACTGCTCTGCAGACGGTCAGCCAGCTCCTCCTGCTTCATCTTCCTCAGGAAGTTCAGGGTGATCTTCATCACCGCCCCTCTGCTGCTCCTCCTCTGCTCTTCATTCTCACCCCTCATCACCTCTTCATCCTCACTCTGGCCCTCTGAGCATTCTGGGTCATCTGGACTCAGAACCTTTTGGATCTTCTTCAGCTCGTTCTTCACGAATGTGACAATGTTTTCCTCCAGCAGCTGGAACAGAATGAGAAGATATCAGACTAGATCTGGACATCAGGTCTATGTTGGACAGACTGACAGTCCTCTGGTCTACAGACTGAACAGAACCCATGTACAGACCATAAATATGGAGTCCAGCTGGACAGATGGATTAGTGGGAACCTCTGAGCTCTGCAGATCCTCTCTGTGGAGGAACCAGAACAAATGAACCAGAATCTGTCTGTCCACACAGAGACAAACTTAGATGATGCTTCTCTGCAGATTGGAGGCAGAATTAGCTTTAAATAGTTCTTTAGTTTTCTAAAACTTAAAAATGGCAGCACAGGTTCCATCGGTGTTTAACTTAGGAGCACTGAGATATTTTAGGATCTGTTTTCTGATGATTGGGACTGAAACGCTGAAAGAAAGACAGCAGCAAAAGTCTGTTTGGTTTAGGTTTAAATATCCAGAACAGAATAAAACATCCACCTTCTTTATGCAGAAAGAATTAAATTAGCTCTGATTTTATAATTCAGCCCAAAAATATTCATACCCTGGCAGATTTTATTTTTATTAAAATCAGTCAATTTAAAAGGAAAAAAAAGTAATTCATACTTTTCTCCATAATCAGATAATTACAGGAATCAACTGTTTTAATCTTGGAGCTCCACTAATGTTTATCCACAGATTCTCAACATTGTACCAGCATTTCTTTAGATAAATTCATAAAATGCTCCAACAGGTGGTTTCCACAGAGCTGAAATCTAAGATGGCAGCAGGTGATGCTTAGATCATTGCATGTTTTCTCCCTATTTTTATTTTTACTTTTTATTTTCAATAACTTTCTACATCAACATGTACACATGTCCACCCTTGTTGCTTCTCACTCTTCACATCTTAACATCTTCATTGATGGAAGAGATGGCCAGACAGTTACATTTCCACCTGATTCCCATTAAGAAAAATTCATCCTCATTAACAACATCCATGGATATAAACTTCAGAATAACTGCTGTGAAATGAACTGGAGAGATGCTGAAAATACAAACTCAAGTAATAAAGGTATTTACTTGGGCTTTCCTAAGTTGAAATGCCAAGATGCGACTCGCCCTGTTGCCCATTTCATAATATCTTTTATTTGTAAAGCGTAGAGAACCTTCTGCTTTGACAGATATTATCTCCTTTAGTTTATCTTTTGCCTTTTTAATGTCTCCCATTATGTTTTTATCCATAGTTTGTGCTCCCTTTTCTTTGATCCTATTTTCCAACTTCCTTTGTTCTTTCATTCTGGCTTTTTTCTGGATATTTCTATTATTTTCCCTCTTATCACTACTTTTCCTCCTTCCCATAATATTGTTGGGAAACTTCCCCATTATCATTTATTTCAAAGTTTTCCTTAAGTAACTCCTTGATTTATTTGACAATTTTCTCATTAGACATGATTGATCCATTCATTCTCCAATATCTGAAACAAGGTTCCTTATTTATACTTAAAGTTAACATTATAGGTGCATGGTCACTTATAGTTATATTTTCTATGTTACATTTTAATACCTTATGTATATGTGACTGAGATTTGTATAGATAATCTATTCGAGAGCAGCTTTTGTGTGGATCTGAGTAAAATGTGTTGTCTCTCTTCTTGGAGTTGATATTTCTCCAAGCATCAATAAGACCAAGCTCTTTAGTAATATTATTTAGCATTCTGGATTTCGTTGTCTGTGGCCCACAATCAGAAGGGCATCTAACTAATATATTATTTTAAATCGTATTAAAGTCTCCCCCCATCAGTATCATTCCTTTTTCATCATTAGTTATTATTTGTACTATTTGTTTCAGGAAACTGTCCTTCTCCTCATTTACATTTATTACTGAAATTGTCATATCTCCGATTCGTCCTACAATCATTACATATCTTCCATCTTTATCCTTTACCTCTTTTTCAACTTCAAACAAAGTCCCTTTTTTGAGTAAAATTGCTGACCCTCCTTTTTCCAAATGAAGCAGAAAATGTCTGTCCTGTCCACTCCATTCTCATTTATTGTGTTGGTTCTCCATCAGGTGTGTCTCCTGTAATAAAGCTGTTGTGCATCACCTGAGCCAATGCCTGAGCCAATGCTGGGTAACCAACCACAACCAACATTCAGTGACACTGAGCACTGAAGCAAAGAGAAAGTAGAAAACAGGAGGTAAGAAAGACTTTTGAAGCTTTGAGTTTAAAAACCTTCTGCTTTAGTCTGTCTGTTATTACTGTTTGAAAGAAATGTGTTTTTATGTTAATTTAGGTTCAAATTAGCTTAAGATGCATAACTGCATGATTACAATCCAAGTAGATAAATGTTGTTGTTTGTTACATCTTGGATATAACAAGAAAATACAATGTTTATGAAGAAACTTTTTAATTTCAAGGTTTTAGGGATGAGTTTTGTTGTGGAGTTGGACAAAGTTTATCCCATGAATCAATCACTAGTCATCAATGTTAATAAATAACTTGGAACAGAAAATGGATGCATAATAAAGCCTCCTTTACTTTTCTGCCTGTCTCCTCGTGTGTCCATGCCTAGAACCAGTCCTGCTCTGCAGAGTCACATGAATCAGTTGGAAACTGGTTTCTTACTCTGGTTCTGATGGTCCAGGTTCAGTACTGAAGTCTGGTACATTTCCTTTAGACCGGTCACTTCTCATAGACGGACTGATGGGTCCTGATGATTTTGCTCTGTCCTTCTTTCGATGCTGATCTGTCATCTTCTGGACTTCAGTCAGCCTGAGAAAGAAACCAGACCCAGTCAGTCAAGTGATCCAGGTCCAGTAAGTGCCCTGTGAAGCAGAAAGCTGATTCCCATCATGAGTTCAGAGGATCAGAACTCATCTGGAATAAACTTCCAGAAAACTGTAAAACAGCTGAAACACTGAGTTCCTTTAAATCTAAACCAAAACCCTTTAGCCTGTTAGAGTTGGATCTGATTTATAATAACTGAAAAAATAAATTTACTTTATTGTGGATTATAACTTTTTATTTTTCATTGTAATGTTTTTTGTTTATTCTGTAAAAGATTAAACTGCCCTGTTGCTGTAATGTCTTTTGCTAATAAACTTGATAACTTTGACTTGTCCACTCCTCCATGATACTGTTTTTAGCTCTGAACTGGATCCGGTTCCAGGTCTGTAGAAACACCCAGACTGAGGTCAGATGTAGTGAATGAAGGAGTGAACATTTCCTATGAAGCAATGAATGTTGGTCCTGACCACAGCGGCTTGTTGCCACGTTGGTTCTGGAACCGTTCAGGTCCAGATCTGGTTTAGAGGAACATGTTCTGCTGAGAGTCAGATCCTCAGAGACCCGATCCTGGAGAAGAACCAGTGAAAACTTCAGGCTGAACAGCAGCATCACCTGAGCAGCAGACCAGCAGCTGTTACCATGGTAACAGTAGCAGGGCTTCACAGCAGAACCTCATAGGACACAAACTGGACCAGTTAACCCAGAACCAGCTGCACTTCAGCAGTTTGTAACTGAGAGGCTGGAGCTGCTGGAACGTTCTGACCGCATTTCCTTAAAGCTGAAAACAAGTTAATACAAATTATTCATAAATGTCAAAGCAGGAGCAAAAGGTTCCCAAGAGACATTTCACTATTGCTGCATCGTTTTTGCCAGCAGGTCTGATTAGAAACTTGGATTTCTCTAATGGCAGCAACAAGAAGATACAAATGGAGCCTGTTTATGTTGTTTTACAATTTGGATTAAAATTAATGTTTCTACAGCTGATGAAAATATTTGATTGATCAATCCCCCAAAAAACTTTACATGTTGAATTTATTACTTCAGCGTCACAAAAAAGGTTGAACTTTATAACATTAATAAAATTAAGCTGCATTTTAACATGTTATATGCAGCAGAAAGTGATCAGTTAACTTTGGTTAATCAAAGTGAATTTATGATTTATCAAGAAAATAACATGTCCACATATTACCAGGTTGGTAAGAACGGCTTCTTCCCTTAAGAACTGAAGTCATTATTTGAAAACGTTTTCTGTGGAAGAAAGTTATGTTTGTCTGATTTTAGTTTGATCATCGGAAACAAAGTGTAGAACGAGACCAGCAACATAATATCTAACCGCCTCATGATCTCTGACATAAAGAACTACAAACATGTCCGTTCATGTTCTGACTCTGTTCACTGATAAGTTTTATGGTTCAGTTGGAACCGAAACCTCCACAGCAACCTTTGTTTTAACAAATATCAGAGTAACTTTGGTCGCCACAGAACCAGAAACAATCACACACATTTATTGCTGCTGACACCAAACGCTGTAAACAGAGCTGCAGGGACAGGAAGTTACTCTGGAATAAAAATCTGTCAGAGAATCAACCAGTTCTGACTCTTTTCTCTTCAGAGAGAGAAAAACTCACTGAGCTGCAGTGAAGTTTCAGTAAAAAGTGATTTTACCTTCAACTCTGAGAAACTTGATTTAATTCACTTGTTCTTCAGAGCTTTTCTTCTCTTCCTGCTACCTTTCAAACATGAGCCCCTCCCTTCCTCGTTTACAGGAAGTCACCCAGTTTCTCTACCAGCCATGATGCGTTCAAGGACATCCAGTAACATTCAGGACATATTTAGCTTCAAGGAGCCATGATGTTGTTTACCCACAGGGTGATATTTTCTGGAGTGTTAGTTAAATATCTGTGACGTGTTTTAGACACATTAAACAAAACTCCACCCAGAACCAGCCAATACCAGCTGCTGAAACAAACTGGGAGCAGCAGGGGATGCAGCAGCTCTGCAGGAAATCTGGTTTCCATAGCAACCCGGTTTAAAGTTCATTCTGAACAGGTTTGATGACGAAACCTGTTGGTTCCAGTCAGACAGGTCACCAGTCTGTCGCATTTCAGCTAAACATGAGGAATAAAGTTATTTTTCATATTCTCAGAAGAGATTTTCATACAAAAATGAATGAAGGAGAAAAAAAAAATCAATATTAATAGAAAAATAAATATATTTATTCTCATCTAAAGAAGAAAGTCATTCCAATTTTGGTCTTGGGGGAGGAAAATTTGAGATTAAATTTGTGACCCTCTTTATAAAAGTCAGTCTTGAGCCCATTGAGGTGACGGATAAAAGAAAAATAAATGAATAAAAACCTCAAACCTTGGAGGGCCTGCATGTTTTAATTCTCTCCCTGGTGATTTTCTGAGGCCTCCATGGAGACATCATCTTATGCTGGTGTGCTAACCCAGGGAGAAAACTAAAACATGCAGGAGGCCGGCCCTCCAGGACCCACTTTGGGCATCACTGATCTACATACTCAAACTGTCCCGGCTGAAGAGAAGCACCTCAGAGCATGATGCTGCCACCACCATGACTGACAGTGGGGATGGTGTGTTCAGTGACGTGCAGTGTTAGTTCTCATAGTGTTTTGGCCAAAACGTTTAGTTCGGTTCTGCTCTGACCAACTCTGTCACCTTTTTTCCTGTGGACAGATTGGTTTGGTCCAGAGTCAACATGGCCTCTTGGCTGCATTTCTGATCTCTGCTTTCCTTGTTCAGCTGGACGGTTTATAACTGAACCAAACTCTTTCCATCTCCAGATGATGGATTGAACAGTGTTCTGTTCTTTTCATTGACTAAGTCTGCTTTAAACTCCTCCACAGCTTTCTCCCTGACCTCTCTGCCATGTTCCTTGGACTTCATGTTGCTGTTTTCTCTGAATCTCTGAGGCGTCACAGAGCAGCTGGATTTGTACTGAGATTAGATCAGATCACACACAGCTGGACTCTGTTTAGTAATTAGCTGTCATCAGGAAACTTCTGAAGGAAATGGTTTGGACTAAAACTGAGGGATGAATACTTTTGCAAACCACACTTTTCAGTTTATTTGTAAAATGTTTTCAATATGGATAATTTTCTTGCTACTTCACAATTGTAAACCACTTTGTGTTAAACTTTAACATTAATGTATAATTTTACTCTAATATATTTTCTGACCAGAGCTGTCTATTCGTTGTTCTGATGTTAGTTCACAATCATCACAACGACAGGAAGTTCATGATTTTCATTGAAATTATATCCAAACCGAGTATTTAATTAAGATCTTTTCACCTATTTTTGCATACATTTATCAAAAATAAACATTTTTTTCAGAAAGCTTCATTGTACTTTTTAAAAAAAATAAATTGAAACATTTAAATAATGATTTAATAAGTTATTAATTGCCATTTGGCACGCTTCCCTCTCCATAAGAGTCAGAACTGGAGGAATGGTTTATTATTATGCTGTGAAAATGTTAATTTTTCTAAGAGCAAGCTAGTTTACCCTTCAGGACCCTGCTGAGGGTGTAGAGCTGGTCCAGTGTTCCACGACCAGGACGAAAACCACACTGCTCTTCCTGAATCCGAGGTTCGACTATCCGACGGACCCTCCTCTCCAGGACCCCTGAATAGACCTTACCAGGGAGGCTTAAGAGTGTGATCCCCCTGTAATTGGAGCACACCCTCCGGTCCCCCTTTTTAAACAGGGGGAACACTCCAGTCTGCCAATCCATGTCCTGGAGGGTGCATGGAAGTTCGCCCAAACAGTCTACATGTGTTTTGTGGACTTGGAGAAGGCGTTCGACCGTGTCCCTCGGGAGGCCCTGTGGGGGGGCCTCCCTTCTGAAGCTGCTGACCCCGCAACCCGACCCCGGATTAAGCGGAAGAAGATGGGCGGACGGATGGATGGATGGACAAGCCAGTTTATCCCTAATATAGTTTTAGCAATAAAAACTTTTAAGGAATGATAAAGCTACATATCTAGAGACAGTGGTCCTCATTCATCAAACTGTGGCAGCAGCAGATTTGATCTCAGATCTGCTTGTTCTCTCAGTTCAACAGGAAACAACTGGCTTGTTCTTAGAAAAATGTGCATTTCCAAAACTAAAAAATGCACTTTTTTTCCCTTGAGTTCTACATTATAAACTATATTTATTTATTACATTTTGCCAATGGAATAACGTACTTATTCCATTGTCAGATTATTTCACTCACAACATGGAGAAAATGTTGTGCTATAAAGTGAAATAATCTGCCATTAAGGAATTATTGACATAAAAGAAGCTCGTATATCTTGCTGAAAAATTACTTGTAAGTTATTTTTGTATTATTTTAGGCATACCAAGATATTTACATTAGAAACTAGTCAAAAATACTTAGTGATTGTTTTTTGAAGTGTAGCTGTACAACTACCAGTGCTTCAGCTCCTTTATAATACTTACATTTCTATTTTTGCCTATTTATAACATACAGCTTAAATTCAGTACTGAAATATGTGATTCTGCCACATCAACAAGGAAGATTGTGTGTCTTATCTGCGAACTCCTGCCTGGCAATCAAAGAAGGCAGATATCATGTAAGTCACTCATCACATCGACTGAAGTTGTAACAAAGATATCACTGCAAAATCTGCATTTGACTCTGATTATTACATGGTTTAAGAGACATTATTTTGCTTTTACTCAGATATTATGCATCCCAGAACAGGATAGGATAGGTCTAGAATTAAAGGCAATACCTTGAATATTTAAATACATTTTTACCATTTTTAGATTTAATCATTTTCTATGATAGTTTAGTTGTTTTATTTCATGCTGATGCAGCAGTGAAGTCTGGTACCAATGATAATTTTTTAGCTACATTAATCAAGTTTGCATGTTTGATTGGTTTGATTTGTTGCCAATTTCTCTATTTGACAAATTTGAACTGGAATTTTGAAGTGCACTTTTGTTTAATTATGAAAAGAACCCCCCCTCCCCCCCCATTTTTACAATAGTACAAATCAAAATCAGCTATGATACATAGGACATATTTAAATGCATTTTTAATGAGCCAATATATATATATATATATATATATATATATATATATATATATATATATATGTGTGTGTGTGTGTGTGTGTGTGTGTGTGTGTGTGTGTGTGTGTGTGTGTATTATACGGTGGCCCTGAGGTGAAAAGCACTACAACTTTAACAAAGCACAATTACAAAATCACTACAACATTAACGAAAACATAACAACATTAACAAAAACACAACAACATTAACAAAAACATAACATTAACAAAAACACAACGACATTAACAAAACGGAAAAGGTAATCGCTGATTGGACTACAGCTCGTTTTACTTTTGAACCGGAAGTTTTTCTGGAGACCCTTTTCACAATGATGTCAGACAATGGCCGCCGTAACTCGAAGAGGTGTATCTTTACTTCTGGTGTGATTTTGCCTCGGGTAACCTGGCCGAAAAATTCACAGATACTCATTATGTTAAGGATATAATAAAAGTTATGGTTAATAACATCAGCATTTAAGTGTTAGCCGTCATCAGTCATTGTCAACCCACCATTCTCTAACTGTGTATATAATTAACAGCCTCCGATCGGAGAATAAACCAGCTAGCAGCAACTTTAACCACAGTTGGGAACATATATACACCCTTGTCTGTCAGTGCTATAACGTTTAGAGGTTCACTTTCATGTATGTTCACTTAAGTGTTTAAGTGTTCCCTTTATTTTTTTGAGCAGTATATATATAAATAATGTTTGTTCTTTGGACTTAATGTAGGTCAGATTTTTGATTCACCTGACCGCTGACCACTGAGATGGCGTCCGACCCACACTCCACCTGGTGGTAGGAAATCGAACCACGCTCCCAGCTCCCAGGAACATTAAAGAAAAAATGAATTATTCCACATGTTCCCACCTTTTTATTTTACCCAGGAGACCTGGATTTGATCTGTGTTGTTTTTCTGAAGTGTCACTGATATTTGTTTTGTTTTTTTTCCTCCAACCTCCGACTGAGAATCCACAACCAGACAGTTGAAGAATAATATGTTAGATATCACTGCTATTTATGTTTTATATAAGTGTTTTTAAAAAGCAAACTAGAAAGAAAATGTATTTATAATAAAACATTTTCTTTAAGAAACAATGCCTGGATTCTGAAAACACTGATATAAAGATTTAATGAAAACACACAAAAAAACAAGATATTTATTAAGTTTTATTGTTAAAGGAGTAATGAAGAAAAGTTTCAGTAAACAAATATCTGGTTTGATTTCAAAAGTTAAGTTTTAATATCGGTGTTAAAACGTTCCTCTAAAAACTGCTTATGATTTTTTTTTTATGTTTTCTAAACTCTCGAAGCTTAAATGTTGTAGATATATGGAAGTATGTAGTTGTAAATAAATGTCAACACATTGTAAACAATTTGGCATGAAGCAAAATATATTGTGTCATGCTTTGGTTCATAAATTTTCTGCTATTTTTGTTAAATTATGGAAATGAATATTTCACTTGTAAATCTCTTTCACTTTTAAGTCTTCACATTTTCTTAGCAGTTGATCAAAACTCTAAAATTAATTTATTCAGTTTAGTTGTTCTAAAGTTTAATTTGCTCCAAGGAAGCAACTGATTGAAACTCTACCAGCTGCAGCAGAACCTGTTAAGTGAAGAAACACAATCTGCCTGGAAACTAGATCCTGAATGTCTCTGAGGATTCACTCACATTTAATCACAGGCTGACCTAAACATCCAACACCATCACTTCCTCTATTTCCTCATCCTGGATCCAGATGTTGAACTTGAAGCTGCTTCGTTTGGAGGAGAGACCCTCAGAAGAAGAAGATGGAGGAACTAATGGTATCAATAATCGATCAATAGTAACCTTCAATAGTAACCTTATTAGAGCCACTTCAGCTCTGAATAGTTTTAACCTTTAGAGGGACCTGTGAGCTAGCACTGACTGTAAAGAAAACAAACTGAAGGGACTTTGACTTGTTCTGCACTTTAAAATGACAAGTTGTTTTTATTCAGGTTTTTTCAGGGTTTTGATGCTGGTTCTGTTTTCCTGCTGGAGTCTGTGAAGTGGACCATCAGAGGCCCAGTTAAAGCTGGAACCAAGGAGACATGGAGAAAAAGACACGTCAGACAGCATCTCACTGAGGAGTCATTCTGATGGTTTCACATCAAGCGTCTCAGAGTAGAATCCACTTCCTGCTTGGTACTGATTGGTCCATTCAGAGAGAAACCAGCCGCTGAGCTGCAGCAGCATCAAGGTCCAGTTCTCCCAGTGCAGGAGTCCTATCAGCCACTAGAGGGCGCAGAACATCTCCAGCTCTTTATGGTTCTTAAGCTGATTTTCTGCAGGTTTCCTGCTTTCATGGGACTATAAACAGGAAGTTTGAGGACGGCTGGGATCTTCAGCCACATCTTTATCGTCCTCCTCTTCCTCAGCTGCAGAATCAGTGATCGTAGAGGTCCAGTTCATCTCCTGCTGATGCTTCCAGTTCTTCTGGGTGTCTGCTGCTCAGCTTCAGATCTGCTTCACTGACAACTTCAACTTTTCGAACTGGACCAACAGATGATTGATTTGCTGCTGGAAACAGTGATGGTGCAGGGGGCGCTCTGGGGCCTCAGTGTTCAGGTCGGTTACAGTCAGAACACCCAGATTCCTGAATTTTCTAGTTCCTTCCTAAAACGATTTCCTGCAATAAAATATTGGCTGGAAATGAGCTGAAAACTGAGAAAAAAACTGAAAAAGTTCAAATCTGAACTGAGTTTCACAGCTCAGATCACTGTTGATACAAAGGGAGGAAAACATGAAAGTAAAAGTGTTTAATGTCACCTGGAAGGGGGCGGAGCCTCAGGAGACAGTCAGCTATTGTCGGATATCAGATCAGGAGGAACCGGTTAGACTCCATTTAGCAGCAGAGCAGAGTCTGGATCAGGTGAGTTTTCACTTCTTGTTTTTCTCTCTGTGGAGGAACCAGAACCAAAACTCGGCTCAGTTCTCCTTCAGAACCCAGCTGATGGCTTCATGGAGCTATGGTTTTGGTCGGGTTCTGGTTTCCTGTTGATCAGAACCAACTAACTCTGACAGCAGATTTCTACAAACTCTCTTTAAGCTGCAGTTTCCAGTTGCTGAGCTGAACCAGTCAGTACCTTGACTGTGTAAAGATACAGGGTGATATAAAGCTAAATATGTCCATAAATGTTACTGAATGTCCTTGAATGCATCATGGTTGGTAGAGCAACTCAGGTGACTTCCTGTAAGTGAGGAGGGAGGGGCTCATGTTTCACAGGTAGCAGGAAGAGAAGGAAAGCTTTGAAGAACGAGTGAATTAAATCAAGTCTCTCAGAGTTGAAGGTAAAATCACTTTTTACTGAAACTTCACTGCAGCTCAGTGAGTTTTTCTCTCTCTGAAGAGAAAAGAGTCAGAGCTGTTTGATTCTCTGACACTGGAGGTTTCGGTTCCAACAGGAATAGGTTTCATTTGTATCTTATTGTTGCTGCTATTAGAAAAATCCAAGTTTCTAATCAGACCTGCTGGCAGAAACGATGCAGCAATAGTTTAATGTTGCTTGAGAACCTTTGGATCCTGCTTTGACATCTTAAAATAATTGTTATTAATTTGTTTTTAGCTTTAAGGAAATGTAGTCAGAACGTTCCAGAACCAGCAGCTTCAGCCTCTTCGATACAAACTGAAGGTTTTAATGGACCTGCTGAAGTGCAGCTGGTTCTGCAGCACAAATAAAAACCCTCCGGTTAGTAAATACTTTAAGAAAATACATGTAACACCTTTTATTTACTTTCACTGCTCAATAGAAAGAACATATTAACAATAAAAATTAGGCTGAATCTTCCTGTTTATTGTCCCCCCCAATAATGAGATGGGATTTACACCCTTGAATAAACACTGAAGGAACATTACATTATGGTGGAAAAATAAAGGAAAGTTATAAAAAGTTATTATCCTGAACAGTTAATTTATTTTCTAGTTATGTTTCAAAAGCAGCTTAAACAGGTGGATTTTTAATCAAGATTTAAAGGCACTCTGTATTTCAACTGTTTTGTAGTTTTCTGGACATTTGTTCAGCTTTGTGGCAAGTAGAAGCTGAATTCTGCTTCTCCATGTTTGATTCTTGTTCAGGGGATGCAGAGCAGAACCAGAAGACCTGAGAGGCCTGGAAGGTTGATACAACAACAGCAGAGCTTATTTATTTATTTCAGACATGATGATAGTATAAAATCATGCACAAGAACAAGGAATGCAAAAAACATATTTTATTTACATATACACATTGGTACTAACTCTCACACATATTTCTATATCTTGTGAAAATGACCTCCTTATATTTCCTTTTAAATTGTATAAAATTTTCACTTTGTTTTAACTCCTCATTTAACTTGTTCCATAGTTTTACACCATGAATTGAAATACAAAAGCTTTTTCCTGTTGTGCGCATATTACGAATCCTTAAGTTTGAGTAACCCCTTAAGTTATATCCTCCTTCTCTTTCAAAAAACATGTTTTGTATATGCTCAGCAGGCAGTTTACTTGATACCTTAAACATAATTTGAGCAATTTTAAATTCCACCAGATTGTAACAGTTTCCAAAAACCATGATTTTAGTCTTGTCCAAATTTAGTGATAATTTATTATTGTCAAATCATTTGACAATTAAACCATTAAATTGTCAAATTTAATGTGTTGTCAGCAAATAACACAAATTTTAATACAGTAGACACTTTGCTTATGTTGTTTATATACAAATTAAATAAAACTGGTGCCAGTACTTGGGGTCCTGGTACCCCACACACAATCTACAGACAGTCAGATTCAATATCTCCCATTTTCACAAATTTTCTGCTCCTCATCCAGTCCAAAACTACTCCCCGAATTCCATAACGTTATAATTTTTTAATTAAGATAATATTTATTGTGTCAGAAGCTTTCTTTAGATCTACGAATCCCCCGACAGCTAATTTCTTACTATCTGCTGCACTGGTAATTTCTTCAATTAAGTCAGTTATGGCTAGTGATGTTGATCGATTTGCTCTGAATCCATATTGACTGAGTAGTGTATGTTTGTCTATGAATTTTTCTAGTCTCTTCTTAAAATATTTTTCTAGAATTTTAGAGAACTGAGAGAGAAAAGAGAAAGGTCTATAATGTGTGAAGAGGTGATTATTGCCAGTTTTATAAATTGGTATGATCTTTGCTATTTTCATTTTGTCCTGTTTGGAATGATAAATTACAAATGTAAGTTAATGGTTTAGAGTTGCCCTCGATTACCAATTTAATTGTTTACATGTCTTGATCATTACAGTCAGTGGATGCTTTACTTTTACTTTTATTCACAATATATATGATTTATTTCTCTTGTATGGGGTTAAGATGCATTGAACTTGTATTATTCTCCACATAATTTAGATGAGTTGTTGTTTTTATCACAGGTGCGCTTTCTGCTAAGTCGGTCAGTAATTTATAAACTAACAACAGTGTTTTAAAGTCTATTCTCTCAGTGGAAGGACTTTAGAACTGGGTGATGTGCTCTATCTTTCTGGTTTAAGTCAGAACGCCAGCAGCAGCATTCTGATTGATTTTTTATTATTTTTTTTATAGGCAGACCTGTTGCAGTAACCAATGCAACTAAAGATTAACGCTTGGATGAGTTTCTCTAGATCTTGCTTAGACATTAGTCTTTAATCCTGGAAATGTTCTTCAGGTGATAGAAGGCATACCTTGTAACTGTCTTTATGTGACTCTGAAGGTCAGAAACTCTTGGTATCTCTAGTTTCCAGCAGTAATAACTGAAGGTGTGCACTGACTAGATCGTTCCTCTGTAGGTTCAAACATAACTTCAGGTTTGTTTCTGTTCAGCTGGAGAAGGTTTTGGTACATCCAGATATTGTATTATAAAGTTTATTTGATAGGGACAGACACACATCAACATAGACAAACTTAACAGAAAAGCAGTCCAATGTTTGCATCATGGTACAATAGCTAATTCGCAGCACTTGTCCCTAGATGGGCTTTTAAAAAGTAACTCTAAAAATTGAAGTGATAATCATTTAAAATAGCACAACATAATGTACACAACCAGAAAAATGTAAAACATCAAAAATGGGTACAGTTTTGTTTTTGACATAACCAGAGTTTTGTTTGAGTTTTGAATGTACTAAAACTTACAGACTTTAAATCAACAGGAAGTGAGTTCCAAACTGCAGATCATCTCACGGACAGAGCACTTTGAGCAAAAGTGTTTCTTCGAAAGGGGACCTTACAATTTCCATCTAAAGCCGCTCTGGTAGATCTGCTATTGCCCTGCAGTCTTTGTATGCAATCGACCAAGCAGGAACATGAATATTAAATAGGAAGGGCCCCAGGATTGAACCTTTTAGTACCCCATAGGTGGTTTCTGACCTTTCCAATGAGAAATAACCTGTTGACACAAAGAAATCCCTGTTTTTTAGTCAGACTGGAACCAATCAAGTACTAGGTGTTTTCTGCTGGTTCGTGTTTTCTTGTTTTGTTTTTGGCAGAAGTTTTTTGTTGCTGATTGAAAGACCAAGAGGTTTTATGTTAAAATTCCAGATTTATTAAGACAAAAACCCATCTGACTTTAAGAGTTGTTTAGTTCCCAGAAATCTCTGAGGTTGTGCTGGAATTGGGTTCCTCTTATTCTCTGAACACATGATGGGAACCAGCTTTCTGCTTCACAGGACACTTACTGGAACTGGATCACTGGACTGATTTCTCTCCCAAGAAGTCCAGAAGATGGAAGATCAGGATCTAAAACAGGACAGAGCAGAACCTCCAGGATCCATCAGTCCGTCTATGAGGAGTGACCGGTCTAAAGGAAATCCTCCATACCTCAGTAATGAACCTGGACCATCAGAAACAAAGTAAGAAACCACTTTCTAACTGATTTGTGTAAATCTATATAGATATAATATAACTGTTATTAACTGGTTGAGCTTCAAATTAAACCTAAAAATGTGATATGATCTATTTGATTTTTTATTTACCTTACGTTAAAGCTGAATAGAAATGTAGGTTGTTGGTCAGTAAATGAATAGAGTTTGAAAGAAGATCCAAGTAAATAAATGATGTATGAAAATGTTGCATTTAAAACAAAAAAGAATGTGAGGAGCAATGATTGAGATATTATATCCTAGTAACACTGGGACCAGTTTAAATATTGGGAACGCTGGGTTCAGTTGCTCATAACAAGTGAAATAATCTCCTAAAAGGCTCAGATATTAAATCCCAGGAAACAAAATTATGTCCCAGACCGACTGAAAGACTGAATTCACTAAATAAATGTCAGTTTGATCCACATCAACCTTCCACCATAAATTGGAACGAACAAAGAAAACTGATGTACCAAGAAATTCAGAAACAAAGAGCTGCTTTAGATTTATCAGAGCTGATCGATATATCAGGAAATGATTGGTTATCACAAAATCACTGAACACACAGTGGTTATCTTGAACTGCTTGGACTACAATAAATATAGATAATTATTTAGGTGAGATCAGTTTTACTCTGGCTCAGACAGAAAAATTATTATTGTCTCAGAACAGATTTCAAATGGACAAAAGGAATATCAATCATGATACCAGATATAATACAATGAAGAACTTCAAACCAGAGATCATCAATGTTCTGAGGTTCTGTTCTGACCCAGTTTCTGGTCTCTAGTTTGTGGTGGATCTTCATGAACATCTTCAGCTCCAGCCTGTTGTTAGTGAAATATTTCAGTGATGAAGAAATGTCTTTACTTGTCCAGGGTGAACCCCAGCTCTCATCTGATTACTGCTGAACATCAGCACCAGTCCCTCCATGACCCTGCAGAGATAAGAAGTGATAGACAGTGGATGGATGGATGGAGGAAAAGCAGCAGCTGTGCTCCAGGTGAGACTGAACATCTCCAATCAAATCACCTCCTACCATCTGTGCTGAACCAGATCCACCTCTTTAGTTGAGATTTAAAAATTCAAGGTTTAAAAGTATTTTTGTGATCAACTATTTCAACTAAGTCTGTGTTTTTCCAGCTGGTGTAAATGGAACGTATGTGTTGGTAACTCTAGTTAATACAGTCCTCATTTAATTTGAACCTGATCAGAAAAACCTGAAACTGATTTTTCAGGCTTTTATGGCCATAAAAATTATATGACAAGTGAAAAACAGACAATAAATAGATCAATACAGTTCAGGAAAAAAGCATTTAAAAAAATCAGCAAGAGCCAGCATTGTCATGTCATTTTATTTGGGTTTTAAAAAGTAGGAGAGCACCAATCAGCTATTAGTTGATGTGAATGTTAAGTTTAGCATAACATAATTAAAGGGTAAAATAAAGCAAGAAAAAAGAGAGAGGTGGCAAAAGTTATGGGTTACCAAATTGCCCAGTTGCTCGTATTTTTAATCCAACTTTGCTGAAAACGATTTTTGATCTACTTTTATTGGTTATTACACCAGGCCTTTAAGATTATGCTGGAAAATTGGAGCTGGAAAACCCAAATAAAGCAGAAGATGTCTTCAGATTTTAGAGTCCAATTTGGAAAATGACTAAAGGGCTGCATTTAATGTTTCAGGTAGTTTTGTTCTAACTTTACCACTATATCATGTTTTTTACTATAGTTGTCTTCTGTGTTTCAGCAGATGTTGGTCTACAGGAGGTTCTTAAGAAACATAAGATCAGTCTGAGGAGTAAATGTGAATGTGTGACTGAAGGAAGTGACGAAACAGGAAGTAGAACTTTCCTCAACAGGATCTACACGGATCTCTACATCACAGAGGGACAGAGTGAAGAGGTTAACACCCAGCATGAGGTGAAGCAGCTGGAGAGAGCTTCCAAGATCAAGAACCTCCATGACTCTGCAATCAGGTGCCATGACATCTTTAAATCCTTCCCTGACCAACATGGAGTCATCAGAGTGGTTCTGACCAACGGTGTTGCTGGTGTTGGAAAAACCTTCTCAGTGCAGAAGTTCACTCTGGACTGGGCCGAGGGCTTGGAGAACCAAGATATCAGTGTGGTGGTTCTGCTTTCATTCAGGGAGCTGAACTTGATCAGAGATGAGCAGCACAGTCTTCTCTCGCTGCTCCATGTTTTCCATCCAACACTCCAGAAGCTCCCAGCAGAGCAGCTGGCTAAATGCAAACTGCTCTTCATCTTTGATGGTCTGGATGAAAGCAGACTTTCACTGGACTTCAACAACAGTTCGCTGGTTTCTGACGTCACTCAGAAGTCATCAGTCAATGTTCTGCTGACAAACCTCATCAAGGGGAACCTGCTTCCCTCGGCTCTCATCTGGATAACTACCAGACCTGCAGCAGCCAATCAGATCCCTCCTTCATGTGTTTCCAGGGTAACAGAAGTACGAGGCTTCACTGACGCCCAGAAGGAGGAGTACTTCAGGAGGAGGTTCAGTGATGAAGAGCTGTCCAGCAGAATCATCTCCCACATCAAGAAATCAAAAACTCTCCACATCATGTGTGGAATCCCAGTCTTCTGCTGGATCACTGCTACGGTTCTGGAGAACATGTTGACCTCAGAGCAGAGAGGAGAGCTGCCCAAGACCATGACTGACATGTACTCACACTTCCTGCTGGTCCAGACGAAGAGGAAGAAGAACAAATACCATGGAGTACATGAGACAAGTCCACAGAAACTGATGGAGGCTGACAGGGAAGTTCTTCTGAAGCTGGGGAGGCTGGCGTTTGAACATCTGGAGAAAGGAAACATCATGTTCTACAAAGAAGACCTGGAGCAGTGTGGTCTGGATGTCACAGAGGCCTCAGTGTACTCAGGAGTTTGTACAGAGATCTTCAAAAGAGAGAGTTTGATCTTCCAGAAATCAGTCTACTGCTTTGTTCATCTGAGCATCCAGGAGTTTCTGGCTGCAGCCTACATGCTCCACTGCTTCACCAGCAGGAGGTCAGAGGTGATCAAGACGTTCCTGGGAGAAAAATACAACGAAGCATCTCTAGATGAGTTCATGAAAAAAGTCATGGAGAAATCCCTCAGCAGTGAAAATGGCCACCTGGACCTGTTTGTCCGCTTCCTTCATGGTCTCACTGTGGAGTCCAACCAGAGACTCTTAGAAGATCTGCTGGGTCAGACAGAGAACAGTCCAGAAACCATCCAGAGAATCATCACCAACCTGAAGAAGATGAACACTGATAGAATCTCTCCTGACAGAAGCATCAACATCTTCTACTGTCTGGTGGAAATGAAGGACCATTCAGTTTGTCAGGAGATCCAACGGCTGCTGGATTCACAACAGGATCTCTCAGTGACTGACTGTTCAGCTCTGACCTTCATACTACAGATGTCAGAGGTTCTGGATGAGTTGGACCTGGAGAAGTACAACACATCATCAGATGGACGACAGAGACTGGTTCCAGCTGTGAGGAACTGCAGAAAGGCTCGGTGAGTCCAGATGTTTTCATTAGTGTAAATGCTGATTCAGCACTACTGTCCTCCTGTTTCTTCTTCTTTCTTCAAGTTGATTCTGGATGTTTTTGGCCTTTAACTACTTCCTTCATCCTCTGGATGATTTCAGCCATTCAAACATCTAAACATTCAGTTCATCCAGGACAGCGGCAGCTTCTGGTTTTTAGACATTTTGATCATTTTAGAAATAACCCACTTTTATCAAATTTCATGTTGAAACTAATGGAAAACATTGAGAACTCTAGAAAGTCTCTGTTTTGTCTGAAAGATCCAATCAGTCAGAGACACATTTTAACTTTAAACTCCTCTTCATTTATTGCATCACTACTCCATAATTCACCTTTTAGGATCTTTGACTCTTTTTTTATAAAATCACAGTTTAGATTTGATTGTAACATTAAAATAAACCCCATCATTGATGTTGTTGCCATGGAAACTAATTATAAACTTTGTGAACAGTGTTGATCTTCTTCTTTCCGTCATCATCCTCACCTCTTCCTCCTCCCACTAGTTTCCTCTGAGTTTGTAACTGAGACCAAAATGTGGTGATTGTTGTCTGGTTCCAGAAAAAGTCCTAGTTTCTGTCAGATCCTCCCAAAGCTCTGAGAACTCTACTTCCAGAGCTGGAACCATTTTCCTCATCTACTCTTCATCTGCAGCCTTTGTTGAAGCTGTTAGCTGTCCTCCATGAAGACCTGCAGAGAGACATGAGCTTCAACTCTTTAGACATCCCAGCCTCTTTAGTTCCTGGAGAACTTTCACTGCTTCACCATGAAGATGCTGCTGGACCCAAATGCTCCGTCTCCTCCAGGGGTTTTGCTCTTCAGCTCTTTAAGAGTTTAGCAACAATTTCTTCTGACATCCAAACCTTTGTTCCTCTGAGACGATGGACAGACCACTGCAGAGACATGTGTCCCTCTTCCAACCAGTTTGTCCCAGTTCCTCTGAGATCAACAGAGGACAGTTCAGACCTGAAGGAGCAGCAGGACCGGTTCTGCTGCTGCTCTGCTGGACGACCAGAACAATCTGAAGCTTTTAGCTGAAGCAGGTTGACGACTGTCCACTTTCTACTTTGTTAAAGCCTCAAATCCTGCAGATGAACGGAGACACAACTGGGAGCATCATGTTGTCTGGTCTTCTCCCAGTTTCCTCTGTGGCAGCATTTAATAAGCTACTGCTGGGAGCCACGTTTCTATAGAATATACTACTATTATTAATGATGAGGATGATTCTAGATGCTGCAGCAGCAGATATGGGCTCAACAAACCCAGAGATGCCAGAGGTCCACAGCAGGCTGGACTTCCTGCTCTGCTCACTTCATTTATAACTCACTTCCTGCTTGGTGGAAGATCTCAAGGAGCCAATCGGTCTAGTCCAAGTCAGTGTGAGTCAGAGCTATGAGCAGTTCCTCCTCTCCATCATCTCCAGTAGTTTCCTTCATTCAGCTCAGTCAGCCTCTTCATCAGCTGCTGCAGCTCCTTTGAGGCTCTGATGCTGCAGAGAAACTGAACTTTCCTTCACAGATGATAGAAGATCTTCAACATCTGACTGAGCTGAAGGTCTGAGGACATGAAGCCTGGACCAGAACCAGAACCAGAACCTGGACTTTAGTCAGGAGCTGCACAGACTCTCTGTCGGGTCAAACTCAGTAAACTGAAGATCAGATGTTGATCAGATGATGACATCATGATGACATCACTGTTATCATATTTTAGTCTGTTTATGATCCAGATTGATTTCATTAGAAGTGAAATTATTTCTTCTCTCATCACAGACTTGGTGGCTGTTCAATCCAAAAGGCTGAATGTGAAGTTGTGGCCTCAGCTCTGAAGTCCAATCCAGATCTGACTGAACTGGAAATAAGTGAGATCTACATGTATGCAGGTGGAGACTCTGATATGAAAAATCTGTTTGAGATCCTGGAGAGTTCAGTCAGTAAAGTAAAGAAACTGAGGTTTGTTTTCTCCTTTTATCCCATAGTCATTCATTGATACTTTATTGATTATTTTAATTAATAAGTTTATTCTAATATATTATCTTTTAAAACAACCTGTTTAAATGTCAGAATAAAAACTGAAAAGCATTTTACCTTATAAATGAATTATTTTCTCATTTCAGACTTTTATATTTGTTTTTCAGTTTTTAAAATGTTTCTGACTGATGAACAAAATGAGTAAAATAATTCAAATGAAGTTAAATAATGATGGAGATGTTTCAGTTTGTTTGCAACGATTCATATTGTTTTATTTCTAATTCACATCTTTACATCCAGAATGACATGTTGTTCCTCCAGAGTCGAGCCAGGGCCGCATACAGAAACACTGACCTGTTCAAATCATCATTAATGAAACATCTAAGAAATGACTGATTGTAGAAAAGCAAATCTAGATGAACTGAATGACAGTGAGGTTTGCAGCAGCAGCAGGTTCCTCACTTTGTCCTGAAGCTGTGGTTCTGTTGGGCCGGGTCAGAGAGGAACCGTCCTCTTCAGTCTGACAGCTGTCAGTGTGTTGGAGCCTCGTCTCTGTGATGAAGCTTCATCAGGTCACGTCTCCTTAGAAAATAATGGCCTCCATTGGCTTTCAGCAGCTTTAAGAAGAACCGAAGGCCATTAATGAATAAACTGAGTGGTTCTGATCCAGTTACCAAGTCGGGTCTCCAGCTGATTATCAGGAACCAGCAGCCAAAGCCTTCAGTCTACGTAGGTTATTGTTCTATGAGCAGCAACCTGGATGAGCTGAGCTGTTATAGAGCAACGAATGAAGGAGAGAATCTGAGCGCTGGCGTTCTCAATCAGCAAACACTGAACACACATGAAGAAACACACATTGCTTCTCTTTAAATCACAATTTATTAATACAACAATCCAACTTTACAGTTAAATTACTGGAGTCAATAAAATCTGATGGTCACTAAACTGGGAACTTTAAACTGAAACAACAAGTAATCTGCAACAAACAGAATAAATCTCAATCAGGCTGCTGTGTGAGAGAGCAAGGCTATGTAAGGCAATTTTCTACAGTCACAGCCTTCCCTATGTAATGCTATGGCAGGCCCCAATTAATGCTGTCTGAGGTGAAATCGGAGTCAATGACAAGAAACAGACTTTGAGAAGGTAAAAATCTTTGTTTCAGTTTCATGCTGCTTCACAAAGACACAGCATGCCAACAATGTAGCATGCACTTCAATGAGGTATCTGCAGATGTTTGCTTGTATATTGATTATAACTGCTAACGGCACCATAGAGAGAGAGAGACTTACATCACTCTTTGAACTCGCCGATACGCGGTAAGGTGGTTCATGTTGCTCTCAATTGCTGGGTTTCAGATTACGTAGTACCGACGTCACCCAATGCAGATGGCGGGCAAAAAGTAAATGCAAACCTGTTTGATCAAAGATCAAAACAAAAGGTGCACCTCTGTGTTATATAATAATGATATCCACGTAAATGGAAAAAAAACAAGTAATAATACCACTTATAAAACTTATGTCCTCTGTATGCTAGTATGTCTGTGCAACAGTTAGCTCTGCTCCAGCTTATCTTCAGCTCTACATCCTACAAAGACATTTATATATATTTAAAAAAAACTAAATATTACAGATGAAAAATAAGTTAAATGGCAGAGTTAAATTAGATAAAGAAGTTTTAAATTACTGATGAGAATGTGAAGCTATGGCTGTTTTGATTGAAGACCTGAGATAAAAATGTTTTAAAAGCGCGTATCTGGCTATGTAACATAGTTGATTGTGCTTGTAGTCTGACAACTATTAAACTGTTATTCATTGATTAAAATGCTTATTTAAATGAAATTGTTTCTTGTTAAAATCATTTAAGATGACAATATAAGTGGGCATTTTATCAAACAAATTATAAAATGTGTAAAATGAGAAGCTTTAGTATAGTATTTTTATTTTCATTTATAATGTTTATTACATACCAAATGTCAGATGCCGGAATAGCAGAATATTTAAAATCAAGTGTGTGATTTGTGAAACATTCATCTGATTTGTGAAACTTAAAGGACTATTTTACCACTTCTTACACATCTGAACCACATTAGATTTGCTCTAATTCCAGAACTACAACACCAACCTGGACTGGATTAATCTCAACAACTAATAGCAGAATATTTAAAACCAAGTTTGTGATTTGTGAATGTTCATTAAAGGGCAATTCCACCTAATTTTTCGCTACCTTCAGCATCTTTTATGAGACAAAACGAAAAACCAAATTTGGATACAACGGCAAACTAACGGAAATTTCAGATAAGGAGGAGTTCAGTTCTCATGTGGTCCAGATGCAAAAAGAGAGCTGAACTCGCTCTTTATTGAAGTTCCACAAATCACACACTTATCTTATTCATCATGTTTCTTTTACATTCAGGAAAATTTATTTTCTACATTTTTATTATTTATTTGCTCATATTTCAGTTTTAACTGCATCATGTTGGCTTCAGCTCATCTTTTGTTCTTTATTCAGATTGTGGAGCTGCAGTTTGTCAGAGACCAGCTGGACGTCTCTGTTCTCAGCTCTGAAGTCCAACCCGACCCATCTGACAGAACTGGACCTGAGCTGGAACAACCTTGAAGGTTCTGCAGTGAAGGAACTCTGTGGTTTTCTACAGACTGAAGGCTGCAAGCTGGAGATTTGAGGTTTTCTATTTATATAATTATTGATATTTCAGTGATTAATTATATATAATTGATCATAAATCAAAGTTTATATCTTCTGTTCTAATAAATATTTTCTGAGTTTGTTCCTGGACTTGGATCCAGAGTTTAATTTTGTCCCTCTGTGTAACTGAGTTGGACCTGCTGACCTGAGGTCAGAACAGACAGCATTTGGAC
Source organism: Poecilia reticulata (assembly GCF_904066995.2). NCBI lineage: Eukaryota > Metazoa > Chordata > Actinopteri > Cyprinodontiformes > Poeciliidae > Poecilia > Poecilia reticulata. The sequence goes on along the minus strand of NC_088831.1, from coordinate 12,465,504 downwards.
CCCCAGTGTGTAGAAATCTCCTCATGGGAAGCAGGTCAAAGGTCATTCAACCCGGTCTAGAAAAGTGAATTCCACCTCCTGGAATCTGACAGGAACAAATCAATAATCAATGATTGATGCTTCAACATTTTGATCAGATCCTGGAATGATTTTACTGACTAAAATCCTCCAACACAACATGACCCAGTACCAGGTTCTGGTTCTGAAGTCATCATGGCCCTCATTTATAAAGCGTATGTATACACAAAAAATGTGCGGCGCCATATTTTACGCACAAGTCAGCATATATAAAATGAACTTTGCATCAATGTTTGCATAAATATACACACATTTTTCGCTGGTGTGAAAATGTGTGGCAGCCACCCACACTTTTTCTGTGAACAATATCAAACAATGAACCATCAAAACTCACCTAAATACACTGAAATCTGACTACATTCAGTTATTTAGACAAAGATGCATCGAACCTGATATTTTTATGGTTTTAACTGAACAACATTTAATCTCAGACAATAACCTAACACACACACAAAATAAAGAAAATAAAAATAAAAGGATGCAAAAACCTCATTCGAATGTACAGTAAATAGTACTTTTACTCAGTTTTCGTCTCATAAAGACGTAACGCACTGGTCTGTGCGCCGAAGCGCATAAAATGCATCTATGGGGTAATTTCATTCTCACTAAAAAAACAAAACGGAGTTGCATCAGCAGATTAACTCCAAACAGGTCAGGTTTGATTATTTTTAAGGTGATTAAGGTACATAGACAATCACACGTATATAATTAGCTGTACAAATGTGAGCTGTGTAATTGTGGAGCGCTTTGGCTCTGATGGAGAACATCGCCAATGGAAGGATTCAGAAGGAGCGATTGATCATATTGATCTAGGAAAGGTTGATAATGGTTCATTAGTGTTTAGATTAATCCAGACTGATCATCCTGGATCTCTGAGCAAAACTTAAAGAAGGAGCCGTGCGGTACCGGTATCGGTCCAGCTGCAGTCATCCTTCAGTCAAGCTGCCCACTTTGTGAATGCACCTTATGGACAGAAAGGACCTTTGTTCTGTAAATGTACAACTTATGCAAGCGATTCCACTATTTTAGAATAAATGTCCAAATTCCCACTCAAATGACTTTCTGACTCTCTGTCTCCTGGCTGAATGCTCTGCTGTTCAAACATCAATTAGCAGATCTCTATTTTCTTTTTTTAAATTTGGATTTTTTTCTTTCAAATATTATTTTATTTTTGTGAGGTGACCTTATGTGCCCTGAAAGTACCTTTTAAGTAAAATATATAATTATTATTAGAAATATTTATACTGCTACAAACAAGGCATGGTTTCTGCTTCACATAGTGGCAGAGTTCCAGGTATTTATACTAATTTACATATGTATTTATGGGTGGCGACAGGACGGACCAGCAGCTGCACTCTAGTTCCTGCAAATTGGGATTTATAAAGGAAAGGTGCGCAGCTGTATGCGTACGTATGGCTTTATACATCCAATTTTTTTTGTCGCACTTTCCTAAATTTGCTGTTTTACTGTAAAAACTGTGCACTGTTTTATGCATGAGGCCCCTGGTCTTTATTGAAGCAGCAGCTTGTTGGCTTTAATATTCATGAAAATCTGTTGGATTAACTGGTTCACCTGCATCCTATTGGCTTCAGCTCATCTTTTATTCTTTATTCAGGTTGTTCAGATGCAGTTTGTCAAAGATCAGCTGTGATCATCTGGCCTCAGCTCTGAAATTCAACAACCTCCATCTGACACAACTGGACCTGAGATACAACAGCCTGGAGGATTCAGATGTTTACCAGCTGAAGGATCTTGTAAAGACTGTAGAGTAAGTAAATGTTTGTAGTGAGTCCAGCTGCTGTCAGCATATTGAACTAAACCCAGTTAGAATCAAAGCAAAGACCCAGTGTTGCCAGTAAAGCTGCAGCTTCTCACTGGGAGGAGAATGGTTCAGGCTTCCTGATTGGACACAGAGACAGCAATAAACCAATCAGAGGAGCAGCAGCTTGCTGTGTTTGTGTTGGTGTGAAGATGAGTGTTGTTGCTGTGTCCATGTCTCCAGGAAGTCCAGCCGTCCAACATGTCTAGAGACAGTGGTCCTCATTCATCAAACTGTGGCAGCAGCAGATCTGATCTCAGATCTGCTTGTTCTCTCAGTTCAACAGGAAGCAACTAATCGGGTTCATCTTGGTCACAGCTCTGAGATCAGTCTGACTGCAGCCTGGAAACCATCTACTGGATGCACTGACTGCTGCTGGAGAGGCTGGAAACACTCACTGATCTGATCTCTCCATCCTTCTTCTCTCTGCAGGTGGCGGGGATGATTGGTAATCTCTGTAAAGTAGAGAACGGCCTCTGTGTCCTGCTGATCCTCAGAGATTGAAGCTGCAGCAGTTTGAGTCTAAAGAGACTGACTGGATCATGATAATGACCTCTGACCTCCAACATTTTTCTCCTGTTTATTTTCTCATGTCTGTCATTTAGTGTCTGATATTGTTTGTCTCTTTGGATCAATAAAGATCCGATTCAAACTGGGCTCCATTTAGATCAGGGGTCCCCAAACTTTTTCCTGAGAGGGCCACATAACTTTTCCCTTCTCTCGTGGGGGGCCGGAGTCAGTTTGTAACAGAAAAAGTGTGACGATTGCAGGAGTTTGTAAATGTAAACATTTATTGTTTTTCAGAAAGCACAATCAAATAACCCTCTCTGGGTTCTTCACAGAAAAAATCCAGGAAGGATCATAGTCCGTAATAACAGGTCAATTGAATATCACATTTATTACGGTTGAAAAAGAAAAAGTCGCCAAGTTTAGATTTAACTGAACTGATTACGGTAGTTTCCGGACGGTAACTGTAACAGTAAAAGTGCTGATCCTTCGTGTTGCTACTACTTCGTGCTACTAGCATGTGCTAAATGAAAATGGGCGCCTTCTTCTTCTTCTTTAGATTTCAACAGCAGCTTGCATCCATTATTGTTGCACTACTGCCATCTACTGGATCCTAATATCTATACCTCAAATTCTCATAATGATCCCAGTATTATTTATAAAGCTGTTAAATAGCATTTCCCTTCAATGCTATTTAACTGATCAACAACATTCTCAAATTTCAATTCCCTATTAAAACCTAATTCCGTTTTAATGGCCGCTTTCTTTTATTTTCAATGATTCACTTTGTAATGGTCTCGCTATGGTGTCTTGTACCAAAACTAACCATCAGCCAAACTCCTTTCACACGAGTCTGGATTAATTAGTTCTTCCTTTATTTCCATGTAGAATGGAGTGAAACTGTCAAAACACAAACAACTCAGGATGAGCTCAGAGCAGCTTACAGAAGTGTTTTACATTCAGATACATACATTAGAAGTACAACTGATACAACAGCTACCTCAGAATGCTATGAGCTGCAATGCTACATAACGACCTAAGAAATCTTAGCAGCCTGCTAGTTAGCAATGACGTAGCACATAATCAAATCGCCCGCAGGTATTTCCAAAACTAATTCAATAAACAAGTTACTTCTTCTATCATATGTTAACATAAATGCTTGTTTTGAAGTATAAGCTGCTACTTCCAGGCATTGCTTTGAAGAACTCGACCTGGAATGCGGCGTTCATAACAGACACGTGTTCATCTGCTGTACCCTAACCTGTACCCTAACCGTACATAACATCGAGCAGTTCCCCAAAAGTCCAACAGATGGCAGCAATGCGTCATGCAAAAAAAAAAAACACCCACAGTTTATAGGACACACTTCCTGCTCAAGAGCCCCCTGGTGGTTGAAGAAAAAAACACATATAAACGAAAAATACAATATATGAAAAAAAAATCTGAATGCTCTCTGGTATTGTTCAGGGGGCCGGATCCGGCCCGCGGGCCGTAGTTTGGGGACCCCTGATTTAGAGGCTTCATGGAGTTTTGATCTGAACTGGATTCAACTGGAAAGTTGATCTTTTTTCTCTCTGATTCATTTTCATCCTGGAACCAGAAATGGTCTGAGAATGGAAACATGGGAATCATTTTCAGTTCAGCTTTGAATCATGAAAGACACTTCAAACCTCTTTTCTCTGCTGCTTCTTCTTCTGTTGACAGGAAAATGTTCCTCAAAGCTCCACAGATAAAAAAAGATGCTTTACTGGAAACTGCAGAGAAACTTCAGCTTCCATCACAGAAACCAGTTTAACCAGTTTAGAACTGGATGTCCCACAGAAACTCTGATCATAGAACAGTTTTCAGGAACATCCAGCATTTTATCTGAAAAAAGAAAAGATTTTACATATTTTAATCTTTTTATGCTAATTCTAAAATCTCAAAATAATGAAGTTTTGCATTATAGTTATTGATTATCTGTTTTAATATTTCTCAGTTTGTTTTGGAGTTTTACTTTTTTAACTCCGTTTTTCATGTTTTGAGTTTTCTAGAAAACTTTAGGACTCTATGTGTCACATCATGCTCTTTACTGAGATTTACTGATTTATTCAGATCTCAGAGAATCACTGGGATAATGTGCTGATTGATTCATATTTTTAAATATTTCTTCCAATATAATATGGGTTCCTGTTTAATGATGAGTCAATAAAGTTTTTAATAATGGTTATATTGTTTGTGTTTTTCTATGCACCTGACTGTGTACAAATATAGTAAATACTTTATTTGAATCCTTCACGCTGTTTAGTTTTTTGTATTCAGATGAACACAGAATCAAATTATTTTTGTAAGTTTTATCTTTTAGTTTGACATCTTTATTTTTTAAACTTTAAGGCAGCTGTTTATTTTTACATTATTCAGACTGAATATGTTTAAATAAAATATAAGAACCATTGAATTAATAAATACTGTTGTTCTTCCTTCTAGTTTCTTGGTTAAACTGCTTCAACGGCACTGATACTTTCCAGTGTTTTATTTTGAAAGACCTCACAGGAAGCGTATCTATTTTTTCAGCATTATCATACTTGCAGTTACCACTTTCAGACACCCTATGGCATAAACATGTTGCTCTAAATGATGAGTCTGAATCGCTGTATCTAACTGGTTTCTCGCTTCACAGTAGCAGGTTAACTGGTTCCAAGTGAGACAATTGAAAGCAGATTCTTCGCCTGTGTTCACTAAAATGTTTTCTGTCAGTGTGAACTAAAAGCACCTCCACAGAGATGAAAACAGCCCGCAGAAACTCTGAGAGGAGCTAGCGATGCTAACAGACTCCAGCAGCAGCTTCAGAGGAGCTGTGGCTCCTAAACTTGAGCTTCAGCTCCAACAGAACTGAAACAAAGCTCTACAACTTTGGTTTAGACGCTAAGATGTTGAGCTTCCGGTCTGATGGTAAGAGAATATTTATGAAATGTTAAATTATCCTGGAAACAGAATGATGTTGATGGTTTTGCTGGGGAGCGGCGAACTGAAATTTGCAGGGCGGTTATTGCCCTCTAGTGGACCCAGACGGTAACTACAGCAACTTGAGAACTTCAGTGCCACATTTATACCACATTTACTTCCGGTGAGTACTTTCACATTAAGAGCATAAAAACGAGTTCCTCTTAGCTTTTATGTGAAATAATACATTTTACTTTTGTTTCCTCTCTGACACAATAATTTTTATTCCAAAGCAGAAAATTAACCTTTCCTATTTTCAGTCTGAAGTTAAATTTAAATATAAATAATTTTATTTAAATACTTCCATAAAGCACTTAAATAACATTAACAGCAGCCCCATCTGTGACCCAGTTCCGAGTCTGACCCCGTTCCCTCTCTGACTCGGTTTCCTCTCTCACTCTGACATCATGTTTGCTCTGTTGGACTCTCTTGTTTTCATGACATCAGTTCCTTTGTTCAGAGACTCAAACTGAAATGTTCTTTAGTGAAGAAGAAGCTTCATCTGGATCAGATGTTGAAGCTGCAGCTTGAATCTGTCTCAGGATTTGGTTCAGAATCCAGTTTATGTCACTGATCGGCATCATTGTAGCTCCAGAACCTGGCCTACCTCTAGCTGTGCTAGCCTGAGGAGGCTAAGAGGTCAGTGAGCAGAACCAGAACTGGACCTGGTGCCGCCATGTTAGTGTATGAACCTGGTGCATTCTGGGAGTTGAGATGGATCAGATGGTAAACCTGAAACTAGATCAGGTTGACTCTCTAAACTTGTGCGTTTCTCTTGTAGCTGCAGGTCGTTTGTATGTTGACGTCACTTTGTTGACCTGTGAATATTTCATAGAGCTTCATGAATGAAGCTGCTTTGGTCGATTAGCCTCACCGTGTTTCTCTATGAGTCGGGAACAGAGACAATGCAGAGCCACTTCCTCTGAAAGAGTCTCCACTTCCTGCTGGAACTGCAGAGAGTGGAGACGGAGCAGCAGGAAAGGCGGCCATCTTGGTTTCCTGCTCTTCTTAAAGCGACGCTGAGTTTATTTAGTTTGCTCCGCTGGTTTAGTGAAGAGAGATCACTGGTCACGTTGTTCTGGACAAGCTGGGAAACAGGCTGACCTTTGACTCCTTGGACAACATTCTGGGTTTTTGTCCTCTTCCTCAGGTCTTTCCCCAATCTAGCAGCAACAAGCTAGCTCTGACCGTAAACAAACTGAAGGGACCATGACTTGTTCTGCACTTTAAAATAATAATTTGTTTTATTGCGTTTTTTCTGTATTTAATTTACTTGTTTAATTCATCTGTAGAAGAAACTGTCTGAAACTTTTTGGGAGTTGTAAGAAATTGTAAACATGGAAAAGTTATAATGATGGAAAGTTGATCTAAGCTGTATTGATAATTAATAATTGATAAGTTATAATTGTAAACAGTCAGATGATTTTGATAACGGGTGAATTGAATGCTTCAAATTTAATGAATTAATATTTAACAATAATATTAATAATTGGGAAGAAACGTGATGTCTCTGTTATTTAAATAATGTTTGGTTGCAAATGTATAAAACGTATTAATCAGTTAGATAAGTAACAGAAGTGTTGTGAGAAAAGAGGAAGTTGTTGTGGACAGAGAGTTCAGACGACTGCAGGGAGAATCTGTCGCAACAGTTTCAACGGCAAAAAGAGGAATCTTCCAGTAAAGGGGAGAGACTTTATTGCCCAAAACAGCGTAAAGCAGAAGCACTTGCTGATAATTGGGGTTGTGCCTCAGGGACAGTCTTTGTGTTCTCATGGGGAGAAGAGATGGTGACGACCTTCAGGGTTTGGAGAAAAGAACTGCAGCCCTGATGAGGCCAAAGGCTGAGCTTCACTATGTGGATTTAGTCTCCAGGCTGCTGCTTCACGCTCAGGTTTTCTTTTTGTTGGAGCCAAGAACTTTCTCAGATTTTGTCAGGAACAAGTTGAATTTTTTTTATTAGAACTTTGGGGCTACATCTGTCCACTGGGGAAAATTGGATTTTTGCCAAGTAATTTACTCAAAGACTAAATGGATGAACCCAGGAAAAGGATTTCTATGTGGTGTGGGCCTCTCTTTCTCCGTCTGCTTGCATTAAAAAAGTTCACTCAGCCACAGTTTTAGTTAAAGATAATTAAACATGATTCAAGGATTCAAAGATTTTTACGTTTTGTTATTTTTTTTCTGTTTTGATGGATTTTCTACTGTGTGCTTTACCTGCTATGATCTGCAAAATAAAGCAATAGAAATCTTACTGGAAGTTGTGGAATGTGGAGTTCAACCACATCTCCAGGTCCCAACCAGGTTTTCTGCTGCATCACCTGCTGCATCACAACTGAAACTAACTTTGTTCTCCTTCAGATCAGCCTCCATTTTGAGCCACAGGATGGAAATAATGTGTTCTCCGTAAGTGTGAGTGTGTGTGTACATGGTTGTTTGTCTTGTCTGTCTCTTTGTTGCCCTGGCGACCAGCCCATGGTGAACCCCTCCCGACCCCAATGGGATAAGGGTGTAAGAAAATGGATGGATGAATTAACAATGATAGAAATATTGAACAAACTATAAATACATTGCTCAGTTACTGCACAGTTAACCTGATGAATGATCAGCTGTATCACAGCAGCATCTAAAGCTGATCTGTTGGTGTGGAGCAAGAATGAACTTCCCAGATTTAACCTAAATAAACTGACAACTTAATGTAACTTTTTTACAGTGCATCATTGTTCTTGCTGCAGCAACACTTTCTGGTGTTTTAACCTAAAAACCAGAACAAAAACAGTTTAAAACTAGTTTCTCTGCTTTTTGAAATCAGCAGAAAGTGAATCACATTTTTTTGGACCCATTTCTGTCTTTAATAAAGCTGATGATGATGATGATGATGATGATGATATCACTCCGTTCCTCATCAGACTGGAGTTCATCAGAAACTGATGTTTCTCTTTTCTGGATCAGAACCGGCTTTAAGCAGTCCACAGATTTCCTTTCTTTCTCCTCACCGACTTTCGTCTTTTTCCAGGTTTTCTTCTTGTTGCTCCTCGCAGCAGGACGAAACTCTTTGTCTCTCAAAGCGCTGCTTAGTTCTTATCTTTATGTATAATCCATAAGTTGTTATGTCTGAAGGACTGCAGGTAGAAGATAGATCCTGGAGCTAAAGTCTGGTACGATGCATGTTTTCACATTTTCTGATTAATTCTGCTGGTTCTGCCTGGTTCCTGTCAGATAAATGACAGTAAATAAACTCCATGTTGTGTCTGAGGTTGTCTAAATGTGAGGTCGACCTGGGTCGCCTCAACTGCTGGTAATGAAATTGGTTCTGGTCATTCGGCTAAACCACAGTAAGAAAAACATCATGAGATGATAATTGAACTCTGGATTCCTAAGAAATATGAACGCACTGACCAAATTAAAATTTAATATTTGCTTTAACAAGTGATGTGATTGGATAGTTTATCTAAACTTTCAAGACAGAAACTAGACTTAAAGTCTGAATTTTAAATTCAAACTATACAAAAGTATTTTCACCCTTTAAACATCATATTTTATCAGCTCCAGTGGTCAACCTGGTATTTATGTGAGACCAGAACAAATTATTATATATTCTATTATTAGTATTCTATAAGCTGTTGCATAATTGTACAGTGGAAGGAAACTGATGAACAGTTTTCATATTTCCCACCAAATTATTCATCAATCTTCATGTCAGTACAGGGTGCATGTGGTTCACTTGTTGAAAGCTGATCAAGGTAGGGGTTACAACAGCGCCCCCTGGAGGAACAACACTATAATAACATCAGAACCTGGTGGATCACCTTCCAGGGGGCGCTGTAAGAACTTTAGGGCCCCAAGACAGAAGATCAAATTGTCTTAATCTCTATTTTTTCTCACAATAATTAAAATAAAAATTCTCTAAGCAAAATAAAAATTGTAATCTTCCAGTAAATGACTAAATAACAGATGATGGATGAAAACAGGCAGATAATTGATATATGTTTAAATTAATTATTCAGTTATTATCTTAATTATTACATTAACAAACTACAAAGCACCAAAACTCACTGAATTACACTTAAAACTGATTAAGTTTCATTTTATATTTTAGGACCTTCATCATCTCTGATCTGCAGAACTCAACGTAGGACGGGAAGCAGCATAACCCGGGTAGGTCAGGGACAGCTTTGTCCCTCATGTCCACTGCAGCTACACCGTCTTATAGGACCGGTTCTAAAGCAAATCAGAATCCATAAAACCATCAGATCTTCACTTTGGTCCCTGACAACAGCTTCAGCAAAACCAATCAGAACCTGGTTTGTTTCAGCAGGATGTTGCTCCATCGTTCCTCTGAGTTTTTATACCTGCTGCTGCTCATCAGAGAAAACAGAGACGGTGAGGAAGATTCACTCTGGCCTCCTGGAAACTAAACACTACATGTTGGGTTTTAGTGGAAACAATATATAAACTTAAAACCTGCAGCACAACGTTTATCTCACAACCGGGTTCTGCAAAAATGTCAACATTAAATCACAAAGCACCAAAACTAATTGAAATCTGTCTCCAAGTGTTAACACATTATCAAACCTTGTTTTTCTGATTTTAATCGTTTATTGTTTAAACTTAAATAAAGAGAACTGGATTTAATCTCAGTAACATATAAATGATGGGAAAACCTCAATCAGATCTAAAGAGTAAATTTCTTCATTTTTTTCCTCTTGTAAAAGTAAATGCTCATGGGTCTTTGTACCAATGAGCATGAAATGCATGTACATTACATAAGAGGCACTTTGACTTTCAGAGAAAAGAGTCCGGGTCTGGATCAGCAGATTAACTTCTACCAGGTCAGGTTTGATGGTTCTTCAGCTGGAGACAATCACACATCCATAAGTGGCTGAATAAAGGTGGAGTGATGCTTTGAGTCTGCTGGAGGATTGAGGGTTCAGAGGTCAGACTGACTGACTGGGACATGATGATGATGATGATGATGATGATGATGATGATGATGATGATGATGATGATGATGATGATGATGATGATGATGATGACGACGACGACGAGCTGGAACTGGTCTTGACCTTACAGAAGGAGTCATTCAGTTTTAGTTCTCACTTCTCTGTGATTCATTTCATTTCAAGAGGAACTGTCTGACAGATCAGGATTTTCAGTCAGGATGTTGTCGATTAGTAGTGTTGGTAGCAAACAAGCAGGGCCGTTACCATGGTTACTCAGAGACATGGTGGGTTTTTTGGATGCCTCATTTTGCTTGAAGCAACTTGAATGGACATGCAGCTGAACCAAAGTGACTGCAAATCCAGATTTATCAAGCAATGGTGTTCGGTCACTACTGCAGAAGTTCAGTATGAAAGCTATGCTCTTTTTTATACATGGGGCCCCTCATTAGTAGAGAAACCAATAAATCTTCAAACTTGTTGTCCTCTGGTTCCACCTGCAGCTTGAGCTGTGTGACGAACAGAACCTTGTTCAACTCCTGAATGATCTATCAGACGAAGAATTCAGCAAATTCAAAAAGCATCTGAAGAAGAAGATTAAGAAGACCTGGGATGACAAGAATCCCATCAAAAACGATGAAATGCAGGAGGCAGAGAGGTCAGAGGTCGTTGACCTGATGGTGCAGAAGTACAGGCTGAATGAAGCTGTGGAGGTCATGGTGAATATTTTGAAGATCAAAAGGAAAGACCTGGTGGAGAAACTCAAAGATCTGAGTCCTGAAGCTGCAGCTGAAGGTCAGTCAGACTGAAGAAGTTCATGTCAGATTCGACTATCAGGTCCTTCTGAACCACCTGTAACACTTATTAGTCCAAAACTGATCCAGACCTCAACTTCTAGAGTAAAATCTGGATATCATAATTAATATGACTGGTTCAGTGTGAAGAAATCCAGAGGTTCATCAGACATGAAGCAATTTTGCTGGTTCAGGATCTTGAGAGCAGACGACATAAATCAGAAGGTTTATTTATGCTTCTGAGCATAAATCTTCTGAGATTTATGCTCTCATCATCAGTGTGGGGCCCATTGAAGCAAACCAGTTTTGCTGTGCTTTATTAAAATCATCATGTTGTTTTACTCATGATGGCTGCCATATTTAACCAGATTTGACAAAATATGAAAAGACTTTGCAATGATTTTAATTTTATGTGCGATGCTTTCAAACTCTGCTGGTACATTTAATATCTGGCCAAATGAAGGACTTTCTCTGCCTTTCATTCCAACAAATTTGGTAACAGATCTTAAAATGTAACAGAAAATGACGATTTTTTTTGATGATGGTAAAGAAAAAGTGTAAATCAGTCAATATTTTTATATTTTAATGTTTTTCCAGTATAGTGCAACTCTACATTAAGAAGATGTTCTTTTATTTTTCTTCCATGCAGTGAGGAAAGAAAGCGATGAAGCAAAACCTTCAGCTGGAATCACAGAGGACAATGTCTGCTCCATCAAAGATGTTGTGAGGAAGAAAGAGGAGGAAGTTTCTCTGTCCCCTAAACCTTCTGCTCCAGGTGAGAAAAAGAACTGAGTAGAAATGGTCCCAGAAACTAAGGCCCTGTCCCGATACTCGCACTCCCACCTCATTCCACCTAGGGTCTTTCAAATGTGCTTTCATGTTGAAGAGTTTGATTGCCTAGTGTGTTATTCTCCACATCCGCCCTTCGACCCGCCCATTTTGGGTACTATTTCCATCTTTACACGAAGCCCGCATTCAGAGGGACTTTGGCCAAGTGTATTACCCACAAATCATTGTTGCATGTGACGTTTTGAGTTAAAAGGTGGATTTAGGGCAATGTTTTGTTGTTTTTCCCAGTCTTTATAGAAAAGTCAAAGATAATAGCATGGCAGGCAAACATTAGTAATAAAAAGTTGATATGATAAACTGAGCAGCAAAAAGAAGAAGTAAAAAAAAGAATCGTTACAAACTGAGGAAAGTAAAACAAAATGTCACAAAGGCAAGACAAATTTCAAATCTTAAATTAAGAAATATGATATTAAGATATAAGATAGTTATTTCCTTATCTATCTAAAGTTAGACTCACTTCTGACTTTTTGGTTCAAATGAGGCAGGAAAACATCCTGTTCAGGTCAAAGTACCTGGAACATTACTATCACCCATTTCCTGACTAAAACCACACAAACATAATTACTCTCCTACTTTTATTGTTCTTCCTCTGCAGAGAGGAAAGAAAGCAATGAATCAAGAGCTTCTGCTCAAAATATAGAGGAAAAGATCTGCTCCACCAAAGATGATGAGAGGAACAAAGAGAATGAATCCTCTTTGTGCTGTTAACCTGCTGCTCCTGGTGAGAAAACAGAAATTTGTAGAAATGGTCACAGATACTAAATGTATCTGACTGTGGAGACTTGGGTCGGTCCAATCCTCTCTCTTCCTCCTTGTTCTGCCCTGCATAATGTGCATTTATGTTGAAGGTTTGAGTGTGTAGCAGTGATGCCCAAAGTGGGTTCTGGAGGGCCGGCCTCCTGCATGTTTTAGTTTTCTCCCTGGTTTAGCACACCTGCATAAGATGATGGCTCCATGGAGGCCTAAGAACAACAACAGGGAGAGAATTAAAACATGCAGTAAAATGCGGTTTAAAAAGTGTTTGATGTGTTCAAGCTGCAGGACCAAACAGAACTAGTAAGTGGTAATGCACATCAAACATGTTTTTCTCAGTTAATAAACCGTTGAGATCCATTAAAGTCAAATTAAATTTCAAATGTTTGGTTTGAGTTTGGCTTGGTGTTGTCTATTTTCTGCTACCTTTACAAAATTTTAAGGATCTAAATAAAACGTTTTCATGATTAAAACCCTCTGGTGCATAGCGGTCACTACAGTGGACAGCTGTTTAAAAGTCATTGTTTCCTAAATGCAGTGGTTTCTATGGTGGAATTGCATATCAGTCCTTAGAATGCTCTCTACTGCTCCCCTCCATTGAGGTTAATTCAGCGGCAAGTTGTTGTAACTACAAGTTAATGTCATTGGAGTCCAAGATGGCTGGCAGACAGACACACTCGATGACCACTCCTGGAATATCCTCTCAGTCCTTCTATTCTAGGAGAATCCTGGAGGTAAAAAAATATGCTGACATGCAGAAGTATCTAAGTAACAATATTATTAACTTAGTTTGGAAAATTTTATTTCACATAAGTAGGAAATTGTGATTAAACATGTGTCCAACACAGTGGACATCATGCATCGCTGACTATATTTTTAACATAAGTCATGTAGTTGATTTACCTTTCATTATAACTGTTTTGCTTGTAATTTAATTCATTTTGAGTATATCTATAAGTTAGTTTTAAAAATATGCTTTCTTATGCAGATTAGTTGTAGTTTGTCTTGGTAAAATTATCATTTTCTCATACTTTTAGACCACAAGTGCAGCAAAGAATAAGGAACACTATAGAATAGTCAAGGAAATTCCCTCCGACTCTTCTGATGATGAGCATAGTGACAGCAGTGATGAGGAGTGGCTACCAGAGAACATTAGAAATATAGGAGATACGGATGATGAAGGAGATGCAGACAGTCAGGATGCTGAAAGTCAAGATGATGGGGGCCAGGATGATGAAGGACAGGTTGCAGAGGGAGGTCAGCAAGATGAGGGAACTGAGGAAAATGTCCACATGGTACCAACTCAGAGAAATGTTCACAAGGGCCATGCCCGCACCCAACCCCGCAAATATGTCTGGAAAGTCCAAGACAATAACTTTGATGGAGACCTGCCACCTTTTCTAGGAGAAAGAAGGGTAAATATTGATGGAAGAGAACCAATTGATTACTTTAGGTATTTGTTTCCCTTAGATCTTATTTATGAGATAGTGCATAACACCAACATGTATGCGCTACAGAAAGGGAAAGAAAATCTGTCAGTGACCAGCGAAGAAATGCAAATTTTTCTTGGGATCAACATGGTCATGGGGTACATTCGGTATCCTAGGACACGGATGTACTGGTCCAGTGAGGATGGCCTCCGTCTTGGAATGTCTGTAAACAGATATGAGCAAATTCTGAGTTATCTGCACTTTGTGGATAACTATACCTACCAACCAGCAAACACAGACAGGCTCTTCAAAATAGCACCAGTGCTAAGTACACTTCAGAAAACATTCCTGGCGGCAGCAAACCCTGAAGAATTCCAATCAATTGATGAGCAAATAATTCCATTCAAAGGCCAACTGTCCATCAAGCAATACATACCAAAAAAGTCCAAACCCTGGGGAGTGAAAGTGTGGGTGAGGGCAGGGTCCTCAGATTATATGTACAGATTTGAAGTGTAGGGCTCAGCAATTAGGGGTCAGAGCAGCGGTTTGGGAATGGCTGGAGATGTAGTGATGCGCCTTTGTGATGACATAAAGCACAAAAACCACAAGGTGCTTTTTGACAACTTCTTCTGCAGCATTCCACTCCTTGAGGCCTTGAAAGACTTAGGCATCTATGGCACAGGGACATGCAGAGCAAACTAAGTGAAAGGAGCGAGTCAGAAACTTAAGAGTGAAAAACAACTGAGAAAAGAAGGTAGAGGAGCCTGCTCTGTTGTCAGCACAAACAGTAACATCACTGTCACACGTTGGCTTGACAGCTCAGTCATCCACATGGCATCGACCTGTGCAGGTCAGTCCCCTGAAGACACGGCCCAAAGATGGCTGAAGAAAGAACAAACCAAGATCAGTGTGCAAAGACCCTACTCGGTGGCCCTTTATAACCAACACATGGGTGGATCTTGTTGACCAGTGTGTGGCAATGTATCCCCACAGACGTAGAAACAAGCGGTGGTACATCAGAGTGTTCTTTCATTTTTTGGATGTGACTGTTGTAAATGCCTGGCGACTCCACCTGATGTCTGGTTTGGAAAAGATGAATCTCCTCATCTTCAAAGCTTCTGTGGCCCGTGCACTGATAAATTCTGGCTCCATTCAGCAAAACAGAAGAGGAAGACCCAGTGGAGCCCCACCTCCAGCAAAGTGCAGAGCAGTGACGAAAGTACCCAGTGAAGTCAGGTTCAGCGCAGGAAATCACTGGCCCGAGCTCACCCAAGTCAAAAATGCAAACAGATGCCATGATGCTGCATGCACAAGGAAGACCAAATACATCTGCATGCAGTGCAATGTGGCACTGTGGCCTGGATGCTTTGCCAATTTTCATGTAGCCTAGGAGTTAGGAAAATTAGTCAGGAGAGAAGTTAGAAGAGAAGTTCTGGAGATGCAGGTGTTTGATGAAGATTGTTCTCTTGGTTTGGACTAAACAGAAGGGCTATAGGATGTTAGAGTGTATGAAAGTATGTTCAAGTGCTTTTCAAAGTCCACAATGGAATAAGGGGTCATGGATATATAATCAAACTCAGATCAAATTAGTCTTCAGTTAAGTTCATACTGTTCTATGTTGAGTGCTGAAGCGCATGCAGTCCACTGTAGTGGACATTTCTGTAACTTCCTGAAAAAATAAAATTTTTGAAAAAATAGTTCATATTTGTTTTATTAATGCCCTAAGAAGAGTAAAAACAGATTTTAAAAAATTTTGACTCAGGGATTCATAATTCATGCATAGCATACAAGTTATGTGTTATTTAAATTTTAACTTGTTAAGTTGCCGTAAAGCTCAGAGCACCAGAGCTTAGTCAAAACAAATTCAGATTTTATTTTGTGGTTTTGAAGGCTCTATATTGAAGATGGAAAGAAATATATACTTTCTTTTTTTATTGTTAGCTGCTCTGTAATATCACCCCTCTGCTCTCGACTCACTTACAGAGCTGTCGGTTAGTGCTAACGCTCAGCTTCTGCGTCCCGTTTCAAACACCTCTTAACATAAGAATTAAAGAGCTAAATATCGTTGAAATTTTTGCTATCTTTGGCAAAAAACATGTGTATCAAAGCAATGTAGCATGTTTTGCTAATTCCCAAAGCAGTTTATCATGATTCAGCCAAAGTAATAAAATAACAAACTGCAGTCTGAATTTTATTGTTAAGGTGTTTCTTCCGATTGGGCAGTGAAAGTAAATACAATGTTTACATATCTTTTGCTTTAAGTATTTTTTTACTGGAGGTTTTTGTGTTTGTGCTGCAGAGCCACAGCTAACAGCTAGCTCCACACTCCAGCGGCTTTAAATGTATCCTTATATTTTTTCTTAGAACAATGGTGTTTTGTTCTTTGTTTCTTTTGGCTTTTCATATTGATATTGTTTAAATATAAAGGTTTCTTTCATGACTTTTTTTTTGGGACAAACAATTCTAGACTTTTCCAAGATTGGGGGTTCCGGACCCCCCAATTCCCCAGGATTTCTGCCCATGTTGAAAAGTATTACCTACAATTTATCACTGCGTGCTAAAAGGTGGTGCATGATTTTTGTCTTAATTAAAAATTAAAAGAAAATAGTATGACAAGAAATGCATGAGTAACAAAAAATATGATTGAGCAGAAGAAAAATAAATAAAAGAAATAATTACCAGAAACTGAGGAAAATGAAACTGAAAATTTTACAAATGCAAGAGTAATTTTAAATCCTTAATTAAGCTGTTATTGGTACAAAGATTGGGCTACTTTTTGTTGTTGCAATATTTAAGCATTTGCTTAAATAAAATAAAGGTACACTTAGAAAAAATTTAGAAAATGGAGGTAAATTTTAGAAAGTGTCATTTTTAAACAAAAATGTAACCAGAGGATTAAATTGTTAATATAACAACTGGACTCTTCATCCCCCGTTGGAAGACCACAGGGGATGGTCTTTTTAATAAATATAAAATGTATTATATTGAAACTTGAAGATGGAAAATATTTCTTCTATGAGATCCACCTCTGAAAATCTTTTTAAAAAAATTAATGATGTTGCAATTGAATATAAGTTTATTGTCTCAAAATCTCAGTCACAAAACGCAGAAAGATTTTAATTTTAAAGACTTTAATTTTCTGTTGGAAGATTTGACAGAAAACTTAAAACCTCCAGGCTAAAAAAGCCCAAAATTTAAAGATCATTATGTTCAGGAATGAAAGAGGTTCAGGTGAGCAAAATCACAGGCAGGTTATTTCCTATCAACAATAAACACCATTTAATAAATTAATAAAATCTGTATTTGATAATATTAACATATCAAGTGGTCATGTCAACATGTGGAGAAACATCAACATTTTAAGGTTCTTGGTTCTGACAATTAAAAAAAAATCTATATTATGCTGTTTGGATTGGGTTACCTTTAGGGTTGTAGAGCTTTTGACCCCTTTTAAAATCCCCTGAGTTCTCCAGTTTGGTCCCAGATAGCAGCTTCAGTGAAAACAATCAGGACTTGGTTTGTTTCAACATGATGAAACTCTGTCAGTACAGATTCATCCCCCTTTTGTGTCTTTATTTCTGCTGCTGCTTATTATCACTCAGAGGAAGACGGCAGAGACAGTGAGGACAACTGGTCACCTGAAAACCAAATACCTGAGCAGGAGTCCAGACGCATTTCTGGAGGAGCTTTAATCAGCTGATGCTAGAGGTAACAGCAACACAATACTGTCCTACGGCAACAAACAGGATTTAAAGAGGTTTTCATTTCAGCCTGAAGGAAATCTTATCCTAAAATGACTGATGATCCTGAACGGGAACATAGAAACATTTGGTAAGTTGGTGTTTATTTCAGATTTTCTGTAAGGATCAAGTCAAGTTTCATAAAAACATCTTTTAGTTTTAAGACCTAAATAAATGTTTTTTTGGTGGTGTGTTGATGATTATCAAGAGATTTAAATGAATATTTTCCACCTCTAATCCAGTAATTTTTAGATTCAGTTCCATCTTCCAAAAAGACCAAAATAAATTATGAAATAAAGTCTGAAACATAATGAATCTTCATGTTTTCCAGATAAAAGATGGCGCAGCAGCAGGAAGTGGATTTTGGTAAGTGATCAGAAGCAGAAATGAAGAAACTTAAAGGAACAAACTGACCAATCACAGCCTGTGTTGTTGCCATGTGATGAAGCTCAGCCTCAGTGTGTTTATTGTTTTCATGTTTCCTGTTCAGTGAAGCTGTGGTGGAAACATTGTGAGTTTCTGTGAAACCCGAAGATAAAAACTGAACTCAGATGGAAACTAAAAGGAACTAAAGTGAAGAACAGACCAGCAGCTCTGATACTTCAGGAATATTTACTATATACACTAATTAATTTATCCAGTAATCACATCATTTATTAATAATTTATTATCTCAGATAGAAAGACTTGCTGTGTCTTTTATTCCAACATTTGGTGACAGAGATGCTAAAGCTTAGAGATGGAGATTAAAAACTTGATGATGGCAAAGAAAGATGAAAATGATGAAATTCATCACAATATTCACCAATAATATCATAATTTCTTGTTTTCTAAAATAGTGCAGCTCCATATTTAGAAGGTGTTTCTTTTATTGTTGTTCCTGCAGTGAGGATAGAAAGTGATGAACCAGAAGCTTCATTTGGTCTCATGTAGACAGAATCAGTGGTCGTCACTCAGATATGAGGCAGAAACACAACAACAGGTTTAGACCTGAGGAGCTGATCACCAGACTCTGAATCTCTGGAAGGAGCAACATGAATAGTTGATCTTCATGACTATAGCGGCTAAAATCCTATATTTTCTTACTGATTGCTGAGGTTCCTGGTAGGAGATGGTTTTACGTGCGCTCAATGAAGATTCGTTATGCTGATCTTTAATTTGACTTATAATCATAGTCATTTATTTTCAGTCCTATATCCATTGTCTTGCCTTTGCTATTTAGAACCACATAAATCCACACCAAGCAAAGTAGAAAGCCTCTTACCATTAGCAACACCTCAACAGAATCACTCTGAGCCTTAAATAACACCATCCCCTTCAGACATACTGTACTCAGAACTCAAATGAAATATGCCCCGTGGTGGCGATAAACACAGGAAAAGATAAATGTCACATTTACAGTCACATTTTTCTCTCAAATATCAGTTTGATTAAATCCTGTTTCTGTCTCTGATTTCTTCCTGCAGAGGAAAAACTTTTAAAGGTTCGCTCTGAGTTTGTGAAGAGAGTTTCTGAGGAAAACCTGATTCAGCTCCTCGACGACCTGGAAACAGATGGTGTCTTTAATCTTTCGGAGAAACGGGCGATATTTGAAGGGAACCCAGTGACCACAAACAAGGCCCGGGAGACCATCGATGCTGTGAGGATGAAAGGACAGAGAGCCTGTGAAATGATGATCAAACATCTTTGTCACATCGATCCGACTCTGTCCAACCAGCTGGGTTTGTCCTCTTTGTCTCCTGTTAAAGGTGAGACACACAGTTCAATAAAGCTGCTTTTACAGCCTCTACTGTCTTGGATTAAACTCTAGATGATAAATAAATCTGTTTTCTTCAAACTGCACTCAAAATGACGAACACCTCATGATGTGACTTTTAGAAAACTTATTGAATTCTCAGTAGTTTTTCCAGTTTTGGTTCCTCTTTGCACGTCTCCTCCACAGAACAGATCTGGATTTCCTGGTGGGGGTCATGACCCCTCACTCTGAACTAGAACTGCCTTCAGGTTAATTTCACACATAAAAACTGAACAAATTCATAACCTCACAATAAACTGGTTCATGCAGATGAAACATTTCCTGTTAAGATCCCTTCTTCCAGAGCCGATCTCCAGTTCTTGGTGCCACCTTGTGGCATTTAGCATGTTCCTCAGAGTAGGAGAACATGCCACTGCATATCAGGTTGATATGCAGTGGCAGCTCCAGAAATTTTTTTCTACAGGTGCTAATGGGATGCTAAGCATTTTACTGAGGGTGCTATGACGGATCTTTTTCTCCCTATAGTTATTGTTAAGAATGGAAAATCCTAACCGATGAATCAAACTTTGTACTGACACATGGAGCATAAAATCAGCCAACAAAATCATTAAGACTTTACTTGTTTTATTCACTTTAGTTATCAACACACATGCATTATTATTGTTATTTTTCAGACTGATTTGCATTTATTTGACATTTAGACGTCAGCACAAAAAGCCATCAGTCATTAGCCAGATTGCTTCCAGATAATAATACATTGTTAGGTTAAAACAGCATTCATGACAAAGGGGATACCCTAGTATTGACCCTTTGCAACTACGACACTTAATCATTCAAAACACCATGATGTAGATCGGAAGTATTGAACTGAGTGGCTAAAGTTGATTTTCCAAAATTGTCTTTCTCAGTTTATTCATAGTTTCTACTTGCTGGAATCAAGTTAATTTGTCTGTGAACGTAACACACCTGGTTGGGGATCATAGACGGTGTTACAGATTAACTATTGGCTAAATTAACTGGTGGTGGCAGCTGGGAAAGACGTTTCTGCGGGCGTGGTTTTTTAGGACCCCTTTACCGAACCAGGAAATAAACAATGCGATGAGCTTAAAAAACTACTACTAACTACTATCAGATTCCTTAAGACACCCATTATCATCTCGGGAATAACTAATTATTATTAATTAATTAGAAATTAATTAGAAAGACTTTTATTGATCTAACATGGTATGTTGCCTTTTTTTTACATTAATCTGCAAAATCACCAAAACATATAAATTATGTTGTCCAGACTTATGTGTTGCTTCAGAGGTTGAAACTTGTCAAAGGAAGATCAAAATATATCTCGAGATGGCATGAACAGATCTCAAAGCTAAGATTATTCCTCGAAAGCCGACATAAATGTTGAAGAGCCATGCGATTAAAAATAAAATGTTTAAAAAGATCAACTTGCTATGTTGTTTTTTACATCTCCCTCATATTGTATATTTCAAATAGATATCCACAGAAACTATGGCGAAATCTTTTTAAACACTGTTTTTGTAATGTGCTAGTTCACTTACAGAAGACATGGCTACCGCCGATCTATGTGGCAGTGTCATTTCTTCATTATTATTGATATTTTTTCTTGTAATTTAACTAAACATCTTTTTTCCTCTCATCAAGTGACTCTAATACTCAACCATATGAGGCATAGCTGAAAAAACAATTGTCTTATAATCTTTTACATCAAAAATGGGTTAAAATCTTCACTCAAACTAAGATTCTGAAAGTGTCACCAGTTAATCAAGGTTTGCTTCTTAAAGCGCGGGGTGTCTGTTAGATGAGAATCAATGACAGGTGGGAACGTTGGAGTTCAGTCAGCTGATATAGTTTAGTGGATAAAACAGCACTTACCTAACTCAGCTGCCGCTGGCCATTCGTAAATAGTGTAGCGGTCGCTACACTATTATTTTATTTTATTGTCTAAAAAAATTATATTCACTTGCTGCCAACATTTTGGTGGTAATATTGTTTAACAGGTTTGCCAGGCAAACTTTTAACTGTAAGGATATTGTAAAATTACTAAATTGCACAGCTTTGCTTCTGCAGCCAATTTAAGGTGCAAATGAAATAATGTGGCTTCCATTAAGTGAGCAAAGAATTAGATTTCGTGATATCAGAACTGTTTACATTTATTGACGTGTTTGCAGAGCATGTCAGTCAATATAAGACCAAGAAGATGTAAAATAATTGTCATTACTCTTACAATGCTGGGCGATAGTACAAATTCTAACAGTTTAGCACAGTCTCCTCTTGAAGTGTGGTATATTTTGGTGACCTTTTAATACAATCTTAAATATTTCTTCACATACAAAGAATTATTGTTTTGAAAAGTTCATAGACATTTTCTAATCCGTTCCCAGATAGCACAGAATGATTGAAACACTGAATGTCAGCCAGAAACATTGAATCAACGTTGAACGCTGACATTGAAACAACATTGAAAGTGGTCGGTGACTTGTATGTTGAATCAACGTTATGGTTTCAACCATAACTGACATATCAATGTTGATTCAACCATCATCTGTATGTCAATTTACATGCATATTTGTGTTGATTTTATATTGAATCAGTTACAAGTCAATGTTGATTCAACCTTCATCTGAACGTGGATCTGCATGCATATTTGTGTTTATTCTACATTGAATCAGTTAGGAATCAACATTGATTCAACCTCTGAATGAGGATCTGCACACATTTCTGTTGATTTTACATTGAATCAGTTACGAGTCAATGTTGATTCAACCTTCATCTCAATGTGGATCTACATGCAGATTTGGGTTGATTTCATATTGAACGAAAGCTAAGGATTTATGTACATTTTTAGGTCTGATAGGTCTACCTAACATACCACTAAAAGCTTCTTCACTGGTGCTAAACTGGCAGATTATGGGTAAACTGTGAACAAAAGTTTAAAAATGACAACATCTTTAAACATATTTGACTCCTTTTTGACTGTCAGAATAACAGTCTATTGTCCACAGAAGAACAGAGTCCATGAGGTTAAGCTTTGTACTGTATGAACCAGGGAAACGGTACAAGTTGTGGTAACCAGAGTTTGACTCTGGTTGGCATCACTTTGATTCCTTGCGATGTCTTCCTCTCATTCTGGCGTGTAATGAAGCCACTTCTTGACAGTTTTACTGCAGTCCTCAAGAGTCAGCTTTTGGTCAAACTGCAGAGCAACGGCTGAAAAACACAAAAATAAAAGTGAGGAAGGTGCTGGTTAGAAATATGATAAACATTTGAAAAGTTCTGAAAGTCATTGAAATATTAAACAGTGAACTGGTTACAGGTCTGAGAACAAATACAAACCATATAGTTCCCCATGTACACTCAGCTAATATCTTAATTGTTCATTAATATTCATCTTAATGTTTATGTATACAACTACATTTACCTATGAAGCTGCAGTCTAGTGTAGGATTTATGATGCTGCACTCATGTTAAAATGAGGGAATCAATATTCAAAATAAAGGCTGGTTATCAGAAAACCTAAAGATAAAATTCAGGGAGGATCAGGGTTTAACATACCAGAGACAGATAAATAGAGCAAAAGGTGATTTATACTACAATTGGAAAATTTATAATTTATACAGAATAAACTTCCATCAAATAGCTGGTTTAATCTTCAATCAACTACAAATATTTCCAAATAGTATTATTAAATTCATTACAAAATGTCCACGTGCTGATAAAGATCCCACACCAGTAATAATAGACCAGTTCAGTTTAACCAGTTACCAATCCAAGAAACATCAGTCATTAGCAGGTTTAGTTCAGTGTTTCACCTGCCTTACATGTTTTAAGTGTTTCCCTTCTGCCTCACCTGGATGGAATCTGTGGATGATTAGCAACCTTCTGCACTTCTTGATGGCTGCAGACGGTCATGCAATCATCTAACTCAGCTGTTCTAGAACAGAGGCACATCTAAGCACATCATAATAAAAAAAATTAAAAACAAGTGTTCTTCTTCTTTTCTATTATGGCGGATTGCAAGCAACTTTAAGGTGCATACCGCCACCTACTGTACATGAGTGTGTAGCAGCATTTCTCTACATCTTTTAAATTCTATTTATTAATCTTGTATTTTTAAGAAACGTAAACAGTGCTTTCCTTAGTCTATAAATATCTTTTATGTTTCCTTCATTTCCTAATATTCCTTTGAGACTCCATTCTTGCCCTGTCCTTCTGACTGTTCTTTTCAAATGTTCCCTTTCGGATTCATATATTCTACAGTTCATTAATACGTGTTCTACATTTTCTTTCTCACCACATCCTTCACATTTATCATTATTTTTCTTCCCTATTAAATATAAGGTGTCATTTAAATAGGTATGACCTACTCTTAATCTGGTCATGATTATTTCTTCCCTTCTGTTTCTCTCGTTAATATTTGTAATTAGTACTGACTTTTGGACTTTATACAATCTTCTCCCTTTTTTTCCTTCATTCCATCTTTTTTGCCATTCTTCTATTTCTTTATTTTTGATGCATGATTTCCCTTCCCCTTTCCCAAAAGGAATTCTAATTGTTATTGCCATTTCTAAGGCCCTTTTTGCTAATTTGTCTGCTTTTTCATTTCCTTTAACCCCTTCATGAGCTGGTACCCAGCAAAACCGGACATCGGTACCACCTCTATATAATCTAAATAAACTATGTATTGTTTCTAATACTAAATCTTTTCTATTATTTCCTTCTCCCTGGATGCTTTCTAATACTGCTTTAGAATCTGAACATATCACCACCCTGTCTGGGCGAACCTCCTCTATCCATTGCAAGCTTAGTATAACTTCCATCATTTCTGCTGTGAAAACAGACAGGTGGTCTGATATTCTTTTGGAGATGTTAATTTCAAACTCAGGTATATTTATTCCTATTCCCACACATCCTTTGGAATTTTTAGAACCATCTGAGTAAATTTTGAGGTAGTTATAATATGTTTCCCTTAAATATACATTAGTCTTTACACCTATTTCATTTAACTTCCAGTCTCTTTTCATTTTAAGAATTGTCATGTCTACATTAGTCTCAGGAAATATCCATGGAGGAATAACACTAATTGGATTAATTTGAGCTATTTCCTTATCCTCTAATCCGTATTTTTTGGTCAGTTTACTTATCATCCATCCGAATCCATTACTCTGGAACTTTGCATATTCCCAACAGTTTTTTATTATATTTGATGTTATGTTCTCATCTCCATTACTTTTAATTTTCATCCAATATACTAAGGCTAATTTTATTCTTCTCATTTCCAGCGGGGTCTCTCCAGTTTCTATTAGAAGAGCATTAATAGGTGTCGTTTTAACCGCTCCTGTACATATACGTAAAGCCCTACTTTGAAGTCTATCTTTTGCAGTGTTGTTTTAGCTGCTGCTCTATATATGAAACTGCCATAATCAATTATTGATCTCATAAGAGCCCTATATATGTTTAATAATGACTCTCTGTCTGCACCCCAGTTATTTCCAGCCACAGCCTTAAGTAAATTTATGACCTTCTTACATTTAGTTTCTAACTTTTCTATATGTGTTTTCCATGTATAGGACTTATCTATCCATAATCCTAAATATTTAAAGTCTTTAACTCTTTCTATAGGTTGTCCGTATAATGTTAGTGTTCCTGCATCTATATTTCTTTTATTTGTAATAACCATAAAGCAGGACTTACTTGCTGATAATTTAAAACCCCATTCATATGACCATTTTTCCACTTTCTTAATTGCTTTTTAATTTTTTCTACTACGTACTTTACATTTTTTCCCCTCATCCATATGGCTCCATCATCTGCGTATAATGCAGAATTTATACATTTATCAGTGTCAGAAAAGATATCATTAATCATTATATTAAATAATATTGGGCTGATTGCACTTCCTTGCGGAATCCCATTCTCCACATTAAACTCTTTTGAGTAATCATTCCCAATCTTAACTTTTATTTTCCTATCCCTCAGAAAATCTGCTACCCAATTGAACATCTTTCCACCAATTCCCATCTGTTTGATTTTTATAAGTAATCCTTCTTTCCACAGTGAGTCATATGCTTTTTCTATATCAAAGAATACTATAATCATTACTTCCTTCATTTTCAGAGCTTTCTCTATGTCATTACATACTCTGGCTAGGGCATCCATTGTTGATCTTCCTGTTCTAAAGCCACACTGGTATCCATTTATTAGTTTCTTATGTTCAACAAAATATCCTAATCTATTAACTATTATTTTCTCCATCCATTTACTTAAATGCGAGGTTAAAGCTATTGGTCTATAGTTATTTGGACTAGTAGGATTTTTCCCTGGTTTATTAAATGGAAGTATTATTGCCCTTTTCCAGCTATTTGGTATTAGACCTTCATTCCATATTCTATTAAATAGTTGTAATATTAATTTCAATGTTACTTCTGGTATCTGTTGAAACATAACATAACATAATTGATCCTCCCCTGGAGCTGAGTTTCCTGTCCCTTTCAGTACCGTTTTCATTTCCTTCATGGTTATATTCATGTCTAGTGATGACATGCATTTCTGACATTTTTCTAATATATTTTTATAATTTCCTAATTTTTGTATTTTCTGCTGTCTATGAATGTCTGTAAGATGTTCTCCACTGTGTACTGCAGCAAAAGTCTCCCCTAGTAGTTCTGCTTTATCTTTATTTAAAACTAATATATCCTGTCCTCGTACTAATGCTGGTATTTTAACTTCATTTCTTTTCCCCGTCATTTTCCTAAACATTGACCAAACATTCTGTAATTTTATTTCTGAACCTATTGAGGAACAGTATTCTCTCCATGTTTTCTTTTTAGCCCCTTTAATAATTCTCCGAGCTATTGCTCTTTTCTTTTTATATTCAGTTAGGTTTTCGGTTGTTAAATTTTTCTGTAATATTTTAAATGCTTTGTTACGTTCTTTAATTGCTGTACTGCACTCATCATTCCACCAGGGAACTACTTTTTTCTTACCTTTGACTTTGATTTTTGGTATGCTATAATTTGCAGCATTTAAGATGTGTTCTGTTATCTGTTTTGTACATTCCTCAATGTTATTATTTAATGAAATCATGTGGCTGGTTTTTTCACAATTATTTTTGAATTTTTTCCAGTTAGCTTTTTTAAAGCACCATCTTGTTATTATGAATTCTTGTTGCCTATTTATACTGTCATTAATTATTGTACTTACTGGGAAGTGATCACTGCCTAGTGTAGTCTCTCTGTGAATATCCCATTCACATGCACTAACAAGACAGTTAGTTATTAATGTAATATCTAGACATGACATTGTATTTTTGTATATATTTATTCTTGTATCTTTTCCATTATTTAGACAGACTAATGACCTTTCATCCATCATTTCTTCAACTATGGTACCATTATGATTTGTTTTCTTGCTACCCCATAGCCTATTGTGTGCGTTAAAATCACCACACCATAGTTCTCTTTTATTTATATTTCCTGCAACTTCTGTAAATATTTCCCTATCAAGACTTTTACAAGGGTTGTAATAATTTATACATGTAATATTTCCATACTTTCTTAGTTTAAATAATTCTATATTAACACATTCTAAATCTTTATTTATTATGTTTCTCTTATAAGCTATTCCATCCTTAATTAGGGTGGCACATCCACCTCCACTACCTTTACTTCTGTCCTGTCTTTCTACATTATATCCTGGGATTTTAAATTCTAGGTTAGGTTTCAGCCATGTTTCTTGTATACATATTATGTCTGGAATTATTTCTAAATCATAAATAAATTTTTTAAGTTCTTGTCCATTGGTAATTAAACTTCTAGCATTCCATTGAAGAATATGAATACTTATTATGAGAGTCTATTCCTGAGTATTCTCTGTCGTTTCTGTGGCACTTAAGATGGTGTGAATCTGATCTGCTTGGATTTCTTTCATATCTAGAAATCTTCCTGCCGCTGTTACAATTGCTTTTATTTTATCACTTTTCTTCTTCATTTGAACTGTAACATTAATAATGTGGCACATAAATGCGATAAAGTTTTCTTTTTTCACCACCATTGAATTTTCATCCACTTTACATTTGTGTGAGCATGTTTTTTGAATGATTGTTGTTGGAGCTGAGCTTTGTCTTTGCTCATTCTGCCCTTGATTTGAACTCCAAATTGTGTTTCTTTGACCCGTTTCTCCTGATCTAATTTCTCTTGAGTCATCTTTCCTAACTCTTTTTAAGGCTTCGGCGTATGAGACTCTTTCTGTTATTTTAATTCTTTGAGCTTCTTTAGCTTCCTTTTGTATTTTGCATCCACCATATGCTGCACTATGTTCTCCTCCACAGTTACAGCATTTGACTTTAGCTTCTTTTTCACATTTTCCATATTCATGTGGCCCTCCGCATCTTGCACACCTGGGTTTTCCTTTACAATCTTTTGCGATGTGTCCCATTCTTTGGCAAGCGAAGCATCTGAGGGGTTTTGGGATGTATTCTCTGACTCTGTAATTCAAATATCCTAGTTGAATATTTTCTGGCATGATATTTTCAAATTGCAGAATTACTGCCATTGTATCTTTAAGTTCTCCATCTCTTTTACTTTTAATCCTGGTGGCATCTGTTAACTTTCCTCCTTTAATTTCTTTTTTCAACTCCTCCATTGATATTTCTGTTGGGACTCCTGATATAACTCCCCTCAGCCTTGCTAAGGACCCTGGAATATGTGCTTTGATTCTCTCCCCCATCAAGTTTTCCATTCTGATTATCTTTTGTTGTTGAGTTTCACTGCTAGCATAGATTAGCACTCTTTTGTTACTCATGATTCTAGCCGTTTTAATTTTTCCTATCTCTTTCTCTATTGCTCTAGTCAGCTTTATTGGGTGGATAAATCCTCCTTCTTGCTTAAATTCCACTATTACCTTAAATTCCACTTCTCTATTCCAGTTATTCTTTTCTCTTGTACTCGCGCTGTCGTTAGTTTTTGTCTTTTTGTTGGTTTCTTCTCTGGCTTCACTTTCTTCCGACCAACTTCTTTCCCTTTCTTGTCTCTTCCTAAGTGCTCTTTTCATTCTTGCTGACCTTGATATCACCCATTCCATTTCATTACCACTATTCCCTCCTGAAGTAGAAGCCATGCTGCTACAGTCAATGCACAGTTTATGCAATCCGCCAAATCGCTCCTACCGTCTTCGTTTGTTTGTTTGCTTGTTAGTTTGTTGCTTCCGTCCGTCCTCCAGAACCTCCTCCTAACACGAGACTCCTCACTAATAAGCCGCCGGTCTTAAAAACAAGTGATTACTATCACAACAATTTAAAGCCTACCTGGAGCAGCCAGCCTTACACTTCCTTGTCCACCACGTGCTCTCCCAGACCAGACAATAGGCCCCGCCCTATTTTAAGAACTAAAATCTCACAAAATCTCACAGGATTTCATACTTAGGCCGGAGCGGTGGGCAAGATGAAAATAATACAAAATGAGACATGACCTCAATTATTAAAAATATCTGTTTTGCCCAAAAATAACCAGGATTACTATGGGCACAAAACAATGCCCTTATTTTTCAATAAACACATTTAAGATCAAAGTAATATTGACCACTAGTGTAAAAAGGGGGAGTCGGGACTGTACAACTCCTAGTAGAGACTTGTAGATGTTTTCGTGTCAACACATTATGTACAGTCAGTAATAATATTTACAGACAAGTAAGAAAATGTACATAAAGGAATCACAACCCACTGTTCTCAACATGTAGTGCGTTATTTGAAACATGATTAACCCCCACTTAGTAAAAAAATGTTCTGACCCAGAGCTGTCTCCCTGGTAGAACACACCTGGATCCAATAGATGAATCACCTCCGCTGTTCAGGCAGATTCTCCAGAGTCCTGATAATGACCTTATTATTTGACTCAGGTGTGTTGAAGTAGAGACACATCTAAAAGTTGCAGGAGACCGGCCCTCGAGACCTGCAGTTGCCCAACCCTGCCCCAGACCTTGTCGCAGGCTCGATTCCCGGCCTTGGCAACCCTTGCTGCATGTCTTCCCCCTTTCTTGTCAATTAACTATCAAATAAAGGCCACTAAAGCCAAAAAAATCTTTAACAAAATAAATTGTGAAAATTTAAAACCCTCACATAAAATTAAAATTGTTTTAATTTTAGGTGCCCAAGGAGGAGGGGAGGAGTGAGGAAAGGGGGAGGAGATTGAGGGGTAGATGGGTTTGATTGGATGGTTGTTTGTTGGTTGATCCACCGTCATTTGTCGACTTCAACCAAAAATCAGCGATTCTAACTATTTTTCAACGTTGATTTAACATCGTGTGCTATCTGGGTTTATTTACATTTGTGGGGTTTTGATCAAAAAACGATACAGCCACCTAATTTTTTGCAAATATCTGCGTTGAGGACCCTGTTTGGCTGTCACTAGTTAATCTTAATGCAGCTTGTTCTGTTTTTAAGTTCATTTCCCGTCGTCAACAGCCTGCAAACTGTTTCCCAGTAGAAAACACGCAGATAAATACTGTAGATATGGCTCATAATCTGTTTGTGGTATCTGACAGTAATTTAGGAACGTTTATTATTATAATTTTGGCTTGTCAATTTGGATATCACCACCAACTACAACATTGGCTGTTAACTTTATATCATTAAGGTGAGATTTTATTGCAGTACAACTTATTGATACTACTTGATATTCCTCTCTATTTGGACACGTAAACACCACAAGCAACACCATCAGATATGTGATTTAAATTTGATTAAATATGACACAAACTTCACTGTTTAGCGACACTTACTGAGGGTAGTGCCGCTTAAAAAAGTTCAGAAACAGTTTGGTCGCATTGTAGGACCTGAGCCAAAAACACACACTACGCTAGAAGTGTTAACAAGCAACAAACATTACAGGTACTTGAGAGTCAATTCCAATGCTTTTCTGGTCAGTGCTGGTCAGAAAATCTATCCACTTTACATTACATTTACAAATCTATCCGGTTTACATTGTGACTATTCATGAGTTGGAATTAATTTATTCTGGTGAACCTGAATGTGAATGGGATTGTGTTGATCCGGTTATGCTCAAATGCGGTATTTTCGAAGCGCATTGAATGCTTCTCTGCAGAAACTTGTTTTGAAACATAATTTTCACATGCAACATTAAACACATGCGTCAAATGGGATTTATAGTAAAATTTTGAAAACGGTTTTGTCACACGGGTAGCATTTTTCAACAGGCATTGACGCAGCCACCTACATTTTAGAAACATCTGCGATAATTTAGCCACCATGTTACATGCCTGTCAGGCTGTTTGTTTCTCTTTCCCCTCCCCTCTCTTTTGGTTGTCTCTTCACAGGTAGTAGGGAAAGCTGGTGTCAATCTCCCCTGATTGATCCTCGTCAACCAAGGCCCAATCAGCATCCAAGGAGGCCTTATATAAGCATCCAGCTGGGGAGGTCTCTCTCTTCAACTGACTTTTCCTGACGCATGTCTTGTTGCTCTTGGTGTGAAGGTTTGTGGTGGGAGTTAGAGGGCGAGGTAAGTTTGGGGTACCCTGTACATGTCATCACGTAGGTGTTTTTCTGTTAGAAACATTAGGTAAGTAGGTGGGTGCCACCCATGTAAAGTTTTGGTGGAAACTTTTGTTAGATTAGGTAGGCAGGGTTTTTGTTTTCTATTTCTTTTCTTTAACATAGACGGTAGTTAGGCCCTGTTTTGTTTTATTATTTTCTTTGATTTGGCACCACTTAACTGTCCCTTTCTCCCCCACAGTTTGTACAAGCCTTCTGGGATTTTTATCAATAAATCCCTCCTTTTTAAAACATTCACCTGGACTCTGTCAAGGTTTTGTGGTTGTTGGGTTACTCCCCTCCTCCTCACAAAAGGGGGGGTGGGGGGCGTAACAAGTGGGGGCTCGTCCGGGATCACCATTTTCCCTGAGCTGTAGACATTCACAATAATTTGAGAGATCCTTGTGTCTGTTTAGAAATTAGCTTCAGCTTAGAGGAGTTCGTACAGGCTCCTAGCCATGAACAGCTGGAACTGTGTCGTAAGGACGACTTGTTGTGTCTGGCTGAACATTTTGACATTTCAGTGAAAAAACACTTTTCAAAAGCTGAAATTAAAAGCATTGTTGTTCACAAACTGAGATTAAAGTCCTAGCAGACTCAAGTAAAATGGATGTAGATGTTTGTGCTGTTCCTTCTGTTGATCTAGGACTCCCTCCTTCGAAAGATGGAGTTGCTGTAATGGAAACTCCCCCAAAGGGGTTGGCAGAGCCACAGGTGCCCCCTGCGACTTTACCACGGTTCGAGCCGGTGTCACCAGAGCTTAGTGGCTCCAGTGGTAATGTCAGACTCAAGGTTCGGCTGGCTCGCCTACAGTTGGAGGCACAGGAGAGGGAGTTAAGAAAAGCTGAGTTTGATTTCAAACTTGAAATGCGCAAGTTGGAGATTGAAGCTGAAAAAGAGATTAAATTGAAACGGCTTGAGGTAGAAGTTGAGGCTTTCATGTGGCAACTCACCTCCTCGTTCATCTGTGAACTCTGATTCTCCACATGTGGTGTCAGATAAAAACAAGTTTGATGTCAGCAAGAATATTGCTTTGGTGCCTGTGTTTAGGGAGTCAGAAGTGGACTCTTACTTCAATGCATTTGAGAGGATTGCTGTGGCACTAGAGTGGCCAAAGGAGATGTGGGCTGTGCTATTGCAGTGCAAGCTCATGGGTAAAGCACAGGAGGTTGTTTCATCACTGTCAACAGAAGACGGCATGAAATATGATGTGCTGAAAAAGTCAATCTTGCGTGCTTATGAACTTATACCTGAAGCTTGCAGGCAAAAATTCCGGAACCAAAAGAGGTCTAGTGGCCAGACCTATGTGGAGTTTGCATGTGAGAAGGGACTACTTTTTGATAAATGGTGTGCTGCAAGTGAGGTTAAAGGTAACTTTGAATCCCTTCGCCAACTAATTCTGTTGGAAGACTTCAAGAACGTGTTGCCTGAAAGACTGGTGGTTTTCTTGAATGAACAAAAGGTGGCCTCTTTGTCTAAAGCAGCTCTTGTCACTGAGTTTGTTGACCCACAAGAATGTATTTGTGTCTGTACCTCGTGCAGATAAAGTTTTGAACATTCGTCAACAAAAACCTGACCCCACTCAGTCAGAAGCTAAGGCTAAGCAACCACCACTTTCTCCACGTGAGGTAAGGGAGTGCTTTTACTGCCATAAAAAGGCCATGTCATTGCTGACTGCCTTTCATTAAAGAGCAAGGCTTTGGCAGCACAGACAAAAGGTGTTGGGTTGCTTAAAAATGTGTCACACTCCAGCAATCGGACTGCTAAACATGAGGATGAACTAGATCCCTGTTTCATACCCTTTGTTACCCAGGGTCTTGTTTCCTTGACAGGGGATCCAAAGGATGGCCGACAAGTCAAAATACTGAGGGACACAGGCGGTTCCCAGACAATCATTCGGAAGGGTATTCTGTCTTTACCCATCATGTCATCTTGTCAGTCCAAAGTGATTGTCCAAAGTATTGGAATGACTTTTGTATCTGCACCACTGCATAATATCCACCTTAACTCGACTCTTGAGTGGTTTTTGCAGGGTTGCTGTCCTTCCGGCCTTGCCCATAAGGGGGATTGATCTCATTCTGGGGAATGACTTGGCTGGTGGAAAGGTATTACCTGTGCCTGAGGTGTTGGACAGACCTGACACAAGCGTGGACTTTGACTTTGACTTTAACGTTTTCCCTGCTTGTGTGGTCATGCGGGCCCAGTCAAAGAAATACAGTCTTGATTTGTCTGACTCTTTTCTTGCTGCAGAGCAGACTCAAGCTGCTGGATCAGAGACTGAACTCAAGTCTGAAAATGTATCTCCTCTTCCAGGTCCAGATATGATGAAGTTACCTGCTTCCAGAGAGGAATTCATTGCTGCTCAAAAACAGGACATGATTCTGTTGAAATGTCATTCTTCTGTTCTTACCCAGGAGGAAGCCCAGGGAAAGGAGGTGGCATATGTGTTTGATGATGGTCTTCTGTTGCGACGCTGGGCTGGTGAAAACTTGGAGGACTCGAGTACTATTTATCAGGTGGTTGTGCCAATGAGGTACCGCATGCAGGTGCTAGCATTAGCACATGATCATCCACTGTTGGGGCATTTGGGTATAAATAAAACTTATAACAATGTTCTCAAACACTTCTTTTGGCCAGGTCTCAAGTCTGATGTTTCACTTTATTGTCGTACTTGCCATGTTTGCCAAGTTGCAGGCAAGCCAAACCAGATTACACCTCCTGCTCCGTTGTGCCTAATTCCGGTCATGGGTGAACCATTTGGAAGAGTGATT
This sequence comes from Poecilia reticulata, assembly GCF_904066995.2. Lineage (NCBI taxonomy): Eukaryota > Metazoa > Chordata > Actinopteri > Cyprinodontiformes > Poeciliidae > Poecilia > Poecilia reticulata. The sequence goes on along the minus strand of NC_088831.1, from coordinate 12,431,526 downwards.
GTGGATTGTGTGGGGCCTTTGCCAAAGTCAAGAAGTGGAAACCAATTCATCTCGACAATGATGTGTGCTTCCACCAGGTTTCCTGAGGCCATGCCCCTGTGGAGGATCACAGCTCCCATGGTTACCAAAGTTCTGGTAAAGTTTTTCTCAATATTTGGTCTTCCCAAGGTTGTCCAAACTGACCAGGGCACAAACTTTGTCTAGAACCTTTGCCCAGGCACTAAAACAGCTGGGTGTGGAGCATGTAACTTCAAGCTCTTACCACCCTGAAAGCCAAGGCGCCCTTGAAAGGTTTCACCAGACATTAAAAGCAATGCTGAGAAAATACTGTATGGATACAGAGAGGGACTGGGATGAAGGCATCCCATTTCTGTTGTTTGCCGTGCGTGGAACGGTGCAAGACACTTTAGGTTGTAGTCCTGCTGGACTTGTGTTTGGACATGAGGTTAGGGGACCTTTAAATGTCCTTAAAGACAAGCTCATCTCACTCTGTAAAAAGTATTCCAGAGTATGTTTCAAAGATGAGAGAGCGCCTTCAGGCAGCTTGTGCTCTTGCGCAAAATGCCTTGGCTTCAAAGCGGATCAAAATTAAACATTATGACCGGAAAGCAGTCACTCGTGAATTTCACCCTGGTGATAAGGTTTTGATCTTGCTACCCATCCCTGGCTCTTCTTTGGAAACGAAGTTCTCTGGACCATATGTGGTAGAAAAGAAACTTGGTGAAACGAACTACATTATTCAAACCCCAGATCGCCGCCGTAAGACCAGGCTTTGTCATGTCAATATGATGAAACTATATCATTCAAGGGGGATTGACCAACCAACCCAGAGTCAGGTTGAAGCCATTTCCCCTGTAACATGTGTTTCAAAGTTGGCTGAGGAGGATATGATGATGCGCAAAGATCCACCACAAGTTGCAAGGCTTAGTAATAGTGAAATACTAGCTAACCTGCCTGACTATCTGTCACATTTATCAGATGACCAAGTGGAGGACATTACAAAACTCATATCAGACTTCCAATGTCTGTTTGGGGATGTTCCTACCAAGACTAATGTGGTGTCTCATGACATTATTCTTGCCAATCCTGCACCTATAAAGTAGAGAGCATACCGTGTCAATCCCACAAAGAGGGAGGTTATGAAAAAGGAAGTGGAGTACCTTGCCATTCAGAGTTGCAGCCCATGGAGTTCTCCATGTCTATTAGACATGAAAGCTGATGGAAGTCCAAGGTTCTGCACAGACTTTCGTAAGGTGAATGCTGTAACAGTCCTTGATGCACACCCTTTGCCTCTCATTGAAGACTGTATTGATGAACTTGAACCAGCAAAATTTGTCACTAAACTTGACATGCTGAAAGGGTATTGGCAAGTACCTCTAACAAAACAGGCCTCTGATGTCTCGGCTTTTGTCACACCAGACTGTTTTCTCCAGTACACAGTGATGCCTTTTGGGCTATGTAATGCTCCGGCTACGTTTCAAAGGCTGGTAAATAAAGTACTGGGAGATGTGCCAAACTGCCGAGTATATCTAGACGACATAGTTGTATACTCAAATGACTGGCCTAACCATCTGGCAGCTTTGCTTGAGGTCTTCAAACGTCTTTCAACTGCCTCACTAACACTCAAACTTTCAAAGTGCGAGTTTGGTAAAGGTACCATTCTCTATCTTGGCCAAAAGGTTGGCGGAGGAAAAGTGTGTCCTCTGGATGCATAAGTCAAAGTCATTTCTGACTTTCCGGTTCCTTCAAGCAGAAGGGAGCTCCGTCGATTCCTGGGGATGGCAGGATTCTACCGTCGCTTTTGCAAAAACTTTTCCACCTTAGCTGCTCCTTTAACAACTTTGACCAGCCCTTCTAAACCTTTTACTTGGTCTGATGAATGTCAGTATGCTTTTGAACAGCTAAAAGGATTGCTCTTGTGTTCTCCTGTTCTTTCCGCCCCAAATTTCAGATTGCCATTTAAGCTGGACATAGATGCCAGTGCTGTTGGGGCAGGAGCTGTCCTTCTGCAGGATGATAAAGATGGCATCCTGTGAGCTACTTCTCAAGGAAGTTTAATCTTCATCAAAGTAGATATTCTACCATTGAGAAGGAAGCGCTTGCACTACTCTTGGCGTTACAGCATTTTGAAACTTACCTTGGCTTGAGTGTGGAACCCATCACTGTCTTCACAGACCATAATCCACTTGTCTTTCTTTCCAGGATGTACAATCAGAATCAAAGACTTATGCGGTGGGCTTTGATCATTCAGGAGTACAACCTCAAGATCTGCCATAAAATGGGGTCAGAGAATGTGTTGGCAGATGCTTTGTCACGTGCATTTTGAGCTTGTGTTTTTTTTATCTTGAGCATTCCAAACATTTTTGTTTGGACTTATAAGGGTGGGGGTGTTACATGCCTGTCAGGCTGTTTGTTTCTCTTTCCCCTCCCCCCTCTTTTGGTTGTCTCTTCACAGGTAGTAGGGAAAGCTGGTGACAATCTCCCCTGATTGATCCTCGCCAACCAAGGCCCAATCAGCATCCAGGGAGGCCTTATATAAGCATCCCAGCTGGAGATCTCTCTTTTCAACTGACTTTTCCTGACGCATGTCTTGTTGCTCTTGGTGTGAAGGTTTGTGGTGGGAGTTGGAGGGCGAGGTAAGTTTGGGGTACCCTGAACATGTCATCACGTAGGTGTTTTTCTGTTAGAAACATTAGGTAAGTAGGTGGGTGCCACCCATGTAAAGTTTTGGTGGAAACCTTTGTTAGATTAGGTAGGCAGGGTTTTTGTTTTCTATTTCTTTTCTTTAGCATAGACTGTAGTTAGGCCCTGTTTTGTGTTATTATTTTCTTTGATTTGGCACCACCTAACCGTCCCTTTCTCCCCCACAGTTTGTACAAGCCTTCTGGGATTTTTATCAATAAATCCTTCCGTTTTAAAACATTCACCTGGACTCTGTCAGGTTTTTGTGTTTGTCGGGTTACTCCCCTCCTCCTCACAAAGGGGGGGCGTAACACACCAGTTAATCTATAACACCGGCGGTATTTACGGAAGCCTGAAACAGCTAGCTTAGAAACCGACCCGTATCTCCTCCCGCCTGACGTGTTGATTAAATTACCGACTTTGCCTGAATTCACACCACATGATTTATGTCACTGTCATAAACATGATTTATGTCACTGTCATAAACACAGTGACATGGTGACATATGTCACATACACAGTGACATGGTGACATATGTCACATACACAGTGACATGGTGACATATGTCACATACACAGTGACATGGTGACATATGTCACATACACAGTGACATGGTGACATATGTCACATACACAGTGACATGGTGACATATGTCACATACACGGTGACATGGTGACATATGTCACATACACGGTGACATGGTGACATATGTCACATACACGGTGACATGGTGACATATGTCACATACACGGTGACATGGTGACATATGTCACATACACAGTGACATATGTCACATACACAGTGACATATGTCACATACACAGTGACATATGTCACATACACAGTGACATATGTCACATACACGGTGACATGGTGACATATGTCACATACACAGTGACATATGTCACATACACAGTGACATATGTCACATACACAGTGACATATGTCACATACACGGTGACATGGTGACATATGTCACATACACGGTGACATATGTCACATACACGGTGACATGGTGACATACGTCACGATGTCAGCTGGTATGTAAAACCAACAGATCTATAGCGTTCAGATCTTTTCATTAATAATGCTATTTAAGCCCACAACAATATAGTCTTAAAAACAACAAATAAATGAATAAACAAAATGTATTGGTGGAGTTTGGAGCTTAATAATTGCATACTGCACATGTCTGAAGTGTCTTTGGTACTTATCATCTTTGGTGTTTTTTAACTGTGATCTTCACGCCACGGTGTCCTGGATACTTTTTAGAATAATAATGAAAAACAAAAACCATTTTCATAATGCTAACCACAGTAAACCTGTTTAATATATTAAAGAGGAAAACACCATCAGCACTAGCTAAAGTGCTGATAAAAAAATAAATTAAAAAAGCGGAAGATAAATGTGTTTTAATTTACAATTGATAATCTTTCAGTGTTTAACTCACAATTTTAATATAAAAAAAATATTTCGATCAGATGGTTACAGCAAACAGCTTGAGTTAGAAATTGAGGCTCTTTGCAGCATAAACTCTCAAAGCAGTAGAAAAAAAACAAGGTTTCTGTTCTGTCCTCTTCATTTCCATGTCGTTTTCTTATATTTCAAGCAGTTATAAAAATAACTTTAATCGGATTACTAATTATTCTTTGAAAAAGTAATTTAGTTAGGTTGCTGATTACTTGATTTGGAAAGTAACTAAGTTACATTAAAAGTAACTTAAGTTACTTTCAGCAGCTGCTAACAACAACGCTCTGCCACTTGTGGAAATTTGCCAATACTTAATTGTAAGTATTGGCAAATACTTACAATTAAGTATTTGCCAATACTTAATTGTAAGTATTGGCAAATATTGCCAATACTTACCACATTGTCGATGGTAACATCGACAATGTGTCTCCACTTATAAGGTTAAACTGAAGGGGAGATTGTTTAATTGTTACAACAGTACGAAACAAAAAAAACGTTTGCAATTATTGTGTTCCTCTACTGTCTGAAAAGCTCTAAATAGAGCTGTCTCTGCTTATTTCCAAGCCCAAATGAGTAACTTCACTTTCAAAAACAAGCCCAAAAAACCACAACCGGTGACTCATTAAGTTAACAAGCAACTTTAGAAAAAAACAAGCCCAAAGCTGCTTTAATAATCTCATGCGGTGACTGAAGCTCAAATTAGTTTGTTTTTCCACCAACAAAATGCACATCTTCCTCCATTGTTTACATTTCTGTCGCTGCTGCTAACTGTCGCATAGAAGCAGCGGTTTCTCTCCAAGACGCACAGAGGAAATTAAATTAAATTACAAAAGAAATTCTGTTAACGCAGAAAAAAAGAAAATTACTTGATTTGAAATAGTAACTTGTTGGATTACAGTAGAGAAATCACTGATTTCAACACTTCCAAGTGAAAAGGCTGAATGTCACTCAATACACAAAAATTACTGATGTGGATGGAAGAAGTTTGCACTTAGCACATAGCCTACGTCATTTACCAGGAATACATTGCAGCACAAACATGCCGACTTCCAAGTGACAAAATTTGGTTTAAATTTATCAAAAAACTAAACAGCCTGCAGTATATTTATTGCTATTTTTACATCTGAACTAAATGTTTCTCAGTCTATTATTGCAACTAATCTCGGATCCCTTCATGGTTCCATGTGTTGTGGTTTGGCTGTAACAAGATTTCATGTCAGCTCCTGCTGCCTTCCAATCACCTTCAACTGTTAACATGTAACTGGACAGGTGTACCTAATAAACTGGCCAGTTTGGTTCTTTGTTTCCAGCTTGCAGACATTACTCAAAGAGTGCCATTTCAAATTAAACGCGTTGATAAAACTCTCATTCTCAGAGGTCGCTCTGTGGGAAACATGTCTGATTAACTGAAACCTTCAACAAGAGAAAAGTAGGAGAGCTTTAATGAGAAACTAATTTAATCATGTTTGTGCAGCAAGTACCTGGTTTTTAGGTTTTTTTTTCCTTGCAGTTTTATCACGTTTTAGCCTTTTATGTATTTACTTTTTTTTTTATCTATCGCCTCAGTGAGTACAAGATTAAGTTAGCAGAAAATCACAAATTAAATCTCAAAATTTCTCAGAAACCGAAGTTGGGCTAACTTTCATTTTTAGATAAGAGCAGTTTTTAAGTTATTGATTTTTATTCTTCAAAAGTTTGTATCTAAATCCCGTCTGAGGACATCAAAAATAATTGTATACCCTATATTTAGATGAACTGTCTCCTCTTGTGTGTTTGTCTCTTTTTTTCCCCAGATTTTCATATTCAGTGTCAACATGACCATAAACAGTCTGTGAAGACGATGTTCCAAAGTTTCTGTGAAGGCATCGCTGAACATGGAAATCAAACCGTTCTGAACCAGATCTACACAGAGCTCCACATCACAGAGGGGTTAACTAGAGAGGTTAATCAGGAACATGAGGTCAGACGGATTGAAACGGCATCCAGGAAACAAGAAACAATCAGAAGAGAAGACATCTTTAAAGCCCCACCTGGAAGTGATCAACTGATCAGAACAGTGATCACCATGGGAGTGGCTGGCATTGGGAAAACTCTGTTAACACAGAAGTTCACTCTGGACTGGGCTGAAGGCAGAACCAACCAGAACATCCAGTTTATATTTCCATTCACTTTCAGAGAGCTGAATAACTTGAAAAAGAAAAAGTTCAGCTTGGTGGGACTGATTCATGACCACTTCACTAAAACCAGAGGAATCAGCAACTTTGAAACGTTCCAGGTTCTGTTCATCTTTGATGGTCTGGATGAGAGTCGACTTCCTCTGGACTTTCACAAGACTAAAATATTAATTGAACCTGAAAAGTCCAGCTCACTGGATGTTCTGCTGACAAACCTCATCAGGGGGAAACTGCTTCCCTCTGCTCTCCTCTGGATAACCACACGACCTGCAGCAGCCAGTTTGATCCCTCCTCAGTGTGTTGGCATGGTAACAGAGGTCAGAGGGTTCACTGACCCCCAGAAGGAGGAGTACTTCAGGAAGAGATTCAGAGATGATGAGGAGAAGGCCAGCAGGATCATCTCCCACATCCAGAAATCAAAAAGTCTCCACATCATGTGTCACATCCCAGTTTTCTGCTGGATCACTGCTAAAGTTCTGGAGGAAATGATGAAGACCAGAGAGGGGGGAGAGCTGCCCAAGACCCTGACTGAGATGTACATGGAGTTTCTGCTGGTCCAGCTCACAATCAAGAAGAAAAAGTTTGATGGGAGAAAAAAGACAAAATCTATCTGTAATTCAAAGAACAGGAAGCTGATTGAGTCTCTAGGAAGACTGGCTTTAGATCAGCTGCTGAAGGGAAACCTGATCTTCTATGACAAAGACCTCAAATGGTGCGGCATCAACATCAAAGACGCTGCATTGTTCTCAGGAGTTTTCACTCAGATGTTTAAAAAGGAGAGAGGAATGCGCAACATCTTCGTCTATTCCTTTGTTCATCTGAGCATCCAGGAGTTTCTGGCTGCAGCCTACATGCTCCACTGCTTCACCAGCAGGAGGTCAGAGGTGATCAAGACGTTCCTGGGAGAAAAATACAACAAAACATCTCTAGATGAGTTCATGAAGAAAGTCATGGAGAAATCCCTCAGCTGTAAAAATGGCCACCTGGACCTGTTTGTCCGCTTCCTTCATGGTCTCACTGTGGAGTCCAACCAGAGACTCTTAGAAGATCTGCTGGGTCAGACAGAGAACAGTCCAGAAACCATCCAGAGAATCATCACCATCCTGAAGTGGATGAACACTGATAGAATCTCTGCTGACAGAAGCATCAACATCTTCTACTGTCTGATGGAGATGAATGACCTCTCATTTTATCAGGAGATCCAACGGCTGCTGGATTCAGGGAAGAAACTCTCAGAGTCTGACTGTTCAGCTCTGGCCTTCATGCTGCAGATGTCAGAGGTTCTGGATGAGTTGGACCTGGAGAAGTACAACACATCATGGGATGGACGGCAGAGACTGGTTCCAGCTGTGAGGAATTGCAGAAAGGCTCGGTGAGTCTAGATGTTTTCATTGTGTGAATGCTGATTCAGCACTATTAACCTCCTGTTTCTTCTTCTTTCTTCAAGTTGATTCTGGATGTTTTTGGCCTTTTACTACTTCCTTCATCCTCTGGATAATTTCAGCCATTCAAACATCTAAATATTCAGTTGATCCAGGACAGCCGCAGCTTCTGGTTTTTAGACATTTTGATCAGTTAAAAATATTTAACTTTTATCAGTTTTCAGGTTGAAATGAATAGAAAACCCTGAACTCTAGAAAATGTCTATTTTCTCTAAGATCCAATCAGCCAGAGAGACTTTTTAAACTTTAAACTCCTCTTCACTCATTGAGCTGCGGCTCCATAATTCACCTTTTAGGATCTTTGACTGTTTTTATAAAATGGTTGTTTAGGTTTAATGAAAATTTGAACCATTAAAATAAACCATTGCATTAATTATAAACTTTATGAACAGCGTTGATCTTCTTCTTTCCGTCATCATCCTCCTCTTCCTCCTCCCACTAGTTTCCTCTGAGTTTGTAACTGAGACCAAAATGTGGTGATTGTTGTCTGGTTCCAGAAAAAGTCCTAGTTTCTGTCAGATCCTCCCAAAGCTCTGAGAACTCTACTTCCAGAGCTGGAACCATTTTCCTCATCAACTCTTCATCTGCAGCCTTTGTTGAAGCTGTTAGCTGGTCCTCCATGAAGACCTGCAGAGACATGAGCTTCAACTCTTTAGACATCTCAGCCTCTTTAATTCCTGGAGAACTTTCACTGCTTCACCATGAAGATGCTGCTGGACCCAAACGCTCCGTCTCCTCCAGGGATTTTGCTCTTCAGCTCTTTAGGAGTTTAGCAACAATTTCTTCTGACATCCAAACCTTTGTTCCTCTGAGACGATGGACAGACCACTGCAGAGACATGTGTCCCTCTTCCAGCCAGTTTGTCCCAGTTCCTCTCAGATCAACAGAGGACAGTTCAGACCTGAAGGAGCAGCAGGACCGGTTCTGCTGCTGCTCTGCAGGACGACCAGAACAATCTGAAGCTTTTAGCTGAAGCAGGTTGTCGACTGTCCACTTTCTACTTTGTTAAAGCATCAAATCCAGCAGATGAACAGAGACACAACTGGGAGCATCATGTGTCTGGTCTGCTCCCAGTTTCCTCTGTGGCAGCATTTAATAAGCTGCTGCTGGGAGCCACGTTTCTATAGAATATACTACTATTATTAATGATGAGGAGGATTCTAGATGCTGCAGCAGCAGATATGGGCTAAACAAACCCAGAGATGCCAGAGGTCCACAGCAGGCTGGACTTCCTGCTCTGCTCACTTCATTTATAACTCACTTCCTGCTTGGTGGAAGATCTCAAGGAGCCAAACGGTCTAGTCCAAGTCAGTGTGAGTCAGAGCTGTGAGCAGTTCCTCCTCCTCTCCATCATCTCCAGTAGTTTCCTTCATTCAGCTCAGTCAGCCTCTTCATCAGCTGCTGCAGCTCCTTTGAGGCTCTGATGCTGCAGAGAAACTGAACTTTCCTTCACAGATGATAGAAGATCTTCAACATCTGACTGAGCTGAAGGTCTGAGGACATGAAGCCTGGACCAGAACCAGAACCTGGACTTTAGTCAGGAACTGCACAGACTCTCTGTCGGGTCAAACTCAGTAAACTGAAGATCAGATGTTGATCAGATGATGACATCATGATGACATCACTGTTATCATATTTTAGTCTGTTTATGATCCAGATTGATTTCATTAGAACTGAATTTATTTCTTCTCTCATCACAGACTTGGTGGCTGTTCAATCCTAAAGGCTGAATGTGAAGTTGTGGCCTCAGCTCTGAAGTCCAACCCAGATCTGACTGAACTGGAAATACGTCAGATCTACATAAATGGAGGTGGAGACTCTGATATGAAGCCTCTGCTTGAGATCCTTGAGAGTTCAGTCAGTAAAGTGAAGAGTCTGAGGTTTGTTTTCTCTATTTATTCCATAAAATCATTCATTAATATTTTTATCCTTAGTTTGATTAATAACTATATTGTAATATTATAAAATAATCTGTTTAAATGTCAGATTAAAATCTAAAACATTTTGCCTTATAAATTAATTATTTTCTTATTTCAGACTTTGAGATTATTGAACTTTGTTTTTCAGTTTTTGACTTTAAAATGTTTTTTACTGATGACCAAAATGAGTAAAATAATTCAAATGAAGTTAATTAATGATGGAGATGTTTCAGTTTGTTTGTAAAGATTCAGATTGTTTTATTTCTGATTCTCATCTTTACATCCAGAATGAAATGTTGTTCCTCCAGTCGAGCCACAAACACTGACCAGTTCAAATCATCATTAATGAAACATCTAAGAAGTGACTGATTGTAGAAAATCAAATCTAGATGAACTGAATGACAGTGAGGTTTGCAGCAGCAGCAGGTTCCTCACTTTGTCCTGAAGCTGTGGTTCTGTTGGGCCGGGTCAGAGAGGAACCGTCCTCTTCAGTCTGACAGCTGTCAGTCGGTTGGAGCCTCGTCTCTGTGATGAAGCTTCATCAGGTCACGTCTCCTTAGGAAATAATGGCCTCCATTGACTTTCAGCAGCTTTAAGAAGAACCCAAGGCCATTAATGAATAAACTGAGTGGTTCTGATCCGGTTACCAAGTCGGGTCTCCAGCTGATGATCAGGAACCAGCAGAAATAGCTCACCTCATCCAGGCTGCTGCTCATAGAAAACTTTGAGTTTCTTTTTTTAAACCAGTTTGACTGGATCAGATGCTAGAATCAGTTCATCATGTTTCTTTTACATTCAGGGAAATTAATTTTCTACATTTTTATTATTTATTTGTTTATATTTGAATTTTAACTGCATTCTGTTGGCTTCAGCTCATCTTTTATTCTTTATTCAGATTGTCTCACTGCAGTTTGTCAGAGACCAGCTGGACGTCTCTGTTCTCAGCTCTGAAGTCCAAACTGACCCATTTGACAGAACTGAACCTGAGCTTCACCAACCTGGGAGATTCTGGACTGAAGGAGCTCTGTGGTTTTCTACAGACTGAAGGCTGCAGACTGGAGACATTGGAGTAAGTAATTATATAATTATTAATATTTCTGTGAATAATTATATATCATTGATCATAAATCAAAGTTCATATCTTCTGTTCTAATAAATATTTTCTGAGTTTGTTCCTGGACTTGGATCCAGAGTTTAATTTAGTCCCTCTGTGTAACTGAGTTGGACCTGCTGATCTGAGGTCAGAACAGGGCAGCGTTCGGATCCCCAGTCTGTAGAAATCCCCCTCATGGGAAGCAGGTCAAAGGTCAATATGTAAAAAAGAAAATGAAATCTCCCTTTATTGAAGTTCCGCAAATCCAACACTTTGTTTTAAATATTCTGCTATTAGTTGATAGCAATCTAGTCCAGGTGTTTTAATGTTTAACTAGAGTAGATTAAAGATGCTGGTTGTAGTAAATAATTAGGTGGAATCGCCCTTTATCCATTTCCTGAATCAGAAGCTTCAATTAGAAACCAACTTAAACTTCGTCTGAAAAAATCCAGACCTGAGTTTTTCTCTGAGCTCAACAGGCTGCAGGTTCTTCAGGACATGAGTTTTCTGGTCCAGACATCAGAACCAACAAAGACTGCAGCTCATAAATCTGGACCAGGTGTGTTAGGAGAGGTTCTGCACATGCTCAGACTAAAGGTTCACAGTCTGACAGAGAAAGTCGACCAACTCTGGATGAAATGGTTCCTAGAAACAGGGAAGCTTTCTGAGGACTTGACTGCCTGCTCATATGGAGCTGCAGCTCATGCAGGAGTTTGATGTTGGCAGGAATCAAAACAACATGGAAGCAAGTGATGAGTTTCCATTTAGTGTCAATTCCACTGATGGAGCAAATTACAAGTCAGTCGTCCTCCAAACCACTGAGAGCAGCTTCCAGAGGAAATCTGAGTTTGTTCTGACAGTCAGACTATCAGGATGACCACAGTCTTCTGGCAGAGTTCCTGGACATTAAGGAGACAGAAATAGTATAAAGATCATTAATTAACAGTCCTGCAGTAAATACTTACTTTGTGAAGGTTATGGTGGTAAAAGTCATTTAGTTCAAACATCTTGATTCAGCTCTTATTTTGTAGGACAGGAAATGAGATCTTACCTTTGTAAAGCTTTGTGTGCAACAAGCTTCAGCAGTTACTGAAATCATTCTCATGTGGTTCACCTGGAAAATGGATTTAAAAATGATTCATCTTCACAATCAGGTTGTTCCTTTATGCTAATGTTCCCATTTCTGCAGCGTCTCTGATGAAGGATTCAGGACTTAAACTAAAAGACCCAAATCAATCTGACAGAGAAAAGGATCAATATTTTCTAGATGATAGTTCAGGAACTGAATCATCACAAAATGAGAAAATGATCAACTTTCAGAATCTGAGCTGTAATGGATGTTGTAAAACTCTGAATTAGACGGATTGAAATAAACCGTTTACATCTGTCATACTTAACAATGAGCTGCAGTTAAAATACAACCAGCAAGAAAAAAATCATTAATAGAATAATGAACAAAAACTGGAGACATAAAATATCTGATGATAAATGATGGTACAGAGCAGTCAGCTGATACAGGAGCCTGTAAGGAAACATGGAGAGAAAAAACATCCGACTGAGTTTAAGATCCTGAGAAACTTTTAGAAAAACTTTGAGTTTCTTTGTTGATAAAATGTTCTGGTTCTGCTGGTTTGGACTCTTTAAACCAGTTTAACGGGATCAGATGTTAGAATCAGTTCATCGTGTTTCTTTTACATTCAAGAAAATTAATTTTCTACATTTTATAATTTATTTGTTCATATTTCAGTTTTAACTCCGGTTTCCTCCCACTGTCCAAAAACATGACTGTCAGGTTAATTGGTCTGTCTAAATTGCCCCTTGGTGTGAGTGTGTGTGTGCATGGTTGTTTGTCCTGCGTCTCTGTGTTGCCCTGCGACAGACTGGTGACCTGTACAGGGTGACCCCGCCTCTCGCCCGGAACGTTAGCTGGAGATGGGCACCAGCAACCCTCCCGACCCCACTAAGGGACAAGGGTGTAAAGAAAATGGGTGGATGAATATTTCAGTTTTAACTGCTTCCTGTTGGCTTCAGCTCATCTTTTATTCTTTATTCAGATTGAAGAACTGCAGGTTGTCAGAGACCAGCTGGACGTCTCTGTTCTCAGCTCTGAAATCCAACCCGACCCATCTGTCAAGACTGGAGCTGTTCAACACCAACCTGGGAGATTCTGGACTGAAGGAGCTCTGTGGTTTTCTGCAGACTGAAGGCTGCAGACTGGAGACATTGGAGTATTTTAATTATATAATTATTGATATTTCTGTGAATAGTTATATATAATTGATCATAAATCAAAGTTTATATCTTCTGTTCTAATAAATATTTTCTGAGTTTGTTCCTGGACTTGGATCCAAGGTTTAATTTAGTCTAGCGCAGGGGTGCCCAAACTTTTTATGTGAATATACATCAGTTATAGCAGAAATAATAAAGTGACAGAAAACCTAATCTAGTTTCTTCCTCAGTGAGATTCTGACACTGGGAGCAGCTTGCTGGTTTCTCAGTCAGAAGCTGGTTGCAAACCTGACGCCAGCATGTGTCAGTCAGTCATGGTAGATCTGAAATTTGGTTTGATGACCTCAATATGAGAAACTACAGAACCAAAGAGCCCAATAAAGGTAAAGGCAAATCTTCTGAAGTCGGGATATAATTAATTTAATTTCATAATTATCGCGGTAGAATTTGTTAAAACTTAATGAAATATATTTGTCCTATTTGATGTTTGTTGTGACGTATGCTCACAAACGAACGAGGTAATTAGTCCAATTTTGTCGTTTATTGAATGTTCAGAAACTACAGCAGGTGTGATTTTTACAGCAAAGGTATAAAAAAAAAGGTAAAACAACCCGAACAGACTATCAACTGAAAACATCTACCTTTTTACTCTCGGTCTCTGTCGTTTAAGCACACCCGTTGCCGTGGCAACCGCCTGCACCCCGCAAGCCGAGCAAAGATTACATTAAAAACAACATTCAGTCCGTTACGATATCAGGTTTCCAGGCTTGATATTTATTTCTCGATTATTAATAAGCCTCTCATGAACACAGCGGTGGTTGAGTAGCTAATTTAAACTCCTGCTCTGTTCGTCAGTCGGTCTTTGAGTCGCATTTTTTTTTTTTTTTTTGTTAATGGAACCGAAACGCAAAGAATTGCGCAACACCTTGTTGAAACAATAATTACTGAGATTATTAATTTTAACATGTTTCGTTGACTTTTTATAATTCTTTTTTTAATGAAGCTACAAACGTTTAGGACCTTAGTGAATATTTTTGATAAGCCTATCAGAAGAGGAAGTGCTGGACTCAGCGTCCTGGCGGCGTTCAGTTTGTCACCTGCTGAGATCGACTCAAAACCTTTCCCGACGTATTGAGCACCCCTGGTCTAGCGGTTCTCAACGTGGGCGGTACCGCCCCCAGGGGGCACTGGCGGACATTTTTACAAAAGGGGGTCGCTGGGATGCCTTTGGGGGGCGAAGGTAAACTTTACACCTTAAATGCACAACAATGCCAGTTTAGACTTTGAGAAACTTGGTAAAACTGTCTTGTGTAACATTAAACCATGCTTAGCTGCAACTGTATCGATGACAGCTCTTCTTCTATTCAGTGTTTGTAGCTTCTGTTAGCTTCTTGGCGCAGCTACATTCTCCTGCTACTGGTAGCTAAAATCACCGCCCTCACTGTGTAGCCCTCTGAAAAATGAACCCATTTAAATAAAAACAATAAAGAAATCCATCCACGGGTGATACCACGATAGAGAGCGTTCATTTTATAGCGTTAACACCGGTGCTGTAAGTGGTCCGGTATGAAACTGGGGTGATGGAACAACGGTACCACAGCACTTTTAAATTTCAATAATCAGAATGCAGAAATTGTTTCTGTTGTTTTAAAAGGTTTATGTCAGTCTGCCTTTTCCCCATCGATACGCTTCCCGACCGCCCTGCACCTTAGGGGCTTAAAAAAAAAAAAAAGACGCGCACATTGTGCAAAACTCTGAAACAGCAGAAGCAGGACATAAAACGGAGCGACGAACTAGATGTGAATTATGGCATAAAAACAGAGAATCCGACGCTGAACAGTGAAAAATCAACACATGATATGATATGACGATTAGGCGGCGCAGCAAGTAATGAGTGAAGATTACTGATGGTGAGAGTCAATAAATGATAAAATACATCTAGCAACAGAAAAGAAACTAAAGTGGACATAGCAATAAACCAAGATAGGATAATACTAATCGAATGAAACTAAATAGAAATGAATGAAGAGCAAAATGCAAGAATAAACTAAGAAACTAAAGTAAATACAGAGGAATAAACTGGTATGGCAAGACCTTTCGAGCAATAATTAATACAGAGGACAGTATGGCAAGAATAAACACACTATTTCCAGATAAAAGGTAAAATAATATTGTTGAAGTGCCATGTGTTTGTTGAGACCATATCTAGTACTGAGAATAAATATATCTTAAAGAACTGATCACTTATTTATGTTTTTAATTTGATTTGATATATTTATTTCTTCAATATTATTTCTCATGTCAGTGTTAATGTCATGAGGCTGATGACTCCATGACACTTTCAATTTGACTCATTAGGATTTTATTAAGAACCAGATTTGTTCTTTGCAATTTCTGTCCAGTAAAATTATTCATCTATAATCAATAGACAGGTCTATATAAAGATATTATCCATGTTTGTGTCTCATATTTCTATGGCATTAAAAGGACCAGGAACGTTAGTTTTTCCACTGAAAGCTCTGGTTTGCACAATAAATGCCATGTGGGTGAAGTTTTATGGATGATACTCTGATGTCCCATTCTCCTGAAGGCAGCACAGAGCTGCACCACCAGAAACTGACAAACACTGAGGAGAAGAAGAATTATGATTAATGTAGTTACAGTTCTATCCATGTTTTAATGTTGCAGAGCTCAGTCGTCTCGTAAATAGCTCAAAGTGTAAACTGCATGTTGAACATCTTTTATCTGGTCATTTTGTGGAAGATTTAACAACTAGAAAATGGCACAAAATAAGAATATTTGTTCCACTCTGATTGGTTGCTGTTAGGCCTACAAATTTTAACTTGAATGTTTGTTGCATTTTTCGTAGACGCCTGTGAAAATAATTTCTATTCCCATGGCTTTTTGGTTCTCTGGGAAATTATTTTTGATGAAAATACAGAAACAAGCATAAAAATCAAAATATCTACAATAGTAATATTAATGATAAAATAATGGTCAGTGCAAAGTAGCCTACAAAATCTTTGTTGGGGGGCAGTGAGGGACCTGGATAAAGCCTGGGGGGGCACTGGGCCAAAAAAGGTTGACAAACACTGATTTAGTCCCTCTGTTTAACTGAGTTGGACCTGCTGATCTCGGGTCAGAACAGGACAGCATTCAGACCCCCAGTGTGTAGAAATCCCCCTCATGTGAAGCAGGTCAAAGGTCATTCAACCCAGTCTAGAAAAGTGAATTCCAGCTCCTGGAATCTGACAGGAACAAATCAATAATCAATGATTGATGCTTCAACACTTTGATCAGAACCTGGAATGATTTTACTGACTAAAATCCTCCAACACAACATGACCCAGTACCAGGTTCTGGTTCTGGTTCTGAAGTCAGCAGGTCTTTATTGAAGCAGCAGCTTGTTGGCTTTAATATTCATGAGAATCTTTAACTGGTTCTGTTGGATTAACTGGTTCACCTGCATCCTGTTGGCTTCAGCTCATCTTTTATTCTTTATTCAGGTTGTTCAGATGCAGTTTGTCAAAGATCAGCTGTGATCATCTGGCCTCAGCTCTGAAATTCAACAACCTCCATCTGACACAACTGGACCTGAGATACAACAGCCTGGAGGATTCAGATGTTTACCAGCTGAAGGATCTTGTAAAGACTGTAGAGTAAGTAAATGTTTGTAGTGAGTCCAGCTGCTGTCAGCATATTGAGCTAATATGCTGACAGCAGCACTTTTATTTTAATCCTCCATGCAGTTTAGCTGGATTTAGCATCAAAGCAAAGCTCCAGTGTTCCCAGTAACGTTGCAGCTTCTCACTGGGAGGAGAATGGTTCAGGCTTCCTGATTGGACACAGAGACAGCAATCAGCCAATCAGTGGAGCAGCAGCTTGCTGTGTTCCTGTGTTTGTGTTGGTGTGAAGATGAGTGTTGTTGCTGTGTCCATGTCTCCAGGAAGTCCAGCTGGACTCCAGCGTCCAGCCGTCCAACATGTCTAGAGACAGTGGTCCTCATTCATCAAACTGTGGCAGCAGCAGATCTGATCTCAGATCTGTTTGTTCTCTCAGTTCAACAGGAAACAACTGATCAGGTTCATCTTGGTCACAGCTCTGAGATCAGTCTGACTGCTGCTGGAGAGAGGCTGGAAACACTCACTGATCTGATCTCTCCATCCTTCTTCTCTCTGCAGGTGGAAGTACTGATGATCTCTGTAAAGTAGAGAACGGTCTCTGTGTCCTGCTGATCCTCAGAGGTTGAAGCTGCAGCAGTTTGAGTCTAACGAGACTCTGACTGGATCATCATGATGACCTCTGACCTCCAAGATTTTCTTTCTGTTTATTTTCTCCTGTATGTCATTTGGTGTCTGATATTGTTTGTCTCTTTGGATCAATAAAGATCCGATTCAAACTGGGCTCCATTTAGAGGCTTCATGGAGTTTTGATCTGAACTGGATTCAACTGGAAAGTTGATCTTTTTTCTCTCTGATTCATTTTCATCCTGGAACCAGAAATGGTCTGAGATGGAAACATGGGAATCATTTTCAGTTCAGCTTTGAATCATGAAAGACACTTCAAACCTCTTTTCTCTGCAGCTTCTTCTTCTGTTGACAGGAAAATGTTCCTCAAAGCTCCACAGATAAAAAGATGCTTTACTGGAAACTGCAGAGTGTTGGGAATGGAAATCCCGATTGATGAATCATAATTTGTATTGACACACGGAGCATAAAATCAGCCAAGAAAAGCATTCAGACTTTACTTATTTTATTCACTTTCAGCGCTGAAAGCAGACGCTTTTACCATTACATCCGAGAAGAGTTTCTAAAAAAGTCTGTGTAGCGTCTGAGGAGAAAGAGGAGGGGAGCTGATTATATGGACTGAAGACACTCCCTGAAATCACACCATGTCTCTGTGGCCTGGGAAAACGTTTCTTTTTCGTGAGAAATGGACCTTGGTGTCTAACAGAATCAAACATGTAACTCTTTACTATGGGCCCTTTGTCTAACAGCATGTGACTCTTTCTCGACCTTGGTAAAGCATCTCAACATGACCCCTGTTGGGCTTTAAAAGAGCCCAAAAAGTGGAAGACAAACCCTAGAGTAGACACTGTCCCTTCCGGAAAACATCCCCCCCCCCCGAGGCTTTTGCAGATGTTGGCATACATAGCATTATTTCAAGGATTGATGTTGTCTTTCATTCATTTCATTTCATTTTTGTGGGTAAAAACGGACAGGGCACCCGTAGGCCCCTTAGGCGGTGGATAAAAATCGCAATGTCCCCCTTACAATCTAATAAAGAATATGTAAAGAAATAAAATTTTAAAGGATATTAGAGTGTTAAATTTGGAGGAACATAGGTCAACCCACCATGGCATGACTGTTTGTTTTTTTTTTGTGGTTGGAGAAAATATTTTTTTGCAGTTTTGTCAGAGCTTCGTCATCTTAAATTACACATCAATCTTAATATTGGACCGTAAATTATTTCATTTTTGATTTTTTATCCTTTATTCATTTTTAAACCAGATTTTTTTTTATTTATTTATTTTTTTTATATTAGCTCAGGTCAATGCTATGCCATAGAAGGTTAAAGGACTGTAAAAAAGCAAAATCCAAAAATGTTTTCTGTTTTTTCTTTAGTAATAAAGGTTAAAAGAGATAAATGCTATATTTAATGACACATGAAATGGTTAAAAGTTATATTGAGGGAATTGTTAGAATGCACTGCAATGCAAATTGAATGAAATGACAAGATATTATTTCAAAACTTAATAAAATGCCAAAAGAAATAAAGTGTTGGGTTAATATTTTCAAATGAATAAAATGTAAATGTGCTGTTTTACAGCATTTATCTTTGATATTATGTGAATGTAGTGTGTTTGATGGCATTTTTGGTTGTTTGGGGCTGTAGTGGATTTGAAGGCTTTTGTTTTGAAGTGCCATTGTATTGTCTGTGTCTGACTTCCTGTTCAGTGTTTCCTGGGGGTTTTTTTTTAGAGCTGCAGCAAGCATGGCTAGATGTTGTTTTGTCTTCGGCATTTAATCCTTTGTCATCCACGGGAAAGCTCAGCTGAAGCAATGCTGTAAGTGATGTTTATGTTAAGATATATGCAACTTAAGATGTGCCAGATATTATTTTGTTAAAATGCTAATGTGTCATTATTGTGACTGATGTTTTTTCATTTGACCGCTCATGGTACATTTCAGTTGACTGCAGAGCACATATTTATGTTAAATTTATGGTCTGTATGTCAGGTTTGCTCACAGAACTAAGTTTTGTATTGTTTTGTGTTCATTTTGTCTGCAGTTTTCACCGCAGCATGTAAAGAGGAAGCAAACAGTAAATGGTCAACCTTACTTCACGTCTCCCTCTCATCATTTGCTGTGGTTTAACTCGATGTTTAGTCAGAGTTGATACACTCTTGACGAGAACATTACAGTGAAAAAGCATTGACTAAAAGGTTTCAAGTGGTCGAAATGGCATCGAGCAGGAGGTCATCTTTGTCCTCCAGTACGAAGACATCTAAATCTTCAGCCAGTGTAGCTCAAGCTAGAGCCAAAGCAGAGGCTGCCAAGGTAAGAGCATCGTATGCAAGCCATGAAGCTAAACTTAAGCTGGAGAAGGCTGTCAAAGAAGCAGAAAAAGCTAAAAGGGATGCTCAAAGTCAACTGGAAACTGTAAAAATTGACACAGAGTTGGAAATGTTAAAGTTTCAAAAAGAGGCTGCTGCAGCAGCAGCTGAAGCTCAAGTCTTAGAACAGGCTGAGGCAGTTCAAGTTTTGGATGAAACGGGAATGTCTGATTCGGACAAGGTGAAAATTGAACGCACTAGCGGATATGTTCAGTCTCAAATCGAAATTAAGAACTCAGATCAAGCTTCTCCACAGCATGCTGACGCACATGCTAAGGACATTCCAGAAGCAACACACTGTGTGAAATCTGAGAAGTCTGAAAACGTTGAAGCACATGAACCAGTGTTTTCACCCAAACCTCATCTAAAATCTTACAGCGAAAAAGACTGCCAACCTCTTTATTCTAATTATGTCCCATTGGCTGCCAGGTCTAGAGAACCAGTTAATAGAATATCGACATCTGATCCGTTAGCAGAGTTTTTGGCCAGGCGAGACCTTGTCAGTTCAGGTCTTTACCATTTCGATGATAAGCCTGAAAATTATCGAGCCTGGTATTCTTCTTTTAACAGTGCTATTAGTGAGGTTCGACTCACAGCAACTCAGGAATTGGACCTCATGACTAAATGGCTTGGAAAAGAGTCAAGTGAACAGGTTAAACGGCTACGTTCAGTTCATGTTGGAGATCCTCAAACAGCTTTGAACAAAGCATGGGAGAGACTACGTGAGTGTTATGCTGCTCCAGAGATCATTGAAAGGTCTCTGTTTCAAAGACTGGAAAGCTTCCCTACAATCTCAGCTAAGGATAATGTCAGGTTACGAGACCTTGGCGATTTACTGATGGAGATCCAAGGAGCCAAAGAGGATGGATATCTCACAGGACTTGCATACCTGGATACTTCACGTGGAATCAGCCAAATAATTGCAAAGCTTCCTTTTGCACTACAAGAGAAATGGATATCAGTGGGCTCGTGGTATAAAGAACAAAACCAGGGTCGCTTCCCTCCCTTTGACTACTTTTCTGACTTTGTGCGCTATGAAGCAAAGAAGAGAAATGACCCAAGTTTCATGAGTCAAGGAAACACAGTAACATTTGTCAAATCAGAGAGAGGAATCAGTAGGAGTTTTAACTCAAACAAACCAGTTTTGGTTTCAAAAACTGATGTCTCAACCAATGATGATTTCAGCAAGACCTGTCCGCTACACAATAAACCACATCCTCTCAAAAGGTGCAGGGTTTTCAGGAATAAATCCTACAGTGACAAAATGGCCTTTCTGAAGGAGAAAGGGATTTGTTTTAAGTGTTGCTCCTCTGTCTCACATTTTGCTCGAGATTGCAAAGTCTTCTTAAAGTGTTCTGAGTGCAACAGTGTAAATCATGATACTGTCATGCATCCTGAGCCATTCCCCAAGTCATCTAAAGCTCCTTCAGCCCAGCAAGACAATGGCGGGGAGGTTGACAGTCAAGTCAGTGAGGATATCGTTTCAAACAGTTGTACAGAAGTTTGTGGTCCAAGTGCAATGGGGCGATCTTGTTCAAAAATCTGCCTTGCAAAGGTTTATCCCAGTCATTCCAGGCACATGGCAATCAAAACTTATGTCATCTTAGATGACCAGAGTAATCGCTCTTTAGCTAGGCCAGAGTTCTTTGAACAATTTAAAGTAAAGAGCAAACCCTTCACATATCATCTTCGAACATGCTCAGGCATGATTGAATCATCTGGCAAGAAGGCAGATGGATTTCAGATTGAATCAATGGATGGGAAGGTCCAGATTGCACTCCCGTCACTCATCGAATGCTCAGAGATGCCAAATAACCGATCTGAAATTCCAACACCAAGTGCGGTCCAACATCAGCCTCATCTCTGTCACATAGCAGATCAAATTCCAGAACTGGATCCAGACGCAGAAATCCTACTTTTGCTCGGAAGGGATGTTTTAAGAGCACACAAGGTCAGAGAGCAGGTTAACGGACCACACAGCGCCCCTTTCGCTCAACGTTTGGATTTAGGTTGGGTTGTGATTGGAGAAGTTTGTCTGGGGAATGTACATAAGCCAGTGATAAGCACATACAAGACAAATGTGTTGCAATGTCATCGCCATTCAATTTTTCCACTCTGCACAAGCGTCCTTCATGTTAAAGAAAGTGACAAAACTAAGCAGATTCTCAGAGCCAGAAAGGATGCTTGGCAGCCAAGTGTTTGTCCAAACAGAGAATGACAACAAGCCTGGTCCATCTCTGGAAGATACAGTGTTCCTACAGATAATGGACAAGAATGTTTACAAAGGCAAAAGCAACAACTGGGTTGCCCCACTCCCATTCAGGGAACCACGACAACGACTACCTAATAATAAAGAACAGGCAGTCAAACGGTTTGTATCTCTGCAGCGAACTCTTCAACGGAAGCCTGAGATGCAGAACCAGTATGTGACTTTTATGGAGAAAATATTCACCAATGAACATGCAGAGTTAGCTCCACCGTTGAAAGAGGGAGAAGAATGTTGGTACCTCCCCACGTTTGGCGTGTATCATCCACAAAAACCCAACAACATCAGGGTGGTTTTTGACTCCAGTGCCCAGTACTTGGGAATCTCCCTCAATGATGTACTTCTCTCAGGGCCTGATCTGAATAATGCTCTTCTTGGCGTACTCTTACGCTTTAGGAAGGAAAAGATTGCAATAATAGCAGACATCCAACAAATGTTTTATTGTTTCCAAGTGCATGAAGACCACCGCAATTTTCTCCGTTTCTTATGGCACAAAGACAACGACGTCAACAAGGAAGTAGTGGAATATAGAATGAAGGTCCATGTTTTTGGTAACAAGCCATCTCCTGCTGTGGCTATATACGGGCTACGGAGAGCCATCAGAGAGGGAGCGCAGAAGTTTGGTGCTGATACCATCGACTTTGTAGAAAGGCATTTCTATGTGGATGACGGTTTAATGTCTGTGCCATCGGAGACTGAGGCGATTGACCTCCTGCAACGGACAAAAAACTCACTAGCTGAGTCAAACATCCGCCTACACAAGTTTGTGTCAAACAGTCAGTCAGTCACAGAAGCTTTTCCTCCAGAGGACTGTGCTCCACCGACCAAAGACCTAGACCTTGAACAAGAAGCTACACCCACTCAGCGCAGCTTGGGTCTTCTTTGGGAGATCACGACTGACATGTTCACTTTCTCAGCATCTACTACAATCAAACCGTTCACTCGTCGAGGAGTTCTCTCTACTGTTAACAGTATTTTTGATCCCATGGGGTTACTGGCACCCATCACCATCTGCGGAAGAGCTCTTCTGAGAGAACTAGCTACTGAACAGACTGAATGGGATAACCCACTACCAGAAGAAAAACGTGAAAAATGGGAATCCTGGAGGGATTCACTACAAGACCTGAAGCAGCTACATGTTCCTCGGATGTACACTCAGACCTCACTCAGTTCAGTGGTAAAGACTGAATTGCACGTGTTCTCTGATGCATCAAATAAGGCTATTGGGGCTGTAGCTTACCTGAGAGCAGTTCAAGAAGGACAAATTGAGGTGGGTTTTGTTATGGCCAAGGCTAAACTTGCCCCTCAGTCTGAGCCTACAATCCCCAGGCTTGAACTGTGTGCTGCAGTCTTGGCTGTAGAAATGTCAGATCTCATTCAAGAAGAGTTGGATGTGAAAATAGATGAAGTCAAGTTCTATACTGACAGTAAAGTTGTTCTTGGCTACATATGCAATCAGTCAAGGCGATTCTATGTCTATGTCCACAATAGAGTGATGCGGATTCACCAATCCACAAGGCCAACTCAGTGGAACTATGTGTGCACAGATGAGAATCCAGCTGACCATGCATCACGGTCTGTGCCTCCATCAAAATTAGCACAGACTTCATGGTTCACCGGACCCTCGTTTCTTTATCAATCATCTGAAGGCAAGCAATATACAGGTCAGAGGTTTGACTTGATCGAACCACAAAAGGACAGTGAAATCAGACCACAAGTTCAGACCTATTCTACTGTTACAGAAAAGGCAACCCTTTCTACAGATCGCTTCAAACGGTTTTCATCTTTTAGCTCCTTGTTGAGAGGAGTTGCATATTTGATCCACATGGTGAAATCATTGAAGCATTCCAACCACAGGAATGAGTGTGTAGGTTGGCATAAATGCAATTTACACCGTTCTGCTGAAGAAATAGCTCAAGCCAAAAAAGTCATCCTAAAAGCAGTGCAAGCAGAAGTTTTTGCAAAAGAAAGGTCAGCTCTACTGGCTAAGGAAACTGTGTCTGTAAATAGCCCTTTGCAGAAGCTAAGACCAGTCTTAGAGGATGACCTGATTTGTGTTGGGGGCAGGCTGAAGTACTCAGAACTGACACCGGCAGAGAAGAATCCTGTAGTCCTACCTAAAAATGATCATGTGGCATTCCTTCTATCAAGACATTACCATGAACAGGTTCAACACCAAGGTCGTCATCTAACTGAAGGAGCTATAAGAGCAGGTGGCTTGTGGATATTAGGAGGCAAGTCTCTTGTAAAATCACTTATCCATAAGTGTATAACTTGTCGTAAACTACGGGGGAAGATGGAAGAACAACAGATGGCGGATTTACCACCAGAGCGACTTAAAGTATGTCCTCCTTTTACCTATGTAGGTGTTGATGTTTTCGGGCCCTGGTCTGTGACGGCAAGGCGCACTCGAGGAGGGCACTCGGAGTCAAAACGATGGGCAATGCTTTTCAGTTGCATGACTTCAAGAGCTGTCCACATTGAACTAATAGAATCATTGGACACATCTAGCAGCATTAATGCTTTGAGACGGTTTTTTGCATTGAGAGGACCAGCCAAACAGCTCAGATCTGATTGTGGCACAAACTTTATTGGGGCTTGCAAGGAGCTACAGATGGACACAAAAATGCAAAAATACCTCACTGATCAGGAATGCGTCTGGGAATTCAATCCGCCTCACGCCTCTCACATGGGGGGTTCATGGGAGCGTATGATTGGTGTGGCAAGGAGGATTTTGGATGCTATTCTGCTCCGGCAAAACATCTCTTTGACTCACGAAGTCCTGTGTACTCTAATGTCGGAAGTTACTGCCATTATCAATGCCCGTCCCTTGATGCCTGTTTCTGCAGATCCAGACAATCCTTTCATCCTGTCACCTGCAATGCTTCTTACTCAAAAGTCTGGAGTCCCTCCACCTCCTGGTAACTTTCCTGAGAAAGACTTGTTTACAAGGCAGTGGAGACAAGTACAAGCATTAGCAAATCAATTTTGGACTCGTTGGAGACGAGAGTACCTGCCGACTTTACAACAACGTTCAAAATGGACAGTACCCAAAAGAAACTTGCAAATAGGAGACTTAGTCCTTCTGAAAGACAAGCAAGCTCCTCGCAACTGCTGGCCACTGGCGAGGATCACTGCTACATTTCCAGGACAAGATGGATACGTAAGAAAGGTCGAGGTCACAACAGCAGAGGATGGCAACCCAAAAACGTATCTTAGACCTATCACAGAGGTCGTTTTGCTTCTGCCTAATGAATGATCTATGGACTAAAGTTTCATGATCAAAAGGCAGAGTGACCTCACAGAGGTCAGACGGGGAGTGTGCTGTTTTACAGCATTTATCTTTGATATTATGTGAATGTAGTGTGTTTGATGGCATTTTTGGTTGTTTGTGGCTGTAGTGGATTTGAAGGCTTTTGTTTTGAAGTGCCATTGTATTGTCGGTGTCTGACTTCCTGTTCAGTCGTTTCCTGGGGTTTTTTTTTAGAGCTGCAGCAAGCATGGCTAGATGTTGTTTTGTCTTCGGCATTTAATCCTTTGTCATCCACGGGAAAGCTCAGCTGAAGCAATGCTGTAAGTGATGTTTATGTTAAGATATATGCAACTTAAGATGTGCCAGATATTATTTTGTTAAAATGCTAATGTGCCATTATTGTGACTGTTTTTTCATTTGACCGCTCATGGTACATTTCAGTTGACTGCAGAGCACATATTTATGTTAAATTTATGGTCTGTATGTCAGGTTTGCTCACAGAACTAAGTTTTGTATTGTTTTGTGTTCATTTTGTCTGCAGTTTTCACCGCAGCATGTAAAGAGGAAGCAAACAGTAAATGGTCAACCTTACTTCACGTCTCCCTCTCATCATTTGCTGTGGTTTAACTCGATGTTTAGTCAGAGTTGATACACTCTTGACGAGAACATTACAGTAAATGAGTAAGAGTTACTACAATGCAAACTCAATAAAGTGTTATGTAACATGCAAAAAGTCAACAAAATGTTAGATTAATATATGTTTTAAAAGTTAAGAACTAAAGCAGGAACCAAATTTAATAAAAGGTAAAATGTTAAGATACTATCCTTCAATGTCAATGAAGCAATAAGGAATAATGCATAAAACGATCTATTAGTACGTTAATAAACCAAACTTATTTGAAATTTTAAGGTAATATTTAAAAGTTAATGAACCGCAGAGGATGCAATGTTAAATGAAATGGGAAGAAAAGCTTAGAAGTAATGAGTATGGAAAGGCACAGAACATACAACTAACTCTAAACAGCAAACCAATAAATCAGGATCAAGGCAGCACAGTCAAAATATACTGGTATGAATGAACTATGATGAGGAAACAAGTAAAACTGCTTTCTAAGTAAAATGTAATAATGGTAATAAAATCTAATCAGATCAATCTCTCTATAGTGAGACCTATCAACGTCAAATCAGTTTCTGCGTGTGTCCAGGTGTTGAGCCAGTGCAGCTCGATGGGAAACCCCGACAGGCCCACGAGGCTTCAGTGGCGTTTCAGCTGTAAATTGGTCCACCAATCGTGGAAGGCGCCCACAGTCTCACATTCCTGCACACCCAGAAAGGATTGGACTTCATTCTGCAACACAAAAAACACAACAAAAAGGGAAATCAATGGATTATATAAAAAAATTAAAGTGAAGGAAAGCATATATTTTTGTCACTCTGGAAAGCTGGAGTTCCACGGTCGTCTTTTGGTTCTGGGAAACCATCTAGGCAGGTGGGGTTCTATTGGTACCGCTGCTCTTCTCTATGTTGGAGGTGATGCACTGAACAGCCAAGGACCTCAGGCAGGGAGCAGCAGAATCCACAGGTGATGAGGAGAGCAAGGAGGACGATTCTTTCAGATTGTGCATCATCATAATGTTTTTTCTTTCTATTTTTTAAAAGGCTGCTCCTTGAAGCTGAAGATCAGGTTTTTTTTAAGATACTAAGCCAATAGAGGATCAATATATCAATAGCATCTGTTATTTAAGTTCTCCTCTTAATAATAGTTAAAGAAATGTTTAAATTAAGTAACACATTTTAACCTTCAAAAATAGTTTTGCTTGTTTTAAGTGTAGACATATTCATAGGATCAGACAAAATCAGAAACCAAACAAAAAATCATGTAAAGGATCAGATTATGAAATGAATGTGCAAAACTGCCCACAGTCATGCTTTAGCAAAGGAATATCATTTGAAATGTATATATGAATTATCCCTAATAGAAACTTTACCAGAAAATTTAAACCCTCTATAAATCTTTTGCTTTTGTTATTTTAATTAAATTCAGTCATATAGTCCTCATTTAACAATAAGAAGTAACCCGCTACACTAAAGGCTTGTAACATATTGTCAATAGTGTGAAAAGTTAATGATACGTGTTAATTTAAGATCCTTTGTAATATATTCCATTCATGTCATAAAAGATAACCCTGTTTTGTCTCAAACCAAAAACTGTAAATTACGATTATGAGAAATGTTTAGACATTTTAGACAGACCTTGAATCAATAGTTACATATTGCACTAGATCTTTAGCTTAATTCTGTCAATCTGTTTGACCCGCTTTAAGCAGTTCCATAATTGCTCATTTGTAAATCCCAATTTAGACCAATTTACTTTGAATCTTTGTATTTTTCTTCTCATTTTAAAACCTCATGTAATTAGCCTTTTTTTTTTTTTTTTTTTTACAAGCATAAAGTTAACCCTGTCACTCCATATTTAACTGACTTCATGGTTTTAAATCCCAAAAGATTGGTTCTTTCGAAACCCTTCTATAAAATATTTATTTGACTGAGTTACCCTCTTTTGTAGTGTTTATCATATTCATCAATGTTTTTGGCAGTTTTGGGGAGAAATTTGATACAACTAGATTTATTAAATTATATAATTTTCAGGTTAGACCTTTCTGCATGACTTGGTTAAACAAATTATTTTGAATTATAGCCAGAGAGAAGCAAACAATTTATTCCCTGTTTTAAAAACTCTATTTTGTAGAAATCTATTTGACACATCATTGTTAATTTAACCTCTTTTATATTATGCTGAAGCCCAAAACTGAAAAATTTCTCAATAGATCAGATTAACTCACAATTTGTAGATTAGATTAATTCCATGCATCTCCCCCTGTTTCTGTATTGAAACACTGTTTAAGTTTTTCGGTACAGAAACTCCTAAGAAACCCACTCAAATCAGTTAGCCCACATTTCTTTCATTGCTAACTATAACAGTTGGATTTAATTTAAACAGGGTGTTTACACCTCAGTGAAAGAATTGAATAGTTGATTGAAAATATTTCCAGTAAACCCATAATTTGGTTCAGTTATTTTATGAAGAGTAGATTTTCCTAAGATTTGAAATGAATTCAAATAAACTTAAATCAAAACTTGAGATACTAGTCCTCGTATTTGTAGCCACTGTCATTTGAGCCAACTAGATTTTAGCCTATCCTCTTTTGTATTAGAAGTGTGGCTGGTTGTGCTTTTGTAAATCAGGTAATTAACAACTATTACCGTACTTTTATCCTTTTTCAATTCTTGTCATGCTGGAGGAGAAAAACACATTAGCCAGATGTTGGACAATCAGAGTTAAAATCATTCAGGCAAACAAAATATTTCTGTAACCTGCAGAGAGTTCTAACACCCTGCTGCATCGAGCCTTCACTTGCACCGTTAAACTTATCCTGGGGGTCAGATAGCAGAGGTCAGAATGCAAAGACTGTAGACCATGAATGTGCTGTAAATTAAACTAAGGTGAGAAAAAGTAGCATCACACAACTCGAAAATTCAAGAAAAACCATTAAAAACTACCAAGTTTTGTTGGCAGTCATTTTGTCTCCAACCTGTAGACTGAGTGGAATCCCAGGGGCCCCGGGGCCCAGGTCACATGACCAGAGACGAAGAACCCAGGACCAACCAGGGCAACAGACAAGCAGGACCGCCTCTGAGTCTCAGGATGCCTTTACATGTGATTTTCCATTTTCCCCATCAGAAGCTGTTCAGGGCAGCATTCAGTCCTGCTGTGCAGAAAAATCTGGACAAAGTGTGTGGCCCCCCTTGACCAAGCGAGGGAGAGACGGAGAGATACAGCATGTCATTGTTTTCAAACCTCCGTATCACGTCGGGCAGAAGCCGTAGGTCCTTTCTACCATAGGAGACCCTCAGAAATCACACCTGGGTCTCGTCCTTTAGCCAGGTGTTTCCTCAGAGATCACAGTCAAACATCCGATGCGAGATCCTGTAAGCTGCAATCCATCCTCATGTGACAACAGGAAAAATCCAACCTCACTGACCTCTGTAGAAGCTGTAGGAATCGACCAATAGGTCTTTGCCCTCAAACAGCAGTCCAGGAGAAGATGGTACAATTCATAGGTGTAGAAAGTGCAAATGTCCAAGTCAGCACGGCTAAGAACAGCAGAGGGCTGATGCCTTTTCTCCTCGCACGGCCCTGAACCCGCAAAACCCGGCCCCCATGGTCCCCGTCAGACCACAGGAAGCAGCACTGCTAGAGTAAAAACAAAGTAAATTAAGAAAATAAAAGTGTATGCCACCTTTTGCTCACATAATTATAAATTAACTGTCTTTTCTGTAGCTTGTGATGTAGATGAAGAGTTGCCTCTTTTTTTTGTTTGTTTTCTTTTGTTTCAGCCAGGCTCAGATAACGTCCACTGCCTCAGTCTGAGCTCAAAAGATAAAATAGAAATGCATTAAGATGATTCACCCTCAGATGTTTCAGAATTAACCGGTTGTGGAACCAACTCCTTTCAAAAATCTAACTCTAAGAAATTATTAAAAATTTTGACAAAATTTAGTATTTCCAGCTTCATACACTTTTCATCTATTGGTTATTCAAATGCATATGTAAAATAATTAATTCAATATTGTACAATTTTACACAAAAGCATCCTTGTGATATTGCCACACTTTAAGACAACCAGTTAAATTTCCTTAATAATTTAGGTCAAAAGAAAACTGTAATCAGTTATTCTTTATTCAATTAATTAAAATATTACCATTATCCTGATATTTTTCAAAACTGCTGAGTGTTATATTTATGTATTGTTTTCTTTTTAGAATTAAAATTTTTTTCACATTTTGTCTGAATTTTTCTCCATGTCCCCTTTGGGGCTCCGTAGAATTTAAATTACTTTTAACCTAAATGTTCTAATGATAACAATTAAATCCAACTGTAACTTTATACAATTAAAATTAGAGGTGATGCAGGAAACTCATCAATCTGAAAATAAACATGGCATAGATATTGATTAAAGCTATTCAATTTTATATTACCAATTTTAATTTAGTGAGAGCTTCTACATAACTCTGTATTTCAGTCATGCAGGAAGGCCCAGTATAAGAGCTCATTAAATGAACTCACAATATACCAATGTCAAATGAATACATTTGTAATTAAGCATATCTTTAAACCGACTAGGAGTTAGAGTCTATTTCTTCTCCACCCCCTGTTGATATAATTTAAACATTTGAAAGCGATTTTGCATTTACTTTTCTCCAAAACTAAAATTTTACAGGGTTTCACTAGTTTTCCAAATCATCTATCTAGAATTGAAAGTAGACTATCAGATGTTTTAAATGTAAAGTTTTATCAGAAATGTTTAAATGTAAAGTTTTATCAGAAATTTTTTATCTTTATTAAGTTTTATGTTTATCTTTTACCATTTCCCCATTTTGTTTTCTTATGTAAATAGAAAACAAACATTTCTGACAACATTTCTATTGTTCTCAGAAATATTTTTCAGAGATTCTTTTTCTGTACATATTTCTAAAATGTCCAACTGAAATTATACTGCAAAGGCCAAACGTTTTATTATTTTAAAGAGTTCAGATCAGAATTTGGATTGCTTTCCTAAAAGGCCGTGTCAATGTTTATTTTGAACTGACAAAAGAAAAATTGATCAGATTTTTCTTTTGTGACAGAGGAGAAAAATATGTAGACAAATATTGTGCAGTACTGTAAGATGTCATTACGTTTCAAATCAAATGTTCTGTTGGACTTGAATTTCTGTATCAATTCAATCAAAATTTAAGGCACACAAATGTTGTGAGCCAGTTGTTGTCCAATCAGTTGTAGGAACAACAATCAGTTGTTCCTATGGTTTGTTTTTACATAATCAATCATATCTACTTTAAAAGTTTCATCATGTCCAATTTGTGCCTTTCTACCAAGACATGCATGTGTTTCAAAAGCAGCAGTTAGTTAGTTAGTAAGTTAGTTAGTTTTGTTATTAGAAAATAAAAACAACAATAATATTAATAAAAATGAAAAGAAAATAAAACATGTCAAACTAAATGAAACAGTCTCGTAATGAATGCTCTCTGGTTTTAAACCAAAGCTGAAATGTGATTATTCCTTTTCGAACATATTATTTCCCACTTTGAAGTGAGGTAACCAAATTATCTAGATTTAGAATCATTAATTGTCTTTGAGACAAGAATATGTTGTAACCAATGTAATAAACCATAATTGAATCTAGGGCTGTTTCATAATCACCCTTTGAATCAAACACATACTCATATTTATTTACCAATTCAGTTCCCTCTTTAGACATTTTAAGGTTATCAAGTTTCAAATGAAAAGAAATCCTGTTTTTGGTAAGATAATGAGAGAGAAAATATTGTTTAGTCCATGATAAAGTTCAAGTCTGCTATAAACCTCAATTTTCAAGTTTCATTAAGTTTAAATTTAAACCCCTCTACAGCTAAGCCGAGTTTCAAAAACTTCAACCCATTAGATGTCACTTTATTTTGTTTATAACTTTTCCTGTTATGTAATTTCATTCATCTTTCATTTAGTTAATTTTCCCACATGTGAAAATAGTGAATTGTGCCGGATAAGTTTAGTTCCAATCAGTTTTCCCTTAGCGTCATTTATTCCTTCCAGCCAGTATTTTCCCTGAAGGCTGTCTGTTTAACAGGTCGCCTCCTTTCTTCTGCACCAGGTATTCTATCCCTTTTTTTTGTTTTTCTCTTTTTCCCTTATTTTGATATTCATCATGCTCCGCCAAATAAGTTATTACTGGTTCTATTTGCTCACAGAGCGTAATCTATGACCTGATGCCCCACTTTGGATCGTATTTTTCCTTTTTCAAGTTCACCCTCCATCTGTTTAGGCTCAAAATTTTGACTCAGAAATCACCTCTTCTCTCTTTTTCTTTTTTTTTTTTTTGCAGTTTTGCTCGCACGGCGGTGAGGAAATCAAACACAGCAGAAAATCAAACCCAGCAGACAAAATCAAAAACCTCCCACAGATTATAATTTCCCAATGTTGACCATGGTTTTAAAACACATTGCAATAAACAGAAAAGAGTACATTTAAACATGGTTTTAACATGTGTAAGCTTCTGCTCAACGGCAGAAGCTTACACACACAGCTGACAGATACACAGAAATGGATCCACGCTTTCCAGCTCCTATTTTTGTCCTCTTTTAACTCTTATTTAACTTATTACTTGACTTATTACTCTTTAGAGGATCAGATCGCGATCAACCTTTATCTTCTTTACTCTAATATTTTCCTATGAGGACCGCTCTCAAACGCTTTGCGTTTTCTCAAGCAAAACGCTCGAGAAAGCGTTTGGCTAGCCAGTTGTTTTCCGACTGGTTCCCCGAGGGTAAAACCGACAAAACCTAGCCTTAACCTTCCCTGCGTCCAGAAGAAGGCGGGGACGGCCAGTTCCCACTGCAAGCCAATCGACCTTCTACTTTGACTCTTAACAACTTAACGTTTAATTTTACCCTTAGCTTTAACTCTTAACAACTTTATTTTGACTCTGAACAACTTAACTTAACTTTGACTCTTAACGTTTAATTTTAGCTTTAGCTTTAACTCTTAACTTAACTTTCACTCTTAAAAACTTAACGTTTATATTTTAACTCTTAACTTTACTCCTATGAACAACTTGAAAGCAGTTAGACAGACCAATCAAAAGCAGTACGAACCACACCTGACAATGGATAATACTTGACAACTTAGGACAACTCAGTGACAAGCAGACAACATGGTGAACAGTACAGACAACGGCTGATGACTGAAATTTATACAGACCTGAGAAACAGTACAATGGTGTATATGTCCTTACCTTTCATGTGGGCCCTACACCATAGTACTGTTCTGGAAAGTCTGCGCCTGAACGGCCAGTCCAATTTCTGCTCATGTGTCAACACAAAACCATCCTCTGCTCCCAACTGTTGGGAATGGCCAATGGGAAAACGTTTCTTTTTCGTGAGAAATGGACCTTGGTGTCTAACAGAATCAAACATGTAACTCTTTACTATGGGCCCTTTGTCTAACAGCATGTGACTCTTTCTCGACCTTAGAAAAGCATCTCAACAAGAGAAACTTCAGCTTCCTTCACAGAAACCAGTTTAACCAGTTTAGAACTGGATGTCCCACAGAAACTCTGGTCTTAGAGCAGTTTTCAGGAATTATATCTGAAAATAAAAATATTTTACATATTTTTACCTTTTTATAGTCATTCTAATAATCTGTAAATAATAAAGTTTTGCATCATAGTAATTGATTATTTAATATTTCTCAGTTTGTTTTTGTGGTTTACTTTTTTAACTCCATATTTCATGTTTTACTTTGAGTTTTCTAGAGAACCTTAGGATGTGTCCCATCATGGCTGTTTGCTGTGATTTTACTGATCTATTCAAACCTCAGATAATTATTGGGATAATGTGCTGATTGGTTCATGTTTATTCTTTTATATTTTAATGTGATTTGGTTTCCTGGGTTTTTAATGATGAGCCAATAATGTTTTAAAAATAATGTTCTTTTTGTTTTTTTCTATGCACCTGATTGTGTACAAATATAGTAACAGCAACTTTATTTTAATCCTACATGCAGGTTAGCTTTTTATATTCAAATTAACAAAGAAATAAAATATATAATATTAAGTTTCCATCTTTACGTTGACAGCTTTATTTAGTAAAAGCAGAAACAATCTGTTCAGTTGATTTGAGCTTTTTAAGCTTTTAATTAAGGCTGAAATTGATTTTTTGCATTATCCTGAAGACGTTTAAATAAAAATACACGAGAACCATTTACTTGGTCAAAACTGTTGTTTTCCTCCAACTTCTTAAACTGCTTCAAACTATAAATGTATAGGTGTGCTGTGGTGGTGGAGGGGTTGAGCACAACCCACATAGGGAGGCCTTAGTCCTCACGGTGGCTATTGCAGTTTCGATTCCTGGCCTGGTGACCTTTGCCGCATGTCTTTCCCTTCTCTCTTTACCCACTTTCCTGTCAACTAACCAGGGATGAAAGTAGTCTGGTACTGCATACCGCTAAAAGATTTAGTGGGGGTACGCAGTACCTGCAAGAGATGGGAGCAGCTGTCTACAAAATTTTTCAAGAACAATCTAAAACACGACTTAATCAGTTAATAAATAGCTTTTTTCCCATTTCATATTGTTTCTGAACTGTTCGTGCTTTGTTAGAGCAGGTATTCAATATGTCGAGCTAGGCAGGCGGTTGCCGCGGCAACGGGTGTGTTCAGGGCCGGTCCAAGCCTCCATGTGGTCCTAAGCGAAATGTGGTTTTGGGCCCTCTAGTTCTGCTAATTGGCTGCAATCATCAGTCCGATCATTATATCATTCACACTCCTGCTATAAACTTATTGCATCTCTATCAGTGCTGTTTACATTATATACATGTATAATAGGATACATTTATTGGCCAACTGATTTATCAACCAGTCGATTTCTGGGCGTCGATTTCCTTAATTTTGGGGGATCGTGATTGGCCGATACTTGCACGGGAAGCCCGTCTTATCCCCTAATTTTATCTTTGTCAGCAAAGGTTTATATGTCAGCCTCTGTCCTCTTCTGGTCTGCAGTGAGAGGTTTGACTGGCTGACCCACTAGGTCAGGTCTGCACGTTTACAGTGAACAATATTCACCCCACTGTTGCCAACTCACCAACTTTCTTGCTATATTTAGCGATATTCCAGACAAAAAAAAATTATATCAGCCAAAATCAAAATCGTCAGGTCAGCCTTTTTAAAGATCGGTAACCAGGGATTGGCCAGAAAACTGCAATTGGTGCAGCCCTACACACATATTCATGACAATCTTTGATTAAATAAATTTCTCTTGAGCGTTACTCCAAAAGCTAAAAATGTAATATATACCACGAGTCTTTCTCCCATGAGAATGTGGATTGGTACCGGACTGATTCTGAGCCTTCAAATGATTTTATCAAAAGTTTTACATAACTTAGAAGTTGATGTAAAATATTTGTTTTAGCCACAAAATGATTAGCAGCAAACAACATATCCCCAACTACAGCATAGAGCAGCTCATTGATCTAGCAGCTATGTAGCCTGATATAAAAACATTTTGCTAGACGATGTCAAACATTGAGAAGTTTAAATTATTATCAAACGTGATCAAACACGGCGTTTTGAAGCCAAAAATACGTCAGAAATATACAGGCATGTGCAGTGGGGGGGCTAGGGGTGCTTGAGCACCCTGCCCCCAAGTGCCCTTTTGGTCAATTTTTTATTTTTTTTTTGGTATTATTATTTCCTAAGCCCTCTTCTGACACATTATAACATGTACTAACATTATTTGTTTTTTGTTGGGGTTTTTTTTGTACAACATAATAAGCCCTCCGGTCACCTTGTTACCTTTGACCTTTTGCCCATGACGCATGACGCATTTGCCTCTCGCGCAGTGAGATGAAGCAGCTAACTGGAGCTCAACATTGCAAATGTTCCAGATTACATAACAGTAGAGATGTGCCGGTCAGGTTTTTTCCTGCCGATACCGATCACCCATGAGGGCCGATCACCGATACCAATCGCATAATTATTATTATTATTTTTATCATAAACAGTACCGGTTACATTATGTGGAAAAAGGAACCATGAATTCACCTTAATTTAGACAAAAACTTGTTTTTAATAACTTTTTTCAAGAAGAAAACTAAACAAAACAGGCATTGTGCAAATTGTAATGCTATTGATAATACTATCTTTAACAGACTGATAACATATGAAGGTTCTGAAGAGGCTAAATAATGCAGGGCTTAAAGTAAAAAAAATCCTGAGCCTGAAACTTATAGTTATGAAAGAAATTAACTATAGCGCTGCAATTGCCACAGTTTAATAAAAAAGTGTCTTTGAATAGTGAACAATTGCTTCTAACAATACAATTAACAAGCTAAACACTCAAACTTAAATAAGACTTCAGTACATTTCAACTCAAAATAAAATGTAAAATGTCTGTGTCCTAAAGGTTTGACTTACAGGCAAAAATCCCTCAACATTAAATAAGAGTCCTTTCAGTCAATGTTTTAGCAAGTAATTTAGAACATGCAACATTACCAACTAAATCAGTGTTTCTCAACCTTTTTTGGACCAGAGCCCCCCTAGCCTTTATCCAGGTCCCCTCCACCCCCAACAAAGAATTTGCAGGTTACTTTGCTCTGACTATTATTTTATTATTAATATTACAATTACTATTGTAGATGTTTTGATTTTTATGCTTGTTTCTGTATTTATCATCAAGATCATTTCCCAGAGAACAAAGTCATGGGAATAGAAATTATTTTCACAGGCGTCTACGGAAAATTTAATGAACATTCAAGTTAAAATCTATTGGCCAACAGCAGCCAATCAGTGGAAAAATATTTCCACTGATTTACCATGATAGATATAATGTATTTAATAAAAATGTGTCATTAATGAAGGGGAAAAAACTCAATCCAGACTTGAAGTAAGTTTAGGGTCTGGTTTGCAGAGTATGAAGTTAAATTTTTTCCCAATTATTCAATGTGAAAAAAAACAACAACCTAACCTCAGTGAAGTAAAATAAAATTGTAATCAAAACTTTTGGAATTGCAATGATTTCTTTTTTAAAACAAAAAGTTCTGTTTAAAAAACTTTTTTTAATAAAATAATTCATTTTTCTCTTGTGCACTTATAAAGTTATTTGCCAAACATAAACTTTTGTTTGCACATATCAGAAATCTTTTGTTGCGATTTTGGGCAATGCCCACGACGTCGTGAGAATCACAATGAGTCACAAACAGAAACTTAGAATAGCAAGAAAAGATTTCTGACATGCACAAATAAGTTTGTTTTACAAATAATTTTTTCAGTTCATGAGATAAAAATGTGTGATTTTAATTTAAAAAGTTTTTTTTTAAGCAAAACTCAGTAGGCTTTTCTCATGGTGACATGCATTAACAATTAAATTTTTGGTATTTTTTTTCTGCAGTTCCACGTTAAAGTTTGATGCGAAAGCAGTTTTTTTCCCCCCCTCATTCTCTAATGATCAAACAAGTGAAAATTGGGGAAATTAACTTTGTGGCGCACAGTAGAAAAAGCTGGGATGTCTAAAGTCTTCTCTCCTTCATTCAAACCTGTAATTTTATGTTGCAAGTTGGTGAGGATGAGGAGGAGCAGGGGGCCGCCAAAGCTCCCAGTTACTGGGAGGCCTTTTCTTTTTTTCAAGCTAAGCCAAAACTAATATGTGAATGCCAGATAGTTTTGTTCAATAAATTAGGATACATGTCCTGATCAGGCTTGTCAGATTAATAGTACCTTTCAAAAATAATCTTTTAGCAGCTATTAAACATACTACGAAATGTAAATATGTTAAAGCGGAAGTCATCTAATTAATTTATATAATGTCTTTCACTTGGTGATGGAGTTGCTGACAAAGGAACTTTTCAGTCACAATATAATTTATGGAATCAGCCTGTATTTGCTGAATGCTTACCTACAGTTGAAAACAGTTTCATAATTCAGTTTTTGTGAAGAACTATCACATCGTTGATTTTTATTCTCTGATTTTATCAAGTGCTAAAAACATAAGTTGATTCTATAACAATCAAAATGTAAACATTTCAAAAACAGAATCAATAACTTCTCTGTAACCAAATGAATCCTTGTCAGTGTATTTTTTTCAATTATATGATTCTGATTTTACAGCTGTCCTCAGTTGGTTGGTAAAACCTTTTGTCCTGCTGACTTAGACATAGTAGATGAGATATGATGTGTCTGTAATATAGCAAATATTAAAGATGCAACAACGTTTTTGTGTCTGATTGAGGCAGATGGTGAGAAAGATAGAACATCAATGTTAATGGATTCTATAAAATGTGGCTAAAAGCTGAGATGTTGATGTTTCGATATGTAAAAATATATATTCTCTCTGCATGAACTCAGATCAGCCGAGCCAGTATGAGAAATACTGCAGGCATAAGCAGTGCAATATTGACTTTACATGTTTTCATATGTAGGATGTATTTTTCATGTTCATCAGGTACAAATAAACTTTCAGTTTCTTTCGCATTAATCTTCTATGTTAAACATGAAAACAAATCTAGATTAATTCAGGATCTCTGGCTAAGCTTATAGAAAAGTAAACTACTTAATATTGAGGTACATAAAAAGCATAAAAACCTCATTATTATTATTATTATTATTATTATTATTATTATTATTATTATTATTATTATTATTATTATTATTATTATACTGAATAATTGTCAAACTTCTTTAGGATTTACTGCATTCAAACATATGATATTTGTACAATAAAAATAAAACTAACAATGCAGAAATTGAAAAAAGTGGATAATGTGAAGTTTTCACATGGATTAATTTTCTACA
This sequence comes from Poecilia reticulata, assembly GCF_904066995.2. Lineage (NCBI taxonomy): Eukaryota > Metazoa > Chordata > Actinopteri > Cyprinodontiformes > Poeciliidae > Poecilia > Poecilia reticulata. The sequence goes on along the minus strand of NC_088831.1, from coordinate 12,392,986 downwards.
TATTAAAAAGTTAAAAGGATTATGGTTGATAAAGAGCATTGTACATCAATATGCATTGATAGACTCTGATATCATATTTACTGAAAGAGAAACAAACTAAAGTAGCAGTTGTGGAAGTTGTTCAGGAGTTTCTATATATAAATGTGACATTTGTCTAAGTATATATTCAAATAAAAATTACTTTTGTTTCAAAACTCCTTTTCACAACATTTAATATTCTTTTCATTTTCTCCAGTTACATTAGAAAGTTTACATGGATTATAGCAAATAAAACCAAATAATTGCAAAGAATCCTGAAAGTTTACAAAATCATTTTCAAGAAAAAAACAACAAAATAGAGCATGAATGTAAAAAGTGTTTAGTTTTAGGATCAGAGCAGATTTGATGAGATGAGAGAAAATAATGAGGAAGAAGTTAAAACACATGAGCTCTGCTGCAGAAACACAAGATCACTTTTATTAGAACAAACACAGATAGTGCAAAGCACAAGCCTTCCTTTAGTCTGAGAACAGATCAGAACTGGACTGTATGGAACAGTTTACATGTAACATCAGTTCCAGGTCTTACAAGATGTGATGGTGATTTAAAACATCTTCAATTTTGATTCAAACTTCATTCCAAAGGTAAATTATGGATATTTCTATTAATCGTTCAAATATTTGGAGGGAATCAAAGAAACTCAGTCTTGGAAAAGGTTGTGGTCACACCATGGCCTCTTTATGAGTCATTTGTAATAAAAAGCTTCTGGAAAGCAAACACATTCCTTGAGAAATCAAAGAAAAAAAATACCACACAACAAACAACACCTACAATATTATCTGATGGAATAAATGGGAAGTAAATATCAGTGTCTACACCTACAGTGGCATGCAAAAGTATTCATACCCCTTGAAATTTTCAATATTATGTCACATTACAAGCACAAACACATGTTTCAACACAGTTGCTAGTCTTTAGGGTTTGTCTCTACCAGCTTTGACCATCTAATGACTGAAGTATTTTTCCCCATTCTTCTTTTCCAAACAGATCAAGCTAAGTCAGATTAGATGGAGAGCATTTGTGAACTGCAGTTTTCAGATGTTGCCACAGATTCTCAGTTGACTTAAGGTCTGGACTTTGACAGGGCCGTTCCAACATTAGTTTAGTTTTGAACCACTCCATTGTAGCCGGACTCTGTATTCAGGCTGGTTGTCCTGCTGGAAGCTTCACCTCCTCTCCAGTCTTCAGTCTTTTTCAGACTCCAACAGGTTTTCTTCTGCATGAGGCTCTGTCCATCTTCCCTGTCCCGGCTGAAGAGCAGCACCTCAGAGCATGATGCTGCCACCACCATCTCTGACAGTGGGGATGGTGTGTTCAGTGATGTGCAGCGTTAGTTCTCATAGTGATTTGGCCAAGACATTTAGTTTGGTTCTGCTCTGACCAACTAACTAATAGTTTTTTCTGTGGACAGATTGGTTTGGTCGAGTCAACATGACCTCTTGGCTGCATCTCTGATCTGTGCTTTCCTTGTTCAGCTGGACGTTTAGCTGGACGGTTTATAACTGGACCAAACTCTTTCTATTTCCAGATGATGGATCGAACAGTGTTCTGTTCAAAGTTTGAGAAATCTTTTCATTGACCAAGTCTGCTTTAAACTCTCCACAGCTTTCTCCCTGACCTCTCTACATAAATTTCTCCCTGACCTCTCTACATAAATGCATAAATTACTTAATATATTGTAGTTCCAATTACTATTTATATATATATATCAAATTAAAACACTACATTAGATTAGCTGAAACTGATTCAGTTTCATATCAGAAGAAGCAACAAAATCCCAAAGCTGATCACAGGAGCCAAATTGCTGCTGCTTTTTCTGACCCACAGACTTTTGCTGACTCACAATATTGCAAAACTTTGAACTCAGTGGATTTAATGGGATAATCATTTTGCAGGTGTTTCCATAGATGACAATGTTGCTCAGGCTCTTCTGCAGACCTGATCATCTCCTGAGATGGTGGAGATAAGAAACTCATAAAATGGCCACAGTTTTGTTGCCAGAATCTCATGCTAGTTCACGCTAGCCTTGACGTTTCCTCAGAGGCCCATGATGTCAGCATCTCCATCCTCTGAGCTGTTCTTGATGGAGGCAATATTCTTGAGGCTGCAGTCAAAAAAACTTTGCCAAAAACCTGTTTGGCTCTCATATAGGATAGTGATAGATGTTCCTATGACTGAAAAGTGGAATTACAAAGTGGTTACTTTGCCCTATTTTAAGAAAAATAATTTTGAAGTGATTCATATCTCAGGTCATGTCTCTTGTCTGTTAGTAGAAAATCCTTCTTTTTCCACAAATATCACAACTAAAGGGTTGTTCACCTTTGAGGATTTTCATGTGTCTCTTTAAACTAGACTTTACGTTAAATCTTTATCCATGTTCATCACAACCAAAGGGTTTCTGTTCCGTGTGGAAACTCATGTGTAACTTTAAACTGAACCAACCAACCTTCTCAACTGAAGCCTGTTTTACTCATAAGACTGTCAGAAACATAAAGTGAAGGTAACATTTGAAATATTTTAACACTCCCCTGACTTTCTGTCTCAAACTTACCATAACCAATTCATTTTCCAAGGACTCAGATGTTGCCCTGACCATAATTTGAACCCACATACTCTGATTTCAAAGCTCAGCACTTTACTGACTGAACCAACCAAACTGCAGAAGAGCAGAACTTGTCTCTCTAAATCTGTCAGAAATCTAAAGTTGTTTTTGATTGATTATTAGTAAACCCCTGAAGAATCTGTTAGTTTGCAGAGGATCTAATTACAGCAGCCAGTCCAGGTGTGATGGTGCAGGTTGTCACACCTTTAGACTGAGAGCCATTAAATCTTTGTCAGTCAGTAAAAGTCAAGAAAAACTATTGGACAACAATTTAAGCTCTAAATGCAGCCAGTTTGAGATTAATTCATCCTCTCTTCTTCTTCTGGCGGTTTGGAAGTGACGCTTACATTTAATTTGTTTTCATGTCATATTTGAAGGAAGATGGCAGTTGAGATCCTTCCTGTTGTGATTAGCAGGAGCTCAGAGCATAAAGTCAAGGATTTGGGTCCCACAGGTTGCTGGTTTTGGTAGATTAAGATCCAAAACTACAGCATTTGTTTTGCAGCATCATGAAACATAAGTGTGTGATTTACTTAGGATATATAGGTGTGTTACCTGAATGCAAATAAAACATCTATATATTAAATCAACTGTCAGTTCATTAGACAGAACAACACAGCACTTTTAAATTTCAATAATCAGAATGCAGAAATTGTTTCCACTGTTCATGTCAGTCTGCCTTTTCCCCATCGATACGCTTCCCGACCGCCGTGCACCATACGCGGTAAAAAAAAAAAAAAAAAAAAGCTGAGGCGCACATAGCGCAACACTCTGAAACAGGAGAAGCGGGACATAAAACAGAGCGACAAACTAGATGTGAATTATGGCATAAAAACAGAGAATCCGATGCTGAACAGTGAAAAATCAACACATGATGTGAAACATATGATGATTAGGCGGTGCAACAGGTGATGAGTGAAGATTACTGGTGGGGAGCGTCAATAAATGATAAAATAAATCTAACAGGAAAGAAACTAAAATGGACATAGCAATAAACCAAGAGAGGATAATACTAATCAAATGAAACTATCCATCCATCCATCCATCCATTTTCTTCCGCTTATCCGGGGTCGGGTCGCGGGGGCAGCAGCTTCAGAAGGGAGGCCCAGACTTCCCTCTCCCCAGCCACTTCTTCCAGCTCCTCCGGGGGAACCCCAAGGCGTTCCCAGGCCAGCCGAGAGACGTAATCCCTCCAGCGTGTCCTGGGTCTTCCCCGAGGCCTCCTCCCGGTGGGACGTGCCCGGAACACCTCACCAGGGAGGCGTCCAGGAGGCATCCTTACCAGATGCCCGAGCCACCTCAACTGGCTCCTCTCGACGTGGAGGAGCAGCGGCTCTACTCTGAGTCCCTCCCGGATGACCGAGCTTCTCACCCTATCTCTAAGGGAGAGCCCAGCCACCCTGCGGAGGAAACCCATTTCGGCCGCTTGTACCCGTGATCTCGTTCTTTCGGTCATGACCCAAAGCTCATGACCATAGATGAGGGTGGGAACGTAGATCGACCGGTAAATCGAGAGCTTCGCTTTTTGGCTCAGCTCTCTCTTCACCACGACGGACCGGTACAGTGCCCGCTTCACAGCAGACGCTGCCCCAATCCGCCTGTTGATCTCCCGCTCCCTTCTTCCCTCGTTCGTGAACAAAATCCCCAGATACTTAAACTCCTCCATTTGAGGCAGGACGACCCCCTGACCCGGAGAAGGCACTCTACCCTTTTCCGGCTCAAGACCATGGCCTCGGATTTGGAGGCACTGAGCCTCATTCCGGCCGCTACACACTCGGCTGCGAACCGCTCTAGTGAGAACTGCAGATCACGTTCCGATGAAGCCAGCAGGATCACATCATCCGCAAAAAGCAGAGATGCAATCCTAAGGCCACCAAAACGGATCCCCTCAACACCTCGGCTGCACCTACAAATTCTGTCCATAAAAGTAATGAACAGAATCGGTGACAAAGGGCAGCCTTGGCGGAGTCCAACTCTCACCTGAAACGAGCCCGACTTACTGCCAGCAATGCGGACCAGACTCTGACACCTGTGATACAGGGACCTGACAGCCCGTATCAAAGGGCCCGGTACCCCATACTCCCGGAGAACCCCCGCCGGGCCCCCGAGGGACACGGTCGAACGCCTTCTCCAAGTCCACAAAACACATGTAGACTGGTTGGGCGAACTCCCATGCACCCTCCAGGACCCTGCTGAGGGTGTAGAGCTGGTCCAGTGTTCCACGACCAGGACGAAAACCACACTGCTCTTCCTGAATCCAAGGTTCGACTATCCAACGGACCCTCCTCTCCAGGACCCCTGAATAGACCTTACCAGGGAGGCTTAAGAGTGTGATCCCCCTGTAATTGGAGCACACCCTCCGGCCACCCCAGTCTGCCAGTCCAGGGGAACTGCCCCCGATGTCCATGCAATATTGCAGAGTCGCATTAGCCAATACAACCCCGCAACATCCAGAGCCTTAAGGAACTCCGGGCGGATCTCTCCTTGGGCTGCCACCTTATCGTGGTGGAGGGGTTTGAGTGTCCCAATGATCCTAGGAGCTATGCTGTCTGGGGCTGTATGCCCCTGGTAGGGTCACCCAAGGCAGACGGGTCCTAGGTGAGGAACCAGACAAAGCGCAGCCCAAATGAAACTAAATGGAAATTGATGAAGAAAAAAATGCAAGAAAAAACTAAGAAACCAAAGTAAATACAGAGGAATAAACTGGTATGGCAAGACCTTTCGAGCAATAATTAATACAGAGGACTGTATGGCAAGAATAAACAGACACTATTTCCACATAAAAAGTAAAATAATATTGCTGAAATGTCATGGGTTTGTTGAGACCACATCTAGTACTGAGAATAAATGTATCTCACAGACCATAACAGTAAAGAACCGATCACTTATTTATGTTTTTAATTAGATTTGATATATTTATTCAATATTATTTTTCATGTCAGTGTTAATGTCATGAGGCTGATGACTCCATGACACTTCCAATTTGACTCATTAGGATTTGATTAAGAACCAGATTTGTTCTTTGTCATTTCTGTAAAGTAAAACTATCAATCTATCTAAAATCTAAAATTATTTTACCTTTTATGTGGAAATAGTGTCTGTTTATTCTTGCCAAACAGTCCTCTGTATTAATTATTGCTCGAAAGGTCTTGCCATACAAGTTTATTCCTCTGTATTTACTTTGGTTTCTTAGTTCATTCTTGCATTTTGTTCTTCATTAATTTCCATTTAGTTTCATTTGATTAGTATTATCCTATCTTGGTTTATTGCTATGTCCATTTTAGTTTCTTTCCTGATGCTAAATTTCTTTTTTTATCGTTTATTGACGCTCACCACCAGTAATCTTCTTCTTGCCATACCAGTTTATTCAATCAATCAATCAATCAATCAATCAATCAATCAATCAATCAATCAATCAATCAATCAATCAATCAATCAATCAATCAATCAATCAATCAATCAATCAATCAATCAAATTTTATATGTATAGCACATTTCAGCAGTAAGGCATTTCAAAGTACTTTACATAATTAAAACAGCATGTGACATTGAATGAAGAGTGAGAAAGAGAAAGAGATTTTTTAAAAAGAAAAGATTAAAAAGATTAAAAAGGATAAAAACATTAAACCTTTTATGACTTCAGTTAAACGGCGTTTAACTGGGACTCTAACCCTCTGGGAATTTAGTCAAAAACACCGTTTGACAAGGACTCCAACCTCTTGGTTTTTCGGACTTTAGTTGAAACGCTGTCAACTGGGATTCACTCCAACCCTCAGGCCTTTAGTCAAACCGCCATTTGACAAGGACTCTAGCCTTTATAACTTTTTATCATGTTAGCTGAAATGTCGTCAACTGGAACTCTAAACCTCATAAGACTTTAGTTAAACGTCGTTTAACTGGGACGTTTTCCAGGGGGGCTATACATCATTAAAAACATAGACAGTGAGAAAGAGAAATAAAAATAAATTAAAAACATTAAAAACATTAAAAACATAAAAACATCGACGACATCAAAACCCGCACTCAAACCCTAATTTAGCCATTCAGTAAAATGTTATGGTCAACAGTGTCGAAAGCTGCACTAAGGTCCAACAGAACCAGCACTGTGGTTCTCCCACAGTTCGTATTTATGTGAATATCATTGAACACTTTGACTAGGCCAGTCTCCGTGCTGTGGTGAGCACGAAAACCAGACTGGAAGGAGTCAAACTGATTCATTATTGTTAGGAAGTTATTTAATTGTTTAAAAACAGATTTTTCAATAATTTTGCTGATGAATGGGAGGTTGGAGATCAGCCTGTAATTCTGCTGTAATGATTTGTCCAGATTGTTCTTTTTTATCAGTGGTTTGATAACTGCTGTTTTAAAAGCCTGGGGGAAAACACCTGAAGAGAGCGATGAGTTCACTATTTGGATTAGATCATTAATGACAGGAAGGACTTTCTTAAAGAAATGAGTGGGCAGGACATCCAGACAGCAGGAACCGGAGCTTAATTGACTTATAATTTCTTCTAGGGTTTTATAATTAAGTTGTTGAAATTGGGTCATTTTTCCTGCATTTGTTTTGTTTGGGCACAGCATTGGTACTGGCTTTGGAGTGGATGTGCAGATTAATTCTCTGATCTTTTGAATTTTCTCTGAAAAGAAGCTGGAAAACATGTTTCTGGCGGCATTAGATTGAAGTTCATATGGTAACGTCATCGGAGGATTTGTGAGCCTGTGAACAGTAGCAAATAAAGCTCGAGCATTGTTAGTGTTTTTGTTTATGACATCTGCAAAGAAAGCTTCTCTGGCATGTTTTAGTGTTGTGTGATAGTTAAGTAGTCTTTCTTTGTAGATGTCATAATAAACGTGCAGCTGAGCCTTACGCCATTTCCATTCACCCCTACGGCAGAGTTGTCTTGCAGATTGAACAGTTTGTGCATTTCTCCATGGAGAATTGTTCCTACCAGTCACAGCCTTCACTTTAATGGGGGCAATGTAATCAATGATATCTCAAAGTTTTGCTAGATCGTTGGCTCCAACATGCACAACTAAAGTCTCCATGTTTGGCTGTCAGTGATTAGAGAGAGCACTTTGCGAGTCAAATCAGATACAGTGTCACCAAGAAAAGAAACCACTCTCGTTTTCTTGGGATTGCAAATATGACTGATTCCATTTACTGTCTCATCTCCAACAATAAGCACTCTTGGTATACCTTTGGTTTTCCTGGTGGTCACTTTGTCCTTCGGAGCTTTGGGGGATAGATGTGTTGGTCTAGCCTCATTGTTGATGTTTGAAGGTGGGCTTTCACTCAGAGGCTTGTGCTGAAGTGCAGAAAATCTGTTTTTCAGTGGGATTCCACGGAGTCGGAATGTTTTGAGGCTTGGGCTGGTCGCTTTGTTCTTGGGAGCGGGGTCGATGGTTCCAGCTGCTTGTTTGCTATTCTTTGGCGGAGCAGATGTTGAAGTTGAAGGTGGGTTTCGGCTCAGAGCCGGCCATGCTGATTCATCTAGGTGAGGGGTTCTCCCCATTAGTCATCTCATGGGATCTGCAGTGTGAGACTTTTGTTTTGGCTTGGCGCCCTGAGCGATCCAGGGTCAGCTGCTTGATGCAGGGTGTACAACCTCTCCGCTGGTTTGAGGAAGAGTTGTTTCATGTCCACTGGTAGCGTTGATCTCAAAGTTCACCTCCAGCCATTGAATCTTTATTTCTAAAACTGAAGTCGTTGTATAATACTGCTAATGTCCCTGGGGTCAGAGGGGAGCATTTTGCCCTAGTTCAACTTGGAGGTGAAGAAAAGATAGGTAAAAATAAAAGTGAGAAAATCTCCCGGTCCTTAGGTTTGAAGTAATCTAGTTATGATGTCAATAATGTAAATATAACCATAAAAATTGTGACTTTAAAAATAATTCACAGGCAAAATTATCAGTAAGGACAGGAGATAGCAGGATAAGGTGTTCCTCCTTCAGCTGCCAGAACAAGAATTCCTCTGTATTTACTTGAGTTTCTTAATTTATTCTTGCATTTTGTTCTTCATTCATTTCCATTTAGTTTTCTTTTATTAGTATTATCCTCTCTTAGTTTATTACTATGTCCACTTTTAGTTTCTTTCCCGTTTCTAGATTTATTTTATCTTTTATTGATGCTCACAATCAGTAATCTTCACTCATCACCCCTGCACCTCCTAATCATCATGTGTTTCACACCATGTGTTGATTTTTTCACTGTTCAGCATCGGATTCTCTGTTTTCATGCCATAATTCACATTTAGTTCGTCGCACAATTTAACGTCCTGCTTCTCCTGTTTCAGAGTTTTGCGCAAAGTGCGCATCCTTTTTTTGTTTTTTGTTTTAACCCCCTGCTGTGCGCAGCGTTTGGGAAGCGTATCGATGGGGAAAGGCAGACTGACATAAACCTTTTAAAACAATGGAAACAATTTCTGCATTCTTATTAGTGAAATTTAAAAGTGCTGTGTTGTTCTATCACCCACGTTTCATACCGGACCACTTACAGCACCGGTGTTAACGCTATAAAATTAACGCTCTCTACCGTGGTATCACCCATGGAGGGATTTCTTTATTTAAATGGCTTCATTTTTCAGAGGGATACAAATGAGGGTATTGTGATTTTAGTAATTACATGTATATAAGAGTGATATTCTGTTCTCCTTCCATGGAAGCGGGCAGCTTTCAAACGAAAATAAAACACTTTTTAATATAAGTTGCTGCTTTGACATGATCACAGAACTGCCAAAACATATGTACAAAAATACCAGACAAAGTGAATCTCAGCAACGTCATCAGCCGGTGTAACGTTGAACTGATGCGGTGAAGCTACCAGTAGCAGGAGAACGGAGCTGCGCCAAGAAGCTACAAAAACTGAAGAGCTGCCATCGATACAGTTGCAGCCAGGTATGATTTAATGTTACACAATACAGTTTTAGCAAGTTGCTCAACGTCTAAACTGGTATTGTTGTGCATATAAGGTGTAAAGTTTACCTTCAACCAAACGCCCCCCAAAGGAATCCCAGCGCCCCCCTTTTGTAAAAATTTCTGCCAGCGCCCCCTGCCGTCCTCTGAATGCCCCCCCGGGGGCGGTACCGCCCACGTTGAGAACCGATACTCTAAATGGATCCCAGTTTGAATCGGATCTTTATTGATCCAAAGAGACAAAAAATATCAGACACTAAATGACAGACATGAGAAAATAAACAGGAGGAAAATCTTTGAGGTCAGAGGTCATCATCATGATCCAGTCAGAGTCTCTTTAGACTCAAACTGCTGCAGCTTCAACCTCTGAGGATCAGCAGGACACAGAGACCGTTCTCCACTTTACAGAGATCATCAGTTCCTCCACCTGCAGAGAGAAGAAGGATGGAGAGATCAGATCAGTGAGTATTTCCAGCCTCTCTCCAGCAGCAGTCAGTGACGCAGCACATCCAGTACATGGTTTCCAGGCTGCAGTCAGACTGATCTCAGAGCTGTGACCAAGATGAACCTGATCAGTTGTTTCCTGTTGAACTGAGAGAACAAACAGATCTGAGATCAGATCTGCTGCTGCCACAGTTTGATGAATGAGGACCACTGTCTCTAGACATGTTGGACGGCTGGACGCTGGAGTCCAGCTGGACTTCCTGGAGACATGGACACAGCAACAACACTCATCTTCACACCAACACAAACACAGGAACACAGCAAGCTGCTGCTCCACTGATTGGCTGATTGCTGTCTCTGTGTCCAATCAGGAAGCCTGAACCATTCTCCTCCCAGAGAGAAGCTGCAGCTTTACTGGGAACACTGGAGCTTTGCTCTGATGCTAACTGGGTTTAGTTCAATATGCTGACAGCAGCTGGACTCACTACTAACATTCACTTACTGTAAAAAATTTACAAGATCCTTCAGCTGCTGAACATCTGACTCCTCCAGGTTATTTCCTCCCAGGTCCAGTTCTGTCAGATGGAGGCTGTTGGACTTCAGAGCTGAGGCCAGAAAATCACAGCTGATCTTTGACAAACTGCAGCTCTGCAACCTGAATAAAGAATAAAAGATGAGCTGAAGCCAACAGGATGCAGGTGAACCAGTTAATCCAACAGAACCAGTTAAAGATTCTCATGAATATTAAAGCCAACAAGCTGCTGCTTCAATAAAGACCTGCTGACTTCAGAACCAGAACCTGAACCTGGTACTGGGTCATGTTGTGTTGGAGGATTTTAGTCAGCAAAATCATTCCAGGTTCTGATCAAAGTGTTGTCGCGTCAATCATTGATTATTGATTTGCTCCTATCAGATTCCAGGAATTCACTTTTCTAGACTGGATTGAATGACCTTTGACCTGCTTCACATGAGCGGTATTTCTACAGACTGGGGGTCTGAATGCTGTCCTGTTCTGACCTCAGGTCAGCAGGTCCAACTCAGTTACACAGAGAGACTAAATTAAACTCCAGATCCAAGTCCAGGAACAAACAGAACATATGAACTTTTATTTATGATTAATTATATATATAATTATTCGCAGAAATGTTAATAATTATATAATTACATACCCCAATGTTTCCAGTCTGCAGCCTTCAGTCTGTAGAAAACCACAGAGCTCCTTCAGTCCAGAACCTTCCAGGTTGGTGTCGTACAGGATCAGTCCTGTCAGATGGGTCGGTTTGGACTTCAGAGCTGAGAACAGAGACGTCCAGCTGGTCTCTGACAACCTGCAGCTCATCAATCTGAATAAAGAATAAAAGATCAGCTGAAGCCAAAAGGATGTAGTTAAAACTGAAATATGAACAAATAAATAATAAAAATGTAGAAAATTAATTTCCCTGAATGTAAAAGAAACATGATGAACTGATTCTAACATCTGATCCAGTCAAACTGGTTTAAAGAGTCCAAACCAGCAGAACCAGAACATTTTATCAACAAAGAAACTCAAAGTTTTCCATGAGCAGCAGCCTGGATGAGGTGAGCTATTTCTGCTGGTTCCTGATCATCAGCTGGAGACCCGACTTGGTAACCGGATCAGAACCACTCAGTTTATTCATTAATGGCCTTGGGTTCTTCTTAAAGCTGCTGAAAGCCAATGGAGGCCATTATTTCCTAAGGAGACGTGACCTGATGAAGCTTCATCACAGAGACGAGGCTCCAACCGACTGACAGCTGTCAGACTGAAGAGGACGGTTCCTCTCTGACCCGGCCCAACAGAACCACAGCTTCAGGACAAAGTGAGGAACCTGCTGCTGCTGCAAACCTCACTGTCATTCAGTTCATCTAGATTTGATTTTCTACAATCAGTCACTTCTTAGATGTTTCATTAATGATGATTTGAACTGGTCAGTGTTTGTGGCTCGACTGGAGGAACAACATTTCATTCTGGATGTAAAGATGAGAATCAGAAATAAAACAATCTGAATCTTTACAAACCAAACTGAAACATCTCCATCATTAATTAACTTCATTTGAATTATTTTACTCATTTTGTTCATCAGTCAAAAACATTTTAAAAACTGAAAAAGTTCAATAATCTCAAAGTCTGAAATAAGAAAATAATTCATTTATAAGGTAAAATGTTCTAGAGATTTTATTCTGACATTTAAAAAGTTTGTTTTAAAGTATTACAATAAAATTATTAATTAAACTAAGGATTAAAGTATCAATTAATGATTTTATGGGATAAGTAGAGAAAACAAACCTCAGACTCTTCACTTTACTGACTGAACTCTCAAGGATCTCAAGCAGAGGCTTCATATCAGAGTCTCCACCTCCATTTATGTAGATCTGACGTATTTCCAGTTCAGTCAGATCTGGGTTGGACTTCAGAGCTGAGGCCACAACTTCACATTCAGCCTTTACGAGCTTACAGCCACCAAGTCTGTGATGAGAGAAGAAATAAATTCAGTTCTAATGAAATCAATCTGGATCATAAATAGACTAAAATATGATAACAGTGATGTCATCATGATGTCATCATCTGATCTTCAGTTTACAGAGTTTGACCCAACAGAGAGTCTGAGCAGTTCCTGACTAAAGTCCAGGTTCTGGTTCTGGTCCAGGCTTCATGTCCTCAGACCTTCAGCTCAGTCAGATGTTGAAGATCTTCTATCATCTGTGAAGGAAAGTTCAGTTTCTCTGCAGCATCAGAGCCTCAAAGGAGCTGCAGCAGCTGATGAAGAGGCTGACTGAGCTGAATGCAGGAAACTACTGGAGATGATGGAGAGGAGGAGGAACTGCTCACACCTCTGACTCACACTGACTTTGACTAGACCGTTTAGCTCCTTGAGATCTTCCACCAAGCAGGAAGTGAGTTATAAATGAAGTGAGCAGAGCAGGAAGTCCAGCCTGCTGTGGACCTCTGACATCTCTGGGTCCATATCTGCTGCTGCAGCATCTAGAATCCTCCTCATCATTAATAATAGTAGTATATTCTATAGAAACGTGGCTCCCAGCAGCAGCTTATTAAATGCTGCCACAGAGGAAACTGGGAGCAGACCAGACACATGATGCTCCCAGTTGTGTCTCTGTTCATCTGCTGGATTTGATGCTTTAACAAAGTAGAAAGTGGACAGTCGACAACCTGCTTCAGCTAAAAGCTTCAGATTGTTCTGGTCGTCCTGCAGAGCAGCAGCAGAACCGGTCCTGCTGCTCCTTCAGGTCTGGACCGTCCTCTGTTGATCTGAAAGGAACTGGGACAAACTGGTTGGAAGAGGGACACATGTCTCTGCAGTGGTCTGTCCATCGTCTCAGAGGAACAAAGGTTTGGATGTCAGAAGAAATTGTTGCTAAACTCCTAAAGAGCTGAAGAGCAAAACCCCTGGAGGAGACGGAGCGTTTGGGTCCAGCAGCATCTTCATGGTGAAGCAGTGAAAGTTCTCCAGGAACTAAAGAGGCTGGGATGTCTAAAGAGTTGAAGCTCATGTCTCCGCAGGTCTTCATGGAGGACAGCTAACAGCTTCAACAAAGGCTGCAGATGAAGAGTTGATGAGGAAAATGGTTCCAGCTCTGGAAGCAGAGTTCTCAGAACTTTGGGAGGATCTGACAGAAACTAGGACTTTTTCTGGAACCAGACAACAATCACCACATTTTGGTCTCAGTTACAAACTCAGAGGAAACTAGTGGGAGGAGGAAGAGGTGAGGATGATGATGGAATGAAGAAGATCAACGCTGTTCACAAAGTTTATGATTAATGCAGTGGTTTGTTTTAATGGTCCAACTTTACATCAGACCTAAACAATTATTTTATAAAAACAGTCAAAGATCCTAAAAGGTGAATTATGGAGCAGCAGCTCAATGAGTGAAGAGGAGTTTAAAGTTTAAAAAGTCTCTCTGGCTGATTGGATCTTAAAGAATATAGACATTTTCTAGAATTCAGGGTTTTCTATTAATTTCAACCTAAAAACTGATAAAAAGTTAAATATTTTGAAATGATCAAAATCTCTAAAAACCAGAAGCTGCGGCTGTCCTGGATCAACTGAATATTTAGATGTTTGAATGGCTGAAATCATCCAGTGGATGAAGGAAGTAGTCAAAGGCCAAAAACATCCAGAAGCAACTTGAAGAAAGAAGAAGAAACAGGAGGACAATAGTGCTGAATCAGCATTCACACAATGAAAACATCTGGACTCACCGAGCCTTTCTGCAGTTCTTCACAGCTGGAACCAGTCTCCGTCGTCCATACTCTGATGTGTTGTACTTCTCCAGGTCCAACTCATCCAGAACCTCTGACATCTGCAGCATGAAGGCCAGAGCTGAACAGTCAGTCACTGAGAGCTCCTTCCCTGATTTCATGAGCTGTTTTATCTCCTTAGTAAATGAAATGTGATTCATCTCCATCAGACAGTAGAAGATGTTGATGCTTCTGTCAGGAGAGATTCTATCAGTGTTCATCTCCTTCAGGTTGGTGATGATTCTCTGGATGGTTTCTGGATGGTTCTCTGTCTGACCCAGCAGATCTTCTAAGAGTCTCTGGTTGGACTCCACAGTGAGACCATGAAGGAAGCGGACAAACAGGTCCAGGTGGCCATTTTCACTGCTGAGGGATTTCTCCATGACTTTCTTCATGAACTCATCTAGAGATGTTTCATTGTATTCTTCTCCCAGGAACTTCTTGATCACTTCTGAGTTCCTGCTGGTGAAGCAGTGGAGCATGTAGACTGCAGCCAGAAACTCCTGGATGCTCAGATGAACAAAGGAGTAGACGGAGGTGTTGCCCAGCCCAGTCTCCTCTTTAAATATCTGAGTGAAAACTCCTGAGAACAACGCAGCATCTTTGATGTCAATGCCGCACCGTTTGAGATCGTTGTCATAGAAGATCAGGTTTCCCTTCAGCAGCTGATCAAACGCCAGTCTTCCTAGAGACTCAATCAGCTTCCTGTTCTCTGGATCTTCTTCGGCTCCTTCTTCATACTTTTCCTCCTTGATTTTGTTCTGAAGCAACAAGAACTTGATGTACATCTCAGTCAGGGTCTTGGGCAGTTCTCCTTCCTCTCTGGTCTTCATCACATTATCCAGAACATTTGCAGTGATCCAGCAGAAGACTGGAATGTGACACATAATGTGGAGGGTTCGTGATACCTTGATGTGGGAGATGATCCTGCTGGCCTTCTCCTCATCATCTCTGAATCTCTTCCTGAAGTACTCCTCCTTCTGGGGGTCATTGAACCCTCTGACCTCTATGACCCTGTCAATAGATTTATCTGGGATCAAACTGGCTGCTGCAGGTCGTGTGGTTATCCAGAGGAGAGCAGAAGGAAGGAGTTTCCCAGTGATGAGGTTTGTCAGCAGAACATCCAGTGAGGTGGACTTTGAAGGGTCAGTCAGGACTGGATTCTTCTTGAAGTCCAGAGGAAGTCGACTCTCATCCAGACCATCAAAAATGAAGAGAACATGAAAATTTTCAAAGCTGCTGATTCCTTCGGTTTTAGTGAAGTGCTCATGAATCAGTTCCACCAAACTGGTTTCTTCTTTCAGTACATTCAGCTCTCTGAAAGTGAATGGAAATATGAACTGGATGTTCTGGTTGGTTCCTCCTTCAGCCCAGTCCAGAGTGAACTTCTGTGTTAACAGTGTTTTCCCAATGCCAGCCACTCCCATGGTCATAACTGTTCTGATTGGTTGATCTCTTCCAGGTTTAAAGATTTCTTCTAGTTTTATTGTTGTTCCTTGTTTCCTGGATGCTGTTTCAATCTGTCTGACCTCATGTTCCTGGTTGACCTCTCCACTTCCTCCCTCCAAGATGTAGAGCTCTGTGTAGATCTGGTTCAGAAACGTTTTCTGTCCTCGTATCGCAATGCCTTCATAGACAGTTTGGAACATATTCTTTAGAGACTCTTTAAGGTCACGTTGACATCGATCATCAAAATCTGAACACAGAGACAAAGACATAGGAGGAAACACTTCAGCAAATTAATATTCACAATACATCTATTATTTATACATCAAGATGTCTAGAAAGGAGTTCATTCCAACTACAAACCATGAGGAGGATTTCATTCAGAAGAAACCTGAAACATGCAAAGCATGAAGAAAATAATTCATAGAGCTGTACTGTACAGCTTGTTGATCAAGCGTTTTTACTGTACAGCTTGTTGATCAAGGGTTTTTACAGTAGGAGCCTCCCCCTCTCATATCAATCTGCAGGAAAACCTTTCCATAGTTTTTGACCTGCAGCTCAGCAGGATATTGTCAGAGGATATGCACAAGGCTGGCAGTGCATCTGATCCACAAAACACAGCAGCAATCTAACCCACACTGATAGGCCACATGAACGAGATGCACCTGGACAAAAACCGCAGATAACTATAAATATGTTTTTACTCTGAGAAAAATCTCAAGCACAGTGAGTATTGGTACAGCTGCAGGTGTCCCTGTGTGTCAGACTATGGTGATCTTTACATTTTGGTTTTTATAATTAAAGTTAATCACTGTTGGATGAGTTCACTTCCACCCAATCAAACACATTTTATTTGTATAGCGCATTTCAGCAGCAAGGCATTTCAAAGTGCTCTACATCATAAAAACACAAAAACACAAAGTCATGCAACATAGAATCAATGATCAAAATATTACATTAAGTCAAGTGTCGTCATTAAATTCGTAATTGTTTATGTTTAAAGTCCAACTCTAACAGGTGGGATTTAGTCTAGATCTAAAGGCACTCAGTGGTTCAGCTGTTTTACAGTTCTCTAGAAGTTGTTCCAAATTTGTGGTGCATAGAAGCTGTCCACTCTGGATGGTGTAGAAATTACACTTTTGAAGTGTTATTTGTGATATAGTTGAATCAACACTCACAGTAGTTGAAATCAAACACACATCAGTGTTGACTTACCCAACACTAGAGTATTTTGTCAAAAGTTAACACTATAAATGTGTCAAGCTAACACAGAACGGTGTAAAGTATATATTAACATAGAAATCTGAGTTTTGAAATACTACTGGCAGGGTGTGCTGTGGTGGCGCAGGGGTTATGCACAGCCCACATGTGAAGGCTCTAGTTTTCAATGCGGCTGTCGTGGGTTCGCTTCCTGGTCTTCCCTTTCTCTCATTACCCACTTTTTTGTCAATTTACTACCAAATAAAAGCCACTAGAGCAATTAAGACCTTTTTTTCCCCAGAAACTACTGGCCATCAAAAATCTCCAAATTCATTTTAAAATTAGATGTCATTTGAATCTACAAAAATACCAGCACCATTTACAGTATATAATCTACTTTATTTCAAAACATCAAACAGCACTGACAGCAATATACAACAAAGGTCATACATTCATGGTACTTTGCACTGAAGGTGACGTGTGCTTTGAAAGTTCATTGGAAGCAGCCATGGATGGTCTTGTGGTCACTGATGGTGAAGTGTCTTTGGTGCTGCTCTTGTTTTCACTAATATAAAGGAGGAAGACTTCCATCCTGGAAGGAAAAACAAGAAATACAGCAGAAACATTAGGATAATAAATAAATATTTTAAAAATGAGTGTGAGCAAAACTAATCAGACTCACCTGTGTGTGTCACCATCATATTCATTCAAATTACTCTGCCCTTAAATGATAAAAGCTGGACTTAACCACGGCTCTGATTTGGCTGTCCAATTTAAAATCACTGTCCACCTTAAAACCAAGATCTGTAATAACAGGTTTAAAATATACCTCCAAAGGTCCCAAGTCAACAGAGGAGGACTCACAGGAGCCTCCGGGTCCAAACACCATCACCTTTGTTTTGTTTTCATTAAAATTTAAAAAGTTCAATGCCTTGCAATGTTTAAGATCGCCTAGACATGCCAGGAGATGTGTGATTGAATGTACATCCTTCTGCTTCGTGGGTAAATAAATCTGACAGTCAACAGCATAACAATGAAATGAAATCCCATGTTTCCTGAGGATAGAACCCAGAGGCAGTAAGTAAAGAAAGAAAAGCAGAGTGCCCAGAATTGAGCCCTGCTGGACATCATAAGACATTGAAGCAGCAGATGATTCAGAGTCACTAAGTTTCACTGAAAATGTTCTCTCCTCCAGGTAGGACCAGAACCATTTAAGAACAGTGCCATCAATACCAACAATGTGGTGTAATCGCGATATTAAAATGTCATGATCTACTGTACCAAAGGCAGCAGTTAGGTCAAGTAAAATCAGAATAACATGGTTACCAGAATCACATGCAAGAAGGATATCATTAAAAACTCCTATTAAAGCAGATTCTGTGCTATGAAGAGTTTTAAAACCTGAATGAAAAACCTCCAGAATGTCATTGACATCTAAGAACTGTTTCAGCTGTCAGTACACAATTTTTTCTAAAACCTTAGAAAGGCAAAGGCAGCTTTGAAATAGGCCCATAATTTGCCAGAGCAGTAGGATCAAGGCCAGGTTTTTTAAGCAATGGCTACACTACTGCATGTTTAAAACTAGCAGGCACCACACCTGATGACAGACTGCTATTTATAATTGCAAGAACAGGCTGCCCTATGATAGATAAGATATCTTTAAAAAATCGTGGAGGGACAGGATCACGTGGGGAAGCTGATGGCTTAATGTGGCCAACCATGTCCTCTAAAAGTGAGACAGTCACAGGCTCAAACTGATTGAAAGCAGCAGAGCAAGGGACCGAAACAGAGGGGTCAGAGTCAGGAGCTGTGATAAGAGCCCTGGTACTACCAACCTTTTCAATAAAGAAATGCAGAAAATTTTCACACATGTCAGGAGAAGCTTCCAAACAGGCATTCTGTGGAATATTAAGCACAGAGTCAATGGTGTTAAATAAAACACGGGGGTTATGGCTGTTTGAGGAAATGATATTTGCCAAATATTCCCTTTTAGCCTCTTTAACTGTGCTCTGGTAGAGACGCCAACAGTCTTTTAAAATTTGAAAAGTAACCTGCAGTTTATCCTTTTTTCATCTGCGTTCAACACGGCGACATTCCTTCCTTACAGCACAAGTTCTGTCATTAAACCAAGGCTCAGGTTTAATCCTTGGCTGCCTAGTTTTTAATGGAGCAACCGAGTACAGGATGGTTTGACAGGAAGAATAGAACCAGGACCAGAGCTCTTCTGTATCAGAGTGGAGGAAGTCAGATGATCCACAGAGCTGAAGAAAAGCAGTGGAGAATTGAGTTAATAATCCGACAGCGCCGAACAGCAGCGCGAGTTTTAACTGCAGTACGTGTCAAAGTAACACTGAATAAAACAGGCAGGTGATCTGAGAACACAGAGTCACAGATTTCCAGGTTAGTCACAGGCAGACCGCAGGAAATAACCAGGTCCAGTGTGTGTCCGTGCTCATGTGTAGGGCAGGATACGGTCTGTACCAGGTTAAAAGAGTCCAGAAGGCTTAAAAAGTCCTTTACCAGTGGCTTATCAGGACTGCACACGTGTATATTGAAGTCTTCAACAATAAGAACATGTTCGTAGTTAGTTAAAATCCCAGATAAAAGTCAGAGAAGTCGCTCTGACTTCTCTGACTTGGGGCCGGTAGACGACAGCACAGAAAACTGAGTTTCATCTCAAATGACGTAAACTCAAAGCTGGGGAAAGACGTCTGTAGAAAACACTGCTTACATTTGTAGTCCTGTTTGTAAACAGTCGCTGTGCCTCCCCTCTCCCTGAAGCCTGTGTTGAATTAAAATAAGCACAATCCCCTGGTAAAAGCTCAGATAGAGCACTGGACTCACCAACACTCAGCCACGTCTCAGTCACACACAGAAAATCCAGGGTTTGGTGACCAAAAAAGTCCCAAAGAATAAAGTTTAATTCACAAGCGACCTGGCGTTTATCAGGCCAATCCTGACAGGAGCTGGATAATGGGCTTCGACAGGTCGGGAAACCCGGCACAGCGGTCTCAGGTTTTGGAGACACCGTCGGCGTATGTTGATCCGGGAAGGGCAGGGACAGCGGTGTAGAGGGGCTTGAACGCCGACCACTGGCACCAAGCAGACGTCAACAGGATCCAAGAAATGCCAAGGCACCCGAGAGCCCAGAAACGATCCATGCGATGATCGGGTAAAAGCAGAGCAGTGCGTCAGATAAAACTTCAGCTTCACCAGCTGGCCGCTTTGTCTGCCACAACGAAAATGACGTCTCCGCCGTGAAAGCAGCGCAGGAACCCAGAACAGGTGGCTCGGAATCTCCGACAGAAGCGGGGGCAAGGATTGTTGGCCAGCTACGTCGAATAACTCCATATCCTGGACCAAAGGTTGGAGTTCTAGTAGTGTGTTGCGATCATACACCAGCAGAGACTCAGTTCCGTAGATGACACAGGTCAGAAACAATACAAACATAAGCAAATGTGAGAACGACAGACGAGCAGCCACACACACCGGCGCCATCCTTAAAAACAGGAAGTCATTCTCCTGACTCAACAGATGTAGCTAATGCCTGAGATCCTATGAGTTTCAGAAGAAATTAATTTTTAAGTGATTTTATTTCAGAAGAGAGACTGAAGAGACCGGAAGATGTTGACATGTGACCCTACACAATATGTGACGTTCCAAACCAAAATGTCTGGAGCTCAGAGCCATCAGATTCACCAAGTCCTGGTGAAAGTCATGCAGGTGTGGAAGCGGCTGGGAGCTTCAACTTGAAGAAGCACCTTCACCAGGTTACACAGCACATCTGGTGACACTATGCAAGAGAAAAATTTTACGGATTAATCTACAAAAATTTATATATAAGTAAATGTGTCAAACAAATCTGAAGTAACGATTGTCTCAAATTCATATGCATGAACTTAAACAAATCCAGTTTTGAGACTGAGATAATCCAGTAAATATGACATCATCAATCCTTGCTGTTTAAATTTGGCTTTCAAATATAAGACAGATCAATCTGCTACACTTCAAAATAACAGCGCTACCTCCTAGTTTATAATGTTGAAAGTTTTATTTTTTAAATACTATGAAATAGAGATGTGCCGTTCAGATTTTTTCCTGCCGATACCGATCACATAATTATTTATTTATTTATTTATTTTTATCATAAACACTATCGGTTACATTATGTGGAAAAAGGAACCATGAATTCACCTTAATTTAGACAAAAACTTGTTTTTAATAACTTTTTCCAAGAAGAAAACTAAACAAAACAGGCATTGTGCAAATTGTACTGCTATCAATAATACTATCTTTAACAGACTGATAACATATGAAGGCTCTGAAGAGGCTAAATAATGCAAAAAGCCAAAATAAAACCTCTCAACATTGCCAAAAAAATTCAAGTATAAAACTTAGCATTCAAAGGCAAATACAGGATCCATTACAGTAAACAATCCTGAGTTACTGAATGAAAACTTCCTGATAGCATGGCGGCTAGCTGATTACTGCTAGTTCTGATTGGCTGTTTCTGACTGAGCGGAGTAATTATGCAGAACAGGAAGGAGATCGATTATTTTTTCAGAGATTATCTGTCTCATGTTAGGACAGCGAAAGTTTTAATACGTATGTAGAATTTATTTTTTAAGTTAGATGCTGCAGCTCTAAGCAGAGGTTCGGTGTGAGAGTCACTACCAGGTGGAGCAGAAGCGGCGCTCCGTCTGTGCGCGGTAGCTGCTACGCTGCTACCGCGCGTAGCAGCGGTTCAACAGCGAGAGCAGAACCAGCGTCTTACACCGCAGCTCGAAGACTTAAATAATTTTGCGGGTTATTTGTTTAGCTTTCTGACCGTCATGCTAATAATCCGGGTGAGTGTTTGTAGCTGTGCGCTGCTTTACCTGCTATCTGATCCTCCGTACGTCTTTTTTACTGCAGTGAGCCTCGATGTAGCCAAACTCCATCAAGTCTGCCATTGTTTTTATGTCGTATTAGCTTCGTTGTGTTGATGCATTTTGACGTGCTTAACCCCACATGCTTCAATTTTCCGCCGCAACACGCAAACGTCCCCATTCACTCAATGCGTTATAGTTCAACATCGCTTAGGATTTGTTGCTGCGCGTTTGCGCAGCGTGAAGGGAAGAGGAGACCAGCTGCACAGGCAGGCTGAGAAATGAGATGCAGGTGATCGGTATCGGCAACAAGAGCCAATGATCACCGAACATGCACTTTTTCACGAAAATCGGCTCGATTATGATCGGTGACCGATCGATAGGCACACCTCTACTATGAAATATAAACTGTAATATATTAATATTTATTATGTATTGATGCTGGTTCTAGTTAGTGGGGTTATACTAATACCCATCAGCACATGTAAGGTTGTGATGTTAGGTTCTATTGTCTAGGTCACCATTAAAACAACCAAAGGGTCAACATCGGCGTCCGAATCGCTCCTTCATGTAAAGTATTAGACAAGAACCCGAATATATTACACAAACGATGTATGAATTATCATCCACCAGTTATCTGAAATGTATTTATTTTTTTCTCAGTGAGAGCTGGGCATTACTGATAATGTCAAAGACTCACAATCACTGCAGAGCAAAGACGAAACATCACCGATTGACAATAAAACAGTAAAGGTCAGCTCCTGCTAACAATAAAATTAGAGTAATGCACATCAGTGGGTATTTTCGAAATGGACACATATTTTGCATAGTGTGACTTATGTGAATTATTACACTGCGATAATTGATCATTTAAGGACCAGGGCTTTATAAGAATTCTTAATACACAAAGCCTATTATTAGCTTAAATAAGTTCACCTATGTAGAAAGACGCCAGCCTGAAGCTATTAGCATGCAGAAGTGCTAGCATAGCTCGGTAGCATAGCTTACTCACAAGAGCTCTGCTGATGTGCTTCTATAGGAGTTAGGTGTGAAGATCGCTAGTTTGTGATGATAGTTGCACAATTAAATCTATTGACATTAATAATGATAACATGGAGATTGATAGCTAATATATTAGATATTTTACTTACCGCTCCTCTGTCACTGCCAGAAGTCAGGCTGAGGACTAAACTGCGCTACAGCACTGTTGGAATGGGTTAATGTGATTGGCTGAAAAATAGGTTACCACAACGTGGGGCTCCGTTCATATGATTGGCTGAAACAAGGATGCTATCTGATTGGTATCTGATCAACCAATCAGATAGACCATTTATTTAAAAAAACTGAATTTTGAGACGTCAGGGGAGTCTCAAAATTCACAAACAAACGCAACGCAACTCGCAGCGCAACTCACAGCCCAGAGGGAGCTGTGAATCACCTGAGTGAAGTTGGCCCCCCACCTTCTTCAAATCAGACAAAATTGGTGTCAAACGTTGTGCTACGTTTGTGCTGGTTTGTGCAGCAAAAATTTTCGTTTGTGCCGCTATCATTTTCAAGATATAAAGAAATGTTTCTAGAGGTCATCCAAGTTCAACCAGCCTCCTCCCCCACCTTCTTCAAATCAGACAAAATGGGTGTCAATCAACTCGGCTACGTTTATGCTGGTTTGCATAGCAAAATTTTCGCTTGTGCTGCTTTGGCTTTGAAGATATTAATGAAAGTGTAAAGGTCAAAAGGTCAACCAGGCCCCCCACTTTTATGAAATCACACAAAATTGGTGTCAAACGTTTGTGCTACGTTTGTGCTGATTTGTGCAGCAAATATTTTCATTTGTGCCGCTATCATTTTGAAGATATAAAGAAAGATATTTCTTCATATCTTTAAAAATGTTCTTCAGACGTCATCAGAGGTCAACCACTCCCGTGGCCCTGCTCACATTTGCAAAAATAAATACATTTGGTGTCAATCAACTGGGCTACGTATGTGCTGGTTTGTGCAGGAAACATTGTCATTTGTACTGCTATCATTTCAAAGATACTAATTATAGTTTATAGAGGTCATCAGAGGTCAACCCCCCAGCCCCCACACCTTCTTCAAATCAGGCAAAATGGGTGTAAATTAACCTGACTATTTTTGTGCTGGTTTGCGATGGCTTTGAAGATAAAAATTTAAATTCAAACTTTTTGATGCCAAGCGTGCTGGCTTTGCTTTGAAAATATTACTGAAACCTTAAAGCAGAGAAGCTTCACTTATTTCATTATAACCAACTCATGATCAAAATTGTTTACAAATATTTATCTTGATTATCTGGCTTTACAATTTATAGCACAGAATATTCAACAACATTCTACAATAAAAGATTAATTTGCTTAAAGAACACTACATTCAACCTTTATGTTTCGCATCACCAAGCGCTGAAAGTTGCCCTTCTGGTACAATAAATTTTATTTTTGATGTTATCCATGTTGAAAGACCTTTATCAACTAAAATAATGCCCTGTCATGTTAGTATTGTGTTCAGAGCAACATATGGCTAATTTATTTAATATGAAAGATTACTAAACATAAACTTGAGTTGAACAATTTTTAAAATAAACTATGCATTCAATTGAACAAAAATGTTAATATGCTGGTGACGAAAATAGGAAAGCTCACCATTACTCTTTTGTATAGAGCACAGCATAAGGGCATATGCTGATTTTTTCAGATGGTGTCATTACTTCTTTTCTCAGGTCATCGTACATTTCCCAAGTGCCCGGGGACCTCTTACAAAATGCCACGTAATGCCCAATTGTTTCAGGCGTTGGACCCTCCTGAAATGCTATGATGGCTCTAAGTGTGAATCTCTGTTCTTGAAGTTGAAGGGTTGATGGGTTAGGGTTAGGGTAAGTAGATGCCAAGCACATGTTTGGTTTTATTCTTATTTTTTGTATTTCAAATGTACAGTTTGTCTAATAGCACCCTCTAGTGATCCGAAGCTACGATACAGGTCACCGAGATTGTTTTGGGAGGTGTTGTACCCATAGACATTAATATCAATGCCATGAATGAACATTTTTCACCCATACTACATCTCATATGACTATCAGAGATGACAGCACTGGACATGGTTCACCACTGAACTGAAAGAATGGACACACATTGGGTTAATAATATAATGGATATTATAACATTCACAATGAGGGACTATTCTCTATGTGAACTGGCATATTGGAATCTAAGCCACAATGTACTTTTCAATGAACTTTTGTTATGGGGTCACAGGATGACCATTAAGATGAAAGACAAGTAGTGACTTTCATGTTTAAAACATGGACACTGGGTGTTTACCCTCAAAATGAGAATGTATGAAAAGAGTTCCAGTCTGTAAGTATATTTAGTGACTTGAGAAATATTTTTTAAGACTGAAGTGTTGCTTGTTGCTTCTCATGTTTCTTACTACTTTCCCAACATCACATAAGTTGAGATGTTGGGGACAACATCTATTTCGTGGAGGAGTGTGTTGCAGGGTATGATATTCATTTGACCTTGTTAATATTAGATCCAATTGTTTGATTATCTTAATTTAGTTTGATTTGGTGTGTGCAAGAAATATAGTTAAGTCCTTTGTCTGAAAGAGCGGTGTGTTGGCGCCATAGACAAAAGAGTCCACTAGAGGGACTCGCGCGCTCTTTACATTCAATACAAGAGTAAGTAAAGGCTCACTAGTTTCATGTGGTCATTTCTTTTCTTATAATTGTCCCTTTTATAAGGGCCAACAAATGAATGTAGGAGCAGAGAAGGAAGAGGAAAGGAGGAGCGGAACCAGTCAATGTTTCATCAGTTTGATAAGCGGAGGGATCCATCCTAGTCAGACATCCTTGAGCCTGTTCTTCTAAAGCGATGATCACATTGTTGTCCTTGTTGATAAAATGAAATGGTTTGCAGTGAGCAGCTTTATCCCATGTTTGTTAAGATTGCGTCCGCTTCTTCCAGAGGTGAAAGCGGTGCCCATAGATCCAGAGGTTATTGATGAAAGTTACTGAGCTGGCAAAACAGGTTTTAATCAGCCATTTGTTTATCATGTCCAGCCTGGGATGCTTTTCGTCTCCCCATTGAGGTGATGAAATTGGACCACTGAGAAATAACTTCATTTTCAAAGTTCCCATAGTGTCCAGAAGAATATTAAAGTCCTTTTTCAGAATCTCCGATTTTTGCTTTGCCAGATCGTTGGCTCCAACATGCACAAATAAAGTCTCCATGTTTGGCTGATCAGTGATTAGAGAGAGCACTTTGCGAGTCAAATCAGATACAGTGTCACCAAGAAGAGAAACCACTCTCATTTTCTTGGGGTTGCAAATATGACTGATACCATTTACTGCATCATCTCCAACAATAAGCACTTTTGGAATACCTTTGGTTTTCCTGGTGGTCACTTTTTCCTTCGGAGCTTTGGGGAGTGGATGTGTTGGTCTAGACTCATTGTTGATGTTTGAAGGTGGGCTTTCACTCAGAGGCTTGTGCTGAAGTGCAGAAAATCTGTTTTTCAGTGGGATTCTTTTTCAGAAAGTTTTGAGGCTTGGGCTGGTCGCGTTGTCCTTGGGAGTGGGGTCGTTGGAGCCATTTTGGTTCCAGCTGCTTGTTTGCTATTGTTTGGCGGAGCAGGTGTTGAAGTTGAAGGTGGGTTTCGGCTCAGAGCCGGCCATGCTGATTCATCTAGGTGAGGGGTTCTCCCCATTAGTCATCTCATGGGATCTGCAGTGTGAGACTTTTGTTTCGACTTGGCGCCCTGAGCGATCCGGGGTCAGCTGCTTGATGCAGGGTGTACAACCTCTCCGCTGGTTTGAGGAAGAGTTGTTTCATATCCACTGGTAGCGTTGATCTCAAAGTTCACCTCCAGCCATTGAATCTTTATTTCTAAAACTGAAGTCGTTGTATAATACTGCTAATGTCCCTGGGGTCAGACGGGAGCATTTTCACCGGGTTCAACTTGGAGGTGAAGAGCAGTAAGATAAAAATAAAAGTAAGAAAACCTCCTAGAGGGTGTTCTGTGGTGGTGCAGGGGTTAACCACAACCCACATATGGAGGCCTTAGTCTTCGACACGCCCGTCGCCGGTTCGATTCCCAGCCTGGCGACCCTTGCCACATGTCTTCCCCCTCTCTCAATAACCACTTTCCTGTGAATTAACTATCAAATAAAGGCCACTAGAGTAGCGGCTCTCAACGTGGGCGGCACCACCCCCCTGGGGGCGTTCAGAGAACGGCAGGGGGCACTGGTGGACATTTTTACAAAAGGGGGGCGCTGGGATGCCTTTGGGGGGCGTTTGGTCGAAGGTAAACTTTACACCTTAAATGCACAACAATGCCAGTTTAGACTTTGAGCAACTTGGTAAAACTGTATTGTGTAACATTAAACCATGCTTGGCTGCAACTGTATCGATGGCAGCTCTTCTTCTATTCAGTGTTTGTTAGCTTCTGTTAGCTTCTTGGCGCAGCTCCGTTCTCCTGCTACTGGTAGCTAAAATCACGATACCCTCACTGTGTATCCCTCTGAAAAATGAACCCATTTAAATAAAGAAATCCCTCCATGGGTGATACCACGATAGAGAGCGTTCATTTTATAGCGTTAACACCGGTGCTGTAAGTGGTCCGGTATGAAACGGGGGTGATAGAACAACACAGCACTTTTAAATTTCAATAATCAGAATGCAGAAATTGTTTCCGTTGTTTTAAAAGGTTTATGTCAGTCTGCCTTTTCCCCATTGATACGCTTCCCGACCGCCCTGCACCTTAGGGGCTTAAAAAAAAAAAAAGACGCGCACATTGCGCAAAACTCTGAAACAGGAGAA
This sequence comes from Poecilia reticulata, assembly GCF_904066995.2. Lineage (NCBI taxonomy): Eukaryota > Metazoa > Chordata > Actinopteri > Cyprinodontiformes > Poeciliidae > Poecilia > Poecilia reticulata. The sequence continues at coordinate 12,365,372 of NC_088831.1, read as the reverse complement.
GCGGGACATAAAAGTAGGGACGAACTAGATGTGAATTATAGCATAAAAACAGAGAATCCGACGTTGAACAGTGAAAAAATCAACACAAGATGTGAAAAACATGACGATTAGGAGGTGCCGCAGGTGATGAAACTAAAGTGGACATAGCAATAAACCAAGAGAGGATAATACTAATCAAAGAAACTAAATGGAAATGAATTAAGAACAAAATGCAAGAATAAACTAAGAAACTAAAGTAAATACAGAGGAATAAACTGGTATGGCAAGACTTTCGAGCAATAATTAATACAGAGGACTGTATGGCAAGAATAAACAGACACTATTTCCAGATAAAAGGTAAATAATATTGTTGAAATGTCATGGGTTGAGACCATATCTAATACTGAGAATAAATATGTCTTAAAGAACTGATCACTTATTTATGTTTTTAATTAGATTTGATATATTTATTTCTTCAATATTATTTTTCATGTCAGTGTTAATGTCATGAGGCTGATGACTCCATGACACTTTCAATTTGACTCATTAGGACTTGATTAAGAACCAGATTTGTTCTTTGTAATTTCTGTCCAGTAAAACTATCAATCTATAAATTAATAGACAGGTTATATAAAGATATAATTCATGTTTCTGTCTCATATTTGTATGGCATTAAAAGGACCTGGAACTTCTGTTTTTCCACTGAAAGCTCTGGTTTGCACAATAAATGCCATGTGGGTGACATTTTATGGATGATACTCTGATGTCCCATTCTCCTGAATGCAGCACAGAGCTTCACTACCAGTAACTGACAGAAACACTGAAGAGAAGAAGAATTATGATTAATGTAGTTACAGTTCTATCCATGTTTTAATGTTGCAGAGCTCAGTCGTTTTGCAAATAGTTCAAAGTTTAAACTGGCATGTTGTTCTGGTAATTTTGTGGAATATTTAACAACTAGAAAATGGCACAAAATAATAATATTTTTTCCACTCTGATTGGCTGCTGTTAGGCCTACCGATTTTAACTTGAATGTTCATTGCATTTTTTGTAGATGCCTGTGAAAATAATTTCTATTCCCATGACTTTTTTGTTCTCTGGGAAATTATTGTTGTTGATAAATACAGAAACAAGCATAAAACCAAAACATCTACAATAGTGATGGTAATATTAATAATAAAATAATGGTCAGTGCAAAGTAGCCTGCAAATTCTTTGGTGGGGGGCGATGAGGGACCTGGATAAAGGCTATGGGGGCGTTGGCACAAAAAAGGTTGAGAAACACTGCACTAGAGCCAATAAAATCTTTAAAAAAAAAAAAAACCTCCGAGTCCTTAGGTCTGAAGTAATCCAGTGATGATGTCGATAATGTAAATATAACTATAAAAACTGTGACTTTAAAAATAATTGACAGGCAAAGTTATCAGTGAGGATGAGAGTGAGCAGGATAAGCTGTTCCTCCTTCAGCTACCAGGCAGCAAAAGCCTGTTCAGTGAGAGCTCCTTTTGACACCGAACATCAAAATCTGAAGAAAAAACCCAATAAAAACCATTTCTGATATTCTAAGAAGGGTTTGTGTATGAACTTCTATGATGGAAAAATAATTACAGAAAACTAATTATTTTTCTACCAAGGTGTCTAAACCTGAAAGTAATTCCAATTTCAGTCATTGAGGAAATATAAAATTATAATTCTGATTTTCTGAATAAAACTCCCACTGAGGTGACGGATAAAAGAAAAAAAGCAAATAAATTAACCAGGTTCTTGCTGTACAGATTTGATTAAATCAGTTTTGCTCATTAAAACTCTCATTGTTTTCTCTGGTTGAAGGTTTTAGTTAATCAGACATGTTTTCCACAGAGCGACCTCTGACCTCTGAGTGTTACGGCCAGTGGCCTTTTCTGTGATTATTTGTTTTGTTTTGCAGTGGCTAATCAGACTGACTTCACCTGGAAGTGGGTGCTGCCCTGTTGTCCTGTGCCACACCCTGAGGCCTACCGTGATTGGGTCATCAATTGCCGGCTCCACCAATCACTGTTGAGGCCTCCCTTTTAAAAACCAAGAACTTCCTGGAGGAAGGTGCGGATAGGATATAGTTTTTTTTTTTTTTTTGGTCATGTGGTACACACTCCTTACCAGTTGGTGGCGGTAATGGCTACCTAACATTTCTTGCCAACCGCCACTAAAATTCAAGAAGAAGAAGGAGAAGAAGAGGGGGATCACGTGGCGGTCACGTGAGCAATGGAGAGAGAACGTGGTTTTCGATTAAGCGCTAACTGGCATTTGCTAAATTAAGCCAGAGGTGGTTTTTGGCATAATCCGGGTTGTGAGTGGATCAGATGGCAAGTAGTAGTGGGGGAAATTTGGAGGACGAGAATATGGATACAGGGTGGTCTATGGTAGAAAGTAGAAGAGGGGGAGGAGGGAGAGATAAGGCTAAAAAGGAAATCAACACTGGGAAAAGATCTCTTGAGGATGAGGAAGAAACAGCTGAAATAAGGAAGAAAGCAATGATGGAAGAGTTTAAAGTTATACTAAAATTTAAAACTGGACAGGATATGTTTGGAGTGAGCCCTATTAATCTGTCAAATGGACTTAAGAGAGCTATTGGAGAAGTAGAACTAGCTAAAGTCTTAAGAGATGGAAGTCTGCTCATCATTTGTAAAAATGCTGAACAAAAGAATAAAGCTCTTAAATTAAAAATGGTGTGTAAAAAGGAAGTGCTGGAAAGAGGTTGTTGCGGAGAAAGGAGCAAAAGGAATAATATCAGGAATTCCTGTAGGAGATAATTTGGAGGAGCTGAAGAAAATAATTAAAGGAGGGGAAGTAACAAACATCAAACGACTACAGGCTTTTAGGATGGAGAGAAAATGGACAGTACAACTGTACTACTGGATTTCAAAGAGAGTTCTGCCTGATAAGGTAATGGTTGGCTACTTGAGTTTTAATGTAAGGCAGTATATTCCACCACTGCTCAGGTGCTTTAAATGCCAAAGATTTGAAAATATTGCAAATGTTTGTAAAGGGAAACAGGTGTGGCCGATGTGGAGGCAAACATCCTTATGGTGAGTGTGGAAATAATCCTATTAAATGTAACTGGAGGAAATCATACTACAGCATTTGCAGGATGCACAGTAAGAAAAGAGGCAGCTGAAGTTCAAAAAGTAAAAACTGAGAAGAGAGTTACTTATGCCAAAGCAGTGAAACAGGTGAAAAGTAATGATAGTGCTCCAAAAATAAGCTATGAAAGGAAGACAGTGGCAGACAATAATCAGGGTAACATCACGTTAGAAAAATTGATTACATTTCTTGCATATATCTTTAATTGCTCAGAACAAGCAAAAAATAAAACAGAAAAAATAAAAATTATAGTGAAAGCAGCTGCAAAATTTTTTAAGGTAAAAGATTTATCTTGGGAAAAAATTCATGATGAATTGCGACAGGGTGAAGGAGCATCTGAACTGAGGCATCGCAAACCATCACATAATTCTAATATTACAATGGAACACTCACAGTCTAATAGCAAATGGTCAGGAATTTAAAGGCTTCGTTAATAATCTAAATCCAAAACCAGATATAATATGCATTCAAGAAACATGGCTCAAACCATCATTACAGTTTTAGTATTCAGGGTTATTCAGTTTTACGTAAAGACAGGTCAAATGGGAGTGGAGGAGGGTGTGCTATATTTGTAAAAACCAACAGAAAATTTATTCAGCTACAAGTAGTGTCAGACTTAGAAATTACTGCTGTTGAAGTTTGGACAAATGATGGGAATACTAAAATAATAAATTTTTATAATCCTTGTAAACAATTAGAAAAATTTAAACTTGAAACAATCCTAGGAAACTGGAGAGGGAAAATAGTTTGGTGTGGGGATTTCAATGCACATAGCACTTTATGGGGAGATCAGGATGATTATAATGGAGGGATTTTAGAGGAGATAATTGAAGAAAAAGAATTGGTCATTTTAAATAATGGAGAAGGCACTCGGGTGGACTTTATGAGGGCTAAAGAATTTGCCATAGATCTGACCTTGGTCTCTCAATCTATTGCTGGTTTATGCAGATGGAAAGTATATAAAGAAAACACAATAGGGAGTGATCATTATCCAGTTTTTGTTAATATAGCTATAAATGTAAAGCAAGACCAGACAAAACTTGAGGGGAGGTGGAATTCTGAGAAAGCAGATTGGGGTAAGTTTGAAATAATGAGTGAGGTGAGCTTGGAAAATGTAGATATAAATAAACCAGTAAACATGTTAAATTCAGAAATTAGCAAATGTATAATTAATTCAGCCAAATTGTGTATTCCTAGGAGTAATGGTAATAGAAAAAGAAGATTACTGGAGGAAATATTGTGAATCTATAGGGAAAAACACTGCATTAGACAGAGTTTGGAATACTATTAAAAAATGTCTGGAAATTGCAAAGAGTCTGTTTTTCAAATAATAAAAGATAATGGAAATATTATTATATATAATAAAAATAAAACTGAGGTATTAGCGAAAATATTTGCAAAAGTACATAGTACAGAGAATCTAGATAACAAAGAAAAATTAGAACGTGAAACTACTAAACAGCAAAATATTGATTTAATTCATAATGACGAGTATGATGATTTTATTAATATGACGTTTTCCTTGTTTGAATTAAATAGAGGACTGAGGAATTCTAGTAAATCAACTCCTGGTAATGATAAAAGTACTTATAATATGTTAAATAAACTTAGTGATGTGAGTAAAGAAATATTTCTAAAATTGTATAATAAAGCTTGGGAAGAAGGTATATTGCCTGATAAATGGATAGAAACCATCACAATTCCTATTTGTAAACCTGGGAAAGATCCAAATTCAGCTGAAAGTTACAGACCAATAGCCCTAACATCATGGTTGGGCCAAATTATGGAGAAAATGGTAAATAACAGGTTAATTTATTTCCTAGAATCTAAGGAGAAGATTAAAACTTATCAATTTGGTTTTAGGAAAGGCAGAAGTACAATCGATCCAGCATTATGTCTGGAACATGAAATTAGATGGGCCCAGATTGATAAAGAGAGTGTAATAGCGATCTTTTTGGATGTGGTAAAGGCTTATGACATGCTGTGGAAAGAAGGACTACTGATTAAATTAAAACAAATAGGTATAAAGGGTAAAATTTATAGGTGGATTAAAAATTTCTTAACTGAAAGAACTATTAGAGTTAAAATAGGCGGGGAAATAAGTTCTAAATATCAAGTGGAAAAGGTACTCCCCAAGGCAGTATTATAAGTCCTATGTTATTTATTACAATGATTAATGATATTTTTTAGTAGTATAGATAAATCTTTTGGCGTTTCATTATTTGCAGATGATGGCATCATTTGGAAAAGGGGAAAAAACACAGAATTTATAAACAGGAAAATACAGGAAGCATTAAATAAGGTAGAAGCTTGGGCTTTAGAATGGGGATTTAGGTTCTCAACATCTAAGTCCAAGTTTGTTGTCTTCATAAATAGGAAGGTGAATACTAATGTGGATCTTAAATTATATGGGAATATTATAGAAAGGAAAGAGCAAATTAAATATTTGGGTATATGGTTTGATTAAAAAAAACTCACATGGAAAATACATATAGATAAAATAGTGGAAAAAAGTAAAATAATTTTAAATATTATGAGATGTCTGAGAGGCAGAGAATGGGGAGCAGACAGGAAAGCATTAAAGACAGTATATATCAGACTAATTCGTTCTATTTTTGACTATGGATGTACTGTATATTATATAATTCAGCTTCAGGTAGTTTATTGACAAAAATAGATAAAATACAATATCAGGCACTGAGACTTTGCTGCGGAGCGATGAAATCAACTCCAGTTTCAGCTCTACAGGTTGAGATGGGTGAGATGCGGCTGGAGCTCAGGAGGGAACAATTAGCCTTGAATTACTGGGCAAATATTAAAGGACATAATGAAGCCCACCCTCCACATATGGCACTACAACCTTGTCAAGAAAAAGAAAAGAAGCAAATTAGTAGTTTTGGATGGATAATTCTAAATAAAACATACAATATTGGGATTGATACATTTCTAATTAGTCCTGTGGTTGTTACTCCTGTCATTCCGTTATGGGTTTGTGAACAGGCTGAAGTTGATTTAAAATTATTGGAAAATGGAAGAGAATTAGGAAAGAATGAAGTGGAAAATTATCTTAAAAAAGAATATTCAGAATATATGGTAAATAAATGGTAAATGGTAAATAATCAAGTAGGTATATCATTTATTGCTCCAGATTTAAACTTAATGAAAAATAAAAGAATAACTGATAAACTGACAGTTTATACAGGTGAGCTAATGGCAATTTTAATGGCTTTAGAATGGGTTGAAGAAATAGAAAGAAGAGAATTTTCAATTTGCTCAGATTCTAGCAGCGCATTAATTAGTATCCAAGAGGTAAATTCAGAATCAAGGCAAGATATTATATTGGTTATAATTAACTTAATTTCCAGGATTAAAAATCAGGGCTCTCAGGTTAAATTAGTTTGGATTCCTGCCCACAAGAACAGTGGGATAGAGGAGAGAAAGTGAGGTTTTATTATAATATCCAAAACAAAGTTGGGGAGGATAGGAAAGATAACAGAAGTGAAAGTGAAGAAGATGTTATTTCTAGAATCATGTTTGGACACACAGGATTAAATAGTACTCTTAAGTTAATTAATAAACATAATACAGGTTGTTGTAGTCATTGTGGAGAACTAGAAACAGTACAACATATTTTATTAGAATGCAACAAATATGTACGGGAAAGAGAGGAACTACTTAGTAAAGTAGAAATAAAAATAAGTTAGATATTAGAGAGTTGTTTCAGAGATCGTCAGGGGATGTAGTTTTTGATAGGATTTTTAATTTTCTTAGAAGAACGGGTATTATGAGGAGGCTATGAGCTTCTGATCCATACTCCAACCTGGAAGGTGGCGGTAATGCACCTTAAAGTTGTTTGCCAACGGCCATAAAACAAAAAAGAAGAAGAAGAAGAAGCGGCTGTTTCTTTGTTCAGACGGCTTGCCACTTTGTTGGGTGCTTGGTTGACTGCTGTAAACTTGCTTTGTTAGCTCTGATAGCTTTGATAGCTTTTATTAGCTTGTGTAACTTGCCTTGTCCCTGTGGGGGAGCTCTGTATCTCGGTTAGAGATTTGTAGTTTGTTTTGTTTATCCTGGACTTGAAGTCAATTTTTGTTTGGTTAAGATCTTTGGTTTACAACTCTGATTGTTTTGTGGATTTTGTTTTATTTAGTACATTTTTGTTGTAAGTCCCTGCATTTTGATTATTTTTAATTTTTACCTTTTTATTTTTGTCAAAACCGAACAATAAACCTCTAAATTGTTAAACCTTACCATCTAGGTTTCTTTAATGTTACTTCCCTTTCCCCTGGCAGAGCTGGGTCGTAACACTGAGCTTCAGAGTTTTTTCAAAGTGTTTCATTTGAAATGCCGTTCTTTTTAGCAGTGAGTGGTGGAAAATGACTACAAGTTAACATCTGCTGATCATGTTATATAAAATGCTTGTGAACTCTCAGCACAATGACGTTATTTGGGTTCCATGAATCAGGTTGGGACTCGTTTCCCACAGAGAGATTTTCAAATGTAAAAAAATTAAAAAAAGAGAAATATTGTTGCCTGTTCAGTTTTGATAAAAACCAAATATTCATCACCATCCTCCATTTCTTTTATTTTACTTTAGCTCCAGTTGATGGATTTAGCCCCAGCTAATATATTAGACAGGTTTACTACTGTTCACATTATGAAAATGTTTTTTGATTTTCATTATTATTCATTATTATTATTATTATCCAGGGCAGCATGGCTTGAAGATCACAGATGGGGATAGGACGGGTGCATAAGACATAAACCCATAAAACCCCATGTTGCATTTTGTGTTTACTCTGTAATATAGTTTGACTGAATTTTGCTCAAAATGTATTTCTATAAGAGCCCAGATGAACATATGCATTTGTCGAGCTGGAAAACTATTAAACTGACAAAAGCAGTGATGGGTCCAGCAACACCGATGCGTCGGCGCATGTGTTAAGGCCGTAGATGGACGGTAGACAGAGTTCATGTCATGCAGATCAGCAGCAGTTTATCATTTACTGGCCCTCAATGTTGGTGCTACTGCATCACAGTGTGAATTTGGTAGCCGTCTATGTGTTTCTGAAGGTTCTTCATCTGTAGTTGAATGTGACATTTTTATGTTCTGGGTTCAGGAATTAATACTAAAACGGGTTTTTATCTTGTGCATTGCTGCTATGTTTGTTTTTTTACAGTATTTAACTGTAAATATAAAGTTCCCAAAGTTTATATTTCATGAGCAGCAACCAGTCACCACAGGTGATGTTTAAATAAAAAAGCTGCTGAATCCAGAATGTCATTGAGCTCATGTGACTGTTTGATTAAGATTTTCTGTATTTGTTCGTTTCTCTTGTTTGATTTCAGTTGAATTCATTTTCTCATGTAATCATGTTTTAATTATTCATCTTAATAGCAGAATTGTTGTAGAAATCTTCTTACTGCTCTGCAGACGGTCAGCCAGCTCCTCCTGCTTCATCTTCCTCAGGAAGTTCAGGGTGATCTTCATCACCGCCTCTCTGCTGCTCCTCTGCTCTTCATCCTCACCCCTCATCCCCTCCTCATCCTCACTCTGGCCCTCTGAGGATTCTGGGTCATCTTGACTCAGAACCTTTTGGATCTTCTTCAGCTCGTTCTTCACGAATGTGACAATGTTTTCCTCCAGCCGCTGGAACAGAATGAGAAGATATCAGACTAGATCTGAACATCAGGTTCATGTTGGACAGACTGACAGTCCTCTGGTCTACAGACTGAACTGAACCGATGTACAGACCATAAATATGGAGTCCAGCTGTGTTTGGTGCTGCTGGACAGACGGATTAGTGGGAACCTCTGAGCTCTGCAGATCCTCTCTGTGGAGGAACCAGAACAAATGAACCAGAATCTGTCTGTCCACACAGAGACAAACTTAGATGATGCTTCTCTGCAGATTGGAGGCAGAATTAGCTTTAAATAGTTCTTTAGTTTTCTAAAACTTAAAAATGGCAGCACAGGTTCCATCGGTGTTTAACTTAGGAGCACTGAGATATTTTAGAATCTGTTTTCTGATGATTGTGACTGAAACGCTGAAAGAAAGGCAGCAGCAAAAGTCTGTTTGGTTTAGGTTTAAATATCCAGAACAGAATAAAACATCCACCTTCTTTATGTAGAAAAAATTTAATTAGCTCTGATTTTAGATTTCAGCCCAAAATTATTCATACCCTGGCAGATTTTATTTTTATTAAAATCAGTCAATTTAAAAGGAAAAAAAAGTAATTCATACTTTTCTCCATAATCAGAGAATTACAGGAATCAACCGTTTTAATCTTGGAGCTCCACTAATGTTTATCCACAGATTTTCAACATTGTATCAGCATTTTTTAGATAAATTCATAAAATGCTCCAACAGGTGGTTTCCACAGAGCTGAAATCTAAGAGCAGCAGGTGATGCAGCTCTTAGATCATTAAATATTTTCTCCCTATTAATAAACTTTCACATCTTGTTCTGCAGCTGCAGAGTTTTCTAGGTTCCTTTTGTCTCCCAAACGTTACTAAAGACCCAGAAAGTCCCTAAAAACATTTAATCATGATGACCTTTTAAAATAGAAAACGGAAAATCAAATGTGACCAGAATTGGTATATTTTATGATAATGTCAGTAGAACATTGAACAGAACCTTTGGACCCACCTCTTTGCTGCTGGAGGCTGGTCTGATTTAAACTCAATATAAAATTCCTTTGACTGGTTGCTCTTCCATGACACACAGCTGGGCTCAGCTGCACGACTCCTGTAAATTAATAAAAAGGTCATATTGGAAATGAATTGGTGATTAAAAAGCCTCCCTGGTTGTTAGCAGCAGGACTGGATTGTTTTCCAATAATCACCTTAATATATTTGTATAAAATCGTCAAATTTCAGAGGAGAAACATTTCTTCAGGTGATAAAAGGCCGACGTTGTAAAGGTAATATTTGTTGGACTCACATGAACATTTAAAAAATTAAAAACTTAGATCCAGCTCACCTCTTTGAGTTGTTACCGCTGAAGGAAACACAGCTGGGTCCGGGTTCTGGTTCTGGTTCTGGTTCTGATCGCTTCCTGTGAATGGAGACGGTTTGGTGATTCCACTGCTGAACTTTGACCTTTCCTGCACAGGTAAAGGTCATGACCTCACCTGTGGTCCTGGTGTTTCCCACTAAGAGACATTTTAGAGGGAATGACTGTGTCCTCTCTGTCCTCACACTGATCCTGCTGCCACTAGGTGGCGCTCCTCCACTCACCTGAAAACACAAACAGGTTTGAAATATTGACTTAATTTATTTTATATTCATGTTTTATTGAATTTATTTTCTAAATCAAGTTGTAATCAAATGTTGAAATGATTAATGATTTGTTGAATCAATGAATAGAGTAGAAAATAATTGATCATTTTGTGTTTTGACGAATCTTGATGAATCTGAGACTTTGAGAGAAAAATCGTAGGAGACACTCGACTTGTTAGTAAAACAGCTGGAGAAGAAAAACATTAAGCTTATTGATTCAGAACTCAAATAAAATCAAGTAAGAGTGGAAATACGTCATAGTAAAATTACTCTAGTAAAAGTAAAAGCAAAGCGTACAAAAGTATTTCTGAAAATAGATTTTTCAAAGAAGTTCCTGGAGCAAATGCAAACTAACTCTGACTGAAGTGGAGTTTTGAATAAGTGACATTTATTTCTCTATAAAATGTTACAATTCTCATCAATATCACATTGTTTCACCTCCACAGTATTTAGTATTTAATATAAATATATACGGATCCTATGAACAGGGGCGGATCTAGAAAAATATTTATGTTATATATATAGTTTTTAATATTTCATATTAAGAACAATACGAAATATTGTTTTTAACTTGCATTGTTTCAAAATGAGCTTCATGTAGCACCGAGGCTTAAATACAATTTCTTAATGTAGTTAATTATTTTCACATCTTTCGTACTCCTGTTAATTGATATGCATTACTGATATGCATATCAATTGACATGCATTGTGTCCAGAAAACCATTTTATCCCAATACAGGACAAGGAGAAATCTGTCACAAAAATAGAGCGCCATCATTTGTTATTGGATATACGACTTAAAATAAAGATTAGAAAACTGATGTTTGATCAATTCTCCATGATACAAATCTATAAACAGTTTAGTTTCTGTTAATTCTGTCAAGATCCAAGAAGGGGTGAATATCTACTTATATTCGTCAATCGTTTTATTTTAAATATGCTGTAGGAGCTGTAGTTTGACAACTGTTGTAAATATCGGCATGTTTTCAGAACACAGGGGATTAGCTCAGTGTTTGTCGCTTGTTTTTAGGAATTGCAGCGGCTGCAGAGCGCCACAATAAAGGTACAATAAAGCTGATAAACAGGTGAAGAACTAAACAGAACCACTTCTGACTGTTCGCAAAGTCAAACATCCAATAAAAGTTCCACCAAGCCACCACTAAGGCACTGGGGTCATGATTCTAGACACAGGCAAAACAAGGTTCAATGTCCAAACTTATTGAATTTAATAAGAAAATAACAAAATAAAATCAACAATTATCAACCTACAAATAAACTCTGTAAATAATTAAAAAAAAAATTGAAATTTAAGAATAAAGTAACAAAATTCAAATGTATAAAGAAAAAATAGCTCCAACAACTTTTATTCTGCCTTTTCTCACTGTGTGTCGGTTTTACGCGGACTCGTTGCCATGGCAACCGACAGACAACAGCTCAAAGAGCACATAGAGCAGAGATCAGGGGAATCAACACCAAAAACAAACATTTCCCACACAAAAAAGTAGCAAAAACACTAAAACAGAACATTCAGTCTGTTACATGCTGTCAGGCTTAATGTCTATATTTGGATTATTAAGTTTTCGCCTGAGCACAGCTGCGGTTGATTAGCTGATTTAATAAACAACTGCTCTACTGATGACATGGTGGCGGGTTGACCTGTTTTAGTGCCAACGGAACCAAAACACACCGAACTGCGCAGCACATGCTAAGGTTATCAAAGTCAGTAGCAGACTAACGACAGTTAGGCTAGTATAACTGACCCACTGCTCACTTGTTCAATCTTTTCTTTAAATTATAAGTTTTCCTCACCTGTGAAATCTGAAGCCCTTATTACCATTATCTATGATTGAATTAACTGCTAAACATTGCGTCCGTTGCTCTGATTCTTTGCGTGATTGTAATATTTGCCTGACCACCGATATTCCTGACTCAATGGACAGCAACGGTGCATGTGTGGCTTACGATAAATCATGTAATGTCCAGTCCAGTATCATATCTGCCTCGCGATGTTTTCTCTTGCACTTCCTGCTGCTCAGCAGTGGGTGTCAGGTTACATTGTGTTGCATTCAATGTTATCGGGAAAAAAGAGTTTCATGTGCTTAATGTCCGATTTGCCATAACTATTTATTGAATTCATTATCACTAGCTGGGGTGGCAACAGGGGTGGCGAGGCTCTCGTTTGGGGTGGCAACTGTCACCCCTGCCACCCCGCTAGATCCGCCCCTGCCTATGAACGTCTTCCAGCTCCAGGCCGCCCGTGTATTCTTCTGCGGGCAGATTTTCATCAGTCCCTACCAGTTTCGGCTGGGATTCTGTTATTTGGAACTATGGAGCGGAAGTTTCTGCTGAGTCTAAACGCAACGACCCTTAAAAGATCTAAACCAGTGAGAAAGAAAGAAATGTTAATTTTCTTACCCATAGTTTGAGATTTGGGCGGCAAATCCAAACTGCGTCAAAATTAGGAAAGTGAAAATAAAACTCAGAGACGTTCAGGGACCAAAGTAAAAGTCAGAAGAAGTCAGACTCAATTTAAAATGGGAAATATGGTCTATTTAAAGAAATGATCCTGTTTAACTGATTATATTTTCTCCCTCTAAATATTTAGTTGTTTTGTTCTATTAATGAAATAGAAACTAGACGTCTTTCCCTGAAGTCACATGACTGCTCAGATGACGTCACACAGTCGGGCTCAAGTATATCCTTACTGGCAGTAAGAATGATCACGTGCTTCACATGGGTTTAATTAAACATGTCACGACCGGGGATTGCTGTGGTGGAGCAGGCGCTTAGTCCTCGTGGCGGTGGTCGCAGGCTCGATTCCCGGCCTGTTGACATTTACCGCATGTCTTCCCCTCTCTCATTATCCTCTTTCCTGTCTAACTACTTTCAATGAACGGCCATTAGAGCCAACATAACCTTAAAAAAAACATGTCATGACTAATATGTTTTAACTCAGTTCAGGTCTACATAACAGCAATGCATGTTTTTGAATACTCTAGAGGGCGTTGTGTTGTTATGTCACCATAATCACTTGTCAGGAGTGGAAGTAGTTTTAAATTCTTGGGGGACTATTTTGAGTTTCTGTGCTGATGAATTGTTTTGCGAAGTGATAAAAGCTGGTAGCTCTTGAATTGCTACAAAATGGAACTGTATTTCCCTCAGCCCACTGGCTGCAATATTTTGTTTTTTCATAGATATGTTTATTAACTGGTTCTATTGATCCTGTGTCCAGGCAGAGGGATAATCAGTAGCCCAGCATCATGACCTGTTTCTTCTGAAGATCCTGCAGCTTCCACTTCGTCTTCCTAACATGGCGCCTCCTCACACTGACTCTCATACTGACAGGAGGAACCACAGAGCTCTGTTAGGTTAAAGCTCATCTTCTGAAGTTGGGATATTTTTCCTCCAGAGGAATCACCTCAAACCAGATGTTGGACTGGATTTTATTTCAGTGTCATTTGTGAATGTTAGTTCCTCGTTTTCAACAGTGGAGCTATAAAGGTTGAAAAAGGTTATCTCATCAACATCAATATTTCCACTAAATAAGAGGGAAAAAATAGTTTGATAGAGGAAAATTGTCTCAGAATCTGAGCTCAAAGCAAGATGACAGAGAGCACCAAACTTTTTTTTTTAAATTAGACAATTTAATTTTATAGCGGTAGAAGCCATTTGTTTGTGAAATACTTAATGAAACATATTTACTTGATTCTTATTGATCAATAATTGATTGAAATGTGAGCTGTTCTCTGTCACTACAGACTGATTCAATCTGGATTTTCTACTGATAAAAGCCCAGAGAAATCCTCTCTGATCAATAAATTATTGACTTCATATTGAAATATTTCCCATCCACCAACCAGAACCCAGATATCTCAGCCGGCCACAAACACTCAGAACCTACTGGTACCAGTTTGACTAAACTATGAAACTGGGAGCAAACAGCTGGTTGTCTGGGTTACAGATAAAAACTCAGAGAAATCAGAGTTCCTGGTTGAAATCAGGAGCTGCAGCTCTGAACCAGAACCAGCAACTCAAAGAGAGAAAATCAGTCAGGACTGGAAACCAGTACAAAGTGGAGTTAAAACTCACCTGATCAGATCTTTGCTTCTCCTTCTGTTCACACAAATCGAGTCGGAGTCAACTGGAGAACTGGACCTGATTCTCCAGAACCTGAACCGGACCCAGCTGAGGCTCCGCCCCCTCTGACAGCAGAGGTGTGTTCACCTGTTGAAATGACAGGAATCCTGTCTGATCATAGATACCTGGAAATAAATGTTTAAAACAATAAATTCACATTTTGGTTTAACTGTTCTTTATGTTTTAAATATATTTAGTATTATTAATCAATATTTTATTAAATTAATGGAGATTTTCAGTTTTATCTATAAAAAACTTTTAACAAATTTCTGCTCAGAAACACAAGAGCAATAAAACTAATAATAGTTTCTGCTTTTTCTAATCTGAGCCAACAGAACCAAGAAGTTTGAAATGTTGAAGTTTCTCCACATGTTGACACGACCATTTTATTAATTTATTTAATCTTGTTTAATGTTGAACTGAAGGAAACTTTGATTTTCACCTGAACCTCTTTCATTCTGAACATAATGTTCTTTAAGCTTTGGGCTCTTTTAGCCTGGAGGCTTTAAGTTGTTTAACTGGTTTGTCTCAAATGTTTCCAATGAAAAAGTTTAAAACCTGCTGAGTTACAAACTGGTTTTAATCACTGTAGGCGTTTACTGGAAGATGTTTATCAGTTTCTGTCTCTGCTGTGCAGGAATGTTTCCTCATTCTTCAGTTTGGGTCGAGGTCCATCTGTCACACAGTCAGCCTCACATTTAACTCTACAACATTTTAATTTAATCTAGAAATGTCTTTGCTACATTTTCTAACAAACTGCTTCTGATAAATCTTAAAATTTGAAATTTTAGAGATTGACTAATCTCTAAAATTAGTCAATCTAATTTTAGATTAGATTGACTAATCTAATCTAAAATTAGATTAGATTAGTTCTGATTTTGGTTCAGATCAGGACAGATTGGTCAGGTTGAACTCGACAGCTGATGGTTTTCCAGCCTGTCGGCTCTGCAGCCTTAAGAAAACAAACTTCATGATAATGGAAAATGTTTCTTTCTGTCACCAGTTTGAACCAGTTCAAACATTTATTTATAACCTGAGAAGCAAACAGGGTAAACATCTTCATTACTGCTGATTAGTAGAAAAATTAAGGGTAAAAAATAATAATGAAGTGTAACATCTAAAAATTAAACATTACTGTGTAAAGGTTTTAAAGTCGTCAGCTTGTTTAGTTTTCTTTCCCTCCAAGGATTACATCTTGGTGTAAAAACGTCTTTTGACTGTGATCACCTTTACAGGATCATTATCATCTCCTCTGTATTTCCACTGGATTTATCAAGATATAAATAAATGATCTGGACAGAAGAAAAGACCCAGAAAGGAGGAAATACTTTTTATCATGCAGTAACTTCTGGAAGCTCATTGTTACAGTTGTTGTCAATCGGATCCATCCAGTCTTCTTTCACTACATGACCGGCTTCAGCCTCTGATCCTCTGTTTAAAACTCTCTAAATAGTTTTTGTTTACTTTTATAAATAAAAAAGAAACAATGCTTAATAAATTCCAAACATTTCAAAATAACTCAAGAACCCTGCCTTCATATATCTGCATTATGATGATAGTAGAATGGTGTCACCAACTTACTATATATAGTAAAACCTTTATCAGGATAAAAACCTGATGATTTTTTTGAATCACATTTAGGCTTTGGGATCATAATTATTGTCAAGAAAGATTTAAACTCCAGTGGATTGTTATGATATATTCTTTAATCCCTATACATATATTTTCCCTCTTTAACGTTGCACATTACTGTCATCATCTCTGGACAGAACAGACAGATGGTGTATTTTGGTCAGACCACAATTAAATTAATAAAAAATAATCAATAAATAATAGAAAAATCTTATCCACACAATCACATAGAAATTTCTACATATTGAATACAACAATGTAACAGGACAGTTATTCCAGTGTATCTGTACAAATAGATTTTCACATATTTTTTGCACATATTTAACATACTTTATGATATATTTACTGCACTTGTGGCCAACATGAAGTGACGAGTTACAGTCGTAACTCCGGTTCTGAGTCTGTAAAGGTTCCTCAGAGTGATGATAGGTGTCTCCAAACCCGGGTTTTTTTTCTCCAGGCGTCTTTTATCCTTGCTTGGATAAATCCCAGATTTTCCCAGGATTCCCGGTTGCAACAAGCTCCTTCTCTCTTGTGTCCATGAAACAGTGGCAGACAATATCTATGTTATAAAGCCAACACACTTCACATTTTTACTGCAGAGGAAAATGAGTCAGTTAACATGAACAAACACTCCAGTAAACAGTGACGTCAGGGCTGCTTCAGTCTTTTTTCATGTCATTTTTCTTACCAAATGCACCTTGTGACAAAAAGACAAAAATAAGACTATTAAAATGCCTGCAACAGAAAAAAAGAAG
This sequence comes from Poecilia reticulata, assembly GCF_904066995.2. Classification (NCBI taxonomy): domain Eukaryota; kingdom Metazoa; phylum Chordata; class Actinopteri; order Cyprinodontiformes; family Poeciliidae; genus Poecilia; species Poecilia reticulata. Next base: position 12,348,466 of record NC_088831.1, on the reverse strand, counting down.
ACATTTCCAGAGATTTCCCCCCAAAAATCGGCCACTTAGAGAATCTAGAAGGCTTTAAATTCTGTTCATAAATAAAATTTGTCATAAAATTAAAAATATTATGGATTGTATCTTGGATTTGGCGCTAAAAATCTGAGAAATGCAGTTTAAACCATTAGGATTTTTATTCCAAGTATTTTGGGTTGACTCCACTCATGCAGAGATAGTGAGCTTGAGCTTTTAATTTTAATTCAGAAAAGAAAAAAATCTACACAATAAAAGGTTCCTACTTATTTTTAGCAAAACCTTTCCCTTTTGTAAAGCTCAACATTTCCAGGATATATTAGTTTGCACAGATTATGAATTATTGCTGCTTTCAGCAAAGGACAGCTTCATGTCAAGAGCAGCAAACTAAATCTAAATTAAAAGACTTTAGAACTGCAGTACAGCCAGATATTACAGGAGGGTAGAAAAGAAAAGTAACTGTTAAAAAGTCTCATAACCCATTAATTAAGAAACTGCATAAAAAAAAACTGTTTTTAAATCACTTACATTTTTTCAAAATAAGCAAAATCCGTATTTATCCGGCTTAAGATTGAAAATACTTTTTCACAGAACTAGAGCTGAAAATGTGTCAGGAATGATGAGTTCATTTGAAGTATTGAAACGTTTTTCCCCTCACGCCGTGTCTGATTGGCTCCAAACAATCAAACTAAACCAAACTCCTTGAGTTTAAACTGATAAAGTTCTGGATTTTCCTACTTAGTTTCCGACTTCGTCAAACCCACAGCGATTCGATCCTGGTCCTTCAGCCCATTTTCAACACAGATTCACATGCATCCGCAACTTTTCACCCAGACAAACGGTACAGTGCACTCCCCACGCACAAAGACCCACAGAAACGCACGGTAAAGCTGGACGCACACTGCGTGTGAGTTTTGTTTGTGCCTACACCCAGGAGTCGGGGGACCCGGTGAACTTGTTGGCCCTGCTGGAAGGCCTCCGCGTGGTGGAGTAGAAGTCCACGTAGTTGGTGTTGGCTTTGAATCGGAGCGACTGGGTGGCGTAGCCGTCGGGCGAGGACGGCAGGTGGACCGCTTCGTCCTCGTAGCGCTCCTCGCCGTAGCCTTGAGGCGACGACAGGTACATTCGGTAGCTGTTGTAGTTCTTCCTGTCGGGTTCGTCGTAGAATGGCTCTGGGTGCTACGGAGAAATACTGGAGTGAAATAATTTTTTCCATAAAGAAATATCACTAAAAATCCATAAAAGTTAGTTCTTACCTGTGATCTTCTTATATCCTCTCCTGACTGCGAGGAATATGTCCCAATAAAATAGGGAGTTTTCTTGTCTGACCCTGTCAACAGACATTTCAAATTAGCATTAAAACAGGAGGACAAGTGTGTCCAAAGTGTGGCCAAGGGGCCATTTGTGGCCCTTGAAATGATTTTCAACCACAAGTCAAGATTGGTACAAATTTGGCCAACAAAACATAAAACAATTGATGCCCACAGACATTTAGAAATGGTATTTTTCCATTAATAAGGTAACAGTTCAAAGCCCTTTTTCTGCATTTTCAATTTTATGAATTTTGTAGCTTAAACTAGCCAGTTTTTTCCACAGGGGAAACAGTTTGGACACCACTGCATTAGTGGCTCAGGTACACAACCCTGAGGAACACCAAAATACCAACCTGTGTACTGCCTTTTGTGTAAACTGTCTCCATAATATGTGTCGAGTTGCATAGATGACTGCGCCCTCTGGTAGTTTGAGCTGTGTCTTCTTATCCCGAGCATGGCGGGCGAGGATGTTGCACTGCCACCTGGTGGTGAACACAAAGCAGGAAATGTTTACCTTAAAGTTGGGTCAATTATGGAGGATTATCTCACATTTCATACCTGACTGGATGACAGGGGACATCTGCAGAGGGCTGGTGGGCAGGGTCGGCTGGGAACGGTAGCGGTCTCTCTCCAGGGTGGACACTGGGGTGACAAAGTGAGTGTAGTTCCATCCGTCCTGTTTGCATGTGACACATCACAACAAGAAGCCAAATTCAATGGGAAGATCAAACTTGTAACTGGAATGTTTTAAACGTTAACAGGAACCTTTGTTAAATATTCCACCCACCTGTTTATAGAGACTCCTCAGCTCTCTGTATTGCCACAGTGTATTCAACACCTGAGCAGCAGCCTTCACTACTTTCATTGAGTACCTGAAACACCGTAACACATGAAGAACCTTATTTTACTTTCAGTGTACGCCAAAAAGCCAATGCTAAAAAATAACAGGAAATAAATACTAAAACAAGAAAATATACTTTTAGCAATATATTGTATGTGAACAGGATATGTGATCATTGAGTTTGCCATACTGGATTTGTAGCCATTGGGTTTAATGATTAAATGATATGAAGATGGAATTTCCATTTTGCACTATTTGAGCATTTGGGTTGCCGTAATGAAGTATATGAGCCTGGAGCTTCACATATAGGATCATGTGAGCAATCAATTTGCTATCCTGGAGTAAGTGGGCATTGGGTTTGCCATACTGGAAAAAGTGCAGGATTTGCCACACATGATTAAATATGTATTGAACTTGCCGTACTGGGCTTTTTGAGTGCTGGACTTGCTGTACTGTAACAATGAGCACTGGGCTTGCCAAACAGCTTGCTTCACTTCTGTTAATCATCATGTTTTTGCCTGCTGCACTTTCTGCCCTTCATCTTTAATTCGAAGTTCATGAAGGAAGCAGCCTCTGTTGTTACCCTTTTCCTCGTCCTTTGCTGATGTCCACCAGCTTCTCGATGCCGCCGCTGTCAGCCAGAGCTTTGGCGTTCTCCATGTTGCGGCTGGTGACCTCATGCAGTGTGCAGCAGACCGATGCCACCGTGTCGTCGGACAGCACCGAGGGCGTGCCGCCCGGCAGCCGGTTCACCAGGTCCCGCATGGCGTACTTTCCTGACATATTCAGACATACTCATCTCATACAGGTGCTGCTTCTCCAGTTTGTCTTTGGAGTGTGTGTTCGTACCGATCAGCTCCTTGTTGCGGCTGTCCAGCGCCATGTTTCTGAGTGCGGTTGCGACGGAGCAGACCACCCGATCGTTGTCCATCCTCAGCAGCTCCACCAGGATGGGCAAACCTTTCTCTTTACGCACAGCGGCTCGGATGTAGGCGGAGAACTGCAGATAAAAAACACAAACTGATTCCCATATGACTCAGTTTACTTTTCCTGAAAAAGAAGAACGGTAAATTCCATCCATCCATTTTCTAACACCCATGTCCCTTAGTGAGGTGGGGAGGGTTGATGGCGCCTATAAGAATGGTATATTATTAAAAAATAATAATTTTATCTTTATTGCATCACAAAAAGGCAAATTTTACAAAGCATATAGTCACAATATTATGATGTCAGTTTCGATATCTCAGAAGAATAAGTAAACCATCAAAATAAATTAACCATTACAACTCTATTTCCCAGGAAAAGATTACAATGTTACAAAAACGCTGGAAGTCCAGATTTAAAGGAACTCAGTGTTTCGGCTGTTTTGCAGTTTTCTGGAATTCAAAGAAGTGTCAATTAATGTGCATTAAATCAGGTTAAATGTCATATCCATCCAGGTATCTAGGGATGTTTTTTTTTTATTTTGTTACTGCTTTTACACTTCTTGAGCTTGAGAATATCTTGTAATGCATTATTTATGTCTTTTCTGTATTTTTTGTAGCTGGACTGTCTCAAAAGTAAAGAATGCTAAGTTGTGATGAACTGAGATGTTCTACCTTCCAGTTTCCGGCGGAGAGGTTCTGCAGGGAGCCGGCGGCGCCCTCCAGGGTGGCCGGGTTGGAGCTCTCAGCCAGCAGGTTGAGGTACGGCTTCACCACCATGGGGTGCCACAGCAGCTCCGCCCCCCTCAGAGACTGGCAGAAACCTGGGATGGGGCCGATGCCGTCCCACTGCCGGGCGGAGAGGACGTCAATAAACCTCAGGAATCAGATCAGGAAACGACTCTTTCCTCCGCCGTCGTACCTTGCCTTCGGGCCAGCCGCCCCTCTTCCTGCCGCGCCGTCTCTTCCCCCAGCACAGGTAGTCCAGCTCCTTCACCGGCGAGGAGAAACCCAGCAGGGTGTCCAGCTCCTGGTTGCCAAGGAGACGGGAGGACGGCATCTCCACCTCCAGGCGGTACGAGAGGTTCCTCAGGGTGCAGACGCTGTTCTCCACAATCTGAAGGGGAGAAAAGTTTTTTCTTTTTAGCTGTATGACAATAAGGAATTATAATTTGTGCCTGAAGGTGGCGCCACATGAAAATATTTGGAAAATCTGAATTTTAATCCAATAATTACACCATGCCAAAAGATAAATATTGTTTTGTTTTAGTTTTAAGCAATACACAAAGTTGTTCTTATTTAAAGTTTCTAGAAACCACATAAAGTTTTTATTTCTATATATGTTTAGGACCACAACGGGAGGTAAAATCTTTCTGCTAGAATAAATCAGGCTTTTGGTTTTGCATAAAAAAATTTTTTAATATGCTTAACTCAATGAAATCTAACTGTAACATATTTTAATATGTTCTTTGCATGAGTCACCAGTCTTAGGCTCCCTAATATGAATATCTGAGTCCACCATTAATAATAAATAGAAAAATATATTTTCTAAAAAGTTCAGATTGTTGATCTGTTAAATTAAAATGTTTTCTCCATAAAATTGTTTGTTTTTGTTACATTTTATATAATATAAATCATTACTTATATTAAATATATGGATAAATCTTAGACGACCTTTGATAAAAACAACAAAAACTGTCAGACATCTTCCCAAAGCTTTACTACTACTACTACTACTACTACTACTACTAATAATAATAATAATAATAATAATAATAATAATAATAATAAAATGATTATTTTTATACATATAAGTGTTTTATGTTTGTTGTTCTTTTTGTGTTAATAGGGATGAAGTCAATTTAAAAATATATTTTATTCATTATATCTTCAGTTTTATTCATTTTTGTGTCAGAACCCCTATAATAAAAATATCCCCCTTAATAATTTTTTTTTAAATTGCTGAAATAAATATTGATTTTCTATTTTTTACATAAAATGGTTGTTGTTCAAACTTTTTCATGTTTTTTTTTTTTTTTTGTTTTTTTTAAACAAATGGCCCCCTTTCTCCCGCCAGTAGCAGCCCCTGCATTAATCATTTCTAGGACCGGCCCTGATCCTCAGCCTCTCTCCAGCTGGGAATAAATTCAGAAGCATGACGGCGGCACCTTGCTGTCGTAGTCCGAGGTGTTGACGCAGGCCTTCAGGATGTGCAGCAGAGAGTCGACCAGGCCTTCGCAGCAGCGCAGCTGGCTCCTCGCCTCCTCCCCCGCCGAGCTCAGGTTCCTGACACACAAACACACCGGCGGTTCAGGCGGCGCTGCAGTGCGCGGGTTCCCCCACAGGGTGGCCTGAAACCTGCCCGGATACAGGAGAGGAGGGAGCCGCCCCTCCAATAGGAGCGGAACGACCGCACAGCAGCACTGAACTCCCACAATGCATTTCTATACCATCAATCTACAGCTTGCACATCAGCGTGAATGACGGGAAGCGCTGCAGGCTGCAGAGGAAGGAGTTTCAGGAGAATCTGTGCACCAGCTAAACTTTGGATAAACACACTTTACACTTTAAAGCAGCTGATTTTTATTCTCCTTAAATTAATAAATGTACAAGAAAAGCTTTTAAATGCGACGCACCTCATTTAACACTTCAGCTGCATAAAATCTGCAGAGTTATAGAGTCGTTAAGATGACAAATAAATCCAGATGGAAGTGATCAACGTAATAAAACATCAAGCAGCTCAGCAGCTTAACCAGGCAGAATCAAAATAATGGAACTTTTTCCATGTTATAACTACAAGTTTGAAAAAGTTAGATTTTAAGTGACACACAAAAACAAAGTGAAGCATAATAGACAGGTGGAAGATAAACAGACAGTTTTCAAATAAAAACAAACGATGTGTGATTTATGTTGATATTTATGCACCCTGGTTACATTAGTTTTCAGCTGTAAATCTATCAGCTTTGAACAATTCTTTTTGTGTGTGCAAAATTGAAGAGTGAACTTTGACTAGGCCATTCTACCTTGTTCCAACTCATTTCTATTTTTCAATTAAAACAATAAATAATTTAATGGTGAGTCAATTCTTTTCTATTTACCTGCTCAGCAATAAATTAAAAATGTAATATTTTAACAAAACGAAGTAAAAAAAGAAAAAAAATTTGTTGTAGGTCTAAAAAAGGTGAAAGAAAATACAAGAAAGTTAAATGTGCTTGAATACTTCTGCAATACTTTATATATACTTTGAATACGATTTAGTTTAGGTTGTGAGGGGAGGGTTTGATTCGCGGCTCACCTCAGACAGCCGGTGGTGTTGCGCAGCAGCATGGAGGACTGGAACTTGACTTTGTGTTCGTCGCGGTGGGAGGCGGTGCTCCAGCCCGAGTGGGGGATGACCACCGTGTTGGTCAGCGTGCTCAGGGCGTCGCGGATGATGGTCATCTTCACCGCGTCGCAGGAGGAGAGGTTCCACAGGACGCCTGACCAATCAGAAACAAACATTGAGATCTTGCACTAAGATATTTGCTTTAGAAACAAGATCAGAAACACTTGGTTTCCTTATAAAGCAGGGAAAACGAAGTGATGTTTTAACCGTGCAGGTACATCTGTGAACGTCAAGCACTGTGCATGGAGTTGTTGAAGAGCATCTTCAAAGAAACGGAGCAGCCTGCTCTGTAATCAGCCCAATCCAGAGCTGAGTGTTTAAGAATAGCAGCTCTCTCAGTGAAAGGACTCGTCTCTGTGTTTCTAGCAGCTTCAGATCCGCTGGTGCTCGACAGTATGCGCCGCGCCATCGGCGCCGTCCTGTTTCCAAAGCACATTATCTGAGCATCTGTCCCGGCGGCTGTGCCGAGATCCGCTCCGCCAACAGTGTGCGGCGAGTGTTTAAGCCTCTGCCACTCTCACCTCCCACCGAACAGCCAATCCACGGATTAATGCGCCGCCTGCGAGCCAGCCAGCCGGTCAGACGGCGCCGCAGAGCGACGCGCAGTCGTCGAGCTGGCCAGCTGGCCGACAGACCTCGCTAGCAGGAGAACTCCCACGCACCTCACAGAGGGATTTCAGGCGGTCACGTTCGCGTTTGGAGACAGATTTTAGTCATTTGGGTGCTGAAATCAAATGTCTGATATAATAAATATACAAAAAGCTTAAATAATTTGATTGCAAGTAAGGCTGAACACACCGAGACTATAAATTGATCAAGCTGCAGGTTTGTGCGGAAAAATATTTTAACCCTTTTATTTATTTTTTATCATTCTTATTTTTTTAAACTAGCTTTCATGTCTTTTTTTTATTTCTTTTATTAACACATTGTACTGGATGAGTGAAACATGTAACAACATATCGTATCATATTGTGTCATAAGGAAAGCTGCTGTTCTGGTTTGTATCAAATAGTAACGTGATGTAGCTGCAGATAGCTAAGCTAAGTTTAGCAGGGTTAGCCGAAGCTAACATCTGTACCGGTGACGAGCTCGCGAACTTCGTTGTCTGTGGTTTTCCTGAGGAGGCGCAGCAGAGCGGGAACGCCGCCGCAGTTCCTCAGCGCCACCTTGTTGTTGTCGGTGGCTTTGCCGTACACCAGGTTCCTCAGAGCTCCGCAGGCGCTCTTCTGGACCTCTGGCGTCTTGTGATCCAGTAGATCCACCAGGTGCTGGATCCCTCCCAGGTGGCACACCTACACATCCAAAACCAAACAGCTCAGTTTGTGTTATTCTTAAAGTACTGAACAGCTGACTGTTTATCTCTTTCTCCATCTTGTCTCCATCTTGAAATATGTTCTCCTCCTTTTCTTCTTCTGTGTTTCAATTGTGGTTGAAATAATTTGATTGTCGTGTGTCTTAAGTAAAACTAAAACCTCATTTTTAGGGCTGCAACTAAATTATTTTAGTTATTGATTAACCTATTGATTATGCCAAATGAAAAAAAAAAATACATTTTCATTTTATAACTTAAGCCTTTCTTATACAATGTTAGAAATACATTAGAAGACGCAAATAATTGAATACATTTTTAATTTAGAAAATAAACATTGTATTGCAGTAACATTCCTTTAGCAGACGCTTTGTAATTTGTAACAATGGATACAGATAAAAAACATTTCTTAATTGAATTTTGGGTTAAACTGAATTATTTTGTTAACATAATTTGAACCAGGTGAAGCTATACCACTTTAGAAGTTATGAGTTTAGCTAATTTACAGAAAAAGAAGGAATTTTAACCTTAAATGCAAAATGTCTATGTAGATTTTGTACAGATTTGACTTAATTTCTAATCTGAGGGAGTTATTCTGCCCTTTTGTTCAATCTGTACACTCCAGTTAATGATTAATCAGTGACTAAATTAGTTGATTAATCCTTTTAGCCCGACTCATTTTCAAGGAAATGCTGCGACATTAAAAGCCTCCTGCATATGAAGCCACAGTGAAAGCGTTGGCTGCAGGATTTCAGAGCAGAGAAAGTTTGGCTCCGATGTCAGGTGACGTTTTCTTTGGAGCAGATGGTGCTTTGGCTCTGAATCTGGCTGCCTTTCATAAAAAGTCAAATTTAAACTTTGAAGGCTAAGAAATGCCCAGAGCAGCGATGGATAAAGGAAAGTAAAATGAAACATCCTGAATAAACGTCCTGAATATAGAAATATAACCACGTTTGCTTCATGAAATTCGAACAGCAGCAGGTTCTCGCAGAGTGACGCTTGTCTGTGACGCATCGACTTATTTTTATCCAGACCGCCGCCCAGCGTGCCTCGTCACCTTACCTCCACCTTCACCCTGTTGTCTCCGTAGCACAGGTGCTGCAGGTAGGCGGCGGCGTTGGCCTGGACGGAGGGGAAGTGATGCTGCAGCATGTGGATGACCTCTGGCAGCTCCGGGTCACGCCACGCAAACTCCCTGAGCCCAGACAACATCGTGGGTCAGTTTGTTGCTTTTGGACGTTGATTCCAACTAAGCTAAACATAATTTTCTATAAGATCCTCTAAATATTTTCCATTTCAAAACTAAAAACTCATAGTTTTAACAATTTCCTGCTATTTTCCGACTATTTTTGCTAACTAAGCACAAATATTTAATGTAATTCGGTTCCAAATCTTCACAAAAACCATTAGCTTCAACTGACTACAGCGTTGGTGTAGTGTTTAAAGTTAGCGGAGATCAAGTTTATTTTTGATTCAGTTACTCAGAATCAAGAATACCCTTGAATAGGACCTGAATGACAGCATGAAGTAGGCAAGAAGACGTCACAAATCCAAAATCTAAATAAATCAAGAACAGATGTGAAACAAAGTCACTGACATTATCAGTCTGGAAAAGGTTATGAAGTTAGACCTGCAAGTCCCTCTCTAAATGGTTAAAAAAAACATGGAAGGTTTTGGAGTGGTCTAGTCAAAGTCCAGATGTAAAAATCCTCCAATGTTGCAGAATTAAAACAATTCATGCAAGAAAAGTGGGTCAAAATTCCTCCACAATGATGTTAAAGAGTCAGTTCCATGATCATCATACCTTTGCTGCTTCAATAAATACTTATTAGCCTGAATATATATTTCAGAATATGAACATTTACTGACTGAATTACAGGAAATCCCTTAAACAGAAACAACCAGGAGACTGTGAAGGAGAGCCAAAACATTTCTAGTGCAGTTTCTGAGTACCTGGGGTCCTTGTGGATGCTTTCGATGGACGGCGTGCGAGTGATGACCCGGTCCACCAGCGCTGAGTGTCTGTGGGAGTACACAGGCTCAGTGGACACCCTGACAGAGTCGACGAACGCCGCCGCTGAGCTCAGCCCGTAGCTGCTTCTTTGGTACGGCAGCGTGCCGCAATGGCTTGTGGTCCGAGGAAGGGTCCCCATACCTGAGTTAGGAAATACAAAAAAAACTCGTTATGAGTTCTAAAAGGAGACTAACCATTTAAATTGAACACAATGTCTGAAAGGCAGCTTAAATAACGACTAAACAAAATTAAAATGGCTCCTTGGATACTTCACCATTGCCCTCCACAGAGCGCTCAGCTGTAATTCTTTCCATTAGGAAGCTGCAAAGGAACATGAAAGGCTTCAGCCTAATTAAGAGCTGACCTCAGGGAGCAATAATAATCACAGCTTCCCAGCCTGCAAACCACATTTTACAGAGTTAAAAAAAAAAAAGAAGAAATGATCTGAGGAGAAGCAAAGGCCTTAAGATGAGGGGAGTGGCAGACTTTGGTGTGGAGATCAGGTTGTTTGTGCCATTTAAATACGACTTAAATGCAAATTAATGCGCTGGGAGAAATGATGAAGTCTTGTGTTTTTGAAGACTGGCGTCAAAAATACATTTCTTCCCATAACTGGGACCAGATGAACTGAAATTTATTTAGGAGGTTTATAAATGTTGAAAGGTCGAGAAAATTCATTACATTATGTGAACATAGTAAACGTATTCACACCCCTCACATTTGATCACAACCATAAAGTTTTATGAGAAAGGCGAACACAAAGTGGTGCATAATGTGAAAAAATATTGTGAGAATAGAAATCTGAAAGATGTCTCTTTTAGTCTGGGGTCAATGACTTTTACATTTTTACCTTCAGTCCAGCCACAAACAAACTAACAAAGCTTCTTTTAAGAACCCCTATTATTGGACATTTGATCAGATTTTAAATTAAAATAATTTTACTAGTTTCTCAAAGGGGACACTCAATTTTTTTTATTGAATATTCTGTCCAAAACAACCAATGTCTGAAACATATGAAGAACATTTACTTCTATCTACACCTTACACTATAAATGTTTTTTTCTGGAAATTTTATACTTACATTGAATCAAAACATCTCATAAAAACTCCTAAAGCATTTTTATTAAAACAATGCTGTGTTCTTTAGTTTTTGGTGGATTGCTGGTCCAGTGCAACCAGTTGCACGGTGGTGGCAGCATAATGCTACGGGCTGCAAGGAAAGGGAAGCAGGTCAAAGGTGGGAGTAATCCTAAAGGTTAAAAAAGGTTTGATACTCCATCCTCCAATTAACAGCAGCTCTAAACATGCAGCCATAGCTGTAGTGTACCTTAATCTGACCTAGTCAAAGTCCAGATCTAAATCTAACAGAGTCTGTAGAAATACTTCTGGAAGAATGAGCAACATTTTCTGTGTCTAGACATGAAAAGCTGCTTCGTGTTGCTGCATCACTCAGATTCTCCATCTGTTTCTGGTTGTGAGGGTGCAGTACCTGCGTTTGCTCTGTAGAGGGAGCCCTGCGGGTCGTGGGTGGGGCTGTGGTACAGGGGGCTTTGGAAGGAGCGGTCGTCGAAAACAGGCGTCATCTGGCAGTCTGGTGACAGGGCGGCCCGCAGCTCGGGGTCCATCTGCGTCCCGTGGCCGGCGTAGGAGCTGTGCAGCCCTGCAGGAGCACAAACCATGAACCTTATTGTCTAATAATTGATCAATTATTACTATAGATCAGTGCAAACGGTTTTAATCATCTGGGTTATAACAGTTTAGCTCTATATTGTTGTAATTTTTTGTCTAATTCAGTCAGTTTTTAGTGTTTGCTCGTTTTTATGCATCATCATTAGCTAGTCATAGTTTTAGTTTTTTTCATACTTTGGTTGAGTTTTAGGTGCAGAATTTTATAAAGTATTGTATTGTGATTATGATTTAACAGAAGATGCCATTTTCAACTAACGGGTTTTCTTCAAACTTTTGCTGTTGCCATTTTGCGCATTAGCATAAGTCTGACGTGAAAATCAATTTCACATCAGTTTCAAAAGCTAATCAACAGATTCAAAAACATAAAAATACAGGATATTATTTCTATAATTTTTGTATGTTTTGGCTAGTTTTAAAAACACACAAAATAATTCAAGTTAGTTATAGTTTCTCCCCACTATTTATCATTTTTATTCATTCCAGTGAATGAAAATGTTTCAGTTTTTGTTACTTTTATTCACCTTTTTGTGGAAAGCATACATATTTCATGGAGACTTTGTGCAAAACGCCTGCATGCAAAGCGGAGAGAATTCGCCGTTCGGCTTTAAAATCCGCACCACGACTCTGGTCACTGGGTTTGCTGCAGGCTTTGGCATCAGCAAGTCAAACAAACGGGGCGAAGGGTTTTTCCATCCTCCAATCTCGTAGCAGATCAGCTCAAAGAGCGCCCCAATTATAAAGAGGCTTCAGGGCAGAAGAGGGAGGGAGGACAGACTCAGCTGAGCAGCTCAAGCGAAAGATTTGCACATAAAGCTGGTGATGAAGGAGTCATTTCCCTGCTGCGCTTCTCATTTTTTATGATTTACATAAATTTCCTGTTAAGATCAACTGCAGAACATAAAGAACTGTGAGCCTGGGACAGGCGGGACGTTTATGTCTCCCTTCTCAGTCTTCAGCTGCAGAAAGCAGATCTGTAATTTGCAAGTTAGAGGATTTTGAAGGCAGAAGGAAACGGCTGATTCAAGAGGAGAGGTTTGGACCGACTCATTTATTATTACGGCAGTTATGAAACTGGATGTTATTTAACGCCATTAATTATGAAGACGGCTCAATCCTAAAGTCCCCAGGAGAATAAATTCACTTCTATGTTTCTTCAAATGTTTTTGGATGTTTTTACAAAGTAGATTCTTTTATTTTTTTAGTTCAAGATGCACAAGATTGATTAAAATAAACATTATTTTAATAAAACATAAGTACAGTAAGTTGGGTTTTGTAGGAATTTAGCTTAATTAGTGGAACAAATGGGTAAAAAACACCATCAGAAATATTATGCTATTATATAATACTGTAATAATTTTTATTAAGTGTGCCATGAAATCCAACATTTATTGCCTGATGTACCAATAATGATACAAAATACGAGAAATCCATGAAATGATTCATTAAAAACATCTAACAAACAGTTAAAATAATTAAGGTAAAGACTCAAAAGTACCTTCAAGGAAAAAGAAACTTTAGTTTAAATAGGATTTAAGTGAGAAAGTAGGACAACAAGAACATTTTGTCCAACAAGAAGCTAAATAAAAAACGTTTTTCACTCGGATTTCAGTTTCATGCTACCAGTTTAAATGCTAAAGCAGTTTCAGCTGATGTGTTTTTAAAACTATTAACACCGTTTTGTTCTTCTGTTAAAAACATACATCAGTGCTTTGCTCCTGGTTTATAACTCTGCAGAGTTCAGATGCCTCCAAACTGGTTCTCCCAAACAACAACAACACTTCTCAGTGAAGGTTTTTACGCAATAAAAAGGCTCACCAGTCAGCATCTGCTTGTTGGCAGATTCCCCGTCTCTACCTAAGCTACTATTATTACTGGCCTAATCATGTGGCTCCATCTATTGCTTATCTCCCTCGTGTAATCTGGGATTATCATGGATCTGCAGGGTAACCCAGAATAAGTCTGGAAACAACATATATGCCACTTAGCAGGAATTTCTAGCGCATTTTCACACATGCAGAACCATAAAAGAGCATGAAAGTGTCTGCAGCTCTGCCTCGATTTAAACAGGATGAAAACCATCTGCAAATCTGTGCGGCGTCAGGCTTTGCGACAGAATCAGACCTATATGGGTCAGAGTGAGCGGCTTTGGGCAGCATGCAGGAGTAAATCTGCGTCTCTGCAGCCTCAGCAGGGAGAGCCGTCGATAAACAGCTAATAAAAGCAGGAGGGATGATAAATCTGGCTTAATGTTTGCAGAAGAAAGACTTCTGAGCTCAGAGAGATCCTGGTGCCAAAGTTAAACACAGTCAGTTCAAAGCTGCATTGATGCGTTTCTTTTTGGTGGGAAATTTGCTCCGAGTGCGCCTCAAAGACGTTTGTAAGCCGGGCTCAGCGAAGAGTCTGGCAGCAGCACAGAAATAATCCTTTCTCAAGTTTCTCAGCAAGACGCGGCTGTCTCAGCTAATGATTATTTTGATGATAATTAATTTAAGCATTTTTATGCAATGTTGAAAAATACATCAAATTCAATTCTGTTTTTCAAATAAGAAAATATTTTTAAATATCTAAAATGCAACAACAGTATTGATGAGCATTTTATCATTTGTAGAAGCTAAAAATACTTCTAACATCAACATGTGAAAATCTCAGTTCTTTCTGCTTGACTAAATATCAATACAGTGATCTGTTGATTAGTTTTTGATCAATCAATTAATAAGTATCGCAAAATGTGCTTAATAGGCCTTTTTTATTTATTTTTACAAAACATGAACCCTAAAACTATGGGTTTTTTATCTTAAATTGAAACTCTGTTATTGTTTTGTACAGTTTTGGTTTAATAACCCCTCACAATGTGTTTTTTCAGTCTTAACACTCAAGCTAACAATTAACCAATGACTAAATTAGATGATAATTATTTCATTAATCGATTCATCATGATTCAGGTCTAGATAAAAATAATAAAATACACAGTTTGAAGACTGTAGGACCATCTTACAGTCGTCCTAGTCATCTGTTACCGGGCAAAGCTGATTTGTAGAAATTTCTGTTTACTGGCTGAAAAGAAAACAATACCACAAGGAAGTGAAGCAAAAATAAAAAGACGCTATGATGCAAGAAAACCATTACAATCTAGATGAGCCGCTGTTAAATTTTAGTGGCTGAAATGGCAAAAAACAATGAACCAACTGTGAAGCAAGGTGCATTTTCTCCTCACTTTAAAAGCTAAATCCAGCATCACAATGATCGAGCAGGATAAAGCCGACTAATATTAAGCTCCCAGAAAGGCTTCGCCTGCTGAAAATCTGAGGATTAGGTTTAAAGAGTGATCGGACATCCAGCTGAAGGTTGTTGAAGGCTAGAAAAACCATGTGGTGAAGCTGCAACCATTGATACTAAAACAGTTTCCTCACAGCCTGAAATTCCACAGAATCCCACTGATCATGCTGAGTGTTTCTTCACGCGATACTACTGAGTCTCTCTGACTTGTTTTCCTCCTGCACATCAATCACAGCGTCCAACTTTGTTAGCATGAGGCCTTGGCTCAGGGTGAAACCTCTGTATTCCTCTTTTACACCAGCTTGCATCATGAAATTCAGCTGCATTTGGAAAAGTTTCGTCTGCAAACGCAGGAAGAGAAATCCGAGTCCGCATACAGTAAGTGACTCTGCACCGTAAAAACTGTTTACTCAGACCAAAACTAAATTATTACAGCAACACAGAAAATAGTTTCAAGTTTATTCAGACCAGTTTCTCTCTCAGCAGCGGTTTTCTGCTCAGATTGTGGCCTGAGGTGAGAGCTGACCTCTCAACCTTCCCTTTCATATTACAGATTCAAATGATGGATACAGCTTTGCAAGAAAAATGTTTGAGCTACAAAAGTGGAAAATTTTTGTCTTTTGAAACTCTAAAAATTTCTAAAAGTTGCAAATTGTCGAGAAAAATTTTGGATATTTTGAAAATAATCTCAGAGATTTTCTTCAAAGCACAAGGACATTTCTGAGCTCTAAAAGTCATCTCCAAAATTTATTTTGAGATTAATCTCATAAGTTTTCTAGAAAAAAAAGAAGGAAATTTATGAGTTTGAAAAGTCAAAAATTTTCTAGAAATTTTCTGAGATGTATTTCAAAGTTTCCAAGTTCTTTCAAGCAAATTTTCAACATTTCAAATTCAGAAATGTCCTTGTTATTTCTAGAAAATTCTGAGATTTTTGGCGGAAATTTACTCCAGTTTTTTTCTATATAAAGCCGCCCTAATATGCAGCCGTACATCGATAATTAATGGTAGGCTGATTAACTGTTTGCATCCCAGCAGGAGGTATGTGGTCGTATTTCTGACTGACCTATCAGGCTGTCTGGGCGCGGCAGGGCGCTCCTCTGGTACAGGCCGTACGGATCGGCGCCGTAGGCCAGCGACTGGCTCTGTCTGGGCAGCGTGGAGCCGTAGTGCTGAGGCATCGCCGTCATCCCTGAACGCAGCGGAGACCCCGTCAAAGCCCTCCCCTCGATCAAGGACAGGGTGGAGCCCAGGCGGCCCCCACCTCCTACACCTCCTCCGTTTCCCAGGGCCTGCGTGGCGTCGCTGGGGGAGGTGGGAGATGGGCAGGAGGGCGGCATGGTGGTGCCAGGGAAGACGGCGGCAAGCGGTTTGGGCTCAGACAGGATGGGCGAGTCGTAGGTGCTGCCCTGGGATGTTCGCATGGAGATTCGGGATGGGGAGACAGTTCCGGTCGTGCCGCAGCCGGGCGACTGGCTCCTGGAGGGGAGGGAAGCCATTCTCCTCAACATCCGACTGGATGCCTGGGAAAAAAAAATAGGTTAGTCTTCCCAATCCAGTGGAAATGTGACATTTAATTAGTCTGATAAAGGACTCTATTTTTATTACTCCTTCCATAAATGGGCTTTAATTTTCACAGGTCATTATGTTTGTGGGAATGCTATTAAAGTGTGCTTGTGTTGAGGAGGAAATGTTATTAATTTGAGCTAATGGGCTTGAAAATCTGCTTTATGGTGCAGAAAAACACACAAAAACCATCAGCGCCCAGCAGAACCTGAGACAGTGAAACAGATTTACCTTTAATAAGCAAAAAATAATAAAGATAAGCTGAAGAAAATGTAATTTAATTAAACTGATTTGATACATTGGCTACACTTTAAAAATCGAAGCTTTGCAGATGTTTGGCGTAAAACATCACTGAGCATCGGCTAAATTAAGAGAAAATGGAAATGAGTTCATTAATATCTGCCACTCCTGTTTGATCTGTCACATAGAGAGAATAATGTGACACTTTAAAGGTGGGGAATAACTTGATGCTCATGGCAATAATTATCAGGCATGCAGTCGCTGCTGTCAGTCAGAAGTAGAAAAGAAACAGGAGGCAGCTGTTTCCGGTCGAAGAGAATATATTCTCCTCCTGTGTGGCTCCATAGAGTCGCCATGGTTGAGCTTTATGGTCTTTTGTCCAGCTCTCATTATGTTAGCCGCCTAAAATGAGTGTTTTTAACCTCAGGGTTTTTCCATCTAAAAAGCTTCACAGTAATGAGTGGAAATTGAAGAACATTAAAAGATTTCATCTACTATCCAAGATGAACGATTCATAGGAACCGGAATATAATTTACGACGTATTTCTTAACTCAAACTCAAAATCCAGTAGCCATTATGCTTAACAAGTTACCACAAATAGTAAGAAACTAGTATTTATATTCAGGGTGTCAAAAATTAATGCTTGCAGATCTAATAGTTGTATAATTTTACAGCATTATGCAAATATTTTGGTTGCTTTTCGAGTTGCTAGTTGCTGGTTTAACTTATAAATGATTACAGACATAAACGGCTGAAACTAGATAGGATGCATTTATGACTAAGCCTGCCATAATAAACAATTAATCTCATGATAAATTAAAATTAACTCTATAATTTCTATTCTGAGGAATATTTTTTTTACTTCATAATCCATTTTATTAATGGTTTTGGTTAAAAATGTTTTTTATTGCCTTTTTATTTATTATGTTTGGTTGTTGAGTTTTATTTTGGATATTAAAAATCTTCCGGTTTCAGTTTTATGTGTTCTTTACAAATAATTAACATTTATTGGTCTTTAAGAGGGAAAACTTAGATTATGCCATTGAAAATGGTTTCAAATCAACATTATTATCGTTTATTGCAATAATTACTGGGGCAATTTACAGTCCAGTAGAATTTGTTTTTGTTACTGACCTAGTTATGTCATAAAATACCACTTTTTTATTCCTAATAACAATAATGAGACTTATATATTTGTTTTGAAGTAAATACCTGGTTTTAATTGTGAAATATTAAGTACAAAAGCCAGAGTTAAATACAGTGTACAAGAAAAATAAGGAAAGAATAATTTGTATTGTTTGATTTCTGGATCATTTTATGTTTTTATGTTTACTTTTATGTGACAGTTGTTTATAAAAAATAGGAGGATAAATTTAAATAATTTCAGTCCCATCCAGTTACTTTCTAGTCACATGAATGCCGAGTCCCAGCTGAACCAGTAGCTGATCCAGTGGTTAACCCGCATGAGTTACCAACTAGGACAAGTCTTTTTCTTCTTGTCTTGTTCCCGCTGCAGTCCTGCTTATCATTCTGAATAAAGCAGCTTCCTCTGATTCTCAGCAGTCACTAAACCTGGGAGTAGTAAAAAAACTCTGACCTGAACATTCAGAGCCACATATATACAGTTACAAAGTCGGCCTTCTGTCACCTGGAGAACATCTCCAGGATTAAAGACGAATGTCTCAGTGAGATCTAGAGAAACTCAACCGTGTGTTTAACTTTAGTCACATTGATTATTGAAACAGGAGAGCAGATCCTTCCAGATCTCTCAGGTCTTCTGGTTCTGATCTGCTCTGCATCCCCAGAACCAGAACCAAACGAGGAGAAGCAGCATTCAGCTTCTATGCACCACAAATCTGGAACAAACTTCTATAAAACTGTAACACAGCTGAAACACTGAGTACCTTTAAGTTTAGAGTTGCTTTTGAAACATCATAAATGAAACATTAATCAAGTAATGTTTCAATTATTGACTGTTTTCTCCATAACTTTGTATTTTTTTTGTGTGTTTTTCTGAAACAGCACTTTGAAATGCCGTGCTGCTGAAATGTGCTGTACAGACAAACCTGACTGGTTGATGAAAGTGAGGTTAAAGGTCAAACTCTACCTGCCCAGAGGCTTGACCTTCTGCTCTGGGGCTTCTGGACATCGAGGCTCGAGGTTCTGAACGCACCACGTTCTGGTTGCTGTAATAGCTGACGCTACTGTCTTGGTACCCGCTGTCTGAATACGAGGTCATGTGGGCTGAATGACCTCCTGACCCTGAAAAAACACCAAATAATTACAGTGCCACATCATCACAGATTTGTTAAATAGCATGGAAATGTGTGTTATGCTTTAATGTTGCTCCTTGAACAATCTGCTGTCCTACTTTCTGCTGTAGGATGAGGAGGAGGAGGAGGAGGAAGCATGTGGGGGATATTTTTATACTCTGAGACCACTCCAACTGTATGGAATACAAATAAGCCCAAAGGCAATTTGTTTTAGCATTTCAGATTGTGCATATTTACCGAAGTGGGAATTAACCGCAGAACGTCGGAGGTTAATCGGCTTTCAGAGTCATAAATACGAGCCGTGGTTTTGAGACAATTCCTATAAATTATTTAAAAGTGTGGAGAAAAAGGAAACAAACACAAGGCTCAAATCAGCATTTGCAGCCACACCAGCTGCTCCGCTGCTGCGCTCCATCACCCGCCCATCTTTGGCGGTTTAACACATGCTGCCAGGATGGAAGCAAAGTGTCAAACGCTCCAGTGAAGGTTCCTAATGTCCAACAGGGAGCCGCTGCAGCTGCAACGCAGAGCTGCAGGTGTGGAAGTTTTACGGCTAAAAATAAAACGTGAGGAGCAGAGAGGAGACAAACTTTAGTTTCTGGGTGTTTTAGTGAACCGGAAAAAGCTAGAATTGTTCTTCATTTAGGTTAAACATGCAGAAACATTAATTAATTATGTAATGTTACTGATCAAATTATGAAAAAATGCCTTTTTGACCAAAATACAGAGGGTTTATCTTGTAAACACAGCTGATGCTCTCAAAACTTTACTGCAGCAAGAGCCGTTAAACGCTCACTGGTTACCATGGTAACCTGCATTTATCTTGATGTTTTAGCATGTTGTCAGCGAACTACAACTGTTTACAACATTGTGATAAAATAAATTATGATACTAAATTGACATGAGTGTGAATGAGGTGCATCTTAATGACCCATAAACGTTAAATGCAGGTGTGAGAGAAAATGGCCCAGACTTGTTTTTAAGCATTTATAAGTCGTCACTATCTGCCTTTCCTTTACAAATGTGTGCAAAACTTTGTTGATCTTCAGCTAATATAAAAGAAAAAACACAAAACCCATTAAAAAATAATTAAAACCACAAATGAATAAGTTTGTTAACGTGATAAGTCTTTTCCACCAATAGTAACATCCAGTTGTTGATCAATTAAATCCTACGGAAACAGCAAAGTATTACAAACATTTTTTCTTGCTTTTAAAGCACAAAGATGCTGTACTGTCAAAAACTACTTCAGTCTTCAAGACGGTTTCACTGTAATCTGAAAACAATCTGATCTGCTGTCTGAAACCTCAGCGTCCTCTCTGCGTGTCTCATGGATGTGGACGGACCCTCACTGTCATGCAGGGAGGCGCGGTCCCCTTCAGGCAGGTACAGTCCTTCCTCCACCTCCAGGTGGCGCCCTGGTGCCTCTGCAGCCACACCCTGAGACTCTCCACCTGTCACACAACATCCCTGTGAGCCAAACGTCCATCTTTGGATTCAAACGCTCGAGAGGACGGAAGATGCTAAACACTCACAAAGTCGTCTTAAAGTCAAACAGTTTTTCATTTAGGGTTTTATATAACTGATTATCAGTTTTGCAGGAGTTGCATAATGTGAATAATAGCGCTGACATCTGAGGAGAAGGATCTTTGACAGAATAGTAAATGGGTTCAATTCAAAGCTCACGGTCAGAGTCGGAAATATTGTTTTGTTTTGCTTGACCGGCTGGTGCTGCGTGCCAGCAACCCTGGGTCCTCTGGAGGCTATAAAGCGTTCTCATCTGGAAAAACAATGCAGCCCGGGTGGCAAATTTACAAAGATTTGATCCTATCTGAAGCTGCAGGACTAGGAAAATACAAGAAGCCTCAAGCTCAACTTCAGATTGAAGGTTACAGAAGCAAACTGCAATCAACATATCAAGCTAAAAATAAGAAAGCATACCTGCAGATCTCCATGCATACGACTTCTCAGAAGAGCTTTGGTAGCGGAGAAGAGGAGGAGGAAATGGAGGAGACAGGAGAGCAGAGGGCAAATTAGATCACAGAGGAATACTTAATGTTCAGTCAAACCAGGAGGGAGGAAGAAGATTGTGTTAACTAAAAACAGAACAATCACTTTACCCTTAAAAACAAAAAACAAAAGGAAAATAAATGACGTTTTGAAAGCAACACATCCAAATGTGAATTGTTGAGAGTTTATCAGGGTTTCACATTTTATATAAAACTACCAGATGTCATTTTGGTTTGTGAAACAACCTTAAAACTTTATAAGATTGCAACCACTTTACAGTAATCAAACTCTCAAAGCAATAACAGTTTTAAGTCACTCCTTTCATCTCAAAAAGCCGAACTCAGAACTGAAGAGCCTCTCATCGTGTTTCTGAACACCTGGAGTCATTAAATAACATAAAACTGCAATAAACTCAAACCGGGTGGGGAAGTTTGAATTTATAGTGGAGTTTCTTCAAACTGGATCAAAGTTGTTAAAATATATGCAGCGCTGTGGAAAAGATGCAGATTTCTTCTGTTTCTACTTTTCTGTCACATTTCAATGTTTCAGATGCGTCAGAAAATTAATTTTAATATCATAAATATAACAAGAGTAAATACAACCAGCAGTTTTCAGCTGAAGATTTCATTTATTCAGGTTTAAATCAATTGACTTATTGATTCAAATAATCACTAAAATGGGGAAACAACCAGTTTTCATTTTAAGGAGTTTTTCACAGTGGGTCAGATTGGTTTGGCCAGCTTTAATCAACATTAACAAAAAAAAAATTCTTATTTTGTCTTTGATTATTAGATGCTTTTTATTTGATCAAAACAAATAAACAGAAATCTGTAGCTGAGAACAATTTTAACAGAAACAATGTGTCCAGAAAACGCTCAGAAACAAATTAATTCTGAATTTCTTAGATGAAATCATTTAAATCGTCGTGACAAAAAATCACAGACAGGATCTACCTGCTACTGTCTCCCGCTGGCGACTCAGCTCCCAGCATGCACTTCTCCAGCTGGCTCGCCACAATCTGCCGCTCCTCTTCCAGCTCTCGGGTCAGGCGCTCAAACTGGAGCTCCTGCAGCGAAACATGAACAGAACAATAACAAACCAACATTTTCCATAACACAGCAGCTGCTTGTTTACCCCCCATTTATCCACGCTAGTCAGAATTTAACAAAATCAGCTTTTTGGACTCTGTGTTAGCTCCGTTAAAAGCTTTTCCTCACCACTATGAACCTTTTCAATGTTTTATCTATTTCTGACAAAGGAAATAGGATTTTGACGCCAGCTAAACAGTTAGTGCGCTGGATTTAAAGCAAAATAAACAATATATATATGTAATGGGGAGGAAGTGAGCCTGGCTGCTTCATGGTTTTTAGTAAAAATATAGCACACATTGAGAGATTTAGAGGACGCTAACGCCGTTATCTGGAACAGAAATCTGGACAGGAGCTGACTGAGCAGCTGTCACTAGGCAACCCACACAGGTATGTGTTGTCACTTATTTTCATTTTATGATATGAGTTTTCATTTATCTATTGGCTGCAAGTGTGC
Source organism: Poecilia reticulata (assembly GCF_904066995.2). NCBI lineage: Eukaryota > Metazoa > Chordata > Actinopteri > Cyprinodontiformes > Poeciliidae > Poecilia > Poecilia reticulata. The sequence goes on along the minus strand of NC_088831.1, from coordinate 12,326,081 downwards.
TGGTAGCATGCTAGCTTAGTAAACATGGTTCTGTGTAATGTGCATCAGTTTGTGTTTAGTCACATCATTTTACTTTAACGTTTTCTTTATTTCAGGCTTTCTGAAGCTAAACTTTGTCTCAACATTTGCATGTATGTTGTTCTTAAACGACGACCTGGTCAAATGGAGCAGGAAATGAAGAAGCAGATCTTGGTTTTGGGGTCTCATAGTATTCTGTGGTGGTGAAGAAAAGGCAAAACTACACGGAAAATCTCTTAATTTGTTAGTGAGACGTGGATCTTTGACACAAGCAGCTAAAATCTTAGAATCATCTTAGAAATAAGACCAGAAACTCAATAATCAATTAATTTTTTGGGACTAATTATTGAAAACAATCTGGCTTTATGTAGCACAGAGCTTCCAAATTATATGTAATAACTGGCTGTTCCATCTTTGGAGGCAACAAATGGCATCAAATGTTCTCAACACCAGGCAGTGAGTGTTTTAAATCGATGTGGAGGAATGTTGACCTGCTCTTCTTTGCAGAACTGGATGGTTTTCAATCATCAATGGCCTCTTTAAGGTCATGCAACAGTCCATCCATCCGTCATAGACTTTTACATCATAATCCCTTTTAAACTACAAAAGACTTTTAAATCCACACTGCCAGCTTTTCATCTATTTCCTTTTTGTTTTTGGGTCAGCCATGAACGAGCTTTTCTCTCATTTATTTCACCGGCGTCCTAAAGCCAGCGAGCTGCTGCTGCTGCGGCTGATGAAAATAGCAAAGCTGGCCTGATTTCAGAAGCAGCGAATCCGTTTCTCTGTGCAAAAACCAACTCCAAGAGTTTAGCAACTTTCTTCCAAACACCTGAACAGCAGAGTGGACGCATTATCACCTTAACTCTAACAGCATGAAACATCAATAATCTCAAGAAGAAGGCTGAACACTCAGGAGTAATTTAGCATTTTTAATCAGTGTTGATTCTCTGAAGCAGCTGATCCTCGCTAATTGGACAGATGTTTGTGGACTCTGAGCTCTCGACGCTCGCAGTCGGCTGCTGTAATCTGCTGCAAAATGTTGTCCTGATGACAAATTGACTTTCATTGAAGATTTTTTTTTCCAGTTTTAGTCGTGTTTATGAAATGTAACCTCCATTTTGTAACAGCATTCATGCATCGTTTCGACTCATTAATGTACAGCAGAGCTCTTTTAACTTTTTTGAAATGTGCAGCTGCAAGATTCAAAGCAATTATATTTTTCTCAGGTAATTATGCGGTATTTCTGTTTTTTGTTTTATTGTTTTTGCATGGCACTTAAATACAATGTCAAGGTGGAAAGAAATGAGAAATGACCTTAAAGAACAAGCAACTCTCACAGCCTATTTATTTGTGAAGAACTATAAAGTGATTTTTAAACAATTTGATTTCCAACCTTCCACCACAATAAAGATTATTCAAGAGTGAAAAACATTTAAGAGCGCTACGTTAATAAGTTAAATATCGATTTTGTCTTTCCTGCAAGCAAGAAGCTGTGCAATCTCATTAAAAGGGCTTTAAACTTGATGAATGATGATGGAAATTTTATAGCACCTTTAGTAAAAAAAAAAAAAAAGAGAAAAAACTCAGTACACCTCGATACAGCTGACTAACATCTGGGGATAAAACTGAGATAAGCAGAAACAGACAAAGAGTCTGATGGTCTAGTTCAAGAGTCCAAATCAAGGTCAAAAGATTTTGTGGAGGTAATTTGGAAATATTTGCAAGGAATTTTGCAACAAAAGTGCTTATGTATAAAGATAAATGTGACTTTTTGTTACTCGCCATGTCGATCACAATATAACTTAACATCAAGTAAAGCTGAGTAAGAAATGTGGGTGTTAGCATCACTTAAACCAAACGTTTTTCACCACATTTGTAGAAAATTTGCAGTAAACTCACAGTTATGCCTTAGTGCAAAAAAATGTGGGGATCTGTTGATTTGTCATGAATGTCTGCAATCATGGAATCACCATCAAAAGTCCTTGTTATTATAAATGGGTTTTGCTGTTTGTAAAGCTAAATATGAGTTTAAAGAGGAAGCAATAAGTAAAATCTACTCTTTTGAGCTTTGCATCATGTTATATTATTCCCTCATTGAAACAAAGCTGGAGTGTTGCTTTGACTCTTTCATGCATCCTCTAATCTCCATGGCAACCATTCAGCTGTGCAAAACGTCTGGGTGAACATAGCCCCACCTATCGAGGCACAGCTCGATAGGTGGGGCTATCGAACTGGGAACAACTGGGAACTGTTGCTCCCAGTTCGATAGCCTGGGAGCAACAGTTTCCCAGATTCCACATCACAGACCATCCCTCCCCCACTCAGCTCCTTCAGACTAGCCAGCAGCAATTAGCAAACACCTGCTGGAGCTGCGCATTTGCTGAGCTCATTATATGAGCTACTTCTCAGTGAAATGCTGCTAAAACATTGCTAAAGGGTTAATACAGGAGCCATGTTGTGATGACTTCCTAAAGGCGGAATGAGTTTCTGAAAGAGCAGGAGTTTTTAAAGAGACAGAGGCCCAATTTGAAGGTGTTAAATTACAAAATAATTTTTTTAAGTCATATTTGATATATATGTAGCATTTTTATTACAATTGAAGGTAACATAGTTACTTGATTCTGCTATAAAATGGCACTCTGTAATTAATACTAACCCTTCAAATAAACCTTGCTGTGTGTCTGTTTTAAAAGGATTCTCATTCCCAGTAAATCCACCAGAAACGCTTATTTGTTGCTGTCTGGTGTCTCATTGTTGTGATCAATCAATAATCAACCTGTTTAACATGATGTCCGCTGCACACAGAAGATATTGCCCAGATTGCAAACAGAGCTGGTGAATGTGTGACTGGACCAGTAAAAAGCTACACACCAGGAAACAACTGTGGGAGCTTAAAGCCTGCAGCTTATTGTCACAGCACTGCTGCTGACTGGGCCTTCCTGCTTTCCTTACATCACCCCGAAGCTTTGCAGAGACAGGACAACAGCACACAGGCCTGCTTGTGTAGCCTGACTGGGTTACGGCACAGCATCAGGCCAGCATGAAGCCGTGCCAGGCGACTCCTCACACCAGCTGAGGGGCTCTCACCGACGATCCGACACAGCTTATTGTGAGTCGTCACAGCCTGTTTTTCCGCCCCGTTATCAAGTCGCACCAACCACAGAACTCTGCCGTTTGCTGTGTCTAATCTTGGCCCAGCAGTTCGGTTTATCCACGCCGCATCTATGATATCCGTGAAATGTTCGGCCTACTTCTCTGGCTGCTGCAAACTCCATCGCTAAGGCTTTGTGACAAAGCCAGCTGGAACATTTTCAGGCTCACTTTGCTGCAGTGGTAGATATTTTCTACGAGCGTCTTATCGTGATGAAACGGGTGATAAAGGAAGAGAAGAACGCTTCCACATCTTGCACCATCCAGTGTTTCCAGTCCAGAAAATCCTTATGTAGATAGAAAAATATAAATACAAAATAAAATAAAACGAGATGGATGGATGGATGGATGGATGGATGGATGGATGGATGGATGGATGGATGGATGGATGGATGGATGGATGGATGGATGGATGGATGGATGGATGGATGGATGGATGGATGGATGGATGGATGGATGGATTCACTAAGATAAAACAGTCTGGAATCAATGTTTTTAATGGTGTTTTTCAGGTATTCATGTTTTTCCAGGTATTTCCATGTTTTCCATGCTGCCATCCTGTAATTGGATGAAATCCTGAGAGTAACATTGGAGGCAGCAGCTTCATCAGCAGACCTTTGCTCTGTTTACCCTCCTCTTGTTTTCCCATCGTCTCACTCTGCACGCCTCCACATGTGACCCTCCGATGCATTAAAGCACTTCCTGTCTCTTCACAGGCAGAAAGGGCCGCGTCTGACTAAAAGCAACAAGTACACTCCTCCTCTAATGGCGGAGACGCGTCAGTAAGTGGATGAGGCAGGTGGAGGCGGACCCGCATCTGCACAAACATCACAGAGTGACGGCACAGTGTAGCATGATGGAGGATCCAAGAAATCCTCTCAGACCTTGGAGAAACGACTCCAAATTACCAAATTACCAGCATCTGTGCTGGTAATTTGCTGCGACATGGAGCGTGCTTTCTTGGCTCCTTTCATTGAAACCCGGCCCAGGATGAGAAGCGCTGAAGTGGCTCGGTTGTTGTGGTTTTGTTGAGCGCCTCATACATCTTGTGTGTGTTTTTTGATGAGCATGCACGTTCTTTCTCAGCAGCGCCATGCATCAAGTTCATCTGGGATCTGGCCTGCAGAGCAACAGCCTGCCGCTGTCAGCTCAGGGACAGAAGACGATCCCTGCAAACAGCCGAGGCGGGCAGCGCCTCCATTCTTACACAATCTGGGAAAGTATGGACTTCAGTTCATCTGTAAAGTGCTTTGAGATTACAAATGATAAATTTAACAGAAGAAATCCAAACTGATCTGAACTGAAATGTTTTGAACTGGATTAATTTCAGTTAAATTGAATTAAATTAAACTGAATAAGTACAAACTAGTGAACTGAGGATCCACTTGCCTTGTAATGTGTTTTAAGGTAAAGGAAAATGAACTGGTTGAACTGAACAGAACTGGATTAACCTAAACTGGAGTGAATTTGACTAAAGTGAAGTGAAAACTGAAATTAATTGGGTTTAACTGAACGGGATTGAATTTCATTTTGTTTAAACTGGATTGGATTGAACCAAACGTATCTGAATAGCAGTGAATTCTGAACTGAATCTAATTCTGAACAGACTGGGTCTGAAGTGAATTGGACAGGATGTATTTTCACAGTAGTAAACATTCCTCTTTGTAAGTTGAGTTCAGTTGCCAGAAAAGTCTAAAACGTTCTGATCGGATGTATTTTTTCGGATCCCTGCACCCTTTCACAACCCGATTCAGACACGATTCTCGTCTTTCATTCAGCGGAAACGGCTGCAGGCTGTTATCCCAACATCAGATCGATCCCTCTGTTTGCAGAAGAAGTGACAAATCAAACTGTGCCCCGACACCTCTGCGGAGTCTCAAGTTTCCGAGTCGGCCCGTTTGATATTTCCCTGCTCACATCCGTCACTCTCCCACTTTTAATGGGCTAAACGGGAGCAAAGTGGAAAAGCATCAGGCCCTGAACACAATAGAAGGCAATAACTGATGCGCTCCATTTAGCTCGTCTAATTTGACATTTCTGTGGAGGAACTGCAGGCAGAAGATTTGACGCTTCAGCAGCACCGACGCAGAGAGACGTAAAGCAACTTTGTTTTATTTTCTCTTCCCAGGCTGTTCAGCTGCCTGAAACAAGTCACACGATGAAACGTTTGGCCTCTAGGAACTGCGGGCTTTTCGCCGTGGCTATGTTGGCTTTATGAAAGTGGGATTTTCTGCTTCACATTTGTACATTTCATCTTCTAACCAGAGAAATCTAATAGAAATGTGTCTCAGTTTAGACAAGTCCTCGGGGAAAATACACAATACAGAACGCTGTTGTCATTATGTTCTGACCCCCTGAAAATTTGTAACAGTTTTCCCTCACAAAACAACTTAACTGGAAGTTCAAAAATTTATCATTTTAGATTTTAAGTGTCATTTTTGTCCTTAATTGGAAATCAATTGGGGCTGTGGTAAAAATATACCACAGGGAAGTAATTTAAGACTTTTAAATGCAGGTTTTTAAAGTTTTCACTTCAGTGCATGTTTTTAAGGCTGAAATAATTAATAAGGGACTAATCAATTAAAATGAAGTATACAGACTCAAAAAAGTGAGTTGTAAATAAGCCAAAACTGAACAAATATTTATACATTCTGCATTTAAGATTAAGAAAAAAACCTTCTTCTGTAAATATGTTCTACCCAAAACTTCTCAAGTGTCAGTAACCTTTAACTAAATAACAAAAAATTTGCAGCATTTTTTCCTTTGCATCCATTTGCAGTATTTTGCTTTTGAATTTGGTTTCTTGTTTGTAGGTTTTGCTTCTTTTTTTCTGAGGTTGCAGCATTTTTCATCTGCGCAATTTTTCTGTTGCATTTGTTTCTTTCTTTGTTGGAGTATTTTGGAGTTTGCATCATTAATGTATTTGCTGCGCATTCGCACGTCGGCCACCATCATTTTCTTAAGTGTTGATGCTAAATCTGTCACAATGAGCAATAAATCCCTTAATTGCATGACAAATAAAAACAAGCTCAGTCATTTTATTTACACAATTCTTTGTTTTTCTTATGTTTCTCTCTGTTTCTGCCAAAGACTGATGACAAAAATCTCCAGATTGGTGCTTTGGTCTCAACTAGTCAGAGACTCCAGTATCCATTTTATTTGTTGTTTTGTTTATTTATATCTAAAATGTCTTAGAGTTCCAGAGTTAGAAGTTCATTAGAAATGAAAGTTACCATTTGAGAAGGTGAACTTGCATTATTATACCATTACTATTATATTCTAACTTCTACAACTATTTATTGTTGAGCAAAATATATCGTCATGACAAGCCTTCTTCAAGTTTGACTTCAATTTTCTTTGGAAAAAAATACCGCAGACCATGAGCAATGGAGTCAGTAAGTGTTTTGGCAAATGGTTCACAACACAAGCATCCTTTACCCAAGAAAACGGGACATTAAGCAATCTACCAGATCTATTGATATACATTCTCTGACTGGAGATCAATCAGAACCGACAGAAGTGCCCTTGACTTAACCCGTCTGCACGCAGATCGTTTATTCCACTCTGCAACATTGGATCATATTTCACCTGCTCAGCAGAAGCAGTGACATGCCTGCATCTCGTGCCTAAGACGACATTTTGGATTTTTAAAACGAGCAAAATAAAGTTTTAATTTCTAGAGTGATGCATGTGCACAAAGTGTTTGCTCTTGACGAACATGAAGCCTCTTCCTAAGATTTAGGCACAAACTGCAGCCCTCCGAAAAACTGCAGATTAAACATCGGATCCGAGTCTCTTTTCTTAGACATCATAAGCCTTTAAATAGCAGAGCGCCTGATTCAGAGCAGCATGCCCAGGGACTGAGCAGAGAACATGGCTACTGTCCAGGTATAATTAAGAGGAGGAGAACAGAAAGACTCCCATGCTGACGGGATATAAATCAGCATTAAACATAACAGCAGGGACAGCGAGACAGACGGAGGCTGTCCTCTAAGGTTCGTATTGTTGTTTTCCTGCAGATATGAGGCATTTCAGGGAGCATCAGCCACAAAAAAACAGCGAAAAAAAAGTTTGTCATTTAACTATAAAACAGGGAAGCAAAAGCAAAGAATATAAAACAGTAGCATGACGTCACTGTTCCTTTAAATCCCTGCTGGCAAACAACAAATATCTTCTTCTGATCTGGTGCAATCTGCATCTTTCTTAGCTTTTCATTTCATGCCATATGCGGGTTTTCTGCACCGCTACATCCTTTTCTTGGTGCTGAATTAAGGAAGTGCAGCAGAAGAAATTATTAATGAGGCTTTTAATAGAATTTAAGGTGCAGATTCATGTGACTCAGCACCGCAATTCATTTACACTTCATCCTCATCTGGAGATAATCCCCCGGATTTGCAGCGTAAATTTGGGCGACTCAGGTCACAACCAAAGCTAAAAACTGCTTAGAACTTGTATGGACCTCCAAAAAAACAAGACAAGGTTGAACTATGACCCAGAAAGGAAGTAAAATGACTCAAATGTTGCTCAACTTGGCATTTTTGAGGTGTTTTCTTTGAGTCACCAATCTGAATGTGCAGTGAAACTGATGTGAGTGCATATACCTTTGTAAACAAACAATAGTGTGTGTTGATGAGTTTTTATATCTCATACTCAATCACTTTTGGTGCCTGAAGTTCCTGATTGTTATGTATGGAACACCAAAAAAGCCAAAAAGTTGTGAAATTTCATGCTTTTCATATGCAAAGTAAGATGTGAATACGGAAGCGAATGTAGATAAATCATAACCACTGGCAAATAACAGTCAATGTTTACATCCAATCAACGTATTCCTTAGGTAAAACACAACCAATAACAGCCAACAGGCATTATTGGTGGTACATTTCTTATCATGACTAGATTTTTGATTTATTGTTTTCACAACAAATTCCAATTAATGATGTTTAAAACCCAGCAAAACTGTCCATATCGCCCACCACTACCAGGAAGTGAAAGAAACTACAAAACCGTAGGATTTAAGACAAACACAACACAGTACAGTTGAATTTTGTAGCCTAATAACATGAAGTTGAGCATGTAAGATTTCTACATTTCTTTAGTTATTATGATGTGATCCTGTGCTACACTGCACAAAAAGGCTAAAAATAACCAAAAAACATCCTCAATGTGATGGAAAATCTCCTGTAACAATCACAGATTCATCAAAATCCTGACAAATGTTCATCCTAAAGTGAAAAATATGAGCAAAGTCACACCATAAAACTGCCAAGGTGGTGTTTGCATTCAAAAGTCAAGAAGAAATGAGTGACAGCAGCATCTAACCTGCTCTTTAACAGAAGCCAGGAGGTTGGTGGTGGTTGTTGTGGCGGAGCTGGACTCCGACTGGAGGCCTTGGCGGCTTGGACCTTCTCTGACCACCATGGGCCCTTCCCCTTCTGCGTCGCCTTCCTCCATATCCCCACAGATCTGGCTGGCTGGCTGCTGCACGCTCCCTCTCTGACCCTGCAGGACGGTCAGGATGTGGGTTAATGCACAGAAAATCACTGTAGTATAATTTTAAGGAACCACTGTGCTTCAGCTGCAGGGATTAAGATTTTGAGATGTTGCAATATCCCAGAATTCATGATACTCCTGCAACAAATTCCCCTCTTATGGTGTGATTGTGCTTTTTTTTTAATCCCTCAAGAGACACAAAGAGACAAAAGATGATTATTCTATTTTCCCCTATGCATGCTTTTCCATCTCTAATCTTTAACCCGTCATTTGTGCATGCAGGTACAGATTTCTCCACACACAGAGGAGCTGCACACACACACATGCACACACACAGAGCGCTGCAGGCTGCATCCTTCCTCCTTCCTCTCTGTGTGTTTTACGTCTCAACACACACCAGTGGTGCCTTTATGTATTATCAGGTGTGCATGCACGATGCATGGGGTTGCATGCATCTCCCGGTCAACCTTGCATCCTCCATCACTCATTCACCATCCGGGCAGCCAAGGACGAGGTCACACCGACTCAGAGCGCCGGAGTCCGGGCAGCCAGCAGAGCTGCTCGCCCGCCGCTGAGCGCGACTCACCGGCCAGATGTTGCTGTTAGAAGCAGGCCACAGCTGGCTCAGTCCGCTTCCATCCTCTCCTCCGTGACAGCTACTCCATTCCCCAACGCGCCGACGTCACAAACAAACAAACAGACAGCCGCGTGCACGTCCTCGCGCTCGTCGTGCAATTACAATTTTTCCTTTTTTTTTTTGTTTGTCTTCCAATCAATCCCCGCGTGCAAAGATGAGTGGAGGAGTTAAACGCGCGCGTCCATCCCTGGCGTCAAGGCTGCACCCAGCCACGAGCGCCGATTAACAGCGGCGTGACGTCACCATGCGGCTATGGATTATTTCCGATCGACGGATCGATGAGGAGCCGCGAGTCGCTGTGGCCGCGGCAAGAGTCGTGCGGCAGCGCGGCAGCTCTTCGCGACGAGAGGAAGGATGCAGCCTGCAGCGACCAGCGTGTGTGTGTGTTTTACTGATACGTCTCCACACACACACACACACACACACACACACACACACACACACACACACACACACACACACACACACACACACACACACACACACACACACACACACACACACACACCAGTGCTGGTCACAGGGATGTTTATGGGATTCCCAGTTAACAGTTCAGGTTATCAGGTTCATCATACAGAACTCCAATATTGTCAAAACTGCAAATTAATCCAACGTTTATTATTTAAAACTATATTTTATAGGGGGAAAAAAAATCAATGAAAAGGTATTTTTCTAGTCAATTGTTTACACTATTCTTGTATAAAATTGGTTGAATTAATGTAAATGCAAAAAACTACAATACATTTTAGACACTTTAAATTGAAATAGAGGAAAAAATGACAGAATGGCTGAACGCCTGACTCAGTTACATTTTTCATTATCTTTTTACTTTATTCAACTATTTCTTGTTTTATTCATTGTTTATTATTAATAAAAACAAGCACCCAGTATAACGCCTTTAGTTTAGTGGGTATTGTAAATAATTATTCAAATGTATTATAGATGATTCTAACTTAATATTAGCAGGAAAAACTAATATCCATCCATGTGTGATTAATCTCAACATCCATCCATCCACTTTACACCCTTGTCCCTCAGTGGGGTCGGGAGGTTTGCTGCCTGGTGCCTCTCCAGCTCCCGTTCCAGGCGAGAGGCGGGGTCACCCTGTACAGGTCGCCAGTCTGTCGCAGGGCAACACAGAGACACAACCATGCACACACACCTAGGGACAATTTGGAGAGGCCAATTAACCTGACAGTGATGTTTTTGGACTGTGGGAGGAAACCGGAGTACCCGGAGAAAACCCAGACATGCACAGGGAGAACATGCAAACTCCATGCAGAAAGACCGGGGCCGGGAATCGAACCCGGAACCTTCTTGCTGGAAGGCAACAGCTCTACCAACTGCGCCACTGTGCAGCCTAATCTCAACATGTTTTACTTAATAAACCGACTTCAATAATATTCAAATTTATTGAATGGGTCTCTAAGTAAACATTTTAAACTTTTATGAGACATTAAATATGCTAGAAATGTGCATATAGTGCTTTGATTTTGGAGGAAAAGTTGCTTCTAAGCTAATATTGCTGATGTCTTTCCTCCCTGGCCTGGATTTTTAGTTTCATCTTTCTTTAATAAACACCCTAACTGAGCCTGAAGCCAGTTTATATTAAGAAAAGGAAAAACACCACCACACATGAACATGCACATGCTCATTTATTGAAGTGACAATTAATACTGTGAGAGCAAAGTTACACACTGAGAAGTGACGGGGAACTTCCCTTCATTTAAAACCTTCTTCTGTCTCAGTTGGCATATTTGCATTTTTCAAAACCACCTTAAGATTTGACAAGAAAAAGCGAAAAGAGATTTTAAGCCACTAAAGGTTCCTACTGCTTCTTTGTAAACTGAAAAACACGACAGAACGCTGTTTACCTGAATATTTAACAGTTCATAAATAATAAACCCGTACTTCAAAAGGAAAGATCAGAACATGATACATTCTCCGTTCCTCACACTGCAAAGTAAAACCCAGTGTCGTTAACACTTACAGATAAAATATATTTAGCAGTAAAAGTTCAACATTTCTTGTAGGAGTTTCTGTGACTAATTAGTTGGATTTATTCTGTTTTTAAGGATCAGGATGTAACTCCCAGCTCAGTTATGCCTTAAAATGACAACTATGAGGTGACTGAAGGCATTTATAAAGCGAGACAGGGACGCATTACCTCCGGACATCCTGGCAGTCAAAGAAATGGAACAAAAAGAGAAGGAACAGCAGATCTCCATTGTCTGCTGCAGCACTTTGAGATCACTTTGCTCCACCTTCCAGGAACATTTCAGCCAGTTCCTAATCGCTTTGCTCACTCCTCTGTTCTGCTGATTTGAAGGATTCGTCTCAAAGAGAAGCAGAAACGACAAGGTGTCAAGATTTTTTTGAAGTCGCATAGCAATTTTAAACCTTTTAAGACGATTTTACTGTAGATTTAGAGATTTTTCAGACAGGGAATGCAAAAACGAAAAAGGTTCAAAATTCAAGTGTCTTTAGTTAAAATCTTACACAACAAATTCTGCAAGTTAAATCAACACTATGCCGAGTCTATGTGGTCCTTATCAGAATTGGTGTTAATTTAGCTCTTTTCAGAGTTATTTCAACAAGAAATTAAGTCATTTTAACACTTGAAAAAGTTAGAACTACTCAAACTATTTTTGAAATAACTCTGAAAATAGTTAAATTAACACTATTCTGATAAGGACCATATACTCAGCATAGTGTTGATTTAACTTGCAGAATTTGTTGTGTACAGCACATCTACGTTTAGTCGTGGCTAAAGGGGAATGTTGTGATTTCACAGCGAAACAAGCTTGGCACTTTTGCACTAAAGCAGCTAAAGCCTGTTACTTCAGCTTGGTCTGATTTATTCCTACTATTTTGGCAGGTAAACACAGCAGTGAGGCCATACAATTATTAATTTAGGAAGCTTAAAAACTGAATAATTAGTACGATCAAAGGAAAGAAATAAATAAAAGTGTCTGGCTCCTTTTTACCCAAACAAACCTCAGCGACTCTGGCCGTCAGTTTTCACTTCGTCATGTGATCGCAGCTGCGGGGTTGCCGTCTCGACAGATGATCATATGCGTCGCCTCGGCCGGAAAATAATAATAATAATTTTTTTTAAAAACACGCCGAGCCGAGCAAATAATACTTCACGTCACTGGAACCACGAATCATCAGCACAAACATTTAAACGTCACCAAGTCGATCTTCATACGTCCAGGGCGGACAGCAACGAGGCTCAGAGGTAAAAACCGGCAGATGTTTGATTCCAGCCCTGCTTTCAAATCGAGCACAGAAACAAAACTCAAAAAGTCACCAACACTGACTACACTACTCAGAAACGCACCTTTCTTCTTCTCCTTCTTCCTTCTATACAAATTAAAGCAATAAATAAAGACAGTACCTTTGCATAAACATGAGTACAAAACCTAACAGTCAGTGGATTTACAATAAACATGAGTAAAACGTAAAAGGGTGCAGAGTTGTGTTCGCACCGTATCGGGGGGAAAAGAACCTTAAAGAACAGCCCCATTGTTCCTGCTAAGCAGAACCTGAGCAAACTAATCCAGATCGTCCACATCCTCCGTCATGACGGTGCTGGTCTGTTCTGACGTCACGCCTGCAGATCAAACACAGAAAGCAACAAATCTAAACTGTGGAAGCAGCTTCAGCAACACGTTAGTCATTTATTCAGGTGTTATTTTCACACATTTTTAGTAACATTTATTGAAAGATTTATGGTCTAATATTTAGTGTTTGTCTATTGCAGCTCTCTTCATGATAGATCAGGAAATTACTGACTTTTTTCAGGCTGTAATTCCATTCTTGTTGATGCTTTTAGCATTAAAAGCTACAGAACTATGAACAAACTCATTTTATCACAATGACAGATAAAACTATGATTGTGTTTCTACGTCAAAAACTCACTAGCTAATAAAAGTTTGTCTTATTTTAAGACATCAAGACACTGAGCTTGTTTATTACTTTTTTCTTATTTTGAAGTAGAGACCCTTAAAGTTTTGTCGTGATAACAAGACTTTGAATTTTTTGGGTTTTTTTATAATCAAAAAACTTCAGGATAAATGTTAATGAAGCATTTTGTCATCATTATAATTGCCATTTCAATGAGAGCTCAAATTTGTTTTGCATCAGGATTTTTATTATCTCCTCATATTGAGATAAATATCTTGAGTTCATTTTATAATAATTAACTTTTTTTAATCACATTTGGAAGAAATTTCTTTTTCACAACAGTTAATTCATCACTGAACTTTTCGTCCTGAACTTTTCTCTGTCATGTTTCATTATCTCACACTAAGCTGCAAGATTTACAACTTTTTGTCAGAAAGACAAATGTCTTATCTTGTGTCGAGATAAAAAGACCTTGAGCTTGTTTTGTCAAAACTATTTAATTATCTTCTTATATAAATATAAGACTGAGCTTGATTTGTTTGGCTCTAACAACTTTTAGTGGACAATTCAGTTTTTAGGGATTCTTTCTACCCGACTTCAGATTTTATTTCTTGCTAAACTATAAAAATGTTTGTACTTGAAGTATCGTCGTCGTTTCCAGACTTCTTCTTCTCCTCCATATAGCCGTGACTGAGCAGCTTGGACATGCTGACCGGAGGAGCTTTCTTATCGTAGGATCTGATGAGGAGAGCGTGTGACGTTATCGAACCTCTAAAACCTTCCAAATAAATCAAGTTTATATCAGTAAAAATGAGAGAGGAATAAGTTCTTACATTCTCTTATACTTGTTGTTCATGGACAGACCCTCCATAGGCACAGCTGCATCATCTGGAGACATCTGCAGATTGAAACATCATCCAGAGTCACAGTTATATACGCAGCAACAGCCTGACTGATGGCTGCAGAGCTACAGGGACTCACCAAGTTACCAAACATGGAGAAATGAGCGACTGGGGGAAATATCAGGGAAGCAGAGCAGAGGATGAAATAAGAAGGAAAACTTAAGGAAAAAAAAACAAAACAAAAAACTGCCATGCTGTTAAAAATAAAACCAACCAAAACATTTTCAAATGATGATTTATCTGTTAGTTTTAACCCAGAAACTCAGCAACCTGCAAAAGTATTCACACTCCCTCAACCGTTTCACATTTCTCCAAAATGCAACCTGAATGCATTTCACTGGGATCTTATGCAGCAGAGCACTAACTTACTATTAAAGTGACCTCTGAATGCACCACACTATTCAGTTTTTTCTTTGTAACTAAACCATACGTCACGTTTCTTCCACATAAAGTCCCAGTAAATACAGTGAAACCTGTGGTTGCAATGTGAAAAACATCAAGTGTGTGTGAATACTTTTGCACATCGCTGTAATCCAGTTTTCCCAGATTAGAACCAGCTGGAATATTGGAGAGAACTGCAATCACGGAGCCAACGTTTCCCCCTCCAAATTCCCAGGAAACAACAAAGTCCCTCCGGAGGATTAAATCCTGAAGCAATTTCCAAACGCAGGGATGAAAAACGAAGGTGGAAAATGAAGGAAAGTTGTGATAAAAACTGAAATAATGGCAATAACAAAAGATGGAGTGGCATCTGCGTGGCATGAATGCTGGGGAGTGACTAGTTCGGTCCATTCACCTTCTCTTTACCATGGGAAAAACTATCAGTCTCTCTTTCCCAGGAGGAATTGTTATCAGTGCCAAAGGGAGCAGCCAGAGGCCGCCTGCCCGCCTTCATCTGGCTGTCAGGAGACGAGGCTTTGCTCCCGCTGAAAGCACAAAACCACCATGACATTCCATGTGAAAGTTCTGGGAACATTTCGCCTGCAGCCGCAACACTTGGGTGACAGACAGGAACATTTCGTCTTCCTCTGCTCTGGACTCTTCCAACGAAAACGGTTTCCTCTAAATCAGCGTCTGGCCCGTCTTACCTCTTTGACTCATCCCCTCCGAACCAGTTGGGCGGGTTGTAGGCTTTCTTCGGCGCGTCATCGTCATCAACGTCGTGACTCAATAGGCCTGCAGCAGGAAGGGAAACATTCCTGTTAAATCTAAAACTCTGTAGGCAGTAATGACTCTCATCTCCGCTCTGAAAACACCAGGAGGGATTTAAGTCACACCTAAAGCAGCTCAGTGGCCAAATAATTACTGCGACCTCTCAGAGTCGGGAATTATTTCAAAACGATGAGTCAAATTGAGAATTCACAACGTTTTATTCGCATTTATTTCCCATTTTCTGCAATATGAAATTATTGTAATAAATCATAATATTCTAGTTTTATAATATATCGATAACACAAGTTCACAAAGACCAATAAACTTTAATTTTATAAGGAAATCTTAATATTATCATCACTATTTCATTTCCAATAATTGTTTTTTATTAGTTGTAGTAATGTTTTTATTTACCATCTTATTTTTGTAATGTCTTTTTCATATTCTGTATTTAATTTGTAGTTTCTTAAGAAAATTTAAGAACCAGACACAAATAAAACAAAAATAAAATTCACACTCAACCAAAACCATAAATAAAATTGATTATAATATCTCTGTAAGCAAAATTAATCTTCAAAAAATATTAGAAACTATTGAGCTCTTTTTAATTTTTCATGCGATTAATCAATTAATTACTTATAAGCTTAGTCATGAAGTTAAAATGCTTCCTAAGTATGAACAGGGAGGCAAACAAACAGCAACTAAACCAAATAGTGAAAGATAATCTTTATGATCAACTTTTATTATTGTCAGTAACTCTTGAACTGATCAGTAATTTTAAATCTGTGGTTTGTCGGCTCACCTTTGTGTCCTCCCTGCTTCGCCAGCTTGACGTAGTCCGAGTCGGTCTCAAATATCCCCACTCGCCGCCCGCTGACCCTCTCCACCGCCGCGCTCTCGGTGGCGGTCTGGCAGAGGCCGGGAATCTGGGAGGTGGGTCCGGTCACGCCGCTGTTCGCAGCTCCAGGCTTTATGCCTTCAGAAAAACACAAGCATGGCCTTCATTTAGCTGAATAATAGTGGCTCTCGGATGAAAATTGTTTCATTTTTCTACTGGTTTTATTGCCACAAATATGAACAAATAAGAGGAAACAGTTTGCGAACTTTAATCAGTCTCACCTCCGGGTTTGGTCCTTCGATGGTTGGGTACGGCAGCGCTCATTTTAGATGGCGACGAAAGAAAATCTGCAAACTAAATACAGACATTTTAAATTCACAACTGCCACAAGTCAAGGAATAAAAAAAAGAAAAAAAGAAACAAACTATAAAACACTTAATTAATTGAATGAGCGTCATTAGAGTTTAAATAAATCAATAAGAAAATGATTAGAACAGAATTATTAGATTTTATCACTTCAGCTTCCTACTCTCCCCACATGGGGGCAGTATAAATTAAGCTGTCAGTTACAATTGAGAAACAGAAGATGCTTTCACTTGGATTCAACTTTAAACAGAAACAGTTATGATGCATGGCTCTAAAAAAGGTCAGAGGTATTAGACACAAGCTGAGATCTGAGTTATTAGTTTATTTTTTAATAGAAATGCAGAGATTCATGATGTATAAATCAAAGAAACATTGACAAATAGACAAATCCATGTATGGATAAATAAATGGACCAGATTCATGCAGATAAAATATGTGCAATAGATGCACTGGTGAACGTGGGCATGGATGAGAGGATGAACAAAATGATGCAAATGATTGGATGGATGACTAATAGACATGTGAATGGATGAGTGGATGGATGGATAAAGACATTACAGCAGATGGATGGATGACAACATGCATGCAAAAGGATAAACAGATGGATGCAGATGGAAGGACGGATGAACAGATGCATGGAGATAAAATGTAAAATCTGGACATGGTGAGTAAATGTAGATGAACAAATAGCGCTCAAGATTTACTCATTTACTACCATCGGTTTTATTTCCATATGTTTACTTTAAATAGATTAAAAAACGTACATAAAACGTTTATTTTTACATCACCCGGCTCAGGTTTCACCGCTAAAGTGAGCAATAAATTACTGAGATAAGAGGCTAACAAAGCGTTGCTAACCGAGTTAGCCGCCTCGTTTCCACCGCTATCTCCATTTGTTTCAATAAATTGTCATGCCTTTTTAATAAAGTGCTAATAACGGCTAATAAATAAGAAAATATAAATATTTCTTACTCTAATGTTGCTGTGTGCTTTTTATGTATTTGATGAGTTGGTTTGATGCAGGTAAAAGCCGATAGCTTCTTCTTTACTCCTCACAGAGCTAACAGCTTCCTGTGGCACCTGCTGCTCTCTTCCTGTTCACAAATCAAAGATCGTGTATTTAAAACGACGCCCTACACTGTGTGAGTTTTCTTTCCGAAAGGCCTGTACGTTTATGATGCATGAAACTGTTGTAAGAGTGAGAATTCTGTGTTACGCAACCTCTGTTGGATACATGGATAGACGATCTTTGTTCTGCGGTCAAATAAAGCATGGAAAAATATCAAATTTAAAGTTCAAAAATATTTTTCTGATCCCAATAGGGACGTTTCTAGAATGTTTGCAAGAGGAGATTCTTGAATGAATGAAACCCTAACACCCAAATGTGTTTAAAACAATCTCCAGATAAAGTATAGTATAGATTTAATCCATTAGTTATGGTCTCAGACTTCAGTAATGTTATCCTAAACTAAAAACGTGTGTGTGTGTATTCATATCTTGAATTGTAATGCCATTTTTAAGATTAATCAATCTAAGTATTATTATTTTTGCGCATATTCCTTAAAAATAATGAAATATTCCTTTAGCTTAGCATCAAATCTGAAGTTGTGACACTGAATTTTGGCAGCTATATTGTCTTGCAGTCTTTTTTACTATGACCATGGGAAGATGCCCACTACTTATTTACCAAAAATGTTAAACTTGTTCAAGGCACAATTAATAACCAGCAATCATATTGTTTTGGTGGTATTTAGTTAAACCTAGTGGTTCCCATAAGAACCTCATCATGAGTCCAGATCCACTCAGGAAAAAAACAAGTAAGAAACAGAACAAAGTTATTCAGACTTTTCAAACGTATACATAAATAAATAGCTGGGATGAGATTTCACTTGGAGTATTTGAGGCTTTTTATTTATTTTAAACTATTTAGTTTATTTAGATAATATTACAAGACTACAGGAAATGAAAACAAAACATATTGGGAAAAATTGTTAGCATTTAAAATAGATGTCAGTGATTAAAACATTTAGTGCTTGAACAAATAAAAAGAACATTAAGAATTTACACCAACCTAAACAAAAAACAAAATTTCTTTTGGTTGACAAATAATTGAGAACAATAGACTTTTCATTCTGCTGACATCCAGGAATACCTATAGGTGAAACATCCAAAATGATTAGAAAGAGAAGAATTAGTAGGAAAACCTATATGACATTGCTATTTAATAAAAATGCTTAAATGCTGTTATACATAGAAGAAATTAGACAGCAAAGGTTTCCACTTCAAACTGATATTTTTATAGTTTTTCATTTGATCTTTAAGACAAACTTTTGCTTAAAACTGTTTCCAGTTCCTCAATTAGAACCAAAGAAAGACATCATCCTGGTTAATATTCATTAAACTGGAAAATAATCTTTGCTGCCAAGTTGTCCCGATTGGCCGTCAGACTGGCTCGACTCCTTGGTGCTGGTGACCCCTCAGAGGTCTTTACCACAGTCAGGACAGAGGATGTCGTTTCTGAACGTCAGGAAACCTCGACCAACCATGGACGCGCTGCATTTCTTGCAGTTGAAGCAGTCGTTGTGCCACTGCCGATCCTCAAATGAGATGTACTTGCTGCCCCCGAGACCTGAGGTAAAAACAGCAGAGAAGGTCTCATGATTTTTTTTTTCTTAATGCAATAACTCTATAATTGATGGTGATTGGACACACCAGATCCCAAGTTAAGCATATGATCTTGAGAATGTTGCGTTTGGATTGAAGGTGTTGCTTACATTGTTAAAATCAAACCAGCTACAGTTTGGCGAATCTTTCCAGCTTGATTTCACGACTAAAGATCTGAAGCAAAACTTATCGTTTCTGCTGTGACTTTTTTCAAACTCTAAAATAGGATCTGAAGATTTGTGCGAGGTCATTTTACCACTGATTGGGTTGGTGCAGTGGGCGCATTTCTTTGCAAACAGGTTGCAGAAACACTCGAGGCAGTAGGTGGCGTCGTCTCGAGAGGTGAATCTCTGCCCAGCCAGCTGCATTTTGCATCCAGCACAAACAAAGCATTCCTTATGCCACGGCTGGTCATGGTAGCTCACTCCTCCAGTCGTAATGGGCTAAAAAAGATCGAAAGAAAGCAAAGCAAAACAAACAAGTCAGAAATTATTTTCAAAAATTCCAGTTTGCCCACTGAACTTTTTGATTTTATGACAAAAACACTGTAGCTGTGGCAATGTTTTTCAGGAACAGAAGTGAAAATAAAAACACAACACATTAGTGAGCTGCAGATTTGTTGCCATTAAGTCACATTATCAGAAAAATCATTGGGTCATATTTTATTATATTTTAAAATAAAGCAACAAAAAAAATTTAATTAAAGGTAAATGCTAACTGTCAAGAGGTTAATTAGCCAAACTCGACTTAAAACTTAAAAATGACAATCAAAAAGCTAATTAGTCTGGTTTGAAGCTAAAAGCTAATATCACAAAGCTAAATACCTTAAATGGGATTAAAGATAAAATCTAACTAATATTTGAGCTAATAGCCAACTATTATAAAACTACTGGTCAATAAAGCCAAAGGCTAACTAAAGGTTAATGATCCTAAAGATAAAGCATAATTGGTATTAAAGATAAAAGTTAATTATTAGAAATGTTATTTGCCAAACTGGGATTAAAAACAGTTTTATGATAGTTAGCTATCATAATACTAATGAGTCTAAATTAACAGAGACATGACATTTAGATTTTGTTTTACAATTAAATTAAATTTCAAACACTAAAAAATTAACCACTAAACATACTGAATGAGAAATTAGCAAGGCGATTAGCTGACTTGTTTATATAGCAACTCCTAGATTTTTTACAATTAACCCTTAGTTTTTCCTGAAAAAAATAAACAAATAAATGAGACTAAAGCTAAAATAAAAAAAAACAGAGTGTGAAAGAGATCAAACTGCTAACAATATTAATAATTTAAAATCTGTTATAGTTCATGTTGAAACACATTATGTTGCATAACTACTGAGTTCGAGTTTGAACAGAAACAGATATTCTCAGCAAACGTCCTCTGAATTAGTAGATTTAAACATTTTTCTGCATCACTCTCTGACATCACACTTTGCAGCCATCTTGGCTGTTTGCTGCTGAATTTTCTCAAGTGAAACAGACGACTGCTGCCTGCCTGACCATCTGCTTGTTGATCATATTATATGTGTTATGTTTTTTACATGTGAGTCTTTGTAGCACCAACTTTCAGCTCCTCTGAGCACAGAAAAAAACCCTACATGACCATATATTTGCAGAACATTGTAACTGGCTTTAATGGCAGAAATCATAATGGGACATTGTGAGGATGTTTACCTTCTTGCAGTGGACACACTGCAGGGCAAACAGTTTCTCATAGCAGGCCAGACAGTAGTTGTTCCCGTCCTTCTTGACGAAGCTCTTGGTGCCAATAGTCTGCTGGCAGAATTTGCAGATGAAACACTTCTCATGCCAACTGTTCCCCTTATGCTCCATCTTCTTGGTGCCTGGAATGAGAATACTGAATTGCAGATTTATTTGATTTTATATTAATCTTCTTTCATACCAAACCGGTGATGTTCAAACTTTTTCCCATGAGGGACAAAACGGTTAAGCTGTGGGGCCACAGAAAAACATTTTAAAACAAACCTTTTATGTCTTTTGTATCTGCTCAATAATAAACTAAAACATTTCAATTCTATTGAAATCTATATTTTTTCATAGAGAATGGATCAGTAAATCATTGTAGATACATTAAAACAATCTTGAAAGATTGCATTAGTATAAGATGATGGTTTTCTTATTTGGACTGCAAGATTTGCTTTAAGTAAAATTAAGTCAATAACTTTGGTTCTGGTTGCTCAAGAATTAAGATAAATGCAAAAACGTTGTAATCTATTTGAACTTTTTTTTTTCTTTTTGCACATAAAAATGATCTATAAAAAAAAATTACCCTAAAACTAAAAAAGTGTCCATCCACATCAACCAACTGTGCTTGCAGACGAGTTTGTCAATTATACATTTGAGGTCTGGGGGCTGATTAAAATCCTTCACAGGATTTTTAATAAATGGGCCGCACTTTGGACACCTGTGCACTAAACCATTTTAGCAACAGTAAAAAAGAGTCTTTCTTGTACCTGGCATGATGGTCTTCAGGCAGGCGTGGCACTTGGAGGAATACTCCAGACAGTAGCAGTCGGTGCACATCAGGAGGTCGTTTTTGGTGGCAAACGGTTTGTCGACCAGAGAGCGGCTGCAGTCGTTGCAGAGGAAGCATTCGCTGTGCCAGTGACGGTCCTTGAAGGACAGATCCTTTAGCAAAATAAAATAAAATCAAGAAGTTCACAATTTTTATTGTGACCTAAATATTCCATCAGCAACAAATTTGAATAGATATTTTAAAAGAATGAAAGTTACTACATGTTTAGTGTTAGCACTGCAGCAAAGCTGGTTGCAGAACATTTAAAAAATGTCTAGAAACAAAAATGATATAATATTTTAAATGTATAATATTAGGGCTGCACAGTGGCACAGTTGGTAGAGCTGTTGCTTTGCAGCAAGAAGGTTCTGGGTTCGATTCCCGGCCCTGGTCTTTCTGTATGGAGCTTGCATGTTCTCCCTGTGCATGTGTGGGTTTTCTCAGGGTACTCTGGTTTCCTCCCACAGTCCAAAAACATGACTGTCAGGTTAATTGGCCCCTTATGTGTGTGCGTGCATGGTTGTTTGTCCTGTGTGTCTCTATGTTGCCCTGCAACAGACTGGCGACCTGTCCAGGGTGTATCCTGCCCCTCGCCCAGAACATCAGCTGAAGATATGCACCAGCAACCCTCCTGACCCCACTGAGGGACGAGGGTGTAAAGGAAATGGATGTATAATATTAAAATGCTAGCAGTGATATTATATATCTTGTATTTTTTCATTATAAGACAGTAGAACAGCTGGAACTGAATCTCAGTTTGTTATTCCTATTTACCCACCAGCTTTTGTTAGCATTGCAGCACAGCTAGCTGCTACAGAAAGTGAGAAAACAACCAGTTTACAGCACTTTGTCTGTGAACCCATATCTGATATAGAGTAAAAATGAAATAGAAAGTAGCACAGCTGAAGCTGAATCTGCACTTGTTATCCTTATTTATGTGCTGGCTAGCATAAGCATTGTGATGCTAATGCTACGGAGACTTTGCAATGTAGCCAGTAGTCCTAAAATTAACTCCAAAAATGATAAGATTTTATCATCTCCTGTTCTAAAAATTGAAAGAAAGAAAAACAAAGAAGACAACTCTGCACTTCTACTAGCTAGCAAGATGTTACAGGAACTGAATAAAATAGACTCTTACACCTCCATGAACCTTCAATTTTAAGGTTTTGGGACTTAAATTATTGTAATCAATAACTTCTTATTGATTACAACAAACAGCCGCTGTTCTGATTTGTCCCTCAGAAGAAATTCACACTTAATGTATGTATTTTAATCTTATAAAATTAAAATGATGGAGAAATATTTGTATTCAAAGTTAACTGTGGTTCTTCATTTAAACAAGACCAAGTTAAAAAGTCACAGTAGGTTGTTGTGACCAGCAACAAAACGTTGGCTCTACATTGGAGTTAAAGCAATAGAAACATGGATGCATCACCTTGCTGGTGCAGCTAATGAGCTTCTTGCAGTTTTCACAGTTGCTGGAGAAAAGTGCCTCATAGCACTTGATGCAGTACGGATATTCCTCCCTCAGGATGTACTTCTGTCCGTACAAAGAGTCGCTGCACTCTGTGCAGTCGTAGCGCTCAGACATTTTGACTCAGATCTCCCCGCGGAGTCGTCTTCTCTGCAAAATAAAATGAAATTAGTTTAAAAGACAACCGCCGTAATTACATAACCTCACAGAGTGATTTGCGACGTAGAATAAAAAGATCAGATTGAGTTCCTGGAATCCTAGAGATTTTTGTTTTACAAAGGAAAACTGTACGCCCTCAAGATCATGTGGTCGTAAAATCAATTAATTGCATGAATCTGCACCAGACCCAGTCCTCAAAGCATTTAAGCCTCGATGACCATTTAATTAAATACTACATTCAACAAATTAGCAGAGAAATGCCACAAACTCTGGAGTAAATTCCACTTTATTAATGGAAATTACAAAATTTTAAGTCTAGTTTGTTCACAACAGTAAAGTTTAAACCTCATTTAACATTTGTTTATTTACTTTTCATCATTTCCAACCTGAAGTTTACCCATTGTGTTGCACAGTAAACGGTACATTCACCAATACTCCTTCCAGAACCTTTTAAACTCCTTCATATGTCATCATCACACTTCTTCAGGAACCCTAAACTAATTCCTTTATGTCATAGATAACATTTTGCACCAAAAGTTCCTGTTTCTAATGCTATAACCTTCTTTAAAAATAAAGATTGAATGGGGTCCTGGTTGAAGCATTGCAAACACAAATACATTCATAAACACAAATACATTCATAAAACAATTCCTTAACTTGCAATTAGCAATCCTTTTAAACTCAATTTGATGTCCCAATATGTTCCACATTTGAGATAAAATATAATCATTAGTTCATACAAACCAGTTGTGCTTTACGGTATTTATTGATTTTATAATGGAGCTTAACTCCAAATTATTAGAAGAATATTATCCTGTTCACAGATTCTTTTCATAGAGCACATCTAAAATATTCAATTTCAGAAATTTGCAGGTGGTTTTACCTCCAGCCTCAGTGAATACCAGAGTATGTTTGTGTCAACCTGGAAACTCTAAAACAAATCCAATTATCTTTAGCTTCTAAGTTTCAGAAAAGCAAATGCAGAACCCCTTAAGAAGTCTTTCCACTCTATATGACACCAGTTACTTCTCTGAAACCAGTTTAATCATCCATATCAATATTAAATACGTCTATTTCTATAGAAAATGAGTGGTAGACTTCTGTAAACCAGATTTACTCCCTTTATTTTGCAGTGAACTCCATCCTCTCTTCTTGTCCTTATTATCATCCCTTCTAAATCCCTGTAACTTGTGGCTCAGCTAGTTGTACAAACTTCAACAAAACCAATAAATAAACACCACCAGTGCTAAAAAAGCTACGACTTTTCCCCACGGAGAAAATAAAGTTAGAAGAAACCATGAAGGTCTTACCTTGGTTGCCGTCTGAGACCGGAGGTGTCTACTGTACGGAGTACTTGGTGTTTCTTATTAAATCAGTCCAAAACAAGACCCGTGACCGGGCAGGAGGGTGGAGACGGGCGGCCTGAGCCGAGGAGGCAGGCTGATCTATGTTCAGCCGCTATAAAAATCACAGCAAACTGATTACATTTTCAAAACAGAAGAACAAAAACACATTTTAGTGATGATAAAGTGATGCAATTTTAACATTACCTGTTCTGCACAACATTGTTTACTACACTACTGCACTGAAAGCAGTTTTTTTATTTTTCAAAATGTTATAACACATCCATATATTAGCATCTGCAGTATTATCTGAACATTTTCCTGGCAGAATTAGACTTAAAAGTCGCATTAATCATATTTTCAGTAAAGTTTAGTTCACTTTCTTTTATTCCAAAACTAGTTCTGATTAACCGACTAAACTAAGTATTTATTTCACGATGAAAGGGGATTGGTTAGGCGGTTCAGGAACCATCCCATAATAACCGGTGAGTACCGAAACATGAGTGTGACCATCCGTCCACAGCGAAAGCAGCTTTACTTTACATTAGGGTGTGTGTTTTATTTCCAGTGGAATCGTTATATTGCATAAAGTGAAGGATTTTTCAACGTAATGTTAATACTTTGACACAGTTAAAGGTTCTGATCAGAAAATGGTTCAAAATAAACATCAGAGCTGGTTTCAGATTGGATGAAAAAATCTTCCAAAGTGAATAAATGTAACCAACAAAACTGAATCAACTTCTGCCAAGATGAGGGGTTAAATATCCAGAATTATTTCACTTCTGTTTACATATAATAGTACAAAAATTAAGTGAAACTTGTTGAGACAATTAATTAAATATTTGTAGAGTTGCATGTATGCATTTGAGGGTATATGGATTGAAAAAAATCCACAAAATTTGAGCACCAAATTTGTGTTTTTCAACATCATTTTAGTTGTGTGTTGCACAATAATTACACAGTTAAATAAATCTCAAAATCTTAAAAATGATTATGCCATAATAAGTGGAAGTAGACATCTCACCTACAATGTAAATCATTACTGACAACCACCTGGGTTGTTAATGTAATTAACTTGTAAGCATCTGACTGGAAGCTGTGAATATCTTTCCTCTAACCTGTCAGCGCCACATCAAATTCTTATGAATAAAACTTTCTTCACATCACAAGACGATGAGAAGCTGTAAAAGGTTGATTGTTGGCTGCTTGGCCTGCTGTGAAGCTGCTACTCTGTGGTAAGAAGGCTTCGTTTACTCCAAATCTAATAAAGGTGATAGTTTAACATAATTACGTAGCGTTTTGCAGAGTTTCCAGGAGACAAAATTGCTCAGGTATTTTTTCACACACGGACAAAACAAATAATTTATATCGATCTAACTTTAACATGACATATCCTACATAAACAGTTACAACAAATTTATTCAGCTACATTTTGGTTTTGAGTCACAGAATAAATGTATTTTTGCCAAATTATCCATTTCTGTGTCCGGTATTCACTTGTTTAACGTCGTTTAGCCTTGGAACATCTAATTTAACCTATGTGAGGAATCTATTTTGATATATTATGGCTGACACATCAAATAATGAAATAACACCAGACAAACCAAACAAAAGAAGGGTAACCAATAAATAAGATAAAAGTAGAATGAGATTTAACCTGTGAAAGGGCCTATTGTTCTGGAGGTCAGCTGATTAGCAATATCCAGGTAAACATACTGATCCAAAACAAGTCACAAGGTTTAAATATAAATATAGTTAAACATAAACAAAGGCATAAACTTTGTAATGTTTTAAAATATTGCACAGCCCTCAAATTAGCTTAGCTAATGTAGCTTCTGCTGCTACATGTAGCCATCCAAGATGGCGGTTCTTGTGGGAACTATGCTTTAGGATCCATACCAAAGGATTTTACTTTAATTACTGCCGGAACCCTGATTTAAATTTGAGTGAATTTTTGTAGCTACATGTGACAAACATCAGCAGTTAATTGAGTACAATTTGGAAAGAGGCTGCAACAAACCAAAATGTGGAAAATGTGAATATTTTCCACATAAACTGTTTTTGTTGACGCTGGTATCCAGGTAGTCATCCATCTTTCTGTCCAAGTTGATTTTTATTTCCACATTACAAGAAAACAGAAGGAGGTCATACATCTGAGCTCAGTTTAAAAAGTTTATAATTAGGACATTGGTCAAATTATCAATCAGATGTTTCATTATTTAGCCTCCTTCCTGTTCCTGATTTTCCATAGAGAAACAAGCGAAGATCTGTATTCTGCAGACTAAATGACAGGGATGTGTATCATGGTGCTAGACAGGGAGGAAGATCTTAAATCTTAAAAGTCTAATGATTAAATTAGCGACAAAAAACAATATTTTTTTCAACTTGATTTGACTGCTGAGACCTTCTTATTCTCTTACATTTAGCAGAGAAATAACATAATTATCTGTACCTAATCACCAAAATAACACATTATGTTGTTCCTTGAGAAGAAATAAGCTGCACGTTTTCCGGGGTAACATTAGGTAACAAACCTTCTTTGGAAAAGAAACATTGCAGGTTTTCAGGTTTAATAAATCAACTTAAAACCACATTATTTCCAGACTCCTCTGGCAGTAATTGGAACAAGCTTTATAACAAAATCCGTTAAACAACTCCGCTTATCACTTGACTTTTTTTAAAGTCATGTCTTTCTAATTATTTGATTGCTAAATCTGTCCACTTCCTTTCTTCAACTTGATGTTAATTTAGAAATCATGATTCCATTTAGAGAAAAATGAGCAATAAATAATCAAGAGCATGTTTTATATAGCCATTTTTAACTTCTTTGATTGTTTTATCTGCATACATAATGCCAGTATTGAGTAAAATAAAAATAACACATAATATGTATCCTGCTTTTGGAGAAATGGCTTCTTCCTCTTTAAGTGACATTTCAGCCCAGGAAAGTACAAGACACTCGCTTATGTTTGCATAACGTTTCAGTTATTTTAGTGTATTTAGATGCTGAATACATTTTAGAAACATTAGCACTTTCTGAGACATATTTTTGTAATCCTAAAAACAGGAATAATTTAGTCGGATTTCATTTTTCACATGGAAAAAAATATTAAATGTGTGCAGATACAGCAAATGCATTAATCTGGTTTCAACTGAAAGTAGTTTTACGAAAGTTGAACAGAAAACAAAGCAACCTGGCACCAACTCCTGGTAAATGTTTAGAACTTGTTTACACCCGGAGCTAATTAGAGCGATTTGCTTTGTGAATTAGATACTGAACTGGGCCAAAACTTGATCAAATTCGATGTGTAACAGTGTTAAGGAGTCTGCCAGTGGCTTATTTCTTTTCCTTTTTATTCACTCCTGTCCCCAATAAATTCGAAATAGTTTCATATATTGTTTCATGCATGATTAAACCTTTTAAAAGCAAGAAAAATTTAATAGAATGTGAAAAAATACCCTTGTTTAATTTAATATTTGTGTTTTGCGTTTACATACTCGACTTAATATTAAGGTTTTCCTATTTCCTTTCTTTAGAGTAATACTGCTGGAAGGAACCCAGGCGAAGCGCTTACATGATTAGTTTTACCATCTGCTTCCTAAGAGAGGGGAATTCTGGGAAATTTTATGAACTGTGGCCTGATCCGATTAGCCTCTCCAGGCCCATTCACACACAGAGGAGTCTAGTTAAAGACCATATGTTGTTCATTTGGTCTCAAGTCAAGACTGTAACTCTGCAATCACTTTTATTAGCTGCTGCCTTTCTGATGTAAACTAGTTTAATCAATAAGGACTCACTGCTCATCATATGATAAAAGCTAAATTAGGTTAAATACTAAATATTAAGTTTTGTAAATAGTATTTCTGTTGTGCATCTAGTTAAAGTCCTCAATGCACTTGGTTTACTTATTTTTCTGTTTATTGTCTCTGTATGCTTGTAGTTGTGTGAAGTCTCATTTTATATAATTTTGTACATGTTATTTTTGAATAATATATATTTTTTAATGATAATTTTAAAAGTTCAGCTTAGTTAAAACCTTTTTGTTCATCTTTGGGGTCCGAGAGGGATTTTATATATGTTGTTGTGAATCCCTGGGATTAAAGTTTTGCTGATTCTGGTCAGCAAAAGTTCTCTAAGAGCCTAAATAAATTCACATGTGGAAATATTTGTTTAGAAAAAGTAAAAAAAAAAAAAAAAAAATTAGAAAGGAAAGAAAAAAGGAGGAAATAGTAGGTAAAACTAATACTTATCTTGGTTTTAGAACAATTTGAAATTTTTAAATCTTTGTTTTTAAAAGTCTTGCACAAAAACACAAAGTGCATGTGATAGGATAATCAAATGCCAGGAGAAACAGGGATCATGTGCTTCTTGATCTTCCTTATTAGTTAGTCCTGAAAGGACCTGGAGCTTCCTCTTTCACGGTCAGGATCAAGTCCTCCAGCTTTACCTCGATCATTATTACATTTCAAAAAGTCACAAGAATGAAAACTGATAACTGTTGAGTCAATTCCTGCCCCCTACTGGTTAAAACGCACAACATTATAGATGCACACACGTTTAGAAAGTCTTTTGAAGCCTCTCCAAAACAACTACAAATCCTAAAATAATCTGTTTAAACAGTTATAAGTATTTCTAACTTTTTAAATACTCCGTAATACACATAAAAAGCGAAAATAGTTAAATTTTTTAAAAATGTGATAAAATAATTAAGAATTTTATTTATATATTTTCAAGGAAAACTTTGATAAATTGAGTGTTTTTCCTATGGTGCGCTGCAATATCATTCCACATCTATTGGTGGCGCTGCGTTGTTTCGGTTACTGTAACCAAGAAGAAGAAAAAGTTGAAAACAGGAAGTGTTTGTAAACAAATACGTGACGGATACCAAATGGGGTTAAGCAGTATTGTCACACATTTTTTTTCTCTTTTTGATGAAATGAGAGAAATGTAGCAGAGAGTTGGAGATGGGGGACAACCAGCGGGAGAATGTCGGAGAAGGAAACTCGGACTGGATGTCCCGTCTGCCGGAGGAGCTCCTGGACGTCCCGCTTTGGAACCTGGCTATTCCTGGTAACACCTGAACCGCTCAGGAAATACCCAAACGTTATTTTAAATGTTAATACTAACCGTCTGTGTGTAACAGGGAGTCACGACAGCATGTCCTTCTGCCTGGACATGTCCTCCCCGGTGCTCAAGTCGGAGCCCTGGCTTCTCCGGCTGACGGACCGACTCTTCCCCTGCTTGATCCGACCCTGTATTTACCGCTGGTCCACCACACAGGTACCGGGGCCTGATGCAAATCTTTGTTTCATGTCTTTTAGTGGTCATCTTTATGATATTTTTTCTTGCAGCAATCTGTCCTCTGGTATCAGTGTGAGCTCGGTATTCGCTACTTGGACCTGCGGATCGCCAGGAAGCCAGCAGGGGGCAGCAGTTTGTTCTTCGCCCACGGGATCTACACGCTGATGAGCGTCAAGGTGTGTGAAGGAGACAAGAGGCGTAAGAGAAGCACTACTTCAACATATTTTTACTCAAGTAAAAGTAATAAGTAGCCATCCAAGAAATTACGCAAGCGTAAAAAATATTTGGTAAAGTGTCCACGCAAGTACTGAGTAACTGATCGTAACCAAAATAATTTAATATTTAAAAATTACATTAGCAGAGGGACTAAAATGTGAAGTTAAGTGGACATTTTGGTATTTTAAGGACCAAAATGACAATAATTTATACGAAGTAACAAAAAATTACAAAATCAGGCAGAAGAAAACCTTTCCAAATGACTTTAATAAAAAGAAAAAAACTTATAGGTGTGTGTCACTGTCTGGGGAAGTTTTGGTTAAACATGTTTTTCATTCAGTGGGTAGAGAATACAGAAATTTTACTCGAGTAAGAGTTTTAATACTTCATAATAAAATTATTCAAGTAAAAGTAAAACATTTTCTCAAAAAGGTTTCTCACGTAAATGTGATTGAGCAGCTATTACGGACAGAAGAAAAGCTGGGTTGTTTATTCTGGGTTCATGTGTTTCTGTGTGTGTAGGAGGCTCTGGAGGAGCTGGCATCGTGGCTGGACGCTCATCCCAAAGAGGTCATCATCATCTCCTGCTCTCACTTTGAATCTCTGACTGATGAAGATCACGTCCAGCTGGTGGACTTCATCCTCTCGCTCTTCAGCAAGAAGCTCTGTTTGTCACAGGTTAAGAATCAAAGCATCTCCTGAAGACACACACGTTATCAGTGAACTTTATGTGCATGTGCTGTGTGTGCAGGATACTCCCACGTTGCGTTCCTGTTGGTCTGGAGGTCAGCAGGTCATTCTCTCCTATGATGACCTGCAGATGGAGTGTCAGCACCGCCAGCTGTGGCCAAAAATACCTTACTGGTGAATTTAGCACACATTTAGAAGCCATATTTCCTTCCACAAAACAAAAAATCACAAATATATTACTATCTGGCCTCTTGGGGGCGCTGTGTCTGCAGGTACGCTGACAGCCCAGATCCAAAGGAAGTGATCGCTTATCTGGAGGAAAAGAAACGCCATGGAAGACCAGGTACTTCAGTTTTAAACCTGCAAAGCAAGTTGAGTCACATTAAAACCTTAAAGGAATGTTTCTGCAAGTTTTTCTGTAGGGTAACGTGTCAGTAGTCAGTATCTTACCTGGAGTAAACAGAGAATCAGGAAGGAATGTGGACTGACAGACCAAACAGACTTAAAGTGTTTTGTGTTTCCAGGTCATTTTTACGTCAGCGGTCTGAACCTGACTGAAGACGCTCGCTACATCCTCCTTCACCCCCTCCAGAACCTGAGGAGGATGACGGTGGAGGCGCTCTCGCTGCTGCTCCGTTGGACCGCAGAGCAGCGCCCCGGCCCGGGAGTGGGCGGAGTCAACATCGTGTGCTGTGACTTCGTAGGTTTCAGTAGGTTCTGTTCGATCGTGATCGGCCTGAACTTCAAATTGCTGAAAGCTGCAGCCAGGACTTCTTCTGGTTCCCAGTTACCTCCGGGATGAGCCGCTTGAACTGGTTCCACTGGTTTAGTTGGGAACATTAGCGCTCAGTGTTACAGAAAAACATTTGGAAACATTTGGAGCAAGTTACCAGAATCTCCACACTGTTGTGTACAATTTCTTATCAATTAATTCATCTTAACCTTTGCTTCACAATTATTATTGATCACATTTCAATCAATT
Source organism: Poecilia reticulata (assembly GCF_904066995.2). Taxonomy (NCBI): domain Eukaryota; kingdom Metazoa; phylum Chordata; class Actinopteri; order Cyprinodontiformes; family Poeciliidae; genus Poecilia; species Poecilia reticulata. Next base: position 12,294,236 of record NC_088831.1, on the reverse strand, counting down.
TAACTGCAAACTGTTACACTTTTAAACACATTTCTAGTTTGATAAATTGTCTGTACATATGTGTAAAAAAAAATTTAAATCAGCGTTTTCTTCTGTGAAATCAAATATTTTTGTATGACTGAATGAACTCAATACAGTTGGTTGGGCTCAAACAAATCTGTTTAAGGGTCTTTTTTATTTTAGTTTTATACTAAAAGGTTTTAATTTAAATATTCACCATCTTCTAATTACTTATTAGTCATTCTGTCTATATGTCAGCACACAAATCAGACATATCTACTAAATTACCAAGAACCAGAGAATTAGAAAATGTCTAATTTATTTGATTTCCTGAATAAATTACGACCAAAAAAGCCATTTTATATCGAATAAAACTGGTTACATTATGTCTTCAACTCTTGTTGAGTAAATTTGTTCCCACAGACGAACAAATGAGCACAATGTTTTTTTGTTTTTTTTAGGAGCTGAACCTCCCAAAGTAATTTAAAAAACGCACCATCACATTTTCCCACACGAGTTTATTCAACTATGACATCTCTTTCCAGGATGACAGAGAAACAATCTCCAGCTGAAGTTATCATAAAAACAGTGCACAGCAGGTTAATGGCTGAATCCTTGCATATCTGTTCATACATTTTATATCTGTGCTCCCAAACTTTGAAAGCAAATCACATCACACGTTACAGTCGGAGTAAAAAAAAGCAGTTGATTTAAAAAAAAAAAACCTAATAAATATCCCTTTGTTATTGATATAAAATATAGTTTTAAAATATTCTCCATCTTGTAGCAAAGTGATAAATGGATAATACTCATGTGCCGTGGGCTGCAATCAGTGTACAGAAGTGAAAAATATACATTTCACAGAGAAGAATCATCTAATCTTTGGTTTGTTCAGTCAGTTGGGTTTACTGGATTTACACGCCTACTCACCTGTTTTTCTGTGGAATGTGATTCCAAGTTATTTGCATATGTCTGGTTGAGCATATCTAAAAAAATGAAAAGAAAAGGCAGCTGGGGAAGCTGAAATACCTAAACATAATGCTGCTATTGGCTGGGGTTCGTAAGATTTATTTTCCTTGTAGCTGATTGGCTGAACACCCAAAAGCAGAGATAAAATAGACTATAGATGTTAGCTTCTGTGGTAGCGCTAAGACGGTTTCCACTCTGCGTAATAATGAATATTGAAGAATATTTTTTGTCAGAACTATTAAAATAGTCAGTTATAAGCATTTTTAATGGTCCCTAAGACCAGATAAAAATGTGTAAAAAGCCTCTTTTTATTACAGTAGCATCATCACTTCCTGGAGAAATTGGAAAATCCAACTTTTAATTTGAAAGCCCATTCTTCTAAGCCGCTCTCCAACATGGAAAAGACAAGTGAATAGCATTGGAGCAAAGCAGATGTCTCAAGTCTTCATATGGCAAAAAAACAGAAACTGTTTCTCCTCCAAACAACCAGGATAACTTGAGAGTTCCTGGCAACTTGTTCATCTTTGCACATTATTACTGTAATGTACCAATTAGGGCAGACAGAAGGTGTTGGTTACAATCTTTAAGACAGGGGATTGTGGAGGAGTCACTCTTCTGTGCCTTTTTGGAAAACTGTCTTTCTGGGTGTTAGAGGGAATGTTCCAGACCATTTGCTGAGCCATCATATTCAGGAAGAGCACCGTAATGACGTGTTTACAGTTAATTATCCAATCCAAATTGATTTTGTGGATGTGGAGAAAGCTTACGACCTTGTTCGCCAATGCATTTTGTTGGAGAAGCCAGTCTTTGAAGATCCAATCCAAGAGTTACAATCGCTGTTTGCATTCTTGGCACAAAGTTGGTCTTCACTAGGGTAAACCTTGGTCACCAAGGTTTCAAGGTGTAGTTGCAGCTTCCTTGAGAACCTCAGGAACTCATCTTTGGTTTTTGCAGACTATATGATTCTGTTTGCATCTTCAAGCCACTAGTAGCTCTATTGGTAGAGCCACTGCTCATCCACATTGAAATAAATCGAGGTGCTTTGGATGCTTCATTGGATGGTCTTTAGAGTTTTCTCCAAGTATTTTGCACTGAGGAGATACGTGAAGACACCTAGAATCCCCTTGGGGGAATGTATTACCTTCTAAATGTCCTGGAATCTCCTAACATAGCTGCAGAGGATCACTTGGAACAGGTTTCCCTCCTGAACTTGTTACCCATGTGACTTAATCTCAGAAAGTGGGAGAACAAAGGAAGGGTGGATGAATAAACTACAATAAAGGAAGATTACTTCCTGGCCTGCCTTTACTTTAGAGTAGTGAAGCAGTTTGAAACCAAAGGTAAGCAAGAAAACTGATATTCCTCCAACATAAGACTGAGTCACCTGAGTTAAACAGATGTGTAGGATGATTCTCTCTAGCACCATAAATCCAGGCTAAACAAACATAAAGTGATATTTCATGATAAAAACATATATACAATGCAACACAAACGGTGTACGGACAAATTAAAGCTTAGACTAGATCTATCTTTGCCTGCCGTCACTGATGTAGCTGTTCTCGACACACAGCACAACGTAGGAGCTGGAGCAGCTGCTGGAGCTCTGCTGCAACAGGCTGCGGCTGTGCAGCGGCGACGCCATGCCCGTCAGCGCCCGATCCCCGACGCGCCATGCCTCACAGTAGTTGTCGACGTCCCGCTGACCCCTGCTTGTCGACCCGTGCCACATCATCTTCTCTGGCCTTGGAGCGGCAAACAAAGCGGCTGTAGCGACCCTTTACTTTCAGATTTTAGTTTAGTGTGGAGTGTTGCCTCACCATGTGTCGTCTTGGAGAACATCTTTGCCGTCGAAGGAGTAGATCGAAACGTTGTCCCTCATTCTGCTGTCGCTGAAAATGCGGTTCCAGTTGTCAAACAGAACCTCATCCTGCAAACAAACATGCATCAGAATTAGCTTTTACAAATTTAGGGCTTTATTTTATCAAGCAGATTAGTTTCAGCACCTTCAGGTTGACTATTGGCACGTTCTCCCTGTTGGAGCTGTAAACGATGCTGTTGAGATCTTCCAGTTTGGAGGACAGGAAGGCTCGGAAAGTTCCCTTCATCCCGATGGCCTGGGCCTGGCTGAAGCACAGGAAGTCTGCGCCGGAGATGCCTCGCATGCCGCCCTTCTGAGGGCTGTTCAGCGCAATCAGGTGGAGCTGGGAAACAAACCACACATCTCAAAGAATACTCGCACAATGTTCAGAAAACAAAGAAGAAGAAGAAGAAGAAGAAGGGGATTCTTTTAATTGTTCAAGTTGTCCACACAATATATCTGGACGTTAGGGAGGAGTGGCAAGAAGAAGAAGACGTTCTGTTGGACAAATCCATGTAAAAAACTAAAACTGACGTTTTTGGATTGCAACCAAAATCCAACAGGGTGCAACTGTGTACTCAAAATCTTATTTTTACCAAGACTTGCTCTTCGTGTCATTGTAAATATACTTCCGTCTTGTCTTACCCCTGGTCCTGAGGTGTGTCTGTGGATGGGAGCCTGGGGAACCGGAGGCGGCGGTCTCTGAGGACGGGTTACCGGGTAGCGGGGATCCAAATATCGACCGTCCGGCTGGTTGAAGCGGTCCGTGTAACTCGGGTATCTGGGATTCGACGGCTGTGGGTAAACCAGATCTGTCTGGTACCGAGAGTCGGGTCGGTACCGGGGATCAGAGTCTGGGTTTGACTGTGATGGTGACTGGATGACGGGGCGCGACGCCTCGACTGGGACGCCCTGAAAATAATGATTAATGGGTTAAAAAACAGGAAGAGTCGTGTGGTTTAAAAACTTAAAACAGGAAACCACACTCACCGATTCACTTGGTAAAGAAATGTAGTTCCCAAGCTGAAAATAAAGATGTTTGTAGTTTTAAAAAGTTTTTATGGCAAATTTTGGATCATTACTCAGACACAAGTTTCACCTGAACTTGTCGGACTCCATCCCGAACTCGTACGTAGAGATCCGTTTGGTCGATAACGTACACCAGAGATCCTTCAGGCTGCCTTCTAGCTGTTGCCGCCATAGTGTCATAAGACCTAAAGACCGTCACCTGAAAACACAAAACAATGACTCAGCATCTTCTTAGACTACTTTATTCATTTGTTTGATTCTTCATGCTATAACGGATCCAACAGGAGAAAAAAAACAGCTGCAAGTTCATGAAGATTGTTCAGTTTTATGGTTTTCAAGTATTTACATAATTATTTACATAATTATCCTGGGATACGTTTCATAATATTTGACATTAAAAATCGTATGCATCAATTTAAAAATATCTAGGTGAACAAAAACTCACTCCTGACGAGAGTCCTGGAAGACCTGGAGCTCCAGGAGGTCCTGGGGGTCCAGGAATACTGATAGCTGCAATAAAACAGAAAAAGAAAAACCTTTAGCATCTTTAGACAGAAGCTAATTTTATTCCTTTTTCTTGTTTTTTTTTCTTTTTCTTCTACAGTTTTTTAAAACCTCAGTTTGTCCAATAAAATATGAAAAAATATATCCATCCTACTTTTGCAGGCATATCTAAAAATATACATTTTAAGAATAAAATTGTCATACTGTTAAAAGTATGAGGAAAAAGTAAATTACTCGTGATTACACACACACACACACATATATATATATATATATATATATATATATATATATATATATATATATAATTATGTATTGTTGCTCTCATGGAACTACCAGTGGACAAAAGAAAAAAATGGTAGCGATGCCAGCTCTACTTTTAGGTTTTTGGGGGGTTTATTAACATCATTGTTAAGAGTTTGTCACTGTCATAATAAAAAGTAATAATGTGATGCATGACAGTTTATGCAGCTGTTTTATCATAATGTGTGGCTCATTATTAAATTAGACAGATGTGAATAAACAGGTAAGTTCTTTGATTTCCCATAAATTTGTTTGTGGAGTTACTAATTTAAATTTCAACATCCAGAATACAAATGAAATACACCCAAAAGAAAACATAATAACCATATTAAAGGTTTTATTATGAAGCAGCAGGTAACTTTAGATGAGGAGAGAAAATTTGTTTTTGTAACTGGACTCACTCTGTGTTCCTCCATAGGGCCCAGACAAGGATGGACCTGGAGGTCCGGGTGGCCCTGGTGGTCCAGGTCGACCGTCATAACCTCTTCCTGGGGCTCCAGGAGGCCCCTGAGGGCCCGGTGGACCAACAACCGATTCTCCTTTTGGACCCTGGTCAGAGAGACAACTTTGATTATTAGGATACTGGAATGCCACCCAGACAGACAAAGGAAGAAATTAGTTGTTTTTTTTTCCCATTCATAGTTAATAACTTCTAGTTTTTTTAAAATGCTGGTATGTAAGAAATTCCAGACATCTGTCTTTGTGTCACTTATGGCTGTAAAATATATATATTGTATGTTTTCAGAGTATATGTGTTAGCAGAAAATATCTTGCTTCTACGCTGTGGATTCATTTTCAAGTTTCACATTTATTTAAAATATATATATTTTCACCAAACCAATCACATGTGTAAACATTTCATCAGTGCTCAAGTGTCTGTGACCCACTATAGTAGGGATACATCCTGTAAAAAAAAGTTCTGGCTCATCCTTGGGAATAACTTCCAGAAGCTTGAAGATGCCAAATTTAGCAGTTCATAAGTATAGACGAGATGGGAATGTCTGTCTATCCTACAGTTCTGGTCCAAAATGTGTAGACTGACTCCAGAACAGAAGCCAAAGGCCTTGTGAAGATGCTGTTGAAGCTGGTAAGACAGAAATGGACAAATTTGTCCTGTACCAAAGGTCACTCAGCGAGGAAGAAGCCATTTCTCCAACTAGCAGTTTGCAAATGTCCACAGGGACAAAGACCTTCATTTTGGAGACATTTCCTGTCAGCTGATGAAACTTAAGCGATGCTTATGCCACCCTAACTGTGAAGAATGGTGGTGGCAGCATCATGTTGAGGGGCTCTTTTGCTATAGGAGGAACTGGTACACTTCATAAATTGATGGCATCAAGAGGAAACAACATTATTCCAGATGGACAATGCCAAAATGGCAAACTTTGAACCGAAACTGCAGCAACTATTGTGAGAAGATTGAGGACAGAAATCCATAACATTTGACCCAAGTAACACCGTTCCAAGGCAATGCTACCAAATACAGAGGAAATGGATGTAAACGGTGGTCTTACTTGTGGCCCAGGTCGTCCTGGTGAGCCAGCTCCTCCTCCGTATCGGGGGTCATAATAACCGCCGCCTGGTTCTCCTTTCTCTCCTTTCAAACCCACCTCACCTTTCAACTCATTCTGGGCAAAACCAAAATGATTTTCACTTAAAAATGAAGTAATTTAATCTGCAACGCAGTTAGAATTGTGGACCTAGTGGGTGATTTTACCTTTAAAGTGTAAAAGTCAAAGCCTGTTCCCAGACCTGAAGAACAGAGACGCACACTGTAAATATTTACCTCCTGTTGTATTTGCTCCATATATATGAACATCAAGTGATGCTACCTTGAATTTCAAGTATTCCTGGTGGTCCAGGATTGCCTTTCTCTCCTTTAACTGTGCAAAAAAGGAGGAACGATAACATAAATAGCAGCAGATTTGTGAAACTTTGATTTGCATGAAAGAAAGTCTGAAACCTTACCTGCGTAATTCCTTGAGTACTCGTCATACCCCTGAAACAAAGAGACGAAGCAGTCAGAGATAAAGTCATTGTTCCTTCATCTAAATGGAAATCAGATGTCTCGACCCAACTCACGCCTGGAGGTCCGGGAGGTCCGGGGGGCCCCGGAGGTCCTGGGGTGCCCTGAGGAAATACCAAGCAATGATTAACGTCTTCATGACTCACTTGTTTCAACACCAAAGCTTTTCAAAGCACTTACAGGGTAACCGTATCCAGACCCACCGCCAGAGTCTCCCTTCTCTCCTTTGACCCCGTTTAATCCTGGTCGACCCTGAAACATTAGTCACACTTCAGACATTTTCTTATTTTAATAAAAACAATAGTTTAAAAATGTTCCTTAATACAACAGAAACATACTGATCTCCCAGGGATACCAATCTCTCCTTTTGGTCCAGAAAGACCCCGGGGACCCTGGAGAAATAGTTACTCTTGTCATACTTGCACAATGCTGGCATCTTGTCAAACAGATGAAAAATTTAATCAGTACATACAGGAGGTCCCACTGGGCCAGGACTTCCACTCTCACCCTGCAAATCAACATCAACAGTCACTTTATTTCTTAATTATATCCAATTCATGCCCCAATGGGTCAATTTCTGATACTTCAGATCGAAGAAAGCCAAGAAAAACAGAGGATGCTTTGCATTGGTGTACCGGCTGTCCTGTCAGGCCTCCCAGATATAACGGTCTCCCATCAGGCCCCATGATAATGCCAGGCTCTCCTTTCTGTCCCTGCAAGATAAAAATAACACATTTTCTCTCAAAACATTTTAAAATAAGAGCAAAAACCTGACAGCAAGACTGCTGCAATCTCCTTCACTGGTTAGAAGTTATTCAGATCGACCACCACATTAGTGACGGTTGGTCAGATCCAGATTTTCCAGTTTTTATCTGTTCGTCTACGTTATTAATGGAGGGATGTGGGTAGATTTTCACTACAAGGACTGTCCCACCTTAGGAGCGTATCCTGGAGCACCAGCATCCCCTTTGTCTCCTTTAGGCCCCGCTGGTCCCTAAATCAAAAGACATACCTCCATTACTTTAAGTTGAATGCTTATTTCAATAAAGTGAGGTTGGTAGATGCATTGATACGTACTGGGAATCCTGCACGCCCTGATCCGCTCTAAAGGAGGAGGAGAGACGGCTCATTAAAGACAGAACAGCCTGGCTCTTACTTGGCAAACGAAGTTAAAAGTCAGTGAGTTTTAGTTTAGTTCAGGGAACTGGGGGAGCATCAACTCACCTGTCCCAAATCGTTCCAATAAACCTCGTTAAACTAGCAAGACAAAGTTAGGTTAGTTAGTAACGAGCAGTGAGGCAGGCAGTGACCGTGCAGTGAAGGAGGGAGAGGATGATGAAAAGTTCAAGGGTTAATTTCATTTTCCAATTAATGTACAGATTTACAGTTGGAGCTCTGACTCACATCTCTTGACGGCGGCTGGTAGAGAACCTGTCCTGGTTGTCCAGGGGGTCCGGGTGGTCCAGGTGGTCCACCATCTCGACCTGGACGACCCTGAGTTCAGAATAAACACACAAATTAAAAAATATTTTTTCATGTGAAGTTGGGTTAACGTTTACTGAATGTGTTGTGGTTTAAGATTAAAGCACATTGGGACCTACAAAATGTCACATTTAAATTAAAAATAAAGATTCTGAGATGGCATTTTAGCATCAGTGTTTGAACAAACAACACAAAAAAAAGAAAACAAAAGAGATCTGAATGTAGAACAAATATTTAACAGGAAGGTGTTTTTCTTGCAGATAACGATAAAGTTAGACAGGACAAAGACAGGATTCCCAAACATTTTTCAGTAAAAAGTTCTAGACATTTCTCAGTAGATTTAACCATTTGGAAACAAATGTTATTGTGCCGATCTTAACCTATTGGTTACTTCGCCCGCTCACCTCACCACCTTCTTGCTGCTATTGCAAATATCAACAAACCACAGTCACTTCCTTCTTCATACAGTACTGCGGTTTCTCTGAACCAGTCAAGTTTTCTTTAGATCCATAGACTTTTCACCTACATGCTAACAGCAAACATTTAAACCATTTGGTCTCACCAATCAAATGAACCTCTTATCAGTCCCTCTAAAGGAAACTCACCGTCTCTCCCTTCTCCCCTTTCTCTCCCTGTTTACCCTAAAAAAATCAGCACAAGTAGAGATTAATATCTGAAATGACACATTTAACTATTATGTGTCTGGAAATATTGCATGATGAAGATGCTCAGTACTGGTGTTCCAGGATATCCATCAATGCCTGGAATCCCTGCAGGTCCCCTTGGTCCCTCTGCGCCTTTAGCTCCATGGTCCCCTGGAAAACCTGGCTTACCCTACAAACCATAATGAAACATTTTTACATTTATTTTTAACTAATAGATCAAATAAATAAAGTAGGGCACCTATGGCCTTTGAGGGAACTTAGCTGGACCAGTTATTCCTGCATTTTATGGTTAGCATTGATGCTAACAGACAATCAAACACAACAGCACTAATGTAGAAAAACATTTTTCAACATTTATGAAAAAAATGTTTTGCATTTAGGATAGTTAAATAATTGAACAAAAGAGTTAAAATAAATAAATGGAGGTAAATTGCTTGCCTATAACAATTAGATATTTTTAACACTACAGCACACAAGCAAATCAATCTGGTGGGTTTTTTTTTAAGTTTGAGTTTGTGAAGGTTTTTATGGAAAATTTGTCACACAAAAATCACAGTTTTGTTTACAAAATAAATCTGCGAGATGAAAACCCCATATTTTTTCACTACAATAAATTTTTTAAAAAGATATAGTCACGAAACATAAAACATTAATGAGAGAAATATTAATTGATGGAAACATGCAGGACGTTTTATGTAAAAATCCTTTGGAAACATAACCAATCAAATAAGCCAGGTTGAAACCAGAAATAAAAACATTTAATAAAAACAGTTATTCCTAATAGTTGCCATAGCAACACTTAAAACAAGGTAGTAGCTTATCGAAAAGCAGTCTGGTTGATTTTTAGTTCTACTAAAAACAATAGTTTTTAAATATTTTTATTTACTACAAATATTTTTCAACAACACTACAATTTCCAGAAAGTGACTTATTGGTTGCACTTTACAAACTTTATCATGTTTTCTTACAAGCTTCCAATACTCAATCTGCAGTGTTTACAAGAGCAACTTAAGAAAATGGACCACAGGGATTAATTTCCATTACTTACAGGTAGACCAGCAATGCCATGTGGACCCTGAAAAAACGATACAGTTCAGTTCAGGTAGTATAAGGTATGAATGATGTAATCAGAGAGCCAACTGTGTCCAATATGGCTACCTGTGGTCCGGGTGGCCCTCTGAGGCCAGGCAGGGCATTTAGCACCTCATTTTGGTTCCCCTGCATGGAGAAAATGTAATTTAAAAAGGATATTTGAACAGTTTTACACTTGTGATTAAGATTTTTTTAATCCTGCCTTAAAAAAGGATTAAATTTGAAACCGTTACTCACACTGCCAGTGAAGTACGGTGGCCCCGGTGGTCCAGGAGGCCCTGGAGGCCCAACTGGTCCCATGGGACCTGGAAGTCCTGCCAAACCAGACTGTCCGGGTGTACCCGTCCTTCCCGCATCGCCCTGACCACCCTGAGTCAGGATTTCAAGCAGAAATGTGGTTTTGTGTCTTGGAAAATTATGTTAGACAATTAATAAAGGAGAAAAATTAGAGGAAAACAGAAAGAAGACGTTCAAAAAGTGGAAAAGTGGAGGCAGATTTCATAATATCTAGACAAACGAAGAAGAAATAGAGCTATATTTTAAACATTGCCATCTTTATGGAAAAAGAAAACGTTAAAAAGGAAAGCAGACCAGCAGAGAAAAAACCCAACCCAGTACCTGCTACCCATTACACACCGTAGAGGATGGAGCAAAGAAAGAGAAGAGGTAATTGAAAGGGTTGGAGTCCGTTGTATCTTGCTAGAAGAAAGCAACAGAGAATCTATGTGGTTTTGCAGCAGCATTTGCTATTATCTTTAAAAGGTAAACAAATCTTTATGCGTCATATTTTTAACTATTTTAACTAACCTTTTCCCCAGCTGGACCTGGAAGGCCGAGATCACCACCGTCACCCTAAATAATAGAAATTAACATTATTGCTAAAGCCGAAATGCATCATAAAAGAAGGAGGTTTTATTAGCAAGCAGAAAATGAAAACACTGACATGGCTACAGACAGCAGGAGGCGCTGTTGTCAAACCGTAACATCATCCCACAACCACCAGTAAGAAGTACTGGTTTGTGTCTGGTTAAACGATGCCTTACAGGATAACGTAAACTCGCATTTTTATGACTGAGATTTGGGGATGAGAACATAGCAGCACTGACAGTTCAAATCAGAAGTTTGCTGAATGAAAAGAAAAATCAGACTTTTTCAATGTCCGAAGTAAAAGCAAACCAAATTAGTCTTGTTTTACATCATTTACAATTACCTAAATTGTGTACATCCATCTCGTTAATAAGAGGATGTGTCAGACGTCATAGCTTTGGAAACGTAAAACAATTATACGCAAGGATTGACACAATGTGACTTTTCAATCACACTGTTCAGGAGATAGACTGGTTCTGGTCCAAAAAGTGCAAATTGATGCCCGAACAAAAGCCAAAGAACCTGTGAAGATCCTGCAGAAGCTGCACAGTGTCATCATCCACAGCGAAACATGTTCTGTACCGACATGAGCTGAAAGGCCACTCAGTGACAAAGAAGTCATTACTCCAAAAAGAAACAAAAAGCCAAACTGTGGTTTGCAAATGCACACAAAAAATCATTTCTGGAGTCATCTCGTGGCCTGAAGTGGACCCATTTGATCAGTATGACCATGGCTACATTTGGAGGAAGAACTGGGACGTTGAACCATCCTAACTGTGAAGTATGAGGGTGGCAGCATCATGCTGTGGGTCTGTTTTGCTGCATAAAGTAGATAGCATCACGAAGAAGTTGAAATATTGGTGCAACTTCTAAAAACATCAGCCGGGAAGTTAAAGCTCCAGCCTATCTTTTTATCCAGGACATGTAAAGTTCTGGTGTGTCGTTGAGTTTCTTTTTAAATAATTTTAATGTTGGTCAGGCCTAAATAAAACTAAAGCAGCTATTACTACCTTGTGGAACCCCTTTAGTCTGATGTAGAAAACAACAACAGACTTTTGTGCCAATTTCTGGCACAAATGTAGACGATAATCAGTTTTACCTTTTCTCCTCTGAACCCGGGTCTACCAGGGAGGCCAGGAGGTCCAGGTGGGCCCTGAAAACAACAAAAATGCAGATTTACATCCTTTAGCTACTAAGTAATCAAACACAATACAATGAAATAAAATTGGCTTCTCACTGGTAGGCCAGGCACTCCGTCTTGTCCAGGCGGCCCAGGAGGTCCAAAGGCTACTGGACCATCAGGTCCGATGGCTACTGAAGTACCAGGTGTCCCAGGACGGCCGGGCAGACCAGGGGGACCAGGAGGACCAGGTGCACCCTGCCCATCACATTTCACAACTGTCATTCTGAAATATTTTTTAACTCCTTTCCTAATGTTGAACAACTTACCCGGAAAGTTTCCAGGTCTGGGAATCCTGAACCCTCCATGTCAACAAATGTCTACAGAAACATTCACTGTGGTTAAATTATTATATACAAGTATTGGCTAGAAAGGCGCATATTTTCACATACTGGACGATCACCAGTGCCAGGTCCTGGAGATCCTGGAAGACCTGGGGGACCTCTTGGTCCAGGGGAACCCTCTCCAGGTTCACCCTGGAATGATTTGGAGATGACAAATTATTACCGTAAATAGAGACGCAGCATGATTAGCATAATGGCTTCATGTATCGCACCTTTTGGCCTTTCATACCAGCCGTTCCTGGAATTCCTGGAATACCCTGTGGTCCAGCAGGACCCTAAAAATCATAAAAGTAAAGACATAGATGGATAAATAATCAGTCGATTCAGTGAAAAGTTCTGCTAAAAAGACACTTACAGCTTTTCCATCCTCTCCTGGATCACCCTAAAGGAAAAATAAATGGTCACAAACTAATATTTTTATTTAACCTTTCTTAATTTCTTGCACTTACAGGCTGTCCATCAGCCCCTTGAGGTCCTTCAGCCCCGTCCAGCCCTGGTGGCCCGGGTGGTCCAGCTGGACCAGCCAACGGCTGCACAAGAGAACCGTCGCCGAGTCGGACAACCTCGGCTGCAGGTCCTGGAGGACCGGGAGGACCTGGAAGCCCCTGAACGCCACGTTCACCCTTTTTGCCAGGGTATCCATAACCAGTATCACCCTGGTGAGAATAACAGACAGGCAAGCTTTCAGATGTTTGGTTTTACTTTGCTTAGATCTACATCACTGATGGTTCCACTGATAGCTCCCCTTTCACCGTCACACAGTTCTCTTTCTGTTACCAATCAGCCCCCATCCACTCCACCATGCCAGCATTCGCTTCTTCTCTAAACCTTCACTTTGAAAATTACAGTAAGTCATCCACCGTTAGTACCTCTACTCCCCAAAACTTCACTGTTCAGCCTCTCTTCATATATGCTTTTCTTATTGTTTCACATCTATTTGGAAAAGTTTTATACCATCTATAAAATATTTAACAGAAAATGCCAGTTGGGATGCTGAAACACCCAGACACAAAGCTTCTTGGCTGCAAAGCTCAAAACCAGAGATAAGGAAGACTGTGGATGTTAGCTGTAGTGCTAAGACAGTTTCCATTGTGAGTATTGATGGATATGAAGGTGTATTTGGTGTTTTAACTATTAAAATACCCTTTTTAGGAGTGGTCTCATGTGTATGCAAATTCCAGCTATTCACGTAAATGTCTGATGTAGCATCAGAAAAACTAATAACCCACCACCCCAAAATTCAATAAATGCAGTTCACATACCTTTTTACCTTTTTCTCCCTAGAAGGAAAAAAAGAAAACTGGTTATTTGTGTCAGATGTCAATGTTAACTCAGAAATGAGAGATTTCTTTGTCTCCTTGCTCGCTAACCTGAGAGGAAAAACTTGAGCCTGAGCTGCTGCCTGAATCCCCCTTTGGCCCTGCAGGGCCTCGGTCCCCTTTCAGGCCTTTCTCTCCTCTGTCGCCCTTCTCACCTGAAGAAGAGAAACAATTTAGCCTGTTTGGAGCATTACATTACATTACAGGGTGTAAATGTAATGTAATGCTTTTTCATCATATTGTCTCAAATGAAACCCTGAACCTCAAAAATCTCATCTCCAAAAAATATTTTTCACTTAAGATAATGGCTAATTAACTAATCAAGATATCAACTTACAAAGCTAGCAGCTAGCAAAGTTAGCAGTGAATGATCCTAAATGCTAATTAGGCTAGCCTTTTAACAAGCTAACAACTTTATAAATCTCTACTCAAGCTAACAGCTGCACCATCTTACTGCTAAAATATTTGACTATTCAAGCTAATAACTAGGAAAGCTAGCATCTAGCTAAATCAACTAATGGGTCTAAAAGCTAAATAAAGTACCTATAAACCTAACATGTTACCCAAACTAACCATAACTCAAGCTGAGAATCAAGACTGCTGACCTTTACACATGCTAAATCTACCAAGGCTGGCTATAAACCATTAGCTTACAGTGCTAGCAGCTAATAAAGCTAACTTAGCGACTTAAGCTAACAGCTACTTAATCCAGAAAATACATATATGCATTAAAATGGGTTTGTTTGGGTTCAAACAAGTTTTAAAATCCCAAAATGCAACTCATGATGCCCCAATCAGAAGAAATTTAAGGCTGGAAACACTCATTAATATCCATTTGTCCAGAAAGGCTTACAAAGACATTTCTAAGGTTTTGAGACTCAAGTGAACAACAGTGAGAAACATTAGCTGAAATATGAAGCATAAGAGAACCTTCCCAGAGTGGCTGACCTACAAAAATTACCTGTATCTCACCTTTACGCAGAATGCACAAAGATAACAAAAGGAATCAAATATTTTTCATTCAGAATTAACAACCAAGCATTGGTGCAATGCAAAAGGGATAATCACTACATTTGACAAGCCAGAGTAAATATACTCTAAGCTAACTTTGAAACACAGAAGTTTACCTTTTCAGCTCTATGGCTTGTTATGAGTGGCATATTTAATGCTCCACTTACTGATTACAACTGACAAACTTGGCGCTTGGAGCAAAACTTCATTCTCAGGTCCAGACAAGTTGTGTCAGTGCATATTTCAGCTGATGAGACTTTGACGCTACATGAGTAACCTGGCCGAGGACACTGTACTCTGAGGAACATTTCTTTTTAACATTTTCTAACCGTTCAAAAACTTGAAAAAACAATTTCCAAGTTGAATTTTTATTCTTTTCACCTGAGGTTCCTCTTCTGCCTCCTGGTTGGGATGAAATCGGGGGTACAGGTACTGGACGGAGGGGTGGAAAAGTGGTCTGAGAAAAGCAAAAACAGTGCCAAACTAGAAGTTACTTTAAACTAGATATATATGCAGAAAAATATCAATGCAACTATATCAGCTATTTATTATTCTAGCTAAAAAATCTCTAAAGAAATCTGCAAACCAACCGTCTTAGTGTTTTCTTTCCGTTTCCTGTCAGCTTCTTTGTTGACACCATCACCAGAACCCTGACATGAAAAGAAACGTGTCATACAGATGTGTTTGTTCACTTAAATTAAGATTTTTAAAGAAACACTCACTTCATCGGGGTAATCCTCATAGTCACAGAAACCCTGAAATGCCTGAGGGTTTCCCACAAGTCTTAGCTCTCCAATGTCACCCTGAAAAGACACAAACAACTGATAAGCAATCAAGTAAGACAATAGAAGCATAAAGACGTAGTTTGAGGTCTAAAATAATTACAGAATATAATGTTTTGGTTAATGTTATGCTTTTTAAAAATATATATATTTAGATTTATTTATTTAATACTCTAGTGTTATATATCAAAGTTGCCGTGGCTTCCTAAGTCCTATGGGTGGCAACAGGTGGTTTGTTTCCTGAATCCACTTTCTACTTCATTGTTTGAAAAAAACTTTTATTTCCAGAAATAATATGGACAAAACAATAACTAGAAAACTCTTACAACAAAAGTTGACTTAATTTGATGCCACAAGTTCAAAAAAGTGGTAAAAAAAAAAAACCTCCCATCATCACACTGGACATTTGACAAACAAACATCCATCACACCCGATGGTGTATTCTTAATCTCTTAAAATAATGGGAAGGTACAAAAGTTACCAAAGTAATCCAGACAATTCCAAATATAACAAATATATATATAATTAATTTCAGATTGTGGTTCAAAACTATATTCTAACTTCTCAAAGAACCCTAAATTGTTATAATTTAGGATTTATAAAAATTCAACCCAAATACAGTACAAAACTCTGCATTCATCTGAAATACTTAGGTATTTCAGATGAATTTATTCCCTCGGTAGTTTTTCCAACCGAGGGAATAAACTAGAATGGGATAAATAATGGAGAAAAAAAACAAAGGAGGTTGGATAGAGTTTTCAACTGGTTGCTAGCTCTGGATTTGCATCCAACAATATCCAAGAAGATAAAACTTGCGGTAGTAAGGAAATTATAAGAGTTATTTATTACCTTAAACTTGTCTAAATCAGCTCTTCCTGCTTGACCCACAAAGATCATACTTCCTGCGTCCAGGTCCATCGGGTCAGGCGAGCGCTCAAACCTCACCACTTCTGGATCCCTGTCACACTCTGAGTAAAAACTGACCTGCTCGTCATGCACAGACAGAGCTAAAGTGTTCCAGTTGACATCAAGCCTTGGAACGTCAAAGCTGGCTGCCTTATACGAAGACTCAGAATCGGGTTCAGTGTAGAAGAACTGGATCTGTTGACGGTCAGACTGCACTGCGCTTAGCTTCACACCGATGTACATGAGTTTCTGGACGCTGTCTGTGATGGAGAAGAGGACGGATGCAGCAGGAGAGGAAGCTTTGAGGTGGAAAATGATGGTGAAGTCCCTGTAGAAAGGACTGGGGACAAAGTCCTTGGCCAGTTGTCCTGATGACGACGCTGAGGTAAACCTGTAGGCAGTTCCTCTGGCCACTGTAACTTTGGCTATTGAATCCGGTGGAGGATCTCCAATCAGATGGTGCAAAAAGACACCGCTTTTTTCTGCAAGAGAGACCGAGACAGAGAGTAAAACAAGAAGTTATAATGTGGACCAGATGAACAAAAAGTTGCTGGTAATCCAGTTCCCACAGACCACAACAGGCCAAAAATAAACGAGCAGCTGTTTTTTAGAGCAATAATTACATTTTCATACACCAACAATCACAAGGGGGAGCGAGTTTTGGTTTTTTGCTGATTCTTGAAAGATGTGGGGTTTACGCCAGAGTATATATGATGTCAGTGTCTTGTTTCTGTGGAAATAATTTAGCAGTAAATCACAACCCTAACGAAGCCTATTTAATGGGAAATTATAATCTAGCATGTCTGCAACTTTTATTCCTGTACATTTTGGCTAGACTATAACTTGAGGTGGGAAAAATTTGGCTAATAAATCTAATGTGCAATAAACACAATGAATGTAATTTCTTAAAGTTGATTCAACTCCTAGAGAGGGGCGTACTTTGGTTAGGCAGTATGGATTATCTTCTGATGGATTGCTTAAAGCTGGTGTTTTTGGTCAGTGGTTGTTTCCCCTTACTTTACTACATGAAGTGCAGAGTCAATAAATAAAAGTAGATTACGGTAATCTGAGGTATCTAGGTTGTCAGATAGACGGACTGTAGTCTCATCTAATGGTGAAGGAGAGCTGAGCCAAATAGCAAAGCTGTTGGTTAATTTTTAAACATAAGAGCGATGTTTATGTGGACCTTTCCAACCTTATGCCTTATGAGTCATATTTAATGCTCCAGTTACAGATTAAAATGGACAAAATTGGCCGTTGGGGTAAAACTTCATGCTCAGTTCCAGATAGTTAGTGTCAAGTCCCTATTTTAGCTGACTAAAATATGTCAGCTAAAATATCAGTAAAGTCTAACATTACTGATGTTAGACTTTGACTAACATCAGTAATCTTTGGCAGAGGCTTCTGGATTCTGAGGTATCACTTCTGTTTCCCTTTTCCAAGTTGTTCTGTAACTTTTGACTATATTTATTGATTTAGTTTAGGTTTTGTTTCACCTGACGTTCCGATTCCGGCTCCTTTTTGAGGTGAAATTGGAAAAGAATGTAAGGATGTAGAAGAGACCTGTGGGGACAAAAGTGTGAAACTGAAAGTTATTTTATCTTAGATATTAATATGCACAAAATCTTCAACACAGCTATAACAGCTATGTCATATTCTAACTGGACAATCTACAAACCTACCATCGTTCCTGTTTGTTTTCTATCAGCCTTTCTGTTGCCACCATCTCCAGAACTCTGAGACATGACAAGGAATGTGTTAAACTAAAGTGTTGATTCACTTTAATTGAGATGATTACAGAAAAACTCACTTCATCTGCATAATCGTCGTAGTCACAGAAACCCTGAAATGCCTGAGGGTCTCCCACGAGTCTTAGCTCTCCAATTTCACCCTTTAAAGACACAAACAACTTGTAAGCAATCGAGTATGACAATAGAAGCATGGATCCATAAAGGTTTAGTGAAGAGAGTGCCATGGAGACTGGACGGACTCTCGACAGAGCACAGGAACAGGAGACAGAGGCAAAAAGACGTGGACTCGCTTGTTGGAAAACTGTGGATTTGGGGACAAGGTGCGTCTCCATGGAAACCTTCATCAGAGATCTTGGTTCCAGGAACACGAGGCAAGTCCACCTGGTCACCCTCGCCAAAGAACTCTGAGAAATTATGTAACACAAGTCTGAGGTGGACCTCCAAAAGGCTGAGAAGTGGTTCCTGAAAACAGTGCAAGAGAGATTGATCGTAGAACAGGGGATGAAGACGATGAAGGATGTTTTGAGAGCTCCACAGACACAGCTCTGCTGCTGCTGTGGATTTGGAAACCTTTGCAACAGCTGCTGCTCGTCCAAACAAAGGATCTACTGCTGCATCACTAGAGAAACCAGCCCTCTTGAATGCCAATATGAACACTGGCCTTGGGTGTGGTAAGGAAGGCGTTGAGCAAGCCCTGTTGCTTTAGCTTCAAGCATTAAGTAGTATCCTTATTCTTGGGGAGGTCCTCTGAAAAGATGGGAGGTAAACTTTGAACCTCTAAGAAGATGACGTAGAGAAGGCATCAACCAGACCCTCCTGACCAGCAGTTGAGGCTTCTGTCAGGCCTGTAGCACAGAAGTGGAGGCGCCTCAACAAAAAAGCAATTTTCTGTGGGAGGCAGAGGAAGCAGAAGGCGCTGATACAAGTGGTGGAAGATTACAGGCTATAGGGTATAACATCCTCTGGAAGCTCTTTAGACCAACTCCAGGTGAAGTCAGCATCCGCTTAAACCCACCAGTCCTGCTCTGCAGGATCCCTATGGGGACGTGTGCTTGGCCCACAATTTGGCTGGCTTCTTCTGTCAAGAAGTGTGTGGTAGAGATGAAGCAAAGATGCAGACAGCCACTACAGGACGGCAATTAAAGATTCAATAAAAAAATAAATCTTACACAGCTAGAAACAAGGTGAACATGACATGGAGTACGGACAGAGTAAGGTCTGATGCATTTGACTAAGAAGTTAAAACTTGTGGTACCAAGGAAATGGTAAGAGTTACCTATTTATTACCTTAAACTTGTCTGAATCAGCTCTTCCTGCTTGACCCACAAAGATCATACTTCCTGCGTCCAGGTCCATCGGGTCGGGCGAGCGCTCAAACCTCACCACTTCTGGATCCCTGTCACACTCTGAGTAAAAACTGACCTGCTCGTCATGCACAGACAGGGCTAAAACGTTCCAGTGGACATCAAGCCTTGGAACGTCAAAGCTGGCTGCCTCATACGAAGACTCAGAATCGGGTTCAGTGTAGAAGAACTGGATCTGTTGACGGTCAGACTGCACTGCTCTGAGCTTCACACCGATGTACATGAGTTTCTGGGCGCCGTCTGTGATGGAGAAGAGGACGGATGCAGCAGGAGAGGAAGCTTTGAGGTGGAAAATGATGGTGAAGTCCCTGTAGAAAGGACTGGGGACAAAGTCCTTGGCCAGTTGTCCTGATGACGACGCTGAGGTAAACCTGTAGGCAGTTCCTCTGGCCACTGTAACTTTGGCTATTGAATCCGGTGGAGGATCTCCAATCAGATGGTGCAAAAAGACACCGCTTTTTTCTGCAAGAGAGACCGAGACAGAGAATAAAATTTTAGAGCGTGGATTAAACCTTTGAAGCATTTCTGAACCTAAACTAAAAATGCATCCTCCTGGTGTCTAACACCACATCTAAGGTGCTGGAGACCTACAGGTTTGCTCCAACACAACTGATTCAAAGGGTTGCATAAACGTATCCACCATGTCTTCAAATTCTGCAGAACTGTGAATAACCCATTCATTAAAATGTGTCGAATCAAAACAAGACATCTTCTCCCGGGGACGAGGGATGACTCTGTAACAAACAGTCCAATTACGAGTCAGGGAATCTTATGTTGGAGTTTTAAACAAATCCAAGAGTGAAACGGAGCAATGAGCACCGGAAGAAAAACAAATAAAGCTGAAGGTTAAAAAGAAACCTGAAATTTCATCTAGCAGATTCCTTGAGCAACACATTTGAGATACATTTATATACAGAAACATGAGAGACAGAATTATGAGCTACATTTATGAGACAGAAAGTGGGCCCTATGAACAAAAACGTGCTGATAATCCAGTTCCCATAGACTGAAATATGCCAAAAATAAACAAGTAGCAGCTTTGAGAGCAATAACACATTCTGATACACACAATCACAAGGGGGAATGAATTTTGGTCTTGTGCAGATTCATGGGCGACATGGAGTTTATGTGGGATGTCGGTGTCTTTGAAGCAGCGTAACTCACTGAAGGAACTAAATACAATCTTTCAGGACTGGAAACGCTTTGGGATGTCTTTGGATACCTGAAAAGGAAAACGATGTTTGGTTTTGCTCCTGGACTAATTATCTGGATAGGTCCCAACAGAAACGGTACAAGGATTTTACCATTAAGCAGATGGGACACTACAATATTTTCATGACAAACTAAACTGTAATAAACGGCCCTGATAATTAGCCATTTAAAAGAGCTCCATATTGATTCCTCTTAATTTAGATGTAAATTTAAAGAAAGCAGCTTTAAACCTAACCAAGGAGATGCCAATGTAACAATCTTTTATTGCAAAACTGTGCAGCATTATTATTGTTTCTCTTGTGTTTAGCTTAACGTGGACCCTTGTGGGATTTTGATCCAGCTGAATCTGGGGTGGGACAGGGTGGTCTTCTTCCCACTGAGGGCACCTGCTATCAGTTCATCTGCCATGAACGCAGCTGCTGCAGCTGTTGCAGCGCATGTGTGCAGAGAAAGTTCACTTTAGCAGGGTAACTTGCTTTTAATTAAGACCCTCCAGTTCTGCTCTAATTGAATAAATGTTCCCTTCTGGAAGCTGTTTAAACCGACCACAGTTTCTCCACAAACATAAACCTAGAAGTAATAAAATTAACCTCCACTGAAAATGTCTGCCTAAAAATCAGACGTACAGTTTTAATTTTATCAGACTTGCAATCTGTTTCTTAAGGTTTTCCTGAGAATCTGGCTTCAGAAAACAGATATATTCGTCCTACATCCTAAAATCTTACATTTTATTAAATAATCTGAATTATTAGACAGAAAGTAGATGTATTTTGTCTTAATTTTAGTTTATAAACCTTTAAAACATTGGATCGGTTGGTCCACCGGTGTGGTCAAAACCACCCTGGATCTTAAACTTTTCAAGGCAGTGAAGACAATGGTGGAGTTTTGGAGACCATCTCTCACACTCTCTCCCTTCACCATCCTCAGCAACACCGTTTCTACACTCCTGGTTCCTAAAACACAATTTCTCTGGACTTGAGATAGATGTTGCCCAGCAGAGACTGGACTTCCTGCAGCTCAAGTTGCACAACCTTCCACAGAAACAGTTTTTTCTGTCATTTATTCTGTCTGTCCTGTTTGGTTTCAGGTCTCCAGAGAGAATCATCGGGGCTGACCATCCCTCC
Source organism: Poecilia reticulata (assembly GCF_904066995.2). NCBI lineage: Eukaryota > Metazoa > Chordata > Actinopteri > Cyprinodontiformes > Poeciliidae > Poecilia > Poecilia reticulata. The sequence goes on along the minus strand of NC_088831.1, from coordinate 12,272,448 downwards.
GTCTAGGACTTGTACATATTCAGTTTCACATGATTACTGCCGTATCATTTCCAGAAATCTCAGAGAAATCCATCACTTGTTAACAAATTGAAGGAAAAGCAGCTTCCAGCAGTAGTAAGAGGCTCAGATGGACAGATGGGCAAACAGGAGGAGGAAGGAAATGCGTGTCAGATATCCATGGGAAAGTGGACCATGAGGGACCCTTGGATGGATGAAGCACACAGCCCCAAAAGAATAAGACTGACAGAAAACACTGGTAGAAACATGCCAGAAGGTCATTATGGAGCAAACAGGATTCCTCCAGAGGTTGAAGAGAGCCTTATATCTTCCCCAGGGGAGACGTATAGATTTTTTCGCAGAAAATACAAAAATAACCAATGTTTAATAGGCAAAAATGTACTACTTAAATTTTAAATTGTTAAAAAGGCAAAACATAAATGGCTTCAGAAACACAAGTTAACTTTCTTCTTGACCTGAAATGTCTTTATTGCTAGAAAAAAAAAGAAAAACGCTTCATTGTGCACAATCTTTGTAAGTACTATTTCCAGCCAGGACTGAATTTCACCTAATTTTAAGCGCTGCCTGCCTTATTAGGCAAGCAAGTCCAGTGGAGGCATGCTAATCTGACCACATAATGATACACTGTGCTGAATCAAACCCTTTATCCTCAAATAACCTGAAACCAAATACTGGCGTTCGCACAGTCAGCGAGAGAGACAAACATTTTTACTAAGCTGCCGCTCAGCTGTAGTTCTGTCCTCTGGGGACCAACCTGTTAACTAACAGAGGCGAGACAGCTGCTGCACCTTCGATTGACCTCTGATCCACAGCCAGGACCTTAATCCTACCGTGAGAGATCAGTGATATTTGACGTCGCCTGTCACTGTCAAGTTTCATGGCTTAAAAACTTACTTTTAAGCCAAGAATTTGGTCCGAGCAGAGAAACGAGACGTTGAAGTATGTAATTCATGAAAAAGTTCTCACTGTTTCCAACAAGACAACTCTTTGCCTTCACCTTTAATATTATACGGTATGCAAAGGGCTCAAACTGCTTGAGGGCAAGAGTCCACACTTGAATTAAACGGCTAAACTGCCTCACTAGCATGCAGTCAGGCTCTGCAGAGTTCAACGTATGAGGTAATATTAGAGCCAGGTGTGCTGAGGTAGAGCGACATCTAAAAGTTGCAGTAGACCAGCCTTGGAGGAATGCAGTTTAAGACCGCTGGTGTAGAGTAAGGAGCAATCTTTGACCAATCCTCTGATGCTCTTTTCTCTTCAGCTCACCTCAAAGGTGAAATTAAGTCTGTAGCTTGAGATGGATATTGAAGTTTGTGTCAACTTGACTGCACGTTTTGAATCACCATCCTGCTGCAAAACCCAACGATGACAGAGCCCATCAGATTTATTTTTCAGAAGTAGTTATATTTCAAGAAATATACCAAGACATGTGTCGCCAACAAGATTCACAAAACCCTTGGAAGAAAAACAATTTGACCACAACATAAATCAGAATGCCAAGATTTCTTTAGAATCTTGTAAAGAGTACTGCCATTTCCCTCCCAGATGATCAGTAAGAATGTGACATACCCAGTCATGATCCAGCAAAACACAGTCTTATCATCATCTTAGCAATTAACTTAATTAGTAATACAAGAAGCAGAAAAGAGGAAATAATTGACTTTGGGTGTCCTATCTTCTGAAACCAGCCTTGTTGAAAAGTGTAAGCATGTTCAGGAAATTGGGTTAATTTCTGAAATATTGGATTTACTACCTCCTTTAATCTCCAGCTCTAAGTAGTTCAATTTTGGATAAAAATACATTAGGGTCATTTTTAGAGACTTTGAATAGTATACAAGTATAACAAAGTGTTTCAGCTGATATAAAAGCCTTTTTCAGAAAGCATCCCACTATCAGTCTGCTCATCTCCAGTTATCTGCCTGACACTCATTTACTGCAAGCGTTGCTGGTTTCAGATGGTAGGCGACAGGCGCTGCCCTTTGACCCATGGCAGAAACCACAAACTGCCTTGTATCACACCAGCTACAAGGCTTCTCTTTTTTCCAACCTCGACATTGTTGCTGTCTCCCAAACCAAGGATACAATATAGGCAGTCTTCCCCAAGAAAAAAACGATTTCCCACCCACAGCATCCATCATAAATGTCATCTACAGCTTCCACCCCTACCCAAAAAAGTTTCTCCCACAGCAGATGACCTCACTGACTTTCCCTCTCTGGGATTATGGAAAGAAGCAGATCCCAGCAACTGATTAGAAGTCAGCACAATGAAGAGGAGATAAAAACCAGAACAGAAACGGAGGACTGGGATGGGGGAAAACCCGTCTGAGTCAACTGACACTGAGCAGGAAAAACAAACACGAGCTTATTACTTCTAATCCAATGAAAATCTAAATTATTGCACAAAAATTATAGAAAAACCTGAATATGTGCCAAAACAAATCCTGTACTGATTTCTAATGGGTTGCAACAATGTTTTGCTTTCATTCCCTATTTTGATTTTAATAGTTTAAATGCCTAATGAAGATGTTGAATTAACTCGCACACTGGAAACGTCTTTCCACTACTGCAGAAGCTATAGCATCCATGGTCTTTGTTAAATCTGCCAGAGCGATTAAACGGCTCCAATCTCCAGGTAATCTGTTCAGATTCTGAGATTTTGGTAACTTTGCATATTTTCTTTGGTAATCAACTGGAGTCGCTGGTTTCTACTGGTTCTAAATGGTTATTATTCAAATTACTAGCTTTGGTCTGAGCCCACCAATTGTTAATATTTACTCATATTGTTATTAGCCACATTAGCTGATAATTCCTTTACTACTCTTCAAAGGAGGAAAATAAGTGCTGCATGGTGGTCCGAATTGTCTAATTAATGCATGACTGCTACGAAATGTCCCAAAGAACTGGTACATGGTGATTACTGAACATCCTGAAGGCAAGTTGATGCAAAATCTCAGAACTTATGTACAAAACTACATTTGGTAAATGTCAGGCACTATTTAAGGCCACAGTGGTAGGAAAATCCACAAAGTCAGCTGATTAATTGTTCCTTTGTCTGGGAGTTTCTGTTTTTGAGGCAGATTAAATATGTTCTGGGAAACAATGGTAATCAGATTATCTTCATGTTTGATTTGATAAAAGTCTTTGCAACCCTCCTTATTTATGTTTGACTGGAAGACAGTGGTGAAGCATTCAGCACACCAATGTAATGACCAATGCACAATTTCTCTGGAAATATTTGCCCACTGATGGGAAAACGATCAGGGATCCGCTCTGATGAACATGCACTCATGAATTACAATGTTTGCAGATGACATTGTGATTTTTATGGATCAGGAGTAAGAAGGTCAGGAGACATGAGTAGAAAAGAATGAAAGTGGATGGCAGTGTGTGAACAAGCTCCAGGGAGTAAATGGTTTGAAGATGAATGAGTTTAAGTACTTGGGGTCAACTATCCAAAGTCATCGGGAAATGTCAGGAATGATTTGTGACATAAGGCTGCAAGAGAAAGGGAAAGTTTACAAGTTGGCAGTGAGACCTGCCATCATATACAGCCGTATATATTCACAGCTATATATCATTAAGACTGGAGGATGAGCTGAAGATGTTGAGTTTTCACTAAGAGTGAGACAACGGACAGATCCGGTGGTTTGGGGACGAATCAAGCAAAAGTTGATAATTAAGAGAGAGAAGGAAAAGAGGAAGACCTGAACTCCTAGATTTCTTCCACATTTTGATCAATTTAAGTTGATTCTTTGCATGTGTTGAGTTTAAAACCAATAAAACTAAACTGAAGCACGGCTGTATTTCTGTTCCCTTTCTGCACAATGCAAAGCAACATCCAAAACACCTTTCCCTGCGCAAATTTACAAGCCTGTTTGCTTTCTGGAGCAAAATGTCCCAATTATTTTTTACTTTACAAGATAGAAAAGTTGTCTAAACTTGAACCTGGAACATCTGTCCATTAAATTTGGGACATTTGTACAAACTGTTCCTATGGGAAAACATACTGACAGTTTTATGGAGCGCAGTTCAAAGGTTAACCCTCAGAATTAGCCAACAACCCCACATTGCTAAATTTATGAAGACACTAAAACACAAAAAAGAGGTTTTTATGCATTACATCCCTTTGAATTTTACAGAAAAGAAGAAAAGCTTTTAAATTATTTCTTTACAATACAACTTATTTTAAGCATAAATAGGGATTTTCTTTATCTTAAGTAAACAGAATCGCAGTAAATGAGATGTTAGGTAACTAGGAAATTTTATTCTTTTGGACACAAATAAAAATGTGATTTTATCACCAAACTGCAACCAGTAACTACATTTACTGATTTATTGATATGTATCCATGCTAAAATAGTAGAAATAATCCTGACAATATGGACAGTTTAGTTTTTTGAAAGATCATTAATTGGAATTTATTGTAACAATAAATCCTCTTGGTTTTTAACATTTTAGCTGTAATTACATTACAGTTTCATTAATATGTTGGCGTTTTGGATATTTTGTTGCAGAAAAAGGGAAAATATCAATTAGGAAAATCTGACATGATTTAAAATGTGTCAAACTCGAGGCCTGGGGGCCAAATCTGGCCCTCAGTAGCTTTTTATGCGGCCCGCTAGACTCCAGACTCCAAATGACATAAATCAGCCCCTCCAGTTTAAGTATTTCTTACTTTTACGATACTCAGCCTTACTTGAGGTCAAGTGATTGATATGGAGAGTACCAAATATTGTAAAATTCAATATTATTTAATTGTAAGAATGCTGAGACAGCTATTTATTAATATTTGAACAGTTTGTTAATGGGTTTTATCAACACATTGGCCCAAAATAAAAATTAATTTGACATCCCTGATTTAAAATATAAGATATTAACTTAAGTTGCTTCATGATGGATACATCTAGTCAAAATGTGTAAACATTTACGACAACAGACACAGACAACGTTGACCAGATCTGAAATGTATCGGCACTCAGGATACATTTCAATCCACCGGGTTACCTTTCCTGCTACTAACAGCTGCACACCTAGGCCTCTCATACTCCTGCTCTGTTTCCGGCAGGAAGTGACAGTCCACCAGGAGACGCCCGTTTTCCAGGGACGCCCAACAGCTGTCCTGCAGCACCTGGCAGAAACCGCTACAGGGAAGGGGTGCGGCAGGAATCGGGCACCGGGGTGCCAGCAGGAGGCAGAGAAACCGCTCTGCACCACGGTGACACCCCGCCCTCACAAGCCACACCCACTCCCACAGGACAGCCTCCACCTCCTCCACGGAAGTGTGGTTGAAAAAGTTTGGCAGCGAGAAAACGTTTGGCTGTTTGCATATCGGCCAATCAGAGGGGACAGGGAAGCAAGGTGATGTGGAAGTGGTGTCAATGCTAGAAATCTCTGCACCGGACCAAATCCGATCCCCTTCCCCAACCCCCTGCTCCACCCGCACCCCGCTCAACCTGCCTTTTTCATCTGTAATGTTGGGCTTTGCTGCCTCCACCGTCCCTGTCAGGCCTCCACTGGTAGTCCAGGCGGTTGTAGTCGCATCCCAGTCATCGACAACCTGACGTATTCCAGTTGCCACTTTAAGGATTTCCTCCCCAACCTGCGATATTTTGCCATCCTCTGTCCCTTCCGTCACCAATACCCCACTGGAAGTGGTGGCCAACGCCCTACTGGGAGTGGTGGCTCCTTCTGTGGTTGGGATTCCTGTTGTAGGTTGAGGTTCTTTGGAAAACCACCAAGCCTCCAAGCTGCCAGCACAGAGAACCAGGAGAAGTGACCACGTCTGGACCCCCAACATGCTGCTGTTTCCCTTCAGCAGAGAGCTCCACTGTTTCCCCTGAACACCACCTGTAAGCCAGCCGCTCAGCAGTTAAATCCACGCTGATCGGGGCCCACTGAGCATCCGCTGAATAGCAGCTCAGACATAAACCGCTCACAGACCCTCCCAGTGAACAGGCCAAAGGGGGAGACCCGAGATGTGATGACAGAAAGTTTCCCCAACACACTGAAACTCCTCCCTGAATGACTAAACAGCTGGCTCCCACAATCTGCAGAAATAGCTTGAAATATTCAGATTAAGTTAATATTTTCAAACCCAAAACTCAATTTGTCGTATTATTTGTGTTAGTTCTAAACTGGCAAGCAAACCAGGGCAGGGGAAATGCTTGTGAAAGAAGAGAAATAACTTCTCATAAATCTAACATTTTTGCAAAAACTTTTTATATTTCTAAAGATTCTAGCTATAAACATTGATGTATTTTGTTGGGATTTGACATGATAAGCCAACAGAAGAAAGAAGTTTCTACAAATATCTAAAGAGTGTGGCATGTTTTTATATTTTCAATTTGATGTTTTTCAATAAAATCCTCCATAAACAACTGACTGTAGAAGTCACCTAATACTTCTACAGCATTAATAAAACAAGCAGTAAAATGACATGTCATAACTCTATTAACAGGACAATTATTAGTTGTGAATTTGACATTTGTGACTTTTATTGAAGAGTAGCAAGAAGAAAAACATTTTAAAAAAAGTCCATCCTGCAGTTTCCGAGAAAGGTAAATTGCTCAGATGAAATCAAATTAAAAGTTTTATCCCATGTTCAAACCATGAAACAAATCAATCGCTTTATGTAAAGAGATTGATTTAAATCTCTATATTTAAATCTCCATATGAAGGTAGAGTTGGAAATTGAGAGATGTTGGAGTAGGGGATACAATGTTTGTCCATTATGATTGATTGAGGCGAGTTTGAACTTCCTCTGGTTTTCTGAGGTGCTTTTGAGATGTTAATCAGGTGTAAAAACAATACCTTGTTGCCATGGTTACACATCATAACTGCACAGCCACCGATGCCAGAGGGAATAATTGTCCAAACATGCAATGATTCAACCAAAAATATATACAAATATGCAATGTATTAGTAACATTTTAGGAGTATTCGTTCATAAAATAATAATTACTGTGTATTTTCTAAATAAATGTGTTTTTTTTAAGTATTATTGCTTTAAAAGGGAATTTCTTTTGCCACCAGACTGTGGGAAAAAGCAGGAAAAGCCTGTGGAGAAATGAGCGACGCAGCTGACAAATTAGATGACGCTGTGAGAAAACTCTGCACGTGTTGCGACAGAAAACAAATGAGCTGCAGCCGACGAGAAGTGAATCAGGTTCCATAGCAAATGGGAGGGTGTGGTTCAGCTAAACCGCCCTGACATGTGCTTCGCTACTCGTTGTTCCACCAGGACAACGAACGCAGAACAAGTCAGTTTGTGTTGTTCTGGTTGAAATGTAATGAGCAGCACAGCTGGACAGAAACACAGCAGCAGCACGGAGTGATGAATGAGAGGCAGCAGCTGACATCTCACTGAGAAAATCCCCAGACTTCCAGGTTCTCACAAATAAGAGAAGGAGACATCTTCCTCTTCCTCCTCATCGTCATAGAGTCCATGTCATCTGCCAAGCGGGACGTCCAGCTGTTCCACATTCCAGCTGCCGGACCTCCCACACCCAAAACTGCATGGCACATTTGTTTATTCAGACAACGCTGCTGCTGTTAGCAGATGTGCAGAACGCTCTCACTGCAAAAACACAACATCTTACCAAATCATTTTGGTTTCTTGGTACATTTGAAATAAGACAAAACTAACAAACAAGTAACCTTTCACTTACAAGACATTTTTATGCCAATGGAACTCATCAATATTAAGTAATTATTTAAAGTAAGTAAAGTAAGTAAGTATTATTGTGGTATTTAGCAATCTAACTGACCTAAAACATGAGTAGTTTGGTCGGATTTAGCTTCAGTGTCAAAAAAAAGCTGCACGTCTTTTTATTTGTTGTGCTGCATTACACACAACTGAATATTAACTGGACATGAAGTGACTCAATATTAGAGTTTTGCAGCAATTATCTGAAGTCACAGCAGCTTCCTGTCTCTCTCGTTCCATTATCATTATTCTCCTCCTCTCTGAGGGTCAGAACAAACACATCAAAAGCATCAGAAACTAGTAAAACCATCCATTTCTGACTGATGACATGATCCCAAATACTGACTTAACGTTCCCAATTTATGACCCGGAACATCACCAACCACCAGTTCTGATCGCTGTCTGCTGTTGCTCCAGGCCACTAAGCCATAAAAAGTTCAGCTTTTTACTCTCTGCTGGGTTTTTTCCCTCTATTCTTTGCACAAGAGCAGATGTGTTTCATCAGGAGTGTTTTCTGGTGGACAATAACACATCTGAGCATGTGAACTCTGTCTGAAACTTGATATGTCATGAAGCTGATAGAGCTGAGAAACTGCAGCAGAACCTTTAAAATCTTTACAATGAACTTAATAAGGAAGCTAAAGCTACTACAGTGTGGAAATGCATAAAACATTATTATATGCAAAGAATAATTCATATAAAGTCCAAATTACAAGCAAAAAGATTCATATTTTTCTCACATGCTGATGCATCCATACACTACAAGAGCCAGCAGATGGCAGCAGAGACTTAGCTCACTGTTAAACTCCATTTATTACTGATTTGATGTCAAAATAAAAGCACTGGAGGAACATTATAGTTTCTATTTGTTATTGAAATTTGGGTAGAAACATTGGTAGAAATTTAGTATTTGGTGATTATTTTGTTTTTTTCTAACAGTAAAATGGTGGGGTACTGGTTTGTTGACTCTGCAGCTCCCCCAGAGTTACCATTGCCTGCATTGCTGATGAATCCCCTCCTTTCTTTGCCTCTAAGTTTAGATAGGCTTCCACGGTGCTTTCCCACTATCAGATAACATCCTCACTATCAGATAACATCTTCAAAGCCAAACAGGCAAAGTAGAAGAACGTTTTCCTCAAGGCTACTTTGGCAGAAACTCAGAAATAAGCACCCATAACAATCCTGTAGGATGTTGGCATGAACAAAAGCAACAAGAGGCTGCAAGACGTTTTAATTCCCTCATCCAGCCGCGGGCGCCACATTCACAGCCGACTGAAGACAGTCAGCTCCTTGTTTGAGCCGCTGAATGAGGACGTCTGTTTTAGAAAGTGCTCAGTTTTCAGGAAAATAAATTAAAAGTTCTTAATGAAATGAGCGACAGAGGAAAATGAAAAGCAACTTTGAAGCTTGTTTTGGTGGTTAGAAGTGAAACTGTTATCTGAACTCGGCAGCATTTCAGCTGCAGGAGCTTCAGGCAACGTGAGCTTGAGGCCTTGCTGCCTTGAGCTTGAGGTTTAAATTCCTGTAGGTTGAGGACTGATTATGATGATGGCAACGCTGAGTCATAAAACGGAAAAATTACAGACACAGGAACATTTTCGTTCAGAAAGTTCGACCTGTAGCAAAAAAACACGCATGCAGTAAAGGAGCTGTTTCATGTATGGAAGATTGAAGCCAGATTTTTGTCCTCAAACAAAAAGATGTGGAGAATAAAAGAGATTGTTGTCAGACAAAGAACATATCCAGAACTCTGCCTGTCATCACATTTCAGTCTCGTCTTACTAAAACAGCTGTACTGATTTAAAATTATTCTTTTTTTAAACATAAATGCACCGAATCACATGTTTATTGGTAGCTCTGCTCCAGTACAGCACACAGATACACCAACAGCTTCACAAAGTTGGTCCGACATGTAAAAACAACTTTAATGTGTTCAATCAGTGCAATAAAGAGTATAACAGCCAATGTAAAATAAACAATATTTGTCAAACGTGAAAATAAACTGCAACAAGCATGAACTGTAATATATTTTCACCAACTATTGCATAAAATGTGGACTTTCCACCCTGATAAGGGAATATTTTCAAAAAAAATAAAAATGTAACCAGACAATACAAAGAGGCTCTGATGCAGGAATATTTTGATGTATCCATCCTTGAACCTGGACTGAAACGCCGCAGCAAGAAATAAAATGGTGGAACAAAGTATCTACCAAGGGTTAGGACAGACCAAATTATACTTTTCTGCAATGCTGGAGACTTTAAGTGCTTAATAAAATTTATTCAGAGGTTTAAAAAGTGAATTTTGCATGTTATGTCCTTTTTAAAAGTGTTAAGATACAACAAAACACCATTATTATTTTGTAATTTTCTCTAAGCCTCTTTCTTATTGGTATACCACCTGGCTCGTATCTATGCCCCGTTTTATCTATGAACCACAAAACAGAAAACAGTTTCAGAGAGAAATTATTGTACTTACTTTGTAGGTAAAACAGACAGAATGTACAAAAGCTTTAATTTCACAGGGAATAATAATACAACTCTGTCTGCAACACAGAATTTATTTCCATATTTTTATATTTGAAAGTACCTTTTTCACTGTTTTGCATCTTTGATTGTTATAGATTGAAACCACACTGATTTCTAATAATTATAGATTATATTTTGGTTACAAGCCTGAAACCAATTGTGCCAGATTTCAGACATTTTGAAACATCTGCTAAGTCCAAATATTTAAATCTCTGCCCAGGTGTCCCAGCTATTGAATTAAGCTAAATTTAGCATGAAGCCGTATGCTGTCTGTGGATTTCTGATGATTAGATCTGAAAGAGCGAAGCAGGTGAGAGCAGCCACCATCGTCACGAGTTCTGCAGCTGGAAAAACAACATTCCCCCATTAGCCGAGATCAGAACGACCAGGCGGACCTCCACACGGACCATACATGGAAAGATGAAAGATGTAAAACCAAACATCCTGTCACCCCCTCTGCATGAGGTCACACCTCTGCTGCAACACTTTAACATCTTGCAGCAGGTAGAAAACACCCCCAGCTGCATTAGGGAGACTTTGAAGTTTCACTGGTTGCAGTCTGCAGGGCTAATCACCTGCAGGAGGCAAACGAAGCTGCATGCGAGACACGCTTGGGATAAAAGTGGTAATTACACAAAAATGGGAGTTAACTGCAGATGCGAAAAGTCCCTGAGGTGATGTGGAGCACAAGAGACGCCACGAGTTTGTTTTAAGAGGCCAAGCTTTCACTATTTACTCAACCTGTCCAGACGCCGCCGCTGCACACATGAGCATATCTGCACATAAAAACTATAAGTTAAACCTTCTTCTTGAACTTTTCAAATATATATTTTTGACACTACATGCAGAAAGAGAGAGCATCAAAACTAAAAGTGTGACAATCGTTAAGCAAATAATCATTGAATTGTGATTTATTACTTTTCTCATTGCTTTTGTTTCAACTTGCCCGTGTTTTTAAAGGTCTATTTTGTTTACATAGACTTAATAATTCATTTTATGTGTCATTTTGTTTACTTATTTTGGATATTTAACGCATCTTTTTAAAGGTTCATTAGAATTTAAAGTTTACCGATTTTTCAAAATGTGTTCTTATTATGCCATTAGCATAATATTACTTGAAAATGGTCTCAAAACAACATTATTGTTTATCACAATAACTTCTGGGACAATTTCATTGTGACTGCAAATAAAAATTAGTTTTGAAAATAACTTTTTTCTCTTCATGAGAAAAAGGAAGTGATTTGAATAAAAAACTTTGTATTGTAGACAAAAAAAGGAGACAATTGTCTATTCTAGATGTTTTGAGAATTTTTTTTTTTAATTGAAATTAGATTTTGTTTGATAATGAGGCAAATTTACCTCTATACAAATTAAGCCGTTTTCAGGAATTATTCTCATTAAATGTAAAAGTAAAATACTCTTAAATACATTTTATTTACTGGGGTCTTAGCTCTGGTTTTAATAGCTGTTAGCATTGTTGTTATCTTTTCTCTGAGCGGTTTTTAGCTCTGTTTCTGTTAGCTAAAATATGAGTTGTCGTTAGCATGAAGTCATTTATCCACTAGAGCAGTTTAAACCGGTACATCAGCTTTTTGTTGAAAATAAAACACTTTGACTTGAAATTGTCTTCTTTTTCTTTTTAAGTTTATTAGCAGTTTCGCTAAACATCTATTTAGCCTACTCTACCATGTACTAGCAAGGAGTTTGGGTCAAAATTGCATTATTGTGCAAATATGCTTGAAAATGATGATTCAAAAATGTTTCCATGAGAAACAAGAAAAAATTTATGTTTACTTGGACTGTTACTCTTCTAGTTTTTACTGCTATACACAGTTAAAGTAATCTGGCTCTTTAATTTAAAAAACATAAACAATACATAAAATTGCTAATAGATAATCCAATTAATTTTTTATACTACTTATTATTTAATCAGTTTTTTATTGAATCAAACTGATATCAAATTGAATTGTGGTTCAAAGAATCAAAATTAGATTGTAATTGTGAGGTTACTGACTGGAGGTAAGATACTGACTGCTCAAAAGTACTCATCTTCAAATAAACTGAACATTTTCTAAACTTTATACAGCCAATCAAAATGTGGGATCAGATTATATGAGCAAAAAAGTAAAATATTAAATGCAATCCTGACTACAGAAATGGTTTCATAAAACTCAGCAAAGACTTAAAATAACATTCAGTTTACATTAACATCTCATCTAATCTCATCTCATCAGGATTGCAGGATGTGATTACCTTTACAGATTAAACCTAAGAAAACATGTCACACATGGATTATAATTCATTCATCTGTAGTGCATTTAAAGTTTGTATAGAACCAATTATATCCTGTATAACTTAACTGTGTATAGTCCTCACTTCCATCGTGAAATCTCTCTTCTCTTTGTTTTCAGGCTTTAAAAGCTCAGGATATGAGCCAAGAACTTTTCTCCCATAAATCCAAGACGGAAAATTGGGGCTTCGTGTTCAGGCAGGTAATATACTCTCCAGTTGGGATAAATAAACTACTATTCTGAGTTCCAATTATCCCACAAACCTCCCTGTATTTTCTTTACACCCTGAATACACACCATGGAGCTTAGAGTTTTATTACTCCCACTTGCGTCTGCTTTGATAATATATAAGCTCTAATATAACATAAAACATGGCGTTGGGCCACCCAAGAGAAACATCTTTTGCTCGTTATGTGCTAAAAACTGTAAATCTGGAGTTAAATAGAAAAAAATGTAAACAAGAAGGACGTAGAGATCCATTCTGTCTACAGATCCAGATGGTAAATGACTATTTTATGAGGCTTTTTTATGTGACTAGAGGTAAAACATTCCCTTATTTGGAGGATTTTAACAATCATGCTTGCATTTATCTTTTTGGGTAGATTATTTACCTTCATAGGAACTTGTAAACTCTGCAAAAAACCTGCATTTTTATGCAATGAAATGTTTCTGACTTGTTGTGTGAATTCCTGTAAAGCTTGCAAAGCACTTCTACATATTGAGAGGCTTTGTCTCTACATGAACATGTGGGCATGCCTGAATGTCAGCATAACATTCAATTTGTGTGTATGTGTGTGTGTGTGTGTGTGTGTGTGTGTGTGTGTGTGTGTGTGTGTGTGTGTGTGTGTGTGTGTGTGTAATCTGCAAAAGAGACAAGCCGCCAGGTAAAATTAGGCCATGAAGATGAGTGTCTGTGTTACTGGAAGGGTCTGACAAGCCCTGGAGAAAGGAAAATCTGAACTTTAAATTTGAATTAAGAAGAGCAAATTCACCTTGATCTTAAAAATGAATGCATAATTCTCAGACGATGTTAAAAACGTATCAAAATTACACTGATTCTTCAAGGATTTTTGATTAGCTTAACTTGGTTTTCTTTGAAAAGATCAATAGAATTAAACAGAAAAATGCAAAAAAAAGAAAAACCGCAACACAAAAATGCTAAAACTTAGTCTAAATATCTGCAAAATAACAAACGAAACATAAAGGAACAACAATAATAGGCATAAAATGATCAGAAAAACATCTATGGTAGGATGAGAGAACTGAATATTTAAAAAAATATCCACAACACATAAAATTGTGTTTAAAACATTAACTTCTTCTGGCAAAAGTTGTAAATTAACCACAAAGACGCAATAGCTACAAAGAAACACAAATATACTTTTTTAGGTGAAAGCTGCAGAGAAACAATAGTCATTAAATGTTGTGATCTTTAAACTAACGCAGTGAGTTTGCATGGGGAAAAAATCTCTTGGCCTTTGCTGGAACTGCACTGAAATATGTTACAAGAAAAACTATGAAAACCGAGCAAACATGCAAATATTAGCCGAGCAATTGAGCAGATGCACGTTCAGAAACAAATGATGAAGCTTTGCATGTTTTATCAGAACATTACAGAAGTACAGGAAGAGGAAAAAGCTTAAGAAAGAAAAGGAGAAGTAGAAATAAAGTTTTGTTGGTGGTGTGTGTGTGTGTATCTAATGCCTACCAACGAGACCCTGGAGGCAGGTAGTTTAGTGCAGGAGTTGCCAGGCGATTGGGGAGAGTTGGCATCGCACTTACCTCTAATTGATACCACATTGTTCCAAACCAACCACAAATACATTAATGCACATCCACACACACCATGTGGTGGTGAGTTTTCCAATCTGTTGGCTTGTGTCTACCTTAATCCACGATTTTTGTTTATCTGCACCGATTGCAGTTTTCTGGCCAATCTTTAGAAAGCCTGATCTGTCGATTCCGATTTTGGTCGATACCAATTTTTTAAATCTGAAATGGTGCTAAATATAAAAAGAAAGTCGCCAATTTTGCAACAGAGTTAACTTTAAACATGCAAACATGAACTGGTGGGTCGGTCAAGGAGTAAGATGGGCTTCACATGTACGTATCAGCCAATCACCAATCTCTAAAAAAAAATGTAGGAAATCGTCCAACTGATAAATCGTTGCACCCCTACTTTCCTGCAACGGATGCAGGTGCATCTGTAATGGGTTTAAAGTTTATATACAACTGTATAAAGTCACAGTTTAAATGTGGCGCTACAGTTGCATAAAAACAAAAACAAACTCAAAAACAGCTTTTTCCCAAAAGCAATTAACACCACGAATACTCACATGCACTAATTATATGGTGGTTATATCTCTATGTGTATATAAATTCAACTGATTAATATTGTAAATAATGTAAATATCACCATATTTATGGTTATATTATAGATATTTCCTACATTGTTTGCACTGTTGGACATGTTTACAATGACAAACATTAAATTAAATCCAATTCATAGTAGCTTGTGGATTCATAGTTAGTTTTAAAAATTTTATTTTGGGGTGAATGGGGCTTGGGGGCTCCATATTTTCTTTCTAAATTTAATCTGAAGAGTTTTGTCAGGCAGGATCAAGCAAAAAAACAGGATTTTAAATATACCTATATGAAAACTATGCAAAGAAATGACGCTTCAAGATTATTTTCTGGCAGCCACATGTTCATATGCAACAAAAATTTAAGGCAGATAGAAAATGGAGTTAAATGTGCCCAAGCAAATACCAATCCATAAAAGGCACACAAACACAAAGAGATGCAAAATGACCATATAAAGATATGAATTCCCAACTTAAATGGATCCTGTAACCACAGAAAAGCCTCAAAAACCTCCAAAAAGATAGAAACCTGCCACATAAAGACAAAATAAGGACCCAAAGTGATGTAAAATAAAAACAAAATGAGCACATAAAGGTTAAAATCAGCAGAACCAGTCAGTGTTGGATGTGATGCGTCCAGGTAACACCCTTTAGACATAAATCCAACTCAAACTCAGCAGGCTGTGTCTCTGACAGCCGAGGAGAAGATTTGTCCTTAATTCCCAAAAAGCAAGCCTGGACACTTTCATCAAGCTCAGACACATTCCTTCTAGGAAAGCTTCTCTTTGCATCCATGAAACTTATTAGAAAAGAAGCCCAACACATTCATTTTAATGAGATTTCCTCAATATTTTAGCACCTTCTTCACAGTTTCAATGCATTTGTAGGATTTCAATGATTAGTTGCCTAAAATGTCCTAAAATCCTCTTACCTCTGTGCTGAGATTTTATCTGTGCGACCGCCAGCAGCACACAGATGCAGGTCTGCCAGCTCATAATCAACCACCTGCAGCGTTCAGGCATCCCGATTCCTTCAAGATTCTGACAGAAAAAAAAATAAATAAATAAAATCCTCTCAGATGTTTGGAGGGTCACTTCTCATCTCAGCCGCAGGAAGCAGAGAAATAAACAGCAGAAAATCCTCCTGCTAACCAGCGCAGGGTCTGTGCGCCTTTACGCACAGCGCTGAGCAGGAGACACGCTGCTCTGAACGCAACTCTTCCTGTAGAGGTTTTCAGAGTAAAGGCTTTTCTGTTCAAGAAAGGAAATCATATTTTGTAATTTAAATTACCAAAGCAGAAGAAAAACTTTGCAATGTTTGCAAACTATGCATAAAATATACGTAAAAACCTGTGTTAGCCTTTAGAGGTCTGGTCAAACTCAACTAAAGAATACTCTTAAAGGGACAGTCTTGTATTTGCACTAGAGAAATTATAGATACATTTACTTTCTTTGAAGGCAAACGTTTACAAAAACAAGATACAATTCCTAAAAAATAATAAGAAATGAAGGGATTTAGATTTTCTGATGAAGTAATTAACAATATTTAAGAAATTAGTGGCAAATCTGAAGATTTTATGCGTTTCTGCTTTCTTGTATAATATTGAAAAAATCATTTAACGTGCCACAATGTCTGATTCAAACAATCCTATAAAAGCATTTAACACAACTGAAATGTCCAGACTTGTAGCGAGGTGAACAGAGCTGCGCCCCACGCTGACAAACTGCATCTTAAAGCCTAGAATATAATTATTTATTAGAGGTGTGCCGATCGATCGGCCACCGATCATAATCGGCCGATAGCCGATCACCTGTGTCTCACTTCGCAGCCTGCACGTGCAGCTGATCTACTCTTTCTTTCAACACTGCGCAGGCGCAAGGCAACAAATCCTAAGCAATGTGGTGTGGAACTTGAACGCCCTGAGAGTGAACGGGTAAGTTTGCGTGTTACGGTGGAAAATTACCTCGGGGGTGAAGCACGTCAAAATGCATCAACACAACGAATCTAATGTGACATTTAAAAAACAAGCACTTGACGGAGTTTGGCTACATCGAGGCTCAATGAAGGAAAAAGGACATCCGGAGCGGCCAGTGAAGCAGCGCACAGCTACCAAACTCTCACCCGGATTAGGATCACGGTCGGAAAGCTAAACAAATAACCTGAAAGATAATTTAAGTATTCGAGCTGCGGTGTAAGATGCTGGTTCTGTTCTCGTTGTCGAACCGCCGCCATTTCACAGACAGGGCGCCATTTCTGCTCCACCTGCAGTGAACTCTCACACCGAACCTCTGCTTAAAGCAGCACGTAACTTAAAAGATTTTAGATATGTATTAAAACTTTCGTTGTCCTACGGATAATCTCTGAAAAAGAAATCCAACTCCTCTGCCTCCTGTGTTCTGCAGAATTACTCCGCTCGGTCAGAAACAACCAATCAGAACCAGCATCAATCAGCTAGCTATGCTATCAGGAAGGATTGTTTATTTTGATGCAGCCTGCGTTTCATTTTGAATGAGTGTTTCCTTTTTTACTTGACATTATTTGATATAGGCAGATTATTTTACTCATGTATAATTTATGATACTGAGAGCCTTACTATTAAATATTATTTTACTGATTGCAGGTTTTTAGTTGTCATTTTGACCGAGTAGCTGCTGTATTGTGCCTGCAAGTATTTTGCTTTTTTTTCTAAATTAGGTGAATTTGTTGCCAATCATTTAAAAAAATTGTCAGATCACATAGTAGCCTTTATACCTTAAGCAAAAAATTAACAGTCAATCCAAGTGATCGGCAAAAATCGGTAATCGGCCTCATTGGTGATCGGCAGCAGAAAACCTGATCGGAGCATCCCTATTATTTATGTTGGACTACCTAGTGGCTGAAAGAAATTGTTCATTTTTCCCAAATCAGCTCAAGTCCGTTTTTCTTTTATTATGCTTCTAAATTACAAATAAAGTTATTAGTGCACATGACACATGTAGTAAAAAGGTTTTTTGACTTCCATGTGTTTTCCATCATTGGATAGCTTAGAATCCATATCTGTAAATTATTCAAAATACCAGAGAAGACTCACATTAGGAGGAACAAAGACAATGACTTGAGAGATTAATATTTTCATTTCAGGTTATGTGTTCTGGTCATTTCCATAGCAACAATCAGAAGCAAGACCTTGACCTGGAAGGTGAGCTTGTTGATGAGGTCACAGATGACCTCATGAGGATATCTCTGTAGAAATGGATGAGAACATTGCAATGGTATGCTTTTTCCCCAATAGGATTTGGGATGGGGTACGTAGTTACCAAAGGGTATGGAATTATTTATTTTCTGAAAAGGATTTGGACCAAAGTAATCCCGGTGAAATGTTGGTTAACGATAGTTCCACGGTTTCCGAAGGACAAAGTGAAGGGTCCCCCCAGATGGCACACGTGCGCCGCTGGCTGAAGTTTCTGGACCCTGGTGCGGCGCAAGTCACAGCAGCCTTCACTTCAAAGCTCCAAAAGATAAGAGTATGCTGAAGGTCGCCAAGCTGAAGACAGCCACCATATGCCAGTCAGTGGCATTTATAGCATGTTTCGTCAACTTTGCCAAAGGACGTTGGGAAGGCGAGGAGGCCATGGCGTGCGATGCCTTTGCCCAGGCGCTTGGGTCTGCCACCAGGAACCTCAAGCGCAGCACAGCAAAAGGCAAGCGGGGGTGCTGACGGACTTCTGGTGTTGACGTGAAATTCTCTCATTAATTTGAAAGAAGTAAGGACGGAATTAATTTCATGTGTGTATGATGTAGTTTCAGGGCCAAGATGGTCATCGACACCGAGTCTAGTGTCTTCAACTGCCAGAGAGTCCTGTTCAGGGCACAGGAGGACGTGAAAGGCATCGTGAAAAACAGAGGAAGGCCAGCGCGTGACGGAGAAGGAAGAGACCAGGTTTTGGTACTATTGCGAAGCCGTGATGCTCCTCCGGCTGTTCTTGAGGCCCACAGTGGTGGAGATCCTGACGGATTCTTCCTCCGAGTCTGGGAGAATTGCCATGGCAGTTTGTGAATGTGCTTCTTTTTGCTTATTTCGTGCCCTTTTTGTTTCCAAGGCCAAAGAGTGGCTGGAACGCAGACCGTATGGCGACTTGGTCATTGTGGTCCACCAGTCTACGGCAGCAGGAAAGCCAGCTGCATCCTTCGGCCTTAGGGAGGCGACGCCGCTGTAAGATGGGTTTCTGATGTGGTAGAAAGCATGGCCACTCGGCATGTTTCCCGACTGATTTCAGCCGTGTTGGCTTCTCTTCCCCCGCAGTTGCTGCAGACACGAAAATCCATTTTCATTCTTTGGAACCTGGAGAATAAAGCTAAAAAAAAAAAAATTAACCCTCAAAAAAGTGCCCTGGTTATGTTGTGTGGTTTTACAAAGTTAAATGAGAACGATTCTCAAGTGAGCAATGCTGTTGGATGAGCCGCGGAGCCCCTAAGCTTCAGGGTTGTTTCCGGTCTCCGTCTCTCCCTTCACCCTTAACCCCGTCCGTCCAAGCACGGGGAATGAGACACGCCTGGGAGACGATCAAGGGGAAAGGGACAGGACATCACAGGGACTCAAGAGAACACAGATCCTAAAATAAACACAGAAAACTCATCACTACAAATTTAATTTACTTGACAAATTGTGCCCTAATTGTACCCCTTCTTTATCTTTTTCTCTTTTTTTTCCAACAGCCGTGTCGGAGCAACACCAAAGCGCTCTTTGTCAGAGCAACCCAATTAACATTTTAAATACCATAAAAACATAACTCAATTCAACTTTTTTTATATATTTTTAAATATTTAATTAATGAAATGTATTATTTTAATTTAATTCAGGCAGATTTTTAAAAACAAGCAATCAGTAGGATGGAGAAAATATGCCAGACACAAATGAAAATATGAAAATGAATGATTTGTGTCTGGCTACGAAGTATATTCGTGGCCAGACGATGGGGTTTCTGTAGATCGCTGCGAATGGTTGACCTACGTTGGATCTGAATCCAGCATCCTACGACTCAACATTAACGTACAACTCCAGCAGGAATTTGGGTTTACAGAAGCTAAATAAATTTGCCAGGAGATCCAAACTCATAGAAATAACATGGGTTACTTCGTTGTCAGCGATGGCATCGTTATCATAGACTACTTAAAATAAAACTCACAGCTCACCCAGCAGAAACAAGTCGGCAGTCATTTAATGCTTCTCTCTTTTGATCCTAAATGCTTGACCCAACATGAAAACTAAACAATTGTATTCTCCATTTGAAAATGTACTGGCTCGTCGTATAACATGAGGTCTGCGGCTCCAGGTAGTTAAGTTATGTGGATCGGCTGGATGCAGGGTAAATCCTCAAGATTATAAGAGAAGTCTTTTTTACCGAGATAATATGGATCATATTCTAAATATACACGTATTTTTTTTCAAGATGCCTCATCTGTTCCAGCCTATTTAGGGTATTAGCATACTCGTGATCAATTTTGCCGTTTTGAACCTGAGAAATCCCCTTCCTGTTTAGGGTAGGGTTGCTCTTGGATGTTACCATAGGAACAGCTACCTGAAAGTTTGTACCTTCATTTCTGTTTTTCTGGAAGATTGTTTTTTATTCTTAAATGTTAATAGAATACTTTGTTTTTCAGGTTTGTGCATTCTGGTGAATGAAGGTAGTCCAGCCGAGCGTAAAAAGGATTAACAGGATTTATTTTCAAACCAGAACCTATCCAGATGGCAAACAGTAAATCAAAACTAAGCTGAGAGTGCAGCTAAATGAACGCAGAGGATTCCACTAACGGAAAGAAACACAGGTGAACTTAAATATACTGGTGACAACACAATCAGAAACTCAAAACAGCTGCAGTAATTACGCACAGGTGGCAGGGATGAAGAAACAATTAAGGAAAGCAGAACAGATCATGACAATTTTGGCTGTAAATACAACTTTAATACATTCAACAGTTGCTGTTTCTAGCCCTCTTGTGACAAGTTAGTCAGACATTATTTCTTTCTTTGTAAAAGTTGTTTTTGTGCAGCCATAGAAGACAACTACACAAAACCTTGACTTCTACAGATTAAATAAATACGGAAGAAACAATGACTTGTTGTCTATCACGGCTCAAGTTTTTGTAGTCCCATAACCAGATCTGTTACAAATGGAACCAGTATTTATTTCCTATTTCTAATACAAGTTCCTATATCTTACTGAAAAGTTACTTTTAAGTTAGTTGTGTTTTATTTCCAGTGCATTAAGAAATTTGCACAACAAATTAGACCAAAAATACTTGGTGAAATTTTGTGATTTACAGAGAATATTTCGTTAATGAAATCTTTTTTTTAGTTCAAACAGGTTTTTAAAAACAAGAAATCAATCCATTAGTAGGACAGAGAAAATATTAACTTGGTTTAAGATGACGTAGCACTGACGTCACCCATACAGATGGATGGCAGGAAGTAAGTGCAGCCCATTTATTTCTCTTGATCCAGCATCAAAATACCTAAAGTCTGTGTCCTGTACAGTTGTTCCAACAGTTCTAATAGAGAAAAAGATACAGCCAAAAACGGGAGGTGCAGAAACTAACAATGCCGGAGTTAGCAATGCCCACTTTCTAACAGGTAACGATCGCATCGTTTAAATTGTATTTTCAGATATTTTATTGAACAGTTACTTGGAAAGACAAGCGTTTATATGTAAGATATATTATTTTTATGCCCTAGCGTGATTGTCCTCAGAGTGCTAACGTTGTTAGCAGCTAGCTCAGCGCCGAGTCCCGGACAGAAAATATGTTTATTCAGTGGGACTTTCGTGCTGAAATAAAAATAAAAAAAGGGAGGGACCATTGCTATATAACAGAGGGGAACTGAATAGCACCTGGAAGACAGAGGGACTGGACACTGGCCCATTACAGAGGGCGCAGAACGCGGGACGCGCACAAGATGGTCAACTTCTGTAGAGTGATCTACTTTAAAATTTAACAAGTCTATTTATAAAAGTTTGTGTGAGGTTTTGATGCCTCACACTAACTTCAGACACGAATATACTTTGTGTCTGAAGTATATTCAGTGGCCATGACACAAACATGAGATTTCTGTAGGTCGCTGCGCAAGATTGACCTACATTGGACCTGAATCAAGGGTCCTACTGCAACTCAGCATTAACATACAACTCTGGTATGAATTTGGGTTTATAGAAGCTAAATAAATTATTTACCAGCAGATCCAAGCTCATAAAAGTAATATGGGATAGTTTGTTGTTAGCAATAGCATCAGAAACAAGTCGACAGACATCTAATGCTGCTTTTGATCCTAACTGCTTGACCCAACCTGAAACTAAATGATTGTATTCTCCAGCCTTTTGAAAACTTCCCATTCCTCTGGTAACTACGTATCCCAAAGCACATCCTTTAGGGAAAAAATATACCAAGCCGATCTTTTCAATTTCTTCAGAGAGCTCTTTGACAGTCTTTGAAACTCTGAACAAATGATTAAAGGGAGTCTGCGAGTCTGTGATAACATTCATTTAGAACTTTCAATACCTGGCATTGTTTTACAATATACTTGATAATAAACCACTATTAAAATTTTTAGAAAAATCAAGAAAAAACAAAAAGCGAAATGAGATTTTAGAGTTTTGATGAAAATAAAACACTGCATTTCAACATAAAGAACAGATTTTGCATCACAAATTAACAGTTTCAACATTATAGAACATATTTACATTTTTTTTTCATTCTCACTTATTTGTGCAAATAAAAAACAGGCTCATAATTCAAACTATGTACAAATGTTTTTCCAGCCAGGCCCCTGGGTCCACCCCTGGTTCCGAGCAACCATTCCATTCAGAAATAAAATTCAAAACGTTATTTTCATCGATCAAAAACTGAATCGGCTAATCCAAACTCAAAATTGTCCAGGAATCTCCGTGGTGTCTTTTTGATACTTCTTTTTATTCCTGGGGACTTTTTCTTCCCCTGGAAGTTTGTCTTATCTTATTAACACACACTGGATTATATTTCATTGTACAATTCAATTATGTCTCTAAGATAGTATTTTACTAGTACAAAGGTTTTGCTCTTGTTGCTGATTGTGCAATAAGGGATAAAATCCACCAGTTTTTCTGCATCCACTAATTCAGTAGCCTATGCAAGGTGTGGGACTTCAACTTGATATGCCATGATATTACTATCATATTGTACAGTTTGAAAAGGTTGGTATTCCAAACAATAGTGTCGAATCAACTAAATATATGTCTTTTATCAGTCCAAATTCTGGCAAATTACCATTTACTTTTGATTGCAAAGTACATCACTCAAAGACTTCTGAGTGATGTATTTATTGGCATTTATCAACTGAATGGCTTCTCTCCTGCATGGACATATAGATGTTTCAGAATCCCAGTGGCAGAAAAACTCCTGTCACACTAATGACATCAGTGAGTTTTCCTTAGGTTGAAGCTGCTTCCCTCTTCTCCTTCCTCTGCAGCCGGCACAGCTCCTCCTGGATCTTCTCATCATCCCGCTCCGTAAGACGCCAGCAGCTGTCTCGAAAAAACACACAAAAAAATAAGTTATTAGCTTTTTCACTAAAAATCAGAACAAAGTAATTGTGTTTTTGCAGTGTAGAGGTCAACATTTCCTGTTATTCTGTATCATAAATAAAACAAACTGCTGTGATTTAACAACATTGGACTTACAAGATTTACAAGTTAAAGAAAACAAACGTGAGCAACAATGGAGAATTTTGTTTTTAAACTAAAAAAAAATCTCGATTTTTAAAAATGCTGTACAATTGGACTGACCACCAAAATATTTATTTCCTTAAAAAAACTGTAAAAAGTACACTTCCAAGATGACGCCAAGTTTATTTTTATAATGTAAATCAGACAAAAATGTAAAATCAAATTATTCTTGATCCAAGGCTGTGCTCTTAAGCTGCACTTATCTTGCTGAGATGCTCTTTAAGCTTCTCAGCAGTATTGGTTGATTGTATCATCCTGGAGAAAGGAAACGGTAAATTAATTTACGTCTGTGATGAATTTCTTCTTCTTTGTCAGCCTCACCTTGTTATCAAGCTGCTTGTACAGGTTCCTGATGGCGTCCTCAAACGTTTTCCTCTCTTCAATGGAGACATCGCCCCTCCTGGCGGCAGATTGTCGAAGATGGGAGCGTTGTCATTAGGGCATTGCCAGGAATCTTGGACCCCATGACAAAAAATTAAATTGCCCAATCCCGCGCAACTACTGTTAGATTTTCTTGAGTCTATCTGACCCATATAAAGCGTCGCAATTTTAAAGGCTTGCAACTGCCTTGCTTTCTTTGGTCCAGTTGTAGTCGTCCTCCTCATCCCCTGGGGGGGTCCTCTTCCCCTATGCGGGCCCCTCGATGCCCATCCATCCGAGCAAGCTCTGTAGCCAGGCTCGGATGACGGACCACAGCCTCCTGGACGTGTTTGTAGAAGCTGAGTTCATCCTCCATAAACGCATCGAAAAGATGGTCATCGTGGTCGCCTAGGGACTTAACGTACTCATCAATCACCCAGAGGACAACATCCTTATTCCAAGGATCGAGAAGAATGCCTTTCTAATTCGCGAGAGCTGCATCTCCGAGTGAAACCAACAGTGTATGCACGATCCACGCAATTGGCTTGAACAGCATGGCCCGTACAGGTCCGAGGTCATTTCTAAATCCATAGTAGATTCTCCCGTCAACTGCTTCCAGGGCGCGACACATATTGTCCCACTCCCCGGGATATAATCGAGCCACAATGGGCCACGGGAAGTGGGGATGACTGTGTATGGCTCGTGCGATGAGATCGAGCCATACACAGCCTGTGCCAGCAGGACACGGAGTCTTACTGCACCCTGAGGCACCTGGGCCAGCCAGCGTGCCATCACAATATGGGCATTCTCATCGTTTATGAAGTGGCCGAAGTTCTGGCAGGTCAGAGCCAAGTCTTCATGCCTGTATATCTGTGTCAGCACTGGCATGAGAGCTCTCAGGTCGTTCATGATTCTGTTGCCCTTTGGCCAGCTCAGATTTCCCTGTGTCGTGAATGAGATTAACAGGATAAACTTGCCGTACATGCATCTATCCCTTTCATGACACTCAGGACTCGTAATTATCAAGAAGATAAAGGCAAGTCTCTGCACGGTTGATGTGTCGGGCATCCACTGGCCGGTATTTGTTATATACTTATCCAACTACACCATCCACGTCCGTCATTCGGTTCACTCCGTCCAGGAACCATCTGGCATCTCGTAAGCATTGGACACTAGCCAAGACTCTTGCCAGTTCTTCTCTCGCCTCCTCGGTGCCAAGACACAGCTGGAGAGGGAAGTTAGGGACTAGTGCTTCAGCAATTATCTGTTGCCGAGCAGCTGCCCCCTAGTCTCTGTCCATTCGGAGAGCCAAAATCACCCCAATTAGAGCCAAATGCTCTACATGGAACCCTTGGTCCTCCATTCGTTCTAAGGTGAATTCACCAAGATTGAGGTACTGGAATATACACGGGAGTACTCCACCACCACGGATGAGCGCGCTACTTCCGGGTTGTCTCCGGCACCTCTGTGCCTGTGGTTTTGGTTGTGCCCGTTTCCCTGTCTGGCACCGGCCCCATCCCGTGGTTGACGGTGTGTGTTACCGCCATTTCGTTTGGGTAGGCCGAGAACCTGCATGTCCCTCAATCGGTTGGTTAGGTTTGAGGCCGCATCAAGTGGTCTGTTGGACCCTGCGGATGGAGAGGGCTGTGCCCGAAGTCCTGGGGCACCTGGCTGTGCTGGCCTACCTTGCGGAGCAGCACCCGGGGGATCGGGCTGTCTGGCTGGATCTTGCCGCTGGGGAGTGTCCCGTGCAGGAAGCTCATCAGGTCGCACTCTTCGTACTGACATCTCTTAAGGATAATCGTAGACAAACCGAACTGCAAAACAATCGTTTTAAACTAACTGTGACAGAATGGACATCAGAAATAATTACACCCCCTCTCTTTTCTTTTTTTGTTTACTTGCTTTCATTTTTCTCGTGCTGGCTGTGCTCTTAAGCTGCACTTCTCTTGCTGAGATGCGCTGTACTGCAGTTACAATGGTTCGCCACCAGTGGGCACATAGAGCACAGTGACCACTCCTGACTCAGCGAGCCAACGGCAGTTAAGCGCAGTAACGGCTGGTCAGCGAAGGCGCTCACTGTCGCTCTCATGTCTCAACAGCGTTCATCAAAATAAAAGAACCTGCGCAAAACCACACAGATTAATTATTAAGTGTACAAGACAGTACTGATACTAGCACAATAATTACTGCTAATGAATTTTACATGCAACAGTCTGCATACAATACAGCAAATAAGTTGCTTAAATTTTTTATTATTAGTTTTATATCATTGAAATGTCTCTTACCACTAGCAACAGTGACAGACAACGTGCAAAATATACATAAAACCATCCAGACTTTTTAAAAAATGCTATGTAGTTGCATTTTATTCAAGCTGCAGTAGATAACTTCAACTTCAACTTCATTCACTCACTGCTAAATGTGCTCATGGTGGAGAAACAACTTATTGTTACAGGAAAACTGTTTATCTGCCGTCGTTGGTAGCTATGCTAACTATACTGAGCATTCACAATTTGAATCTGCACAGCTCTGTGCTATGCTAGCTGCAAAACATCTAAATCTCCATCATTCATTGTTTTACTCATCTTTTCACTTTGAAATATCTTATGAAAAGGAAATTATCATTGTAACTAAAAATATTCACAGTGATCCAAATGGTCTTGATTTCCAACACATTCTTCTATTTCTCAGTTTGATCAAGGCCACCAGCTGCAAGTCAAAAACATTGCCTGCAATCTGAAATTGAAAAGTAACTATCTGGGTTTACTTAGGGAGAGAAAGAGGAAGATAAAACTCTCACATCTGACGAAAAGCTATTGGCATGAAAACCTAACACCTCTGCTTTCTAGCAGAGACAACAAAAATTGGCCTGTGGGTTATATTACCACAGGTTTGCGAAAAGTTGCTATGTCTGCAACTGTTAGGAAATCAGAGGATTAGAAATGTGTGAATTAACAAGCATTAATCTTGATCAAGCACCTGATATAACAAAAACTACCCACGCTGGAGAGGCTTCTCTAACACCCAAATATTTGGACGTAAATGTCAGATTATGGGGTTGATTAAACACCAACATGAAGGAAACCTTAATGTCTGAGTCTCTGTTCAGACATGTTAGGCTGCAGTTTGACATCTGTCTCGAGTCTTTACTTAAAAACTGCATTCCAGCTGCAGAAAGAAAAGCTTTGCATGATGATAGATGCTCCAAAGCTTCCAACTGCACCAATAACTAAGTACTCAGAACCTTTACTTAAGTTAAAGTACCTCCATGACAAAAAAACGAGCCCTGTACTTCAGGTCTTACGTGAAAGCATACTGATATTATAGAAAAGATTAATATGTTTTAATATACTCACTGACATTAATTTGTTCTATGTTTTCTCAAAAACACCTTATTGTGATGAAAAAACATAATACAATACTTGCATCCTATATTTAAAGCTGCAGTGTGTAAATTATATAAAGAATATATATTTTTTAAATATTTCTTTAAATTGTCAACAGTTTGTCATGATGATCTGTGAAAAGTTTGATCTTCTCCACCTCCTCCCATAGCTACTATTGCCATCTGAAGAAATGCACGAAAACAACCAATCAGAGCCAAGAGACGGGTCTTAGCGCTGTCAATCATTCTCATGTACTCGCTTCTAAATGAGCTAATGGCAACAAAAAAAAAACTTACCGTTACAGAAAAATTATCACTGGTGGCTATGCTAACTAGCCTGAGATTTCACAACATGCTACACTAGTTGCAGCGCCATAACCTGCCTCAACAAATATGTAAAAACACATTTTTCAATCACAACTGACTTGTCAACAAACCTGATTTTATTAGCAGTTAAACCAATTTTCTACTCTATTCAGACAAGCCACCAAAAGATCCCACAAGGAATACAGTCAACAAAACGCATGAAGAGTTGTCGTGTAAATTACCCTTGAATATCACTGTAAGGGCATTTAGTTTGTCATTTAGTGCCAAATGTACAAGCACAGATTTTCCATGGAAAGTTTTAATTCTGTATGGCTGTGCCTGGAGAGTGAGTTTGTCAGCACTGAACGATGCATACAAAGGAAAATCTATGTATGCAATCAATGCTCATCATTTCACTGGGATTCCTGTCTGCACATGTTCAGGTACGTCCACTTTCCAAAATCCTTCTTTCATCATTGCCTCCTCTTTCTCAACTTTATCCTGAATTAATTTAAACTCTATCCATCTTCCTATCACATGCCAAGGCTCTGGTAGACTCATCCCAAAGGCAGCACTTAGGTAAACACAAGCAACATGTCATTTTTTCCTACAAACATCAGAGCATGGCCTTCCTCTGACCTGAGCTGCAGCACAGCAGTTTTACATCCCTTGATGTACTTAATGGACTGCCTGGTTTTCTCTCTTTCTGGCAAAATGTCTATTATGGCGACTTCCTCTACCGTCGATATGGATATGTTCTGAAATATCAGACGCTTACTTGTAGCTGCCCTCTAGTGGACATGGAGCATTACAGCCATGTATACATTGAAATTAATTAAAAGGATGAATGCAGTGGAGCATCCAGGAATTGTCATTTCACAGTAGGAGTTTGGAAAGAATGTTTACCAGATGACACTGATTCTGATGTGTTTTGTTTTCGTCATATTTGAGTGAATGTCCTTGACAAGAGAACCAAGTAGTGTAATTGGTCATTTGTACATGAAAATACACTTGATGACCATTAGAATTTTAGGTATTGAATATATTTCCGATATATAATTGGAATGTATTGTGTATCTTTGCAAAGTTGTGGTGATCCTTGGGTCATGATGATGTGGCCCTTGAATACTGCTGCCCAGAGTACAGCTCAGTGTTAATTATATTACCAGAAAAGGTAACATATACCTGCTTTACCAGGATACAAACACCTGTGTTGCCATTTTAACTCATTTAAAAGTTACACGATTATCATCTAGAAGAAAAAGTATCTTGGTGGTAAATAAATAACTTTATTTAAGCAAACTACATCAAAATATATTTACAGTAAGTCCTGTTATTTCATTCGAACACCTTTTTTTCCTACTTAAAACAGACTTTAGTTGTAACAAGTGGAGTGCTGCCCTCTAGTGGTAAGACACTGAATACAGCTGCCACACTGCAAATATAGATTTAAATATAATAGATTTTTATAGATTTTTATATATTTATAGATTTAAATATAAAAATCTTCAGCATGTTTGATTGTCTCTTTCGTATTTTCATTTACTGTTTATGATGGCACAGATGAATAATTAGAGTAAAACTGAATCAAAGGGCGTCAAACACATTCTGTAGGAATTCAAGTGTCTCTCAGGTCATTTGCCATCATTTATAAATCTAAAGTAAAAAAGCTAAACTAAACTAAAAATAACTCAAATCCAACCCAGCAGCACCACGTTAAGAGGTAGATCCTCAAGCTGGTCATTGTCTTGATATCTCATCAACACCCAAACTGGAAGTAGAGCTCAGTGTTTTAGAATGAAAATGAGGAAAACTATGCAACAAAGACAATTAAGCAGAAAAATGTAGAGAAAAATAAAGCCAAAGAGTCTCTGCAACAATAAAAACTTCATGAAAAGTTAATGTTTGTGTAATCGGCATGCTTTGTGGAAGGGTTTTGGATAAAAGTCTTTAGCAAAAGGTCAGAAGAAACGCTGATATATCCCACTCATGATAAAATATGAAAGATTGATCTTTAAAAAAAAAAAGTCATACGTTATTGCTGTTGAACATGATTAGAGTCAGGCAGTCTTTGGTCCCTTAGCGTTTGAGTTCAGCCCTCCAAATTATTCACCAGCTGAAGCCTGTTGCTGTCTGTCACTTCTGTCAGGCAGATTCAGCATTTGAAATGTTAGCTTGTTCAATAAATGCAAGTCAAACATCCTTAAGGAGTTTGACTCAGGTCCTCATCTTCCCAGAGAGGACCAGCTCACAGCAGATGCACACAAATGAAGAGAGTTTCAGCTTTCTGCAGGACCTGTGTCAGGAGTTTCTTCACTATTTGACTCCGGTGGTGAAGTTTCTGCAGAAAGATAGAAGAATTATTAACACACATAAATGAGTGCAACACTGTACTTAAACAAATATAATAATAGTGTTAGAAAACCTATAAACTGCTCTCTGTCTGCCTGTCAACACCTCAGAAATAACACAACATTCATTCTGATAACCGACTTGCTGCTTAAATAAAGTAAAGAACAAAAAACGAGGTGTTGCTCAACATCTTCAGGTTTTTCTCTTTTTCAGATACTTGGTCTGAAACAGTCTCTCAAGCTGGCGCCCTCTAGTGGTCCACAAGGTACTGCATGTAATCGATCAATTATTTACAACTCAGTTTTCTGATAATGCTCTCCTCACATGTCAACAGTTGTTCTTTTTATTTGATTTAAGTAAAAATCATAGAATAAATCCAATTAATAGAAACGGGTGGGTATTTTATATTTAATGATGCAGAAGAGGATTTTTGTTTCTACCTAAGAAACTCAAGGCTATTTTTCCTTTGCTATGTTTCTAAATTAATGCAAAAAAAGTTAAACAGATGTAGCTCTTTGTAGCGGCTGCTTTACAATAGAGATATGGGTGGTCACCCAGGGCGGCATAGGAGAGTAAAGTGAGCGCACAAGAACCACATAGAAATAATTTGACTTGTCCATAAGCTGTTCTGAACTCGTTTTCTGTAGCTTTTATGCATCAATGGGGAGATGGCACACCAAGAGTTAAATAGCTGCGTTTTCATTTTGGTGTGCAGCATGTCTGGGTTGGTGATTGTTAGCGTTAGCATAAACCATCTGAACTCCTCTGGACATAAAGACATTATACTCAAGTGGATAAATTGACTTTTTTCCACGTTATAAACTTTCTGTCTAAATAAAGTGTCAAACAAAACAAGCGTCTCACCAGGTCCTTCAGCGGTCGGTTCGGGTTCCTCGGAGTTGGAGTTCTGTCCTGATTCTCCTTCGTCATCACTGACTTGTTCTGTTGGTGGGTCCTGCTGCTGCTCCACTGAATCTATCAATGCATTGTTAGTTTTCACTTCACTCTGAATGTCCTGAGAGTTTTATTAATCAAAACACAACAAAAATTACTTACCAGACGTCTCAGAGACTTTGTTTATTCCTGTCAATAAGACACAAACTATGAGTGACACACATTAGAACTACAGATGGTTATATAATAATAAATAATAATAATAATAATAATAATAATAATAATAACTGCAAAATAAATAATATTGACGTGTGATAAATTTCCACCAAATCTTAAAATCCAGTAACTTTTTCTCTTTCTCAGGCTGTGTTGTCTTTAGCATTGGCTGCTGGAAATGAAGTGGCTTCAGATCCAGTTTAAACTGGTTTTTGCTGAGCTTCATGTTCTGCATCAATCCTTTGTATCTAGGAGAGTTTTTCAATCAGTCTGCTTGTATTAAATTATGAAGAAATGAGGGATTAATCTAAACCTTTGCACGTTACTCAGAGAAATAATCTTATCAAGTTTTACTCACCATCTTCGTTGGTGTTAGCAAGCAGGTCCCCACTGAGCGCTTCTTTAGATTGGAAAAAATAAATTATGTTTGTTTTAATAAACAAAACCAAAAACATCTGCAATGCAGACATAAAAACATGACAATGTTGTGAAAAAGTTGAACATTTCTGGTCATTCATCTCAAAGTTAAACTCATTTATAAATATCCAGCTACTGGTGAAAAAAGGCCACTGGAGCCAGTAATATATTTTAAAAAGTGCAGATATTCATGTTGTTAAATAGCCACACAGATAACAGCTCTGTGGGTTAAACCAGGGGTGTCAAAACTGCGGCGCCAGGGGCCATCTGTGGCCCATGAACTGATTTTTTTGTGGCCCCCAGTTCCATTTCAAGAAAGATCTACATTTGTTTATCAAAGTTTTTTATTTTTAATTAGTGTAAAATTAATGCTGATAATTTTATTGCAATGAAAAATATTAAGTACAACACAAAACAGAAAAACAAAAACACAAAACTTTTCAGAAGCAAACTTTTATAATAAATAGAATCATGTTTATTCAGAGAATTTTACTGAAAAGCCGACTTCACTGTACCCAAATCAGCTTTTGTGTATTTTACTTAGTTTGACTAAATATATCAAGCATTTCAAAAGGAAGTGACACAAAACCTGACCTGAAAATAAGCTTGTTGAAAACTAGAAATATGTAAGTTTTTATTAAAAAAGGACTACTTTATGTTCTTGATTTTAGTGGCGGTTTTGTTTTGTTTATTGTTTTTCACCCACATGACAAAACATTTTTACATCACTAGTTTAAACTGGCTTGAGCGAAAATATGGATTTATAATATTTTCATCAGTTAAGTCGCATTATCCTTAGATTTTTTCAATAGCTCAAATAAATGGGAGCAAATTGTGTATTTTTTGGGAACAGAGAGTCTAAATATAAACTGTGAAGTCTGTGTCAATGGCTGATTGGCTCCTTTAATTTATAACGACTGAAAATCTAATTAATGTGATTTTTGCACATTAATTTGAGTCTAACTCACCAGTTTGACTGTTGGGCTCTGGAGTCACAGCAGATGGATCAGATTCTGAAATATAAAATATCATCATGTGAATGAAAAAATGTGAGTTTACAGATTGTAATACAGTAATTAAAGTTAATCTCCTCACCTGGTTCAGGTTGAGTGTCAACAGATGGATCACAGGTTGAGTCTTTTGGCTTTCCTGATAAAAATATGTTATTATATTTAAAAAAACTTCTGATATCTCAGTTTAACCTCACATTAGATTAAAACAGAGGAGTCAGTGATATATGTGAGTAAATTTAGCTGCAACAGAGCATAAATTTACATTTTTATCTCTGGCTTAAGAGTGAAAATCAGGACATGATCCTAATTCAGTCAGTAACTGTGACAGTTTAGATGCTAAAAAAAGTGCTAACTAATGTTTGACCTTTAACCTTTATTACATACCAGACTGGATAATTTCAACTTTTAGCATTGATGTATCACAAATAGTTATTTAATCAATTAAAATCAAAACATTTTTATATTATTTTATATTTATATTATTTGTATTTTATATTTTTATTATATTTACAGTAAATTCAATTGAATGAAGAAATCTAAACATTTTCATATGCAAATAAGACTTAAGCTCAATCCAATAGATCAACACGTCTATCAACCAATGATGATCCAGAAAATTACAAAGTTAAACAGATGTAGCTCTTTGTAGCAGCTGCTTTTACAATGGAAATATGGGTGGTCACCCAGGGCGGCATTGGGGAGTGGAGTGGGCACACGTGTACCACATAGAAATAATTTGACTTATCCATAAATTGTGTACAGACTTTCGACCTGTCCAGGGTGACCCTGTCTTTCGCCCGGAACGTTAGCTGGAGAGGCAGCAGCACCCCTCCCAACCCCACTAAGGGACAAGTGTGTAAGAAGATGGATGGATGGATGGATGGATGGATGGATGGATGGATGGATGGATGGATGGATGGATGGATGGATGGATGGATGGATGGATGGATGGATGGATGGATGGATGGATGGATGGATGGATGGATGGATGGATGGATGGATGGATGGATGGATGGATGGATGGATGGATGGATGGATGGATGGATGGATGGATTGTGTTCTGAACTCATTTTGGGGAGATGGCACACCAAGAGTTAAATAGCTGAGTTTTCATTTTGGTGTGCAGCATGTCTGGGTTGGTGATTGTTAGCGTTAGCATAAACCATCTGAACTCCTCTGGACATAAAGACATTATACTCAAGTGGATAAATTGACTTTTTTCCACGTTAAAACTTTCTGTCTAAATAAAGTAACAAACAAAACAAGCGTCTCACCAGGTCCTTCAGCGGTCGGTTCGGGTTCCTCGGAGTTGGAGTTCTGTCCTGATTCTCCTTCGTCATCACTGACTTGTTCTGTTGGTGGGTCCTGCTGCTGCTCCACTGAATCTATCAATGCATTGTTAGTTTTCACTTCACTCTGAATGTCCTGAGAGTTTTATTAATCAAAACACAACAAAAATTACTTACCAGACGTCTCAGAGACTTTGTTTATTCCTGTCAATAAGACACAAACTATGAGTGACATACATTAGAACTACAGATGGTTAAATAATAATAATAATAATAATAATAATAATAATAATAATAATAATAATAACTACTGAACATTTTATCTTATAATATTGACATGTGTGATAAATTTCCACCAAATCTTAAAATCCAGTAACTTTTTCTCTTTCTCAGGCTGTGTTGTCTTTAGCATTGGCTGCTGGAAATGAAGTGGCTTCAGATCCAGTTTAAACTGGTTTTTGCTGAGCTTCATGTTCTGCATCAATCCTTTGTATCTAGGAGAGTTTTTCAATCAGTCTGCTTGTATTAAATTATGAAGAAATGAGGGATTAATCTAAACCTTTGCACGTTCCTCTGAGAGAAATAATCTTATCAAGTTTTACTCACCATCATCGTTGGTGTTAGCAAGCAGATATCCGTTGAGCGCTTCTTTACCCTTTGAATTAATCTCTGTAAAATTGGAAAAATGTTAATTGTTTGTTTTTGATAAAGAAAACCAAAAACATCTGCAATGTAGACACATAAAAATATGACAAAATTGTGAAAAAGTTTAATATTTTTGTTCATTCATCTCAAAGTGAAATGACCATGATGCTTCTTCAGTCACAGTGAAAGGAGGATATTTTTTTCTAACATCTGCAGAACAAAGCTAAGTTTGAATTTATACATTTTAATTAAAAAAAGCTTAAAAACTACACATTCAAAATTCCTGAAATATAAAAATATCGTTATGTGAATGAAAAGTGAGTTTACAGATTTTAATACAGTAATTAATGTCAACTTCCTCACCTTGTTCAGGTTGAGTGTCAACAGATGGATTACTGGTCGAGGCGTCTGGCTTTCCTGATAAAATATGTTAAAATTATATTTAAAAAACCTGTTATCTCAGTTTAACCACAGATTAGATTAAAACAGAGGAGTCAGGGAAGATATGCAAGTAAATTGAGCTGCAACAGATCATAAATTTACATTCTTATCTCTGGCTTAAGAGTGAAAATCAGGACATGATTCTAACTCAGTCAGTAACTGTGACAGTTTAGATGCTAATAAAGTGGTTAGCACAGGGATGGGCAACTCTAGGCCTCGAGGGTCTCCTGCAACTTTTAGATGTGTCTCTACTTCAACACACCTGAGTCAAATAATGAGGTCATTAGCAGGACTCTGGAGTACCAGCCTGAACAGAGGAGGTGATTCAGCTACTGGATCAAGGTGTGTTGGACCAGGGAGACATCTAAGAGTTACAGGACACCGGCCCTCAAGGACCAGGACTGACCACCCCTGAGTTAGCATCTAAACTGTTGGGAGTTTTATAGATATTTTTTTTGATTGTTTATTCAATGTTACATCACTGTGTTTTTGTTTTTAATGATGTGAAGCACTTTGAAATGCCTTGCTGCTGAAATGTGCTATACAAATAAAATTTGATTGATTGATTGATTGATTGATTGATTGATTGATTGATTGATTGATTGATTGATTGATTGATTGATTGATTGATTGATCTTTTACCTCAAGTTTGTTCAGGCAATGCTAACTAATGTTTGACCTTTAACCTTTCTTACCTACCAGACTGGATAATTTCGTCTTATAGCATTGATTTATCACAAATAGTTATTTAATCAATTACAATAAAAACATTTTTATGTTATTTTATATTTATATTATTTTTATTTTGTATATTTCTTATATTTACAGTAAACTCAATTCAGTTCAAATTTTAGGTCATTTTGAGAATGCATGAACGCACTCTAAACATTTTCCTTTTCAAATAAGAACTTAAGCTCAAAACATCTCATTGGTCGATTTGTCTATCAACCAATGACGATCCAGAAAATTAGAAAGAGTTAAACATGTGCTGCTGCAACAAATAGCTGAGTTCCTCCTGGTCTTTTTGCGGAGCAGCATCTCTAGGTTGGTGATTGTTAGCGTTTGCATAAACCATCTGAACTCCTCACATGATTTGGAACCCTGTCCTGATTGGCTCTCACTGATTGGTTCCTTTGTTGAGTTCTGATCCTTGTCTATCAAAACAATGAGTCCGTTGTCGGCTTTAATTTTTATTAACCAAACTACATCAAATTAACACTTATCAGCAGCCGCATCGTCCAATATTTCTGTTAGACACGAGCTATGAGCGACTAACATGAGAACCACGTGATTTTGTCTAAAATAGTGTCATTTAATTATATTTATCAAATAGAAATACGGTTTTACTCACTATTTCCTTCATGTAATCTCCCATTGGGTGTTTCAGCAGCCTGGTCCTGGTTTGTCTCTGTAAAATTGGACAGAAATAGAAATGTTATAACAATGTCTCTTCAATCAAAGTGGAAAAAAGATTATTATTATTATTATTATTATTATTATTATTATTATAACTTTATATAACTTTATAAGTTCATATTCTAATTGAAAAAAAAAGGTTTCGACTGATGTTGCTGATAAAGTTGGTCAACTGATAAAAAAATGGTTGTTTTTCAACTTTTGCTGCAGTTGATAAATCATAATTAAATACTTTGTGGCCCAAGAAAAACCGACTAAAATAAATAATAATTCTAGCTATATTAAATATTCTGCAATAATCTAAAAAACAACAAAAAAAGAACTTTATCATAGAAATATCTTCCTATGAAAAAGCATGCCTGTGGATTCATAAGGATTCAGAGATGCTTTTGCAAGAATTCTTTCATCCCAATTTCATCTCTTGACCTTCCAGTTTTTCCTTCCACTCAACTTTCTATCACTGTGCTTGGATAAAGTGCTAATGTCTGCTGGACATGTGAGCAGTCACCAGTCCTCTGGTCTCTGACCCAGACTGACTCATTTAGAGGCTGTGGAAGGTAACCCTGAGACAAATCAAGGCGTGTTAATGAATCTGTATAAGTATATATACTAAGTAAAGTCAAGAGTAAAATAAAAACATCTGACAAAATTCAAGATTAGCTAGATATAAACAATAAACAGTTATTACAAAGTTTTACCTGAGAAGTCCTTGAGTTTTTGTGTAATTTCCACAGAGTCTGAGTCAGTTAGTAATCATCACACAACTTGCACCCAGTTATGATTAAATATGTTCTTTTCAAACAAGCAAAAGGAAGAAAACACCATACTTACCATTTTCTTTTAAGACTAGTGGCACCAGAACATTAACTGCATCTTTTAGAAAAGAAGATAATAAATGTTAAGTTATAGAGCGATGCTAGAGAGTCTGACTTGATCTGTTTTGCTAAAATTTTTCTGCGAAAAATATTGAAGTTAAACCACTCACTGATTTTGGTATACATCAGGTGGCTAACTAGCCGTTTAAATAAAATCAAAAGCAAAACAACCAAAACGAAAACATCTGATGAGGTGTTGCTCACCATTTTGACGTGCGTCGTAAGCTGCTTCTGCTGCATCATCTATGAAAAGAATGACTACACTGTAGGTTTGGACTTTACTTTAAAATATGCTGTTCTTAAACAAAGAAAACAAAAAAGCAAACTGTTTTGTGATGCATTTACTTCTGCATAAACTAGAATATAGTGAAAAAGTGTAATGTTTTTGTCAGTGATTTCAGAAAGTGGAACTCAATATTTAGATTCGTACACATATTTATGCAAACACCTGTTTCAAGTTGAATATTGTTATTTAATCTCAGTTTTCATGTTGGCATTACAGAGTTTTGGTAATTATTTTGGCAATAAAGCACAATTGTGTTGAACATGACTGATTTATAAAAACAAGAAGAGGGTAAAACATCCAAGGGGTGAATACCTTTCATAAGAGCAGCTCGTCTTTTCACACATAAAGTAAATGTGAAGGTCATGGTCGTGGTAATAATTATTACTACTAATAATCTATGCATATTTTTAACAAGAACTGGTTAAATCTCATAAAATGACTGAAACGTAAACAATGTTCTGTACAAGCAACATAAAAAATGCATTAAAAAAATCTCCCACTCATTATTCTGATATTTATCAAATAGAAATAATTTTGAGAACATTTAGCCTTACTTAATGACAGACAGTGTGTTTTTCTTTATATATTGTGAGTAAACATCTGGTTTTAGCTGTAAAATCACAGTAAATTACATTTAAGATTGAGACTGTGATATAAAAAGTTTTAGGGTATGAATATATATATTGTTATTTAATACATAGATTATGAATCATCTATCATTATTTACTATTTTCTGTCTAAATGGTGTGTTAAACCACCAAGATTACTTAGATGTAAACAATAAACAGTTATTAGAAAACTTTTTTTAACTTACTCCGTGCCTTCTCATTACAAGGAACTGTATTGAAAATAAATACATTGTTAGATTTTCAAGATTAGCTGTATGTCTATTGTGCATCATTTAGAGAAGGTTTAGTTACTTACATATTTTGTCCAAGAAGGGTAAATGTCCTGTAATATAAATAAGACATTAGTATTAAATACTTCCTGTCTGTTGTT
Organism: Poecilia reticulata; assembly: GCF_904066995.2. NCBI lineage: Eukaryota > Metazoa > Chordata > Actinopteri > Cyprinodontiformes > Poeciliidae > Poecilia > Poecilia reticulata. The sequence goes on along the minus strand of NC_088831.1, from coordinate 12,233,914 downwards.
TAGCTCAAGTTTAAAAAACATATTTGTGAAAAACAAAGTCCCGCAGTCATTCCTGTATGTGTCATTCCAATATGGCCGCATATGAACAAACCAAAAACCTTTTAGTTGCTGACAGAATGAAGTGAAACTGATAAACAAACTGTTCCCAGGTGAGTCCTGCTTTATCCCAAATGAGTGACAACTTATTAATAAATGCCCTGCTGGCTTTTCTTCCGTTTTTGATCAAAAAGAGGAAGAAATGGAACAGGGTGAAGTATTGTATAGAGGTATAATCAGTCAACGTCACGATCCATCAGCAGCTCTTCTACTGCGCATGTCGCCTCCAGAACACAGGCCAGAATACATCATTCTAACTATTTTAACTATTTACAATTAGACTGAACACCTCTCTTCACTCGGCCCGACTCTCACACGTAGATTTGTGGTTTTATTTTTAGTCCAGTGTTTCTGTACCTCACTCTACCTCCAGCTCAACCTGCTGCATTTTTCATTTCTGGAGGCTTAGTTTATCACCTGCCTTGATGGATGCAGCTACATCTTCATTTCCCTCATATGATATTTTATATATATATTGGGTATTGGATGTGCGGGGGATCAGTGATGCTCTTTGTTTTTATTTATATTATTAGTTTGTGGTATTTTCTGCCAATTTTATAATTGTCATTATTTTTCCCGAACTTAATTTTATTTTGTGGTTTATCGTTTATCTACCTGTGATGTTGTAAATTACTTTGGTCAGCTGAGTTTGTTGCAAATCTTCTTTATAAGTAAACTTTGACTTGATTAGTTTGTAATATCCGACGTTTGGTGCATTTTCTCTTGTCATTTATTGATTCACCTGCACTTAACGCTTATGGGTCATTAAGACGCATCTCATTCACTAATGTCAGTTTAGTAGCATAACTTATTTTATAACGCTGCAATAAACAGACGTCTTGCACTGACTGACAACTTGTTAGTTAATGCTAAAACAGCAAGATAAATTTAGGTAACGATGGTAACCAGTGAGCATTTAAAGGCCGTCTGATTCTTTGTGCAGTCAAGTTGCACGTGCATCTGCTGAGTTTACAAACAAATAATCCCTATATAGCACAGGACTGTAACTGTGGTGCTTTTAGTGCAATCTTACCTGCTCTGTTCATAAAAACGGCTCCAATCACAGCGACTACAAAAACCAAGAGTAGTGCAACGAGTACGATCACTGTTGTAGCACTATTCCCTGAAAAGATAGAGTTAATTATTAAAGCCAAATCAATCACAGAGAAAGTTTTAGAGCAAGGGCTCAGCAAAACCTGAACCTACTGCTCTATATATTAACATATACCAGATCACCAAACACATTTTAATATATATATAAAAAAAGACAAGAATAAATACAAAATGCAGTTTCCAATTCATGATTTCATTCATTAAGTGAAAAAATCTATTCAAATCCAGCAGTCTCTATGTAAAAAGTAATCACCCCCCTTGTTAAATCATGTCAGTAATCAGAGTTTTGGGTTCAGTTTCAATATCCACAGCTTAAAAGAAAAACTGACATCACTTTGGAAATGGTTATTGAGTCATTTCAAAGGTTTTGGTACAACAGACACCCAAAGTGAGAAGGGTCTGTGCAGGAACTTGACTTATGTCTCGAAGTTGTTCTCAAACATTAGTGCCACAGTGTTAGCTTTTTGTATGAGCACAGTTACCATGTTTGATTTGTGCTTTTCTTGTCGGCTAAAGAGAGTTGTATGTTTGTTCTGGATGAATTTACCATGTTAGGCAGACAAAAAAAATTTACAACACAACGAATCTGTTGAGGGAAAATACTTTTTCAAAGGACTGCATCACAAAAACATCCCAATAAATCACAGTGACGTTTGTGGTGCTAATTTGACAGAATGTCAAAAAGTTGATAAGAATGTTTTGGCAAGAGAAAGGATGGACATAAATATTTGTAACTCACCTCCGCTAAATGGGTTAGGGAACTCGTCACTGGTCGAGTTGTTAACAGGGTTTATCAGCATACAGAAGAAGGAGCTCTCCTCGTTTTTCTAAGAAGCAAAAGGAAAACGGCTCTAAACCACCTAAATAAATCATGGATTCATCCTGAGTTCTTCTACGAAGAGGATTGACTCCATCTTAAAACATACCGGCGTTACGCTCAGTTTCTTGTTGTTGGACAGCTCTGTGTCTCCTGTTTTCCACTTATATATGACAGATCCAAACTCAGAGGTAATGTTGGCTTCACAGGTGAGATCACAGACGGTCTTCTCATTGTTGCAGTCTACAGACACTGTGGGTTTTGGGACCGGTTCTGACAGAAACACCAACAGATTACTATCAATTGGATTCACATCAAAACCACCAAACCTGAGTCAAACCTGATGAACTCACTGAAAACTTTAAGTTCCTTCTTGCCAAGAACAATGTTGTTAATCTCAGGAGTGTATTCGCCGCTGTCCTGTAGAGTCAGATTTCTGATGGTGAAACTTCCAGTTGTTTTGTCCAACTCACATCGATCTGGAGGCAAAATACAAATGAAGACATCATGCATGAATGAATCTGAAGGGGTTTACAAGACTTTTGGCTCAATCACAGGTGAACTTACCTTTAAAGGTTCTGTAGTAAGTCATTTCCCCTTCGATCCATTCCAAGGCGAGGTCAGTTCGATGCTTCCAGGTGACGCTAGTGATGGGACCAGACGTTCGACCTGGATCCAGGACAACTGAGTCACCAACTTTTCCATACGTCGGATCAGCTGTGAATGAAAAGCAAAATCTTTTTTACTTCTGAGCAGCTTTACAATGATCCCTTTCTATCTTCTCTGCTTTGCAGATCTAACCCTACTTTTAGTTTTTTTCTTTTCACTCATAAACAAAGCTAATCTGTAAATATTATTAATAACAAGCTGATAAATTAACTCTCAATCTGCTACATTACAAAACAGTTTTTAATTCCTGCTTTTAAAAAAGTTGTAGTCAACTATAAATAACTTCATCAAATTCACTCAAACTAAAATATTAAATCCTATTTTGTCTAACTAGCTTTGAAAACTACTTTTTTAAAATTTAGTTTGTAGACCAGTTGCTGAAAAAGTTGAGCTGAACAGATTCACTGACTCAACATCAAAATAAGAATTTTCATCCACCAGATGGAGTACATTCTAGTTTGAAATAGGTACAAAATAATCATTTACTACTTATTATAGCCATGTTGGCTATAATGTGTTTATTCTAGATACTAGGATTTTTAAAAACTTTCCCGAAACTTAAAAAGTGTTAGTGTCCCCCTAACTTTATTCACACTACTTTTAACTTTACCAATTTTAACTGAAAACAGTCAAAAATACATTAAATACTTTCTGAAAGTTTGTAAAACCAATAACATTTCATATCTAAAATTAAATAAAAATACTGTGACTCTCTAAAGTTATACAAGAGAAATTGTTTAAAAATATTCATGTTTTAAATGTTTTACATATATCTTTGTTCAGTATTTATTTATTTTTATAAACTACAAAGTTTAACATATTTGACTTTTCAGAATAGTAATAACTACTTTTAACGTTTTAACACAATCAAATATAATAATTAGTAATATAAACTATACAAACTATACATTAAAAGATTCATATTCTAGTTTTGTCCTAAAATGCAAATAACAAAAACATACATTTAACACAGTATTGCAACATTCTATTTAAGGTTTCAGTTTGTTACCATATAAATTTAAGATGTTCACATTTACTACAATTATATCCACAATACCTGTTTAAATAAAGGTAAAATGAATGAACCAGAGCTGAAATCCAACAGGCCTGCGCCAGCATAAAGCATCCCGGAAATACTCAATAAGTGAAAAAATATACAATTTTAGAAGATTGACGCCCATATTTTACGTTTTCCGTGACTTAAATTTAATTAATCGTCTGTAAATCAGTCATATATTTCTCATTCTTGCTTTTTGAACCCTTTAAAAAGCAAGTACATTCGCGTTTTTAGGTTATTACCAAAAATCCCATTAAAAGTCGCAAAATTACACATTTACACGGCGGTATGCTTAATAAGCAGAAAAAGAACCAAATAAAATATATTCAATGTTTTCACTCACCAACACCAAACTCCAAAGGGGAAAAGACGAGGACGACAACGAAAAAAGACCGGAAATCAAACATGATCCTAAAATGAAAAATACCTCAACCAAAACCACAATTTCGGCTAATAACACTGATAATGAGCGTCAGCAGCGGATGTGGACTGTTTAAGTTGAGTTTAGAGATAAATGATAAAGAAAAACGTTCGATTTTAACAGAACGGACAAAGCCTATAGCCTCGCCCCAAACTGAAAGCGAAACTATGAAAAATGATCACGCAGTAAAAATTTTGAAGGTGAACTCTGACGATTTATTCAACAGATTTCTGGAGATGTTTAATAAAAAAAGAAATCCAAATTAATCTCAGTTAAGAACATTTCTACTTTAGAAAATACATTTTAAAAATACGACACATCACACAGAGTATAACTCAATAGTGTATTTCTGTTAAATTTGATGATCATCTTTAAAAAATTAAGGTAAACAAAGTCAAAAATTTAAAAACTCTCAGCATTAAAAGTCGAAACTAAAACCTCTTAAAATGTGCAGTATTGCTCGAGCTTATCTTTACACCTTAACTTGGTTTCAGAGCATCACAAAGAACCTGGACTAAAACAAACTAGTACTTGTAAGAAAAAATATTCTTGTTATCCCAATTTTTAACACATCCAATCTGTTTAATATACGTGATGTGATTATTAAGTCACATTTTCTTTCAGTGTCTAATTTTTCCGACAAAAAGTTTTTCATTTTTTCTAAAAAATAAATTATATAAACAAAATATTAGAGATTATTATAATATTTATTTAGTTATTAAAAAGATTCTGTACTCATAAACCGGTACGGCATTTTTAAACATTCAAGATTGTTTTTCTAGATTTTTGTCCAAATGGCTTCCCGTACATTTGCTCGTCTGAAAGCAAACCCTCTACAATTTCAGGACTACATGTTGATTTTAAAACACTGAACCTCCTTTAAGTTTTGTTCCTTGATGAACAATTGAGTTAAGGGTTAATAAAACACTTTTTATCAAGCAGGGACACGAACACCAGCGTAGATGTTTACAACGCTTGTTTATTAGTAACCATGACAACGGATGCGCAAGTATGGTAACCGCACTTCTCTCACCTAGCAGCATAAATACCTCATCTTAAAGTCTAAAATGAAAAAAATTAAAATAACACAAATAAAATAATTACGAAAAAAAACGCATTTAGGTAGAAGAAATCTTTATAATACTGAAAGCAGGTCAAGTTTGACCCAAGTTTAAAAAGACAATTAAATGCCGACCAAATGTATGTAAACTTCTTTTAAAAAGCTCTAAAAATTGCTAAGGAAAATTATGTTTTCTGGCATTTAACAAATATATTGTGGTGGTCTAAACTTTATCTTGAATTAACTTCAGAGACAAAAACATACCAGTGTCTTTTTTTATTTAGTGCATGTATTAAACTTTTGTATTATTTATTATATTTAAGTATATATATGAACTTTCAGGATTATGTCTGGTGTTTACTGTATCTTCATTTCCAAATAGCTCAGCAATTTGAAATTACCATTAGAGAAGACAAAACTTGTGTATGAACAAGATACAGTATCTCACTTTGACATAAACTGTAGGTTTGTGTCTGGTAGAATTTTGGTTAAAACGTGTTCTTTGTTCAAGATACTTGTTGTTAGAGTGAAATGAAATTTTACCCAAGTAAGAGTATTTCATAATACTATTACTCATTTAAAAATAAAAAGTGTGGCCCAGTAAAACTAGTTTTAAGTTGTTTGTCCTCTTAAAGTTACTCAAGTAAATACAACTAAATGGAACACGTTTCTGTCCAGCTCTGGTGAATAGATTATCCAAACTGAGCTGTGAATCTCTGCAGCTCCTCCAGAGTTAAAATAGGTCTCTCGGCTTCTTCTCTGGTTAATATTGTCGCCGTCTGCCGTTTTGTACGCACTCTTCCTGTTCACTAGGTAGTTCTATGTCGTAGTATGAGATCAGAGACGGCTTGTTCACATCAACTGGCATATTTTCCTTCCTCTCATTCGGGTCGATCCAGACAGCAGCCATTTTGTTCATGCATCTTTCTCTCGACCATCGGCCAAAAGTGTCCATATATTTTCTTTTTGTTGGTCTTGAAGCCATGTGTATGCGCTTGCCTACAAAGATGGCGCCGATCACTTCCGCTTCAGCCTTGTGGGATCTACTGGAGATTTCTATGCCGATGGCATGTGAAAGCACCGATCAAGCTGCAGTAACTGTCCAGAGTGAGAAGGTTTTATACCCGAACATGGTGCCGTGTGACACAAACGCTAACCAAGCTGTATAGTTGTTACCCTGTTCAACCCAAAGAGGGCAACACTGCAACGGTTTTAGGCCTAATATTACAGAATTAAACACAAAAATGTAACTATTTGCACAGAAACATAAAGATAACACCATTGTGGACCAATTTAGACAGTTTATGAGCAGATATAGTTGACTTGGGGTGTAACGAATAATTGATCTAAAATACTTTGCATCCAAAATCCCAATTAAAAGTATTTAGTTTGCGGTGAGGTGGCAAAAGAAAAAGCTCAAGCGTTGCTTTGCTTGATTCAATACGTCTGTGATGAATTTAGATGTCTCTTTGAAGTCGGAACTCCCGAAGCTCGCGGCTTAGCCTCCTGAGCTCCGGATTGTTCTGCACCCATCGTTCATCGTCAGATTGGAGATAAAGATCTCGTGCAGAGCTGAACCTCCGTGCTGAAGATGGTTTCGGTCTGTCACCACACCAGAAACAAAAGAGAAAGATATTGCAAGTAAATTGTGTGTATTGCTCGACTCCTGTAACTCGCTGTTTATTGGAGTCCACAGAAAACACCTTCAGAGGCTTCAATACATTCAAAACAGTGCTGCCAGGATCTTAGTGAGAGCTCGTAAATTTGATCACATCACACCTACTCTTTACGAGCTTCACTGGCTTCCTGTAACTTATAGGATTCAGTACAAAATTGCACTTATCACCCATCACTGTCTGTATGGAACCTCACCGGATTACTTGAAGGACCTCCTTATTTCACATTCAACTTCTAGATCCTTACGATCCCAAGCCTGTAATCTTCTCCACCTTCCTCGATCAAGACTAAGGACTATGGGTGATCAAGCATTTGCTGTGGCTGCTCCTCGTCTATGGAACTCTCTCCCAGACTATTTGGGAGCCCCGCAATTATTGTCCGATTTTAAAATCGGATTGAAAACTTTTCTTTTTAGACACTTTTAAATTACTGTCTTTTTTTTGATTGTTGATTTTATTTGTTTTTAGCTGCACCGTGTAGCACATGGAGATTTTTATTAATGAAAAGTGCATTATAAATTAAATTGATTATTATTATTATTATTATTGCAAAGAGCTGCAGTTTGGCTCTGGACATGTAAAAAAAATTATATTAAAAGACAAAAGTCTCCATCAAACAGTTGCAACTTCTAACTGATTCTCCACAACCTACAGTTTCTCATTTATAACCCAATGTTTATAAATAACACTTGGCACAGAGGTTAAAGTTCAAGCTGTCTTGGTAAAGGTATTCATAGAAGATCTGGTAACTCACCCACTTTCCAAAGCTTCCAAACTCATTCCTGCAACAGAGATGAAAATGTGAGTTCAGCTACGTTTCTTTTACTAGTTGATGTCTGGTTGAATTGATATTTGAAGTTATGTCCTTTCAAATGGATCTATTTCAACAAGACAAGCCATTACATCATATAAAAAGTGGTGATAAACATCTCCAATAATAGAACAATTTATCTCATCTTTCACGTTTTAGAAAAATAGTTTTAGTAATTAGAGCCACAAAGGTCAACTTCAACTGCTGTACGCCAATTATTAGAAGATTTAGCTAACGTGACTGATAAATAGGAATATACTGTGGGAGTAAACAAAGCATTTGACACAACAAGCCATGGATTACTGTTGAATAAATTGTAGAAATATGGTGTTATGTTAGTTGCAGCTGCTCTAGAGGATAACAAGGAAATCTGTCTGCTTTTGGTTAAAGTGCAAAGAAATGAGGTATGAATCCAGACTCTAAATGATCTAATGTTACCATTTTTCCTTTTGCCTCTCAGGGTCACAGCAGTCCTCTCTGCTTCTTCTGCTTCATCAGTCTGTGCTTGTTTCGTCTCTGTAAAAATGGGGGGAAAAAAGGAATGTTATATCAACCGTGGTTCTTTAATCACAGGAAAGGAAGATTATTATTATTGTAAAGCTTATGAAATAGCTGAGTTTTTAGTGTTTACACTAACGCGATGAAAGTCTTGCAAAGGCGATATTATCTAAAGTCATTAAATAATTATAATGATTCAGTATTAAAAATAGGAACAAATGTAACATGATGAGACGTTAAAGTAGCACAGGACAGCGACTGCTTCATGTTTTAGTGAACTCTCACCTTTCCTGTGCCTAAGATAGCCACCAACGGCAAACAAAGTCAGGAGCAGAAGCGCAATTGGTACAGCCACTGCTGCAGGATGAAACCCTGAAACTACAGCATTAGTTATTGAAACTAAACCATTCACCAGTTCACCAGTTACAGACTGTAACACAGTCCAACACCCATTGCTGTTGGTACCAACATGCGTACTTAATAATTTTTTACATGTGGCATTAAAGTCATAATGAGAACACCATCACAACCACAATAAAAACAAAATGCAATTGTCAAATGAAACAAAGTCTCCATTCCAATCTGGTCTCATATAACAACAACAAAAAAGGTAATTATATTTGTTATTAAATCACGAATAAACTGAGAAACAATGTTTTGGGGTTCAGTTTTAATATCCACAACTTATCACAGCCGTACTTTTTAAAAAGGACACAGATGGAAATGTTTGCAGCTTACCGTAATGTCTAATGGGGTTAGGCACCTCATCACTGGACGAGTTGCTAAAGGGGTTTAGCAAAAGGCAGACGTAGGAGTGCTCCCTGTTCTCCTAAGAAGCAAATGGAGCATCATGGGTTCATCCCGGTTGTTTGTACTCAGAGGTTCAGCTGTACCTTAAAACATACCTTTGTTAAACTGAGCTTCATTTTACGGGACAGCACATTTTTTCCTGCTTCCCATCTGTACCTGACGGGTCCAAAATGAGAAGTGATGTTGGCTTTACAGGTGAGGTCACAGAGGGTCTTCTCCTTGTTGCATTCCAAGAACACTGTGGGTTTTGGGACCGGTTCTGACAGAAACACCAACAGATTAGCGTTAACTGGACTCAGATTAAAGCTCAGTCAAACCTGCTGCACTCACTGATAACCCAGAGCTCTATCACGTCAAGAATCTTGCTGTCGATCTCAGCGTTGTAGTGGCCGGTGTCCCTTACTGTCAGACTTTTGATGATCAAACTTCCAGTTGTTTTGTCCAGGCTGCAGCGACCTGGAGGCAGGATCCAAATACAGGCATGAATGAATCTGCAGGGGTTCAGGTGTTACGATGAGTCAATCACACAGGAACCTACCAATAAAACTTCTAAAATACGTTGTATTAGTTCCAGACGACTCCACGATGATGTTCATGTTGTGCTTCCAGATTATGGCAGATATGGAATCAAAGGTCTGACCTGGATGCAGCACAACCGAGTCACCAAGTTTTGCCAAAATCAGACGAGCTGTGAATGAAAAACCAAAACATTTTTATTATTTTCTGTGAACTTTTTCCTGTTTCTGAGCAGCTGTAATATTTTGACACCATTCAATCATATCTATTTTAAAAGTTTTCTTTATTCTCATAAACAAAGCAAATCTGTAGGTATCATCATAAAAACTCTTAGAGTCTGATCTGCAGATATTCAACTTTGATATCATGCAAGTCGGCCCTTTTTTTCTATATGGAGTAGCTGTCAGCATATAAGTAGTAATAATAAAAGTATATTCTGTTCTGTAATTATGTCATTTCTATCTCTACCAAGCAGAAATGCAACCAAATAAAACAATATAATCACTGTTTACACTCACCACAGCTATTCTGCATGAAGTAAAGGAGGAGCACAGCAGAGACTGTCCAGAAAGCAGACATGATCCTAAAATGAAAAGTACCGAGACCAAAAACACGTCGACTAATATTACCGGTGACGAGTGTCAGCAGCAGATGAGGTGTTTAAGCTGCGGAGAGAGAAATAATGAAGTTGGAAAGGCAAAGTATGTAAATATGTGATGCTAACCTCTGTTTTACTGAACGGATTTTTGGAGATGATTCAGAAAAATATTTCAAAAAGTGAAACATCAGACATACTCATCACGTAATTTAAGAGTTTAATTCTATTTGGCTTGACGATGACTGCACACAAATGATCCAGCATCTCGGAAAATTTTAATATTAAACAAGAAAAGTAGGAAAAATACAATAAAATAACTAAAAAGCAGTGTGTTCTTTCCTTTTGCAACAAACAGTCCACCATTTGTCTAATTTTTCACCAACGCTGGCTCATTCCTTCTTAAAATAAATAAATAAAATACTTGACATTACTTTTGCATTTATTTAGTGATTTGTTTTTGGACACTCATGAGCATGAAATGTCTATTAAAACCATTAGGTACAAGTAACTTTAAATATATTTTCTCTTGTCTGAAAAACAAACCTCTCCTATTATAATCCATTAAATCAGGACTAATAAGGTTGATTTTATCGCAGCGAACCTCCTGACTGCTGCTGAAAGGATTTATTTCGAATGAACATTAATCCATGTGAGATTGAGTCCAAACAGAACCACTTGCCTCTGGGTTTAAGGTCAGAGGTCAGTGAACATGTAGTTTCATGCTTTCACTTCCATCTTTTGTTGTTTGGTGCTGTCGACTCCAACTGCTAATTGAACAAGAAGATCAACTTCTACTTTCTAAAAAGCAGGAAAACAGTCAAAGTAAAACACGCAGGCATCTGATGCATCCTTCAGTCATACATAACAAAAAGATGTGTAAGTATTAATTTAAAAAAATTGTTTAGATGAAAGAATGAAAAGTAACAATGAACAACCAGCCAGCTTCAAATAAATCACTCACGTTACTCATTATAACTTACAAATGTAGATAAATGAAAACAAAAAACACTTTTAAGTTTACTCTGTGGTTTCCAAAGAGTCTGAACAGACAAAAAAAAAAGAAGCAGTAAAGATAACACAGCCGTACTCACCGTTTCTGGCGCTGCGCTGCCCTCCTGTCAGTTATGTTGCTCTTGACAGTTGGTGGTTACCGTAACAACCAGTAACCATGGAGTGAATCAGGATCAGCCCTGTGTTTTCTTCCCCAGCATAGGCTGATTTAATTATACGCAGGGTTTCATGCGTAATTTGTCCATATTTTGTATGTTTTTATCTACCATCATAATTAATGTTGTGCATTTTAGGTGTGATCTGTTAGTGTTACAGCAGTGCAGCCCTGAAGTAACAAACTCACAGACCTGTTTTCCAGCATCACTCCTGGACAGAATATTTCTAATCTGGAGGTGAAAAAGAGAAATCCAAGAAGTTTAATATGGGATTTAAGATACTTTACTTTATTATTTGATCTTTTTCAGAGGTTCTGGCTAAAAAACAACAAAGAAAGAAAGAAAGGATGGATTGGATTCATTAGGGTTTATGGATAGATGTAGCTGAGCATCGTCAGCATAATGTAACATAAACATTCAAGACTGCAAGAAATTTATATCAAACTAAGGCTGAAATGACAGAAATAAAGAACTAAAAGCTACTGGGATATGTAGTTCTAAATCCGATACACATCTGATTTTTTCAAATATGACCTGTGTGTCTGCATGGCCAGGTCGCATTTATTTGACCTTTTACTAAATAAATGTCTCTATCCTGCATCCTGGGAAGGAAAATGGCGACTATGGTGGACAATAATCCAGAATAAGTTGTTAACACCGTAGCAGGAAAATGGGAGAATGCGACACCAATAACCATTTTAAGCCCTTTAGAGGCGTTTATTTTTAAAACACAAGTCTAGAGGACGTGGGCACTCATCATATCCCAGGAGCCACCTCAGTCTGTCCCGCCGTCCTTCCCAGATATCCTTCAAACAGGTCAGAATCTCCCGCCTGGTTCTCCAACACTCTTTTAGGAGGTCCAGGTAGACCCAAGTCTCCATGTGACCTTAGGCTCCTCCCGATCCAGAACCTTAATTTTATGGAAACACAGTTAACAGAACATGCTGCACCAGCAGAGGGCGTCACACAGGTTCACCGTGAACTATGGCCTTGGATATTGTTGTGTGTGTGTGTGTGCTTGTCTTTGTGTTTTCTCTGCGTTTTAAATATCTACATTATGCCTGTGTGTGTGTGTGTGTGGCTGTAAGTCAATACTGGCTCAACTTCAAAGTTCAAAAAAATCCATATTTAGTCTTGAAATTAAATGATTATTAATCAGAACTATACCTGCAATAGAACAGAATATTTTATTGATCCTCCAGGGGAAATGCATTGCTTACCATGTTCCTTCTTGCAATGAGATTTTAAGGACTCTCGAGGCACCGTTAAATTGACTATACACTTTTACATTTTGGTGTCCAAATGGTACATTTGATAAAACTAAAATTAAATATCTATACTTTTCTTTTACAGACAGAATCTCTGTTTTTATCCTTGTTTTATACAAGAAACCCGACTTTTGTAGGAGAAGAAAACTGAAAATATGCAAAATAGTCCAAATAAATAAACTGCAAGGAACAATATTTTTGATGTTTAACCTTGAAGTGCTGCTGATTCCTGCATGGTTTGGCTGCAGCGCCCCTGGGGGGCGCAGTTGGTACTGCAGCAGAGAGCAGCACATGTTTGAGTTGTACAAAAAAAAGCGAGCAACTCTTTTAAGAGGGGACAAAATCAAAGCAGTCCGACTCAAGATGTTCAGAGCACAGAGTGGACTAGCTTAGCCACTAGTTTACCTAAATATGCCCCTAACTTAACATGTTTAAGTTAGGAAACTTAAATAAGCTAACACCATTCTTTGTGGTGTAATGGTATTATCCCACAAAGCTGCTCGTCTTGGGTGAAAACATCACTTCCGGATTCTTCCTCGGTCAACAAGCAGCGCTCTCAAACTAGCCTGAGTTGCTGCATTTCTATTTTCTTCTTATTAAAACGACATTATGTGTCCACCCTTTAAATATTAAGATAGATCTTCGAAAAGGAATTAACATGCCAGGAACGGTTCATATTCTGTCAACAGCGCAACAACGTGACATTCTTCTAAACTACTTTGTGTTCAAACTCCAAATAAAATGTATTTAGTTTTCTGTGAGGTTGCAAAGAAAAAGCTCAAGAGGTGCTTTGCTCGATTCAATACGTCTGTGATGAATTTAGACGTCTGTGTTAGCTTGAAGCTCCTGGATTTGCTTCTTAAGTTCCTGGTCGTCATGCAGGCGTTGTTCTTCATCATCATGGAGATAAAGGCGTCCTTGTCTGGAGTTGGTCTTCGTCATCGCTGGTGACATCAATCTGTCACCACACCAGAAACAAAAGAGGAAAATTTAACTTATTGAAAATACATTTTGTGTGTTGTAAAGAACAAACTGCTGTTTGGTTCTCTGAACATGTAAAAAAAAAAAAGTTTAATATTTCAAAACAAAAGTCTCCATCAAACAGTTGCAACTTCTAACTGATTCTCCACAACTTGCAGTTCCTCATTTATAACCCAATGTTTATAAATAACACTTGGCACAGAGGTTAGATTTCAAGCTGTCTTGGTAAAGGTATTCATAGAAGATCTAGTAACTCACCCACTTTCAAAACTTTCCAAACTCATTCCTGCAACAGAGATGAAAATGTGAGTTCAGCTACGTTTCTTTTACTAGTTGATGTCTGGTTGAATTGATATTTGAAGTTATGTCCTTTCAAATGGATCTATTTCAACAAGACAAGCCATTACATCATATAAAAAGTGGTGATAAACATCAGTTCTTCGAAAGTAGAACAATTTATCTCATCTTTCATGTTTTAGAAAAATAGGTTCAGCAACGATTTGATAATTTGATATAAATTAGAGCTAAAAAGGTCAACTTCAACCGTTGTATGGCAACTATTACAAGATTTAGCTAACGTGACTGATGAATAGGAATATACTGTGGGAGTAAACAAAGCATTTGACACAACAAGCCATGGATTACTGTTGAGTAAATTGGAGAAATATGGTGTAAAAAATAATCTTTGCAGCCGGGCAGATGTAACTCATGTTTTTGTTGCTTTTGTCTGAAAAAACCTGTTGAGATGTTGGTTCAGGACATCTTAGAAGACAACAAGGAAGTCTGTCTGCTTTCCATTAAAATGCAAAGAAATGAGGGATGAATCCAGACTCTAAATGATCTAATGTTACCGTTTCTCCTCATGACTTTCAGGCTCATAGCAGTCCTCTCTGCATGGGCTGCTTCAACATTCAGTGCTTGTTTCATCTCTGTAGACGTAAAAAAGAAAATATATAAGTTAGTTTTCTGATTAAATTACTGCCAACTGAAAAGGAAATGTTTGTTTTTCAACATTTATTTCAGCTATCTGCGACAGAAACAGAAAAAAATTCTAAGCCATGCGTAAAAAGTAAACGTATGGACCCAACAAAACGGATAAACTCAAACCCTTTTTACATTAGGAAGGATAAGGTTTCCTTGTTTGTGTCCAAAAACGGGAAGAAATGTAACATGATGAGACGTTGTAATAATTCTCACCTTTCCTGTGCTTGACATAGCCACCAGCCACAACCAGAACCAGGACTACAAGTACAACAGGTACCACCACTGCTGAAGGATGTAACCCTGGAGGTACAGAGTTAGTTATTAAAACTAAATCAGTCCCTGTAACAGAGAACAACACCTGCGGTTCTAGCAGCTCTGGCTTTATGTGGCAGAAAAGTAACATTGCATCCACCATGGCAGCCATGCTGGTGGCAGCATCATGCTAAGGGGAAGCTTTTCATCAGCAAGTACAAAGAGGCTGGTCAGATTATTTATGATCTATCATTTTGTAATTTTTCAGTATTTCACCGTTCTCTCAGGTAGCCATATTGGGTATTTTTCTTATGTTCTGTTCATCAGTTCATCCCTGGTTCCTGTCTTTAGTGTTTCTCCATTTTCTTTTGATTTTACTTTGATTATTTTCTGTGTTCATCATAATTGCCATGTCAGTTTATTTCTCCCAGGTTTAGTTCCTCTTTGTTATGAACTTTCAAAAAAAAGTACTCCATCTGCCACTCTGATGAGAAAAAACAACTTTTATTTTATAATTATGACTTAAAGTTATACTACATCATTTTCATGAGGTAGTTAAGTCATAATAATGAAAGTTTTTTATTTTTCCTTACGACTTTGCTATCTCATAGTTATGAACTAGTTAAGTCATAATTATGAGAAATAATTTTTTATTTTTTTATCAGCGGCAGAAATCCCCCTAAATAGTTGTTGCTCTTCTGTCACTATTAAATGTTTGAATAAAACAAAACTATTAATATAAAAGATAACCAGAATAAATAATAAATACACTTGTCAATTAATAAAAAAAGGGTAAAAGTTATTTCCCCCATGAATAAACTTACTAAAAGCCAGACTTTTTAAAAAAGACAGGAATATTTGCAGCTCACCTTCTGTAATAGGGGTCGCCACCTCGTCGCTGGACGAGGTGCTAACAGGGTTTTTCACCCTGCAGGTGTAGGCACGACTCTGATTTTTCTACGAAGCAAATGGAAAACAGCTCTAAACCAACCCATCATGGTTTCATTGAGTTCTTAAAGGGATTTTTCCCCAGACAAATGGATCCATCTTAAAACACACCGTTGTTAAGCTCAGCTGATTATCATTGGACACCACCTTGTTTCCTGCTTCCCATCTGTACATGACGGGTCCAAACCGAGAACTGGTGTTGGCTTTACAGGTGAGGTCACAGAGGGTTTTCCTAGGGTTGCATTTTAAGTGCACCATCGGTTTTGGGACTGGTTCTGACAGAAACACCAACAGATTACCGTCCACTGGATTCAGATTAAAGCCAACAAAGTTCAGTCAAACCTGTTGAACTCACCGATGACCTGGAGAACCACTGGGTTATGACTCACGCGGTTAATCTCAGGTGTGTAGCGGCCGGTGTCCTCTACAGTCAGGTTGTGGATGATCAAACTTCCTGTTGTTTTTTCCAAGTTACTGCGACCTGGAGGCAGGATCCAAATAAAGATGTCACATGAATGAACCTGCAGGTCGCAGGTTTTACAACTCTTTAATCACAGGGGAACTTACCTTTTTGACTTTTGTAAAAAATAATGTCCTGTCCAAACCACTCCAAGATGGGGCTCATTTCGTGCCCCCAACTTATGGAAGTGATGTTATCAAAACTCCGACCTGGATGCAGGACAACCGTGTCACCAACTTTTGCGTAGATCATCACAGCTGTGAATGAAAAACAAGAACTTTTTCACTTCTTCCTGCTAACATTTCTCTGTTAGTTTTTTCTTTACACTTATAACAGCAGGAAAATAGAACAAACTAAAGCAATATGTTCCATATTTGTACTCACAACAACTCTTCTGCACCAATAAGTAAATGAGGAGAACCGCGGAGAAAGTCCGGAAAACAGACATGATCCTGAAATGAAAAGAACCAAAAACACAACTTTGACTAATAACTCTGGTAATGAGTGTCGGTAGAAATAAAACACACATACTTCAGTCATACACTATGAAAACAAGCATCTGTACAAATTGAAAAACAACCCCAAAAAACACATTTCTGTAGATAGAAGAACCATGCAACAAGCCAGGTTTGGATAAATAACTTACAAATGCAGAAAAACAAAAACACCTCAAATATCTCTAAGGTTTCCAAAGAGTCTGTTCACACGAAGCTAACAAGGTAACATAACGCACTGCGCTCGCTCGTCAGTTAAATAAAACTGTTATGTTTCTCTTGACAGTTGCTGGTTACCATAGTAACAAGCGACAGGAAGCTCTTTCCCTTTTCTGTTGCCATCTTCCAGTTTTATGCATTAGCACATATATTAGACCAATTTAGTTATATACAGGGTTTTGTGTGTAATTGTGCCATGTTTTAACATTTTAAGTGTGTTTAATTGTACAGCTGTTAACTGGAAGGATTACTCTGCAGTTTGTTTAGGGTTATTTATTAAATTTTGACATATAGAAACTGATGTTAACCACCAACTTGTTTTTTTTTTTCTCTCTTGTTTGGCATTTTTACATTTTTGATACAAAGTAATGTTTCAGTTACCACTTGTGTGATAGTTAGTGAATGTTAAATATATGTGTGTATTCTAGTCGTGGACATAGTTTGTTTTTCAACCTTTATTTAACCAGGTAAAAATTTATTGAGGACAAAGTTTTTTTTACAAGAGACGGACTATAAATATCTGACTTTATATTGGTAATTAAGAGATATTAACACTCAATATATAATAAAATACAAAGCCAACCTTTAAAAAAAAAGAGTCATATTTGGAAAATAATCGCAGATGAAATGTGTAACGAATCAATATTTTTTACTTTTTGAGCTAAATTACTGAAATAAATTAACTTTTTTTATGATATTAAAGTCGACTGAGATGCATTGTTGTTTAGGCTTAGTTGCCTAGTGAATGATGAACGCCACACCGTTGCCAGGAAAGAGCCCGGTGCTCCCGTTCATCACGCCGTCAAACCAGCCATCGTCGCTCATTTTGGTGACCGTAGATGATCACCCCCTGCTGGAAGGAGAGCTCATCGTCTTTGCTACCGCTGTAGCTGTAAACGGCAACCACTGAGGAAACAAAAAAAGAATAAAGAAGGAAATTATACCAAACTGTAATGTCATTAAAACTCCTACATTATATTGATAATTAGTTGTAGACGTATGGAACCTTTCTCCCAATAATAATAAATTTTTCCACCACAGAACTAGAGGTATGAGGCAATATTTATGCCAAATGTCATGTAACAATTAGTGAATAAAAACATTCTAAAAGTTGATATTTCTTTACATATTTTGAAATATTATCTGTGGGTTTGCCGAGGATGATGCTCTTTGGGAGACAAAAAGTGTCAGGAAGCGGGTTTGAGGTGGTGAGGAGAGACGCAGGCTGAACCCAGGTTGTAGTGAAAATGATGAATTTAATGATGAAAGCTCAAACAGTCCAACACAGGCGGCACGGCAGAGAGTATAGCACACAGCTAAATACCGGTACCAACTGACAAGAAGACTGAAAAGAGAGGACATATCAGTACGACTGGAGAGCATGAACGTGCAACATATGACAGTAGACAAGGACCCGACAAGAGACAAAGACAACAGGTGGGTTAAAATACACAGGGAGGGTAATCAGGTAACTAGACACACCTGGGAAGCAATCAACGGGGAAGACGCAGAGACAAAAGAGACTCACAGGACAGAAACTGAACACAGAAAACCCCTAAAAACAAATACACAGAAACACGGATCATGACAAAAAGTTTAGACACCTCTGTTCTAAACAACTTGAGTTATTTAAGGTGGATCTAAACACCTTAACAACACAAACCTTTGTCTAAATAACTGCGTGGAGCCCAGGGAAGGTCTTCGTCACGACGGACCATGAAGTTCTCTTCATCTTCATCGTTTTCATAGTCCTCCATTGGCGGCGGAGGAAATGTGAGCTGCTTTGGATCCAACTCTTCAGCAGGTGAGTCAATATGCGACACGTCTGAGAATAGAAGCAGATGTAAGGCGGCCGACAGGTTGAGTGAGCGCGGCACTTCCTGGTTCAGGGAAACCCATCTTTATCCATTTAGGTGATGTACAGTCAAAATATGCTTTTTTCCATATAAGCTTGTATTTAAGTCAATGAAACTCTGAACAAAATTGTTAAATATCTAATAACGCTGAAAAATAAAACAAAAGTTGCAAAAATGGCAAAACACTTGCCAACTCCGGCCATAGCACCAAGTCTTCCTGTAATTTAAATGCAAATGTTTAAGATTTTCTTTCCTTTTCTTGCCACAACAGACAAAAAAGTAGTAACTTTTAAACAAGCTGTTAATGTTAAATCAAGTCCTAATATGAAGTTTGCATTTGCCAGATTGGTAAACTTTATTCTTCTGTTACTGATTATTGATATTTACACAATAAAGCTCACCTGAAATGAACATTAAAAGCCAATGTTTACTTGCAGTAACTAAATAAAGCATAAAAAGGTGAGGAATATTGAATGCTTTTGTGGATTCTTACGTTTGTTTGCATGCAGCAAAGAGGCCAGTCCCAACCAGAATCAGTGCTATAATCAGGAGCTTTACAGTCAGCAGTATATTTAAAATTCTCTGCAAAAAAAAGAAAAAGAAAAATCGACTTAGCAAACTACACTGTTTACAGCTGAGTTTAGACATTAGTTCAGGACATTTTAGAACAAAGAAATAAAAATATTCAGAATGTGTTTTTTAACTCACCCCTTCTCACCAGGTTTGATTCTTCTTCACTCGAGTTGGTGCTAATGGGGTTTCTCAACATACAGGAGAAGGAGCTCTCCTTATTGTCCTAAGAAACAAATAAAAAAAAGCTGAAAACCAGTGAAGTTTCCACTTATATTCATTCTATAATCACCATTATGGCCTTAAATGTGATTTATCTTGACAACTAGGTCACATCCTGACTTGATCATTTAGATCAGGGGTCCCCAGACTTTGTCCTGTGAGGGCCACATAACTTTTCCCTTCTCTGGTGGGGGGCCGGAGTCAGTTTGTAACAGAAAAAGTGTGACGATTGCAGGAGTGCCTAAATGTAAAAATGTATTGTTTTCCAGAAAGCACAATCAAATAACATTCTCTGGGTTCACAAGCTCTACTCATCTTCTCTCGACCACTGCCCAAACGCTCTGACTCTGGTCGCTATGGTAACGTTTATATATCCCTTCAAAATAACAGAAGCGCCACAAAAACTAACATTTTACTTTCATGAAAATTTTAACTCACAATAATGACTAACGGGAGCCCTGAGCTTGTTTCTCTGCAACGAGACGGTCCCATCTGGGAGTGATGAGAGACAATGACACCCGAGGTGTGTTGCTTGAGCACAGCGTGCTTGGTCTCTACGTGACAAAGCAGCTTGAAGCTTTCTTGCCTCATTAGCAGCCGGTCGCCGCATGTTACGCAGAGCGGCTTGTAATGTGGGAGTCACCTACCGGTCCGGGTTAAATCCATTCTCCTGTCTCTTCTCTGGGCCTTTTCCCCTTTGCAAAGAAACTTTCCAAAGACATCTGATCTGTTTCTGACTCATTTTGCTGCTTATGGGCTCAAAATGAGCCCACAAGCAGCTTCCTGCTAAAGAGCCCCCCGGTGGTTGAAGAAAAATCCATTGTTCAGGGGGCCGGACCAAATGTGGAGGCGGGCCGGATCCGGCCCGCGGGCCGTAGTTTGTGGACTCCTGATTTAGATCATTTGCGTTTGTACCGTTGTTAAGCTCAGCTCCTTGTCGTTGGACAGCTCTGTGTCTCCTGTTTCCCATGTATATGTGACAGGCCCAAACTCAGAGGTGATGTTGGCTTCACAGGTGAGATTACAGTCGGTCTTCTCATTGTTGCAGTCCACAGATACCGTGGGTTTTGGAACCGGTTCTGACAGAAACACCAACAGATTACCATCAACTGCATTCAGGTGAAAGCCAAACAAATTTGCTGAAACTCACTGATAACCCGGAGATCCTTTTTGTCAAGAACGCTGTTGTTTATGTCAAAGGTGTAGCTGCCGCTGTCATCCAACGTCAGATTGTTGATAATCAAACTTCCACTTCCTATGTCCAGGTCACAACGACCTGGAGGCAGAATCCAGAAAAAGAGATCATGCAAAAATGAATGTGCAGAGTTTTACAACACTTTATAGCTCAATCACAGGTGAACTTGCCCTTAAAATATCTGTAACAAGTAATGTTCCCGCCGAACCACTGCAAGGCGAGGTCCGTTTGGCGCTTCCACGTTACGCTACTGATATGAAAACTTTGACCTGGGGACAGGGCAACAGAGTCGCCTATTTTTCTGTAGATCAAATCAGCTGTGAATGAAAAACAAGATCATTTCTCTTTAACATGTTAAACACTTTCGGTCATATCTTCTTTCCAGACCCGTTTTACTTTTAGTTTATTTACTTCTGACTCATAAAATAAATAAAACTTCATGTATAATTAGAGTAAACGCCCCTAATCATCATGTCCTGTGTCAATTATTAGAAGCAATTATGGGTGAGCGAAAGTGATCTCAGACGTTTTAGGAAGAAAAAGAAATGTCTACATCAGTGTATACACTTGACAAGAAAGGAATCGATGGTTTCCTGTTGATTAAAAACCATTGAACCCGTTCCGTCATGAGATAAAATTAACCTCATGATTCTAGCTCGTCCGGGGCTGTTTGGAGCGGTTGCTGTTTGAAGAAAGAACTGAAGTAGCATCTTCTCGTTCTTCATTCAAATATAAATATAACCACATTAGCCGACTGTTTCGAGTGAACAGCTGAAAGAGGAGACAGTAAACCACTAAAAACACTGTTCTCGACAGAATTAAACAGTGGTGGAGAAAGTACTCAAAAATGTACTTAAGTAAAAGTCAAAGT
The DNA here is from genome assembly GCF_904066995.2 of Poecilia reticulata. NCBI lineage: Eukaryota > Metazoa > Chordata > Actinopteri > Cyprinodontiformes > Poeciliidae > Poecilia > Poecilia reticulata. The sequence goes on along the minus strand of NC_088831.1, from coordinate 12,212,286 downwards.
ACCACATTAACATTTTACTTAAGTAAAAGTAAAAAAGTACTGGCTTTTAAAAATACTTAAGTATTAAAAGTAAAAGTACTTGCTGAATGCATTGCCTAATCACTAATATCATTAAGTGTACCAATCGTATTTAATTTTAATACATCAGTAATGTGCCATTTTAATGAACAATGCCACAGATAAAGCATGTTTTTATTACGTTTACTCTGTAACATAGTTTAGACTAAGATATGTGATTCTATGCATCATAAATTCAGGGATGGAAACATCTCTTCTCCTGTCCTAACATAACATGAACTTCACTTTTTTTTGCCACACATTTATTTTGAAAGAAATCCAACTAGCAGAGGAGGACATGTAACCAAGGAGCCACGTAGCAGAGTTGTAGTCTGGACCACCGAACCCAAGACCAAATCAAAACCAGCACCCCGTGCTACATGACAATAAAATTAAGTGCACCTATCAAAATTGCTTCTCAAATTGATCTGAAAGATTCACTTTCCCATAAAAACACCTAGATATTAAATACTTGGAGCTGAAATAAATTTAACCAGTATCAATTCAAACTCTTCTTCATTCTGTTTTGTTTTCATCTCTGTGCCACAATACACAGGTCTCCTGCCATCCCTAAAAAAATAACACCCTGGGCGGTTGCCCATATTGCCAATGTCAGAAATAATAATTGTCTGCACCATTAAACAAAGCAATTAACAGCGCTCAACTATGAACACTGTCCAAGGCCCAATAAGCAAGAAATAACCAAGCAGGAGGAGCACCGTGACTGTTCTCATCCTCCCTCCTGCTGCAATGTCTGCCACCATGACAGGTGATGAAAACAAAGAGCAATGAGCATGCTCTGCGTTCCTACGTTCTCGTTTTATTTATTCACCAATTAAATATAAAGATATTTTAATGAAATAAAATAGCTACTGCAGTGTACGCAGAGCATTACAAGAACAAAGAACGGCTCTCAGTGAGGCTTCAGTACTATAGGACTTGGTCAAGATCCGTCCAGAAGAATCGGATCGTCCATGAATGTCATATTACTATATTGCACTTTGGTCACAGCGTTGTCCCATATATGCAACACCTCAGTCAACACCTCCACACAGTAATTCAGTGCATGAGTGACAACTTTTTTTCATCGCAGATGCAACATGTGTTTCAGTCAATACAGCTAGCTTTGCTAGCATCACGTCCACGGAGCTTACCTTTCTTTAAGCTTTCCTTCCAAGTGACGTTAAAAATTGGACGAAGTCCCACTGTCTGTGAAAGCGAAGCGCTGCTGATTTTACATGTCGCCATACCTTATGATTTATGCAGCGCTTCCGTACTATTATATTACTGACACTCAGAGGAAACCACTGCGCATGTCTTGGAGCTCCGCGTGCGAGTAAAGGGGGAGCCGATTGGTGACAACAGACACTAAGTCACGTTATTGCTTGGATTTTACGGCGCCACCTTAAGTCCCTGAACTTCACATTTTAACGGAAGAACAGAGTAACGCGACTTGGGTGTAACGAGTAACGCGACACTTTTGTAGAAATGTACCCACCACTGGACATAAGATATTTATTTTTTATCTGTTTTTATTTACTTCTTCTGTATTCACATCCCCATTTACGAGTATAATCTGATTTAAGTGTTTGATCATCTCACAAAAAAATTAACACAGATTGAAATGGAATATATGATTTAGTAAAAATGCTGACTTTATCATCATCACACATGTTTGACATGATACGATAGTCAAACATACTATACATACAGTAGCAATGACAATAGTTGCGGTTTGTTAGGCAGTGTCAGGCACCGACACATAAACCAAACATACCATTAAATCAGAAGACAAATTATATTACTAGATAACGCCAGACACCGAAGTAGTAGAAAGTAACGCTACCGCTACATGTAATATATTCGGCCGAAAAGATGCGACAGTGACGATAAACATGTTTTATATCCATCGGCATCACTTACCTATTAAAATGAAAAAGGACGGATGTGAAGATCGCTTTTCTTTGATATTTTTCCTCCTCTCCGCTTAACGCCGGTAATTTGTCCTAAAAATCTCAGTCTAAAAGCCGGAAAGTTGTCTTCCTTTGAATCCAAGCCAGGACGGGGTGTGTCACTCCCTGACATAAGATTGAACAGCGCCACCATGGCGTAGTGGTCAAAAATATATTGCGTCCGTAGTGGTTTAGGACTACCATTGGAAATTAATGGGAAACGGTTTAGGGCCGTTTAGCTAAACAATTCTCAGCTGCCGCGCGGGAGGCCCGGGTTCGATTCCCGGCCAATGCACTCCCTCTTTTGTTTCCTTGTATGAAGTGTGTTATAAAAAGGAAGAGCAGAGACTGTATGTTGCAGAAGAAAATGGTACATCCTCCCCGTCGGGGAATGGGGTATGTGCCACGGACTTCCGTTTTAGCACTTACGCATTTTTTTGCCACATAGAATGGTTCCGGTTCACAGGCAACAGTATGTTAACAGTAGCTCCTCAGTAGCTGCAGGACTATTAATGATGCTTATATAATTATTCAGACGTCCTGAAACGCTCAAACAACAACAAAGGATTTAAGCTGGATGTGTCAAAACTTCACAATAACTTTGAAGGTAAGTTAATAAATCGTTTATATTCTCCATAATGCCTCATATGTCTGACGTAGCTAACAGGGACAAGCTTACAAAGGTGCTATGTAAACGTTAAGTGTTTTGATTATCTGTGCAGTGTGCAATCTACATATCTATGCTTTATAGATATAGATATACATCTATATAAACATATATAGATCTGTCTATATTGTGCCCAAGCTATCAGTCGAAGCTGAAGTTAGCTTCCGAATGTAGCATCTAATTCGGGAAATAGCTAAAGGGCGATTTTTTACTATCTTGAGCTTTTTTAATGTGTTGTACTTTAAAAACTACAACACCTAGACATTTCAAACCTAACTAGATTATTCTGTACTTACAGCAGAATAAATAAAACATTTGTGAAACCTTCTAATTTATTTGTGAAATTTGTAAAATGTCAGTAATAGATTCCAGAACGCATATATGAATTATTAATTTGGCATTGTTTGTTGTTTTAACGTTCCGTTTTCTTTTTTTTAATCTTTATTATAGTTGGAGTTGGACAGGATTTCTGTTTTATGGCTTCCTGGAGGGAGATTGGTTGAGCTAATGTTGCCACAACTTTTCTCCTGCTATTAACTTTTTTGGTTTTCTTTATATATAGAAAGTATTTCCATCATTTGCTCTTTTTCCGTTTTGTATACAGTATTTGCTTAAACTTTTTTTTTTTTTTTACCTTAATGCTTACTTGGTCAGTTGAGGTGGAAACGTACATCCTCTTGATTACTGACAAAATGTCAGAACCACATGGACTGAGCTGGTTACATCAGATCAACCTGAATCTTTATTACTCATTAGATTCAGTGGTGGGAAGTAACAAAGTACAAGTACGTCGTTACTGTACTTAAGTACAATTTTCGTGTATCTGTACTTTACTTAAGTAGATTTAATAATGGATACTTTCTACTTTTACTCCACTACATTTTACAGTAAGTATCTGTACTTTCTACTTCACTACATTTCTACAAAACTGTCGCGTTACTCGTTACATCCAAGTCGCATTGTGTTTTTTTTCGTTAAATATTGAAGTTTAGGGACTTAAGGTGGCGCCATAAAATCCAAGCAATAACGTGACTTAGTGTCTGTTGTCACCCATCGGCTCCCCCTTTACTCGCACGCGGAGCTCCAAGACATGCGCAGTGGTTTCCTCTGAGCGTGAGTAATATAATAGTACGGAAGCGCTGCATAAATCATAAGATATGGCGACATGTAAAATCAGCAGCGCTTCGCTTTCACAGACCGTGGGGACGTCACTTGGAATGAAAGCTTAAAGAAAGGTAAGCTCCGTGGACGTGATGCTAGCAAAGCTAGCTGTATTGACTGAGACACATGTTGCAAATGCGATGACTGACATGTCGCAGATATGGGACAATGCTGTAACCAAAGTGCAATAATATGACATTCATGGACGATCCGATTCTTCTGGACGGATCTTGACCAAGTCCTATAGTGCTGAAGCCTCAGTGAGAGCCGTTCTTTGTTCTTGTAATGCTCTGCGTACACTGCAGTAGCTATTTTATTTCATTAAAAATATTTTTATATTTAATTGGTGAATAAATAAAACAAGAACGTAGCAATGCAGAGCACACTCTTTGCTCTTTGTTTTCGTCACCTATCATGGTGGCAGACATTGCAGCACGAAGGAGGATGAAAACAGTCACGGTGCTCCTCCTGCTTGGTTATTTCTTGCTTATTGGGCCTTGGACAGTGTTCATAGTTGACATTGTTAATTGCTATGTTTAATGGTGCAGACAATTATTATTTCTGACATTGGCAATATGAGACACCGCACAGGGCGTTATTTCTTTAGGGATGGCAGGAGACCTCTGTGTATTGTGGCACAGAGATGAAAGCAAAACAGAATGAAGAAGAGTTTGAATTGATACTGGTTAAATTTATTAAAGCTATAAGTATTTAATATCTAGGTGGGAAAGTGAATCTTTCAGATCAATTTGAGAAGCAGTTTTGATAGGTGCACTTAATTTTATTGTCATGTAGCACGGGGTGCTGGTTTTGATTTGGTCTTGGGTTCGGTGGTCCAGACTACAACTCTGCTACGTGGCTCCTTGGTTCCAAGTCCTCCTCTGCCAGTTGGATTTCTTTCAAAATAAATGTGTGGCAAAAAAAGTGAAGTTCATGTTATGTTAGGACAGGAGACGAGATGTTTCCATCCCTGAATTTATGATGCATAGAATCATATATCTAAGTCTAAACTATGTTACAGAGTAAACGTAATAAAAACATGCTTTATCTGTGGCATTGTTCATTAAAATGGCACATTACTGATGTATTAAAATTAAATACGATTGGTACACTTAATGATATTAGTGATTAGGCAATGCATTCAGCAAGTACTTTTACTTTTAATACTTAAGTATTTTTAAAAGCCAGTACTTTTTTACTTTTACTTAAGTAAAATGTTAATGTGGTACTTTGACTTTTACTTAAGTACATTTTTTGAGTACTTTCGCCACCACTGATTAAATTGACTTATTGTAATTTTACGACATTGTTATAAAATTTCATCTTTATTCTGCTGTAACGATGACTGCTTTCTTGCAATTAAAATTTATTGTATCCTGACTGTAATGCTCCCTTATACAACTCACAGAACAGATGATTGAAATAAAGGCACTTTTTGAAAATATTTTCTGTGATTTTATTATAGAAATTGAGGACGGGAGGAATCGATTAAAATCAAATCTGGTATTAAAAAAAATCTTGTAAGTCGTATCATCCAGCTTTATTCAGAATATTAAATTATATGACTAACTACATATTACTTAATATTCACATTTATTTGCTGGTATTACCTAAATGTGTTGCATTTTAACATCTCACTTGAATTCCTGATCTACATGCAAATACTTGATATAACGTAAACACTGAGAAAAGGGAAAAAAGTTTGTGAAATGTAGAGAATTACAAATGAGATTCAATTTTATTGTAGGTACAAACAGGATAGCAAAATGAACAGTGAATATATAATATACTTCCTAGCAGCTAATCAGACATCAGACTTGTTTTGCCTTTACTGGTGATGAAAACTCATCACTCTGGAGGAGAGGAAGACCGGCTCAGCCCCGTCCAGGATCACTGCAGTGTCCGGGTAGCCAACAAAGTCTGCAGGTAGATTTTTGCATATCTGGTGCTCCGGTTTCAAGATCATAGTTTAACTAAGTAAATAAAAAGTTAGTCCACGTTGTGATGATCCGGCAGACCGTGGACTGATGGACGCTGTCAGCTGGTCCAGGTGCTTGGATCCAATGGAAAGGTAATCGGCACAACGATCATGGCTCAGAAAAACATCACGAGGTGTTGCGATGCAAACCTGAAAAATTAAAAACAAACGAAAAAACTAATAGGCGTTCATATTTAGCTGCACAACGTAATCAAAACTAATAAATCCTCTGCTCTTTTTGAGAGTTTTGCTTGAAAATAAATTTACAATATCTCAGGAAATTAAATGTTTAAATGAAATACTTCTGGTATCACAAAGAAACTGCAAAAAATGTTTCAGAGTTGTAACAACACTGAAGTTACTGAGTAAGAGTGAACTTAAATACTACTTAGAAAATGCATGTTAAAATCTGAATACTCTTTTGAAAGTGTGCAGCTGAAATTAAACTACAAGCAGGCAAAGCACCGTGTTCGCCTAATACCTGCACCAACAGTAATACAACAAATGATGCATATAAGAGGCATTAGTTTATAAAAGTAGAGGCAAACCTAAATTTACCATTTTAAAAACAAAAAGCAGCAGGAGGATGTAACTTCATAGCCTCATTTTCTAAGCAGAATCTCAGAGGAAAAAATTACGTTATGTAAAGCAAAAACATTATAGCAGCCAAGTGGAAAAATTCACTCTAACGTGGATAATAATTATGAAACAGCAAAGGTAGATGTCATATTTGGGATTCGGGAAATATACGTGATTTGTACCATTTGTTCTGTAGGTTTTTTTATGTGGATCGGTGCCACTTAAACGGCTGCAAAGCAAAGGTTTTGGACCTTAATCTGACTGACCAGTCGTGTGGTTTGGATCGGGCTGAAGCGTTGCTGCCCTCGGCTGTTCTTAAATTACCGTGCTCTGTATTGCTCCAACTGCATGTTAAATGTATTTTATATAATTGTCATATGAACAAAAACTAAGGAGGTGCCTAAAAAATTATTTCATATTCCGTATAACACCAGCGCGTCCACACACGTATTGACTTAGCTTGTGCCGAATCGCTGCTTCTGTTCCCGTAGCAGTGGATTTCCTCCGGCATTATTGTCCTCCAACAAATTATTCCACTGAACGAAGCTCGTACAGCTCCCTTTTAACCTCCGTCTTCCCATTTCTGACGCTGGATCTTCAATATCCTCGAGCTTTGAAATAGCAGGCAGCTACAAACCGTGTGTTAGCTGTAGTGGCTAAGTTTTGGCTACAGTCAGCTGTCGCCTTGATATCAGCAGGAAAATAAAAAAACTAAGCACTGGATGGTACCGGATAATTACTGGACACAACGGCACACCAAAATACTCGATTGTTGAACCAGTAGCTCACAGATATTTTAAGTTTTGCATCTTTTTCATGGTACAGATCTTGGAGCTTTGGCGGAAAACAATAGGAGGAAGCAGGACACGGAACCAATCTATGTGGCATAAATTCGAACGGAAATACGTCACCACCTCTCATGGCATATACCCCATTGAACCCCAGTCTCCCGCGTGACAGGCGGGGATACTCGCCACTATACTAACGAGGAACTGCCACCAGACCCTTGACCCGGTGTTCTCGGGTCCAGCTGAGGCAACGTAGCAGTTGTGTGTGGGCATTAAGTACAAGTTACCAAAATATATTGTCATCTGAAGACTGATGGGCCTTATAGAGACCAAAGCCCAGTCCTAATATAGTGGAACCTCTTGGTTATGGGTAGGCATGAATGCAGTAACTGAAACATATGGAAGTTCATACCAAGTCCCCAGTTCAGTGGAAGAACAGGAAATTGTGTGTGTGTGTGTGTGTGTGTGCAAGGGCAGGCCCATGGGAACTGCCCAATGGTCCTCTGTCCCTGTACCCCAGCCTCTGCATCCCAGACGCTCTCAATGGCCTGTAGATAAGCTAAATGAGCTCGTTCATATTTGAGATGCATGAGCTCATTCACTTGCTTGGCCATATCTGCTGGTGACTTTCCGGTGCGTCTGAGTTCATCCATGACTGACTTACAGATGGCCTTCTTGTAAGTAAGAAATGCAGGCAGCAGGTTGGTGAATCTTCTGGGCAGCTTCTCCAGCCAACGAGGACTGTCAGCAAACCAGGTCTTCCGACAAGACTTACAGCAAAGTCTAGAGGACAGGATGTAATATTGCCCACTGGTCCCAACAATCACCCGAGGTCGGCCCACACCAGCGGAAACTACTTGTGGTTGAGGACATCCATGAAGACATGGGAGGTTGTAGTTATTTTTCAGCCTCGACATAATTTCATTTTCAGGTTTCCAAATAAAGAATGGGTGAAGCTGAAAAAAGTTGGGCGACGGGAGCTCAGCCACTGTGTCTATGAGCTCAGGCTGTGGAGGATGACGCCAGAGGGAAATTGCATTTCCAACATTTCGCACAGGACGAGACCCAGGCCACAGGCCAAGATCTTGCAGCTCTGTCCTCATCCACAGTTTCTGATGCTGAGAACAGTTCCAGCTGTTCATGTCATGATCATGTTGAATCAAGGGCACATGAAAGGGTGGCTGAGCTGAGGAAGCTGTAAAAAATAAAGATATGAAAAGATATGAAAACACATGGAATTAGGTTCCCAGTAATACAAAAAAAAAATTAAATTACAAATTTGTAAAATGTGTTCCAAATAGTAGCCACATTATTTACTAAATATTTGAAAGACAGTGTGGAAATGCTTTTAATAAATCAAACTACTCAGAGTAAAAAATAAAATAAAAAAGTTTTTTGGATGCAATCTGTTCTTACCGTCTTCAGCACTGTCTGCAAAGGAAAGGACTCTCTGTGCAGTGGTTGAAGCTGCGCTTGCACTGGAATCTGAAGAGAAGTGTTTTCATTCTGTTATTTCTCTGTGGCTTCATTATATATTAAGACAACAGATAAAGTAGCTGTGAATAGTGATAGTGCTACCTATGCAACAAACAGATCTTTAAAGATTAGTTTAAACTAACCTTTAACCTCTGATTCTTTTGCACTTGCTGTTTCCTTCACCATAAATGACAGCTGTGATGGAAGGGCCACAGGCATCTTTTGTGTGATTGCCAGGACTGTAAATAGTCAGAAGGAAGTAAAAAAAAGAACGTTTATTGCCTAAAAATATTTACAAGTATAAGATTTCTATTCAACAATATAATTTAAAACTCTTTACTGCCAGCTGTTGAGGATTCCGGTTCACCTGATGCGTCAAAAGGCCTGGATACTGTTGCAGTTGGTCCTAAATAAAGAGAATATATCAGTCACTGTGTAAATCACAACTGAACTCGACAGATGGTGTAGGTGAAAACTCAAAAAGTTGTACTTTTATTCCTTCTGCTTATTAGACTTCTAAAAATATTTAGAAGGTCATTTCCAAATGTGGGAAACAAAACAAACTCCACATTGAACACTTGACTTTTAGCTTTAGCAGGAGGAACAACAGCACTTAAATAAACATGCTGTTAGTAACAAATAATTCAAAAAAAAAAAAAAAAAAGAGGTAAGCATGCAGAATTGAAATCTATACTCACCAGCCTCTCCATCAATTCATAGTCCTTTGACATGCAGAGTAACGGTAGCAAACAGCAATATTGTAACAGGAACTTGACCGGAACGTGGCCAGAACACAGGAACATGGTCAAGGCTCAGGGTTGGAGGGTTATTCATCGTAAGAGAGAATAATACTCCAGTTCTGAAACCTCCTATTTTAAGAAAAACCTGTCTTTGCTCTTGAAGATGCTTTTGACACTGGGGTTCTCTCTGTTTCCGATGACCCTGACACTGGATACGCAGAGATAAATGTGTGAGAGAAACTAAGTGCAAGCAGAACATATTTTAGACTTTCAGCAAACAAAACCATAATCTGTTTACTGCTCAAGATTTTAGAGGGTGAGATGTTTAGCATTGCAGCCTCCAATCCTTCGTCCTCCTCCATCACTATAAGAGACAAAAAAATAATTGTATACAAAAATCAAGGATCAATCGGAGGAATATTTAATTTTTAAGGCAATATTTGCCCTGTCATCTTAACACTTTTAATGCACCATTCTTTATTGCTCACCCAGAGATGTATCTGGTTCACTGGATGGTGTGTTGGTTTGACTGGAGGAGGACTGTTGTCTCTTGAGCAGGTACTGCTGCAGCTTCTTCATCCTGGTCCCAGGAAGGCAGCTCTTCTTCACTAGAAGGCAGCATAACCATCTTCTCTACCATCCCATATTTCCTTCCACGTGCTCTTGGCCCGAGAACCAAAACCAACCAGCTGGTCATGTTCAGAACAGGCTGCTGTAACATCATCTCTGCTGGCTTCATATTCCAGGGCATCTTTAATTTCTTTAAAACTGAGAGCATATTTCACAAAGTAAGGAGGCTTACTTGCTAAGGCTCTCAGTTATACAGATCCCAGCTTCCTCCTCCTCCTGAAGGTTTCTGATGAGGTACAAAGTGTAACCTGCATCATTTCTAAGAGCCATCGGAAACTCTTCCCTTTATATTTTCCAAATTGGAGGCTGTAATCTCCCAGGACCTCTGACACATCTGTGACATCCCCCTCTTTCCCGGACCACAGTCAAAGCATTCTGCCGCACAACATCCTCTCTCTTGGGCTCAGACTTGTCCCACAGACTGGGATTATTTTTTATTTTCTTGGCCTCAGGAGAGGGATCCTGGAGAAGAAAGCCAAGGGGTCCCTTGCGGAAAACCACACTTAGTCTCCCTGGATAAAAAATGGTCTTCTGCATTTTGACCTAGTATGGAGCAAAAAAGGATGGATCAGGTGTTAAACAAATACTTTAAAAACTTTGAAATACATTTTCTTTAAATGTTATGATTAATACATTAGAGCTAATCAATGTAGAAGAGTACATTTTAATTAAATTCCAATTTTATATGAAATATAAATAAAACAAGGTTTTGTTGTGGAAAAAAATATTTTATCTAGAGTCTGGAAGAGGCCTAATTAGAAATGTATTAAAACAAATACAGCCAAAGACAGGAGGGACATAAGATATAATTTTTATCTATGTTTTATTTACTTCTGCTGTAATCAGATCCCATTTACGAGTATAATCTGATTTAAAAGAGACGTGTTTGATCATCTCACAAAAAAATTAACACAGATTGAAATGGAATATATGATTTAGTAAAAATGCTGACTTTATCATCATCACACATGGTTGACATGATACGATAGTCAAACATACTATACATACAGTAGCAATGACAATAGTTGCGGTTTGTTAGGCAGTGTCATAATACTTCAGACATCAGCATGATTTTAATTCAGCTTCAGTGTCAGGCACCGACACATAAACCAAACATAACATTAAATCAGAAAACAAATTATATGACTAGATAACGCCAGACACCGAAGTAGTAGAAAGTAACGCTACCGCTACATGTAATATATTCGGCCGAAAAGACGCGACCGTGACGATAAACATGTTTTATATCCATCGGCATCACTTACCTATTAAAATGAAGAAGGATGGATGTGAAGATCGCTTTTCTTTGATATTTTTCCTCCTCTCCGCTTAACGCCGGTAATTTGTCCTAAAAATCTCAGTCTAACAGCCGGAAAGTTGTCTTCCTCTGAATCCAAGTGTGTCACCCCCGGACATAAGATTGAACAGCGCCACCACGGCTTAGTGGTCAAAAATATATTGCGTCCGTAGTGGTTTAGGACTACCATTGGAAATGAATGGGAAACGGTTTAGGGCCGTTTAGCTAAACAATTCTCAGCTGCCACGCGGGAGGCCCGGGTTCGATTCCCGGCCAATGCAACATATTTTTCATTTATGCCCAAATTTTGTACCTTTTTCTCAAAATTTTGCTAAAAAATTCAATGCTTGTGAAATAAGTCTAAGCAGTTTCAGAATCCTAATTAAGCCACTCTCTCATGCTCAACAGCAGCTTCAAACTAGCATAAAGTTGTTAATGCTGGTCCTGTGAACAATAATTTTGAACTAGATGTTTTTGCCACAAGTCTGTCTTGATGATATTCATTGCACTAAAACGGTAAGTAAAGGACCTTCCACAACTAAAAAGGAAACAAAAACAAGTTTCACTCCCCGTCGGGGAATCGAACCCCGGTCTCCCGCGTGACAGGCGGGGATACTCACCACTATACTAACGAGGAGATGATGTCTGTGACTTGCCACGCCTGTTAAAAAACTCCTGACCTACTACAGCTCCTGCGTGTCTGTCTACATGTTTGTCTGCCTGTGGCGGCATTTCATTGTATGTAGGCATTGGTGGTTCAGTGGTAGAATTCTCGCCTGCCACGCGGGGGCCAGCCGCGAATAGGTGTAATGCGCTGTCACCATGCAAAACAGGACATACCTGCAGGACCCGAGTTCGACTCCCAGCTCTGGCAGAAGCTTATGTTACTTTACCCAATCTTTTCTATTTTTAGTGTTTATATTCTAATAAATACATATTTATTAGAAAACAATTACTTCCCACCCACAGATGGAAAAACCACATAACTCTATGAAAATGTAAAAAAATTTCCTTATTCATGTAATAAGGAAACAAATCACCAAAGACTCTGGAATGGTTGTGTCTTTGTGGGTCCAGGTTCAATTCCCAGCCCAGTGTCAATAAATGTTGCAGCCGTTATACTGTAAATTGTTTCAAATTCTGGTAATTGTTTGAAATTGCAGTGATAGAAAATAGAAGACCTCTGATTACAGGCATTGTAGCATTATTGTTTGGTCTAAAACTATACAACCAAACAGCTACAATGATTTACTAATTGTGACTCCCTTATAATTATTTTGTCTGTTTTAATTATTATAATTAAATGTATGATAATATACTGCTAGTAGGAGTCATTACTCTTTTAGCAGCATAATACCTTAACTTAACTTGTTCCACAGGGTGGCAATTAACACACTGAACTCTCAGATTCACTAATTACATAGTTACTTATCTGTATATATGTAAATATAACCACATATATGTGGTTATGGTGATAAACCAATCTAAAAACATATTGGTTTATCGCCAATACATGGTTCCATTTTTGGAACTGATCTTGTTTTGTAAGATCAGTTCCAAAGCAATGCATTATTTGCATAGTTTTTGAACTGATCTTAAATCTTGTATAAATGTACATTGACAGTGAATAAATTATATTCTATATGCATAGTTTACATTGATCTCATATAATGTGTAATTTAGTAAAAAAAGAAGCACATTTGTTGACATATTTATATTTACTTTGTATTAACAGAGAAAAACAACAGTTTAAATATTTACATATTCAACTTTTACATTACAAAAGCTTGCCATATTTACAGCATATTTTGATTTTTTATCTATATAAATATACGGAATATAGAATAATAATAGAATACCTAAACATCTCAATAGAACCATGTAATATTTATTTTTCTTTTCAGCCATCCATCTTTGTCGCTCTGCCTCATAAAAAGGTGATTTGCAGAATTCCTTCCAAGTCATCTCCTTAGCCATACCCTGAGACTTGTACATGGACAGAACCTTTGCAGGACAATATATGTATTTCCCTGCCACACCAGGGAACCCAGAGTGGATGTGTGGGCTATTGGGACCTTGTTTGAGGTCCATGTGGCAGAACCTGCAAACCCGGCCAGTTGGCTGAGGTTCTGTTCTTTTTCTTTCTTTTCAGCCTTCTCATCCACCCGCTTCTTGGTTTCCAGGAGTTCCTTTGGAAAAAGGTGGTGGTGGAGAACTCCTCGAAGGTCATGTTGGTGTTGATAGTCCTTCTGCGGCATATGTGTCATAAACCTTTTTAGAGCAGTAAAAGTACCTAACGGGCCCCTGCTGAAAGAAGAAGTGAACGGAGGAGCCAGAAGTCTCATAACGAGACTTAGGCTGTCCGCAAGACAGACACCTTTTGGTTTGTTTCTTCTTCTGCTGCTGCTCGGGTTGTTGACTCTGCTTTTGTAAAATTCCCTCCACTATTTTTTCTAGGGATTCGGCTGTAATTGGTGTTGCTGAAGCGGGAGTAGGTGGTTGAAGACATCGGGCTGGATGGCGGTCACATGAACACTGGATGGCTGACCCTCAGTTAATGAGTGCCACAGTTCCTGTGTGTCCAGCAGTTTCTCAGGGCTTGTATTCATTGCAGAACTGGTGTTAAGTAGCTTGCCACATGTTTCACATACCCAGAGATGTGTCGCTTAGTAGTTGGGTGAAACATGCTGTTAGGATCCGTGGCAGTCTGATGAACAATCTGTGCATACTCCTGATCTACCACTTTCAGGATGTCTTTTTCCCCATGGTGTTTCTGAAGCAAGCCATCTATTGCCTCTTCATTTGTGGGGTCCACCGTGTGTGGTCTAACACAAAGACACGCCCACCTGTCTTTACAGGTCCAGTGCGGGCACTTCTTGGTGAGGACCTCAGAGGAAGAGGATGTGAAGTCTCTGAAACACAATGAAGTAAAAATCATTAGTCTAAGGTATAAATTCAAAAAATTGAACGCATAAATGTAAATACTGCCGTGAAAACTGGTATAAGAGAGTGAGATCTGTCCAGGTACACGCAGAAAACGGAATAAAGGCCTGAGAAAGGCCTGAGAAATAACAGCAAATCTTGTATATTGATTTAATGATGATTAAGAGAAACAAGTATAAAATATACACATGTAAGAGTAAGAATGTCTGTACTGTGTAATCAAAATATATGTTCTGTATTCGTGATTGATTAAGATGTAATAATGCATTATAGAGATTTAGGTTTGTGTCTTTGAATTGACAGTAACAACTTGATTGTTGTATAATGATCACTAATTATTAAGGAATAGGCTGCAACATTTATTGACACTGGGCTGGGAATTGTGGTGTGGTGAGATGTGGGCGGGGCTGACTAACTGCGTAATAACAAACAATACATAGCATTGTGTTTGCTCACCTTTTGGAGAAATTTGGGCAATTTCACAAGAGGAAGGACTAGAGGCCGGTTGGGAGGCTGATCTCTCTGCAGGTGGAGGAACAGTTACAGATGGAGGTTGTATTTCCTCAGTCTTGGGTGATAGCTTTGAATGAGGTCCTTCTCCTCTTTTTAAAGACTTGTGCTTGTCCCAGTCAAGAGGTACTGGCCGACACCCTGGTTCTTTGTACTCAAGTCCAAATCTTTCTCCAGTGTCCCTGTTTGAGATGTGAAGTGCAGGGTACTTTTCCTGGCCAGTGATTCTTTTTGCAGATGTATTTAACTCAGCTATCAAAGCTGGATCAAATACAGCAGGAAGGACAACTCCAGGCTGCTTCAGGTCCACCAGTCTCTGATAGTTCCAACGCACAACTCCTGTCATGCCCTGTGCTTGGAACAGCTCAGTGGAGACCACATTTCCAGTTACCCACTGAGCCTGATGGAAATGGTAGCCCTCTTGCTGAGACGTACCTCGCACAGGAATCCAGATGGGGACCTTTGCTACTTCTCCTGGCACATGGTTGAGCTGAAGTGTCCCACCATGTCTGTACATTATTCCCTCAGACAGCTCAGGGTCACTCAAGCATCCTCTGAGAATATGTATTCGCTGAATGCGCCACGTCTTCAGCATAGAGAACTTGAACAGAGGGACGTCGTTAGGATCCTTGGCCAGGTGAAAATGCTTCATGACTCTCTCCACTCTGTCCAGCAGCTCTGTGGGAGGTGGTATTTTGGTCCTGCAGTGCTCCCGGATGTGTTGTTTTGTTGGATTGGGAGGCATAATACCACAGGACACATAGGCCTCCTTCAGCTTCTTCAGATCCTCCTGATCTACTACAGAGAAAGCAGCAGAGAGGAGCTGACAGAAAGTGCTGAAAAGAAGGTGATGTTCTGATGTGCACTCCCTTGAAAAGCGCTGCAAACAGTGGAACAAGTCCAGCTTCACGACAATGTTTGAATTGTAGCATGACCTAGAGGCACAGGTGTTTGTTAGGGGTCCTGAAGTAGCTGCAGACACAACGGAAGGGGTTGTTCTCCAGGCATCCCAGTTTAAATGCTCACCAGGGATGGATTCTTCGATCTTGAAGGAAGCACAGCAATCCCTAAAAAATATATGAAAGGATCTTTAACAATCAACAGAAAAATTAGTGAACAATTTCCCAAAGGAGGGAGGGAGGGAGGGAGGGAGGGAGGGAGGGAGGGAGGGAGGGAGGGAAGGAAGGAAGGAAGGAAGGAAGGAAGGAAGGAAGGAAGGAAGGAAGGAAGGAAGGAAGGAAGGAAGGAAGGAAGGAAGGAAGGAAGGACATACACATTGCCTAATTTTTTTAAATAGACATGATTTTTAATTTGGGATATTTGTGATATTTCAATTTTTGATGTTGTCTTTCTGTATGCGTCTCTCATGTGAACCACACCAGAATTTGTTGCAGTTTGAAAAGCAATGAAAGCAGTGGGTGGCTGTTCGTACCTGTGCACCCAGTGGAAGCCTGCCTTCTCCACTCCAGCGTCATCGTACCTCTTGGCCATCCCCTGGTACATTGGTTCCAAGGATTTTTCACTCTCTGACTGAACCATGACCCAGGAGACAATTAACCAGTGTTCATTCATAATTGCGTAGCTGGACATGATTCCAGATGCTAAAGTGACCTTTCGTGCCACCTTCCTGGTGTGATCAGACCTGAAGACCTGCCCAAATGTGCCTTGAAGGAGTCTTGACAAAGCTGGCTCTTGACGTCTGTACTCCTCTAGCAAACAGTCTGTGAGGTAGAAAGCAGACACAGAGATACCACACCAGCCATTTGGATCTTCATAGGAGTTAAATGGATAGGGTGTGTGGCTTTTTCTGAAGAACTGCCCAATGGTCCTCTGTCCCTGTACCCCAGCCTCTGCATCCCAGACGCTCTCAATGGCCTGTAGATAAGCTAAATGAGCTCGTTCATATTTGAGATGCATGAGCTCATTCACTTGCTTGGCCATATCTGCTGGTGACTTTCCGGTGCGTCTGAGTTCATCCATGACTGACTTACAGATGGCCTTCTTGTAAGTAAGAAATGCAGGCAGCAGGTTGGTGAATCTTCTGGGCAGCTTCTCAAGCCAACGAGGACTGTCAGCAAACCAGGTCTTCCGACAAGACTTACAGCAAAGTCTAGAGGACAGGATGTAATATTGCCCACTGGTCCCAACAATCACCCGAGGTCGGCCCACACCAGCGGAAACTACTTGTGGTTGAGGACATCCATGAAGACATGGGAGGTTGTAGTTATTTTTCAGCCTCGACATAATTTCATTTTCAGGTTTCCAAATAAAGAATGGGTGAAGCTGAAAAAAGTTGGGCGACGGGAGCTCAGCCACTGTGTCTATGAGCTCAGGCTGTGGAGGATGACGCCAGAGGGAAATTGCATTTCCAACATTTCGCACAGGACGAGACCCAGGCCACAGGCCAAGATCTTGCAGCTCTGTCCTCATCCACAGTTTCTGATGCTGAGAACAGTTCCAGCTGTTCATGTCATGATCATGTTGAATCAAGGGCACATGAAAGGGTGGCTGAGCTGAGGAAGCTGTAAAAAATAAAGATATGAAAAGATATGAAAACACATGGAATTAGGTTCCCAGTAATACAAAAATAAAAAATTAAATTACAAATTTGTAAAATGTGTTCCAAATAGTAGCCACATTATTTACTAAATATTTGAAAGACAGTGTGGAAATGCTTTTAATAAATCAAACTACTCAGAGTAAAAAATAAAATAAAAAAGTTTTTTGGATGCAATCTGTTCTTACCGTCTTCAGCACTGTCTGCAAAGGAAAGGACTCTCTGTGCAGTGGTTGAAGCTGCGCTTGCACTGGAATCTGAAGAGAAGTGTTTTCATTCTGTTATTTCTCTGTGGCTTCATTATATATTAAGACAACAGATAAAGTAGCTGTGAATAGTGATAGTGCTACCTATGCAACAAACAGATCTTTAAAGATTAGTTTAAACTAACCTTTAACCTCTGATTCTTTTGCACTTGCTGTTTCCTTCACCATAAATGACAGCTGTGATGGAAGGGCCACAGGCATCTTTTGTGTGATTGCCAGGACTGTAAATAGTCAGAAGGAAGTAAAAAAAAAGAACGTTTATTGCCTAAAAATATTTACAAGTATAAGATTTCTATTCAACAATATAATTTAAAACTCTTTACTGCCAGCTGTTGAGGATTCCGGTTCACCTGATGCGTCAAAAGGCCTGGATACTGTTGCAGTTGGTCCTAAATAAAGAGAATATATCAGTCACTGTGTAAATCACAACTGAACTCGACAGATGGTGTAGGTGAAAACTCAAAAAGTTGTACTTTTATTCCTTCTGCTTATTAGACTTCTAAAAATATTTAGAAGGTCATTTCCAAATGTGGGAAACAAAACAAACTCCACATTGAACACTTGACTTTTAGCTTTAGCAGGAGGAACAACAGCACTTAAATAAACATGCTGTTAGTAACAAATAATTCAAAAAAAAAAAAAAAAAAAGAGGTAAGCATGCAGAATTGAAATCTATACTCACCAGCCTCTCCATCAATTCATAGTCCTTTGACATGCAGAGTAACGGTAGCAAACAGCAATATTGTAACAGGAACTTGACCGGAACGTGGCCAGAACACAGGAACATGGTCAAGGCTCAGGGTTGGAGGGTTATTCATCGTAAGAGAGAATAATACTCCAGTTCTGAAACCTCCTATTTTAAGAAAAACCTGTCTTTGCTCTTGAAGATGCTTTTGACACTGGGGTTCTCTCTGTTTCCGATGACCCTGACACTGGATACGCAGAGATAAATGTGTGAGAGAAACTAAGTGCAAGCAGAACATATTTTAGACTTTCAGCAAACAAAACCATAATCTGTTTACTGCTCAAGATTTTAGAGGGTGAGATGTTTAGCATTGCAGCCTCCAATCCTTCGTCCTCCTCCATCACTATAAGAGACAAAAAAATAATTGTATACAAAAATCAAGGATCAATCGGAGGAATATTTAATTTTTAAGGCAATATTTGCCCTGTCATCTTAACACTTTTAATGCACCATTCTTTATTGCTCACCCAGAGATGTATCTGGTTCACTGGATGGTGTGTTGGTTTGACTGGAGGAGGACTGTTGTCTCTTGAGCAGGTACTGCTGCAGCTTCTTCATCCTGGTCCCAGGAAGGCAGGTCTTCTTCACTATGAAGGCAGCATAACCATCTTCTCTACCATCCCATATTTCCTTCCACGTGCTCTTGGCCCGAGAACCAAAACCAACCAGCTGGTCATGTTCAGAACAGGCTGCTGTAACATTGTCTCTGCTGGCTTCATATTCCAGGGCATCTTTAATTTCTTTAAAACTGAGAGCATATTTCACAAAAGTAAGGAGGCTTACTTTGCTAAGGCTCTCAGTTATACAGATCCCAGCTTCCTCCTCCTCCTGAAGGTTTCTGATGAGGTACAAAGTGTAACCTGCATCATTTTCTAAGAGCCATCGGAAACTCTTCCCTTTATATTTTCCAAATTGGAGGCTGTAATCTCCCAGGACCTCTGACACATCTGTGACATCCCCTCCTCTTTCCCGGACCACAGTCAAAGCATTCTGCCGCACAACATCCTCTCTCTTGGGCTCAGACTTGTCCCACAGACTGGGATTATTTTTTATTTTCTTGGCCTCAGGAGAGGGATCCTGGAGAAGAAAGCCAAGGGGTCCCTTGCGGAAAACCACACTTAGTCTCCCTGGATAAAAAATGGTCTTCTGCATTTTGACCTAGTATGGAGCAAAAAAGGATGGATCAGGTGTTAAACAAAATACTTTAAAAACTTTGAAATACATTTTCTTTAAATGTTATGATTAATACATTAGAGCTAATCAATGTAGAAGAGTACATTTTAATTAAATTCCAATTTTATATGAAATATAAATAAAACAAGGTTTTGTTGTGGAAAAAAATATTTTATCTAGAGTCTGGAAGAGGCCTAATTAGAAATGTATTAAAACAAATACAGCCAAAGACAGGAGGGACATAAGATATAATTTTTATCTATGTTTTTATTTACTTCTGCTGTAATCAGATCCCCATTTACGAGTATAATCTGATTTAAAAGAGACGTGTTTGATCATCTCACAAAAAAATTAACACAGATTGAAATGGAATATATGATTTAGTAAAAATGCTGACTTTATCATCATCACACATGTTTGACATGATACGATAGTCAAACATACTATACATACAGTAGCAATGACAATAGTTGCGGTTTGTTAGGCAGTGTCATAATACTTCAGACATCAGCATGATTTTAATTCAGCTTCAGTGTCAGGCACCGACACATAAACCAAACATAACATTAAATCAGAAAACAAATTATATGACTAGATAACGCCAGACACCGAAGTAGTAGAAAGTAACGCTACCGCTACATGTAATATATTCGGCCGAAAAGACGCGACCGTGACGATAAACATGTTTTATATCCATCGGCATCACTTACCTATTAAAATGAAGAAGGATGGATGTGAAGATCGCTTTTCTTTGATATTTTTCCTCCTCTCCGCTTAACGCCGGTAATTTGTCCTAAAAATCTCAGTCCAACAGCCGGAAAGTTGTCTTCCTCTGAATCCAAGTGTGTCACTCCCGGACATAAGATTGAACAGCGCCACCACGGCTTAGTGGTCAAAAATATATTGCGTCCGTAGTGGTTTAGGACTACCATTGGAAATTAATGGGAAACGGTTTAGGGCCGTTTACATAAACAATTCTCAGCTGCCGCGCGGGGGCCAGCCGCGAATAGGTGTAATGCGCTGTCACCATGCAAAACAGGACATACCTGCAGGACCCGAGTTCGACTCCCAGCTCTGGCAGAAGCTTATGTTACTTTACCCAATCTTTTCTATTTTTAGTGTTTATATTCTAATAAATACATATTTATTAGAAAAACAATTACTTCCCACCCACAGATGGAAAAACCACATAACTCTATGAAAAATGTAAAAAAAATTTCCTTATTCATGTAATAAGGAAACAAATCACCAAAGACTCTGGAATGGTTGTGTCTTTGTGGGTCCAGGTTCAATTCCCAGCCCAGTGTCAATAAATGTTGCAGCCGTTATACTGTAAATTGTTTCAAATTCTGGTAATTGTTTGAAATTGCAGTGATAGAAAATAGAAGACCTCTGATTACAGGCATTGTAGCATTATTGTTTGGTCTAAAACTATACAACCAAACAGCTACAATGATTTACTAATTGTGACTCCCTTATAATTATTTTGTCTGTTTTTAATTATTATAATTAAATGTATGATAATATACTGCTAGTAGGAGTCATTACTCTTTTAGCAGCATAATACCTTAACTTTAACTTGTTCCACAGGGTGGCAATTAACACACTGAACTCTCAGATTCACTAATTACATAGTTACTTATCTGTATATATGTAAATATAACCACATATATGTGGTTATGGTGATAAACCAATCTAAAAACATATTGGTTTATCGCCAATACATGGTTCCATTTTTGGAACTGATCTTGTTTTGTAAGATCAGTTCCAAAGCAATGCATTATTTGCATAGTTTTTGAACTGATCTTAAATCTTGTATAAATGTACATTGACAGTGAATAAATTATATTCTATATGCATAGTTTACATTGATCTCATATAATGTGTAATTTAGTAAAAAAAGAAGCACATTTGTTGACATATTTATATTTACTTTGTATTAACAGAGAAAAACAACAGTTTAAATATTTACATATTCAACTTTTTACATTACAAAAGCTTGCCATATTTACAGCATATTTTGATTTTTTATCTATATAAATATACGGAATATAGAATAATAATAGAATACCTAAACATCTCAATAGAACCATGTAATATTTATTTTTTCTTTTCAGCCATCCATCTTTGTCGCTCTGCCTCATAAAAAGGTGATTTGCAGAATTCCTTCCAAGTCATCTCCTTAGCCATACCCTGAGACTTGTACATGGACAGAACCTTTGCAGGACAATATATGTATTTCCCTGCCACACCAGGGAACCCAGAGTGGATGTGTGGGCTATTGGGACCTTGTTTGAGGTCCATGTGGCAGAACCTGCAAACCCGGCCAGTTGGCTGAGGTTCTGTTCTTTTTCTTTTCTTTTCAGCCTTCTCATCCACCCGCTTCTTGGTTTCCAGGAGTTCCTTTTGGAAAAAGGTGGTGGTGGAGAACTCCTCGAAGGTCATGTTGGGTGTTGATAGTCCTTCTGCGGCATATGTGTCATAAACCTTTTTAGAGCAGTAAAAGTACCTAACGGGCCCCTGCTGAAAGAAGAAGTGAACGGAGGAGCCAGAAGTCTCATAACGAGACTTAGGCTGTCCGCAAGACAGACACCTTTTGGTTTGTTTCTTCTTCTGCTGCTGCTCGGGTTGTTGACTCTGCTTTTGTAAAATTCCCTCCACTATTTTTTCTAGGGATTCGGCTGTAATTGGTGTTGCTGAAGCGGGAGTAGGTGGGTTGAAGACATCGGGCTGGATGGCGGTCACATGAACACTGGATGGCTGACCCTCAGTTAATGAGTGCCACAGTTCCTGTGTGTCCAGCAGTTTCTCAGGGCTTGTATTCATTGCAGAACTGGTGTTAAGTAGCTTTGCCACATGTTTCACATACCCAGAGATGTGTCGCTTAGTAGTTGGGTGAAACATGCTGTTAGGATCCGTGGCAGTCTGATGAACAATCTGTGCATACTCCTGATCTACCACTTTCAGGATGTCTTTTTCCCCATGGTGTTTCTGAAGCAAGCCATCTATTGCCTCTTTCATTTGTGGGGTCCACCGTGTGTGGTCTAACACAAAGACACGCCCACCTGTCTTTACAGGTCCAGTGCGGGCACTTCTTGGTGAGGACCTCAGAGGAAGAGGATGTGAAGTCTCTGAAACACAATGAAGTAAAAATCATTAGTCTAAGGTATAAATTCAAAAAATTGAACGCATAAATGTAAATACTGCCGTGAAAACTGGTATAAGAGAGTGAGATCTGTCCAGGTACACGCAGAAAACGGAATAAAGGCCTGAGAAAGGCCTGAGAAATAACAGCAAATCTTGTATATTGATTTAATGATGATTAAGAGAAACAAGTATAAAATATACACATGTAAGAGTAAGAATGTCTGTACTGTGTAATCAAAATATATGTTCTGTATTCGTGATTGATTAAGATGTAATAATGCATTATAGAGATTTAGGTTTGTGTCTTTGAATTGACAGTAACAACTTGATTGTTGTATAATGATCACTAATTATTAAGGAATAGGCTGCAACATTTATTGACACTGGGCTGGGAATTGTGGTGTGGTGAGATGTGGGCGGGGCTGACTAACTGCGTAATAACAAACAATACATAGCATTGTGTTTGCTCACCTTTTGGAGAAATTTGGGCAATTTCACAAGAGGAAGGACTAGAGGCCGGTTGGGAGGCTGATCTCTCTGCAGGTGGAGGAACAGTTACAGATGGAGGTTGTATTTCCTCAGTCTTGGGTGATAGCTTTGAATGAGGTCCTTCTCCTCTTTTTAAAGACTTGTGCTTGTCCCAGTCAAGAGGTACTGGCCGACACCCTGGTTCTTTGTACTCAAGTCCAAATCTTTCTCCAGTGTCCCTGTTTGAGATGTGAAGTGCAGGGTACTTTTCCTGGCCAGTGATTCTTTTTGCAGATGTATTTAACTCAGCTATCAAAGCTGGATCAAATACAGCAGGAAGGACAACTCCAGGCTGCTTCAGGTCCACCAGTCTCTGATAGTTCCAACGCACAACTCCTGTCATGCCCTGTGCTTGGAACAGCTCAGTGGAGACCACATTTCCAGTTACCCACTGAGCCTGATGGAAATGGTAGCCCTCTTGCTGAGACGTACCTCGCACAGGAATCCAGATGGGGACCTTTGCTACTTCTCCTGGCACATGGTTGAGCTGAAGTGTCCCACCATGTCTGTACATTATTCCCTCAGACAGCTCAGGGTCACTCAAGCATCCTCTGAGAATATGTATTCGCTGAATGCGCCACGTCTTCAGCATAGAGAACTTGAACAGAGGGACGTCGTTAGGATCCTTGGCCAGGTGAAAATGCTTCATGACTCTCTCCACTCTGTCCAGCAGCTCTGTGGGAGGTGGTATTTTGGTCCTGCAGTGCTCCCGGATGTGTTGTTTTGTTGGATTGGGAGGCATAATACCACAGGACACATAGGCCTCCTTCAGCTTCTTCAGATCCTCCTGATCTACTACAGAGAAAGCAGCAGAGAGGAGCTGACAGAAAGTGCTGAAAAGAAGGTGATGTTCTGATGTGCACTCCCTTGAAAAGCGCTGCAAACAGTGGAACAAGTCCAGCTTCACGACAATGTTTGAATTGTAGCATGACCTAGAGGCACAGGTGTTTGTTAGGGGTCCTGAAGTAGCTGCAGACACAACGGAAGGGGTTGTTCTCCAGGCATCCCAGTTTAAATGCTCACCAGGGATGGATTCTTCGATCTTGAAGGAAGCACAGCAATCCCTAAAAAATATATGAAAGGATCTTTAACAATCAACAGAAAAATTAGTGAACAATTTCCCAAAGGAGGGAGGGAGGGAGGGAGGGAGGGAGGGAGGGAGGGAGGGAGGGAGGGAAGGAAGGAAGGAAGGAAGGAAGGAAGGAAGGAAGGAAGGAAGGAAGGAAGGAAGGAAGGAAGGAAGGAAGGAAGGAAGGAAGGAAGGAAGGACATACACATTGCCTAATTTTTTTAAATAGACATGATTTTTAATTTGGGATATTTGTGATATTTCAATTTTTGATGTTGTCTTTCTGTATGCGTCTCTCATGTGAACCACACCAGAATTTGTTGCAGTTTGAAAAGCAATGAAAGCAGTGGGTGGCTGTTCGTACCTGTGCACCCAGTGGAAGCCTGCCTTCTCCACTCCAGCGTCATCGTACCTCTTGGCCATCCCCTGGTACATTGGTTCCAAGGATTTTTCACTCTCTGACTGAACCATGACCCAGGAGACAATTAACCAGTGTTCATTCATAATTGCGTAGCTGGACATGATTCCAGATGCTAAAGTGACCTTTCGTGCCACCTTCCTGGTGTGATCAGACCTGAAGACCTGCCCAAATGTGCCTTGAAGGAGTCTTGACAAAGCTGGCTCTTGACGTCTGTACTCCTCTAGCAAACAGTCTGTGAGGTAGAAAGCAGACACAGAGATACCACACCAGCCATTTGGATCTTCATAGGAGTTAAATGGATAGGGTGTGTGGCTTTTTCTGAAGAACTGCCCAATGGTCCTCTGTCCCTGTACCCCAGCCTCTGCATCCCAGACGCTCTCAATGGCCTGTAGATAAGCTAAATGAGCTCGTTCATATTTGAGATGCATGAGCTCATTCACTTGCTTGGCCATATCTGCTGGTGACTTTCCGGTGCGTCTGAGTTCATCCATGACTGACTTACAGATGGCCTTCTTGTAAGTAAGAAATGCAGGCAGCAGGTTGGTGAATCTTCTGGGCAGCTTCTCAAGCCAACGAGGACTGTCAGCAAACCAGGTCTTCCGACAAGACTTACAGCAAAGTCTAGAGGACAGGATGTAATATTGCCCACTGGTCCCAACAATCACCCGAGGTCGGCCCACACCAGCGGAAACTACTTGTGGTTGAGGACATCCATGAAGACATGGGAGGTTGTAGTTATTTTTCAGCCTCGACATAATTTCATTTTCAGGTTTCCAAATAAAGAATGGGTGAAGCTGAAAAAAGTTGGGCGACGGGAGCTCAGCCACTGTGTCTATGAGCTCAGGCTGTGGAGGATGACGCCAGAGGGAAATTGCATTTCCAACATTTCGCACAGGACGAGACCCAGGCCACAGGCCAAGATCTTGCAGCTCTGTCCTCATCCACAGTTTCTGATGCTGAGAACAGTTCCAGCTGTTCATGTCATGATCATGTTGAATCAAGGGCACATGAAAGGGTGGCTGAGCTGAGGAAGCTGTAAAAAATAAAGATATGAAAAGATATGAAAACACATGGAATTAGGTTCCCAGTAATACAAAAATAAAAAATTAAATTACAAATTTGTAAAATGTGTTCCAAATAGTAGCCACATTATTTACTAAATATTTGAAAGACAGTGTGGAAATGCTTTTAATAAATCAAACTACTCAGAGTAAAAAATAAAATAAAAAAGTTTTTTGGATGCAATCTGTTCTTACCGTCTTCAGCACTGTCTGCAAAGGAAAGGACTCTCTGTGCAGTGGTTGAAGCTGCGCTTGCACTGGAATCTGAAGAGAAGTGTTTTCATTCTGTTATTTCTCTGTGGCTTCATTATATATTAAGACAACAGATAAAGTAGCTGTGAATAGTGATAGTGCTACCTATGCAACAAACAGATCTTTAAAGATTAGTTTAAACTAACCTTTAACCTCTGATTCTTTTGCACTTGCTGTTTCCTTCACCATAAATGACAGCTGTGATGGAAGGGCCACAGGCATCTTTTGTGTGATTGCCAGGACTGTAAATAGTCAGAAGGAAGTAAAAAAAAAGAACGTTTATTGCCTAAAAATATTTACAAGTATAAGATTTCTATTCAACAATATAATTTAAAACTCTTTACTGCCAGCTGTTGAGGATTCCGGTTCACCTGATGCGTCAAAAGGCCTGGATACTGTTGCAGTTGGTCCTAAATAAAGAGAATATATCAGTCACTGTGTAAATCACAACTGAACTCGACAGATGGTGTAGGTGAAAACTCAAAAAGTTGTACTTTTATTCCTTCTGCTTATTAGACTTCTAAAAATATTTAGAAGGTCATTTCCAAATGTGGGAAACAAAACAAACTCCACATTGAACACTTGACTTTTAGCTTTAGCAGGAGGAACAACAGCACTTAAATAAACATGCTGTTAGTAACAAATAATTCAAAAAAAAAAAAAAAAAAAGAGGTAAGCATGCAGAATTGAAATCTATACTCACCAGCCTCTCCATCAATTCATAGTCCTTTGACATGCAGAGTAACGGTAGCAAACAGCAATATTGTAACAGGAACTTGACCGGAACGTGGCCAGAACACAGGAACATGGTCAAGGCTCAGGGTTGGAGGGTTATTCATCGTAAGAGAGAATAATACTCCAGTTCTGAAACCTCCTATTTTAAGAAAAACCTGTCTTTGCTCTTGAAGATGCTTTTGACACTGGGGTTCTCTCTGTTTCCGATGACCCTGACACTGGATACGCAGAGATAAATGTGTGAGAGAAACTAAGTGCAAGCAGAACATATTTTAGACTTTCAGCAAACAAAACCATAATCTGTTTACTGCTCAAGATTTTAGAGGGTGAGATGTTTAGCATTGCAGCCTCCAATCCTTCGTCCTCCTCCATCACTATAAGAGACAAAAAAATAATTGTATACAAAAATCAAGGATCAATCGGAGGAATATTTAATTTTTAAGGCAATATTTGCCCTGTCATCTTAACACTTTTAATGCACCATTCTTTATTGCTCACCCAGAGATGTATCTGGTTCACTGGATGGTGTGTTGGTTTGACTGGAGGAGGACTGTTGTCTCTTGAGCAGGTACTGCTGCAGCTTCTTCATCCTGGTCCCAGGAAGGCAGGTCTTCTTCACTATGAAGGCAGCATAACCATCTTCTCTACCATCCCATATTTCCTTCCACGTGCTCTTGGCCCGAGAACCAAAACCAACCAGCTGGTCATGTTCAGAACAGGCTGCTGTAACATTGTCTCTGCTGGCTTCATATTCCAGGGCATCTTTAATTTCTTTAAAACTGAGAGCATATTTCACAAAAGTAAGGAGGCTTACTTTGCTAAGGCTCTCAGTTATACAGATCCCAGCTTCCTCCTCCTCCTGAAGGTTTCTGATGAGGTACAAAGTGTAACCTGCATCATTTTCTAAGAGCCATCGGAAACTCTTCCCTTTATATTTTCCAAATTGGAGGCTGTAATCTCCCAGGACCTCTGACACATCTGTGACATCCCTCCTCTTTCCCGGACCACAGTCAAAGCATTCTGCCGCACAACATCCTCTCTCTTGGGCTCAGACTTGTCCCACAGACTGGGATTATTTTTATTTTCTTGGCCTCAGGAGAGGGATCCTGGAGAAGAAAGCCAAGGGGTCCCTTGCGGAAAACCACACTTAGTCTCCCTGGATAAAAAATGGTCTTCTGCATTTTGACCTAGTATGGAGCAAAAAAGGATGGATCAGGTGTTAAACAAAATACTTTAAAAACTTTGAAATACATTTTCTTTAAATGTTATGATTAATACATTAGAGCTAATCAATGTAGAAGAGTACATTTTAATTAAATTCCAATTTTATATGAAATATAAATAAAACAAGGTTTTGTTGTGGAAAAAAATATTTTATCTAGAGTCTGGAAGAGGCCTAATTAGAAATGTATTAAAACAAATACAGCCAAAGACAGGAGGGACATAAGATATAATTTTTATCTATGTTTTTATTTACTTCTGCTGTAATCAGATCCCCATTTACGAGTATAATCTGATTTAAAAGAGACGTGTTTGATCATCTCACAAAAAATTAACACAGATTGAAATGGAATATATGATTTAGTAAAAATGCTGACTTTATCATCATCACACATGTTTGACATGATACGATAGTCAAGCATACTATACATACAGTAGCAATGACAATAGTTGCGGTTTGTTAGGCAGTGTCATAATACTTCAGACATCAGCATGATTTTAATTCAGCTTCAGTGTCAGGCACCGACACATAAACCAAACATAACATTAAATCAGAAAACAAATTATATGACTAGATAACGCCAGACACCGAAGTAGTAGAAAGTAACGCTACCGCTACATGTAATATATTCGGCCGAAAAGACGCGACCGTGACGATAAACATGTTTTATATCCATCGGCATCACTTACCTATTAAAATGAAGAAGGATGGATGTGAAGATCGCTTTTCTTTGATATTTTTCCTCCTCTCCGCTTAACGCCGGTAATTTGTCCTAAAAATCTCAGTCTAACAGCCGGAAAGTTGTCTTCCTCTGAATCCAAGTGTGTCACCCCCGGACATAAGATTGAACAGCGCCACCACGGCTTAGTGGTCAAAAATATATTGCGTCCGTAGTGGTTTAGGACTACCATTGGAAATGAATGGGAAACGGTTTAGGGCCGTTTACATAAACAATTCTCAGCTGCCGCGCGGGGGCCAGCCGCGAATAGGTGTAATGCGCTGTCACCATGCAAAACAGGACATACCTGCAGGACCCGAGTTCGACTCCCAGCTCTGGCAGAAGCTTATGTTACTTTACCCAATCTTTTCTATTTTTAGTGTTTATATTCTAATAAATACATATTTATTAGAAAAACAATTACTTCCCACCCACAGATGGAAAAACCACATAACTCTATGAAAAATGTAAAAAAAATTTCCTTATTCATGTAATAAGGAAACAAATCACCAAAGACTCTGGAATGGTTGTGTCTTTGTGGGTCCAGGTTCAATTCCCAGCCCAGTGTCAATAAATGTTGCAGCCGTTATACTGTAAATTGTTTCAAATTCTGGTAATTGTTTGAAATTGCAGTGATAGAAAATAGAAGACCTCTGATTACAGGCATTGTAGCATTATTGTTTGGTCTAAAACTATACAACCAAACAGCTACAATGATTTACTAATTGTGACTCCCTTATAATTATTTTGTCTGTTTTTAATTATTATAATTAAATGTATGATAATATACTGCTAGTAGGAGTCATTACTCTTTTAGCAGCATAATACCTTAACTTTAACTTGTTCCACAGGGTGGCAATTAACACACTGAACTCTCAGATTCACTAATTACATAGTTACTTATCTGTATATATGTAAATATAACCACATATATGTGGTTATGGTGATAAACCAATCTAAAAACATATTGGTTTATCGCCAATACATGGTTCCATTTTTGGAACTGATCTTGTTTTGTAAGATCAGTTCCAAAGCAATGCATTATTTGCATAGTTTTTGAACTGATCTTAAATCTTGTATAAATGTACATTGACAGTGAATAAATTATATTCTATATGCATAGTTTACATTGATCTCATATAATGTGTAATTTAGTAAAAAAAGAAGCACATTTGTTGACATATTTATATTTACTTTGTATTAACAGAGAAAAACAACAGTTTAAATATTTACATATTCAACTTTTTACATTACAAAAGCTTGCCATATTTACAGCATATTTTGATTTTTTATCTATATAAATATACGGAATATAGAATAATAATAGAATACCTAAACATCTCAATAGAACCATGTAATATTTATTTTTCTTTTCAGCCATCCATCTTTGTCGCTCTGCCTCATAAAAAGGTGATTTGCAGAATTCCTTCCAAGTCATCTCCTTAGCCATACCCTGAGACTTGTACATGGACAGAACCTTTGCAGGACAATATATGTATTTCCCTGCCACACCAGGGAACCCAGAGTGGATGTGTGGGCTATTGGGACCTTGTTTGAGGTCCATGTGGCAGAACCTGCAAACCCGGCCAGTTGGCTGAGGTTCTGTTCTTTTTCTTTTCTTTTCAGCCTTCTCATCCACCCGCTTCTTGGTTTCCAGGAGTTCCTTTTGGAAAAAGGTGGTGGTGGAGAACTCCTCGAAGGTCATGTTGGGTGTTGATAGTCCTTCTGCGGCATATGTGTCATAAACCTTTTTAGAGCAGTAAAAGTACCTAACGGGCCCCTGCTGAAAGAAGAAGTGAACGGAGGAGCCAGAAGTCTCATAACGAGACTTAGGCTGTCCGCAAGACAGACACCTTTTGGTTTGTTTCTTCTTCTGCTGCTGCTCGGGTTGTTGACTCTGCTTTTGTAAAATTCCCTCCACTATTTTTTCTAGGGATTCGGCTGTAATTGGTGTTGCTGAAGCGGGAGTAGGTGGGTTGAAGACATCGGGCTGGATGGCGGTCACATGAACACTGGATGGCTGACCCTCAGTTAATGAGTGCCACAGTTCCTGTGTGTCCAGCAGTTTCTCAGGGCTTGTATTCATTGCAGAACTGGTGTTAAGTAGCTTTGCCACATGTTTCACATACCCAGAGATGTGTCGCTTAGTAGTTGGGTGAAACATGCTGTTAGGATCCGTGGCAGTCTGATGAACAATCTGTGCATACTCCTGATCTACCACTTTCAGGATGTCTTTTTCCCCATGGTGTTTCTGAAGCAAGCCATCTATTGCCTCTTTCATTTGTGGGGTCCACCGTGTGTGGTCTAACACAAAGACACGCCCACCTGTCTTTACAGGTCCAGTGCGGGCACTTCTTGGTGAGGACCTCAGAGGAAGAGGATGTGAAGTCTCTGAAACACAATGAAGTAAAAATCATTAGTCTAAGGTATAAATTCAAAAAATTGAACGCATAAATGTAAATACTGCCGTGAAAACTGGTATAAGAGAGTGAGATCTGTCCAGGTACACGCAGAAACGGAATAAAGGCCTGAGAAAGGCCTGAGAAATAACAGCAAATCTTGTATATTGATTTAATGATGATTAAGAGAAACAAGTATAAATATACACATGTAAGAGTAAGAATGTCTGTACTGTGTAATCAAATATATGTTCTGTATTCGTGATTGATTAAGATGTAATAATGCATTATAGAGATTTAGGTTTGTGTCTTTGAATTGACAGTAACAACTTGATTGTTGTATAATGATCACTAATTATTAAGGAATAGGCTGCAACATTTATTGACACTGGGCTGGGAATTGTGGTGTGGTGAGATGTGGGCGGGGCTGACTAACTGCGTAATAACAAACAATACATAGCATTGTGTTTGCTCACCTTTTGGAGAAATTTGGGCAATTTCACAAGAGGAAGGACTAGAGGCCGGTTGGGAGGCTGATCTCTCTGCAGGTGGAGGAACAGTTACAGATGGAGGTTGTATTTCCTCAGTCTTGGGTGATAGCTTTGAATGAGGTCCTTCTCCTCTTTTTAAAGACTTGTGCTTGTCCCAGTCAAGAGGTACTGGCCGACACCCTGGTTCTTTGTACTCAAGTCCAAATCTTTCTCCAGTGTCCCTGTTTGAGATGTGAAGTGCAGGGTACTTTTCCTGGCCAGTGATTCTTTTTGCAGATGTATTTAACTCAGCTATCAAAGCTGGATCAAATACAGCAGGAAGGACAACTCCAGGCTGCTTCAGGTCCACCAGTCTCTGATAGTTCCAACGCACAACTCCTGTCATGCCCTGTGCTTGGAACAGCTCAGTGGAGACCACATTTCCAGTTACCCACTGAGCCTGATGGAAATGGTAGCCCTCTTGCTGAGACGTACCTCGCACAGGAATCCAGATGGGGACCTTTGCTACTTCTCCTGGCACATGGTTGAGCTGAAGTGTCCCACCATGTCTGTACATTATTCCCTCAGACAGCTCAGGGTCACTCAAGCATCCTCTGAGAATATGTATTCGCTGAATGCGCCACGTCTTCAGCATAGAGAACTTGAACAGAGGGACGTCGTTAGGATCCTTGGCCAGGTGAAAATGCTTCATGACTCTCTCCACTCTGTCCAGCAGCTCTGTGGGAGGTGGTATTTTGGTCCTGCAGTGCTCCCGGATGTGTTGTTTTGTTGGATTGGGAGGCATAATACCACAGGACACATAGGCCTCCTTCAGCTTCTTCAGATCCTCCTGATCTACTACAGAGAAAGCAGCAGAGAGGAGCTGACAGAAAGTGCTGAAAAGAAGGTGATGTTCTGATGTGCACTCCCTTGAAAAGCGCTGCAAACAGTGGAACAAGTCCAGCTTCACGACAATGTTTGAATTGTAGCATGACCTAGAGGCACAGGTGTTTGTTAGGGGTCCTGAAGTAGCTGCAGACACAACGGAAGGGGTTGTTCTCCAGGCATCCCAGTTTAAATGCTCACCAGGGATGGATTCTTCGATCTTGAAGGAAGCACAGCAATCCCTAAAAATATATGAAAGGATCTTTAACAATCAACAGAAAATTAGTGAACAATTTCCCAAAGGAGGAGGGAGGGAGGGAGGGAGGGAGGGAGGGAGGGAGGGAGGGAGGAAGGAAGGAAGGAAGGAAGGAAGGAAGGAAGGAAGGAAGGAAGGAAGGAAGGAAGGAAGGAAGGAAGGAAGGAAGGAAGGAAGGAAGGACATACACATTGCCTAATTTTTTTAAATAGACATGATTTTTAATTTGGGATATTTGTGATATTTCAATTTTTGATGTTGTCTTTCTGTATGCGTCTCTCATGTGAACCACACCAGAATTTGTTGCAGTTTGAAAAGCAATGAAAGCAGTGGGTGGCTGTTCGTACCTGTGCACCCAGTGGAAGCCTGCCTTCTCCACTCCAGCGTCATCGTACCTCTTGGCCATCCCCTGGTACATTGGTTCCAAGGATTTTTCACTCTCTGACTGAACCATGACCCAGGAGACAATTAACCAGTGTTCATTCATAATTGCGTAGCTGGACATGATTCCAGATGCTAAAGTGACCTTTCGTGCCACCTTCCTGGTGTGATCAGACCTGAAGACCTGCCCAAATGTGCCTTGAAGGAGTCTTGACAAGCTGGCTCTTGACGTCTGTACTCCTCTAGCAAACAGTCTGTGAGGTAGAAAGCAGACACAGAGATACCACACCAGCCATTTGGATCTTCATAGGAGTTAAATGGATAGGGTGTGTGGCTTTTTCTGAAGAACTGCCCAATGGTCCTCTGTCCCTGTACCCCAGCCTCTGCATCCCAGACGCTCTCAATGGCCTGTAGATAAGCTAAATGAGCTCGTTCATATTTGAGATGCATGAGCTCATTCACTTGCTTGGCCATATCTGCTGGTGACTTTCCGGTGCGTCTGAGTTCATCCATGACTGACTTACAGATGGCCTTCTTGTAAGTAAGAAATGCAGGCAGCAGGTTGGTGAATCTTCTGGGCAGCTTCTCCAGCCAACGAGGACTGTCAGCAAACCAGGTCTTCCGACAAGACTTACAGCAAAGTCTAGAGGACAGGATGTCATATTGCCCACTGGTCCCAACAATCACCCGAGGTCGGCCCACACCAGCGGAAACTACTTGTGGTTGAGGACATCCATGAAGACATGGGAGGTTGTAGTTATTTTTCAGCCTCGACATAATTTCATTTTCAGGTTTCCAAATAAAGAATGGGTGAAGCTGAAAAAAGTTGGGCGACGGGAGCTCAGCCACTGTGTCTATGAGCTCAGGCTGTGGAGGATGACGCCAGAGGGAAATTGCATTTCCAACATTTCGCACAGGACGAGACCCAGGCCACAGGCCAAGATCTTGCAGCTCTGTCCTCATCCACAGTTTCTGATGCTGAGAACAGTTCCAGCTGTTCATGTCATGATCATGTTGAATCAAGGGCACATGAAAGGGTGGCTGAGCTGAGGAAGCTGTAAAAAATAAAGATATGAAAAGATATGAAAACACATGGAATTAGGTTCCCAGTAATACAAAATAAAAATTAAATTACAAATTTGTAAAATGTGTTCCAAATAGTAGCCACATTATTTACTAAATATTTGAAAGACAGTGTGGAAATGCTTTTAATAAATCAAACTACTCAGAGTAAAAAATAAAATAAAAAAGTTTTTGGATGCAATCTGTTCTTACCGTCTTCAGCACTGTCTGCAAAGGAAAGGACTCTCTGTGCAGTGGTTGAAGCTGCGCTTGCACTGGAATCTGAAGAGAAGTGTTTTCATTCTGTTATTTCTCTGTGGCTTCATTATATATTAAGACAACAGATAAAGTAGCTGTGAATAGTGATAGTGCTACCTATGCAACAAACAGATCTTTAAAGATTAGTTTAAACTAACCTTTAACCTCTGATTCTTTTGCACTTGCTGTTTCCTTCACCATAAATGACAGCTGTGATGGAAGGGCCACAGGCATCTTTTGTGTGATTGCCAGGACTGTAAATAGTCAGAAGGAAGTAAAAAAAAGAACGTTTATTGCCTAAAATATTTACAAGTATAAGATTTCTATTCAACAATATAATTTAAACTCTTTACTGCCAGCTGTTGAGGATTCCGGTTCACCTGATGCGTCAAAAGGCCTGGATACTGTTGCAGTTGGTCCTAATAAGAGAATATATCAGTCACTGTGTAAATCACAACTGAACTCGACAGATGGTGTAGGTGAAAACTCAAAAAGTTGTACTTTTATTCCTTCTGCTTATTAGACTTCTAAAAATATTTAGAAGGTCATTTCCAAATGTGGGAAACAAAACAAACTCCACATTGAACACTTGACTTTTAGCTTTAGCAGGAGGAACAACAGCACTTAAATAAACATGCTGTTAGTAACAAATAATTCAAAAAAAAAAAAAAAAAAGAGGTAAGCATGCAGAATTGAAATCTATACTCACCAGCCTCTCCATCAATTCATAGTCCTTTGACATGCAGAGTAACGGTAGCAAACAGCAATATTGTAACAGGAACTTGACCGGAACGTGGCCAGAACACAGGAACATGGTCAGGCTCAGGGTTGGAGGGTTATTCATCGTAGAGAGAATAATACTCCAGTTCTGAACCTCCTATTTTAAGAAAAACCTGTCTTTGCTCTTGAAGATGCTTTTGACACTGGGGTTCTCTCTGTTTCCGATGACCCTGACACTGGATACGCAGAGATAATGTGTGAGAGAAACTAAGTGCAAGCAGAACATATTTTAGACTTTCAGCAAACAAACCATAATCTGTTTACTGCTCAAGATTTTAGAGGGTGAGATGTTTAGCATTGCAGCCTCCAATCCTTCGTCCTCCTCCATCACTATAAGAGACAAAAAATAATTGTATACAAAATCAAGGATCAATCGGAGGAATATTTAATTTTAAGGCAATATTTGCCCTGTCATCTTAACACTTTTAATGCACCATTCTTTATTGCTCACCCAGAGATGTATCTGGTTCACTGGATGGTGTGTTGGTTTGACTGGAGGAGGACTGTTGTCTCTTGAGCAGGTACTGCTGCAGCTTCTTCATCCTGGTCCCAGGAAGGCAGGTCTTCTTCACTATGAAGGCAGCATAACCATCTTCTCTACCATCCCATATTTCCTTCCACGTGCTCTTGGCCCGAGAACCAAACCAACCAGCTGGTCATGTTCAGAACAGGCTGCTGTAACATCATCTCTGCTGGCTTCATATTCCAGGGCATCTTTAATTTCTTTAAAACTGAGAGCATATTTCACAAAAGTAAGGAGGCTTACTTTGCTAAGGCTCTCAGTTATACAGATCCAGCTTCCTCTCCTCCTGAAGGTTTCTGATGAGGTACAAAGTGTAACCTGCATCATTTTCTAAGAGCCATCGGAAACTCTTCCCTTTATATTTTCCAATTGGAGGCTGTAATCTCCCAGGACCTCTGACACATCTGTGACATCCCCTCCTCTTTCCCGGACCACAGTCAAAGCATTCTGCCGCACAACATCCTCTCTCTTGGGCTCAGACTTGTCCCACAGACTGGGATTATTTTTTATTTTCTTGGCCTCAGGAGAGGGATCCTGGAGAAGAAGCCAAGGGGTCCCTTGCGGAAAACCACACTTAGTCTCCCTGGATAAAAATGGTCTTCTGCATTTTGACCTAGTATGGAGCAAAAAGGATGGATCAGGTGTTAAACAAATACTTTAAAACTTTGAATACATTTTCTTTAAATGTTATGATTAATACATTAGAGCTAATCAATGTAGAAGAGTACATTTTAATTAAATTCCATTTTATATGAAATATAAATAAAACAAGGTTTTGTTGTGGAAAAAAATATTTTATCTAGAGTCTGGAAGAGGCCTAATTAGAAATGTATTAAACAAATACAGCCAAAGACAGGAGGGACATAAGATATAATTTTTATCTATGTTTTTATTTACTTCTGCTGTAATCAGATCCCCATTTACGAGTATAATCTGATTTAAAAGAGACGTGTTTGATCATCTCACAAAAAATTAACACAGATTGAAATGGAATATATGATTTAGTAAAAATGCTGACTTTATCATCATCACACATGTTTGACATGATACGATAGTCAAACATACTATACATACAGTAGCAATGACAATAGTTGCGGTTTGTTAGGCAGTGTCATAATACTTCAGACATCAGCATGATTTTAATTCAGCTTCAGTGTCAGGCACCGACACATAAACCAAACATAACATTAAATCAGAAAACAAATTATATGACTAGATAACGCCAGACACCGAAGTAGTAGAAAGTAACGCTACCGCTACATGTAATATATTCGGCCGAAAAGACGCGACCGTGACGATAAACATGTTTTATATCCATCGGCATCACTTACCTATTAAAATGAAGAAGGATGGATGTGAAGATCGCTTTTCTTTGATATTTTTCCTCCTCTCCGCTTAACGCCGGTAATTTGTCCTAAAAATCTCAGTCTAACAGCCGGAAAGTTGTCTTCCTCTGAATCCAAGTGTGTCACTCCCGGACATAAGATTGAACAGCGCCACCACGGCTTAGTGGTCAAAAATATATTGCGTCCGTAGTGGTTTAGGACTACCATTGGAAATGAATGGGAAACGGTTTAGGGCCGTTTACATAAACAATTCTCAGCTGCCGCGCGGGGGCCAGCCGCGAATAGGTGTAATGCGCTGTCACCATGCAAAACAGGACATACCTGCAGGACCCGAGTTCGACTCCCAGCTCTGGCAGAAGCTTATGTTACTTTACCCAATCTTTTCTATTTTTAGTGTTTATATTCTAATAAATACATATTTATTAGAAAAACAATTACTTCCCACCCACAGATGGAAAAACCACATAACTCTATGAAAAATGTAAAAAAAATTTCCTTATTCATGTAATAAGGAAACAAATCACCAAAGACTCTGGAATGGTTGTGTCTTTGTGGGTCCAGGTTCAATTCCCAGCCCAGTGTCAATAAATGTTGCAGCCGTTATACTGTAAATTGTTTCAAATTCTGGTAATTGTTTGAAATTGCAGTGATAGAAAATAGAAGACCTCTGATTACAGGCATTGTAGCATTATTGTTTGGTCTAAAACTATACAACCAAACAGCTACAATGATTTACTAATTGTGACTCCCTTATAATTATTTTGTCTGTTTTTAATTATTATAATTAAATGTATGATAATATACTGCTAGTAGGAGTCATTACTCTTTTAGCAGCATAATACCTTAACTTTAACTTGTTCCACAGGGTGGCAATTAACACACTGAACTCTCAGATTCACTAATTACATAGTTACTTATCTGTATATATGTAAATATAACCACATATATGTGGTTATGGTGATAAACCAATCTAAAAACATATTGGTTTATCGCCAATACATGGTTCCATTTTTGGAACTGATCTTGTTTTGTAAGATCAGTTCCAAAGCAATGCATTATTTGCATAGTTTTTGAACTGATCTTAAATCTTGTATAAATGTACATTGACAGTGAATAAATTATATTCTATATGCATAGTTTACATTGATCTCATATAATGTGTAATTTAGTAAAAAAAGAAGCACATTTGTTGACATATTTATATTTACTTTGTATTAACAGAGAAAAACAACAGTTTAAATATTTACATATTCAACTTTTTACATTACAAAGCTTGCCATATTTACAGCATATTTTGATTTTTATCTATATAAATATACGGAATATAGAATAATAATAGAATACCTAAACATCTCAATAGAACCATGTAATATTTATTTTTTCTTTTCAGCCATCCATCTTTGTCGCTCTGCCTCATAAAAAGGTGATTTGCAGAATTCCTTCCAAGTCATCTCCTTAGCCATACCCTGAGACTTGTACATGGACAGAACCTTTGCAGGACAATATATGTATTTCCCTGCCACACCAGGGAACCCAGAGTGGATGTGTGGGCTATTGGGACCTTGTTTGAGGTCCATGTGGCAGAACCTGCAAACCCGGCCAGTTGGCTGAGGTTCTGTTCTTTTTCTTTTCTTTTCAGCCTTCTCATCCACCCGCTTCTTGGTTTCCAGGAGTTCCTTTTGGAAAAAGGTGGTGGTGGAGAACTCCTCGAAGGTCATGTTGGGTGTTGATAGTCCTTCTGCGGCATATGTGTCATAAACCTTTTTAGAGCAGTAAAAGTACCTAACGGGCCCCTGCTGAAAGAAGAAGTGAACGGAGGAGCCAGAAGTCTCATAACGAGACTTAGGCTGTCCGCAAGACAGACACCTTTTGGTTTGTTTCTTCTTCTGCTGCTGCTCGGGTTGTTGACTCTGCTTTTGTAAAATTCCCTCCACTATTTTTTCTAGGGATTCGGCTGTAATTGGTGTTGCTGAAGCGGGAGTAGGTGGGTTGAAGACATCGGGCTGGATGGCGGTCACATGAACACTGGATGGCTGACCCTCAGTTAATGAGTGCCACAGTTCCTGTGTGTCCAGCAGTTTCTCAGGGCTTGTATTCATTGCAGAACTGGTGTTAAGTAGCTTTGCCACATGTTTCACATACCCAGAGATGTGTCGCTTAGTAGTTGGGTGAAACATGCTGTTAGGATCCGTGGCAGTCTGATGAACAATCTGTGCATACTCCTGATCTACCACTTTCAGGATGTCTTTTTCCCCATGGTGTTTCTGAAGCAAGCCATCTATTGCCTCTTTCATTTGTGGGGTCCACCGTGTGTGGTCTAACACAAAGACACGCCCACCTGTCTTTACAGGTCCAGTGCGGGCACTTCTTGGTGAGGACCTCAGAGGAAGAGGATGTGAAGTCTCTGAAACACAATGAAGTAAAAATCATTAGTCTAAGGTATAAATTCAAAAATTGAACGCATAAATGTAAATACTGCCGTGAAAACTGGTATAAGAGAGTGAGATCTGTCCAGGTACACGCAGAAAACGGAATAAAGGCCTGAGAAAGGCCTGAGAAATAACAGCAAATCTTGTATATTGATTTAATGATGATTAAGAGAAACAAGTATAAAATATACACATGTAAGAGTAAGAATGTCTGTACTGTGTAATCAAAATATATGTTCTGTATTCGTGATTGATTAAGATGTAATAATGCATTATAGAGATTTAGGTTTGTGTCTTTGAATTGACAGTAACAACTTGATTGTTGTATAATGATCACTAATTATTAAGGAATAGGCTGCAACATTTATTGACACTGGGCTGGGAATTGTGGTGTGGTGAGATGTGGGCGGGGCTGACTAACTGCGTAATAACAAACAATACATAGCATTGTGTTTGCTCACCTTTTGGAGAAATTTGGGCAATTTCACAAGAGGAAGGACTAGAGGCCGGTTGGGAGGCTGATCTCTCTGCAGGTGGAGGAACAGTTACAGATGGAGGTTGTATTTCCTCAGTCTTGGGTGATAGCTTTGAATGAGGTCCTTCTCCTCTTTTTAAAGACTTGTGCTTGTCCCAGTCAAGAGGTACTGGCCGACACCCTGGTTCTTTGTACTCAAGTCCAAATCTTTCTCCAGTGTCCCTGTTTGAGATGTGAAGTGCAGGGTACTTTTCCTGGCCAGTGATTCTTTTTGCAGATGTATTTAACTCAGCTATCAAAGCTGGATCAAATACAGCAGGAAGGACAACTCCAGGCTGCTTCAGGTCCACCAGTCTCTGATAGTTCCAACGCACAACTCCTGTCATGCCCTGTGCTTGGAACAGCTCAGTGGAGACCACATTTCCAGTTACCCACTGAGCCTGATGGAAATGGTAGCCCTCTTGCTGAGACGTACCTCGCACAGGAATCCAGATGGGGACCTTTGCTACTTCTCCTGGCACATGGTTGAGCTGAAGTGTCCCACCATGTCTGTACATTATTCCCTCAGACAGCTCAGGGTCACTCAAGCATCCTCTGAGAATATGTATTCGCTGAATGCGCCACGTCTTCAGCATAGAGAACTTGAACAGAGGGACGTCGTTAGGATCCTTGGCCAGGTGAAAATGCTTCATGACTCTCTCCACTCTGTCCAGCAGCTCTGTGGGAGGTGGTATTTTGGTCCTGCAGTGCTCCCGGATGTGTTGTTTTGTTGGATTGGGAGGCATAATACCACAGGACACATAGGCCTCCTTCAGCTTCTTCAGATCCTCCTGATCTACTACAGAGAAAGCAGCAGAGAGGAGCTGACAGAAAGTGCTGAAAAGAAGGTGATGTTCTGATGTGCACTCCCTTGAAAAGCGCTGCAAACAGTGGAACAAGTCCAGCTTCACGACAATGTTTGAATTGTAGCATGACCTAGAGGCACAGGTGTTTGTTAGGGGTCCTGAAGTAGCTGCAGACACAACGGAAGGGGTTGTTCTCCAGGCATCCCAGTTTAAATGCTCACCAGGGATGGATTCTTCGATCTTGAAGGAAGCACAGCAATCCCTAAAAAATATATGAAAGGATCTTTAACAATCAACAGAAAAATTAGTGAACAATTTCCCAAAGGAGGGAGGGAGGGAGGGAGGGAGGGAGGGAGGGAGGGAGGGAAGGAAGGAAGGAAGGAAGGAAGGAAGGAAGGAAGGAAGGAAGGAAGGAAGGAAGGAAGGAAGGAAGGAAGGAAGGAAGGAAGGAAGGAAGGACATACACATTGCCTAATTTTTTTAAATAGACATGATTTTTAATTTGGGATATTTGTGATATTTCAATTTTTGATGTTGTCTTTCTGTATGCGTCTCTCATGTGAACCACACCAGAATTTGTTGCAGTTTGAAAAGCAATGAAAGCAGTGGGTGGCTGTTCGTACCTGTGCACCCAGTGGAAGCCTGCCTTCTCCACTCCAGCGTCATCGTACCTCTTGGCCATCCCCTGGTACATTGGTTCCAAGGATTTTTCACTCTCTGACTGAACCATGACCCAGGAGACAATTAACCAGTGTTCATTCATAATTGCGTAGCTGGACATGATTCCAGATGCTAAAGTGACCTTTCGTGCCACCTTCCTGGTGTGATCAGACCTGAAGACCTGCCCAAATGTGCCTTGAAGGAGTCTTGACAAAGCTGGCTCTTGACGTCTGTACTCCTCTAGCAAACAGTCTGTGAGGTAGAAAGCAGACACAGAGATACCACACCAGCCATTTGGATCTTCATAGGAGTTAAATGGATAGGGTGTGTGGCTTTTTCTGAAGAACTGCCCAATGGTCCTCTGTCCCTGTACCCCAGCCTCTGCATCCCAGACGCTCTCAATGGCCTGTAGATAAGCTAAATGAGCTCGTTCATATTTGAGATGCATGAGCTCATTCACTTGCTTGGCCATATCTGCTGGTGACTTTCCGGTGCGTCTGAGTTCATCCATGACTGACTTACAGATGGCCTTCTTGTAAGTAAGAAATGCTGGCAGCAGGTTGGTGAATCTTCTGGGCAGCTTCTCAAGCCAACGAGGACTGTCAGCAAACCAGGTCTTCCGACAAGACTTACAGCAAAGTCTAGAGGACAGGATGTAATATTGCCCACTGGTCCCAACAATCACCCGAGGTCGGCCCACACCAGCGGAAACTACTTGTGGTTGAGGACATCCATGAAGACATGGGAGGTTGTAGTTATTTTTCAGCCTCGACATAATTTCATTTTCAGGTTTCCAAATAAAGAATGGGTGAAGCTGAAAAAAGTTGGGCGACGGGAGCTCAGCCACTGTGTCTATGAGCTCAGGCTGTGGAGGATGACGCCAGAGGGAAATTGCATTTCCAACATTTCGCACAGGACGAGACCCAGGCCACAGGCCAAGATCTTGCAGCTCTGTCCTCATCCACAGTTTCTGATGCTGAGAACAGTTCCAGCTGTTCATGTCATGATCATGTTGAATCAAGGGCACATGAAAGGGTGGCTGAGCTGAGGAAGCTGTAAAAAATAAAGATATGAAAAGATATGAAAACACATGGAATTAGGTTCCCAGTAATACAAAAATAAAAAATTAAATTACAAATTTGTAAAATGTGTTCCAAATAGTAGCCACATTATTTACTAAATATTTGAAAGACAGTGTGGAAATGCTTTTAATAAATCAAACTACTCAGAGTAAAAAATAAAATAAAAAAGTTTTTTGGATGCAATCTGTTCTTACCGTCTTCAGCACTGTCTGCAAAGGAAAGGACTCTCTGTGCAGTGGTTGAAGCTGCGCTTGCACTGGAATCTGAAGAGAAGTGTTTTCATTCTGTTATTTCTCTGTGGCTTCATTATATATTAAGACAACAGATAAAGTAGCTGTGAATAGTGATAGTGCTACCTATGCAACAAACAGATCTTTAAAGATTAGTTTAAACTAACCTTTAACCTCTGATTCTTTTGCACTTGCTGTTTCCTTCACCATAAATGACAGCTGTGATGGAAGGGCCACAGGCATCTTTTGTGTGATTGCCAGGACTGTAAATAGTCAGAAGGAAGTAAAAAAAAAGAACGTTTATTGCCTAAAAATATTTACAAGTATAAGATTTCTATTCAACAATATAATTTAAAACTCTTTACTGCCAGCTGTTGAGGATTCCGGTTCACCTGATGCGTCAAAAGGCCTGGATACTGTTGCAGTTGGTCCTAAATAAAGAGAATATATCAGTCACTGTGTAAATCACAACTGAACTCGACAGATGGTGTAGGTGAAAACTCAAAAAGTTGTACTTTTATTCCTTCTGCTTATTAGACTTCTAAAAATATTTAGAAGGTCATTTCCAAATGTGGGAAACAAAACAAACTCCACATTGAACACTTGACTTTTAGCTTTAGCAGGAGGAACAACAGCACTTAAATAAACATGCTGTTAGTAACAAATAATTCAAAAAAAAAAAAAAAAAAAGAGGTAAGCATGCAGAATTGAAATCTATACTCACCAGCCTCTCCATCAATTCATAGTCCTTTGACATGCAGAGTAACGGTAGCAAACAGCAATATTGTAACAGGAACTTGACCGGAACGTGGCCAGAACACAGGAACATGGTCAAGGCTCAGGGTTGGAGGGTTATTCATCGTAAGAGAGAATAATACTCCAGTTCTGAAACCTCCTATTTTAAGAAAAACCTGTCTTTGCTCTTGAAGATGCTTTTGACACTGGGGTTCTCTCTGTTTCCGATGACCCTGACACTGGATACGCAGAGATAAATGTGTGAGAGAAACTAAGTGCAAGCAGAACATATTTTAGACTTTCAGCAAACAAAACCATAATCTGTTTACTGCTCAAGATTTTAGAGGGTGAGATGTTTAGCATTGCAGCCTCCAATCCTTCGTCCTCCTCCATCACTATAAGAGACAAAAAATAATTGTATACAAAAATCAAGGATCAATCGGAGGAATATTTAATTTTTAAGGCAATATTTGCCCTGTCATCTTAACACTTTTAATGCACCATTCTTTATTGCTCACCCAGAGATGTATCTGGTTCACTGGATGGTGTGTTGGTTTGACTGGAGGAGGACTGTTGTCTCTTGAGCAGGTACTGCTGCAGCTTCTTCATCCTGGTCCCAGGAAGGCAGGTCTTCTTCACTATGAAGGCAGCATAACCATCTTCTCTACCATCCCATATTTCCTTCCACGTGCTCTTGGCCCGAGAACCAAACCAACCAGCTGGTCATGTTCAGAACAGGCTGCTGTAACATTGTCTCTGCTGGCTTCATATTCCAGGACATCTTTAGTTTCTTTAAAACTGAGAGCATATTTCACAAAAGTAAGGAGGTTTACTTTGCTAAGGCTCTCAGTTATACAGATCCCAGCTTCCTCCTCCTCCTGAAGGTTTCTGATGAGGTACAAAGTGTAACCTGCATCATTTTCTAAGAGCCATCGGAAACTCTTCCCTTTATATTTCCCAAATTGGAGGCTGTAATCTCCCAGGACCTCTGACACATCTGTGACATCCCCTCCTCTTTCCCGGACCACAGTCAAAGCATTCTGCCGCACAACATCCTCTCTCTTGGGCTCAGACTTGTCCCACAGACTGGGATTATTTTTATCTTCTTGGCCTCAGGAGAGGGA
Source organism: Poecilia reticulata (assembly GCF_904066995.2). Taxonomy (NCBI): domain Eukaryota; kingdom Metazoa; phylum Chordata; class Actinopteri; order Cyprinodontiformes; family Poeciliidae; genus Poecilia; species Poecilia reticulata. The sequence goes on along the minus strand of NC_088831.1, from coordinate 12,167,674 downwards.
TCCTGAATAAGAAAGACAAGTGAAAACCACACTTGGTCTCCCTGGATAAAAAATGGTCTTCTGCATTTTTACCTAGTATAGAGCAAAAAAGGATGGATCAGGTGTTAAACAAAATACTTTAAAAACTTTGAAATACATTTTCTTTAAATGTATGATTAATACATTAGAGCTAATCAATGTAGAAGAGTACATTTTAATTAAATTCCAATTTTATATGAAATATAAATAAAACAAGGTTTGTTGTGGAAAAAAATATTTTATCTAGAGTCTGGAAGAGGCCTAATTAGAAATGTATTAAAACAAATACAGCCAAAGACAGGAGGGACATAAGATATAATTTTTATCTATGTTTTTATTTACTTCTGCTGTAATCAGATCCCCATTTACGAGTATAATCTGATTTAAAAGAGACGTGTTTGATCATCTCACAAAAAATTAACACAGATTGAAATGGAATATATGATTAGTAAAAATGCTGACTTTATCATCATCAACATGTTTGACATGATACGATAGTCAAGCATACTATACATACAGTAGCAATGACAATAGTTGCGGTTTGTTAGGCAGTGTCATAATACTTCAGACATCAGCATGATTTTAATTCAGCTTCAGTGTCAGGCACCGACACATAACCAAACATAACATTAAATCAGAAAACAAATTATATGACTAGATAACGCCAGACACCGAAGTAGTAGAAAGTAACGCTACCGCTACATGTAATATATTCGGCCGAAAAGACGCGACCGTGACGATAAACATGTTTTATATCCATCGGCATCACTTACCTATTAAAATGAAGAAGGATGGATGTGAAGATCGCTTTTCTTTGATATTTTTCCTCCTCTCCGCTTAACGCCGGTAATTTGTCCTAAAAATCTCAGTCTAACAGCCGGAAAGTTGTCTTCCTCTGAATCCAAGTGTGTCACCCCCGGACATAAGATTGAACAGCGCCACCACGGCTTAGTGGTCAAAATATATTGCGTCCGTAGTGGTTTAGGACTACCATTGGAAATGAATGGGAAACGGTTTAGGGCCGTTTAGCTAAACAATTCTCAGCTGCCACGCGGGAGGCCCGGGTTCGATTCCCGGCCAATGCAACATATTTTTCATTTATGCCCAAATTTTGTACCTTTTTCTCAAAATTTTGCTAAAAAATTCAATGCTTGTGAAATAAGTCTAAGCAGTTTCAGAATCCTAATTAAGCCACTCTCTCATGCTCAACAGCAGCTTCAAACTAGCATAAAGTTGTTAATGCTGGTCCTGTGAACAATAATTTTGAACTAGATGTTTTTGCCACAAGTCTGTCTTGATGATATTCATTGCACTAAAACGGTAAGTAAAGGACCTTCCACAACTAAAAAGGAAACAAAAACAAGTTTCACTCCCCGTCGGGGAATCGAACCCCGGTCTCCCGCGTGACAGGCTGGGATACTCACCACTATACTAACGAGGAGATGATGTCTGTGACTTGCCACGCCTGTTAAAAAACTCCTGACCTACTACAGCTCCTGCGTGTCTGTCTACATGTTTGTCTGCCTGTGGCGGCATTTCATTGTATGTAGGCATTGGTGGTTCAGTGGTAGAATTCTCGCCTGCCACGCGGGAGGCCAGCCGCGAATAGGTGTAATGCGCTGTCACCATGCAAACAGGACATACCTGCAGGACCCGAGTTCGACTCCCAGCTCTGGCAGAAGCTTATGTTACTTTACCCAATCTTTTCTATTTTTAGTGTTTATATTCTAATAAATACATATTTATTAGAAAACAATTACTTCCCACCCACAGATGGAAAAACCACATAACTCTATGAAAAATGTAAAAAAAATTTCCTTATTCATGTAATAAGGAACAATCACCAAAGACTCTGGAATGGTTGTGTCTTTGTGGGTCCAGGTTCAATTCCCAGCCCAGTGTCAATAATGTTGCAGCCGTTATACTGTAATTGTTTCAAATTCTGGTAATTGTTTGAAATTGCAGTGATAGAAAATAGAAGACCTCTGATACAGGCATTGTGCATTATTGTTTGGTCTAAAACTATACAACCAAACAGCTACAATGATTTACTAATTGTGACTCCCTTATAATTATTTGTCTGTTTTTAATTATTATAATTAAATGTATGATAATATACTGCTAGTAGGAGTCATTACTCTTTTAGCAGCATATACTTAACTTTAACTTGTTCCACAGGGTGGCATTAACACACTGAACTCTCAGATTCACTAATTACATAGTTACTTATCTGTATATATGTAAATATAACCACATATATGTGGTTATGGTGATAACCAATCTAAACATATTGGTTATCGCCAATACATGGTTCCATTTTTGGAACTGATCTTGTTTGTAAGATCAGTTCCAAAGCAATGCATTATTTGCATAGTTTTTGAACTGATCTTAATCTTGTATAAATGTACATTGACAGTGAATAATTATATTCATATGCATAGTTTACATTGATCTCATATAATGTGTAATTTAGTAAAAAGAAGCACTTTGTTGACATATTTATATTTACTTTGTATTAACAGAGAAAACAACAGTTTAAATATTTACATATTCAACTTTTTACATACAAAAGTTGCCATATTTACAGCATATTTTGATTTTTTATCTATATAAATATACGGATATAGAATAATAATAGAATACCTAAACATCTCAATAGAACCATGTAATATTTATTTTTTCTTTTCAGCCATCCATCTTTGTCGCTCTGCCTCATAAAAGGTGATTGCAGAATTCCTTCCAAGTCATCTCCTTAGCCATACCCTGAGACTTGTACATGGACAGAACCTTTGCAGGACAATATATGTATTCCCTGCCACACCAGGGAACCAGAGTGGATGTGTGGGCTATTGGGACCTTGTTTGAGGTCATGTGGCAGAACCTGCAAACCCGGCCAGTTGGCTGAGGTTCTGTTCTTTTTCTTTTCTTTCAGCCTTCTCATCCACCCGCTTTTGGTTTCCAGGAGTTCCTTTTGGAAAAAGGTGGTGGTGGAGAACTCCTCGAAGGTCATGTTGGGTGTTGATAGTCCTTCTGCGGCATATGTGTCATAAACCTTTTTAGAGCAGTAAAGTACTAACGGGCCTGCTGAAAGAGAAGTGAACGGAGGAGCCAGAAGTCTCATAACGAGACTTAGGCTGTCCGCAAGACAGACACCTTTTGGTTTGTTCTTCTTCTGCTGCTGCTCGGGTTGTTGACTCTGCTTTTGTAAATTCCCTCCACTATTTTTTCTAGGGATTCGGCTGTAATTGGTGTTGCTGAAGCGGGAGTAGGTGGGTTGAAGACATCGGGCTGGATGGCGGTCACATGACACTGGATGGCTGACCCTCAGTTAATGAGTGCCACAGTTCCTGTGTGTCCAGCAGTTTCTCAGGGCTTGTATTCATTGCAGAACTGGTGTTAAGTAGCTTTGCCACATGTTTCACATACCCAGAGATGTGTCGCTTAGTAGTTGGGTGAAACTGCTGTTAGGATCCGTGGCAGTCTGATGAACATCTGTGCATACTCCTGATCTACCACTTTCAGGATGTCTTTTTCCCCATGGTGTTTCTGAGCAAGCCATCTATTGCCTCTTTCATTTGTGGGGTCCACCGTGTGTGGTCTAACACAAAGACCGCCCACCTGTCTTTACAGGTCAGTGCGGGCACTTCTTGGTGAGGACCTCAGAGGAAGAGGATGTGAAGTCTCTGAAACACAATGAAGTAAAAATCATTAGTCTAAGGTATAATTCAAAAATTGAACGCATAAATGTAAATACTGCCGTGAAAACTGGTTAAGAGAGTGAGATCTGTCCAGGTACACGCAGAAAACGGAATAAAGGCTGAGAAAGGCCTGAGAAATAACAGCAAATCTTGTATATTGATTTAATGATGATTAAGAAACAAGTATAAATATACACATGTAAGAGTAAAATGTCTGTACTGTGTATCAAAAATATATGTTCTGTATTCGTGATGATTAGATGTAATAATGCATTATAGAGATTTAGGTTTGTGTCTTTGAATTGACAGTAACAACTTGATTGTTGTATAATGATCACTAATTATTAGGAATAGGCTGCAACATTTATTGACACTGGGCTGGGAATTGTGGTGTGGTGAGATGTGGGCGGGCTGACTAACTGCGTAATAACAACAATACATAGCATTGTGTTTGCTCACCTTTGGAGAAATTTGGGCAATTTCACAAGAGGAAGGACTAGAGGCCGGTTGGGAGGCTGATCTCTCTGCAGGTGGAGGACAGTTACAGATGGAGGTTGTATTTCCTCGTCTTGGGTGATAGCTTTGAATGAGGTCCTTCTCTCTTTTTAAAGACTTGTGCTGTCCCAGTCAAGAGGTATGGCCGACACCCTGGTTCTTGTACTCAAGTCCAATCTTTCTCCAGTGTCCCTGTTTGAGATGTGAAGTGCAGGGTACTTTCCTGGCCAGTGATTCTTTTTGCAGATGTATTTAACTCAGCTATCAAGCTGGATCAAATACAGCAGGAAGGACAACTCCAGGCTGCTTCAGGTCCACCAGTCTCTGATAGTTCCACGCACAACTCCTGTCATGCCCTGTGCTTGGAACAGCTCAGTGGAGACCACATTTCAGTTACCCACTGAGCCTGATGGAAATGGTAGCCCTCTTGCTGAGACGTACCTCGCACAGGATCCAGATGGGGACCTTTGCTACTTCTCCTGGCACATGGTTGAGCTGAGTGTCCCACCATGTCTGTACATTATTCCTCAGACAGCTCAGGGTCACTCAGCATCCTCTGAGAATGTATTCGTGAATGCGCCACGTCTTCAGCATAGAGAACTTGAACAGAGGGACGTCGTTAGGATCCTTGGCCAGGTGAAATGCTTCATGACTCTCTCCACTCTGTCCAGCAGCTCTGTGGAGGTGGTATTTTGGTCCTGCAGTGCTCCGGATGTGTTGTTTTGTTGGATTGGGAGGCATAATACCACAGGACACATAGGCCTCCTTCGCTTCTTCAGATCCTCCTGATCTCTACAGAGAAAGCAGCAGAGAGGAGCTGACAGAAAGTGCTGAAAAGAGGGTGATGTTCTGATGTGCACTCCCTTGAAGCGCTGCAAACAGTGGACAAGTCCAGCTTCACGACAATGTTTGAATTGTAGCATGACCTAGAGGCACAGGTGTTTGTTAGGGGTCCTGAAGTAGCTGCAGACACAACGGAAGGGGTTGTTCTCCAGGCATCCCAGTTTAAATGCTCACCAGGGATGGATTCTTCGATCTTGAGGAAGCACAGCATCCCTAAAAAATTATGAAGGATCTTAACAATCAACAGAAAAATTAGTGAACATTTCCCAAAGGAGGGAGGGAGGGGGAGGGAGGAGGGAGGGAGGGAGGAGGAAGAAGGAAGGAAGGAAGGAAGGAAGGAAGGAAGGAAGGAAGGAGGAGGAAGGAAGGAAGGAAGGACATACACATTGCCTAATTTTTTTAAATAGACATGATTTTTAATTTGGGATATTTGTGATATTTCATTTTTGATGTTGTCTTTCTGTATGCGTCTTCATGTGAACACACCAGAATTTGTTGCAGTTTGAAAGCAATGAAAGCAGTGGGTGGCTGTTCGTACCTGTCACCCGTGGAAGCCTGCCTTCTCCACTCCAGCTCATCGTACCTCTTGGCCATCCCCTGGTACATTGGTTCCAAGGATTTTCACTCTCTGACTGAACCATGACCCAGGAGACATTAACCAGTGTTCATTCATAATTGCGTAGCTGGACATGATTCCAGATGCTAAAGTGACCTTTCGTGCCACCTTCCTGGTGTGATCAGACCTGAAGACCTGCCCAAATGTGCCTTGAAGGAGTCTTGACAAGCTGGCTCTTGACGTCTGTACTCCTCTAGCAAACAGTCTGTGAGGTAGAAAGCAGACACAGAGATACCACACCAGCCATTTGGATCTCATAGGAGTTAAATGGATAGGGTGTGTGGCTTTTTCTGAAGAACTGCCCAATGGTCCTCTGTCCCTGTACCCCAGCCTCTGCATCCCAGACGCTCTCAATGGCCTGTAGATAAGCTAAATGAGTCGTTCATATTTGAGATGCATGAGCTCATTCACTGCTTGGCCATATCTGCTGGTGACTTTCCGGTGCGTCTGAGTTCATCCATGACTGACTTACAGATGGCCTTCTTGTAGTAAGAAATGCTGGCAGCAGGTTGGTGAATCTTCTGGGCAGCTTCTCAGCCAACGAGGATGTCAGCAAACCAGGTCTTCCGACAAGACTACAGCAAAGTCTAAGGACAGGATGTAATATTGCCCACTGTCCAACAATCACCCGAGGTCGGCCCACACCAGCGGAAACTACTTGTGGTTGAGGACATCCATGAAGACATGGAGGTTGTAGTTATTTTCAGCCTCGACATAATTTCATTTTCAGGTTTCCAAATAAAGAATGGGTGAAGCTGAAAAAGTTGGCACGGGAGCTCAGCCACTGTGTCTATGAGCTCAGGCTGTGGAGGATGACGCCAGAGGGAAATTGCATTTCCACATTCGCACAGGACGCCCAGGCACAGGCCAAGATCTTGCAGCTCTGTCCTCATCCACAGTTCTGATGCTGAGAACAGTCCAGCTGTTCATTCATGATCATGTTGAATCAAGGCACATGAAAGGGTGGCTGAGCTGAGGAAGCTGTAAAAATAAAGATATGAAAGATATGAAAACACATGGAATTAGGTTCCAGTAATACAAAAATAAAAAATTAAATTACAAATTTGTAAAATGTTTCCAAATAGTAGCACATTATTACTAAATATTTGAAAGACAGTGTGAAATGCTTTTAATAATCAAACTACTCAGAGTAAAAAATAAAATAAAAAAGTTTTTTGGATGCAATCTGTTCTTACCGTCTTCAGCACTGTCTGCAAAGGAAAGACTCTCTGTGCAGTGGTGAAGCTGCGCTTGCACTGGAATCTGAAGAGAATGTTTCATTCTGTTATTTCTCTGTGGCTTCATTATATAAAACAACAGATAAAGTAGCTGTGAATAGTGATGCTACCTATGCAACAAACAGATCTTTAAGATTAGTTAAACTACTTTAACCTCTGATTCTTTTGCACTTGCTGTTCCTCACCATAAATGACAGCTGTGATGGAAGGCCACAGCATCTTTGTGTGATTGCCAGGACTGTAAATATCAGAAGGAAGTAAAAAAAAAGAACGTTTATTGCCTAAAATTACAAGTAAGATTTCTATTACAATTATTTAAAACTCTTTACTGCACGTTGAGGATTCCGTTCACCTGATGCTCAAAGGCCTGGATACTGTTGCAGTTGGTCCTAAATAAAGAGAATATATCAGTCACTGTGTAAATCACAACTGAACTCGACAATGGTGTAGGTGAAAACTCAAAAAGTTGTACTTTTATTCCTTCTGCTTATAGACTTCTAAAAATATAGAAGTCATTTCCAAATGTGGGAAACAAAACAACTCCACATTGAACACTTGACTTTAGCTTAGCAGGAGGAACAACAGCACTTAAATAAACATGCTGTTAGTAACAAATAATTCAAAAAAAAAAAAAAAAAAGAGGAAAGCATCCAGAATTGAAATCTATACTCACCAGCCTCTCCATCAATTCATAGTCCTTTGACATGCAGAGTAACGGTAGCAAACAGCAATATTGTAACAGGAACTTGACCGGAACGTGGCCAGAACACAGGAACATGGTCAAGGCTCAGGGTTGGAGGGTTATTCATCGTAAGAGAGAATAATACTCCAGTTCTGAAACCTCCTATTTTAAGAAAAACCTGTCTTTGCTCTTGAAGATGCTTTTGACACTGGGGTTCTCTCTGTTTCCGATGACCCTGACACTGGATACGCAGAGATAAATGTGTGAGAGAAACTAAGTGCAAGCAGAACATATTTTAGACTTTCAGCAAACAAAACCATAATCTGTTTACTGCTCAAGATTTTAGAGGGTGAGATGTTTAGCATTGCAGCCTCCAATCCTTCGTCCTCCTCCATCACTATAAGAGACAAAATAATAATAATTGTATACATAAAATTAAGGATCAATCTGGGAGGAATATTTAATTTTTAAGGCAATATTTGCCCTGTCATCTTAACACGTTTAATGCACCATTCTTTATTGCTCGCCCAGAGATGTGTCTGGTTCACTGGATGGTGTGTTGGTTTGACTGGAGGAGGACTGTTGTCTCTTGAGCAGGTACTGCTGCAGCTTCTTCATCCTGGTCCCAGGAAGGCAGCTCTTCTTCACTATGAAGCAGCATAACCATCTTCTCTACCATCCCATATTTCCTTCCACGTGCTCTTGGCCCGAGAACCAAAACCAACCAGCTGGTCATGTTCAGAACAGGCTGCTGTAACATTGTCTCTGCTGGCTTCATATTCCAGGGCATCTTTAATTTCTTTAAAACTGAGAGCATATTTCACAAAAGTAAGGAGGCTTACTTTGCTAAGGCTCTCAGTTATACAGATCCCAGCTTCCTCCTCCTCCTGAAGGTTTCTGATGAGGTACAAAGTGTAACCTGCATCATTTTCTAAGAGCCATCGGAAACTCTTCCCTTTATATTTCCCAAATTGGAGGCTGTAATCTCCCAGGACCTCTGACACATCTGTGACATCCCTCCTCTTTCCCGGACCACAGTCAAAGCATTCTGCCGCACAACATCCTCTCTCTTGGGCTCAGACTTGTCCCACAGACTGGGATTATTTTTTATTTTCTTGGCCTCAGGAGAGGGATCCTGGAGAAGAAAGCCAAGGGGTCCCTTGCGGAAAACCACACTTAGTCTCCCTGGATAAAAAATGGTCTTCTGCATTTTGACCTAGTATGGAGCAAAAAAGGATGGATCAGGTGTTAAACAAAATACTTTAAAAACTTTGAAATACATTTTCTTTAAATGTTATGATTAATACATTAGAGCTAATCAATGTAGAAGAGTACATTTTAATTAAATTCCAATTTTATATGAAATATAAATAAAACAAGGTTTTGTTGTGGAAAAAAATATTTTATCTAGAGTCTGGAAGAGGCCTAATTAGAAATGTATTAAAACAAATACAGCCAAAGACAGGAGGGACATAAGATATAATTTTTATCTATGTTTTTATTTACTTCTGCTGTAATCAGATCCCCATTTACGAGTATAATCTGATTTAAAAGAGACGTGTTTGATCATCTCACAAAAAATTAACACAGATTGAAATGGAATATATGATTTAGTAAAAATGCTGACTTTATCATCATCACACATGTTTGACATGATACGATAGTCAAACATACTATACATACAGTAGCAATGACAATAGTTGCGGTTTGTTAGGCAGTGTCATAATACTTCAGACATCAGCATGATTTTAATTCAGCTTCAGTGTCAGGCACCGACACATAAACCAAACATAACATTAAATCAGAAAACAAATTATATGACTAGATAACGCCAGACACCGAAGTAGTAGAAAGTAACGCTACCGCTACATGTAATATATTCGGCCGAAAAGACGCGACCGTGACGATAAACATGTTTTATATCCATCGGCATCACTTACCTATTAAAATGAAGAAGGATGGATGTGAAGATCGCTTTTCTTTGATATTTTTCCTCCTCTCCGCTTAACGCCGGTAATTTGTCCTAAAAATCTCAGTCTAACAGCCGGAAAGTTGTCTTCCTCTGAATCCAAGTGTGTCACCCCCGGACATAAGATTGAACAGCGCCACCACGGCTTAGTGGTCAAAAATATATTGCGTCCGTAGTGGTTTAGGACTACCATTGGAAATGAATGGGAAACGGTTTAGGGCCGTTTAGCTAAACAATTCTCAGCTGCCGCGCGGGAGGCCCGGGTTCGATTCCCGGCCAATGCAGTTTGTTCTTTTTTTTTACTTGTGTTATATAAAAACTACTATACTAGTAGTATACCACTATACTAACGAGGAGCTGCCACTGGACCCTACATACGAGCATAGGGTGTAGTTTGCCAAAAAAAAAAAAAAAAAGTTAGATTCTCCCCGTCGGGGAATTGAACCCCGGTCTCCCGCGTGACAGGCGGGGATACTCACCACTATACTAACGAGGAGGTGTCAGACAATTTATCAAGGGGTGTCATCGTGCCCAACCAACCCTCAGGGAGGCGTATGAATTTTTCTGTCTGAGTCAGATTTTCTACTGGTCTGCATTATCAGGTTTTGCCCAGTGTTTGGCAACTTTTGGCAACTGCATGACATTGCTTAATGGATGGCAAAGCTGTGAAATCTGACTTTGCCATGACCCCATGGCCACACTCTCCAATGAAAAGGTTTTGTACTTAAAGCATGTCAGAGCAACTTATCTTTCTTCTGACCCATTATCATGGTGATTAGGTCAACAGTTTCCCAGGAACACAAAAGTGACTTAATGTTGCGACGACCCCTGTCATTTGTGATTAACTGTCTTTGTTTCTCAGGTAAATTAGGTGTGGCTTGCAGTTAGGCCTTGACTGGGAGCACCTGGGCCAATGTTCCCAACCTATTAAAACCTGGCAGCTCCTCACACCAAGTAGCTGCTCATGCTTTGCCCTTAGCAAGCAGTTCTTGTATTTTGTTGGATTTGGTTTGGTTATGTTTAAGTAAATTGTTTTGCTGGAATTAGGGGAGAATCTGTTCTTTGGCCTACTTTGTTTGGGTCCCAGGTTAAAGTAGTGATGGGCAAATGAAGCCTCATGAAGCAATGAACCTTTCCAGCCCTTTGCTTTGCAAAAAGTTCATTACTCGATGCTTAAGTCATTGCTCACTAGTGACATCTGCTGGTGAAACTGTAACAGCCTTGTCACTCAGTTGGATCATACTTCCAAAAAGTACTAAATGCAATATTGTCACAAAGTTTTCATCAAACTCATATTTAGTAACAGGAGAATCAATGAAACCATATTTAATTGTCACATGCTTCAATTATTAAAATGATTTGGAGCCAATCTAATCCTGGTTTATGTTGAAGGTCAGTGGTTGTGTTGGTTTTCTTTTATGTCCAGACTGATTTGACAATAAAGACATTTGATGTTTTAGTGTCTTGGGAGTGCAGTCATGTTGGGGCGTTTGCTTTTTCTTTGATTTATAATTGGCTCTGATCCCTTATATTTGGCGAGATGTTAAATTTTAGTTCTGCAACACCATTAAATCTGTTTCTGCTGTGAAAGACAGATATGTCTTTGCTAATTAGACTACAAATAATAATGGTACTTTGCAGAAGGTGAGAAATTGGGAGGTGGAGGGGCTAATTATTATCTAAGAAGAATTTAATTGTGAGGACCATCTCAAAGTATTCCCAGGTGTCAGATTTTCCTCTTGCTGGCTCCATTTCAGACAATTAATCAAGTTTACTTGTGTAGCACATTTCAGCAACAATGCAGTTCAAAGAGATTTACATCATAAAATCACAAAAATATAAAGTCATAAAAAAAAACATAATCTACAATTGAGAAAACCAGTAACAAACATTAAATTTTGATGAGTACCATCATCAATACACATCAAATATGTTGGTCAATGTTCATTTTATTTTGGCCACTGAAGACAAATATTCTCCTCTGATGCGAGACCAAATGAACACCAACCCATGATGCAGCGCGGCTCATCGCGCTTTTATTTTGAAAACCGACACGCAAAATGAAGCAGTCACGTGACCCAGGCAATGCGAGGCCTCGTTTGTTGCCAGTCACGTGGTTTTCAGCAAGACGACACAAGCCTCGAAGCGGGGCTTCGTCGGACATGCCCCCTTTTTACTCGGTACAAGCCTCGAAGCCAGGATTCAGATAGCCCATCACTAGGTTAAAGTATGTGTTGCCACTTTAGGAGAAGTTTCCTTTGTGGGGAGTTTTCTCAGGTAGGCTGTAGTGGCACATCCTCTTTAGGTTGTGTCAGTTTTTTTTCTTTTGCTAGTGTTGTGGGGACTGGTTAGCGTCAGTTGTCTTTGGACAGCTGTCTCGGGAGTACGTCCATGGGATTTTGTGGGGTCGCCTGCTTGCAGGTTGCTCTTCATGCCCACTGGTTTAAGGTGCATAAGGACCCGCCGGAAGCCACATGAAGACTAGGGGTGCGTTTTAGTTAGCTTTGGTTAGGAAGTTAGTGAGAAAACTCTGACAGGAAAGTTTGAGCCTGTTTTCTCCAGAGTGGTCAGCACTACATTATCTTGGACCCTTTAGACCAGGGGTGGGCAACTCCAGGCCTCGAGGGCCGGTCTCCTGCAACTTTTAGATGAGTCTCAACTTCAACACACCTGAGTCAAATAACGAGGTCGTTAGCAGGACTCTGGAGAAACTGACTGCGCTTAGGAGGTGATTCAGCTGTTGGATTCACGTGGCTTGGACCAGGGAGACGTCTTAAGAGTTGCAGGACACCGGCCCTCGAGGACCAGGATTGCCCACCCCTGCTTTAGACTGTTCATTTCTTTGGCAGAATGCTGAACGCACTTTGTTGCTTTAGTGCATTTTAACAGAAAAAGCTCAGTCAAAAAGGTGAGACCTGCTATTATGAAAGCTTACGAACTGGTTTCTGAAGCTTACCAACATCTTTTTTGCAGTGGGAAATGTGGGGAACAACAAAACCATTTTGGAGTTTGTGCTTGACTTGCAGAACCTTTTTAACCACTGGTGCTCTACTGAAGGTGTGGTGAATCATTTTTGATATGTTTTCTTGTGTTTTTTTGCTGGGTGATGGCAGAAGAAGCTGTGAATGAGGTGTTACTCCCCTTTTCAAAGACCTATGCTTGTCCCAGTCAAAAGATACTGGCCAGCAGCCGGGATCTGCGTACCCCAGTCTAAATTGTTCTCCGTTGTCCCTGTTTGAGATCTGGAGTGCAGGGTACTTTTCCTGGCCAGTGATCCTATGGAGGAATTCAAAGGTGCTAAACTCATGAATTAAGAGACAATACACAAAACTCCATTCTCTCCGGCTCACTGACAACCAGGAAGACATTTAATGCACATCTGCGGAATCACATATTACATTTTCATCATCTCATTTTCATTGTCTCAGAATCCAAAATGTCTTGTCTCCCGCTTCTGGCTTCGAGCAATTATACAGTTTCAGTCTGCTATTGTGTATTGGAAACCGTCTGACCAATGGCTTCCAACTGTTAACATAATTATATTCTTCAACGTTCCCCCCTAAAATAAGTACACTTATTTTCTAGTTAATCCGTAGTGCATTGCTCTCCCATGGTCATAGGTTCCATTGGTATAGGATCGAAAAACCCTCTCTGACAATCCTTTCATCTGAGGGAAAAAATTATCCTATGCCCCCCCCTAGGCAACCACCCTCAGGCACCAGTGAAATCAATGACCATGGTACCCACAATGATTTCTACTCAAACATCATCAGAGGACAATCGGCTTGGTTTGAACCGAGTAGTAGTACATCGCACCGGAATCCAGATGGGGACCTTTGGTTAAATATGTCAACATTAATAAAATTTCAATTAATCTGATGGTCATTGGGATCCTTGACCAGGTGAAAATGTTTCATAACTCTCTCCTCTCTGTCTAGTGGCTCTGTGTGCAGTGGTATTTTGGTCCTGCAGTGCTCCTGGATATGTTGCTTGGTTGGATTGGGTGGCACAATACCACAGGATACGTGGGCGTTCTTGAGCTTCTTCAGATCCTCCTGATCCACCACAGAGAAAGCAGCAGAGAGGAGCTGGCAGAAAGTGCTGAGAAGAAGGTGATGTTCCATTGTGCACTCCCATGAAAAGCACTGCAAACAGTGGATCAAGTCCAGCTTCACTACAATGTTGTGATTATAGCAAGACCTTGAGGCACAAGTATTAGTCAGGGGTCCTGAAGTAGCCGCAGCTACAATGGAAGGGGTTGTTTTCCGGGCAAGCCAGTCTTGTTTTTAACAGCAAGACTGGCTTTTAAATACTCACCAGGGATGCAGTTTGTGACCTTGAAAGAATCATAGCAATCCCTAAAAAAAATTATTTTTCTGTATGTCTCACATGTGAACCACATTTGTTGCAGTTTGAAAAGCAGTGGATGGCTGTTCAGACCTGTCCACCCATGTCCACACTGGAGAATGCCTGCCTTCTCCAGTGTCATCGTAACTCTTGGCCAGTCCTTGGTACATTGGTTCTCAGGATCTCTCACATAACCCAGGAGACGATTAATCAGTGTTCCTTCATAATTGCTTAGCTGGACATGGTTCCAGATGCTAGAGTGACCTTTCGTGGTACCTTCCTTGTGTGATCAGACCTGCCGAAATGTGCCTTGAAGGAGTCTTGACAAAGCTGGCTCTTGAGATCTGTACTCCTCTAGCAAACAGTCTGTGAGGTAGAAGGCAGACACAGAGATACCACACCAGTCATTTGGATCTTTGTAGGAGTTGAATTGATATGGTGTGTGGCTTTTTCTGAAGAACTGCCCAATGGTTTTCTGTCCCTGTACCCCAGCCTCTGCATCCCAGACGCTCTCAATGTAAGCTAAATGAGCTCGTTCATGTTTGAGATGCATGAGCTCATTCACTGCTTGGCCATATCTGCAGGTGACTTTCCAGTGCGTCTGAGTTCATCCATGATTGACTTACAGATGGCCTTCTTGTAAGAAATGCAGGCAGCAGGTTGGTGAATCTTCTGGGCAGCTTCTCCAGTCAACGAAGACTGTCAGCAAAGCAGGTCTTCCGACAAGAGTTGCAGAAAAGTCTAGAGGACAGGATGTAATATTGCCCACTGGTCCCAACAATCACCTGAGGTCGGCCCACACCAGTGGAAACAACTTATGGTTGAGGACATCCATGAAGACATGGGAGGTTGTAGTTATTTTAAAGCCTTGACATGATTTCATTTTCAGGTTTCCAAATAAGGAATGGGTGAAGCTGAAACGGGAGCTCAGCCACTGTGTCTATGAGCTCAGGCTGTGGAGGATGACGCCAGAGGGAAATTGCATTTCCAACATTTCGCACAGGACGAGACCCAGGCCACAGGCCAAGATCTTGCAGCTCTGCCCTCATCCACAGTTTCTGATGCGGAGAACAGTTCCAGCTGTTCATGTCATGGTCATGTTGAAGCAATGGCACATCAAAGGGTGGCTGAGCTGAGGAAACTGTCATAAACATAAGAAAACACATGGAATTAGGTTCCCAATAATACAAAAATAAATTAAATTAGAAATTTGTAAAATGTGTTCCAAATAGTAACCACATTATTTACAAAATATTTGAAAGACGGTGTGGAAAAGCTTTTAATAAATCAAACTACTCAGAGTAAAATCATTTGTTTTTTGGATGCAATCTGTTCTTACCATCTTACCTCTGTTCATTTTTTTTGGCTTCATAATTTTAAGACAACATATAAAGAAGTTGTGAATAGTATCCAGATAGTGCTACCTATGCAACAAACAGATCTTTAATATTGCATTAAAATTAAAATTTTAAGGCAGTATTTGCCCTGTCATCTTAACACTTTTAATGCACCATTCTTAATTGCTCACCCAGAGATTTATCTGGTTCACTGGATGGTGTGTTGGTTTGACTGGAGGAGAACTGTTGTCTCTTGAGCAAGTACTGCTGCAGCTTCTTCATCCTGGTCCCAGGAAGAGAGGTCTTCTTCACTATGAAGGCAGCATAACCATCTTCTCTACCATCCCAAATTTCCTTCCACGTGCTCTTGGCCCGAGAACCAAAACCAACCAGCTGGTCATGTTCAGAAGAGGCTGCTGTAACATTGTCTCTGCTGGCTTCATATTCCAGGGCATCTTTAATTTCTTTAAAACTGAGAGCATATTTCACAAAAGTAAGGAGGCTTACTTTGCTAAGGCTCTCAGTTATACAGATTGCAGCTTCCTCCTCCTCCTGAAGGTTTCTGATGAGGTACAAAGTGTAACCTGCATCATTTTCTAAGAGCCATCGGAAACTCTTCCCTTTATATTTCCCAAATTGGAGGCGGTAATCTCCCAGGATTCTGCCGCGTCTGTGACATCCCCTCCTCTTTCCCAGTCCACAGTCAAAGCATTCTGCCGCCCAACATCCTCTCTCTTGGGCTGAGATTGGGATTATTTTTTATCTTCTTGGTCTCAGGAGAGGGATCCTGAAGAAGACAGCCAAGGGGCCCCTTGCGGAAAACCACACTTAGTCTCCCTGGATAAAAAATGGTCTTCTGCATTTTGACCTAGTATGGAGCAAAAAAGGATGGATCATGGGTAAAACAAAATACTTTAAAACCTTTGAAATACATTTTCTTTAAATGTTATGATTAATACATTAGAGCTAATCAATGTAGAACAGTAAATTTTAATTAAATTCCATTTTTATATAAAATATAAATAAAACAAGGTTTTGTTGTGGAAAAAAATATTTTATCTAAAGTAGCGGTTCTCAACGTGGGCGGTACCGCCCCCCCAGGGGTGTTCAGAGGACGGCAGGGGGCGCTGGCGGACATTTTTACAAAAGGGGGGCGCTGGGATGCCTCTGGGGAGCGTACTTGGTCGAAGGTAAACTTTACACCTTAGATGCACAATAATACCAGTTTAGACTTTGAGCAACTTGGTAAAACTGTCTTGTGTAACATTAAACCATGCTTGGCTGCAACTGTATCGATGGCAGCTCTTCTTCTATTCAGTGTTTGTAGCTTCTGTTAGCTTCTTGGCGCAGCTCCGTTCTCCTGCTACTAGTAGCTAAAATCACGATACCCTCTCAAAAATGAACCAATTTAAATAAAGAAATCCAGAAATCCCTCCATGGGTGATAGAGAGCGTTCATTTTATAGCGTTAACACCCGGGGTGAAAGTAAGGGGGTACGGCAGGGTACTGCGTACCCCTAAAAGATTTAGAGGGGAGCGGCTGTCTGCTGTAAAAAATTATTGGGTTAAACTGTGCAGCCGCGAGTGTGCCCACTAATTAACCGTGACTGATTAGTTTTTCAAGAACAATCTAAAACACGACTTAATCAGTTAATAAATAATTGTTTTCCCCCCATTTCATATTGTTTCTGAACTGTTTGTTCAGAAACAATGTTGTTTGCTGTTGCACAGCAGCCGTGCAACACGTCGACCGCGGAAGGTTTTGAGTCTATCTCGGCATTAGGTGACAAACTGAACGCCGCCAGGATGCTGAGACCAGCACATCCTCTGACTCGCTTAAAACGTTCAAACTTTATCAAACAACAACAACAACAAAAATCAACAAAACGCGCTCAAGTTAATGACCCAGCAAAAATAATAATCTCAGTAATTATTGTTTCAACAATTCTGTGCGTTTCGGTTCCATTACCAGCAGCAGTTTAAAATTAACTAATCAACCACCGCTGTGTTCATGAGAGGTTTATTAATCACAAAAATAAATATCAAGCCTGCAAACCTAATATCGTAACGGACTGAATGTTGTGTTTTTAACATAATCTCTGGTCGGCTTGTGGAGCGCAGGAGGTTGCCATGGCAACGGGTGTGCTTAAACGGCAAAGAGACGAAGAGTAAAAAGGTGCGAGTGGTTTAGAGTTGATCACCTGTTCGGGTTGTTTTACCTTTTTTTTTACTTTTGTCTTGACCCATCACAGCCGCTGTAGTTTCTGAACTTGGACTAATTACCTCGTTCTGTGAGTATACGTCATTTACAACTATATGTTTCATTGAGTATTTAACAAACAAATGGCTTTTACGGTGATAATTGTGTGAAATTAAATTGTTGAATATATATATACTTTTGTATATATACTGCTCAAAAAAATAAAGGGAACACTTCATTGTTCACTTAAATGTTAAAGTGTTCCCTTTATTTTTTTGAGCAGTGTATATATACTATACTATACTTTTGTCATAGTACTCCCAAGAATTTAAAACTAATTTCACTCCTGAACATAACCATATTATTTTCCAACAACTTCCAGAACAGTTTAATTTCATAGCTGATAACTGACGGTATATCAATGAATCTAAACATAAGAACAAATTGCATTAGTTCCTGTACAGCAGCTTTATTCCTCAGGAAACTAGAACCGCGGTCGGTAGCTCATTTTCTCACGAGCGCCTGTTAGTTCAGTTGCGATGACACCAGTAAATTAAACATAAAAGGACTCTATAGAACAAAAGTCCCCAAACTACGGCCCGCGGGCCAGATCCGGCCCGCCTCCACATTTGGTCCGGCCCCCTGAACAATACCAGAGAGCATTCAGATTATTTTTTATTTATGGTATTTTCCGGACTATAAGCTGTTTATATGTGGATTTTTCTTCAACCACCAGGGGGCTCTTTAGCAGGAAGTGAATCATTGGAAGTCTGGTTACTTGCGCACCAACACTGAGCCCACAAGCAGCAAAATGAGTAAGAAACAGATCAGATGTCTTTGGAAAGTTTCTTTGCAAAGGGAAAAGGCCCAAAGAAGAGGAAGGAAAACAGATTTATCCCGGACCGGTAGGTGAGTCCCACATTACAAGCCCGCTCTGCGTAACATGCGGCAACATAAATGAAAAAATGTCTTGACATTAAAAGTTCTATGTGAATAATGTATTTGGTCAAGACTTTTCCACGGTAAACAATATTCCTAAACTCACCCAAGATATTGTCAGCAAAATGTATTTGTTTTTTTCTGCATACAATAGCAGCAATATACTAACTATACACAAGACTGTCATTACTTGACATAGTTGTACTGTTCAAAACTTTTCGGTTTGCTTCCGTAGAAATGGCGTAGTGTCTGGACATGTTAAAATGTTAAACATTTTACCAGCCGAAATCCTCACCACTTTCAAATAGTTTCCTTTTTTATTTTATTTTAGTTGTTGCATGGACTCAATGAGTACAAACAACAAGTTGATGAGACTTAATGTTCCAGGCAAGAAGCCAGGTCACCAGTCTGTTGCAGGGCAACACCGAGGCACAGAACAAAAAACTATGCACACACACCTAGGGAGAATTTAGAGAAACCAATTAACCCTGACAGTCATGCTTTTGGACTATGGGAGGAAGCCGGAGTACCCGGAGAAAACCCATGCATGTACAGGGAGGACATGCAAACTCCATGCAGAAAGACATGGAGTCTTCCAAGGCCGAGAATCGAACCCTTCTTGTTGCAAGGCAACAGTGCTACCAACTGCACCACTGTGCAGCCCACATTACAATCAAAGTATATAAAACTTTTTATAACCAGTACCTGCAAATGAACCACCCAATTCAGGAGATGCTGCAGGTAACCAAACAAAAACCCCAAATCACAAGTAAACAACCTGGTTGTCCATTAGAAAAAGAAGAAATACATTCCAGGTGAGTAATGTCTTTTTTTCTCTTCATTGCAAGAAAGAAGGTCCAAAAGACCCAGTAGACGACGTCCAAACAGAAAGTCCCAAGGCCCCAGGCTAGGACCTCACTTTGAGGAATCTATTTAGTCTCTTCTTTTATCATGTTTGTATTAATTTAGTCAGATAAGTAGTAACCTTTGTCCTCCTTTTTTGCGTACCCAGGATTTCAGTTTCCACCGAAGAAACAATGTTATCTTCAGGTAAGTGAATCAATTTCAGGGAATTAAACAGAGTGAACAACTCTGTTTGACCCTCCACAGGTCATGCAAAACAAGTGAAAGTGAAGAATCATCCCTAGAGTTGTTTTTGGAACCTCCTCATCCTCTTACATGCCGAGCCCTTAGAAACTGCATGATAAAAACCTTTGTCCATCCATCCATTTTCCTCTATTGTTTCTGGGTCATGGAGCAGCAGCTTCAGAAGGTAGGCCCAGATTTCCCTCTCCCCAGCCACTTCTCCCAGCTCCTCGGGGGAAATCCCAAGGCGTTCCCAGGCCAGCCGAGAGACATAGTGTCCCTCCAGCGTGTCCTGGGTCTTCCTTGGGGCCTCCTCCCGGTGGGACGTGCCCGGAACACCTCACCGGGGAGGCCAGATGCCTGAGCCACCTCAACTGGTTCCTCTCAACTTGGAGAAGCAGCAGCTCTACTTTGAGTCCCTCCCGGATGACCGAGCTTCTCGCCCTATCTCTAAGGGAGAGCCCAGACACCCTGCGGAGAAAACTCATTTCGGCCGCTTGTATCTGGGACCTCGTTCTTTCAGTCATGACCCACAGCTCATGACCGCAGATGAGGTGGGAACAAAGATCGACTGGTAAATCGAGAGCTTCGCTGTTTGACTCAGCTCTCTCTTCACCACTGCAGACTGGTACAGTGCCTGCTTCACAGCAGACGCTGCCCCAATCCACCTGTCGATCTCCCGCTCCCATTTTTCCTCATTTGTGAACGAGATCTCCAGATACTTAAACTCCTCCACTTGAGGCAGGAACCCCTCTCCCAATCTCTCCCAGAGAGGAGACATTCCACGTCCCAAGAGCACCATCCATGTTCACAAGAATGTTTAGGAAATGAGTTTGCACACAGCCAGAACAATGCCTGCAGCTGTACCAAAACCCAAGCCAAAGCTGAAGCCGCTCATAAAAGATTCCCCACAATCGGACAAGAAGGTCCACATATTCCAGGATGGACGCTGCTGCCTCACTTCTGGCCTCAGATGTTCCCTCACAGCCTCCAATATCTCATCTTCTTCTGACTGGTTCAAATTATAAAATCTTTTAATTTTCATCATTAATTCCGCCATTTCAGTCGCTAATTCTTCTGCATTTAAGCCGCGCAACATCCTTCGTTGAATTCTTATATAAAATTCCTCAAGTTCTTCAAGAAATTCTGGATCCTCCATCATAAAAGTTTTACACGTTGCCACTCTTTCTTCAATGCTACACTGAAAGATCTCTTGGGAAAAAGTTCAAGTACTTAAGACTGTTTATGATGTCATAACAAGAGAATTATATTATGACATCACAGAGAGAGTGATGTCATAACTGACATATACTTGCATATATTTATGCATTTTATAAAATATGTTTATATGGTTTTCTTTTTTGCATATATATTGAAATATGTTTAATCTAGGTCATGCTAGTTCTGCTGTTATATTGTTTTTGTCATGTTTTAGTTCTTGAGAAAGTGTGGTGGGAATTTCCCAAGCGGTAACATTAGGACTCCTCCTTGCAGGAACTTGTTTTTTGCCAGACACTGACCTTACCTCGATGCCCATTGTGTTTTACCAAATCTCTTTATTGTTGTTACAGATGGTTAATCAAACTGAGCTTTACATACACAGTTTTAAACAAATATATGGTTCATTTATGTTCTTGCATTGTTCTAAAATGCAAGTTTATATAAACTAAAACATGAAAATGGAATCCAATAAATAAAAGGTCAGTATTTCATTTTATTTTCGGAACATTTTAATTACTTGCTTTACTTTCTTTGAAAAGGATAAGAAGGATGGTCATATTTTATTTTATTTCTTCAGCTCACTTCCACTGGATGCAGTGGAAGTGAGCTGCATCCAGTGCAGCTCACTTCAAGCTATTGCTTGAATAAGATACAAGCAATAGCTTGTATCTTATTCTGAAGATTGGAATTTTGATCATGGAGTCCCTTTTTCCATCACATTTGTTTATTTTTTTATTTCTTTATTTTATAACTCAGTTTTTCTGACATGAAACTTGGTTCAGCTTTTATGCTCACTTCTGAGCCCTGCTAAGAGCTGGAATTGTTCAGATGGGAACTACAAACTTGTCTGCCACTTTTACCCATAATGCACTGCAGTTTGATTGCTTCTCTGAAAGATGAGTGCCGTCTTTAAAACTCCCCTTTTTCACAGAGTTCTTTTGATTCTTTGTTTTCAGACTCCTTTGCCTGATATGAAGCTTCATTCAGCTTTTAACTTCTCTTCTGAGCTTCTGCCGACAGCTGGAACCAGAGGCGTCGCCAGAAATTTTGGGCCTCCTGACAAAATATTAGATTGGGCCCCCCTGCAAAGGTCGCCAGGCCGGGAATCGAACTATTTATCATTACTATTATTTTTTATTATTATTGTTAGTATTATTACTATTTGTTTCCTGCAAAAACGTGAAGAAAGTGACAACTTTGCCAAAACATGTTTGAGCTTTCACGGTGTCCTACCTGCGTACTTTCTCAGTGCTCAGCACGAGCACGCGCGTATTTTGCCGCGTCGGCGGGGCGGGGCGGCAGGGGGGGCCGTATCTGATGGGGAAACGCGGATTGACATAACACCGGGTTCGATTCCCGGCCAATGCGCTTCCTTTAAACTTGTATGAAGTGTGTTATATAAGAAAGAAGAGCAGAGACTGTATGTTGCAGAAGAAAACAGTACATTCTCCCCATCAGGGAATTGAACCCCAGTCTCCCGCGTGACAGGCGGGGATACTCCCCACTATACTAACGAGGAGTTACCATAGACCTTCCACCTGTTGTTCTCGGGTTCAGCTGAGGCAACACAGCGGTTTTGTGTGAGTTTGGAGTTACTAGTTACCAAAATATACAGATTCATTACACGCCAACTGAAATATTTCAGGCCTTTTATTGTTTTAATACTGATGATTTTGGCATAAAGCTCATGAAAACCCAAAATTCCTGTCTCAAAAAATTAGCATATCATGAAAAGATTCTCTGAACGAGCAATGAACCTCATCATCTGAATCAACAAAGTAACTCTAAACACCTGCAAAAGATTCCTGAGGCTTTTAAAAACTCCCAGCCTGGTTCATTACTCAAAACCGCAATCATGGGTAAGACTGCTGACCTGACTGCTGTCCAGAAGGTCATCATTGACACCCTCAAGCAAGAGGTAAGACACAGAAAGACATTTCTGAACAAATAGGCTGTTCCCAGAGTGTTGTATCAAGGCACCTCAGTGGGAAGGAAAAAGTGTGACAGAAAACGCTGCACAACGAGAAGAGGTGACCGGACCCTGAGGAAGATGGTGGAGAAGGGATAATTTCAGACCTTGGGGGACCTGCGGAAGCAGTGGACTGAGTCTGGAGTAGAAACATCCAGAGGCACCGTGCACAGGCGTGTGCAGGAAATGGGCTGCAGGTGCTGCATTCCCCAGGTTAAAGGTCAAGCCAGTTTTGAACCAGAAAGAGCAGCAGAAGCGCCTCAACAGTCCTCCTCCAGTCAAACCAACATACCAATCAGTGAACCAGATAAATCTCTGGGTGAGCAATAAAAATGTAATTTAATTAAAATTTACTCTTCTACATTGATTAGCTCTAATGTATTAATCATAACATTTAAAGAAAATGCATTTCAAAGGTTTTAAAGTATTTTGTTTTACCCATGATCCATCCTTTTTTGCTCCATACTAGGTTAAAATGCAGAAGACCATTTTTTATCCAGGGAGACTAAGTGTGGTTTTCCGCAAGGGACCCCTTGGCTTTCTTCTTCAGGATCCCTTTCCTGAGGCCAAGAAGATAAAAAATAATCCCAGTCTGTGGGACAAGTCTGAGCCCAAGAGAGAGGATGTTGTGCGGCAGAATGCTTTGACTGTGGACTGGGAAAGAGGAGGGGATGTCACAGACGCGGCAGAATCCTGGGAGATTACAGCCTCCAATTTGGGAAATATAAAGGGAAGAGTTTCCGATGGCTCTCAGAAAATGATGCAGGTTACACTTTGTACCTCATCAGAAACCTTCAGGAGGAGGAGGAAGCTGGAATCTGTATAACTGAGAGCCTTAGCAAAGTAAGCCTCCTTACTTTTGTGAAATATGCTCTCAGTTTTAAAGAAATTAAAGATGCCCTGGAATATGAAGCCAGCAGAGACAATGTTACAGCAGCCTCTTCTGAACATGACCAGCTGGTTGGTTTTGGTTCTCGGGCCAAGAGCATGTGGAAGGAAATTTGGGATGGTAGAGAAGATGGTTATGCTGCCTTCATAGTGAAGAAGAGCTGCCTTCCTGGGACCAGGATGAAGAAGCTGCAGCAGTACTTGCTCAAGAGACAACAGTTCTCCAGTCAAACCAACACACCATCCAGTGAACCAGATAAATCTCTGGGTGAGCAATAAAAATGGAATTTAATTAAAATTTACTCTTCTACATTGATTAGCTCTAATGTATTAATCATAACATTTAAAGAAAATGCATTTCAAAGGTTTTAAAGTATTTTGTTTTACCCATGATCCATCCTTTTTTGCTCCATACTAGGTTAAAATGCAGAAGACCATTTTTTATCCAGGGAGACTAAGTGTGGTTTTCCGCAAGGGACCCCTTGGCTTTCTTCTTCAGGATCCCTTTCCTGAGGCCAAGAAGATAAAAAATAATCCCAGTCTGTGGGACAAGTCTGAGCCCAAGAGAGAGGATGTTGTGCGGCAGAATGCTTTGACTGTGGTCCGGGAAAGAGGAGGGGATGTCACAGATATGTCAGAGGTCCTGGGAGATTACAGCCTCCAATTTGGGAAATATAAAGGGAAGAGTTTCCGATGGCTCTTAGAAAATGATGCAGGTTACACTTTGTACCTCATCAGAAACCTTCAGGAGGAGGAGGAAGCTGGAATCTGTATAACTGAGAGCCTTAGCAAAGTAAGCCTCCTTACTTTTGTGAAATATGCTCTCAGTTTTAAAGAAATTAAAGATGCCCTGGAATATGAAGCCAGCAGAGACAATGTTACAGCAGCCTCTTCTGAACATGACCAGCTGGTTGGTTTTGGTTCTCGGGCCAAGAGCACGTGGAAGGAAATTTGGGATGGTAGAGAAGATGGTTATGCTGCCTTCATAGTGAAGAAGAGCTGCCTTCCTGGGACCAGGATGAAGAAGCTGCAGCAGTACCTGCTCAAGAGACAACAGTCCTCCTCCAGTCAAACCAACATACCAATCAGTGAACCAGATAAATCTCTGGGTGAGCAATTAAGAATGGTGCATTAAAAGTGTTAAGATGACAGGGCAAATACTGCCTTAAAATTTTAATTTTAATGCAATATTAAAGATCTGTTTGTTGCATAGGTAGCACTATCTGGATACTATTCACAACTTCTTTATCTGTTGACTTAAAATTATGAAGCCAAAAAAAAAAAATGAACAGAGGTAAGATGGTAAGAACAGATTGCATCCAAAAAACAAATTATTTTACTCTGAGTAGTTTATTTATTAAAAGCTTTTCCACACCGTCTTTCAAATATTTTGTAAATAATGTGGTTACTATTTGGAACACATTTTACAAATTTCTAATTTAATTTATTTTTGTATTATTGGGAACCTAATTCCATGTGTTTTCTTATGTTTATGACAGTTTCCTCAGCTCAGCCACCCTTTGATGTGCCATTGCTTCAACATGACCATGACATGAACAGCTGGAACTGTTCTCCGCATCAGAAACTGTGGATGAGGGCAGAGCTGCAAGATCTTGGCCTGTGGCCTGGGTCTCGTCCTGTGCGAAATGTTGGAAATGCAATTTCCCTCTGGCGTCATCCTCCACAGCCTGAGCTCATAGACACAGTGGCTGAGCTCCCGTTTCAGCTTCACCCATTCCTTATTTGGAAACCTGAAAATGAAATCATGTCAAGGCTTTAAAATAACTACAACCTCCCATGTCTTCATGGATGTCCTCAACCATAAGTTGTTTCCACTGGTGTGGGCCGACCTCAGGTGATTGTTGGGACCAGTGGGCAATATTACATCCTGTCCTCTAGACTTTTCTGCAACTCTTGTCGGAAGACCTGCTTTGCTGACAGTCTTCGTTGACTGGAGAAGCTGCCCAGAAGATTCACCAACCTGCTGCCTGCATTTCTTACAAGAAGGCCATCTGTAAGTCAATCATGGATGAACTCAGACGCACTGGAAAGTCACCTGCAGATATGGCCAAGCAGTGAATGAGCTCATGCATCTCAAACATGAACGAGCTCATTTAGCTTACATTGAGAGCGTCTGGGATGCAGAGGCTGGGGTACAGGGACAGAAAACCATTGGGCAGTTCTTCAGAAAAAGCCACACACCATATCAATTCAACTCCTACAAAGATCCAAATGACTGGTGTGGTATCTCTGTGTCTGCCTTCTACCTCACAGACTGTTTGCTAGAGGAGTACAGATCTCAAGAGCCAGCTTTGTCAAGACTCCTTCAAGGCACATTTCGGCAGGTCTGATCACACAAGGAAGGTACCACGAAAGGTCACTCTAGCATCTGGAACCATGTCCAGCTAAGCAATTATGAAGGAACACTGATTAATCGTCTCCTGGGTTATGTGAGAGATCCTGAGAACCAATGTACCAAGGACTGGCCAAGAGTTACGATGACACTGGAGAAGGCAGGCATTCTCCAGTGTGGACATGGGTGGACAGGTCTGAACAGCCATCCACTGCTTTTCAAACTGCAACAAATGTGGTTCACATGTGAGACATACAGAAAAATAATTTTTTTAGGGATTGCTATGATTCTTTCAAGGTCACAAACTGCATCCCTGGTGAGTATTTAAAAGCCAGTCTTGCTGTTAAAAACAAGACTGGCTTGCCCGGAAAACAACCCCTTCCATTGTAGCTGCGGCTACTTCAGGACCCCTGACTAATACTTGTGCCTCAAGGTCTTGCTATAATCACAACATTGTAGTGAAGCTGGACTTGATCCACTGTTTGCAGTGCTTTTCATGGGAGTGCACAATGGAACATCACCTTCTTCTCAGCACTTTCTGCCAGCTCCTCTCTGCTGCTTTCTCTGTGGTGGATCAGGAGGATCTGAAGAAGCTCAAGAACGCCCACGTATCCTGTGGTATTGTGCCACCCAATCCAACCAAGCAACATATCCAGGAGCACTGCAGGACCAAAATACCACTGCACACAGAGCCACTAGACAGAGAGGAGAGAGTTATGAAACATTTTCACCTGGTCAAGGATCCCAATGACCATCAGATTAATTGAAATTTTATTAATGTTGACATATTTAACCAAAGGTCCCCATCTGGATTCCGGTGCGATGTACTACTACTCGGTTCAAACCAAGCCGATTGTCCTCTGATGATGTTTGAGTAGAAATCATTGTGGGTACCATGGTCATTGATTTCACTGGTGCCTGAGGGTGGTTGCCTAGGGGGGGGCATAGGATAATTTTTTCCCTCAGATGAAAGGATTGTCAGAGAGGGTTTTTCGATCCTATACCAATGGAACCTATGACCATGGGAGAGCAATGCACTACGGATTAACTAGAAAATAAGTGTACTTATTTTAGGGGGGAACGTTGAAGAATATAATTATGTTAACAGTTGGAAGCCATTGGTCAGACGGTTTCCAATACACAATAGCAGACTGAAACTGTATAATTGCTCGAAGCCAGAAGCGGGAGACAAGACATTTTGGATTCTGAGACAATGAAAATGAGATGATGAAAATGTAATATGTGATTCCGCAGATGTGCATTAAATGTCTTCCTGGTTGTCAGTGAGCCGGAGAGAATGGAGTTTTGTGTATCGTCTCTTAATTCATGAGTTTAGCACCTTTGAATTCCTCCATAGGATCACTGGCCAGGAAAAGTACCCTGCACTCCAGATCTCAAACAGGGACAACGGAGAACAATTTAGACTGGGGTACGCAGATCCCGGCTGCTGGCCAGTATCTTTTGACTGGGACAAGCATAGGTCTTTGAAAAGGGGAGTAACACCTCATTCACAGCTTCTTCTGCCATCACCCAGCAAAAAAACACAAGAAAACATATCAAAAATGATTCACCACACCTTCAGTAGAGCACCAGTGGTTAAAAAGGTTCTGCAAGTCAAGCACAAACTCCAAAATGGTTTTGTTGTTCCCCACATTTCCCACTGCAAAAAAGATGTTGGTAAGCTTCAGAAACCAGTTCGTAAGCTTTCATAATAGCAGGTCTCACCTTTTTGACTGAGCTTTTTCTGTTAAAATGCACTAAAGCAACAAAGTGCGTTCAGCATTCTGCCAAAGAAATGAACAGTCTAAAGCAGGGGTGGGCAATCCTGGTCCTCGAGGGCCGGTGTCCTGCAACTCTTAAGACGTCTCCCTGGTCCAAGCCACGTGAATCCAACAGCTGAATCACCTCCTAAGCGCAGTCAGTTTCTCCAGAGTCCTGCTAACGACCTCGTTATTTGACTCAGGTGTGTTGAAGTTGAGACTCATCTAAAAGTTGCAGGAGACCGGCCCTCGAGGCCTGGAGTTGCCCACCCCTGGTCTAAAGGGTCCAAGATAATGTAGTGCTGACCACTCTGGAGAAAACAGGCTCAAACTTTCCTGTCAGAGTTTTCTCACTAACTTCCTAACCAAAGCTAACTAAAACGCACCCCTAGTCTTCATGTGGCTTCCGGCGGGTCCTTATGCACCTTAAACCAGTGGGCATGAAGAGCAACCTGCAAGCAGGCGACCCCACAAAATCCCATGGACGTACTCCCGAGACAGCTGTCCAAAGACAACTGACGCTAACCAGTCCCCACAACACTAGCAAAAGAAAAAAACTGACACAACCTAAAGAGGATGTGCCACTACAGCCTACCTGAGAAAACTCCCCACAAAGGAAACTTCTCCTAAAGTGGCAACACATACTTTAACCTAGTGATGGGCTATCTGAATCCTGGCTTCGAGGCTTGTACCGAGTAAAAAGGGGGCATGTCCGACGAAGCCCCGCTTCGAGGCTTGTGTCGTCTTGCTGAAAACCACGTGACTGGCAACAAACGAGGCCTCGCATTGCCTGGGTCACGTGACTGCTTCATTTTGCGTGTCGGTTTTCAAAATAAAAGCGCGATGAGCCGCGCTGCATCATGGGTTGGTGTTCATTTGGTCTCGCATCAGAGGAGAATATTTGTCTTCAGTGGCCAAAATAAAATGAACATTGACCAACATATTTGATGTGTATTGATGATGACACTCATCAAAATTTAATGTTTGTTACTGGTTTTCTCAATTGCAGATTATGTTTTTTTATGACTTTATATTTTGTGATTTTATGATGTAAATCTCTTTGAACTGCATTGTTGCTGAAATGTGCTACACAAGTAAACTTGATTAATTGTCTGAAATGGAGCCAGCAAGAGGAAAATCTGACACCTGGGAATACTTTGAGATGGTCCTCACAATTAAATTCTTCTTAGATAATAATTAGCCCCTCCACCTCCCAATTTCTCACCTTCTGCAAAGTACCATTATTATTTGTAGTCTAATTAGCAAAGACATATCTGTCTTTCACAGCAGAAACAGATTTAATGGTGTTGCAGAACTAAAATTTAACATCTCGCCAAATATAAGGGATCAGAGCCAATTATAAATCAAAGAAAAAGCAAACGCCCCAACATGACTGCACTCCCAAGACACTAAAACATCAAATGTCTTTATTGTCAAATCAGTCTGGACATAAAAGAAAACCAACACAACCACTGACCTTCAACATAAACCAGGATTAGATTGGCTCCAAATCATTTTAATAATTGAAGCATGTGACAATTAAATATGGTTTCATTGATTCTCCTGTTACTAAATATGAGTTTGATGAAAACTTTGTGACAATATTGCATTTAGTACTTTTTGGAAGTATGATCCAACTGAGTGACAAGGCTGTTACAGTTTCACCAGCAGATGTCACTAGTGAGCAATGACTTAAGCATCGAGTAATGAACTTTTTGCAAAGCAAAGGGCTGGAAAGGTTCATTGCTTCATGAGGCTTCATTTGCCCATCACTACTTTAACCTGGGACCCAAACAAAGTAGGCCAAAGAACAGATTCTCCCCTAATTCCAGCAAAACAATTTACTTAAACATAACCAAACCAAATCCAACAAAATACAAGAACTGCTTGCTAAGGGCAAAGCATGAGCAGCTACTTGGTGTGAGGAGCTGCCAGGTTTTAATAGGTTGGGAACATTGGCCCAGGTGCTCCCAGTCAAGGCCTAACTGCAAGCCACACCTAATTTACCTGAGAAACAAAGACAGTTAATCACAAATGACAGGGGTCGTCGCAACATTAAGTCACTTTTGTGTTCCTGGGAAACTGTTGACCTAATCACCATGATAATGGGTCAGAAGAAAGATAAGTTGCTCTGGGAGAGTGTGGCCATGGGGTCATGGCAAAGTCAGATTTCACAGCTTTGCCATCCATTAAGCAATGTCATGCAGTTGCCAAAAGTTGCCAAACACTGGGCAAAACCTGATAATGCAGACCAGTAGAAAATCTGACTCAGACAGAAAAATTCATACGCCTCCCTGAGGGTTGGTTGGGCACGATGACACCCCTTGATAAATTGTCTGACACCTCCTCGTTAGTATAGTGGTGAGTATCCCCGCCTGTCACGCGGGAGACCGGGGTTCAATTCCCCGACGGGGAGAATCTAACTTTTTTTTTTTTTTTTTGGCAAACTACACCCTATGCTCGTATGTAGGGTCCAGTGGCAGCTCCTCGTTAGTATAGTGGTATACTACTAGTATAGTAGTTTTTATATAACACAAGTAAAAAAAAAGAACAAACTGCATTGGCCGGGAATCGAACCCGGGCCTCCCGCACGGCAGCTGAGAATTGTTTAGCTAAACGGCCCTAAACCGTTTCCCATTAATTTCCAATGGTAGTCCTAAACCACTACGGACGCAATATATTTTTGACCACTAAGCCGTGGTGGCGCTGTTCAATCTTATGTCCGGGAGTGACACACCCCTCCTGGCTTGGATTCAGAGGAAGACAACTTTCCGGCTTTTAGACTCAGATTGTTAGGACAAATTACCGGCGTTAAGCGGAGAGGAGGAAAAATATCAAAGAAAAGCGATCTTCACATCCATCCTTCTTCATTTTAATAGGTAAGTGATGCCGATGGATATAAAACATGTTTATCGTCACGGTCGCGTCTTTTCGGCCGAATATATTACATGTAGCGGTAGCGTTACTTTCTACTACTTCGGTGTCTGGCGTTATATAGTCATATAATTTGTTTTCTGATTTAATGTTATGTTTGGTTTATGTGTCGGTGCCTGACACTGAAGCTGAATTAAAATCAAGCTGATGTCTGAAGTATTATGACACTGCCTAACAAACCGCAACTATTGTCATTGCTACTGTATGTATAGTATGTTTGACTATCGTATCATGTCAAACATGTGTGATGATGATAAAGTCAGCATTTTTACTAAATCATATATTCCATTTCAATCTGTGTTAATTTTTTTGTGAGATGATCAAACACGTCTCTTTTAAATCAGATTATACTCGTAAATGGGGATCTGATTACAGCAGAAGTAAATAAAAACATAGATAAAAATTATATCTTATGTCCCTCCTGTCTTTGGGTGTATTTGTTTTAATACATTTCTAATTAGGCCTCTTCCAGACTCTAGATAAAATATTTTTTTCCACAACAAAACCTTGTTTTATTTATATTTCATATAAAATTGGAATTTAATTAAAATGTACTCTTCTACATTGATTAGCTCTAATGTATTAATCATAACATTTAAAGAAAATGTATTTCAAAGTTTTTAAAGTATTTTGTTTAACACCTGATCCATCCTTTTTTGCTCCATACTAGGTCAAAATGCAGAAGACCATTTTTTATCCAGGGAGACTAAGTGTGGTTTTCCGCAAGGGACCCCTTGGCTTTCTTCTCCAGGATCCCTCTCCTGAGGCCAAGAAGATAAAAAATAATCCCAGTCTGTGGGACAAGTCTGAGCCCAAGAGAGAGGATGTTGTGCGGCAGAATGCTTTGACTGTGGACTGGGAAAGAGGAGGGGATGTCACAGATATGTCAGAGGTCCTGGGAGATTACAGCCTCCAATTTGGGAAATATAAAGGGAAGAGTTTCCGATGGCTCTTAGAAAATGATGCAGGTTACACTTTGTACCTCATCAGAAACCTTCAGGAGGAGGAGGAAGCTGGAATCTGTATAACTGAGAGCCTTAGCAAAGTAAGCCTCCTTACTTTTGTGAAATATGCTCTCAGTTTTAAAGAAATTAAAGATGCCCTGGAATATGAAGCCAGCAGAGACAATGTTACAGCAGCCTCTTCTGAACATGACCAGCTGGTTGGTTTTGGTTCTCGGGCCAAGAGCATGTGGAAGGAAATTTGGGATGGTAGAGAAGATGGTTATGCTGCCTTCATAGTGAAGAAGAGCTGCCTTCCTGGGACCAGGATGAAGAAGCTGCAGCAGTACCTGCTCAAGAGACAACAGTCCTCCTCCAGTCAAACCAACACACCATCCAGTGAATCAGATACATCTCTGGGTGAGCAATAAAGAATGGTGCATTAAAAGTGTTAAGATGACAGGGCAAATATTGCCTTAAAAATTAAAAATTCCTCCCAGATTGATCCTTAATTTTTGTATACAATAATTTTTTTTGTCTCTTATAGTGATGGAGGAGGACGAAGGATTGGAGGCTGCAATGCTAAACATCTCACCCTCTAAAATCTTGAGCAGTAAACAGATTATGGTTTTGTTTGCTGAAAGTCTAAAATATGTTCTGCTTGCACTTAGTTTCTCTCACACATTTATCTCTGCGTATCCAGTGTCAGGGTCATCGGAAACAGAGAGAACCCCAGTGTCAAAAGCATCTTCAAGAGCAAAGACAGGTTTTTCTTAAAATAGGAGGTTTCAGAACTGGAGTATCATTCTCTCTTACGATGAATAACCCTCCAACCCTGAGCCTTGACCATGTTCCTGTGTTCTGGTCACGTTCCGGTCAAGTTCCTTTTACAATATTGCTGTTTTGACCATACAAGTAAAAAAAAGAACAAACTGCATTGGCCGGGAATCGAACCCGGGCCTCCCGCGTGGCAGCTGAGAATTGTTTAGCTAAACGGCCCTAAACCGTTTCCCATTAATTTCCAATGGTAGTCCTAAACCACTACGGACGCAATATATTTTTGACCACTAAGCCGTGGTGGCGCTGTTCAATCTTATGTCCGGGGGTGACACACTTGGATTCAGAGGAAGACAACTTTCCGGCTGTTAGACTGAGATTTTTAGGACAAATTACCGGCGTTAAGCGGAGAGGAGGAAAAATATCAAAGAAAAGCGATCTTCACATCCATCCTTCTTCATTTTAATAGGTAAGTGATGCCGATGGATATAAAACATGTTTATCGTCACGGTCGCGTCTTTTCGGCCGAATATATTACATGTAGCGGTAGCGTTACTTTCTACTACTTCGGTGTCTGGCGTTATCTAGTCATATAATTTGTTTTCTGATTTAATGTTATGTTTGGTTTATGTGTCGGTGCCTGACACTGAAGCTGAATTAAAATCATGCTGATGTCTGAAGTATTATGACACTGCCTAACAAACCGCAACTATTGTCATTGCTACTGTATGTATAGTATGTTTGACTATCGTATCATGTCAAACATGTGTGATGATGATAAAGTCAGCATTTTTACTAAATCATATATTCCATTTCAATCTGTGTTAATTTTTTGTGAGATGATCAAACACGTCTCTTTTAAATCAGATTATACTCGTAAATGGGGATGTGATTACAGTAGAAGCAAATAAAAACATAGATAAAAAATTATATCTTATGTCCCTCCTGTCTTTGGGTGTATTTGTTTTAATACATTTCTAATTAGGCCTCTTCCAGACTCTAGATAAAATATTTTTTTCACAACAAAACCTTGCTTAAATTATATTTTATAGAAAATTGGAATTTAATTAAAATTTATTGTTCTACATTGATTAGCTCTAATGTATTAATCATAACATTTAAAGAAAATGTATTTCAAAGGTTTTAAAGTATTTTGTTTAACACCTGATCCATCCTTTTTTGCTCTATACTAGGTCAAAATGCAGAAGACCATTTTTTATCCAGGGAGACCAAGTGTGGTTTTCCCTTGTCTTTCTTATTCAGGATCCCTCTCCTGAGGCCAAGAAGATAAAAAATAATCCCAGTCTGTGGGACAAGTCTGAGCCCAAGAGAGAGGATGTTGTGCGGCAGAATGCTTTGACTGTGGTCCGGGAAAGAGGAGGGGATGTCACAGATGTGTCAGAGGTCCTGGGAGATTACAGCCTCCAATTTGGGAAATATAAAGGGAAGAGTTTCCGATGGCTCTTAGAAAATGATGCAGGTTACACTTTGTACCTCATCAGAAACCTTCAGGAGGAGGAGGAAGCTGGGATCTGTATAACTGAGAGCCTTAGCAAAGTAAGCCTCCTTACTTTTGTGAAATATGCTCTCAGTTTTAAAGAAACTAAAGATGTCCTGGACTATGAAGCGAGCAGAGACAATGTTACAGCAGCCTCTTCTGAAGATGACCAGCTGGTTGGTTTTGGTTCTCGGGCCAAGAGCACGTGGAAGGAAATTTGGGATGGTAGAGAAGATGGTTTTGTTGGCTTCATACTGAAGAAGAGCTGCCTTCCTGGGACCAGGATGAAGAAGCTGCAGCAGTACCTGCTCCAGAGACAACAGTCCTCCTCCAGTCAAACCAACACACCATCCAGTGAACCAGACACATCTCTGGGCGAGCAATAAAGAATGGTGCATTAAACGTGTTAAGATGACAGGGCAAATATTGCCTTAAAAATTAAATATTCCTCCCAGATTGATCCTTAATTTTATGTATACAATTATTATTATTTTGTCTCTTATAGTGATGGAGGAGGACGAAGGATTGGAGGCTGCAATGCTAAACATGTCAGCCTCTAAAATCTTGAGCAGTAAACAGACTATGGTTTCGTTTGCTGAAATTCTAAAATATGTTCTGCTTGCACTTAGTTTCTCTCACACATTTATCTCTGCGTATCCAGTGTCAGGGTCATCGGAAACAGAGAGAACCCCAGTGTCAAAAGCATCTTCAAGAGCAAAGACAGGTTTTTCTTAAAATAGGAGGTTTCAGAACTGGAGTATTATTCTCTCTTACGATGAATAACCCTCCAACCCTGAGCCTTGACCATGTTCCTGTGTTCTGGCCACGTTCCGGTCAAGTTCCTGTTACAATATTGCTGTTTGCTACCGTTACTCTGCATGTCAAAGGACTATGAATTGATGGAGAGGCTGGTGAGTATAGATTTCAATTCTGCATGCTTACCTATTTTTTTTTTTTTTTTTTGAATTATTTGTTACTAACAGCATGTTTATTTAAGTGCTGTTGTTCCTCCTGCTAAAGCTAAAAGTCAAGTGTTCAATGTGGAGTTTGTTTTGTTTCCCACATTTGGAAATGACCTTCTAAATATTTTTAGAAGTCTAATAAGCAGAAGGAATAAAAGTACAACTTTTTGAGTTTTCACCTACACCATCTGTCGAGTTCAGTTGTGATTTACACAGTGACTGATATATTCTCTTTATTTAGGACCAACTGCAACAGTATCCAGGCCTTTTGACGCATCAGGTGAACCGGAATCCTCAACAGCTGGCAGTAAAGAGTTTTAAATTATATTGTTGAATAGAAATCTTATACTTGTAAATATTTTTAGGCAATAAACATTCTTTTTTTTACTTCCTTCTGACTATTTACAGTCCTGGCAATCACACAAAAGATGCCTGTGGCCCTTCCATCACAGCTGTCATTTATGGTGAAGGAAACAGCAAGTGCAAAAGAATCAGAGGTTAAAGGTTAGTTTAAACTAATCTTTAAAGATCTGTTTGTTGCATAGGTAGCACTATCACTATTCACAGCTACTTTATCTGTTGTCTTAATATATAATGAAGCCACAGAGAAATAACAGAATGAAAACACTTCTCTTCAGATTCCAGTGCAAGCGCAGCTTCAACCACTGCACAGAGAGTCCTTTCCTTTGCAGACAGTGCTGAAGACGGTAAGAACAGATTGCATCCAAAAAACTTTTTTATTTTATTTTTTACTCTGAGTAGTTTGATTTATTAAAAGCATTTCCACACTGTCTTTCAAATATTTAGTAAATAATGTGGCTACTATTTGGAACACATTTTACAAATTTGTAATTTAATTTTTTATTTTTGTATTACTGGGAACCTAATTCCATGTGTTTTCATATCTTTTCATATCTTTATTTTTTACAGTTTCCTCAGCTCAGCCACCCTTTGATGTGCCATTGCTTCAACATGATCATGACATGAACAGCTGGAACTGTTCTCAGCATCAGAAACTGTGGATGAGGACAGAGCTGCAAGATCTTGGCCTGTGGCCTGGGTCTCGTCCTGTGCGAAATGTTGGAAATGCAATTTCCCTCTGGCGTCATCCTCCACAGCCTGAGCTCATAGACACAGTGGCTGAGCTCCCGTCGCCCAACTTTTTCAGCTTCACCCATTCTTTATTTGGAAACCTGAAAATGAAATTATGTCGAGGCTGAAAAATAACTACAACCTCCCATGTCTTCATGGATGTCCTCAACCACAAGTAGTTTCCGCTGGTGTGGGCCGACCTCGGGGGATTGTTGGGACCAGTGGGCAATATGACATCCTGTCCTCTAGACTTTGCTGTAAGTCTTGTCGGAAGACCTGGTTTGCTGACAGTCCTCGTTGGCTGGAGAAGCTGCCCAGAAGATTCACCAACCTGCTGCCTGCATTTCTTACTTACAAGAAGGCCATCTGTAAGTCAGTCATGGATGAACTCAGACGCACCGGAAAGTCACCAGCAGATATGGCCAAGCAAGTGAATGAGCTCATGCATCTCAAATATGAACGAGCTCATTTAGCTTATCTACAGGCCATTGAGAGCGTCTGGGATGCAGAGGCTGGGGTACAGGGACAGAGGACCATTGGGCAGTTCTTCAGAAAAAGCCACACACCCTATCCATTTAACTCCTATGAAGATCCAAATGGCTGGTGTGGTATCTCTGTGTCTGCTTTCTACCTCACAGACTGTTTGCTAGAGGAGTACAGACGTCAAGAGCCAGCTTTGTCAAGACTCCTTCAAGGCACATTTGGGCAGGTCTTCAGGTCTGATCACACCAGGAAGGTGGCACGAAAGGTCACTTTAGCATCTGGAATCATGTCCAGCTACGCAATTATGAATGAACACTGGTTAATTGTCTCCTGGGTCATGGTTCAGTCAGAGAGTGAAAAATCCTTGGAACCAATGTACCAGGGGATGGCCAAGAGGTACGATGACGCTGGAGTGGAGAAGGCAGGCTTCCACTGGGTGCACAGGTACGAACAGCCACCCACTGCTTTCATTGCTTTTCAAACTGCAACAAATTCTGGTGTGGTTCACATGAGAGACGCATACAGAAAGACAACATCAAAAATTGAAATATCACAAATATCCCAAATTAAAAATCATGTCTATTTAAAAAAATTAGGCAATGTGTATGTCCTTCCTTCCTTCCTTCCTTCCTTCCTTCCTTCCTTCCTTCCTTCCTTCCTTCCTTCCTTCCTTCCTTCCTTCCTTCCTTCCTTCCTTCCTTCCTCCCTCCCTCCCTCCCTCCCTCCCTCCTCCCTCCCTCCCTCCCTCCCTCCCTCCCTCCCTCCTTTGGGAAATTGTTCACTAATTTTTCTGTTGATTGTTAAAGATCCTTTCATATATTTTTTAGGGATTGCTGTGCTTCCTTCAAGATCGAAGAATCCATCCCTGGTGAGCATTTAAACTGGGATGCCTGGAGAACAACCCCTTCCGTTGTGTCTGCAGCTACTTCAGGACCCTAACAAACACCTGTGCCTCTAGGTCATGCTACAATTCAAACATTGTCGTGAAGCTGGACTTGTTCCACTGTTTGCAGCGCTTTTCAAGGGAGTGCACATCAGAACATCACCTTCTTTTCAGCACTTTCTGTCAGCTCCTCTCTGCTGCTTTCTCTGTAGTAGATCAGGAGGATCTGAAGAAGCTGAAGGAGGCCTATGTGTCCTGTGGTATTATGCCTCCCAATCCAACAAAACAACACATCCGGGAGCACTGCAGGACCAAAATACCACCTCCCACAGAGCTGCTGGACAGAGTGGAGAGAGTCATGAAGCATTTTCACCTGGCCAAGGATCCTAACGACGTCCCTCTGTTCAAGTTCTCTATGCTGAAGACGTGGCGCATTCAGCGAATACATATTCTCAGAGGATGCTTGAGTGACCCTGAGCTGTCTGAGGGAATAATGTACAGACATGGTGGGACACTTCAGCTCAACCATGTGCCAGGAGAAGTAGCAAAGGTCCCATCTGGATTCCTGTGCGAGGTACGTCTCAGCAAGAGGGCTACCATTTCCATCAGGCTCAGTGGGTAACTGGAAATGTGGTCTCCACTGAGCTGTTCCAAGCACAGGGCATGACAGGAGTTGTGCGTTGGAACTATCAGAGACTGGTGGACCTGAAGCAGCCTGGAGTTGTCCTTCCTGCTGTATTTGATCCAGCTTTGATAGCTGAGTTAAATACATCTGCAAAAAGAATCACTGGCCAGGAAAAGTACCCTGCACTTCACATCTCAAACAGGGACACTGGAGAAAGATTTGGACTTGAGTACAAAGAACCAGGGTGTCGGCCAGTACCTCTTGACTGGGACAAGCACAAGTCTTTAAAAAGAGGAGAAGGACCTCATTCAAAGCTATCACCCAAGACTGAGGAAATACAACCTCCATCTGTAACTGTTCCTCCACCTGCAGAGAGATCAGCCTCCCAACCGGCCTCTAGTCCTTCCTCTTGTGAAATTGCCCAAATTTCTCCAAAAGGTGAGCAAACACAATGCTATGTATTGTTTGTTATTACGCAGTTAGTCAGCCCCGCCCACATCTCACCACACCACAATTCCCAGCCCAGTGTCAATAAATGTTGCAGCCTATTCCTTAATAATTAGTGATCATTATACAACAATCAAGTTGTTACTGTCAATTCAAAGACACAAACCTAAATCTCTATAATGCATTATTACATCTTAATCAATCACGAATACAGAACATATATTTTGATTACACAGTACAGACATTCTTACTCTTACATGTGTATATTTTATACTTGTTTCTCTTAATCATCATTAAATCAATATACAAGATTTGCTGTTATTTCTCAGGCCTTTCTCAGGCCTTTATTCCGTTTTCTGCGTGTACCTGGACAGATCTCACTCTCTTATACCAGTTTTCACGGCAGTATTTACATTTATGCGTTCAATTTTTTGAATTTATACCTTAGACTAATGATTTTTACTTCATTGTGTTTCAGAGACTTCACATCCTCTTCCTCTGAGGTCCTCACCAAGAAGTGCCCGCACTGGACCTGTAAAGACAGGTGGGCGTGTCTTTGTGTTAGACCACACACGGTGGACCCCACAAATGAAAGAGGCAATAGATGGCTTGCTTCAGAAACACCATGGGGAAAAAGACATCCTGAAAGTGGTAGATCAGGAGTATGCACAGATTGTTCATCAGACTGCCACGGATCCTAACAGCATGTTTCACCCAACTACTAAGCGACACATCTCTGGGTATGTGAAACATGTGGCAAAGCTACTTAACACCAGTTCTGCAATGAATACAAGCCCTGAGAAACTGCTGGACACACAGGAACTGTGGCACTCATTAACTGAGGGTCAGCCATCCAGTGTTCATGTGACCGCCATCCAGCCCGATGTCTTCAACCCACCTACTCCCGCTTCAGCAACACCAATTACAGCCGAATCCCTAGAAAAAATAGTGGAGGGAATTTTACAAAAGCAGAGTCAACAACCCGAGCAGCAGCAGAAGAAGAAACAAACCAAAAGGTGTCTGTCTTGCGGACAGCCTAAGTCTCGTTATGAGACTTCTGGCTCCTCCGTTCACTTCTTCTTTCAGCAGGGGCCCGTTAGGTACTTTTACTGCTCTAAAAAGGTTTATGACACATATGCCGCAGAAGGACTATCAACACCCAACATGACCTTCGAGGAGTTCTCCACCACCACCTTTTTCCAAAAGGAACTCCTGGAAACCAAGAAGCGGGTGGATGAGAAGGCTGAAAAGAAAAGAAAAAGAACAGAACCTCAGCCAACTGGCCGGGTTTGCAGGTTCTGCCACATGGACCTCAAACAAGGTCCCAATAGCCCACACATCCACTCTGGGTTCCCTGGTGTGGCAGGGAAATACATATATTGTCCTGCAAAGGTTCTGTCCATGTACAAGTCTCAGGGTATGGCTAAGGAGATGACTTGGAAGGAATTCTGCAAATCACCTTTTTATGAGGCAGAGCGACAAAGATGGATGGCTGAAAAGAAAAAATAAATATTACATGGTTCTATTGAGATGTTTAGGTATTCTATTATTATTCTATATTCCGTATATTTATATAGATAAAAAATCAAAATATGCTGTAAATATGGCAAGCTTTTGTAATGTAAAAAGTTGAATATGTAAATATTTAAACTGTTGTTTTTCTCTGTTAATACAAAGTAAATATAAATATGTCAACAAATGTGCTTCTTTTTTACTAAATTACACATTATATGAGATCAATGTAAACTATGCATATAGAATATAATTTATTCACTGTCAATGTACATTTATACAAGATTTAAGATCAGTTCAAAAACTATGCAAATAATGCATTGCTTTGGAACTGATCTTACAAAACAAGATCAGTTCCAAAAATGGAACCATGTATTGGCGATAAACCAATATGTTTTTAGATTGGTTTATCACCATAACCACATATATGTGGTTATATTTACATATATACAGATAAGTAACTATGTAATTAGTGAATCTGAGAGTTCAGTGTGTTAATTGCCACCCTGTGGAACAAGTTAAAGTTAAGGTATTATGCTGCTAAAAGAGTAATGACTCCTACTAGCAGTATATTATCATACATTTAATTATAATAATTAAAAACAGACAAAATAATTATAAGGGAGTCACAATTAGTAAATCATTGTAGCTGTTTGGTTGTATAGTTTTAGACCAAACAATAATGCTACAATGCCTGTAATCAGAGGTCTTCTATTTTCTATCACTGCAATTTCAAACAATTACCAGAATTTGAAACAATTTACAGTATAACGGCTGCAACATTTATTGACACTGGGCTGGGAATTGAACCTGGACCCACAAAGACACAACCATTCCAGAGTCTTTGGTGATTTGTTTCCTTATTACATGAATAAGGAAATTTTTTTTACATTTTTCATAGAGTTATGTGGTTTTTCCATCTGTGGGTGGGAAGTAAT
Source organism: Poecilia reticulata (assembly GCF_904066995.2). Taxonomy (NCBI): domain Eukaryota; kingdom Metazoa; phylum Chordata; class Actinopteri; order Cyprinodontiformes; family Poeciliidae; genus Poecilia; species Poecilia reticulata. The sequence continues at coordinate 12,126,924 of NC_088831.1, read as the reverse complement.
TGTTTTTCTAATAAATATGTATTTATTAGAATATAAACACTAAAAATAGAAAAGATTGGGTAAAGTAACATAAGCTTCTGCCAGAGCTGGGAGTCGAACTCGGGTCCTGCAGGTATGTCCTGTTTTGCATGGTGACAGCGCATTACACCTATTCGCGGCTGGCCCCCGCGTGGCAGGCGAGAATTCTACCACTGAACCACCAATGCTTACATATCCATGGGCCTGCCCTTGCACACACACACACACACAATTTCCTGTTCTTCCACTGAACTGGGGACTTGGTATGAACTTCCATACGTTTCAGTTACTGCATTCATGCCTACCCATAACCAAGAGGTTCCACTATATTAGGACTGGGCTTTGGTCTCTATAAGGCCCATCAGTCTTCAGATGACTATATTTTAGTAACTTGTCATATTGGTACTTAAAACCCACACACACAAACTGCTACGTTGCCTCAGCTGACCCGAGAACACCAGGTCAAGGGTTTGGTGGCAGTTCCTCATTAGTATAGTGGTGAGTATCCCCGCCTGTCACGCGGGAGACCGGGATTCAATTCCCTGACGGGGAGGATGCACCATTTTCCTCTGCAACATGCAGTCTGTGCTCTTCCTTTTTATAACACATCCTAATCAAGTGAACTAAAAAGGTAGTGCATTGGCCAGGAATCGAACCCAGTGAACCCAAAACACTAGGTTAATGTGTGATTCGGTTCGGCTCTAGTCCAGTGGGGAGATTCTCCATATTACGGTCTGGAGCGCAGCAGCTGCTGTTATCTCTCTGCTGATTTGCAGCCACACTCAGCAACGGAGAACCTCAAGGTTCTGGTTCTAATGGATTAAATAAATCCAGATATGTTATTTTGTCTTATAAATAAAATTTCCAGGCCCAATAACAATGATAAATACTCAGATTATGAACGTTATTATTTTTTTTAATTCAAACAAAAAATAAAATTCACATCACACCAAGCTAATATTGTGTAGTTCTGGTGTTTCATACTGTCGGAACAACTCAGATCTATAACAGATCTCAGATTTTCCCTGTTTTTTCTTTATTACTGTCAGTTCTTCAAAAAAACGAGCTGCTTGCACCGATGCTAATTCACGGTCATTCTGTTACAAAACTTAACGATCTTGTTCCTGTCGCACCCCGTGATTAAACTCACAATTGCGATAATCTGTACTGAGCAGCTCTCTGATAGCAGACGGTGTGTCCGTAAACAAGTTTTACTAAATATTGTATTGTAACTGAAAAGAGAGCAGTAACTTCTATCATGAATACAGACTAGAAAAATACCCTACAAATTACAATGAAATAATGCTACTTCCGCTAGCCGCCGGAAGTAACACCCATAATCGTTTCCCCAGTAAGCCCCTCAGGAATAAGGTCAATACGGCCCATCAGTCTTCAAAGGGTTAGTAAATATGCCAAACACATTTAATATTGTACTTCCATCAAACTGATGTGAGATGGTATCCTTAGTTCCTAAGTCTTCATTTAGCCACTGGTTTAGATTTATGGATGTCACCTGAGTCAAAATCCAGATCAAGATGTGGAAGTCAACAATAAACTCAGTAGACAACAACAATGAGTTTGTGAGGGAGGATGTCACAAGCTAGGGGTGTGATTCCCCCTAGCTGAGGGGGTGTAGCGCAGGTGGTGTGCGCCGTGTATGAAAGGCATGTACAAAATCAAACGTCCCGAGTCATGTGACGCATGTGGGAGCCTTTTCTGAAACTGTCTTCAACTTGAACAATTAGGATCGTCATGTCTTCGTTGACTAAGACTGAAGGTGAGTTGGTAAATGTGGTGCCTTGAGAACAGGTGCAGGAGAGGCATGAGAAAACTGACAAAGGTGGCGAGTGGCAGTGCCGGAGTTCCCACAGTCTCAACATGGTGGGAGTGGTGCTGAGCTGCCAGGGCAGCCCCATGTGACTTTCAGCTTTAATTACGTCTGAGCAGAAAACTTTGTATAAGCATGGATCCACCCACGATAATGGTTATAAGATTGAAACAGTATCCACACGTGACGTGTTCCAATGTCTAGAGGAAGTCCTCAAAAATCTTTAAATATAAAACAGGAAGCAACAATGTCTGTCTGGAAGGTTGTATTTTGGCCAAACTTACAAGACTGGCTGCTGGAATTGTACTGATGTATTCAGAATCAAAAATTCAAACCCTCATGACCTCAGACAATGCATTTTGGTGAAAGACAACGCATTAAGGCTACTTAAAATCCACACGTAACCTCTAGGTTGCCTCAGCTGGACCCGAGAACAACAGGTGGAAGGTCTATGGTAACTCCTCGTTAGTATAGTGGTGAGTATCCCCGCCTGTCACGCGGGAGACCGGGGTTCAATTCCCCGACGGGGAGGATGTACCATTTTCTTCTGCAACATACAGTCTCTGCTCTTCAATTTTATAACACCCCACATACAAGTTAGCAAAAAGCAATGCATTGGCCGGGAATCGAACCCGGGCCTCCCGCGTGGCAGCTGAGAATTGTTTAGCTAAACGGCCCTAAACCGTTTCCCATTCATTTCCAATGGTAGTCCTAAACCACTACGGACGCAATATATTTTTGACCACTAAGCCGTGGTGGCGCTGTTCAATCTTATGTCCGGGGGTGACACACTTGGATTCAGAGGAAGACAACTTTCCGGCTGTTAGACTGAGATTTTTAGGACAAATTACCGGCGTTAAGCGGAGAGGAGGAAAAATATCAAAGAAAAGCGATCTTCACATCCATCCTTCTTCATTTTAATAGGTAAGTGATGCCGATGGATATAAAACATGTTTATCGTCACGGTCGCGTCTTTTCGGCCGAATATATTACATGTAGCGGTAGCGTTACTTTCTACTACTTCGGTGTCTGGCGTTATCTAGTCATATAATTTGTTTTCTGATTTAATGTTATGTTTGGTTTATGTGTCGGTGCCTGACACTGAAGCTGAATTAAAATCATGCTGATGTCTGAAGTATTATGACACTGCCTAACAAACCGCAACTATTGTCATTGCTACTGTATGTATAGTATGTTTGACTATCGTATCATGTCAAACATGTGTGATGATGATAAAGTCAGCATTTTTACTAAATCATATATTCCATTTCAATCTGTGTTAATTTTTTTGTGAGATGATCAAACACGTCTCTTTTAAATCAGATTATACTCGTAAATGGGGATCTGATTACAGTAGAAGCAAATAAAAACATAGATAAAAAATTATATCTTATGTCCCTCCTGTCTTTGGGTGTATTTGTTTTAATACATTTCTAATTAGGCCTCTTCCAGACTCTAGATAAAATATTTTTTCCACAACAAAATCTTGCTTAAATTATATTTTATAGAAAATTGGAATTTAATTAAAATGTATTGTTCTACATTGATTAGCTCTAATGTATTAATCATAACATTTAAAGAAAATGTATTTCAAAGGTTTTAAAGTATTTTGTTTAACACCTGATCCATCCTTTTTTGCTCTATACTAGGTCAAAATGCAGAAGACCATTTTTTATCCAGGGAGACTAAGTGTGGTTTTCCGCAAGGGACCCCTTGGCTTTCTTCTCCAGGATCCCTCTCCTGAGGCCAAGAAAATAAAAAATAATCCCAGTCTGTGGGACAAGTCTGAGCCCAAGAGAGAGGATGTTGTGCGGCAGAATGCTTTGACTGTGGTCCGGGAAAGAGGAGGGGATGTCACAGATGTGTCAGAGGTCCTGGGAGATTACAGCCTCCAATTTGGAAAATATAAAGGGAAGAGTTTCCGATGGCTCTTAGAAAATGATGCAGGTTACACTTTGTACCTCATCAGAAACCTTCAGGAGGAGGAGGAAGCTGGGATCTGTATAACTGAGAGCCTTAGCAAAGTAAGCCTCCTTACTTTTGTGAAATATGCTCTCAGTTTTAAAGAAATTAAAGATGCCCTGGAATATGAAGCCAGCAGAGACAATGTTACAGCAGCCTGTTCTGAACATGACCAGCTGGTTGGTTTGGTTCTCGGGCCAAGAGCACGTGGAAGGAAATATGGGATGGTAGAGAAGATGGTTATGCTGCCTTCATAGTGAAGAAGACCTGCCTTCCTGGGACCAGGATGAAGAAGCTGCAGCAGTACCTGCTCAAGAGACAACAGTCCTCCTCCAGTCAAACCAACACACCATCCAGTGAACCAGATACATCTCTGGGTGAGCAATAAAGAATGGTGCATTAAAAGTGTTAAGATGACAGGGCAAATATTGCCTTAAAAATTAAATATTCCTCCGATTGATCCTTGATTTTTGTATACAATTATTTTTTGTCTCTTATAGTGATGGAGGAGGACGAAGGATTGGAGGCTGCAATGCTAAACATCTCACCCTCTAAAATCTTGAGCAGTAAACAGATTATGGTTTTGTTTGCTGAAAGTCTAAAATATGTTCTGCTTGCACTTAGTTTCTCTCACACATTTATCTCTGCGTATCCAGTGTCAGGGTCATCGGAAACAGAGAGAACCCCAGTGTCAAAAGCATCTTCAAGAGCAAAGACAGGTTTTTCTTAAAATAGGAGGTTTCAGAACTGGAGTATTATTCTCTCTTACGATGAATAACCCTCCAACCCTGAGCCTTGACCATGTTCCTGTGTTCTGGCCACGTTCCGGTCAAGTTCCTGTTACAATATTGCTGTTTGCTACCGTTACTCTGCATGTCAAAGGACTATGAATTGATGGAGAGGCTGGTGAGTATAGATTTCAATTCTGCATGCTTACCTCTTTTTTTTTTTTTTTTTTTGAATTATTTGTTACTAACAGCATGTTTATTTAAGTGCTGTTGTTCCTCCTGCTAAAGCTAAAAGTCAAGTGTTCAATGTGGAGTTTGTTTTGTTTCCCACATTTGGAAATGACCTTCTAAATATTTTTAGAAGTCTAATAAGCAGAAGGAATAAAAGTACAACTTTTTGAGTTTTCACCTACACCATCTGTCGAGTTCAGTTGTGATTTACACAGTGACTGATATATTCTCTTTATTTAGGACCAACTGCAACAGTATCCAGGCCTTTTGACGCATCAGGTGAACCGGAATCCTCAACAGCTGGCAGTAAAGAGTTTTAAATTATATTGTTGAATAGAAATCTTATACTTGTAAATATTTTTAGGCAATAAACGTTCTTTTTTTTACTTCCTTCTGACTATTTACAGTCCTGGCAATCACACAAAAGATGCCTGTGGCCCTTCCATCACAGCTGTCATTTATGGTGAAGGAAACAGCAAGTGCAAAAGAATCAGAGGTTAAAGGTTAGTTTAAACTAATCTTTAAAGATCTGTTTGTTGCATAGGTAGCACTATCACTATTCACAGCTACTTTATCTGTTGTCTTAATATATAATGAAGCCACAGAGAAATAACAGAATGAAAACACTTCTCTTCAGATTCCAGTGCAAGCGCAGCTTCAACCACTGCACAGAGAGTCCTTTCCTTTGCAGACAGTGCTGAAGACGGTAAGAACAGATTGCATCCAAAAAACTTTTTTATTTTATTTTTTACTCTGAGTAGTTTGATTTATTAAAAGCATTTCCACACTGTCTTTCAAATATTTAGTAAATAATGTGGCTACTATTTGGAACACATTTTACAAATTTGTAATTTAATTTTTTATTTTTGTATTACTGGGAACCTAATTCCATGTGTTTTCATATCTTTTCATATCTTTATTTTTTACAGCTTCCTCAGCTCAGCCACCCTTTCATGTGCCCTTGATTCAACATGATCATGACATGAACAGCTGGAACTGTTCTCAGCATCAGAAACTGTGGATGAGGACAGAGCTGCAAGATCTTGGCCTGTGGCCTGGGTCTCGTCCTGTGCGAAATGTTGGAAATGCAATTTCCCTCTGGCGTCATCCTCCACAGCCTGAGCTCATAGACACAGTGGCTGAGCTCCCGTCGCCCAACTTTTTTCAGCTTCACCCATTCTTTATTTGGAAACCTGAAAATGAAATTATGTCGAGGCTGAAAAATAACTACAACCTCCCATGTCTTCATGGATGTCCTCAACCACAAGTAGTTTCCGCTGGTGTGGGCCGACCTCGGGTGATTGTTGGGACCAGTGGGCAATATTACATCCTGTCCTCTAGACTTTGCTGTAAGTCTTGTCGGAAGACCTGGTTTGCTGACAGTCCTCGTTGGCTTGAGAAGCTGCCCAGAAGATTCACCAACCTGCTGCCAGCATTTCTTACTTACAAGAAGGCCATCTGTAAGTCAGTCATGGATGAACTCAGACGCACCGGAAAGTCACCAGCAGATATGGCCAAGCAAGTGAATGAGCTCATGCATCTCAAATATGAACGAGCTCATTTAGCTTATCTACAGGCCATTGAGAGCGTCTGGGATGCAGAGGCTGGGGTACAGGGACAGAGGACCATTGGGCAGTTCTTCAGAAAAAGCCACACACCCTATCCATTTAACTCCTATGAAGATCCAAATGGCTGGTGTGGTATCTCTGTGTCTGCTTTCTACCTCACAGACTGTTTGCTAGAGGAGTACAGACGTCAAGAGCCAGCTTTGTCAAGACTCCTTCAAGGCACATTTGGGCAGGTCTTCAGGTCTGATCACACCAGGAAGGTGGCACGAAAGGTCACTTTAGCATCTGGAATCATGTCCAGCTACGCAATTATGAATGAACACTGGTTAATTGTCTCCTGGGTCATGGTTCAGTCAGAGAGTGAAAAATCCTTGGAACCAATGTACCAGGGGATGGCCAAGAGGTACGATGACGCTGGAGTGGAGAAGGCAGGCTTCCACTGGGTGCACAGGTACGAACAGCCACCCACTGCTTTCATTGCTTTTCAAACTGCAACAAATTCTGGTGTGGTTCACATGAGAGACGCATACAGAAAGACAACATCAAAAATTGAAATATCACAAATATCCCAAATTAAAAATCATGTCTATTTAAAAAAATTAGGCAATGTGTATGTCCTTCCTTCCTTCCTTCCTTCCTTCCTTCCTTCCTTCCTTCCTTCCTTCCTTCCTTCCTTCCTTCCTTCCTTCCTTCCTTCCTTCCTTCCCTCCCTCCCTCCCTCCCTCCCTCCCTCCCTCCCCCCTCCCTCCCTCCTTTGGGAAATTGTTCACTAATTTTTCTGTTGATTGTTAAAGATCCTTTCATATATTTTTTAGGGATTGCTGTGCTTCCTTCAAGATCGAAGAATCCATCCCTGGTGAGCATTTAAACTGGGATGCCTGGAGAACAACCCCTTCCGTTGTGTCTGCAGCTACTTCAGGACCCCTAACAAACACCTGTGCCTCTAGGTCATGCTACAATTCAAACATTGTCGTGAAGCTGGACTTGTTCCACTGTTTGCAGCGCTTTTCAAGGGAGTGCACATCAGAACATCACCTTCTTTTCAGCACTTTCTGTCAGCTCCTCTCTGCTGCTTTCTCTGTAGTAGATCAGGAGGATCTGAAGAAGCTGAAGGAGGCCTATGTGTCCTGTGGTATTATGCCTCCCAATCCAACAAAACAACACATCCGGGAGCACTGCAGGACCAAAATACCACCTCCCACAGAGCTGCTGGACAGAGTGGAGAGAGTCATGAAGCATTTTCACCTGGCCAAGGATCCTAACGACGTCCCTCTGTTCAAGTTCTCTATGCTGAAGACGTGGCGCATTCAGCGAATACATATTCTCAGAGGATGCTTGAGTGACCCTGAGCTGTCTGAGGGAATAATGTACAGACATGGTGGGACACTTCAGCTCAACCATGTGCCAGGAGAAGTAGCAAAGGTCCCCATCTGGATTCCTGTGCGAGGTACGTCTCAGCAAGAGGGCTACCATTTCCATCAGGCTCAGTGGGTAACTGGAAATGTGGTCTCCACTGAGCTGTTCCAAGCACAGGGCATGACAGGAGTTGTGCGTTGGAACTATCAGAGACTGGTGGACCTGAAGCAGCCTGGAGTTGTCCTTCCTGCTGTATTTGATCCAGCTTTGATAGCTGAGTTAAATACATCTGCAAAAAGAATCACTGGCCAGGAAAAGTACCCTGCACTTCACATCTCAAACAGGGACACTGGAGAAAGATTTGGACTTGAGTACAAAGAACCAGGGTGTCGGCCAGTACCTCTTGACTGGGACAAGCACAAGTCTTTAAAAAGAGGAGAAGGACCTCATTCAAAGCTATCACCCAAGACTGAGGAAATACAACCTCCATCTGTAACTGTTCCTCCACCTGCAGAGAGATCAGCCTCCCAACCGGCCTCTAGTCCTTCCTCTTGTGAAATTGCCCAAATTTCTCCAAAAGGTGAGCAAACACAATGCTATGTATTGTTTGTTATTACGCAGTTAGTCAGCCCCGCCCACATCTCACCACACCACAATTCCCAGCCCAGTGTCAATAAATGTTGCAGCCTATTCCTTAATAATTAGTGATCATTATACAACAATCAAGTTGTTACTGTCAATTCAAAGACACAAACCTAAATCTCTATAATGCATTATTACATCTTAATCAATCACGAATACAGAACATATATTTTGATTACACAGTACAGACATTCTTACTCTTACATGTGTATATTTTATACTTGTTTCTCTTAATCATCATTAAATCAATATACAAGATTTGCTGTTATTTCTCAGGCCTTTCTCAGGCCTTTATTCCGTTTTCTGCGTGTACCTGGACAGATCTCACTCTCTTATACCAGTTTTCACGGCAGTATTTACATTTATGCGTTCAATTTTTTGAATTTATACCTTAGACTAATGATTTTTACTTCATTGTGTTTCAGAGACTTCACATCCTCTTCCTCTGAGGTCCTCACCAAGAAGTGCCCGCACTGGACCTGTAAAGACAGGTGGGCGTGTCTTTGTGTTAGACCACACACGGTGGACCCCACAAATGAAAGAGGCAATAGATGGCTTGCTTCAGAAACACCATGGGGAAAAAGACATCCTGAAAGTGGTAGATCAGGAGTATGCACAGATTGTTCATCAGACTGCCACGGATCCTAACAGCATGTTTCACCCAACTACTAAGCGACACATCTCTGGGTATGTGAAACATGTGGCAAAGCTACTTAACACCAGTTCTGCAATGAATACAAGCCCTGAGAAACTGCTGGACACACAGGAACTGTGGCACTCATTAACTGAGGGTCAGCCATCCAGTGTTCATGTGACCGCCATCCAGCCCGATGTCTTCAACCCACCTACTCCCGCTTCAGCAACACCAATTACAGCCAAATCCCTAGAAAAAATAGTGGAGGGAATTTTACAAAAGCAGAGTCAACAACCCGAGCAGCAGCAGAAGAAGAAACAAACCAAAAGGTGTCTGTCTTGCGGACAGCCTAAGTCTCGTTATGAGACTTCTGGCTCCTCCGTTCACTTCTTCTTTCAGCAGGGGCCCGTTAGGTACTTTTACTGCTCTAAAAAGGTTTATGACACATATGCCGCAGAAGGACTATCAACACCCAACATGACCTTCGAGGAGTTCTCCACCACCACCTTTTTCCAAAAGGAACTCCTGGAAACCAAGAAGCGGGTGGATGAGAAGGCTGAAAAGAAAAGAAAAAGAACAGAACCTCAGCCAACTGGCCGGGTTTGCAGGTTCTGCCACATGGACCTCAAACAAGGTCCCAATAGCCCACACATCCACTCTGGGTTCCCTGGTGTGGCAGGGAAATACATATATTGTCCTGCAAAGGTTCTGTCCATGTACAAGTCTCAGGGTATGGCTAAGGAGATGACTTGGAAGGAATTCTGCAAATCACCTTTTTATGAGGCAGAGCGACAAAGATGGATGGCTGAAAAGAAAAAATAAATATTACATGGTTCTATTGAGATGTTTAGGTATTCTATTATTATTCTATATTCCGTATATTTATATAGATAAAAAATCAAAATATGCTGTAAATATGGCAAGCTTTTGTAATGTAAAAAGTTGAATATGTAAATATTTAAACTGTTGTTTTTCTCTGTTAATACAAAGTAAATATAAATATGTCAACAAATGTGCTTCTTTTTTTACTAAATTACACATTATATGAGATCAATGTAAACTATGCATATAGAATATAATTTATTCACTGTCAATGTACATTTATACAAGATTTAAGATCAGTTCAAAAACTATGCAAATAATGCATTGCTTTGGAACTGATCTTACAAAACAAGATCAGTTCCAAAAATGGAACCATGTATTGGCGATAAACCAATATGTTTTTAGATTGGTTTATCACCATAACCACATATATGTGGTTATATTTACATATATACAGATAAGTAACTATGTAATTAGTGAATCTGAGAGTTCAGTGTGTTAATTGCCACCCTGTGGAACAAGTTAAAGTTAAGGTATTATGCTGCTAAAAGAGTAATGACTCCTACTAGCAGTATATTATCATACATTTAATTATAATAATTAAAAACAGACAAAATAATTATAAGGGAGTCACAATTAGTAAATCATTGTAGCTGTTTGGTTGTATAGTTTTAGACCAAACAATAATGCTACAATGCCTGTAATCAGAGGTCTTCTATTTTCTATCACTGCAATTTCAAACAATTACCAGAATTTGAAACAATTTACAGTATAACGGCTGCAACATTTATTGACACTGGGCTGGGAATTGAACCTGGACCCACAAAGACACAACCATTCCAGAGTCTTTGGTGATTTGTTTCCTTATTACATGAATAAGGAAATTTTTTTTACATTTTTCATAGAGTTATGTGGTTTTTCCATCTGTGGGTGGGAAGTAATTGTTTTTCTAATAAATATGTATTTATTAGAATATAAACACTAAAAATAGAAAAGATTGGGTAAAGTAACATAAGCTTCTGCCAGAGCTGGGAGTCGAACTCGGGTCCTGCAGGTATGTCCTGTTTTGCATGGTGACAGCGCATTACACCTATTCGCGGCTGGCCCCCGCGTGGCAGGCGAGAATTCTACCACTGAACCACCAATGCTTACAGGAAAGGCAAGTCCTGTAAACAATGTGATACACCCACGACTCAGTCTGTGAAAGCATTGCAGGCAAGAAAAAAGTAATATGCGCCCAACGTGGGGCTCGAACCCACGACCCTGAGATTAAGAGTCTCATGCTCTACCGACTGAGCTAGCCGGGCTGATGTCTTTAATGTGGGAATTCTTTTGAAAAACATTTCAGTGAAGCAACATTCAAAACATTTCATTTTATCAGTATAAGTAAAATCAGAAAGTTCCCACAGTGTATATGCCAGAGAATAAGTTTATAAGTCACAAAATTATGTTGTTCACCTTATTTCTTGATGAAACTATGACTCAGATCTACACGTTAGCTTGTATTGATGTCTATGGGAATTGGCATTGGCATGATAGCGGTCCAAGCTAGTAGTTTCTCATAGGTTTACATGAAGGCGGTTTGACTAATGCTAATGGTAACATGCAGTACAATTGTGTGGTCTTTTTGTGCAAAAAATTAAACAGTTAAGCATGCTAGAAGCTCCATTAAATGTCTTGTATTGTGCATTGAATTAATTTCCTTGTTTTGAATGAGATTCCGTTTTTGTTGACATTATTTGATATATGCTAGTGGTTCTCAGCGTGGGCGGTACCGCCCCCCAGGGGGTGTTCAGAGGACGGCAGGGGGCGCTGGCGAACATTTTTACAAAAGGAGCGTTTGGTCGAAGGTAAACTTTACACCTTAAATACACAACAATGCCAGTTTAGACTTTGAGCAACTTGGTAAAACTGTCTTGTGTAACATTAAATCATGCTTGGCTGCAACTGTATAGAAGGCAGCTCTTCTATTCAGTGTTTGTAGCTTCTGTTAGCTTCTTGGCGCAGCTCCGTTCTCCTGCTACTGGTAGCTAAAATCACGATACCCTCACTGTGTATCCCTCTGAAAAATGAACCCATTTAAATAAAGAAATCAAGAAATCCCTCCATGGGTGATACCACGATAGAGAGCGTTCATTTAATAGCGTAAACACGGTGCTGTAAGTGGTCCGGTATGAAACGGGGGTGATAGAACAACACAGCACTTTTAAATTTCAATAATCAGAATGCAGAAATTGTTTCCATTGTTTTAAAAGGTTTATGTCAGTCTGCCTTTCCCCCATCGATACGCTTCCCGACCGCCCTGCGCCTTAGGGGCTTAAAAAAAAAAGATGAGCACATTGTGCAAAACTCTGAAACAGGAGGAGCGGGACATAAAACGGAGCGACGAACTAGATGTGAATTATGGCATAAAAACAGAGAATCCGACGCTGAACAGTGAAAAATCAACACATGATGTGTAACACATCATGTGTTGATTAGGCAGCGCAGCAGGTGATGAGATTACTGATGGTGAGCATCAATAAACGATAAAATAAATCTAGCAACAGGAAAGAAACTAAAGTGGACATAGCAATAAACCAAGAGATGATAATACTAATCAAAGAAAACTAAATGGAAATAAATGAAGAACAAAATGCAAGAATAAACTAAGAAACTAAAGTAAATACAGAGGAATACACTGTATGGCAAGAATAAACAGACACTATTTCCAGATAAAAAGTAAAATAATTTTGTTGAAATGTCATGGGTTTGTTGAGACCACATCTAGTACTGAGAATAAATATATCTTAAAGAACTGATCACTTATTTATGTTGTTAATTAGATTTGATATATTTATTTCTTCAATATTTTTTTTCATGTCAATGTTAATGTCATGAGGCTGATGACTCCATGACACTTTCAATTTGACTCATTAGGATTTTATTAAGAACCAGATTTATTCTTTGTAATTCCTGTCCAGTGAAACTATTAATCTATAAATCAATAGACAGGTCTATATAAAGATATAATCCATGTTTCTGTCTCATATTTCTATGGCATTAAAAGGATCTGAAACTTTTGTTTTTCCACTGAAAGCTCTGGTTTGCACAATAAATGCCATGTGTGTGAAGTTTTATGGATGATACTCTGATGTCCCATTCTCCTGAAGGCAGCACAGAGCTACACCACCAGAAACCGACAAACACTGAAGAGAAGAAGAGCTATGATTAATGTAGTTACAGTTCTATCCATGTTTTAATGCTCAGTCATTTTGCAAATAGTTCAAAGTTTAAACTGGCATGTTGTACATCTTTTATCTGGTCATTTTGTGCAAGATTTAACAACTAGAAAATGGCACTAAATAAGAATATTTGTTCCATTCTGGCTGCTGTTAGGCCTACTGATTTTAACTTGAATGTTTGTTGCATTTTTCGTAGACACCTGTGAAAATAATTTCTATTCCCATGGCTTTTTTGTTCTCTGGGAAATTATTTTTGATGATAAATACAGAAACAAACATAAAAATCAAAACATCTAGAATAGTGATAGTAATATTAATGATAAAATAATGGTCAGTGCAAAGTAACCTGCAAATTCTTTGGTGGGGGGCGGTGAGAGACCTGGATAAAGGCTAGGGGCGCGCTGGCCCGAAAAAGGTTGAGAAACACTGATATAAGCAGTGTTGTGAGACTCATGTATAATTAGGGTACTGAGAACCTAGCTGTTAATTATTATCTTACTGATTGCATGTTTTTCAGTTTTTCCTTTTGACTGAAAAGCTGCTGCATTGTGCCTGCAAGTATTGCGCATGTTTTTTTGTATAAATTAAGTGAATTTATTTCTAGATAATTTTTCCAGATGACATAGTCGCATTTATACCTAAAGCGAACAATTAATAGCCAATCCAGCTGATCGGCAGTGATCGGCGATCGCCAGTGATCAGCTGTCATGTGTGATCGGAAGCGGAATCAGCAGCAAAACATCCTGATCGGAGCACCGTATAACAGATGTAATTGTATTTATTCAAGTGACAATCAGTAGATAAAGCCGGAGATAATTAAAATATGCACATTTTGAAATTATATCAAACTCCAAAATAAAACTAGGAAAAATTATTAAAAACATGCCCCGTGTGAGGCTCGAACTCACGACCTTCAGATTATGAGACTGACGCGCTGCCTACTGCGCCAAAGCTGGGGAACAATAGTCTGCTTGGGGGGGGGAAGAAGGGGAAAAAGGGGGGGGAGAAGAAAGGGGAAGAGTGAGGCCAATCCCAGAGTCGCGAGTTCGATCCTACCAGTCGCCATACAATGTTTGAGTGAAAAGATTTCCCACAATCAATGTTCAAGTGTTATGAAGTAACAGCTGTTTTTTTGTATCTTGAAAACATTTTAAATGCTTTTTTTTACAGATAGTGTTAAATTATACTATATACTTGATACAGTCTATTTTAATGTCCTTAATTATACCCAGTGCTTATTTTCATTTTTCACAGCAAAACAATGATAAAAACTAAAATATTCTTGCAAGTGTCTTTCCTAAAGTACTTTTTGAGTGAAGTGAATATCTTTTTTCTAGTGTATGCTTAAAATTATTACCAATAATTCAGAATTTGAATCAGCTAACATTTACTTACAGTAAAAGACCATAGACCTTATAGGTTTCAAAGAACCAAATATTTATTCATCAACAATTAAGACAGTGAATGAAACATGTTTAGTTAGTCCAAAAACATTGTAGCATAATGACAATATCAATCGAAAACAAAATAAATAACACTGTGAACTAAATAAAAACTATATACAATGAAACAGTTTGTGAAGTTATTTAAATTAAAGAAAACATTTATTTTTTCTTTTTAATTTGTTCCAGCCACTGCTCTTTAGTTAGACTTTCATTAGAGGGACAGTAAATTTGCCCTCTATATTGGCTGTGTCCTGTTTCAGCAATTCTAAACTGCCCGCATTTTTTGCATGTATTGTGCAAAACTTTGCGTGTCAGTTTTCGAGGTTCTCTATCAGGTTCAGCAGGGGCTGCTCTGGGAGCCAGAACAGGGGCCACAGCAGGGGCCAGAGCAGAGCCCAGAGCAGGGGCCACAGCATAAGCATGTGGAGGAGGGGTGGAGAGGCTCCACAAACTCTGTTGCTGTTGGGTAGTGAGGATAACAGATCCCTGTGGTACCACTGGAGTAATTGCCACTAGCTGAGGCCTTTTGGGTGGGGCAGGGAGAAGCTGCCGCTGTCCTGATGGATTTGTCCCATCAGTGAATTGTAGCTTTCTTTTTAATTTTGACTGCCCCACAGTGTTGGATGGTAGCCTGTACGAATGCAGTGGCCCTGAATGTGGTACGCCGTAATGCGGACGTATATTTGCAGGCAGAAGTGGGTCAGCAGCTACAGAAAACCGGCTGGGAAGGTTTAGCCCTTGAAGTACCACAGCTGTTTCTTGCCTTTTGACCCTTCTGTTATGCCACTGAACCAGGGTGGTGTAGCTCACATCCACTAGCTGCAAGTTTGTCTGCCCCATCACAGCTCCATTTGCTAGAACGAGCTGCCTGATCTTCCTATAGTCTTGAAGGATTAAATCCCACCTGGAGACTGTGCCTGCCCCTCTTTTCTTTGGACTACGATGGATATTGCACAGCCGGACAAAGATGGTCTCCACCAGGCGGCAGCAGTCTGGCCATTGGGCAGATGGGGCTGGAGTGGTTAAAGCATGCCTCTTCACACTCTCAACCCCAGGAGTAAATTCCTGCCTCTTCTTGGGGGACCTAAACCTCCCAGTGTTCAATCTCTCTTGATGCCTTGCAGCAAATACCACCCTCTGTTTATCAAACTCCAGCAGGTTCTGCCACAGAGCAACAATGCAGCTCACCTAAACAGGAAAATAAAACAATTATACATGAGGACACAGCAATATGCAAGTGAGGTGAAAGGCGTGTGCATGTCTGCAGCAAGCAACAACGTATGTTACTGACCTCCTGGTTGTTCAGCACCAGTGAGGTTTTGCTCCTTAGCTCCACCAGATACTCAGCCAAGCTGTCAACTTTGTCCAGGCCTGGTACACCGACCTCATCTAAACCCTGAGAAAACATAAACAACATAAAAAATGTAGAAGTTATTTGAAGTTTTATTTTATTTTTCTTCAATTCTACAGCTTAGAATGAATGCCCACCTCTGACATAGGCACTGCAATGCCAGGCTGGGTGGAGGCAGCGGACTGGGTGGAGGGAGCTGGCTGGATGGAGGCAGCGGGCTGGATGGAGGCAGCGGGCTGGGTGGAGGGAGCTGGCTGGATGGAGGCAGCGGGCTGGATGGAGGCAGCGGGCTGGGTGGAGGCAGCGGGCTGGGTGGAGGGAGCTGGCTGGATGGAGGCAGCGGGCTGGATGGAGGCAGCGGGCTGGGTGGAGGCAGCAGACTGGATGGAGGGAGCTGGCTGGGTGGAGGCAGCAGACTGGATGGAGGGAGCGGGCTGGGTGGAGGCAGCGGGCTGGATGGAGGGAGCTGGCTGGATGGAGGCAGCGGGCTGGATGGAGGCAGCTGGCTGGGTGGAGGCAGCGGGCTGGGTGGAGGGAGCTGGCTGGGTGGAGGGAGCTGGCTGGATGGAGGCAGCGGGCTGGATGGAGGCAGCAGACTGGATGGAGGCAGCTGGCTGGGTGGAGGCAGCAGACTGGATGGAGGCAGCTGGCTGGGTGGAGGCAGCGGGCTGGGTGGAGGGAGCTGGCTGGGTGGAGGCAGCGGGCTGGGTGGAGGCAGCAGACTGGATGGAGGGAGCTGGCTGGGTGGAGGCAGCGGGCTGGGTGGAGGGAGCTGGCTGGATGGAGGCAGCGGGCTGGGTGGAGGGAGCTGGCTGGATGGAGGCAGCGGGCTGGATGGAGGCAGCAGACTGGATGGAGGGAGCTGGCTGGGTGGAGGCAGCAGACTGGATGGAGGCAGCTGGCTGGGTGGAGGCAGCGGGCTGGGTGGAGGGAGCTGGCTGGATGGAGGCAGCGGGCTGGGTGGAGGCAGCAGACTGGATGGAGGGAGCTGGCTGGGTGGAGGCAGCAGACTGGATGGAGGCAGCTGGCTGGGTGGAGGCAGCGGGCTGGGTGGAGGGAGCTGGCTGGATGGAGGCAGCGGGCTGGGTGGAGGCAGCGGGCTGGGTGGAGGCAGCAGGCTGGATGGAGGGAGCTGGCTGGGTGGAGGGAGCTGGCTGGATGGAGGCAGCGGGCTGGGTGGAGGCAGCGGGCTGGGTGGAGGCAGCAGACTGGATGGAGGGAGCTGGCTGGGTGGAGGGAGCTGGCTGGGTGGAGGCAGCGGGCTGGGTGGAGGATTCGAGCTGTGATGTAGCAGAGAAAATGGTCTCATCGTCTAGCTCTGATACTAGAAAATCCAAAGCTTCCTCATCCACAAAGCCTTCATCTTCCTCCGCTACATTAGCCTCCACATCTTCCAGCAGAACATCTGTTTCTTCTGAGTCAGGCTCGGCTTTCAGTGGCTTTCCTGTTTGACTTAGAAGGTAGTCAACGCCCAGTAGCTCACCTATGGAAAATCGCAAACACATTGATAGTAAAACAGTCCTAAACATGTTACATATTAGTGATTTTTTATACTGTAGTTTATCTACAACTGTTTTTCCTTCACATATTTCATTTTGTAATACCTGTGTACTTTGAAGGAGGCATAAATTGTGGGACGTACTCTCGTCCCAGCACCTTCAAGCTGTTCTGATTTATGGACTGAGTCATGTCTCCAGCATATGTCAGAAGAGACGATGGTTTGTTGGTCACTGCTGCAGAACCCCGATCCTGATTCCATCTATTCAGGCCTTCCAGGAGGTAGAGCTGGAAATTCAGCAAGTTTGCACTGGTTCCTGGAAACAAAGCAAAAAAACAAAACATCATATTAATGTGTTTGAAACAATACTGGTAGATCCAGTTTTTCAAAAATATACAGTAAAGGGTTATAGTCATGTTAGAAAGCGACATACCTGGAATAAACCTGTTTAAATGACAGTGAAATGACTCCAGGGATGTAGAGCCTCGTGAACAGCGATAGCGTGTCAACTTGATTCCGCTCTTGTTGACACTGCCCACCTCAGTGTACAACTGAATCCCTGGTACATCCTGAATGCATTTCACATGCCGTTTTTGGACAGCCCAGATGTGTTTCATTCTGACTTCATCCAGCAAGGGAACTCCCATCAAATCTCTCCCTTTTGGACCATTCAGCTCCTCCAGCAGTCGTTCAATAAAGACAGTAGTGATGTCGTCTCCCCGTGTCCTCCTACGACAGAAAGTACTCAACTCCTTCTTTGTTATCTGCCTGTCCACCATGGCGTTGGTTATACCTGGCCTCTGTTCCTGCTGGAGCTGCCTTTCTTTGGCTCGTCGAAGAAGGTCAAGGTCCCCTGCATCCCACTCAAAAATGCAGGAGGACAGTGCCCGCATGAAAGCAGGATACAGAGGGTGGGCATCCGTGGTACAACCTACAGCCAGCCTCCGCATAAAGTGCCAAATGTCCAGACGAATGTAAATATCTGGCCATTCTCCAAATCTGCCCTGCAGCTTGCTGAGGCCCTCACTAACACAGCAGCCACAGTCCACATATAGCACCTTTGGAGGTGCAGCCCCAGCCTGGCGATACCGCTCCATCAGTCCTGCAGCCATTTTGTCCAGTCCTGGACCCTCCTGGACAGTCAGGACACTATTCAATATTTGGCCCAGCTCATTGCTGACTGACGACACCCACAGAGCTGTTCCTTTGCTGTGGCCAGCCAGCTTTTTGGTGATCTACAATAGAAAATGTGGAATTAAATCTTGCTGTTTCTCGTGTCTATAGAAACCACTGTCTGCTGTGGATGTCATAACATTTTCATTGTAGAACAACAAACTTTTTCACAACACGTTTAATTGTTTAAACTGAAATAGAAAACAAAAAAGTTATCCCAATTTTTTTTTTAAATTATTAGTGTTTTAAATTTAATAGTGTACACCTTTTTTTTTCAAGTAGGATATAATACTAATACTAATAATAATAATAATACTGATAATTATCATCATTACCTGGTTACTAACCTTTTTAGTGGAGTCCAGCTTCAGAACTGTCCCCAAGGTGGAGGTGATGCTGGCCTTTATGTGGTCTATGCGTGACAGAATATCTCTGCCATACACAGTCAACAACCAGCGATCAGTGGGGATGTCAGCTGGTTCTGGGGGCTCCTGGCACACCACCGGGAAAAGGCTGGGTCTATTTACAAAGTTAGCGCACTCCTCCAGGTAGTGCCCCAACCTGTTCAGCCACTCCTCCCCGTGGTTTTCTTTCAGCTGCTTCAGCAGCCGCGCTGAACTGTTGCCCTGCGTTCTGTCTCTCATCAGCCTGATCACTCGTATGTCACAAGCATACCTGGAAGGCAGATTAACAAAGTATTTATTCCGCAGTAACATTTACATGCAATTTGATATCTTCATTCCTCCAGTTAGCATTTTACTAAATGTTTTACTCACTTTTGGGTGAGGATGAGCCGAAATAGTTTCTGGTGTGGCAAGTCCAGTTGGTCTCGGATGCTCTGGGATGTTGATAGATATGTGAGATTACACCCGCTGCACCTGAGTGTCTCCGTCACCAGGAGGTAATACCTATCAACATCCAGGACCTTCCGAGCCCTCTTGTGGATGCCAGCACCTGTAAGATGATTTCCACAAGCTTGGCAGAACACCCTGACCTTCCACTGATGGTAGGGCATCCATACCAGGAGCCGATGTGAAAAAAACCTCTCAGGTGTCGGCACCTGATGGTAAATGAGGGCCGGTGCAGGAGGCTCGTACCACAGCTTTAAATCTGGGCGCAGTTTGCCAGATTTAAAGAGGGTATTTGAGATCCATCTTTGATCCTGCACAGGGATGGTTTTCCTCATTTCACTCGGCAACCAGAAAGAAGCTGCATCACCACCTGCAGCTAGTTTTAACAGAGACGTTGAAGGCTCTTCCTAAAACCAACAGAACATAAATATGTTTGAAAACAGATATCTTAGAACTGCATTACTTTAATGAATATACACTGCTGTACTCACAGCTGCAACTGTCTCGCTGGAGTGTGTCTGGGAGGATGGAGCAACACTTGGGCTCCTCACAGAGGGTGGAGGGGGACTTGGGCTCCTCACAGAGGATAGAGAGGGACTTGGGCTCCTCACAGAGGATAGAGAGGGACTTGGGCTCCTCACAGAGGATAGAGAGGGACTTGGGCTCCTCACAGAGGATAGAGAGGGACTAGGTGTCTTCCGGGCCACCAAGTTGGGCTTCACTGAATCCGAAAGAGAACCCCCAAAATGGGACTTAGTGAACTGAAATGAGAAATGTACAATCATGTGAAGTAAATACTTTATAAATCACTCCATCAAAAATAAGAACAAGAAAATGTTTTGTTCAAAAACTATGATAGTTTTTTGCCATGACAGAATCAATGATATAAAGTATTGAGCAAACAAACAAGAACATTTACCCTTGACAAAGATGGAGGGGACCTCAGGAAACAGCGAGTGGCTGTTGCTGTATCACCAGACGTAGATTGTGAAGCCACAGACTGTGGGGTCAAGGAAGGAGGTGCAGAAGGAGGCTGCAGTGCAGGCTACCAAAACAAAGATATTGTAAAAGTCACCATTCACCAGAATTGCAAGAGACAAGACATAGCTTCAAATTTGACTAAAAAGTGATTGTTATTAGATATTATTTTAAACCAGCTTACTTTATCAGTGTGAAAGCCACAGTCACAAGTGACAGACGCTCCAAAAAGGGTGGTCTGTCCCCGAACTTGCATGGGGCATTTTTCTATCTGAAACAGTGTAACATAATCTTATTAATGACAGCTACTCAAGTCTGTCCCTTTTTATAAACATATCTACACACACAAGTGAATGAAACAGTGACTTCACTTTACCTTCTGATAGATGTCATGCCATTTCTTCTGCCTTGGGGCTGGTCTATTCCCTGCATTGGAAGGCCAAACCCCAGTGCTGGCAAATGCCTTAAGCCTTGCCATCCACTCCCCATCCCCCATACCTTTGTGGCTCTTTGGCTTGGTGCTCATCTGAAGATAACATTGGGAATTAGCAGAATCAAATTCCATAAACTAATGATGCACTTTGTGCACAACTAACAATGGGTATGACATAAAAGCATTTAAAAGTAAAATCAAAGCCATAGTTTTCTGTGCTCATAGTGAGGTAAAAAAAAAAAAAAAAAAAACTATCAACCTCGATCGATCGATCAAGGTCGGGCTATATATAGGTTGATATCTATGTATACATTTACATTTTAACTTAAAGTGTTACTACTATATTATAAAATAAACTGTGTCCTTACTCTTTCACTCAGAACATGACATCAATATGTCGCCCTTTTATTGAAAGCACAATATATTATTTTAGCTGATGTAAAATTATAAATACGAAATCTGTTTGAACGACAACAGACAATAAACAATATTAATAGGTACTCACAGTAATATCGTTAAGGTCGACAGATCGATGATGTGATGACGAATCCTTCTCTTTCCTTCTTCAACGAAGCTAGGCTACTGACATCTGACTTTTAGAATCTTCCAACGGTTGTCACTTTTAAAAATAAAATCCGATTTTTTTTGCTTGTGGTGGGGGGGCGAGAGGGCGTCTGGGGGGATCACGGTGATTGGGCATGTTCCATTGTGAACTCGAACATTGATAGGTTCGCATGTCGCCACGGTGATTGGCCGATTTCCATTGTGAGCTCGGACATTGATAGGTTCGCATGTCGCCACGGTGATTGGCCGATTTCCATTGTGAGCTCGGACATTGATAGGTTCGCATGTCGCCACGGTGATTGGCCGATTTCCATTGTGAGCTCGGACATTGATAGGCTCGGTCCATTATGAGGCGGTACGCCATTGGCTAAACCGTTCAATGTGAGAATGGAAGCTGGGCAAGGCCATTGGAGGAGAAACATAGACTTACGTGAGCGAAGTAGCGCCAACGAGGCCTGAAACACACACAAAATAGATCCCTTTTTGAACGCAGCAGAGCGTAGTAAGATAAATCCATATAATATTCATGGGCCAATATGACACAGAGACAGCCTGAATACAATCATTAACAAACACACCCGCAAAGAGGAAACTTAGACCTATAAATTATTTTAATTTAATGCAGTTCACCTTTCTGTCCACCAGATGGCAGCAAGGCACTGCTTGATGTAAAATCAAGGCCTACTCGCAAGTGAAGCCCACAAATTGTATAGACATTTAACTTAAGCACGTTCTTAATAGTCTATATCACCTACACATTTGAAATTAAGTAAACGTGTCTTACCTTTGCACTTGTCCACGTTTTCTCATGTTTTT
Source organism: Poecilia reticulata (assembly GCF_904066995.2). NCBI lineage: Eukaryota > Metazoa > Chordata > Actinopteri > Cyprinodontiformes > Poeciliidae > Poecilia > Poecilia reticulata. The sequence continues at coordinate 12,104,802 of NC_088831.1, read as the reverse complement.
TCCTTCAACTTCGGGCCTCAAGCCTTCCGTCCCGTCTACGAAGGCATGTCCTTACGGTCATTTTGGCCAAAAAGCAACTAAAAACTCAATTTCCTTGTGAACTTGCTAGTAATGCATGTCCATTCTCCACCAATGCATCCGATAAATCCTCTGTCTGTCCGTGGTTTTCACAAAAAAAAAAAAAAAAAAGTAAAATCCTGAAGTCCGGCTTCAAAATGGGCTCGGGGGAGATTCACACCGCGGTTCCTTCTAAGATTGCCTTAAAACTTATTTCTGCGGTTCCTTTTTGACAAAAAAGTTGGAAAACTCCGTCCATGTTTGCTAAAGAAAATACGTAACTAAGGATCTCATAAACTAACCGAACTGTCGAAAATAAGCACTAATAAAGGCTAAGTTTTCCAGCACGAGGCTTGAAAACATGGCCAACACACATGTTCACATGACCTGCATGTAAAATATCATTGCGCGACCACGTGACACGACTAAACATGCAAATTTTATGTTTTATATCTTTATATGTATTTTTATTTATTTATAACACACAAAATATATCCGTCGTTAATTTAAATTGTTGAAATAAAAATAAGTCAAAATCATAAAAATATCCAATAAATATTCAATTCTTTCTCAAGAAATATTCACATTATTGTCAATTAACAGATATTAACCATGTTTTACCCAGTAAAATATATCAGTTAAATTTTTTTTATTCTAACTCGGGTTAGGACAATGGTTTATGTATTTATGTTTCCCGTCTAAAACAGATCATGTTTTAGTAGTTTACTTAACTTGCCCTTTGGGATCAAAAAGGTTTGCGAATTTCAGTTTAATTAGAATTTTGGCTCATTGTTACGCAACAAAATATAGTTCTTAAGTTTAATCTTTTAAAGAAGTTGGTTTTAAGCCACTCTAATACATGGTGTGGATTCTATGATGGTTAGCTGATTGGTCCTGAAGCTCCCAAGTAATGGGAGACAAATACATTCAGAAACCTATAGATGAAGTAATGAACTTGTGTTCATAAAACAGCATATCAGGAGCATTGCAAATAGAGGGAGAAAGGAGTAAATTTCTGCCTAAAAACTCTGAAATGTTTAGATTAATCTCAGAATTTGTTTAGAATTTTTTAAAAAATTTTGTGAGTTTCAAAACGTTATCACAAAACTTTTTTTTTTCTTTTTTTGAAATTTGCATGCAGATTTATTTTCGTTATTTCAATTTGTGCAATTATTTTGTTTATGGAGAATCACCTATAGAGAGCCAGAATTACATTTTAAACACATTTTTGTATTTTTTTTCTTGTTTCTACTTTCCTTGAAAAAGCATATTGATTTGCTCTGTTGTTGAAAATATGCTATACAAATAAAAGTGCTTTCATCAGGTGAAATGAAAAGCTTATTTCAAATTGAAACAATATATTTTAAAAACTTTTCTGAAAAGAAGTCGCTAAGCTGACTTTGCATAGAAAAACCAAACAACTGCTAGAAACTAAAACTGTACCTCCTTAAGTAATTTTTCCATCACATTTCTTTCTTCCACTCAACTTTCGTAGGACACTAGGACACATTCCACTTCTTTTATTATAAATGCATCACATTCAGATCATGATTTGAAAGCCATGTTTAATAATTTAATTACAACATGCAGAAACCATATAGAAAATACTTTACAGCCATGACAATAAAAATTGAAATTTCTTGATGCTAAAAAAAGCACATTTCACAGACAGCAGAAGGCTCAGAGGAAAAGTTTGATGTTAGTACTTGGTTAGGTAATGTTTGATAAAGAACTTTATTAGTTACATCCAACTCTTTACTTCTCTGGGTCATCATCGCTTCAATTTAAACACCGACCCCCGACAAAAGTGGGGGTAAAAACAAGAAACAGGGAGTCTTAATTGATGAGGAGAAACAAGCAAAAGGCCTCAATTTTATCCCTTCAAATGGCACATGTTTCTTTAAAAAGAAGATGAAAATAAACTCCTTCATATTACAAGCAGTTAACAACAGTTTTGGACCAGAAATACTGACTTGACTGGTTGAAAATGTACATTACACCTTCACACCTGGAGATGTTTGATCAGATTTAACACTCCTAATAATTTACTTCTGATTCAGATAAAAAACAATTTAACAACCCATAGCAAATGTGGTTCAGGAATGGAGGAGTAATTACACAGCAACAAACTTCTTAAATTAAAGCTCAGCAATTGCATAAAATAGTTTTTCTTTGCGGGCCGCTGTGTAGTTACAGTCCAGCTTTGGGAGAAAATTTAAACAGAAAAGGTCCAAATCACTGATGTTTCGAGTTTCTCATTCATCCTGCTGTCTACTTTCATGAAGCCAGTACTGCTTCCTTCTCAGAAGAGACTTAAATGAACATGTTGACATCGTAGTGAAGACAGAAAAGTGAAGTCTTGAAGTCTATAGCTAGAAAAACACAACATGTCGCAGATTTGATTATTTCTTTGTTGTAAAAATGCTTGTTGGTATTAAATCCCCGTAAATGTTGCCTTTAATACATGTAATATGACCACAAATCCTAGAGGAGTTGAAAAGAAGGCTTCATGGTTGCAGAGAGAGAAAGAGGACAAACAAACCATCAATTATAATCAATCATATCCCGTACTCCAGCATCTCTCTGCCTGGTTTTCTAACCATAAGACATTCTAAAAGACTCTTTGATGATAGGAGTTATGGGGTTATGACAACATTTAATTTCCCCTTGGGATAAATAAAGCATTTTTAATTTAATTGAACTGAAATTCATTTTAAATTTTGCTGAATTTTGCTTAGAAATGTAGCACAGTTTAAGAGAAAATAAAGATTTTTAGCTAACAAGCATTGCTGCAACAAAGAGAAAAAATAAATGCCATATGTTAAAAATTACCCAAATAATATACAAATTGAGCTCATTTTATGGGATTTTCTTCACAAATCCCCTTCTCCAGCCTCTGATTCAACTTGAAATGTCAAGATGCATAAGTCAATGCCACCTTTGTTGGTCTTTTCACAAGATAAATAAACAGAAAAACTAAAAGCTAAAAGTTTCAAGGCATCCGTTTATAAACTAAAACCAGTGTTTCCCCTACGTGGGCAGTTGCTACGTTTCTTTTTACCTCAGAAGGCTCAGAGTTTCAGCTGTCATTATCAATATTTAACATCTTCAAGTTTGCTGATTGTGAAAGATTACATAGAAATGCGGGGGAATCCTCGTAAACAGTCCCTTCCTTCAACTTTCCAGACATGTTCCTCCATTTTTCCGGAGCTTTTTTTTGTGTCCTTTTCTCTCAGAACAGCACATCTTCATTGGTAATGAGCGTCTCCACCACCAGTCTCTGGTATCGGATGTCATTGAGGGCCGTCATGGCGTCCAGTTCAGGGGCTCTCATCAGCGTTGGGCCGAAGACGATACCCAGATTCTCGCTGGACATGAGGTTCTCCTTCTCGTAATCCGTGACCCTGGATGTAGAGCAGGGGGCGACATAAGATTTCTTCTTCTGCTAAGTTCAGATAAAGACATTATAGTTGGTAAAGCCACCATTCTGACCTCTTGAGGTGAGCCATGAGGTATCTGAGTGTCTCGATGTGGGCGGGGGGCAGCAGCTTCAAGGCCTCATGCAGAGACTCCAGTCGTTTTTCTGCGTCTGTAATTTCTACGCCACACAGTAGGAAAACATTAACCATCAAATAACCTAAACTTAACAAAAAGCGTAAATTAAAGCAGCAACACCCACTTGCGGTCTCTATGAAGCGTGGGTAGGCGTCGTAAGTGATGAGGGGGATCGGCAGTTCCCTGAAGTACAGCTTGAGGGCGCCGGTGATGATGTTTATGTCCTCGTAAGCGTTTGATGAAATGTCTGCTTTCTCTCCGTCTGAGGGAAACAAGAAATCGATCAGCGACGGCCGACAAAATCAAGAAACACAAACAAGGCGGTGGTAAGGCTGGGCAATATGGCTTAATGATTTTAATCACTTTTTCCTTGCTTTATTGCCAAAAAAGAAATTACAAATGGCAGAAAAAATTTTTTTTAAGTATTTTTATTTCAATCATCCCTTCTTTGAGTTGTATGGCAGAGTATTAGGGAAAAGCTATGGGAATTTTTGCTTAAAATTCCCAAGTTGTTCCGTATTCCTCATTTTAATTTTTTGTTACTTTTTGTGTTGGAGTCCTCATAAAGTTACTACTTCATTCTACAAATATTATGACTTTATTCTGATTATATTATGACTTTATCCTCATATTATTTCAACTCTATCATCATATGGCTTTATCCTTGCAATATTATGACATTATTATTATAATAAATAATAATAGCCTGATCCCAATACTCTGTCCTAGAGTTGAATTCAAAGTCCAAATAAATAAAAGTTGTAAAACTGACACTGAACCCCAAGGAGCGCATTCGTAAAAATATCCATATTATCCCAAAATTAAATCGTCAAACAACAAACATTTGATTAAATAATTGATTAAATTGCTGTATTGCCCAGCCTTGGCTGTGGTGACATCCTGTGGACCGCAGGGGGCGACACTCACCTCTGTCAAAGGCCAGCTTGACGTCCTCGATCAGCTCACTGAAGCCTGATATTCTGTACAGACCCTCAGACTGAAGACCTGAATGATTGGACATTTCACACTCAGATTCATTTCTCTGATAAATAATTTAAAATATCAGGTAATAATCCCAAAAATAAAAGCATAAATTGTAATTTAGAGGAGATAAATCACTAAAACTAAAACTCCCACCCTGATAGGACCACCTCCAGACAGAGCTGCTACATCTCCTCATTTTCTGCTTATTCTATAAGCTGCTGCCTGGCTGACGCAGGCAGCAGCCTTGTGGGTTTTCTTCTCTCCACGTTACATAATCTCTGACTCACTCCGGCTTTCTTGGTCTCACCTCGAGCTTCGAGTTCCTGTATGCACATGTCGACCACCATGGGCCTCTTGGTGTTGTGGGCTTTGACCAGCGTGGTCAGGTCGCAGCTGTAGACCTTCTTGACGTGTCGCAGGTCCGGCTGGCAGTCGTTGGGGACGACCTTGGAGCACTGCTTGTGAACGTTCAGCCCGCAGTCTGACCGGAGGAACACACACATCGTCTTTTACTCATCTAAAGTCGTGATGTAACGAATTCAAGTCTAAACTTTGTGTTTTAACCAAACTACAAGGGAAAAATGAACACTTGAATTTATGGCAGAATAAATATAGATTTAATCAATTAATGAAATTACAGAATCTGTAGAGGAACAGAATAAAAGGAGGGAGAGAAGGAAACATGGGTGAGTTAATGATGACTGGATGAAAACTTGGATAGAGGGATGGGTGAACAGCTGGAGGAATGAAGGGGTGAACAGAAGGATGGAAAGATTGGTGGATGGTTGAATGGATGAAAAGATGGATGAACAGAAGGAAGAATGGATAGATAAATGGACAATAGATAAATGGATGGATGAAAAGATGGACAAATGGATGGATAAATTGACAAAAAGACGTATGTATGGATGGATGTATGGATGGATGAAAGGAAAGTTAGACAAAAAAATGGAAAGTCAGACGGGCGGATTGATAGACTGATGGATGAATGAACAGATAAATTGATAGACTAATGGATGAATGAATTAATGAATGGATGACTAAACAGATGGATGGACAGACAGATAATTGGATGAATAGATAAATGGACATTAGATGGACAGATGGACAAACAGATGAGTGGATAAATGGATGAAGAGTTGGATGGACAAATGGATGAATGGACAAAGATATGGATAGACGGACGAACAGACAGATGGACAAACAAATGGACGGATGGTTGGATTAACGAATGTCTGTATGAATTGATAAATGGACAACAGGAATGAGTCCTATTCCTCCAGTTTTCCCATCTTTTAACTCTTTCATCCCTTTCTCCGTGTCAGCAGGAGTGAACTGCGACTCGCTGCATCGTCTCTGATGTTTCCTGTAATTGCAGCAGGACTGAAGCGTAGGAGCAGGACGGCGCCCACACAGAGACACTCTGTTCCTCAGAACTGGACAGGCTTCACGTTACAAAACAGCAGATGAGTCAACGTCAGCATCTCTGGGTTAAACAGAGGGGCGGACGGCGTCAAACACCCACAATATATAGACATAGATGATGTAAATACCTGCACATTTCACTCCCTGAGCGATCAGACCCCACATGAAGTTGGCACAGTATTCACACCAGTGAGGACCTCTGAACGTGTGAACCTGCAGGGCAGAAAAAGTTCAAACAGCTGCTTTTACACATTTTAAATGACAGAAAACATAATTAAAAGGAGAAGATATGAGCCGAAGTAACAAAAGGTTGTGTTGAGCAGCTCAGTGTTGATAAGAAAAGGTGAGAAAATCACTCAGAAAAGGTCAAGTAACTGCTGAGGGCCAGTCGTAATCTTAAAAATAGGTGGAGAGGAACGAACAAAAGCCTGACAGAGACATGATGGAGAGTTTTAATCAGCTCATTTACTGAACCAACTGGCCCTTCATAATGACATGCTGATAATCTCACAGAGCAAAACGTGTTAATATAAAACCTTTGGCTTCCTACAAGTCTGGAGGTCATGTTGAAACGAGTCAGTCTGACAAACTTTAAAGAACTCCCAGTTTATAATTAACCAATCAGATCAAAGAGTAGCTCTGAAGTGAATGAATGGATGGATGGATGGATGGATGGATGGATGAATGAATGAATGGATGGATGGATGGATGGATGGATGGATGGATGGATGGATGGATGGATGGATGGATGGATGGATGGATGGATGGATGGATGAATGAATAAATGAATGGATGGATGAATGGATGGATGGATGGATGGATGGATGGATGGATGGATGGATGGATGGATGGATGGATGGATGGATGGATGGATGGATGGATGGATGGATGGATGGATGGATGGATGGATGGATGGATGGATCAAATATTTGGGACAATAAAAATCTCTGGATGTGCCAATATGTTTCCATTCTCTTATTTTCTTTTCCTAACTTCTCCGGACCATAAAAACAGCCAAACCAGCTGCAGACGCCTCCAGACTGCAGGAACCATCAGCTCTTCTCACTATAAAAACATGTTGTCATGTTGACACAGGACCTCATGTTCCCCATGTTCCTCACCTTGAAGTTGTGGACCTTCTCATACTTGGGCACCATGTCGCTCTCCCTCAGCGTGGCGCGCCGCACCAGAGACGTGAGCTGCGAAAGGGCAAAAGATCTGATTGGTTGCCAGAAGGTGGAAGCAGGGGAGGAGGGTTTGGAGGGGGCCGCCGTCCGTTTCGCCGGGTCCGGACCGCTCCTGGAGGCGGCCAGGGAAGGAACCGAACCGACACTCGCATTCAGCCCGAGAGCAACTGAAAACAAAGATCCTTTCTGACTCGTTTTCTTCTTGTTTCGTCTGTTTTGCTGCTTTTTTCCTCTTTTGACCGCGTACGACTCTCTGCTCGGCATGGTTCAAGATCTAAAGTGGATTTATATTAAATTAAATTACAAAAAAAAAAAGTAAAAAAACTAAAAGTTCTGGAACAATTACACCCTCCAGTTTCCGACTGACAACATCCTGACGAAAGCAACCCACAACTAAGCTCAGCCAATCAGATTAGAGCGTCTCCACTTCACAACAAAAGCTCCCCTGAATCAGTCCCATGGTTTAAAACTAACAAAAACACAAAAACGCGTCATTTCTTGGAAGGTGACAGAGAAATACTCCCGGCTGGGAATAATGCGACAGGATTCCTGAGTCTCCGGTGGACGAGTGCTTCTGCCCACATGGCTCTCACCGTGTTAGTGAGAGGGATGGAGGGAGGGAGGCGGAGGAGAGGCAGGGGGAGGAGGCTGCAGCAACGGACGAATTTAACAGGTCACAATGAGAGAGGAGTGGGCCAATCACGCTCCAGCGGTTCCTGTTGTTTCGCCACTGGTTCTGCCACCTCGCCTGGTCCCGGGGGAGGAGAGAATGAGCCGAGGAACAAGCTGTTGTTTTATTCATTCCTTCACACTTTTTCTTTCCCCCCATCCTTTTGTCTTTTAGTTTAACATTTACAGATGGGAAAAAAAACAAAAACAAACTAGCTTTCACTGGTGTATTTTGTAATAAACACACAATAACACTAAGGTCTGTTTACACTCAACAAAGAGAAGGAGCTGAACTCCAAAAACAATGACATCTCTTACGTTTAATACTTAGTTTTTTAAAAAGAGTTTCATGTTTTTGAATTCTCAGGCAGTTTTTGCTGGATTAATGAAGCAATTATTGAAATAATCGTCAACTAATTGTGTAATCCATTAATCGTTACAACATATTGAACAGTAATTAGGCCAAAACTGTACAAAACATATACATTTTGCATTTAAAATTGACAAAAAATTTATGTTATGGTATTTTAAGCAATAAAATATTTCATTTTGAATTAAAAAAATTGAAATAAGAAAGTATATTAGCATATTTTAACATATTTCCAATGCTATAGGCTGAAAAAGCTAAAGAATGGGTCGACTTTTTTATCCGATTTACTGTAAGAATTGATAGATTAATCAATGATTAATTCACTGTTAGTTGCAGCCCTGATATATGTGTCTATTTATTCATATATATTAATCTATGGTAGCTACAATCTTCTTTCTAAAGATGTCAATAAACTTTACTTCAACAGTCGGGAGCGCCTTATTAAATATCTGATGTTTACAAAATGTTCAGTAATGACGCTATTTATTCGCTTTAAGTGGGAATTTATTTGAGTGTCTTAATTTATTCTTCAACATAAACTGCATTTTTCCCATGAAATTCACAAAAACAAATTAAATCGCAATTTTTATCGTTTCTTTATATTATTTCGATGTTGCTAAAGTTGACATTAAATAAGCATATTGTCCAAATATATTAGAGAAACACAAGGTTGTTTCTAATAACTTTGGCTTCAGGTAAATTTATATTTTCTGATATCTTAGGATCAACGTAGAGTAGAAAAACTTCACAGTTAAGCTTTAAATTGTGTATTCAGCTCTTTTAAAATTATTTTTACTGTAAAATATAGCACAATAAATAGATTTTAAACCTTAAAGACACAAAACAAGCAAGCAGACAGTCATTGTGAGGTGCTCCTGGGTCATCTGCAAGCTTTAAAATCGCCACCAAACCCATCATGGAGAGTAATAAAACAATGATGGGAGCCAGTTCTGGTCTCAGTGTCACAGCTGCACTGCTTTGTCTGCAATTCTACCCAATTACAAAAACACACACGTACACAGGACCAACCCCCCCCTCCGCCAACACACACACATGCACACCGAAGCGCAGACAGTGATGTATGAGGTGCAGTAGAAGGTGGTCATGCACTGCAGGTCATGCAGGATCCACAAATGTCACTTTCACACCTTGCAAAAGTATTTATACCCCTCAAACTCCAACGCCTAGTCATGTATTTCATTACAAGATCCACGCGGAGGATGATTCCTGTGCAAAAAAGCATTAAGTTCACCTTATCAAATCACCTCCACCCCCGTGCAACTAAACCGAATCCACCTACAGAGAGAAAGCGAATCGTTTCACAGCTGAATGGAAATTAATCTTGAACATTCTGGAGATGCAACCTTCTGCATCCGGCTGCTGTTATGTAACTTTACTGCAGAGCCCTTGGCTGGAGGCCATCTCTCCTCTGCATCCATCCTCCTCCAGCTCCCACTGCTGCATCTACACCAACCGTCCTCACCTCTGCTCTTATTCAAATTCACCTCCGGTTGTTTTAATTACTTCAGTCGTGACGGGGATTTCACAGCTTTCACGCCTTGCAGTTTTATCACAAAGTGGCTACTTAGGACGGTACGGGCGGGGGGCTAAGACATTTTATTTGGTGCATTGCCTGAAGAACAAACTCTTACAGCTTCCGCTAATAAATTATTCATCCCTTTGTGTGCGTTAGTGAAACAGGAGCCCTAATGATTTCTTATGTAAGTTGCATAAATTTAGACAAAAGTTCAAGTTTAATATCTTGAATGTGATTACCTCCCACTCTAAGTGAAGTAGCAGTAAGGCTTTGTTGTTTCTTGGGTGTTTGTGTTTGTTTAGCTAATTAGATAATCAGGAAATGATTAAAACCAGAATTATTATTTATATTTCTGCAACAGCACCTCCCATATTTAAATTGGATACAACGATGGGTTTTTAATGTGAACCCTCAAAGTCTTAGGCATCACTGGAGACCTTACGACCTTTGACCTTTCACTGAAGACATAAGGTTGGTCGTGATTGCTCACCCTATCTGTGTTTCGGCCATCTTTGATAGGGACCGGTCCGTCAGGCATCTCTGGGCTGTGTGGCAGGAGTTTCTTCAGAGTGGGCTCCTGGTTCAGAGTGGTGTAGCCCACGCGTTCATAGATGGGGTTGATGGTCATCTTGGCGATGTACTCCGCCGCCTGATAGAAGAAATAGAGCCACAGTATTAGTGTGGTTGGGTAAAACAGATTAAATCAGGACTACTGCACAGCTTCCATGTGAAAATACAGACTTTTCCAGACAAAATTTTCCATAGTTTTCAGAAAAAATATCAAAGAAGTCTGGAGAAACATGTTGTACCTTTGTCTCAATGTAGAGCGTGATGAGGCCGTCCGTGACGAGGTCATGGATGGACTCAAACCTTTTCTCACCAACAAAGTGTTTCCCATCGTGGTAGAGACGGAAATTCCTCGTCTGGTTTCCAAACCTGGAAGGAAGAGAAAGATGTACTGACTTTGTTCTGGAAGTGAGATCAAAATGTTTCTAATTCTCTCAGCTGCGGTTCAAATGTTGTTGTTTTTTACCAGCTGGTGCCAAACACCGTTAAGCTGGACATGACGATTTCAACTCTTGTGAAATTTGTGATTTTAAATCTGAGCAAAGTAACAGCTGCTGTCTGACCAAAGACTTGACAATTATGAGACATAAAACGTTTTCCTTCAGATTTTCTGATTTTAACAACTGTTGAATATTTTTCTTTGTTTAAGATGACAGATGTCGTGTGTGAATGTGTAAGTTACAGTTTCTGCAGGAAAACTGAAATGGGTCAACAGTGAAACCGCTGCGAGATAAAACAGCACCGGCATAAATCATTAACCCAAAACCCAACCTTTCTTTTTCTGCCACCCAGATTGGGACTCTGGTTTATGAAGGAGTATTTATGGAAGATAATTAGAACCACGGGGAGACAGAGCGGTTCAGGTGGAAGAATGACGCGTCTATGAATAGAGCAGCTGACCCAAAAGCAAATCTGAATCGAGCCATGTGCCCATTTCAACAGTGTGACGCCTACTCAGTGAAAACATGATGGCTCAGTTAATAAAGCCTCATATTTAACCAGATGAAGCCTCCTTTAGAAGTGATGTACTGAATTCATCAGATAAAAACTCCTTTGACTCAGTTTTTGGGATTGAGTTAAAAAGAACTCCATTCTGGTTCAGGAGTCAAAGTCATACATGATACCTTAAAGCCAGAGTGTAGGTGCCTGGCTGCCTCTGGCTCTCCCTGATGAGGTAGCTGCCTTCAGCCTGACTCAGGAGCTGATCGGCCTCCTCTCTCGATATCATCCCATGGAACCTGGACCAGGAAGACGATCAAATTTAGCAACTAAAGATCTAAGATCATCATCATATTCAATCATAAAACAGTAACTCACTCTCTTCCATAGTACTTAGGTCGGTTTTCCACCTGGATGGGGAGAAAATGCAGCTTAAATGATGACAATAAATGTACGGCTGAGTTCAGAACCTGAAAGTATTTCTTACCAAACGGCCACTGTGTTCGTGACTATGTGGGCGAACAGAACATTGCATGAGTCAGATATAAAACCTGAACACTTTGTTGCTGCCAACAAATCTGCTGCTGAGCCAATAAATCAACACAAACAGCAGTGAGTGTTAATTTAGAAGCGGTGTTGATTTTAAAACAATAATAAATCTTATGAATTTCCATAAAAGATGGGATTCTTTTGTATATATGTACAGTGTGAATTGTGCTCAACCTGTCAAAGTAAACTGTGACACATTATGTGTGAGATGGTGAAACTGAGAAACACTTCAGCTGGAATGAAGGAAATCCAGCTGGTTTATGAGCAAAGTGGAGGTTCGCTACGCGCCTCATGTCAGCTGTGCACGTGTTCCCAGGACACGGGCCAAGCCAGCCCTAATAACCATTACTAACACTCAATTGACACCATCAGCAGCACTTAGTGAAGAGGAGGGATTTAATTCACGCCCAGTCGTTTCAGCCTTTTTGTCCTCTGAGAGAAATGATGAAACAGAGCGACAAAATGTGAAAGGGTATTTTGGTTTTTAAACAGGGAACGGCAGGAAGTACGACGAAAAAGTAAAATGTTAAATCTCACCAGTACTTCAAAGTGGTGAGTCTTAGGCCACACATTTTTAAATATTACAGAAACATAATCTACTAATTCATGTTGTCAACAAGCAGAGCTGCCTGAAGGGGATTGGAGAGCAGGTTCATCATCCACTTATAGATCGGAAGGGTTAACAATGTCAGGATACAATCATTTGAACTAGTGGTGTGCATTCAGAGTAGTGTACAAAACTACTTCATCAGAAAGTAGGCAAGATACTGAGAAAGGCTAGACCGAGTCCAAGACCAAACCAATAAAAAACCAACACTGATATTATCGTATGCAAGACACAGAGACTTTAAATGAGGACCAAGACCAAACCAAGGAGACAAACCTCAAGAACATTGTTGTGATGTAAGAGACAGAGTGAGACTAGACTAAGACTTTGAAAGAGGTAAGATCAAGTCCTACACCAAGATCAAATTAATTGAGATCACAGTGAAGAACATCAATGTTATTGGACACAAGAGACAAAGAACAAGATTTTGTAGGAGGCAAGACCAAGATCGGTCTCATGACTAAGACTTTGGAGGGGGAGAGATCAAGACCACTCTTGAGACAGAGTCTGAGATACGTACAAGACTTTTAAACTTCAAGGAGGCAAGACTGAGACAAAGATCAAGATCAAATTATTAAGAGCTCACTTTCAAGAATGTTGACATTAATTACTGCGAGAGACAGAGACAAGAAGTGTCCGGCAGATATCTGCTTCAAGTCCTCCTCAATTGGTCCATCACTCCTCACTCAATCTTTTTATTTACATAGCATTTATTGAAATGGAAAAAAGTTAGAGGCGATCAAGGAACAATTGATCGTTGGTAGAATGATTGGCTTATCACTCGTTAAGAAAGTTTTCTTGATGAAATCACCCTTATAATTAACTCTCCATTTTGACTAATGAAGTGAAATCAACTCAAATCCTCATGTTTCATCATTTGTCGTCACAGAGGTAGTGCAGACCTCTTAGATGTTACAAAGCTTCTTGGTGTCACAGAACATAAATGAATATGAGTCACAGATAAAGGATCGTTATTTAGTCACATATGGCGACACCTAAACAGTCTCTGCTGATTGGAGCAGACGAGGGTCAGGGGAGGTGGGGTGTCCTCAATCCAGTCTACCCGCCTGCTATAATTGGGTCATGGACCGGTACGAAAAGCCAAAAGCTGCTCATTTAGTACCTACACAAACAAACACCACCACAAGCCCAACCTCAGAGGACAGCTGTGGACAAATTCAACAGACGGACAATCCCGACAGTAATCCCTATGGGTTCTCCCAAACCACAAACATCTGGTGTCTCGTTCTAGTTTGGACAGATGTGCAGGGGTGTATCAATTAGTGCAAGGTCAGCAAGAATCTTGACCTTTACATTTTGTGTCTGAATATCAGAGGTGTTCTCTGTGCTCTCTCGTGTGGCTCAGGGTGACACCAGCCTGACCTTTAGAAACACACTGAGACCAAACACCGCCTCCCCTGCTGCCATGAACTGTCCTGTCCTCTGGGTTGTGTTTGATTTTTACATTATTCTAAATTGGATTACGTCTAGTCAAAGTCTTTCTCAGGTTTGCCATATCCACCATAAGGCAAACAGCGAATGGGATTTCTTATATATTTAGTTTAAAAAATTGCACAACTAGTCAATAATTCTGCCTATAGATTCTTCCAACTCAGCAACTGTAGATCTGCTTTTTGTCTGCTTTTCTGATTATGTTGGTGGTCTAAAAATGAAATGAAAAAATATTTCATTATTAGAATTGTGGATTTAAATATTGCAGCTAATGATGACCGATAAAAAGGTAAATCTTCTGGTAAACAAAGGATGATGCCAAAAGGTGTGATCTCACCTCTGATGTGCAAGTGATCCTGCGAGGGTGTGGCGCCTCCTGCTGGAGCTGGTACACTACAGCAGAAAACACACTTCAGATGTTTTGCCAAACAACAACAGAGAAGGCATCACTTTGTGCTTAACTCAAAGTAACAAAGATATAAGATAAAAATGTAAACTAAGAAACAAAATCACACATATGACATCAAAAGTGCCTATTTTGATACTTACAGTAGGACTTCCAGACTGGTGGCCTGTACTCATCGTGATCTAAAGACAAAGGAAACATAATACTCTCATTGCCCTTTGCTACGCTGCCATCTAGTGGGCAAAGTTTGGCTGTCATGTTTGAATTTTTTTTATAATCCCTGAACGAAGTAAGGTCAGATTAGATTGAACTTTTCATCTCCTGCCAGCTGTTGTGAGGATTCAAGGTCACAGTAGCTGAAAATGCAGAGTTTTCATGCAACAAAACAATAATAAATAAAAGCATCGGCTTAGCTAGGGATTTCAGAAAAAAGTATCAGAATTTCATCCAAACCAGAGTCTTTGGGCTTAACTGCAGGAGTCATTTTGTTAGATAAAAACTTTAATAAGAAGAAAAATGCGCATAATAGGTGCATCAAAAATGGAAGTTCAGAGCACTTCAGGAGTCCTTTGCAATATTAATATTGCACATACTGATACTGAGATGACAACATATTTGCAAAACATTTATTAGCCCTGCTCAAAATGACCCTTCTTTAACATTTAAGCACATTTTGTGTGTTTAAATGTTATCATCTTTATGGCAACGTAATGAAACTCTGGCAGATAATGTTGGCCATATCTCTAGTTTCCTGATCATAATAAGTATTAACGATTTACAGATGCCTGCATTTGCTCTCATTAGAAACAATACTTGAAACAGACAAACAATAAATTAAATTGTTTCCACAACAAACTCCGAGTCCTGCAATAAAAATAAACATGCGTCCTCTGGTCAGCACCTTGCAGATTGTTCCGTCTTTGCTGGATGTGTAAAACTAACAGCGGGACTTCCTGTCTTGGTGTACTTTGTGTTCATTCCTCAAGCCTTATCTGTTGAGCACTCGTCCTCTTTGGTATCCTGTCTTCAAAACAACTCCCGATCCTCCCCGGGCGAGCGTCTCGCCCTCCCTTCTCAGGGCAATACAGCCGCTCGATTAGACAAACCCGACGAGAGCGCAGACATAACATGGACTCTGTGTCCAGAACCCGCTGCGGTTACTGTGACGATTTGTGCAAATACACGAGGAAAGGTGTGGCGCGTTGTAGATTACTTTACCACAGACTGTTTAGTACAAATGGAAGTGTAAATATTCAACATAAAACTCCATTTTGCACAAACCAATGGCAATCTAAAACATTATTATTTATTCAATAAAACAGGAAATAAATATACTAAAATAAAATAAATATAGGTAAAATATCTCTGGAATGTGTCCATTAAATTATTAATTAAATCTTAAAATAACTGGTCAAATAGGCATTTATTGCCTTTTAAATTCATATTAACAAAAGTTTAAACAAACCAACAATTATAATAACTGACCAAACAATAATTTTACTGGTGATTGTAGTAAACTGTATGGAAAACAATAATCATTTATTAAATATTAATATATGTGCTATAAATGTATTTGAGAACATTATGTACAAAACTATTCAGATTTAGCTTAATGCATACCGGTAATTATTTCAATAGTGGACTTCCCATTTGATATAGAAATTATTTGGTAACAAATAGGATTCATGCATTTATTGCTTTTCGTACTTTTGACATTTAATATGTTTATTGACTGATTTCCAATTTTATTTTAATGTTCACATTTAAATATTTTTGCATGTTTTATTGCACTGTGGCACTTTTACGCTCAATCCCGGTGTATAGACATGCAATAAAGTGCAAAACTAATAGATTTAATTTGCAGATAACTGGAAATGTAAATACACGGTAGTGCATTTGTACCTACTAGATGTAGATATTATTCAATGTCAGCTTTACCCACAGTTTTACTTGTCCAGCTTTATACAACATTATTTCTTAAGTGAATGAAATAATAGATCTTAAGCCATCTTTTCCTAAATACACACATAGAAAAATGAACACACTCCATCTACATCACCTGATGTGTGATGCTGCTTACCAAAGACATTTAAGGCCATCCTGATCACCAGATGTGATGAACAATTGACCAGTAGTTCCCAATACCGTCCAAACACGGACCGTGGTAACTCAGATCCTGGCAGAGAGGAGACACAACCACAAGAAAGAGGAGAACCTGAACATCACCGGGTGCGATCCAGCTTAATAACAGTGTAAAGAGCTCAGCAGCGGTAAAACAATAAGTGGTCAGATGTGGCAGGGGAGAGCTAACGTTAGCTGATTCACGCAGCGCTTCCTCAGATGGCAGGAAGCAGCGGGACCAAAACGGAGCAAAATGTGTCCCACTTCTTTTTAAGGAAAAAAAACAGCAAGGCTCCGCTAACAGAAATGATCAATCTTCACACCCGTTCGGGGGGAAAGCCGCGGTAGGCGAAAGATACTCACACTTACATCCCATTCTACATTATAGTCGCCATCTTGCCAGGTCACGTGAGCAGTCTCGTCTTCTCTTGGGGGGTAACTATGGCAACAGACCGTCACTCCCGCCTTAGGGTTTGTTGGACCCGGTTATCCTAGATTATTAGCAGTGTTTTGTCTTTAAAATGACAAATAAATACGGTTTAATGAAAGAAAACACAAAATTTTACAAAAACAGAGGAGGTCTATGGTTCTTGACAGACACTGGAGCAAACACGCCGCATGGCCGGTTAGCTCAGTTGGTTAGAGCGTGGTGCTAATAACGCCAAGGTCGCGGGTTCGATCCCCGTACGGGCCACTTGATCGTTTTCTGTCCAACGCTACAAAATGTAATAAAATATAAGTAAAACATTCACACAATATTACTGCTAAATATTTTGTTACCTAATGTGGCAACATTGTAATTGAAGACAAAATGAACATTGAACCCCCTATGATCATACTCTCATGTTCTTGTTTTTCTGCTTTTCTTTATATATTTTAAAATGTTTTATTTTTCAATGTCAAAACTGCTTTCAATGTCAAGGTAAAGCTGTCATTGTTTTAGCTCCACACATTTGGGGCAGTTAGCTTTGAAAGAAATAAGTTATGACACATCATTTCCCAACATGTTTGAAATCAATTTTAACACTTAAAAGCAAAAAAAAGAAAAGAGAAAGAAAAGGCATTTGAAAAGTTTTATGTAAAACAATAAAGTAAAATAAAAGTAAAAAAAATATTACACACATAATTATTCCCTCTTAAAATGGCTAAAATCACACACAGAAGGCATATCACATGCTAATCATGATAAAATATGTCCTGTTTAGATCGCAGACTTTTAATTATAATGCTGAAGTTAGAGTAAACACATCCATAAAGTAAATAAAATAGTGCACAACTGGAAAAAATGTCACATTAAATGTAAAGCAAGCCAAATAAATAGTTTGATCCAAGAACTTAATACTTTTAAAAGACAATTAAAGGAATAATAGCCAATTCAGAGACTTCTTGCTTCTGTCAGCATCAGTGTTCAACACATTAATCCTACTTACCTCACTTATACTGTTTAGTATTTGTATCCAGTTGTTGTTTCACGAGTTCAGACGTTATTGTTCTTGTCTGTGTTTGTCCATCCTCGTCTTGTTGGCCCATATTTGCTGTGATATCATTGACTCCACTGGCAGCTCTAGCGGACCACAAATAGACAAATGGCACATTTATTTATTTGTTTGTTCTAGGCCACACAGAAACACGACCTACTGACCTGACCTGACCTGATCTGACCTGTTCTGACCTGGCATGAAGTGGCAGCGGCGCCACCACAAGGTTTCCATGTGTGTTCTTTGTTTTTCTCATATGTAAATGAATGTAATTTATCAAAAAGATGCAAAACTAGGTCAAGTTGTGATTCATTTAAAGTGGGAGTGTGTGGATTTGTAGCAACAAAACAATGTAACTGCTATTTTATGAGTTTTTCATTGTTGTTGTTGATGATGTCACTCAATCCTGCAGTTTTGCATCCAATTTTTACAGACACAAACTGTATATATATATATATATACAGTTATATATATATATATATATATATATATATATATATATATATATATATATATATATATATATATATATATATATATATATACATAAAAATTCCCTTCTCACCCTCCGCGGGTGGTCTGTTTCATCCTCTGAGCTCGGGTCCTCTACCAGAGGCCTGGGAGCTTGAGGGTTCTGCGCAGTAACTTGGCTGTGCCTAGAACTGCACATTTCTGGACTGAGATGTCTGATGTTGTTCCTGGGATCTGTTTGAGCCACTGCTCCAGTTTGGGGGTGACTGCCCCGAGGGCCCCGATGACCACAGGCACCACTGTGGTCTTCACCTTCCAGGTCTTTTCCAGTTCCTCCCTGAGGCCCTGGTATTTCTCCAATTTCTCATGCTCCTTTTTCCTGATGTTGTAATCACTTGGTATTGCTACATCCACCACAACGGCTTTCCTCTCTTCTTTATCCACCACCACAATGTCCGGTTGGTTCGCCATTACCATCTTGTCTGTCTGGATCTGGAAGTCCCACACGATCTTAGCTCGGTCATTCTCCATCACTTTTGGGGGTATTCCCCACTGTGATCTCGGGGCCTCCAGTCCATATTCTGCACAGATGTTCCTGTACACTATGCCCGCCACTTGGTTATGTCGTTCCATGTACGCTTTCCCTGCCAGCATCTTGCACCCTGCTATTATGTGCTGGACTGTCTCAGGGGCCTCCTTGCACAACCTACACCTTGGGTCTTGTCTGGTGTGGTAGATATGAGCCTCTATTGCTCTGGTGTTTAGGGCCTGTTCCTGGGCGGCCAGGATGAGAGCCTCTGTGCTGTCCTTGAGTCCAGCTTTCTCCAGCCATTGGTAGGTTTTCCTGACATCAGCCACTTCAGTTATTTGTCGGTGGTACATCCCATGCAGGGGCTTGTCCTCCCATGATGGTACTTCCAGCACCTTGTCTTCTGTTCCCCATCGCCTGAGACATTCGCTGAGCACATCGTCCGTTGAGGCTTTGTCCTTGATGTATTTATGGATCTTGGATGTTTCATCCTGGACAGTGGCTCTCACACTCTCTAGTCCTCTGCCTCCTTCCTTACGGCTCGTGTACAGTCTCAGGGTGCTGGATTTGGGGTGGAACCCTCCATGCATGGTTAGTAGCTTCCTAGTCTTAACATCCGTGGCCTTCATCTCTTCCATTGGCCAGCTAATTATTCCGGCAGGGTATCTGATTACTGGTAAGGCATAGCTGTTTATTGCACGGATCTTATTTTTGCCATTGAGCTGGCTTCTCAGGACTTGCCTTATTCGTTGGAGGTATTTGGCTGTGGCTCCTTTCCTTGTGACCTCATCGAGGTTGCCATTTGCTTGTAGTATTCCCAGGTACTTGTAGCTGTGCTCTATGTCTGCTATTGTTCCTTCTGGGAGTGAGACCCCTTCTGTGTGAGCGACCTTCCCTCTCTTTGTAACCATCCGACCACACTTCTCTAGTCCGAATGACATCCCAATGTCAGTGCTGTAGATCTTGGTGGTGTGGATCAGTGAGTCGATGTCTCGCTCGCTCTTGGCGTACAGCTTGATGTCATCCATGTAGAGGAGGTGACTGATCGTGGCCCCATTCTTGAGTCGGTATCCGTAGCCAGTCTTGTTGATTGGCTGAGAGGGTTCAGGCCTATGCAGAACAGCAGTGGGGACAGAGCTCTCCTTGGTATATGCCACATTTGATGGACACTTGTGCAAGTGGTTTGCAGTTGGCTTCCAGGGTGGTTTTCCACAGCCCCATCGAGTTTGCAATGAAGGCTCTTAGAGTCCTATTGATGTTGTACATCTCTAAGCATTCAATGATCCAAGTGTGTGGCATTGAGTCATAGGCTTTCTTGTAATCAATCCAAGAGGTACACAGGTTGGTGTGTCGGGTTTTGCAGTCTCGGGCGACTGTGTGGTCTACAAGGAGTTGGTGTTTGGCTCCTCTGCTATTTATGCCTATGCCCTTCTGTGCCTTGCTCATGTATTTATTCATGTGCCCGCTTATCTTAGCCGCTATGATGCCTGACATGAGCTTCCATGTTGTAGAGAGACAGGTTATTGACCGATAGTTGGATGGGACTGAACCCTTCGAGGGTTCCTTCTGTATCAGGATTGTGCGCCCTTCAGTTAACCATTCAAGGTGAGTCCCATTTTGTAGCAGCTGGTTCAGTTGAGCTGCCAGTCGCTCAACTGAACCAGCTGATATATATATATATATATATATATATATATATATATATATATATATATATATATATATATATATATATATATATATATATATATATATATATATATATATACTGATTTTAGCCCTCATGGCAAAATGTTTGGACACCACTGGTATCCATGGTTGACAGGTTTAAATATTTTAGATTTTGAACTGGAGAAGATGAAATGTAATCCAGATCCTTAAAAAAACTATAGATTAGCCCTTTATATAGCCCTTTACCTTAGTAAAGGGCTATAGATAGCCTAAGATAGCCAAATCAGATAGCCTAAGTAGCTTTCTGATTTGCACCTGCTAAGGTTTTTCTAGACATATTCTGAGATTAGAGTCAAAATTTTACTTTTATTCTTCCTAATTTTGGATTTTTCAAACGCAAAGACTCAATTTTTTTTTACAAAATATTGGGTATTACTCAAAAGAAAAAAAAAATCTAAGTTTTTTTCTTGCATATTTTTGACCTTTGAGCTAAAAAGTCCTATTTTTTTTTTTTGGATAATTTCTGAGAAAAATTTCCTAGTTTTTTTCATCCATCCATCCATTTTCTATACACCCTTGTCCCTTAGTGGGGTCGGGAGGGTTGCTGGTGCCAATCTCCAGGTAACGTTCCGGGCGAGAGGCGGGGTTTAGTTTTTTATTGTCTATAAATAAATCAAAAAAATTCAATGTTCATTTTCCTCAAATTTTCAACTTTTGGAGCTGAAAGATGTCCTTTTTTTCTAGAAAATTCCTGAGATTAATCTCCAAACCTGTATTTTTCTAAAAATTTCTAACTTTTCAGTCTGAAAAATTTCCAAAAAGATTTTGGTGGAGATTTCCCTCCTTGTTTTCTAATTATAATGTCCCTTTTACACCGTCATAGTTTGCATATAAAATTAACATGAAATAAATTGTGGCACTTTGCAACTCTATTGTCTCAAACTGCGGAAAGGTGAGACACATTTGCAGTAGAAATGTGCAGCGGAACCAACCAGGAGGTGTCGCTGTTGCGCCGTCTCTCGTTGCGCTCTCTCCGCGCCCGACACGCCGGGTTGCACCACCTCCACCAGCTCCACCAGCGTCAGCGCTGGAGGCGGTGTGCAGCTCTTTATTGTTCTGCTGGAAAGCTTGATCCGCGGCCGGCCGCATTTGTTTCGCTGGCCGCCGCTCAGATGCCCCGTCCCAGCTGAGAGGGAGCGGTCCATCTGCGAGGACGACACCGAGGTACCGAGCGGTGGATCGGGATTTGTCCGACATAAAAGCAGCTCCTTTCTGGTGGCCAGTGTGTGGATCCTGGAGGAGGAACACGGGGTAAGGAGGAAGGCATCCCGGATCAGAGCGTGGCTCCATGTAGCCACTCTGGTTTTTTACAAATTTGAGAGTTTTCTTTGTTTTTTGTGCTTTAAAGGTGTTTTTTTGCTTCATAGTAGTTTAAGGACGCTCCTGTTGCAGAGCAGCCTGGTTATTTTCCTAATCTGCAGCGCTTTAGGGGTCCAACTGAGCCTGTGTGACTGTAAGCTTAATATCAGCCAACCATACCTTTCTATTGGCTGTCTTCTGATTATCTGCAGTTCTGATTTGGCGTTTTAGCCCATCAATATGTCCTACAAACATAAAAAAATAGGACACCATTTAAAAGCTTCTGTTTTCTGACACATTTGGACCTATTTACAATACTTAAATGTTCAATGCAAGTAATAAAAGCTAAATTAAGAGCCTGAAAGAGGTTGAAATCATCTATTTATCTATAGAACCCTCTACAGGAGACCTTTTCTGCCAACAGTCATCACTGCCTACAATAACTCTGAAGAATTTGAATTAGCATGAGTTACAGCAGCATCTATTTTCCCTTTAGGGTCAATAAAGTATTTTTGATTTGATTATTCAAAACAGCTGCTAAAAACAACCGCCCAAACAAATTCACCCTGAAAGCAGACCGCAAGATGCTAAAGAGAGGAAATTATTTGGAAATGTTTGGCACAGTGCTTCCGTAATGCACATGGAAGTGTCGTGTTTTCTTTAAATAGTAGACATTAACATATTAACAATTGTTAATTTAAAAACTAAGTTTGGTTGTATCTTTAAAAGGTGAGATGGGGTGAGGACACCCGCTGTTCCTTTTAGTTTTACTTGAGTAAATTTATTTTGAAGCATTTCCGCTTTTGCTTGAGTAAAATTTCAGGATTTTCTACCCACTGAATGAAAAACAAACATGTTTTAACCAAACATTCACCAAAAATTCACAGACACACACATGCAGTTTTTGTTAAAGTTTTATAAGTGTTTTGTTGAGAGAAGCTGATTTGGAAACAATTCTTTTGCCTGATTTTGTAATTTTTTTGGGGTACTTTTTGTCAAAATTTCTACTTAACTTTATATTTTTTCCGTCTGCTGGTGTAATTTTTAAATATGAAATTATTGATCATTTGATATGTCACTTAGAAAGTTTTACCAAGTACTTTTTTTACTCTTTAGTAATTTATTTTTCCTCTTACTTGAGTAAAAACATGCTGAAGTAGTGCTGCTCTTGTGTAATTTTTTGGGGGTTCTCTACCCGTCTCTGGTATTTTCTCTGTTTTCCTGCAGTCAAACATCATGCTTGCTAATCTGCAGCACACAAACACAGGCTGCCTTACTGTAACCCACTGACTGGCCTAACGGATTACTCTGCTAACCTACATTCTGCCTACTGTACTCAACTTCTTCACATGTGCCTCTCTCTCTGGGCCGGACCTGTTTTATTTCAGCCTGACAAAGCGAGCTCTCGCTCACCGATCTCAGACGGTTGGACGCCCCCTCCCCCCGTCTCTGCTCCCTCCTGAGTGGGGTCACGGCTCAGGGTCACTGAAGAGGCAGCACTGACTTTTTTCTTCTTTTTGCACGTGGTTGGTGGAGCATGTGGCTGTAACATGGCCTGCTCAATTGCTTTACATCCCCTCTGTATGTTTTCTAATCAATATGTCGCAGTGTGGTTGGTGCTTGTGTCTCCAGAGGGGAGCAGAGCAGCTAAATTGCCCTTTCAGTGAAAAACAGAGGGTGTCACCTTGATAAAACATGGTGTCGGGTCTAGCGTTGTGGCCTTGAGCTCGTCGCTGGCGGCTCGTTTAAACAACGGAGTCATGCAAGGCAGTCAGCAATAAAACCTCTGCTGGGTTCTCTGCTGTGAGACAGAGACACACCCCATGTTCTTTCGTTTTCAGATCCAAAATGCACCAACACATGTAGAAATATAGCAAAATCTGATCAGAAATGGCTTCAAGCGCATTAAAAAAATATGCCAGGTCAAATTCTGCTGTTAGGAAACCAAAATATATCAGATATTTGCGTTTTAAGCTTCTTAAAGAGAGCGTGGATTTTCCTAAAGTAGGGTTCTGCGGAGACATTCTGAATCGTCAGCAGCAGGGTTGTAATAGTTTTCATTATGGTTTAGTTTTATTTCGTTGTGACTTTTTGTTTGTCTAATTCTGTTTTAGAGTGTGTTTGCTAGTTTTCCTATTAGTTTTTATTTAAATATTGTTTTAGTTTTTTAATACTTTGCTTAATTTTTAGGTTCAGAATTCAAAAAGTAATGATTTGTGACGCAGCATACATAGATTTGGTAATAAATATTAAACAGAAGATGCAATTTTCCAAAAGCTTTCCCTTATTTCCCACAGTTGTGCTGCGTCAGTGATTGCAACATCTGTATAAATAAAATTCCACATTTAAAAACATTCCTTTGAGCTGCATCCATTAAAAGTTAATTTTGATGTTTTAGTTGCCAGTGAATAACATTAATCAAAAAAAGGACTGGTTCAGATTCTGGGAAACGCCACAAATCCACACTAAGTGGTTGTAACATCCCCTTTACGTTGTTTCATGTGTGACGGCAGCTTCTCTTTTTCAATATACGTTCACATTTTTCATTTTTAAGCCATAACATCAGTGCAAAAAATAGCCTGTGAATGTTATTATTACTTTCTTAAATTTTACGTCCAAAAGACTTGGGTTAAGGAGGGAGAGACGAGTTATGGTGTAAAATATGTGAATTAATCCAATAAAAACAGCTCAAAAATGAGAGAATTTGCTTACAGAGTGAATCTTGATCTGTACCAGTATGGGCTGAAAAGCCGCTCTGAGAGGAAGAAGCCATTACTGCAAAACAACAACAAAGAAAAAAAATGCCAGATTGTGGTTTGCAAATGCACTAAAACATTTACTTTTGGTGATGCATCTTGTGGTCTGATGAAATTAAAGAGGATCTGTTGGAGAGAAGAACGATTTTCCATGCCAACTGTGGCAGCATTATGCTGTTGGTCTGTGTTGCTGCAAGAGAAACTGGTGCACTTCATAAATGTAGAAAAGAAACATTGAAACAACATGTAAACACATCAACCAGGAAGTTAAAATCGGAAATGAAGGGGTGTAAGCAGCGTAAACGTTGAGCCAAAATGGCTACAAAGCGGCTTAAAGCTGCACTTTGTAACTTTTATAAACAATGTTATTTACATATTTGTTACATATCTGTCAACATATCATGATGGTGTGTTATGAGACAGATAATCTGTGGGAAAAAATGATCTTTTTCACTTCCTACCTGAGCTAAGAGGGAGGACTTAGTGCTGCTAACTAGCGTAGCAGAGAGCAAGGGATTGTGATTGACAGCGCTAAGACCCGCCTCCTGGCTCTAATTGGTTGTTTCTAATTAGCACTGGGACAAGGCAAAGAAGCTTCATATTTTCACAGATTATCTGTCTCATACCAAACTGTCACAACATAGTGACATTATGTAAAAAATATTTTTTTTTTATATAAACGTGGCCGTCACAAACTCTGAGAGCAAATTTGACCCAGGAATTTACCAAAACTCAAGGAACCTACTGACTGCAAACATACAAACTCTTACAAAGTATTTTTGTTCTACTTTATAATGCAAATATCTTAATGCATTTTAAATAAGACAACTTTTCAGCAATATACAGACTTGTTTTAAGTAAAAAAAAAAAAAAAAAAAAAAAGAGTACAGTACTAGAAATTTTAACATGCTATAAGTGAAATAATCTTCCAGTGGAACTTGTACTTTTTCATTAAGATTAAGGAATTATTTACTTAAACCTAACCTTTATATCTTGCTGAGAAGTTACCTTTAAGTTAGTTTCTTATGTCAAGATTACTAAGATATTCGCACTAGAAACTACTTGGTAAAACTTTGTATTTTTGCGGTGCTGTAAGAATCGTGAGGAAATTCCACCAAATAAATGAATGGCGTATGAACAAAACACAGTGTGTAGAACCGGATTAGTAATCCCTGTTTGACGTAAAATGTGCGTCGTGGCTCATCTGATTCCCAGGCTCCTGCGCCCAGCCGCCATCTCTTGGGAAACGCTGGGCGAACCCCAGTTGAAAGGCGTCTCTGGAGGCCTTGGTGAGTTAAAGCCGCGCTGCCTGACGCTCCCACAGTGGCTTCTTTTGTGCCTGCTGTGTGACCGACTCACTCTGTATTCCACCCTTGCACAACCAGCCTCCCTGCTGAAGACAGAGGGTGATGAGGAAACCTCCCAATTTTTTCCCTCTCTGGGTTTAATTGCTGATCCCAAAGCCTTAAATCAGAAATGTTTTATGGGTCCATTTGTGATGGAGGAACACTCCTTCAGATCAAGTCGGATTTTTCCAGTTTTCTAGGGATTATTGGCACCTGCTTGTTAGTAATAAAGTGAATTAGGGCTGTAAACTAGCATGCGGGAACACGGCTGCCCACCGATACTGGACTGCTGATAAGCTTTCACTTTAACGCTGTGGGGGAAGAGGCGCACAAAGACGAGCCAATGTTCCCACAGGTGTAATCAGTAACTTGAATGTCAGCTCCCTTTATAGTCTGGTCACTTCCTTGGTTCGGCTCCAGTTTCCAGTTCCAGCTTTTTGTCATGGAGGTGAGTGGAGGCAACGACACCCGCAGGGATTAAGGAGGGATTTATTTTGTGTCTTTCTACACCTCGATTACCTTAATAAAGAGCAAACAGGTGACTTATAGAGAATCAGCTATAAATGTAACAAAATTAACGTGAAAAAGACACATTATAGAGTTATTTTTCTAGATGTGCCAGTCTCTGATAATCTCTGTATCAGTCCCAGTATTTAAACAAATTCCATATTGAGCACATTATCACCGATACCCAATCTATTCGGTCTAATTCTATGCTTTGCACAGCAAAAACACAAAATCTTACACTTGAAATAAGACGAAACTAACTTGCAAGTAACTTTTTAGTATCATATAGAGGCTTGTTTTGAGTAAATAATTCTGTGTATATTGATGAAAAAGTATTTTCATCAATATACGTTTTGGCAGATTATTTCACTTACAATAAGACATTTTTCCCATGTTATACGTTATTTTATCTGCCAATGGAACTAATCAATATTAAGGAGTTGTTTACTTAAAACGAGCCTCAATATTTTGCTGAAAAGTAACTTTTAAGTTAGTTTTATTTCAAGTTTACTAAGATATTTGCACTGGAAACTATTTGTGTGCTTTATTTTTTTTATTTTACATTATATTTAGTTCCTAATTGCATTTTCTGAACCATTTGCTGCATTTTATTTGAACATGTTTGACCAACGCAGTCAACCTATTGTTTTTGCCAGTTTTGATTTCTTATTATTTATTTTACATTGGCTGTTCTACTCCTAAAACTGAACAAATTAAAGTTGTTTTTACATGTTTGACCAAGCTTAATTCAAATTCAAATTAAAAAAGACTTTATTGACCCCAAAGGGTAATTAAATGTTGCTGTAACTAATTAATTGAAAGTTTTCAAAAAGTTATTGTCGATACCAGTGGCTGTTGGCAGGAAAAATCTCTTGTTGCGGTCTAAATAAGTGTGCTGTACTGGTGCAAAGTTATTAAATAAATTCATGATTCAGTACATTTCTATCATGTTTAAAAAGAAACGTTTTAAGTCAATATATTAGAGTTTCTCCGTATCGGATTGTTATCGACTGATACTAAAGCTCGAATATTGGTATCAGAAGTTTAAAAAGTTAGTTATTTTGCTTCTTTTGTCACATTTAACTATTTCAGACCCTCAAAAAATTTTTAATATGAGGATAATTTTTTGATTAAAGGATTAAAGGTGCTAAAAAATAAGCAATAAAGAGAGAAAAAAGTGCTTTTTGCCCTGTGACGTATGTTTTAAATCATCAGATCTCATGCTTATGTAAAAAAAAAAACAAATAATGGAGAGAAAATACAGACTTGAAAACGAGGTTAAATTCCTGGTGCCTGACATAGATCACTGCCGCTGCTGGCCAACTCTTCCTGATCCACTTAGTTTTCTCATCCTTTGATCTGGTCTGGCTGCAGCTTTCATACAATAAAAACCCTTTGAAATTATTGAGGCCTTTTAAAATGACTACAAAGTGGATTTTTATGTTGTCGACTAAAAACAATATTATTGTTATTTGATTTTGCAGATTACTTTTCTGTGTAAAAATAGAACTTTTTCTTCTTATTTCTTGCTGTAAGTGGCTGTCGCTCCATCTTCAGCTCCATCATCCTGTTGACAATGTGAATTACATTGAAAACTTTGTCAGCCGCCCCGACTGTCTCCCTGTAAATATTTAAAACTCTGTATATAGTTGAAGCCTGACTGTATGAAAGGATAGCAAAGTCATCAATTTAAAAGCAAACACAGTCCGGGACAAATACCTAAATGTTTAGAGACCTGTTCTGTGGTCCGAAGCAAGGAAAACATGATTGACCGTCAATATATTTGGAGAATATGAGAACTGTGAAGTATGGGGTGGCAGCATCATCCTGTGGGGGTATTTTTGCTGCAGCAGGAAGAAAATTATTGAAATATTGAAGCCAGAAAGTTGAAATTCGGACACTAATGGTTTTTGGAAATGGAAAATGACTCAGCATCCAGTCAAACTGGTTACAAAGTGACTTCAGTACAACAAAGCCAATGTTTTTGGGTAGACATAACAAAACTCTGATGTCATTCTTGTGGAAAATTTGTGGACAGAGCTGAAAATGTGTTTGTGAGCAAATCTGACTCAGTTCTGGCAGAAAAAAAAATCAGGTGAGAAGCTCAAGGAAGTAGATCGAAAATGTTCGACCCAAGTGATACTTTATTTGACTTCAGACTTTAATAATGTATTGAAGTATTCTCTGATTTTTCTCATATTTATGTAGTAGAAATAATTTTAGGAATTACTGACCCAAAACAGGAAATGTTTAAACTAAGGAATTTTCTATATGCAAATATTTGATATAATCTGTATTTGGCTGCTAAACTTTGGCTCAAAAGAGAATAAAAATGTACCGTGTCCTCAGATTGTTGATGCAGGACGGTTGATTGGTTTAAAGATTTAAGAAGTTACTGAACTGAGGCCACCTTCCTCTCCTGGATCTCTTGTTGAGGCAGTGCAGAAGTGAGCAACCCTCCTGTCTGTCTTCTAAGACATTCCTCCACCCTGATGTCACCGGCTGCCTCAGAGGGAGGATATTTATTGCCGGCGGTTGAGGTTTATCAAGTGTGGGATGGAGGCAGGGGAGAAGCAGACAGAAACCCTCTGGACTGGACCGTATATCTCCAGTCTGGAGGCCTGCATTCAAGTCTGGACTGGTCTTGAATGGAGGTCTGTGTTTAGATCCCACCTGCTGGAATGCTTGAACGTCTGGGAAGGTGTGAGACATGTCTGTCTGCTTTTGCCGTGTTGTGGTTTGTGGCTAATTTCTTCAGAGTTTAGTGAAATATGTTGTGGTTTAATCATTGTACAAAGCCAGCTTAAACCTCACTAAATAACCAATTAGTGATTATTTAGGGGTGCAATCAATGAATCGACTTACTATTAATTGTTGATTAATGTTTATTAGACTAAAATTAATTCCATTAGATTTACTAAAAACGTCCACTTGGAAATGTTGCTGTAGTTTGACCTCCATCCAACAGAGGGCGCCGCTGGTCATCCTTGAGCGGAACCAATAGACTTAGAAACAAAGATGGCAGCGGAGTATACTAGAGCTTGAGAGAAAAAGTCCAAATGGAGTCTGGTTTGGGGTGTAAAGTGCACTTTATAAAGCTATGTTTAAAAAACAAAACAAAACCAAAAAAAAAACGACAAAGGCGGCGTCGGGCTATACCAGACCTTGAAGGAGAAGCGGTCCAAATGTAGTCCGGTCTTGTGAGAAATTCTGTTCCCCTGAGAAAATCTGTTCCCCCTGTGTCGGGAGCGCGCATAGCAGCCAGAGAAGTGGATCCGGCGGATCTGACCATATTCACGGCGCTTCTGATCGATTTCTCGGTAAAACCACTCATATGATCACGTCACTGTTGTAACTTTCAGTTTAATCGGCAGCTATCAAAATAAAAATACATACATAAATAAACGAGGTCTTGTGTGGAGGTCTTTTTACGCTGTTTTGTGTTATTTTAAACGCGAAGTGAATCGATCTTTTTTCAGCTTTTGTCTCGTAAGCCTGACAAATAAAAGTCAGTCAACAAACACAGGTTTCCAACACGTTGTGTGCATTTATAATTTTTCATTTCTCATAAAGGAGGAGGAGGGAAGCTGGCCGATAGCAGGGCAAAAAAATAAAGACTTCCTGAAAAGATCAGAGTGTAAACGTTTTGGTAAATCCCGTTGTAATGTAAAATATGACATTACTGGATTAAGGAAATGTCTAGTATGGTATCACACATAATATTTTTTGAGAATTTGGAAACAGGTGCTTTTTATTTCACAAAGGTATTGGAGGGGAAGAGGAGAGGATGGATATTTCAGCTGCCTGAAATAATGTGTTTGCCCTCTATAAAATGGAAACAAATTAATTTACCTGCAAGTCTTTTGCTGTGTTTATTCCCCTTATGATAAATAAGAAATCCTGCAAGTTTGAAAACATTTGCTCTTTTGCCAAAGTTAGGATGGGGGAACAAAATATCTTAAGCGCCTGATAAAATCTGTTCCCCCTCTCTAAAATGGAAACACATTAATTTACCTGAAAAGTCTTTTACTGTGTTCATTCCCCTTATAATCAATAAGAAATCCTG
The DNA here is from genome assembly GCF_904066995.2 of Poecilia reticulata. NCBI lineage: Eukaryota > Metazoa > Chordata > Actinopteri > Cyprinodontiformes > Poeciliidae > Poecilia > Poecilia reticulata. The sequence goes on along the minus strand of NC_088831.1, from coordinate 12,074,194 downwards.
TGATTTTCATAACATTTGCTCTTTTTTTGCCAAAGTTAGGATGGGGGAACAAAATATCTTAAGCGCCTGATAAAATCTGTTCCCCCTCTCTAAAATGGAAACACATTAATTTACCTGATAATTAAATTTACCACATTAATTTACCTAATAGCGGTCATCCAACTGAGCTGCATGGCGGAGTAGCGTCGACTGCTGAACCAAAGATGACAGTTTTGCTACGAAGGCTAAGCTAATATGACAGAAAAGCTGTTGTAAGAATTGTGATTAGGTGTAGCAATGTGAGAAAACCAAAATTTCATGTGTATTCAGTCAGTAATTTAACACGATTCACATAAAAACGTTAAAATATAATGATGTGCTTGAAAAACAGTAATGGGTAATTTTATGGAAAGAGGTCGGCCATCTTGATGCAATACAAATCTTGGGTTTTTAATCAATCAGCTGTTTGCATCTGAGCAATGTTTCTATCCTTCTCTCCATCAGACGTGAACGTCGGTCCCTGCTGCCGTTTGAAAGCCCATCACCATGTCTGAACTGACCGATAGGCCCTCCACAGCCGGACAGCGGCTGGGCGCCCCAGAAAGCTTCGGAGTGTCCACCCTGGAGCCCGGCATGCGTCCTCCGGTCCAGCCCCCGGGACGGCAGGTTTCCATACGGGTTCAGATGCTCGATGACACGCAGGAGGTCTTCCAGATATCCGTGAGTGATACTTTTTTTTAGTGAATACCTTGCTTTGCATCTCAACCACCAACTTTATTGTTTTATGCAACACAAAAAGACTGGAACTTAAAAATATCTTTACATTTATTAACATGAAAAGTGTGATGTTTATGCTGCACTCTGAATGATACCCCTAAATAAAACCCAGCGCTCTATATTGAAGTATACATCTTGAAGGCAGAGTTGGGTAGTAACTAGTTACATTTACTTGAACAACTTTTTTTAAATAATGTACTTTTAGGAGTATTTTTACAACATGGTACGTTTTACTTCCACTTTTCAGATTTTAGTTGCCAAGATTTTTGAAATCAAGCATGACATTTGCTCACTTCCATGTTATGGACTTCTTTTAGTTGGTTTGTGGCAATACATCTTTAAAAAATGCTTAAAATTTAGATTTTTCTGCCAGTTTTTTCTGCCTGTTTTGACTAATTTTACAGCTTTAGATCCTGACCTGCCACTCCTGTTTGTCTTTTGAATCCTTTCTCTTTTAATTATCTGTTGAGACATTCATGTCCACACCTGAAATGCACATGCTCTTTCCCTTTATTTCCTTCATTGCCTGCTAAACTTGTTGTTTAAAGGCGACTCGCTATGAATGCCCTGCTCACCTTTGAGCTCAGACCAAGATCCCCACTTCCTGGAGATACACAGGAAATTGGAGCGAAGCCCACTTCCTGTTTAAACACACCACACCTACAGACCCTGACTCAGTCAGCTCTCTGTCTACCACCAGCAGGAATTTGATTGAGCTCACCCAGTTCCTCCAAACATGCTCCAGCACCTTTTCTGCGTACCATCTGTCTGCCTTTATGTCTGAATCACCTCTAAAACTGTGCCATGTTTGCATTTTGCAGCGTTTGCATGTGTTTTGAATCTAGCCGGAGCATGTTAAATGTCCTTGCACAACAGTTCTGCTCGTATCTCTGCAATTAATCCCACACTGCAGTGTGTCAGTGTGTCGTTTCCTTGAATTTCTGGTTTAACGTCTTGCAGTGAGCCGACACTTGAGTGTGTTCCTGCTCCAGGGCTTGCATGCCTTTTGGAAAATCCAGCTGCTGTATTATCAGCACAGATTTGAGGGGATTTTTTTTTTGTTCTTATTTGTGATGTTAATGAGGAGAGAATCCGCTGGCTTGTTGAGCTGCCGGTCTGGGAAGCCATAATTGGCTTTTAGCGAAAATGCCAAGAATGCAATGCGGCTGCTGCTTGAGGACGTGTCTGTGGATGAGAGGACAGTTGGGCAGGAATTTGGTCTGGATCTTTTTTTGAATGCAGTTTTAAATCCTAAATATATGCCTTTGCTTGTTAGGTTAAAACAAGAAGCTTGTGGTGCTCTGCAGAGCAGCGGCTGTCCAGCAGAGAGGAATCCTGCTCATTCTCCAGTCCCCAACTTAATCCACTCATACTTTTTGACAAATTAAAACCAGAACACACGAGCTTAGAAGATGGATCAGTGGCTCTTTTGAAGAGAATTTCAGATTTTTAGAAAACCCTGACCCTAGGAAACATTTTAATGCCTCTAAAGCATCTAATAGTTTGAATATTTTTTAGTTTTTACACATTTTGTCCTGGTTTTTCAGGTGAACAGTAGAGTGGGTGTGACTGCTGTAAAGAGTCACAGTAAATGTTCACTTTCAACACCTTACAAACATTACAAAATGGCTAACTTTAAGTCTTTTTCACTTGGGAAAGTTATAAGATTGTCGTCTGCTTTAGACGATATCCAATGCTAAGCTAACGACTAAAACTTAGTCATTAGTTTAAGTGAATTTTTCATTCTGATAGAACATATTAACTAATAACTTAGCACTCTAAAGCAAACATCCAGTAGCATTTCACGCTATAGATAATCAAATTAACACTCTAAATTAGCTGTTCATCCATCGGTGGACTGACTTGACTCCTGGTCTAACTGAAAAGCCGCTCGGGAAGGAAGAAGCTGTTACTCCAAAAGCAACTTAAATAGCCAGATTACAGCTAAATGTTATCAAATACTAAGAAAATTCATGCAAACTACTTGTTTTTTCGTATTTAGGAAACAAAGTAGGTATTTGGTAATCCAAACTGACCTGGAAGGTTTAGTGATGTGAATTTAAATACCTGGTTTAAGCTTGGTGGTTGTTTCTCTGCAGTAGCACCAGAAACCGCAAGAAGCCTCAGCTCAAAGGGATCCCACCTAATAAATGACGGCTGTTTTTGGTACTTAATGAATTTGGTGAAATAAAGTCTCCATTGTGTTTTCAGCTTGTTTCACCTAATCTGTCTTTTCCTGCTGCGGCGCCTTGCGGTGTGTTTTGCGCAGTAGGTGAATTCTCATGTGTGAATCGGGAGATAAGCCTCCAGCGTTGGTTTTCAACGGGCGTTTTTCTCCTCGGAGTTGGAGCTCATTAACCAGCCGGTTATCTCTGGACCTCAGCAGGGCGCCGCACAGCAGCAGCAATCCATTTTGGACCACTTTTACTTTCATCACCATCAGTCAGTGTGTGTCTGAGGGCGTGAATGCATCATCGTGGGTTCAGAACGGATGATTTGTTTGATATTCTGTTGTTTACGTTCACCTCTCCGCCCATGAAAACCGTTCAAAGATCTGCTCTCATCGTTGTTCTGGTTTCATTTGTTTATTCAAATGTTTCCTGTCCCTCTTTGTTCTTGGTGACCTTCCTTCCTCTCTTCCTCACGGCGTTCTTTGTTGTCGTTTTTTCTCCCATTGTGATTTTGTCCTGTGATTTTCCTTCTTTCTCTCCGTTGCATCCTTATTTCCTTCCTTTCAATCAGTTTGTTCCTTTGTCCTTTTCTTCCTTTCAATTCTTTTTCTTACTTTTATCCCTGCTTTTCATTCTCCTTTCATTTTTCTTCTGATTGTTCTGTCCTTTTTGTCTAATTTTTTTAATTTCTTCCTGCATCCCCTTTTTACTTCCTTTCCTCCTTCCTGGTGTCCTCTGTTCTTTCTTTTTCTTTTATTACTTTTTCCTTCCTTCCTTTGTTTGTTCCACCCTTCTTTCTTTACTTTTGACCCTTCCTCTTTCTTTCTTTGTCTCTTCATTTCCTTCATCATATCCTTCCCGTTTTGTCCTTTTTTCTTTCCTTTGCTTGTCTTTGCAGTTTCCATATGTAAATCCTGCCCATCATATAACCATTTTCAATAAATTAACATTTCCTTAGTATACTCATTTCTTAAAATGAACTCTGGAATATTTCCCCTGCTGCTTGTTCGTATTAAACCTGGTTTCTTTAATGAATATTGAATTATTGAAGATGCAGTTAAACATTTTAGCTCCATATTAAGATATCAGCACATGCAGACGCAGCCTGTGGCTCCATTATTAATGAAAAATGAAGGCAGCGATCACTCCCACTTGCTAAATAATTAAGTCCAGAGAGGAGGTGCTCTTTGTGCTCGCATCCACCTCAGTGAGATTGTTTCCTCTATAAACACTGACCTTGTTGCTCTTCATGCTGCCACTAATGGAAACTATGAAAGCAGGCGTCAGCAGCTCAGATGATGGGTTGTACACTGTGACTGCTAACGGGCTGCAGCTGAAGCAGGGCAGCTAATTAAGAATCAGTTTTAGCCATTTGCTCTGCGTTGCATCCGGTTCTGTGCAACGCAGCATGAATGAAAACCATTCAGACTGTAACTCTGCTGTTTTTATCCCTTCTTTGGTTGTTTACTGCACTTCTATTTTTATTTTTCTGCGTGTTTGAATCGAGCATCTCTGTTAAAAATCAACAGATTGTGCGTTCATATTCCTCCCTGGACTTGTGCTGACTAAGATCAAATCCTCCTGATTCCCTGGAGATCAGTTGAGCTGCTTTAAGCCCCCGTTCACCTCCCCTCACTAGGAAATCCCATTTACCCACATGACGCCTTGCAGACTTCAAACCAGCACATATGGAGCCACGTTCCCTCTCTCTACACCACCTGGCCTTTCGTTTTCTTCTGATAGACATGATTTTATTTTATTTTTTACTCGTTTCATTTCTTCTTCTTTTCCTGTTTTGTCCTCCATGTTGACTTGACCCTAATCCCTGTAAGACCATCCAATATCTGCTGTCTGTGATTGACTTTCTCAGTGGATGTCGGAGGCTTTAAAGGCACACCATCTGACAGCAGGAGTCAGATGAAGAGGAGTGGCTTTAGGTGTGTGATGGAGGTGTGTGTGTGTTGGGGGAGGGCTACAAGGATTAAGATGACAGATCTGCTCCATGGACATCATTTGATAACCTAGCGACACTCTGGGGTTATGATAAATAACAGACAAGTCCCCTGACATGTTTCACCGCACTCAAGGCGCACACGAACACACACGCCGCTGACATTTGAAATTGATGGGCCTTTGTGCTGCCTGCTGTCTGGGGACCGAATGCAGAGGCTAAAAATGAAGGAAGCAGGGAGCTACAACGCTGCTTTATGGTCCCATTGGACAGAGGCAGCGGTAAACATTAATCGTTTTTATTGTAATCGGTCTAAATGCTGAAATCTTTGTTTTATTGCAAAGGAAACTAAAGTGCCCACATAGTTAGGCTCCTTGCAAAGGTTCTCCTTGTTGTTTTGGTCCTAAAAATTAGGGCTGAAACGATGAATCATGGTGAATCAGTTATTGAAAAATTGCTTAAAATTTAGTAATTGTATAGAGACTCACAAAAGTCAATTTTAGGGCCAATTAAGTCAAAACTATACAAAAGAAATCCTGTTTTGTTGGCACATTTTGCTATTCAGTCATTAATTGGTTAATCCAAAAAATGAGCTGTAAGCTGTATTTATGTTGATTCGAGCAGGACTTAACGTAAATACAGTGTTTAGAGGTGAAAACAAATATGAATTTACAAAATAATTTCTCAGTATTATTATAAATTCACAGTGATGAGAAGAAAACTGTCCAAATATATTGAAGGAGTGGACAGTATAAAGATGCTAACAGTCAAAGACAAAAAACTAAAAAGTTTGAAACTCTTCATATTATTTTTCTTAGAACATAAATGCTTTTTATGTCTTAAATGCTAAACATTATATTTGATCAGTATTCAAAATAAGTACAAAATGAAAAATCTACTTTGACATTATGTAGTGTCTTGTGTATGTTTAACATTATTAGCTACTAGCAACAAGTAATTTGTATGTTCTCAGTTTATTACAACAAAGCTTCATTAATCAGGCTCTATAAAATGTTAGTAGTCTAACATTAACATGCTAGCGCTGAATTAATGACAGCTACATTAGCTTGCTAGCTACAAACACTAGCAGCTTGTATTATAGTTTGTTTTTTATTGTTGGGAGACAGAAGTGGTGTAAAAACACAGGCAGTTTTTATTTTCATTTATTCTGAGCGACTGTGTGTCATTATGTAACGGTTGGTATTGGGTTTCTCATTCCTGTGGGTAAAAGAAGCATTTCCTTCATCTTTTTTTAAGTTGTTTTTATGTTTAAGGGAATAAGTTACATTGCATTTCATATCTTTGCTAAATCCAGACTTTAAAAATCTTGCTCTGTCTTTTTTTAATTTCTGAGATCAAAGAAACACAGATGATGCTTCCCTCTAGGTTTGAAAAAAAAGAAGAAATGATAGCAGATTACTGCTGGATAGTGAAAAATTGTCCCCGATGGACAGAGATGATTGCTGAGATTGTCTGTAAATAGGAGCAGAAACCAAATGAATAGAGGCCCAGTGGAGGACAGAAAGGAGACGTGGTGCTGAGCCCTTTGTGGTGGAAAAAGAGACACACATCCGACTCCCACAGAAGCCAGTGAATGAGCAAACACTGGCTGCTCCGCTTGGCTGCAGTCCTTTTTTTTTTTTTTCCCTGCAGTGAATTTGGGCCTCGCTGAAGAAGTTCATCAGCAATCACTGTGCCCTTCTCACACAAAACCGCCAAACCAATTTTGTCGTTATTGTGGATTACAAATGTTGTTTTAGTGCAGCTTTCTGCAGCCGTAGAGGTGGACTTGTGGTGGAGTTTTCACTGTGGTTTTATCTGTTTGCTAGAAACCTTGAAATGAGCACCAGGCGAACGGGGACAATGCCAAACTCATTTGTGAAATCCTGGCTGAGGTCGTCTTCTCCTCTAAATGTCTCCCGACAGACAGAGTTCCGTCTTATTAGTCACTGCTGCTGTAAATCTTCATTTTGACGACGGAGGGGGGCGGGAGGGGTGTTCAGGCTCCGTCAGGGTTTTCCCCGCCTTCCAGAAAATTAAAACGAAACAAAAGGAATGCCGAGTATAAATCTTGCAGCAATTGCGAACCGTTTCCACATGGATGACATCAAAATTAATTGGAAACTTCAAACACTTTCTAAATACTATATAGGCTCCTCAATCACGGCAGTCTTCAAGTCGGGACTTTTTAAAGTTAAAGAGCTGCACAAGATCAAAAATGCTCAAAAGTGATTCAGTTTTATCAGCGTTTGAGGATCTTTCCACCTTCGCCAATTATATGACAGATCATGCAGAACGTGAATGCATGACTTGAAATATAACGTCCAATCAGTGCAACTTGGATCGGATTGCATGCACTAAAACTGCTATCATTATGGCATATTGTTCCGTTCTCAGTGTTCATCTCTGTACTTGCTGCCTCCTCGTCTCTTCCGGGACGTTTTCCAGAAGACTTTGTGTTATTCTGCAGCCCTGCTGAGTCGGTCTTCTGAGAAACTGGCGTTGGAATGCAGCTCTGACTGTGATGTTTAGGAGGGAAAAGTAGATTCAGCTTTCATCCATCTTTGTCTTCTCTGGGGTTTTTTTTTCTTTCTCTGATTAAAGACTTTTTGTCATTCTCATTCCAATCCGCAGCATGAAACTGGAAAGGAATTCCTTCAGTTTAGAGCTGAAATGATTTATTGTCTTGAATCGATTATTGAAATAATCGTCAGCTAATTTAGTAATTGATTAACTGAAGTGCATATAGTAAAAAAAAAAAACTCATCAGAGCAGCAATTAAGCCAAAAGTGTAAAAATATACACATTTTGAATTTATGATTAAAAACCAATTTGCTTGTAAATATGTTCTACTCAAAACTCAAATAGCAGTTTTAGCTTCTTTTGGTTCAAATTCCGTAAAAATAAAAAAAATTATTAATCATCTTTAGCTGTCCAATTATTAATTGTTTGATCAATAAATGATCCGATCAGCCCTGCGGTTTTTGTCATATCAAGCAAAAGAATCTGAACGTTTCTCATGTTGATGTTTTTATTTTTTTTAGCTGCAGATGCATCTTTTGCACACATAAAAGAAAGTAAATATCACATTTTAGGCAATAAAGTGTTTATTTTCTCTAAAAAAATTGTTTGCATATTGTATTGCTAATACTGTATAAAAATGGTTTAAATTCTTCAATGTAAAATTTGCACAATGTGCCTTTTTTATCAGATTAATAGTCAGATATTAATTGATCACTAAAATAATCATTAGTTTTACTCCAGTTACATAATTTGATTTTAATTAGAAAATCTGACATTTCTACATCCCAACATTTCCTCTGCTGCTGCTGTGAAACCAGAACTTCCTGATGTGACTCAGATTTGCAGATCTTTAAGTTTTTGCTTCATTTATAGTTCTTTTAATTGTGCTCTCAATCTCTTATTATACTAAAAAAATCAAGCGGACGTTCGAGATCAAGCTTTAAAAACGGCTACAGGTTGTTATTTCCATCCCAGAAGGAGACCCAGACGCCGTTTCTGTGCCGGATTTTTCCACAAGGCGTAGTTCAGACACACCCACCATCAAACTACACAAGATGCTAATTACTTTTTTATGCTTTGGAGCTGTGCTGTGCATGTATTCCCCTCTGCTGCTCGGTTTAATAGTCTATCAGGGCGCTCTGCAGACCGTAGCACACACACACACACACACACACACACACACACACACACACACACACACACACACACACACACACATTGCTGTCGTTGCTGCAGCCCCCCATCAGCAGGTTTGTGAACTTAATTTCCAAAACCTGGCAGGTATTTGCCAACATGCTGCTTTTTTTTCTCTTAGATGTGTTTGTGAGACTCTCTTTGTTGAGTTAAGCTGTTTAGCATAATCCATTGTGTGAGGATGTGATTGGTGGAGAAATAAAGGAACCGTCTCCCTGCTGTCCTGTTGTTGTTTTATGGGAAACTGTACAGTTTACACCAAGCTGTCGTCTTAGCAAGCAGCTTTTTATATACAGGTATTGCTCACAAACACCGTTTCACTCCAAATATTGACTTTGTCGTCCTTAAACCACTTTGAAACTAATTTTGTGGTTTGGTTGGGGTCGTTATGGTCAAACAATTTAACTTCAGTTTCATTTGACTTTGCAAAACTGTAATCTCGCTTTTTTTTTCTTATCATGGTGTTTATTTCCTCCAAACTTGAACTACTTCATAACTTTACACCACTTTCTAAATGTTTAAAAGTCATTCATATCTCATATGGCTTTTACCGGACCATTTATCCGCCATGTTTGTTTTGAAACGGTTGCGCAGACAGAACCAGGAAGTAAACATCTGAAAAGTAAAAACCTGTGAATGATTTGTTGGTGGGAAATACGGGTGTTGATGACGGATTATTATTCTGATACACCAACCAGTAGCAGGAAGGAGAACCATGTGTCCTCCTTCCTTCTTTCCTTTATACCTGTATTTTTATTTCCTCTCTCTTGTCCTTCATTGCTACCTTGTGTCCTTTATTCTATACGTCCTCTTTCCTACCATCCTTATTTGCTACCTCCAGTCTCAGTGCCCTTCAGTATCCTACTTCCATTCTTCCTTCCTCTTGTTTGTTCGTTCTGTTCTGTCCTTCTTTCCTTCCTTCCTTCTGCCCTTTCCTGCTAGCCACTTCCTTCCATGTTTTTTTTTTTTATTTCTTTCTTCCATCTTTCCTCACTTTCTTCTGGGCTTCGTTCTTTCCTTTATTTTTTTATCTGTTTGCTTCAATTTCTTTATTTCCTCCCTTCCTTTTTATCTGGGCTTACTTCCTCCTTTCCTTCCTTCCCAATTTCCTTTGTTCATCTCATCTAGGCTTCCTTCCTACCTTTTCTCTTTCCTTTCATCTGGGTTTGCTCCCTTCCTTCCTGCTGTCCCTCCTTCCTTTCTTCCATTTTTCTGTCTGTCCTTCCTCCCTCCCTCCCTCCCTCCACTCCTTCCTTCCTTATATCTGCCCTTCTTTCCTCTGATAGTTTCTTCCTTCCTCCTATATTTAAATTCTCTCCTCTGTATGAATATCTTTCATAAATATCACGGTCAACCGTCACGTTTTGGGTTTAAATCTTTGGGTTTAAATAAGCCCACTGAACTCTGGGAAGTTGAGTCTGGGATAATCTGACCTCTTGAACCCTGCTAGTCTTCTTCTTCTGCATGTTTGTAACCTGAGCTGAGCTTCCTGTTGATGCTTCAGGTCTCCTGACGCAGTTCAGCAGCAGGACGCAGCAGGACGCAGCATGTTCTGAGGTATGAAGTTTCATGATGAAACTGACCATGAAGGGAGCAAAACACAAACATCACCAGCCTCAGCTTCTCAGGACCTCTGCTCACATTTCCTCCTCTTTTTGTTCCAGTTCAAACTGGGTGACATTACAGACTAAAGGAAACTTGGGTGCTTTTCTAAATATTTCCTGCTGTGAAAGAAACAATGAATGAAGAATATTTGGAAACTTTCTACAAGCAGGATTCTCCATCCAAAAGACTGAATATCTTATTGGCCTGCAGGGTGAGAACTGCGAAGTGTTTGAGTCTAACAGCCAATCAGATGTTATTTATTATTATTGTTGCACCAGTGATTGTTGGAGTGATGTTGCTCTATAATGTGGAGACCTGCTGCTTTCCAGTTTATTCCCTCGGTTTCCCCACAAACCGAGGGAAACTTTTTGTAGGAAACTTTTCCAGGTTTCCTACAAAACCTGGAAAAGTTCAGAATTTGATTTATTTCCTGATGTGGATAAAGATGGGAAAATTGAATATTTTGGTTGTTTTACTTCATTCTGTGTCCATCCATCCATCCATCTTCCTGTCCATGCGTCCATTTATCTTTTTTCTGGTCCATCCGTCTGTCCGTACATGTCATATTTAATTCTTTCCCTCAGTAGAAATGTAAACTTCATAGTAACCATTTATTTTCATACTGCTGTATATATTTTTATAAAGCTGTAAAACGATATCCTTTAGGAGCAGAGATGAGATCAAAGGCAGAAACTAAAGTAAGTTGAAATAAGTGAATGTTGTGTTAGCTGCTGGGCCCGGAGGGGCCTCATGTGGGGAGGATAGTAGAAAAACAGTAAGTGATTCACTCTGACATACCTCTCTCTAGCTTGGCGAGGCGCTGACTGGATCACATGAGAAGTTCTGGGTTAAAGGGAGAGGAAGTGTATCTGTCAGCGTTGGAGCTGGCAGCTGATTCTGCAGAGTCGGCCACGCTGACAGCTTCCTGGCATGTTTCTTTCATGGTTAGAGGCCGTGAATGAAGCCGCGACAGAATGACTCAGGAGGAAGTGAAGGGGGCACACAAACAAACTCTCATTAATCCAACTTACTAAGCAGTTTGTGTCCATTATGGACTCTGATATACTCCGCCGTCTGATTTGCTGTGAGAATCAGGCCTGAATCATGTTATGGAAGGTAAACGGAGAGAAACGGCGTTTGCTGCTATTTTGAGCTGAGTTATTTGTTATGCAGAAGGACAGCTGGTCATTAAGGCTCTTGTCTCGACTTTATAATTATCTGAGGAGAGTTCGGCCCATAAACCCAGCTTTGAGAGCTGGACACGGCCCTCACATGTCGGCTGTTTTATCCAGACTCTGCTTCTGTGTATGCAGGCACGTTGGCCTCTACCTGGAATATTTTACCTCAAACAAATCCAAGAAGAAGAAGAAAATAAAACACTTTATCCGAGTCTTGCACAGTAAAAATGTGATTAGGAGTGTGTATGTGTGTGTGCCTGTGAGATTTTGGCTGGGTAAGAAGGCCTCATTGATAGAAGCTGCTGAAAGAAGTGATTGTGATTCAAAGTGAAAGGACCTCAGTCTGTGCTCAGCAGGGACCAATCTGCTCTCCGTCTGCTGAACGGATTCAGCAAACAGATAAAATCGCTTATATTTGTCAACCTTAAAACTACCCACACTAAAAATTTATAGCAGTTAATTTCTGCTTTGTTTTAACCTCTTGAAGATCCTCATTTTTCTGAAAAAGCTGCCAAGAGAGGGCCATGGGAAAAGGCTGAACAGCTGCCTGTTGAGTTTATTCTTCATTTATTGTCATATAAATGCAGCTAAATGATTTTTCCCATTGAAAATAGCAGAGGTTAAGTCACCCGTACCTCCCATTTTATTTTTATTTTTTATAGCTTTGACCTTTCTCATACCAGTTTCTTTTTAACAACTATAATATGAAATTATATAAAAACAACACAAAAACTTCATTTTATTCCCTTCTCACTCAGAGTTTGGAGCTCATTATTTATTTGCATTATTAGCAGAAGGGTGTTGCATTGCATCAGTTAGCTGTTAGCATCGCTAGCGTCTCCAAAGCAGCGGTCTCAGTGTGTATACTTAAAAAAAAAATGTAGTTCTTTTCCAATCTAATTTGTTTTATGATGGAAAAAGGTTGAAAGTTTAGTAGAAGGTAAGAGAAAAGTCAGGAAAAAATGATTTTCCTGTTTTGAGACAAAAACAGTTTATAATTTAAGCTAGTTGTAGCATATTGTATTAACAATTATTGTGGCTAACATCACTAAGTAAACAATGTATCTGTATATTTTGAGAATTTAATCCTTTAACTCTCCCAAAAAGATGAATCCGAATAGCTTTGTTAGCCTTCCTGTTATCTGCTGGAAGTCTTGCTTTTGCTCCATAACAACTTGAATGAACCACAAAGATGTTGAAGAAAACATGGATTCCTTTTAAATATCTTTTTATTCCTCTGTGCTTCCACTAACTTCAGTTTTTAAACTACTCATTAATACTGTATATAGCTAATTTTGAGTCTTCTTTACTTTGTACCAGCTTCCACACTGAAGTGAGTTGATTTTCCAACTTATTGTTGGAACCTAATTATTTAACCACATTAGAAGTTAATTTTTACTACCATAGAGCTTTTTTTTCATTTAGCAGACCAATCGGAGCAGACTGAATTCTCTTAGAGACAGGAACATAATTAAGAGCGTTTTAAATGTTAAGACTTTAATTTCTTCTTTGAAGAGATTAGCAGAGATGCTACCATGCAAAATGAAATAAAATCTACAGACTGTGGTCAAGATTCCTACAATTCAGTCACGGTTGGCTTTTTCCATGTTCTTTAAACCCAAAGACTGTACATTCAATAGAAAACAAAAGGTCAAACTGTTCCAAATTAAGCACATATTTCAGAGTTTCATGTAGCAGAAAGAGAGGGTTTTGTTTTTTTCACGACCCACTTCTCTCTTTCAGTTCCCACATGTGAAACTGCAGGGTGAACGGGTGAAAGCATGCAGCGCGATGGTAAACAAAACAATTTGTTTTGTCAGCAAACATTGGAATTTGGTGTTGCTAAATATGCCCAAAACTTAGGCTGTCATGAAGTGGGCTAAATGCTGGCTCTTGCTAGCCACATCTGAAGAGTTCAAACTTTACTTTCACCGCTCTCTTGGCCAAGTTTGGTCCAGTTCCTGCCAGCTACTGTCTGTTGTTTGCAGCAGAGCTGTTTGGGATTCTACTTTCCTCACTTCTCAGCACTTCAGCTCTCACCTTTTTTGTTGGTCTTTTTTTTATTTTTATTTCTCCCTCACACACTGTTCAGATTAGATCCAGTTTTTTCTTATGACTACCAGCTCGCTGTGTGGACAGAAAACTTAACGACAAACAGGTTTGCTGCAGCCTTTCAGATGAGCCGCTGCCAGCCGAAGGAAGAAAACTGAATGTGTTGACATTTTCTGGCAGCTGGAAGATAAAACCCATCAGGTTCATGAAACCTGTGTTGGTATAACTGGATTTGAATTTTCTGGCCTATGTTTCCACATGCATTCCAGCGTGTAATGTTACTTGAATGTGGTAATAGGTCTACTTCTCAATTTCTGTCTTTAGTTACTGAAGAAAGGTTAGCTGTAAGTGGAGGAAATGGTTTATCCTCTAAGCTAAAGGGTGTCTGAACATGAAGCTCTCACCTTTTGCAGATGATGCAGTTTTCTTTCTGTGGGTTATCTACCTGTTTAACCTCAGTGATGGTGATAAATTGGAGATCAAGAAGATAAGAAATCGAGTTTATGATATTCCAATGATAATCTGACTTTTTAATTAACACAGGAGATCAGTATTTTTGTCCTAAATTTGATAAAAATCTAAACTAATCCCAGCACTCACCTCATTTATCGCGGAAATTAACTCAAAATCAAGAAATCACATTATGTTTTTTGTGCTTGTGCATAACGGAGTTCATTCAAAATTTTCCAGAAAAATGGTGAAAAACATTGGCTTCAAGTGACGCCAACTCCCACCTGCAGGTGGCAGTACGTTTTACTCCTACACTTATTTGCGAGTAATAGAAAGTCAAATTTATTATCATATCTAAGCACAAATATTGCAACATTTCTTGCAAATATTTCTAAATTAGCACCAGAAAAGTTTTGATTTTTATTGCAAAGAATCACAAAATGTTGTTTTGATAAATTCTGGAGTGATTGATGGATGTGAAAAGATGTTCAATATTATTTAATTTTTAGAAGAACTTATCAAATGCAGAGACGGTTCTAAACTTTTATTTATCGGGTTTATTGATTCATTATGGCACAAGTGGCCCGTAGTTTGACGCTCCTGCTCTCGGTAGTTTTGGTAAACCAGAAGGCAAATCTCTCAATTTGCCTCCTTTCCATCTGGGGCTGAAATAATCGACTAACTTGGTGATTGTTTCATCGTTAACTGGAGCATACAGACTCAAAAAAGGCAGTTTGCTGAAAGAACAACACAATCAGAGCAGCAATTAAGCCAAATCTATGTTGTGCACAGTGGAAACAGTCTTGGCACTACCGCTACCACTTTTGGGGGTTCAGCCAATCAGCACCAAGGAAAATGAATGGATTGGCTGCTTTGCAATGCCAGCCAATGCTATTTGAGCTGCATTTTCGTTGGAATATTTTATATGTGCTTATGGAAAAAAATCTGCAAACAAGCAAATCTCTCTCTTCGACCTGATATTCTAACAGAAAACAAAAACCAGAACTCAGTGTTGAGATCTCTACTGTACATCTATGTTTCCAAACTCTGCGTTTTCACTCTCACGCTTGTCAGTGGGATTCAAATCTGGCCGTGTGTTTCCATCAGAGCTGTGTGCTTTTTGGGTCGGGCTCCTGCGCCTCCTCCCAGCCCAACGCGGTTCTGCACGGCAGAAAACCTGGAGCTTTTGTTGTTGAAGTTGGACGTCTTGTTGGAGGAGATTGGTTTGCTAATGAAGGCCGTCTGAAGAGGAAATAGCTCAGCTCAAAGTGAAGGAGACAGAAGCAGAGAGAAATCAATACAGTAAACCGGACTAATGTGTTTATAGGCATAGATAGAAAGGAGAAGAGCGGTGAAGGATTATTTTGACTGCTTTCTTGCCATGTAAGCCGTCCTCCTCTCTTCTGTTTTCCTACTTCCTCCCTTTTTGTCCCGTCTTAACCGCCTTAACGCGAAGATTACCACCACCCAGACCTAAATCCCGTCCAAACGGCAGCATCTGTCAGTCGGATAATATAGACGTTCTCGGAGAGCGTCACAGAATCATGATGTTTCCTTGATATCAGCCTGCAGCTAGAGCCAGTGTGTGTTGTGCTTGGTGAATAGCTGGATGAAGAGTGTGTGGGTGTTTCCCTGCGGACAGACTGAACACACACACTCACGTCGACATGCGGAGGCCAGATGGTGACAGACTTGGCTCACGACGCGCCCGGGGCTGCTCTGATGCACCGTGGCTGCGGTCGGACTTGTCACAATTAACAATTACATAATTAGAGTTGTTTGGAATAATCCTGTTCATATTTTCTTATTAAGCTTCAGTGTTGTTGTTTTTTTCCTTTCGTTTTTATCCTGGTTGGAAATTTTGACGTTTACCGTCTATTTCTGGTGAAATAAAGATTATTGATCGAAAACCAGGAGAGTTTAATCCAATTTAACTCCTGGTTTTTGATCAATAATATTTCTATTGGGTAATCTTAGGAATAACAAAAGTGCACCAGTCTCTGAACGCTCAAAGACTCATTTATATCATATTTTCCAGACTATAAGTTGCAGATTTTTATTTTTCATAGTTTGGCTGGACCTGCGATTTATTTGTTTTTTCCTCGTTGTGACTCATTTTTTCACCATTGGGACTTGAAGTCCAGAAAATATGGTAGTTATAGTAATGACTGAACAGCATTTCAGTGCTGAGTAGTCAGCAGTAGAAACACGTGGATGTCTGAAAAGCAGTTCTCGCATCTGTGAAGTCGGGTCACAACCTTAAAACAAGAACAAACTGGCTTCCACGTCTTTGTTCGATCAAAAAGAAGAGTCTGCACTTCACATCCGGGTCATAGGTCAGCTGCTTTTTGTCAGGATGTGCTCTTGATTCTGCTGGAAACTGTTGGATTGGGAATAACCCATCCCTCCCTCCTTCCCAATTCTGATTCAGTTTCTGTTGCCATCTTTTTACTCTTTCTAGTTTAATCCAACATGGCTTCCCCTCTCCTGTCCTTCTCTTGCAGCAACGCGTGCCTGGGAAGGTGCTTTTTGACCTGGTCTGCGTCCACCTCAACCTGACTGAAGGCGACTATTTTGGGCTGGAGTACACGGATCACCGAAAGATGACGGTAGGTTGAGTTTTGTTGGAAGGATTCAGTTATAATCTTCATAAATTGATGTGGATTTAAACCCTGGCTTTCTGCTGAAGTCTGGTTCCTGAGGTTTCTAGCAGCAGCAGCTGTTTGTAATGATCTGCAGACTGGATGCGTCTGTAGTTTGCAGTGGAAACTCCACTAGAGCACAAACGTGTAGTGAAAAGAAGAAGCTTTCTGGCTCCTATGAAAGCTGAACTGTTCTATGAAGATCAAATAACATGAAGTCAAGTAAATAATACCAATCTAAACCTCCACTCTATGATGTTTTAGTACATTTTTTAAAGCTATTGGTATCATTTTTAGCTCTTAGATTCTATTTGAATATAATAAACCTCTTTAATGACCTTCATTTTCAGGAGTAATGATGTGTTCAGCTGCAAAGTCTGTGCTTTTGTATTTACCTTTCAGCCTGAATGGTGCTAATTCCTCTATGAATTTTCAAATTGATGCAAATTACAATTTAATTTCCCTAATATGAAGCAAGGTTTTAATCAGATCAGGTCTGACTCTGCTGCAGTAATGAGTGAGCACAATGTTTAATGATGTTGTGATGCTAACAGCCTCACGGTTAGCGCAGCAGCGCTACGGTATGTAATGGAGTGTTTTCTGCTCTCAGGTGTGGCTGGACCTCCTGAAGCCGGCGCTGAAGCAGATCAGACGTAAGAATCTGTCGTGTTTCTCTCAGTCGTTCTTTTTTCCCACGTCTCCACTTCCTCTCTTACCCATAATTTCTCTCCTCCAGGACCTAAAAACACCATCCTTCGCTTTGTGGTGAAGTTCTTCCCTCCTGACCACACGCAGCTCATGGAGGAGCTGACTCGGTAGGTTTTTCACAGAAACCACTCCTATTTTTTCAGCCGTCCATGCTGCATTTTCTGGATGTTTCAAATAATACCTTGTCAAATATTCTAGTATTTTAAGCAGACACTTTAAGGCTAACTGTGGGATCTGGGAACCAGGCTCCTTGTAAAACTATTTTTTGCTTCATAGCAGCTAAAAAAGAAACTCCTGTTTTGCTTCTAGTCTGATAATCCGGTCCAAGCCGGCCCAGATGTTTGTCCAAGCTCTCGCCACCAACCTCTGACCTCCAGCATTTTCCCATGATGCAGCAGCTCCCAGAATATTTCTGTCACTTTGGGGATTTCTTTCTTAACCCAGAGAACAAACCAGTTGTTATAGGTTTGAGTTTTTCGCCCCTGGTCTTTTCTCTCTGCCTGTTTACTCACAGGAAATAGGAAGTGAGCAGGCAGCTGTTTGCTCTTCCTGTGTTTGGTCAGATTGGTGGAGATGTCTGGAAAAGTGTGGAAAAATAAATAAGAGTTTATAAACTTATTTAATTGACTTTATTCTCGATTCACTGGTCCTTTGTTTTCTTTAGTATTTACTTTCTCGTGTCCTCCATTTATTCCATTTCTAGTCTTGCCTTTTTTCCGACTGGCCTTCCATCCTTTTGTCTTTCCTTCCTTGTGTCCCATTTTCTTTCCTTCTTTTTGTCCTCTTTCTTCTCTTAATTCCTTCTTTCCCTTCCTTCCTTTCCACTTCTCTTCCATCATTTGTTTTAACATTTCTTCCATCCTTCTTTCCCTCCATTTGTCCTCTTTCTTTGTTTTGTTTTTCTTCCTTCATAACTTTTGCCCTTCCTTCTTTCCTTGCTCATGTCCTCCATCTTTCCTTGCCTTACCGTTTTTCTCCTTCCTTATTTTTGGTCCCTCTTCTGCCATTTCTCCTTCTTGTCTTTACTTTCTTCCCTAATCCTTGCTTTCAATGTGTCTTCCTTCTTTCCTTTCTATGTCCCTTCTTTCTTGCTTTCATCCATCTTTCATTCCTACTTTTCTTCCTTCCTTCCTTTTCAATGTGTCCTCCATTCTTCCTTTATGTACTTCCTTCCTTCTTTCATTCCTTCCTAGAACTCTGTTTTAGTTTGCAGTGTGACAAAAAGTTTAACTTGAACCCAGATTATCGTTGCTAAAATGTTCCAACATATTCAGAGATTAGTTTTTGTTTCGTCATATTTACTAAGCATAAACAAATGTGCAGATTTGGACTGAAATATGAGTTTTATGAGCAGTTCTTGTGTTAAATCAGCTCTGGTTTGAGGCTGTTGTGTTGCTGCATCCTGACTTGTTCCTGCTGGTTGATCTAATCTGACCATCTGATCATTTCCTGATGTTAGGATGTTTTTTGTCCTGCTGTTCTCCAGGTATCTGTTTGCTCTGCAGATCAAACGCGACCTGGCCTGCGGTCGTCTGATCTGCAACGACACCAGCGCCGCCCTCATGGTTTCCCACATCATTCAGTGTGAGTAAAACGCAGGTTTCACTTCCTTATTCCTTCCTTTCATTGATCTCATGTAGGGACAATCAGCTGCTCTCTGTTACAAATGTTTCAATCATTTGCTAAAGTCTCTTTCTGCTCTGAGAATATTCAGGAAGATTTTTAGGATTCCTGCATTTTTACCGGAAGTTCTTTGTGTCAGAAAATGTTTCTGGTCTGATTATAGGAATTTTGATCCAAAAAGGCTTCTGTCTCTGAAATCAAACACAATTCAAACAGATTTTTCCAGGATTTTCATAATCTCTGCAGATTTATGAGAACAAATCAGTCTGGAAAAGAAAAAATTACAGACAGAATGTTTTTACACGTCATTTCCTGTACAACTGATGCATCCAGTCAGCCATCCGTCAAACCATTCATCCATCCATTTTGTCTTGAATGTACTCATATTTGTACACATTTACTTCTTTTATCAGTTTTCTTCATACTTTTCAACTATTTGATTTTTCTAGTAGTTTTTTCTCTTTTCTTGTCCAAATAATCTCAGTTTTTTCCTCCCTCCGTCCCACCAGCCGAGATCGGGGACTTTGACGAGACGCAGAGCTGGCAGCACCTGCTGCACAACAAGTATCTTCCTGACCAGGACGCCATCAGAGACAAGATCATCGACTGCCACCGCCAACATGTGTGAGTTCCTTCGGTCTCCACTGCCGGCTAACATTAACATTTACAAACCAGGCGCACTTCCTTATTTTCTGCAAAGCCTCCTAAGCCCCCCTCCCCCAGCACAGATAAAGACAGAAAAACAAACCACTGGCTTTCCCTCGCTCCAATCCCTCAGCTCCTTCTTAGCCGACGCAGGAAGGAAGTGGCTAATTCAGGCGCTCATACAGGAAACAGGAAGCGATTTTCTTATTTTGCGAGGAAACAAAGCTCTTTTTGTGGCAGGTTTCTTTCCGGCCTGCAGCAGGCGCCTCCGTCTGATCCTGCTGTTGTTGTAGGACTTGTGCAGACTGTTTCTGTTTGGACTTCATTTCAACTGAGTGACGTTTTTCTTCCACAGAGGGCAGACTCCAGCGGAGTCGGACTACCAGCTGCTGGAAATCGCTCGGAGGTTGGAGATGTACGGCGTCCGGCTGTACCCTGCCAAGGACAGAGAGGGGACGAAGCTCAGCCTGACGGTGGCGCACACCGGGGTTCTGGTTTTCCAGGTAGGAACTTCCACCAAGTTCTGGTCCAAACACACCAGAAGGCAGCGGCTCAGTTTGTAAGGGAATCCTGCTAGAGACCCAAATATGTGGTTCAGGTTCACAGAAGCAGAGACTCACCTGAAGGCTGTCGGACATGAAGAACTGTCCTTCCTTGTGTCCTTCATGACTTAATGTCATTCATTTCTTCCTTGCCTTTAATTCCACTTTTGTATCCTTTCTCCCATCCTCACTTGCATCTTACTTCCTATCTTTAATCCTTTTTTGTCTCCTACCTTCCTCCATGTATGCTCCCTTGCATCCTTCTCAAGCTACTTAATTTCCTCCGCCCTTCCTTCCCCTCTTGTATCCTTTCTCTGTTCTTATTTGCATCCTACTTCCTACCTTGTATCTTACCTTTTTATCTTTTGTTCTGACTTTTTTGTGTCCTACCTTTCTTCCTTGTGTTCTCCATTGCATCCTTTTATACTTCACTCTCTCCTTCCTTTCTTGTGTACTCCCTTATCTTTTTATCTCCTACCTTTCTCCTTTGTCTTGTGTCAAAATTTATCTTATATCCTTCCTCTTTGTCTCCATTTCTTCCTTGCATCCTTCTTTCCACCCTTATGTCCTTCCTTGCATCTTCTTGACTTACATTAATACATTCATGATAAAATGTTGTGTTTAAAATGTTAAACTAAATAAAAAATGACTTTAAAGTCTGCAGGAACTTTAGGAACGTTGATTCCTTAAATATTATCTTGCTTGTTCCAAAATGTTTGTTTTCTAAAATCTAGAGGATAGTTTCTTCTTCTTGCAGTAGAACTGGCTGCATTCAGTTGGTTTTGTTTCTTGTTCAGGGTTACACAAAAATCAACGCCTTCAACTGGTCCAAGATTCGCAAGCTGAGCTTCAAGCGTAAAAGGTTCCTCATCAAACTGAGAGCCGACCCCTCTGTAAGTCCATCTAAGATCAGAGTTTTTATTGTTGAAATTCTGAAAAGATGAAACTTTTCAATTGTTTTCTCCAGTTAAAACTACTAAATAGTTTTATTAAGATAGACGGTAATTTTACTTCCACACGGGTAAAAATATTTTGAAGCAGTGCTACTCTTGAATACATTTTCTGGCTACTCTGCCCACCTCTTCATTTAAGGAAAGAAAGAAAGAAACCTGAGAATAAGGGTGTTTGTTTTCCACTCCTCTGAGTCCGTACTTTGCTGAACTCTTGGTGTCGTCCAGCAGAACTCCCACCACGACACGCTGGAGTTCGCCATGGCCAGCAGGGACTGCTGCAAGGTGTTCTGGAAGATCTGCGTCGAGTACCACGCCTTCTTCAGACTCTTTGAGGAGCCCAAACCCAAACCCAAGCCCATCCTCTTCACCAGGGGTTCCTCGTTCCGGTTCAGGTGAGCCAGGAACCAAAAACTGTTTTTTTTTTCCTGTCTTGTTTTTGCTTAAACTTACATTTAGATTCACTTTTCTTCCAGCGGGAGGACGCAGAAACAGATCATCGACCACCTGAAAGACTCTGAGCTGAAGAAAGTCCCGTTTGAGAGGTGAAGAAGCGTCCTGGTTCTGCTCCAGGTTCTCAGACAGACCCTCGTGTGGCTGTAATCAGATTTGCCTGGTGGGTTAGGTGATTAGTGGTGCATGCTTTGACCCGCTGTCACCTCCCGTTTTCACAGGAAACACAGCAAGGTTCTGTCCAGCAGCAGCATGTCGCCGCACTCATCTTCCTTCAGATCCCAAGTGCCAAAAGAGGTAAAACACCTTCCTGCCTTACCTATCGCCATAATTAATAAATCAATTAATCACACAAGGAATTAAATTGAGCACCACATTAACACTCACTTGTTCCCCATGGTATGTTTTCAGAGTGCCACGTCTGTCCTGTTGGCAGACCAGCCCGACTCGGCCAAAACCAACGGCACAGAGGAGCCTCCGACCAACGGCTTCCCCGACGGCGCCCTCAACTCTGACCCGAGCCGACAGAACCACAACGGAGCGGGCCAGCACCTCCTGAACCCAGGTCCAACCTGCAGGGCAAACAAAGGCAGCAGCTCCTCTATTCCTTACATAGACTGCAGCGACATAGACAGCGAGTGCGATGTGGGCAAGAGCGGCAGGGCCCCCAGGGGCCACAGCAGCGCAAACGACAGCAATGAGGATGAGGGCAGAGATGGGGGTCTGTTCGGGGTGGTGAACGGGTTCTACCACACCAACCACCAGGGGCTGATGCAGCAGGGGGTGATGGGAAACAGAAATGCAGAGGAGGTCCTGTCCAATGGCGGCTCCTTTAACAGCCGTCTGCCGCTCCACAGCACGCTGCTGGACGAGATCTTCCAGGGCCGAGACAAGCGCGGCGCCGGCGTCGTTCGCCCGCTGGGAACCGGGACTCGCAGCCAGTGCTCCAGCCCGGTCATCAGCAGCTTCCACCCGCGGACCAATTCGCTCAGCGCCGAAATGACAAACGGGCACGGTCAGCCGCGCGCCGGGTCGCGGTGGGACGACGGCGGCCATTATTTTAGCAAACGGCCCGGCGTCGTCCCTGTTGAAGTTCCCGCCGTCTCGCCGTCGTCCCACTACGGCAGCTACTCCCCGATCCTCTCGAACCGCACGCCGCCGCATCCGGCGAAACCGTACAACCTCAACATCATGCGGAACCGCTCCGACACCGACCCGTTCATCCTCAGCCAGCTCACTTCGACCCCGATACGCCGCGACCCCTACGGCTCCGGGGTGGAAACCCCAAGCTCCGCCCCGACGGAGCGAAAAGCCGCGATAGCTAACGGTAATCTCGCGGTTCCGGGTCAAGCGCGGTCGAACGCGGCGGCCCAGCGGCTGTTTGGCCAAAAACCAAACAACAACAACACGCTGAGTCAGCCGGTCCAAATGATCGACGGGTCCACTAGCAGCGGCACCGACACCAGCGACACGGAGTCCGACACCGGCAGCAGCGCGTACAGCCAGCCGCTGCTGTACGGTAACCCCGGGGCGGTTAGCTCCACCGACGGGAAGCTAACGTTCGGGAGTCTGCGGGCCGACGAGGAGCGGGAGCGGCGGTACCGGTTCGGTGAGGAAGACGTGGCTGGTCAGGTTTTTAGCTGCTGAGCAGGAAAATAGTTTGATTTAATCTACAGTTTGACTTATTTAGCTTTTAAATATCTGGATGTAGTCATGTGGAGAATCTGGGACGCCTCATTAAATATTGTGTTTTCTGGAAAATAAAGAGATTTAAATAATCATGTTTTACTCACTAAAGGTAGAAACTAAAATGTAAAAGTAATATTCTACATTTTGTGAGCTTATAGTGTAAAAAAAACTATTTATTACTTCTTATTTTTTGGTAATGGCCACAAATACTTCTCTTGAAAAACATTCCTATTTGACATAAGTTTTTCAAATTAGATTTTTTTTTATCACCAAATTGCACAAAAAGATTTAATTTAATCATATTTTCAAATGTTCTTATTTATGAAAATGGTTAAACTAACATTTTAATCGGGTTTATTTTTTTAATTAACTGAAATTTATCATGAAAAATAAATAAGACGAGAAATTTTTCAATAAGTGACACTAATGTCTGAGTGAGATTTTGTTTTTATCCATTTTATTAATTTATTCCTCAATAGAAATTATAAATTTGTAATTCGACTTTCTCAGTATTTTAGAAAACACGTTTTCATGGGGTGTCCTCCTTTTTCACACAACTCTGAAAGTAGAGGAAAAACGTTTTAGTAAACTTTTCTCAACTCTTTATAAAAAAAGTTTGTATAACAGATTTTGATCAAGTTTAACGGCAGTTTTTGAATTGTAAAATTGATGATTTTTAACAGAAATCTGTCGTTTTCTACTTCACTTTCATATAGATTGTTTTTTTTCGTCTGAACCAGCTGTTGATGCCAGTTTATGTTCTTGTGACAGTCTTGTAAATAGTTAAAATTTGCGCATAAATAACCTTTTTTTTAAGGGGAAATCCTTCCTGTAAAATGTGCCATAACTTAAAAACTTTGAAAATCTTAAAGCTCACATTTGGAGCTCCTAGTTAAGATTATTTCTGCAAGTCTTCCAGCTGTTTCTTTTAGCATTGATTATATTTATATCGGTTTCTTCTGTGTAGCAGGAATGTTAGGTTTGTTGATTTTTAGCTGATAAATTTCTTGACTTGTTGAGGAGAAACTGATTTATCTAGGGGCGTTGATTTTTCTCTGACGTTTGACATGAATCTCTTTCTGTGTCCATGTTTGTGGCTTGAAATAAAACCGTAGAGTTTGACTTTGTATTGTGCAATAGCAGTTTTCCTTAGAGGTTTTTATTGGGGCGTTAGAGAGGGACCGTTGTGAGCAGCTCAGTTTATTTAAAGAAATGGTTGATCTTAATTATAGCCCTGTTTAATTGTATATGTTTTCCCAGAGAATGGGTTGTATTTTAGTGTTTAAAGTGGCAGGGGAGGTCCTTTTGAGCACTTTTTGTTCATTATTACAGATTACATTAACTCTGATATGGATGTTTGCTCAGGAGATCTGTTAAAGGTGTTTTTCCACCTGTTACGCAGCATTTATTAGATTTTATTAGAAAAATCTAAAAACCCAAAAGCTGCAATAATGAGGTCGTATAAGTGTGCACATCCATAAACTAATACTTTTTGATATCCTAAAAGTTGCATAAAACAATTGGTGTAAGGATTTGCACACTTATATTTTCCTCTAACAGATTTTTTTCCTGTTAATTTGTGCTGGTTGCATTAAAGGAGGGGGAAGTATTTTTCATGTTTTTTAGCACTGGTGTGAAGACTTTAGAGAACTGCACCCTTATTTTATACGTATCCTCGACTGAGATTGATTAGCTGTGAATTGAAAACAGTCAGGTTTTGTGATATATTTTCTGTTTCTCCTTCACATCTCTGTTTTCCTCACTGTAACTCAACAGCACCACCCACAGCTGTCTGCTTGTGCTTGGCTCGGCCCCTGGCATGAACTCCACACTCTGCAATTAAATCTGAATGTTACCTTTCACTCAGTCCAGCTGCTCTTTCCTCACCTCTTAAACTGCAGCTTATGGAGGCTCCTCATCTCCATCTGTCATTCGTTGCCCGTTCGGCTTCCTGTTCTCCACTTTTATTTTTGCTCTCGCTGGAACAAGCAAATTCAGCTCCAGCCAGCATTTCACACCAATTTAAGGTTATTTTTGCTTCATATTGTTCACGAATGTACTGCTTCAAATCTGATTGGGTTAAATGTGGAAGATGTTCGACTTTTTTCCTGCTTTTTCTGAAAAAAAAAAAGAACAACTTTCTGCTTTGAAATGCACTGTTTGTTTTTTAGCATTTCCTTTCTGTTTCTATGAATGCATGTTAACCAGGCTGGAAAAGTGTCACTTTACTGCTTTTTGCTCACTTTGTGTGTGTGTGTGTTGAGGGGTTCACAATGGTTCACAATGTTTGAGATGCAGGTGATGCAGTCAAACATATCACCAAGCACATGCTCTTTACGTTTTGTTTTTCTTAATTTTCAGAGTTGTGCCTTTCAATCTCTTTCCCCTCCCGAGTGAATCACCTGCACTGCGTTTATTTCAAACATTCAGAAATCCGTTGTGTTTTGGATTTGTGCGACTTTGCTCCAGTTTTCTTGTAAACAGAGTGGGAGGGTGAAGACAGACAGACCAGCGAAGTTCATAATAATGCAATTATGTAAGTGCACAGAAGATATATTTGAGAAACGAGGCGTTTATGTTGTCAGATGCAGAAGTCTGCGTGTTGTCAGAGCTTGAAAACATGTATAAACACAGGGATACTGGAGCCGAGTCACACACTGTGCCGTCTTACACTTTGCCTGTTTCATATTTGCATTTGCTACCACTCAATCCCACTGATGCTTCTTCTTTGTCATTTTAATGAAACTGAATGTACAGTGTACAGTAACTGTCATGGCACATTAGGGCTATTTTAGGTTGAAAGAAATCTTGGAGCTGCAGGATGTGTTTTTCTGCCATATTTTTTCTTAATAAATTCGCTTTTGCCTCATAATAAATTTGATACATCTAGAAAAATTATCAATTGTTTTTTTAATACTAACCACTTCCACTGGCTCTGGATTTTCTTTTAACTACCTAAAAGGCCTTTCAAATGTCCTGACATTGTAACAGGCTACTATTTGTATTCATGCTGTAATTTGTTTGTTTATAGACTTAATCCAAACCAAATTTGTTAGTTTTACACTTTAATACTAAACTTATTCTTTATTCTTGTTATAATTACATAGTTGTCCTGATATTTGGTGAATAAAGGGAATAGATTGATCTTCTAGGAGTGAAAAAGCAGCATTAGATATGGGATACCAGCCAATGCTAACAGCCAGTTAGCTTAGCTTAACTAATTTAGCTTAGCTGAAAAGAGATGATAAATATAAAATTATCAGTTTACAAAGAATTAAAGTTAAAAGTGCAATGTTTTTTTAATGGAAGCAGGAATATTTTGGTTATTTTGCAATTTGTTTTAATTTTTTAACTACACCTTACACTGGTTACTTCTTCCTGCAGCATTTAGCTTAGCGTAGCAATATTTGTTGAATGTCCATGGGGTTTTTTCTTGTCAAATATTTGAAAATAACTAAATTTAAGTCTTTTATTGTCACTATAAGAACTGTTATATAAAATTGTAGCGTTATTGAAACCAAAACTTTGTAAAAATTCTCAATCCAGTCCTTTCGTAAGCTTAGCTAACTGGCTAACAAAGCTACGCTAATGGTATCACCCAGAAAGTATACCAGTTATTC
Organism: Poecilia reticulata; assembly: GCF_904066995.2. Taxonomy (NCBI): domain Eukaryota; kingdom Metazoa; phylum Chordata; class Actinopteri; order Cyprinodontiformes; family Poeciliidae; genus Poecilia; species Poecilia reticulata. The sequence continues at coordinate 12,047,442 of NC_088831.1, read as the reverse complement.
TCAGTATATTGAACGAATATCTTGAAATAAAGCTCATAAAAATGTGAAAAATGGAGTATTAGAATTAAACCTGCATGTTTTTATGCTGCTAGCTGCCGACTTTTGAAAAGACGTTAGCTAGCCTTGCCGTGTTGCTGCTAACTAAAACATTAGCGACTGCTCCTGTTTGCATGTTTATTTTCTACTTTTAAAGCTGACTAAATCACCAAAAACCTAAAAAACTGCCTAAATCTTAATGATCGTTTTCTGATAAATATGTACAGTTTCACTCGTTTTCTATCACTTTTGCAACGCTGTTCCTTCACATCTATCGCCAAACTCTTGCTGGATGTTTTATTTGTTGCTTCTATGACTTTTCCTCCTTTCTTTCCTTCATTCGTCTCACTTTTTAATCTGTTTGTGGTGCACTAGTGTTAATAAAAGAACATTGTTTAACATAAAAAGGGACTCCAGAGTTCTGTTTGAACTGTGATCTCCTCCCCCTGTGTTGCATTGTGGTAGATGTAGTCTTCCTGTTAGCATGTGTGTGTCGTGTCGAGTTATTTGTCCATGGAGTTTTTTTTCTCATAGCACCGCCGCATAGATCTGCACTCACTGGTTGCAATGGTTTTACCCATGATGCAGTTTGATGTATAGCAGTGGAAACTTTGCAGAACTGGGCAAGTATACAGTCGAATTTAGAATCATGTAGTTTAGTAGTAGTAGCAGTAGTATTAGTACTAGTATTTGTAGCTGGTTTCTACGGTTTAATGGGAGAAGTTTGTGTAACGCTAGTATTTCATTGTGACATGCATATTTCAGATTCCCCACTAAGACTCAATTTGGCGTTTCAGAACCCCGCTATGCCCTGACCTACTTCCATTTGCTACACATTGCATGACTGAACATCATTACGTTTCTCTTGGAAGTTGAGCTTAATGCTAAAAATTAATTCTCTGTCATGTTTTGTTTTAGTAGATGTAATTTATTCGGGGTTCCTACGCAATCTGGAACTGGGTTTTAGTATTTTCCAGTTTGGATAATTGTGGAAAAAGAAGTGTGCAGAAAAATATTTGGATTTCCAGATTTTATTGTTTTATTTATTTTTATTCTCTACTTCCTTGTTTTATTCCCTCCTATCTCTTCCCTTCCTTTATTCCATATTTCTTCTTGTGCCCTTTTTATTTTTGTTTCCTTAATTCCTTTCCTAAGTTATCCTTTTTTACTCGTCTCCTTCCTCACTTTCTTCCTTCGTTCCCTCAACCTAAGTTTCCTACATCCTTCCTTCCTTCCTTCCTTCCTTCCTTCCTTCCTTCCTTCCTTCCTTCCTTCCTTCCTTCCTTCCTTCCTTCCTTCCTTCCTTCCTTCCTTCCTTCCTTCCTTCCTTCCTTCCTTCCTTCCTTCCTTCCTTCCTTCCTTCCTTCCTTCCTTCCTTCCTTCCTTCCTTCCTTCCTTCCTTCCTTCCTTCCAATTATTTGTAATAACTTGATGGCAAGCGTTAATATTTAATATTTTTAAATTAATGTAAAGGATGGAAAACTATGGAAAATTGAGTTTAAAATGTGTAGGAACCCACATTATGGAGATGCTTTCAATTAGAAAATAGTTTTAAAAATTAATACTTTTATCTAGAATCTAGAAAACCAAATGTTCACCAAATTCAAAATAAAACTGAACTTTAATTTCATTTTCACACAATCTCCCCGTTTGTGTTTTCCATTCCTGACGTTCAGACGGCTCCGATTCCAAGGAATCTCCACAGGAAAGGCTGGTTCCGAACGGCGGCGGCCCAGGGGAGGACCAGAACAGGGGCGTCACCAGCATGACAGATGTGTATCAGATTCCGGGGGGTCAGCCACTTTCGCCGCTCACCAGCCCGCTGCTCATCGAGGCCGGATACGTCCGCCATGACGACGAAGAGGAGGCGAGGAGGAAGGTGTGCTTATAGTGGAAAACCAAAGAATTTGATTGGATGAATGAAAAAGAAGAAAATTAGCAAAATGCCTGCAAATCTGCTCCCAGTTGTTTTATAATTTATCTACAACAAAAAGCAGAGAATAAGGTTGAAATAAATAAACACCTCGCAGCATGATACTGCCACCACCATGCTGAATGTTTTTATTTTAAATTTAAAGGTTTTCATAGTCGTGGGAAGAAGAGACTGATAATTTCAGTTTTTTATTTGTAGAACATTTTAAAAAAGATTCACAATTTTCTTCCTACTAATGATCTATGTAGCTGTGATCTCTGTAGAGTTGGTGATGATCTGTGTAGATGTAGATGTGCTGTGTGTGCTTGTGTCCAGAAGTTTCCCACAGACAAAGCGTACTTCATGGCCAAAGAGCTGCTGACCACAGAGCGGACGTTCCTCAAGGACCTGCAGGTGATCACTGAGGTGAGAACTGCTTCCTGGTTTTAGCTGCGACACGTCGTCGCTTCATCGGCTCTGATGGACGAATTCCTCAAACGGTTCGGCCAAACGGCTCTGATAAATCTGGAATCTGATTGGAGGATTTTCCACATCTGTTAAAGTGGAAAAAGAAAAGAAAAGAGGAGTGGAATGCTGTCAGATATAACTAAATGTTCTCTTCATCATTTCCTTCCTTTTTCTTTTCTTCCAACATTTTTTCTCCCCTTTCTTGTTGTCTTCATGTTCTTTCTTGTTTCCTTCCTTCCATCTGCCATATTGTCTTCCTTGTTTGTCTTTTCCATTCTTCTTTCCAAGCTGCTCGTTTGTCTTTGTATCCCTTCTTTGATTTTACTTTTTCCTGCATTTCTTTCTTCTATTTCTTTTGTTGCCCCTTGTTTTTCTTTCTCTTTTTGTTTGCTTTCCTTTTGTTCTTTCTTTCTCTTTTCCTTCATTTTTCTTTTGTTCTTGTTTTCAGTTTTTTTTGTCTTTTTTCAGTTTTTTTTCTTCATCTCCATCTTTTCTTTTCTTTCTTTCTTCCTTCCTCTGTTTTTCTTCTTTTCTCTTTATCATTCATTCTTTTTAAATATCTAGTTTTTTTTTATGTAAATCCCGACTGGAGACTTTGTTTTCTGAGACCTTTAAACTTTGACCTTTAACCCGTCCTTGCAGCAGCACTTCGGTTTCTCTGCAGGTTTTAAACTTTGTTCAAATCTCTCTCTTTTTTTCCCCCTCCTTTCTGTTTCTGCATATAAAAATAAATCGTCTGCATAATAAATCTCCCCACTAGAGGGCAGTGCAGAGTGGGTTGCATAGTTTTACTCTTCTGTTTTTAACTAAAGTAACTTCAGGTTCAGGCTCCTGCTCTGAATCCATCATGACCTCTGACCTTTCCTGTGGTGAAAATCTCTCTGTTCACATTTTTCTTCTATTTTTCCTGTTTGACTTTAGTTTTCTGTTGGAAGTGGAAGGAAAGCAAGCTGGATGACCTCTTGACCTTTCTCTGCTCCCTCCCTCCCTTTCCTCACTTCTTTCTTTCCTTCCGTTTTTGTTCCTCATCTCCTTCCTCCTTGTGTTTCTTGTGTCCTCCTTCCTTCGTTGGTGTTTTTATTTTATAACCATAACATACTGAGAATTCTGGGAAATTGAGTCTGGAGAATATTTTCAGTTAATGTGTCAAAGGTCTCGTCTTATTTTACCATTTCATGCTAATTTAGCTAATTTCCTCTCTGCTGTGTGTCTTCTTCTGTCCCCAGTTCTTCCAGAAAGCTGCAGGGAAAGATGAAGCCTTTCCAGATGCCGTTAAGAACCTGATCTCTTCCCACTACGATCCCGTCTACAGGTTTCACCAGGGATTCCTCAAAGAGACGGAACAGCGGCTGGCTCAGTGGTGAGCTCTCTTCTTCTACTGTTCTCCTCCTACAGAGGGATATAAACTTTATTTTGGTTCATAAGTAGTCCTCATTTCCTTAAATTCCTGCTTTCTTGTGTCTGGAAGTCTGTAAGGTGAAGTTTTCCACCTCTGTGTGTGTGAACTTTGGTTCAGCCTGCCCTCTAGTGGAGATTACATGCAACTGCACATGAATCAATAATAAATGCTCTTCCTCCTGCAGGGAGGGTCGGTCCAACGCTCACATCAAAGGAGATTACCAACGAATTGGAGACGTTTTACTGAAGAACATTCAGGGTTTGAGGGTGAGAGTTCGTCTGGATTTCCTCCCAGATTGTGGCGATTGCAGATCTAATTGCTTCCTTTTGTTCCTGCAGCAGCTGACGGTTCATCTGCAGAAGCATTCAGAGTGCCTGGTGGAGCTGGAGCGAGCTTGTAGGTAAGGTCAGAGTTCAACTGGAACGCAGCATAAGAGCAGCTCTGAAGTTGGGAGGTTTTGTGGATTTTAAACATACTGGTCAGGCACCAGTCTGACCTGTTTAAATTGGATCTATTGTGCAAAATTCACATTTTGCATGTTCTTTCTTCCATTTTTGTTTCTACTGCTTCTAATAAGTTGATATCTTTTGTGTCTGGAAAACCTCCCTGTTGTTGAGTCTGCCGTTGCCTAGCAACCCCAGTGTAGCTCAGGGCTTACCAGGCGTTAAGTCTGAGTGTGTGTCCAGGTCGAGTCGTAAGGTGGAGGCCGTGTGCAGGGACTTTGAGCAGCAGAGGGTTTGCTACCTGCCGCTCTACATCTTCCTGCTGCGGCCGCTGCACCGCCTGCTGCACTACAAGCTGATCCTGGAGAGGCTCTGCAAGCACTACCCGCCCACCCACGACGACTTCAGGGACAGCAGAGGTGAGTGGCCTGGTTTGGTCTCCGCCCGCCTTTTCCCCGCCGTCACCCCTCTAAAACCCGGCCGCCCCCGTTCCTCCAGCCGCCCTGGCAGAGATCTCGGAGACGGCGCTGCAGCTTCAGGGCATCATGATGAAGATGGAGAACTTCCAGAAGCTGCTGGAGCTGAGGAAGGATCTGACCGGCGTGGAGAACCTCGTCACGCCTGGCAGGGTGCGTCTTCCTCCACGCTGTCGCCTCCTCAGGTCTGCTGGAGTCCGGCTGACGGGTCGTGTTTGTGTTTGTGACCTGCAGGAGTTCATCAGGCTGGGCTGCCTCAGCAAGCTGTCAGGGAAAGGTCTGCAGCAGAGGATGTTCTTCCTGGTACCAATCACAGCTCCTCTCAGTTTACACTGCAGCTCCTGAAAACTAAACACTGGGATATTTACAGACCTCAGTACCAAAACCAAGTAGCTTTTCTTCTCATCTTTTTCCTTCCTTTCCTTCTCCCCCCAGTTTCTTCATTCCTCCCTCATCTTTTTTCCTACATCCATTACTTGTTACATTTTTCTTTTCTACCTTTCAGCATCTGTTTGTGGTGTTTCCTTTTTCTTTTTCTCTTTCCTTTTGTTTCATTTCCATCTTTGTCCATTTCATCTTTCCTTTTCTGTAGTTCCTTTCTGACATGTCATTCCTTCTTTCTTTCCTCCTTCCATTTTTCATTCTTGTCCTTTTTCCCTTCCTTTTCTCAATCTTTCTCTTTCCTTCTTTCTTTTGTTCCTTGTTTTCTTTCATTCCTTTCATCCTTCTTGTGCCCTTCCTTCCCTTTCTTTCCTTCCTATTTCATTTTCTTCTTTTTGTCTCCTTCCTCCTTTCCTTCTCCCTGGTCTCTAGACGTCTCTTTCATACATTCAAAGTTAACTTTTGTATTAAATTTGTCTAAAATCTAATTAAATGTCAGATAAATCTTGTATTTTACACGATGCCGTGTAGGAATGTTGTCCTTCTGCTTCCTCCAGTTCAGTGATTGTCTGATGTACACCAGTCGAGGAACGACTCCGTCCAACCAGTTTAAGGTCCATGGTCAGCTGCCGCTGTACGGCATGACGGTGTGTGATCAATAATAAGATCAAAATAACAATTATTGATCAGATTCAAATCTATTGAGTGTTTTTTCATTCATTTCTGCTTCTGTTCTTCAGATCAGAGAAAGTGAGGAGGAGTGGGGCGTCCCTCATTCGTTTACGCTCTTTGGACAGCGGCAGTCTGTGGTGGTGGCGGCCAGGTGAGGAAAACGACATATCTCAGCCGTTTTTATTCCTCCAGAGGCTTAAAAATAAGATTCTTTTTTTATTACACATCTTGTTTTATTTTGTTAAAGAGAAAAACGAATGACAGAAAATATTTTTCATAAAGTGGCTTTTATTTCATTCATTCAGTCGTTGAGCTGATCCTTTCCAATCTGATTCTTATGAGTTAAAATTTGAAATGACAACTTCACAAGATGCTCAACGTTTATCATTTTATTTTTTATTTTTCATCCTGGTGTTTTCCTAAAACTATGACTTCATTCTGGTGATCTTAGCACTTTATTCTCATATTATCTCTCGTTTTACTAAAACTGTGTTCTTGTAATACTGTGACTTTATTCTTGGAATTAAAAAAATAAATAAAGAATGATCCTAAAATCATGTCATCGAATCGATGAGAATTCAAAGTCCACATAAACAGAAGTTGCAAAAATCTTACCAAGTATTTTTGGTTGATTTTCTAGTGAAAATATCTTAATACATTCTAAATACGACAAAACAAACTAAAGGAGCTTGTTTTAACTCAATCATTTCTTAAAATTGAGAAAGAATTACTTGCAGATTCTTTCACTTAGAAAACGACATTTTTAGCATTTATGAGTGAAATAATCGGCCAGTGGAACTAGTACTTTTTTTTATCAATATCCTCCCAACTTCCAGGAAAAAATATTGTCCAATCACCATTTTTTAAAATCCTACAGTCTTTGTAAGGTAATAAAAGGTTTTATGCACTTACTTTGTCTCTTCCCATAAAATGTGTTATTACTGATAAATGGCATTTTTATTAATTAGAAAAAGGTACGTACAAAAGTCCCACCCATTCACATGTGGTACCATTGAAAAGCCCTACATGTCCTCTCCAGATACCAAAAGGAATTAATTCAGTAGAAGGCAGGGGGTGGGCGATATTCAAGTTTAGAAATGTCCTCTACAGAGGACAAAAATGAACTACTGGTAGTCAGGAGTAATTATTAAGTAATTATTTACTTAAAACAAGCTCCTAATATCTGCAGAAAACTTAGTTGTCACTTAGTTTTGTCTTATTTCAAGTGTATTAAGATACTTGCACTAGAAATTTGACCAAGAATACTTGGTATGATTTTTGTTTTTGCAGTGCAATATGTCGGCCAATCTGAACTATGAAGGAGTGCATTGGTGGGAAAAAAAAAATCCCAAAATTACATCTTTAAAAGTCCAGTTTTTTGCCCAAACTGCTCTTGAGTTTGGGCAAGAGCAGTTTGGGCAGAGTCAGAGATTTAGACGTCATGTTTGTTTGTTTGTTTGTTTGTTTGTTTGTTCCTGCAGTTGTGCTGCAGAGATGGAGCGCTGGGTGGAGGACATCAGGATGGCAATCGACCTGGCAGAACAGAGCAGCAGCCCAAACGCCGAGCTGCTGTCCACCAGTCCACCCGACACCAGTAAGATGCTCCCAGTAGACCAGCAGTCAAACTGGTTCCAACACCCGTCCAGACGGCATGTCTTTGTCCTTCAGAGCCTTTGGAGGACGCTGGAGCCGAGCTGGAGTCGGAAGAGGAGCTCTGCGGCTCGCGCTCGTCCCTCGAGCGCCAGAGTCACCGTGGCAACACCACCGTTCACGTCTGCTGGCATCGCAACACCAGCGTGTCCATGGTGGACTTCAGCGTCGCCGTGGAGGTGCTGCTCTGCTGTCGCCGCTCATCTGTGCTTCATTCTGTGTGGTTTTCTGCTCAGCTTGTCTTCTCTTTATCCACCTGTCCTCTTCCACTCCATCTGTGCCTTCATTTGTTTATCTGCTCACGCTGGCATCGGTAGGGCCGGTCAGTGAGTTCATGAGGCCCCGCAGTCTCACCTTGTGGTTTGCAGCCATTCTGTTACTGACATCTGGTGGCGCAGAGAGGTACTGCAGCAGCCGGGAAAGCACTTCTCTGTTTAGAAAGTTGTTCTACAAGTCAAATTGGTGAGAGTTTTGTGAACGTAAAGAGTAGATGGTAATAGAGGCAAGCAGCTTTCCCTTTTTACTCAATTTGTCCAATTTTCTTTTCAAAATTGTGAGCAGGGGTGTTGTTTTAATGAGCTTTGGGCTTCCTGTGCTTGTGTTTGCAGAACCAGCTCTCAGGTAACCTGCTGAGGAAGTTCAAGAACAGCAACGGCTGGCAGAAACTCTGGGTGGTCTTCACTAACTTCAGCCTCTTTTTCTACAAGTCACACCAGGTAAGACGTGCAAACGCGTAACGAAGAGTCGCTCTGGGATTTCTGTAACAATATCTGGCCTTCCTGCAGGATGAGTACCCTCTGGCCAGCCTCCCCCTGCTGGGCTACTCCGTCACCGTCCCAGCCGAGTCCGAGAACATCCACAAAGATTACGTCTTCAAGCTTCACTTTAAATCCCACGTGTACTACTTCAGATCAGAGAGCGAGTACGCCTTTGAACGGTGGGTGTTCACTCAACAAAGAGCAGCGATTTAATCTAGTTTTACCCGAGGAGTGAATGTTTTATTTAAACCACAGAAGACATGAAGTTAGAACTTACAGGGTTCCTACAAAAGGTGGAAATATCAGGAGATCTGAAGTGTTTTCCAAATTTGGAAAAATTCCAGGATCCTTCTTAAGTTCATAAGTAATTTGCTCTAATAAGACATAAAAAATATGCACAGCTCATCATCTGCCCGTCTGCCTATCCACCCGTACATCCACTGACCAATCATTTGCCAATTGGTCCATCAACCCTTCTGTCCATTGGTTAAAACATCCCTCAGCCCATCCACCTACTTGTGGGTCCAAAGGCCCACTATTGGTCATTGGACCAATTGTTGATCCATTGACCATGCTGTCCGTCCTCTTTCCCAATCATCCATCAATGGGCCCATTAATCTTTCCATCAACCCTTCTGTCCTCGTAACAATGCGTAATTGAGCGAATTCTTTTGCCAATGTACCCATTTGTTGAACCCATTGTGTGGCTCATCTCATCCATTGATCTGTATGTGTGTCCATTTACCCATCACTCCATCTACAACCTTCACCTTCCCGTCCTCCCACCCATCAATCAATCTGTTTATTCGCCCATTGACCCAAATATCAATCTGTCCATCCATCAGTCCTTTGCGAAAACGAATACCATTGTAGAATAGGTGTAGTAAATTAACAAATTTTATTTGGGACAATAATTGACCAAGAAATTTGAATTTGGAATATAAACTGATTTCTGTCACAAAACAAGTCGGTTTTCTTCTGTTGGTTCTCAGGTGGATGGAGGTGATCCGCAGCGCCACCTGCTCCGCCAGCCGCCCCCTGCTGAGCTCCAGGAAGGATCTTTACTGATGACTCTGTTGTCTCCACCTCGGCCTTACACAAAACCACAGACTTCTCTTCCAGCGTTTTAAAAATCACTTTTTTACACACCAACACACTCGGAGGTCCTCAAAGTTCCTTTCACACCGTTTATCTTCAATGTTCTTACTTTTTCTGTGCCAAACTGGAAAATATTAGTAGTATTGTCCTTATTTCCACTTTTTTAACTCGACATATTTAGAGCTCCATAAAGCAGATGTGTGGATTAATCATGATGCCATATTAGGACACAGAATCCATGTTTTTCTTTTTGTAATTCCTCTTTGTACAGTATTTTGATAACACTGTGAAAATAGTTTTTTCCTCCTTCGTTTTGTCTTCACTGAAAAGAAACTTCAGACCTGCTTCCAAAGCCGACAGAGATTTCTTCTTTATCGCCTTCTTCCCAGTATTTTTCCAGCTTTCTGGAATCGTTTTGAAAAGTTTGTGTTCATATGAAAAATAAACAAAGCAAATCACAGATTGTCGTGTTTTACATGTAGAGATTGCAGGTTTTCATCCTTCCTGACGGTGTTCCCCAAGGTTTTGTGTTGGGGATCCTGCAGAATCATTTTTTCAATTGGCTTGGGAGCCAAAATATCCAGTTGAAAATACTCAAACATCACTAAACTCTCTAGTATTTTTCTTTTTAATTATAATTACAAAAAGTTGGTTGTATTTTTAAAAATGTTACCTCCTGAATAAACAACCAAAACACAATATTTTAATGAAATAAGCAAATGAGACTTCAGTAGATTTGAAACAAAAAAAGCGGCAAAACGTATCTTAACATTTTTCACTTGATTTTTGTCGTTTTAGCAACATTAACAGAATTTTTCTCATTTTTACTTTATTTTGCCACCTTTATTAAGTCAGCATTTAATTAGAAGCCACTGGAAGTTTTTAGTCAATTTTACTAATAAATTAAATGGAATTGAAAACCCAAACCTGGGTGAAAACATTTACATTTTAAGAGTTGACTCATGTTTCAGTCTTGTCATGTCTCTACGCATTGGTTTGTGCTTCTTTGTCTACGGATTATCTCGGTAATCCAGACAAAAAAACCTGTTCCCCTACTTTTATTTGTGCAATAAATAAAAAAGCTTTTGTGTATGAGAAAAGACGAACACATATTGAAGAATTCAAAAGCACCAGAACAAGTAGCAACTTGTTGAGCAGAGGAAGCAACATTAATCTATTTCGTATTCCTGCAACACAAACTACCTCATAGAATGAGGCTGTAGACTTTCTCCAGATCACAAAACACACTTAGACCAGAGAAACAACCCAAAAAGATCTGATCCAGTGTTTCAGGACACAGCGGTCCAGTCAAATCACACTGAACACCAGAATAAACAATAAAAAACTCAAAGTACATCTGCTGTACAATACCCCTCTGCTAGGCTGCTTCACATTTAAAGAAGACAAAATAAGACACTTTATTATAGCTTAACGTTTTCATATTGCTAACAGCTGATTGTCTCCCACAAAGTTGTTCATTAAAAGTATAAAAAAGCAGATACAAATTTTTGGATAAAAACGTAAGACTGAGTGTTTTTGAACAAGTGAATTTCCTAATCCGGTTTTAAACTTAATCAGTTAGTGACTCGTTACTCATTGCTAGAACTATTGACGCCCTCTCTGTGGGTTTAAAGGCACTAAACCAGAGGTGTCCAAAGTCTGTCCTCGAGGGCCGGCATCCTGCATGTTTTAGTTCTCTCCCTGGTGGTAACAACCTTTCCAGCTTGTCATTGTTCCTCTTAAGCCTTCTAACGAGCCATCATTTGATCCAGGTACGTTAAACCAGGGAGAGAACTAAAACATGCAGGATGCCGGCCCTCGAGGACCAACTTGGGCACCCCTGCACGAAAGGCAGTTTACTCATCTGCATCACTATTTCCGATCTTCCCTCAGTACAAACTTTAGTCCGTGGTCTCCGTTGCAGTCGTAGTTTTCGTAGAAGGGCAGTGATGGCCAGTCCGGCTCGTAGGTGGTGGTACTGTACACAAACGCCTCCATGATGCTTCCAGGCGATAGCTTCTCCTCTTTGTCCGCCATTTTGTCTACCATCTTGACTTCCAGCTCCACTGCTGTCCGCTGGTACATGGTGGGAACCTTCTCGAACCAGTCCAAGTATTTCAGCATCTTCTCGTCCACTTTGTAGATTTCCCCATGAACTCTCTTGCCTTGTCCAGGAGGTTAAGGAGAAAGACAAGGTTATACTTGGTAGCGATCACCAGTGGATACTTCTGGACAGTGACAGCCGTACCGAGGAACTCGGCCTTTCCATTATTGCTGTCTGTCATGTAGGGGTAATTGGGTTGGCCCCTCTTTAGGGAGCCGTAAACAAAGACACGATGCATGAAGACTGAAGGCACCTGGGAAATAAAGAAGAGTTATCAGGATAGTTTTGGTTTGTTAATCTACATTGAATCAATATTAGTTAGAAATCTAGAAAAAATACAACTTAAAGCTGCTGTATGTAACTTTTATAAACTATGGTTTTTACATATTAAACACTTGACAGCGCCAAGACCCGCCTTCTGGCTCTGATTGGTTATTTCTAGTTAGCACTGGAAGAAGAAAATAATTTTTCTTTTTTCAAACTTCAGTTTTAAACACACAAAATTGATGCACTTTGAATTTAGGGACTTGAAATTCAGCTAAATTATTTAAACATTTATTTTACTCTACATGATTAAATTACTGAATTTTGTCCCTTGTTGCCCTCCATACAATAACACACATAAATATTAAAATTTTCTCAACAAGACCGTAAACTCCGACATATATGGAAGCACTAAAAATAAAATTCAAAGGCTGAACTGAACGCAGATTAAACCGAGTTTATAAATGAATAACACTTTAGTTAGGAGCCAACTGACACTGAACTGAGGTCAGCACTCGATAATCCAGCATTTTCTCCGTGCATTACAAACAAGCTTTTTCCTTTTTTGATGTTATTTTAGCGGATCTTTAGTTATGCATTTATTAATGTCACAAATAGTAAAATAAGAGCAGCAGCGACAGAAGAGGAAGAAGAAACCAGCGATCTGCTGCTGTCTGACCGATAAGGCTGACGTCAGTGTCCAAATACCTTTTATTACGAAGTCATCCCGGCCTCCGTAGTTGTTTGCCAAGTCCCCAACAACTGAAAATCCCACTAAACGTAAAACAGACGCAGTGGTCTTCTTACCTTCCAGGACGATAAATGTCAAGAGGAGCAAACCCAGGATATTGGCTCACGCATGCGCACAAGCGGCGCCTGTCACACGTCTTTCTCAGCAGTAGAAAAAAATGGATTCTGGGTATTTTAAGAGCAAAATCACACCCAGAAACACAATCACTCTGGTTTATTATTTGTCTTAAAGTTAATTTAACTTGATTTAACGCAGTTTGACTTGACCTCAGCTGAGTGAAGGCGTTTTACTGACACCTGCTGGAATTAGAAGATACTACAGGAGCGAAGAAAGCGCCTCTGTTTAGAAATTTGACCAAAACATTTTGATAAGACCTTTGCCATTCATCCACTCACGGGAATAGTAGTGAAGTTATTTTTCTATTTTTATAGATACAGTTTTTATAGATGAGTACATTGATCTGTCAAACATGGTATGATAAAAGAAGATAAACATATTTAAAAATCTTTAAAGTCTTCTAAATTTATGGTACAAATTTGAGATAATTTTCTTTTTTTGATGGAAAACAACATTAGGTATGATTCAAAACTCTTTCACAGTACTTAAAAAAAGACGTCATTATAAAAAAAAACCCAACCTGAGTTTTTTGCATTACAGGTGATAATAGCTAAAAAAAAAATACTTTATTTATCACATTATTTGGGATTATTACACTATTTTCTCTCAATTTTCTGAAATACTCCTTCGTCTAAGACAGTGGTTCTTAACCTTTTTTGAGGTACCGAACCCCCCAGTTGCATATGCGCATTCACTGAACCCTTCTTATTCCAACCCCCCCGACACACAAAATACTTTGTGTGTAATATAATTACATTATTAATGTAATTATATTACATTATATTACTAATGTAATATAATTACATCAGTAATGTAATTATATTAGCTGTCTAACCACCCCCACACCACTAGGGGCAGTACCAACCCCGAAAAGATGCGACTGAGGAGCAGATTTAGACTATTTAGACAGATTTAGAATTTGGTAAAAACGGTGAGTTTTGCTGAAAGACACAAGCTCAAATCCATGCTGAGAGTGGAGCTCCTTCAATCAGTGCTCCTCCGCAGCACTGATTAGCTAAGCAATGTAACGTGATCCTCTGATTGGCTAAGCAATGTAAGTGATCCTCTGATTGGCTAAGCAATGTAACGTGATCCTCTGATTGGCTAAGCAATGTAACGTGATCCTCTGCAGCAAGTGATGGCAAAGTGGCGCGTCATCACGACTTTACACAAGTGTGTCTTTACCTCCGCGGCAGAGGCTCCACCGAATCCCTAGGGTTCGATCGAACCCAGGTTAAGAACCACTGGTCTAAGAGCTTGCAAGGAGAATCAGTCTGAAATTATTCTGTTCATAACTTCAGAAATACAGCTTTAATTATTGCTAATTGGATGTTTTGCAACAGTAAGATGTTTTTTTAAGGTCTGTGAAAAACATGAGTAACAAGAAACTGCAATGTGGCTCACCTCCATAAGAGAATGAATGATTGTAAAGCACTTTGGAGTCCTCTGACTTGATAAAGTGCAGCACTAATGCAGCCTGTTCATCATTTAGCATTAAGCAATTTTGTTGATTTGCACATAACATCAAGTACTTTCTGCACCTAAATATCCATTTGAGAAAAATATTGCCTGTGTTCAAGACCTATTTGGTTTTAGTATATTAGAGATTTTCAGGGGAATAGAAGTTATGAGCATCACTCGACTGAAGCCCACTTTCTGTCCTCCCTCAGCATGAATTTTAGTCCGTGGTCTCCGTGATGGCCAGTCCGGCTGGTAGGTGGTGGTGCTGTACACAGACGCCTCCATGATGCTTCCAGGCGACAGCTTCTCCTCTCTGTCCGCCATCTTGATTTCCAACTCCACTGCTGTCCGCTGGTACATGGTGGGGATATTTTCAAATCTGTCCAGGAATTCAAGCATCTTTTCGTCCACTTGGTAGATTTCTCCATGGACTCTGTTGCCTTGGCCTGGGAGGTTGAGGAGGAAGGGGATGTTGTAATCGGTAGCAATCACCAGTGGATACTTCTGGATGGTGACAGCCGTACCGAGGAACTCGGCCTTTCCATTACGGCTGTCTGTCATATAGGGGTAATTGGGTTGGCCCCTCTTTAGGGAGCCGTAAACAAAGACACGATGCATGAAGACTGAAGGCACCTGGGAAATAAAAACAGAAGGAAATTGGTTTGGTTCTGTTTTGTTTTGAAGCAACAAATCAGTTTTAAAAGACTAAATTTATAACAAATGGTTGAAAATCTAAACCAAAACGCTACAAAAAAGACAGAAAATGAATTTAAAGTTGGAGAGTTTGTGAACATTTGACCATCACTAAGTCCACAGTTAAACTTGCTGCAGCTACATGTAATGCAAGTATCATCAGCATAAAAGTAAATATTATTACTTTTATTGCTAATTTATATTTAAAATAAATGTAGTTAGCTCTGAGTTTACTGGAGGTATCTTTTCCAAACCTTAGATAGGAAAAAGGAAGCCTTTTAAAAAAGAATAAAAATATTATGCAAATAGAAGACAACATGATGTATTATGTTTGCAAAATGTTTAATTTTTTGTTTGAATCAAACGGTTTTAAGCTAAACTTTTCCACTTAAACACAAATTTATTTAGGGAAAATTAAAAACGGTCAAAGGCTAAACTTGTTTTAAAAAAAGCTTTAATCAGTGGATTACTTTTATCGAAAAGCAGTGATGAATTACTTTAAGAGCCTCCTGCAGAAACACTGATAAGTTTTGTTCTTAGTGTTACGTAATTGATACTGGTTAAATATATTTCAGCTCTAAGTATTTAATATCTAGGTGTTTTTATGGGAATGTGGATTTTTCAGACCAATCTGAAAACCAATTTTGATAGGTAAACTTAATGTTATTGTGTCATTTAGCGCAGGGTGCTGGTCTCGGGTTCGGTGGTCTTGACTACAACTCTGCTACATGGCTCCTTGGTTGCATGTCCTCCATCCCGCCCGCACCTTCTTTACATCCCCTTTCAGTTAGATTTCTTTCTAAATAAATGTGACTAATGAAGTTCATGCTATGTTAGGACAGGAGACAAAATGTTTCCATCCCTGAAATTATGATTCATAGAATCACATATCTAAGTCTAAACTGTTACAGAGAATAAACACAATAAGAACATGTTTAATCTGTGGTAGTGTTAATTAAAATGGCACATTTCTGATGTATTAAAATTAAATACGATCGGCACACTTAATGATATTAGCGATTAGGTAATGCATTCAGCAAGTACTTTTACTTTTAATACTTAAGTATTTTTAAAAGCCAGTACTTTTTTACTTTTACTTAAGTAAAATGTTAATGTGGTACTTTGACTTTTACTTAAGTACATTTTTGACTGTGTATTTGTACTTTTACTTAAGTAAATTTTTTTAGTACTTTCTCCACCACTGTTGATAAGGTAATTTTACGATTTAGATATTATTTTAGCTGCTCATTAGACTTAATAATTAACACATCTGCACCATCTCTCCATTAATCTATACAACCAAAATAAAACTTGTTCAACGCAGACAAATAAATTTTTTTCCTTTAAATTTGGTGCTTATGCGCCCCCTTTTTGATTCTGCCCTGAGCAACCGAAATAATTTATTAAATTTGCTAAACGATTATTTGAAAAAAAAAAAAAAAAAAGAAAGAACTTTCCTCTTAGGTTCAATAAAATCTGCCATTACTACACTAATTATTTCCGTGTCGTAGCTTTAAAAATCAAACATGATGTAAAAATTATCCTTATATGAACATCAGAGCTGCTCTAGCTGAAGATTTCTATTGTTGCTGTGGTTTTGTGGCGTGCAGATCTTTAATTATAGATCTATTAACGTCACAAATAGAAACATCGGAGCAGAAGCGGCTGTCATGAAGGATTAATAAACCACAAACTGCTCTATACAAACTGCTCTATAATGACGTCGTCACGGCCTACGTAGTGTACTAAATTCAATAACTTTTATTTTTGCTAAAAGTAAATAGCTGAATACACCTGCAGAGGTAAAACTGGTCCAGTGGTCTTACCTTGCAGATCGGGAAGAACCGGTTTGAGTTTAGGTCATGTGGAGCAATCAGTTTATGTCCTTCACGCATGCGCGCAAGCGACTCGGGTAAAAAAAACAAACAGATGTTAATCTGCTCTGACGTAATTTTACACATTAAAGGACATCGTTTCCCCGACGATTAGAGATAATCAGGGCCGTGCAGAAGCCACTAAAGGGGCAGGTGCTCAACAACAAAAAAAGGGCACATCTAACCGCATTCTAGGACAGAATATTAACAAAGCCTCTCAGCTTTCAGAGTTGAATAAACAATGATAAATTACAAAATTGTGAGATATACAATCAAAGCTAACGAACATCTCTATATAGAGCATAACACTATGGATATGTAAGATATTTTATTAGTAATTTCTTTCTGCAGGTCTATTTTGTTTTAGGAAAGTATTGCAATATTCAAACCTGCAATTTAGCAAGATATGAAAATCAGAGCTTAGACATAAAACAAAGATCTGCCTGTTTGCTGCAGTGGAGATGAAGATGATCCATTCAGGAAAGCAGAGCTGCATCAAACTTTAAGGTGGAACTGCAGAAAAACAAAAGCAAATGTAGCCCGGGAAATACTTAGCCTCACAGGACACAATAAAATCTATTTCATATTCCTGCAACACAAAATACCTCAGGATGAGGCTGTAGACTCTCCAGATCACAAAACACACATAGACCAGAGAAACAACCCAAAAAGATCTGATCCAGTGTTTCAGGACACAGCGGTCCAGTCAAATCACACTGAACATCAGAATAAGCAAAGTATTTTTAATATCTGCTGTACAATCCCCCTCTGCTAGGCTGCTTTACATTTAATTAAAGAAGACAAAATAACACTCATCTTTTATTATAGCTTCACTTTTTCATTTTTAAATATTACCAACAGCTGATTGTCTTCCACAAAGTTGTTCATTAAAAGACAAAGCATAAAAAAACAAACATTTTTGGATAAAAATGCAAGACTTTGAGTGTATTTTAACAAGTGAATTTCCTAATCTGGTTTTAAACTTAATCAGTTAGTGACTCGTTACTCATTTGCTAGAACTCTTGACGCCCTCTGTGGGTTTAAAGGCACTAAACCAGAGGTGTCCAAGGTCTGTCCTCAAGGGCCGGCATCCTGCATGTTTTAGTTCTCTCCCTGGTGGTAACAACCTTTCCAGCTTGTCAATGTGCCTCTTAAGCCTTCTAACGAGCCATCATTTGATCCAGGTACGTTAAACCAGGGAGAGAACTAAAACATGCAGGATGCCGGCCCTCGAGGACCAACTTTGGGCACCCCTGCACTAAAGGCAGTTTACTCATCTGCATCACTATTTCCGATCTTCCCTCAGTACAAACTTTAGTCCGTGGTCTCCGTTGCAGTCATAGTTGTCGTAGGTGGGCAGTGATGGCCAGTCCGGCTCGTAGGTGGTGGTACTGTACACAAACGCCTCCATGATGCTTCCAGGCGACAACTTCTCCTCTCTGTCCGCCATCTTGTCTACCGTCTTGACTTCCAGCTCCACTGCTGTCCGCTGGTACATGGTGGGAACCTTCTCAAACCAGTCCAAGTATTTCAGCATCTTTTCGTCCACTTTGTAGATTTCCCCATGAACTCTCTTGCCTTGTCCAGGAAGGTTAAGGAGAAAGACAAGGTTATACTTGGTAGCGATCACCAGTGGATACTTCTGGATGGTGACAGCCGTACCGAGGAACTCGGCTTTTCCATTATTGCTGTCTGTCATGTAGGGATAATTGGGTTGGCCCCTCTTTAGGGAGCCGTAAACAAAGACACGATGCATGAAGACTGAAGGCACCTGGGAAATAAAGAAGAGTTATCAGGATAGTTTTGGTTTGTTAATCTACATTGAATCAATATTAGTTAGAAATCTAGAAAAAATACAACTTAAAGCTGCTGTATGTAACTTTTATAAACTATGGTTTTTACATATTAAACACTTGACAGCGCCAAGACCCGCCTTCTGGCTCTGATTGGTTATTTCTAGTTAGCACTGGAAGAAGAAAATAATTTTTCTTTTTTCAAACTTCAGTTTTAAACACACAAAATTGATGCACTTTGAATTTAGGGACTTGAAATTCAGCTAAATTATTTAAACATTTATTTTACTCTACATGATTAAATTACTGAATTTTGTCCCTTGTTGCCCTCCATACAATAACACAACATAAATATTAAAATTTTCTCAACAAGACCGTAAACTCCGACATATATGGAAGCACTAAAAATAAAATTCAAAGGCTGAACTGAACGCAGATTAAACCGAGTTTATAAATGAATAACACTTTAGTTAGGAGCCAACTGACACTGAACTGAGGTCAGCACTCGATAATCCAGCATTTTCTCCGTGCATTACAAACAAGCTTTTTCCTTTTTTGATGTTATTTTAGCGGATCTTTAGTTATGCATTTATTAATGTCACAAATAGTAAAATAAGAGCAGCAGCGACAGAAGAGGAAGAAGAAACCAGCGATCTGCTGCTGTCTGACCGATAAGGCTGACGTCAGTGTCCAAATACCTTTTATTACGAAGTCATCCCGGCCTCCGTAGTTGTTTGCCAAGTCCCCAACAACTGAAAATCCCACTAAACGTAAAACAGACGCAGTGGTCTTCTTACCTTCCAGGACGATAAATGTCAAGAGGAGCAAACCCAGGATATTGGCTCACGCATGCGCACAAGCGGCGCCTGTCACACGTCTTTCTCAGCAGTAGAAAAAAATGGATTCTGGGTATTTTAAGAGCAAAATCACACCCAGAAACACAATCACTCTGGTTTATTATTTGTCTTAAAGTTAATTTAACTTGATTTAACGCAGTTTGACTTGACCTCAGCTGAGTGAAGGCGTTTTACTGACACCTGCTGGAATTAGAAGATACTACAGGAGCGAAGAAAGCGCCTCTGTTTAGAAATTTGACCAAAAACATTTTGATAAGATCTTTGCCATTCATCCACTCACGGGAATAGTAGTGAAGTTATTTTTCTATTTTTATAGATACAGTTTTTATAGATGAGTACATTGATCTGTCAAACATGGTATGATAAAAGAAGATAAACATATTTAAAAATCTTTAAAGTCTTCTAAATTTATGGTACAAATTTGAGATAATTTTCTTTTTTTGATGGAAAACAACATTAGGTATGATTCAAAACTCTTTCACAGTACTTAAAAAAAGACGTCATTATAAAAAAAAAACCCAACCTGAGTTTTTTGCATTACAGGTGATAATAGCTAAAAAAAAAAATACTTTATTTATCACATTATTTGGGATTATTACACTATTTTCTCTCAATTTTCTGAAATACTCCTTCGTCTAAGACAGTGGTTCTTAACCTTTTTTGAGGTACCGAACCCCCCAGTTGCATATGCGCATTCACTGAACCCTTCTTATTCCAACCCCCCCGACACACAAAATACTTTGTGTGTAATATAATTACATTATTAATGTAATTATATTACATTATATTACTAATGTAATATAATTACATCAGTAATGTAATTATATTAGCTGTCTAACCACCCCCACACCACTAGGGGCAGTACCAACCCCGAAAAGATGCGACTGAGGAGCAGATTTAGACTATTTAGACAGATTTAGAATTTGGTAAAAACGGTGAGTTTTGCTGAAAGACACAAGCTCAAATCCATGCTGAGAGTGGAGCTCCTTCAATCAGTGCTCCTCCGCAGCACTGATTAGCTAAGCAATGTAACGTGATCCTCTGATTGGCTAAGCAATGTAAGTGATCCTCTGATTGGCTAAGCAATGTAACGTGATCCTCTGATTGGCTAAGCAATGTAACGTGATCCTCTGCAGCAAGTGATGGCAAAGTGGCGCGTCATCACGACTTTACACAAGTGTGTCTTTACCTCCGCGGCAGAGGCTCCACCGAATCCCTAGGGTTCGATCGAACCCAGGTTAAGAACCACTGGTCTAAGAGCTTGCAAGGAGAATCAGTCTGAAATTATTCTGTTCATAACTTCAGAAATACAGCTTTAATTATTGCTAATTGGATGTTTTGCAACAGTAAGATGTTTTTTTAAGGTCTGTGAAAAACATGAGTAACAACAAACTGCAATGTGGCTCACCTCCATAAGAGAATGAATGATTGTAAAGCACTTTGGAGTCCTCTGACTTGATAAAGTGCAGCACTAATGCAGCCTGTTCATCATTTAGCATTAAGCAATTTTGTTGATTTGCACATAACATCAGGTACTTTCTGCACCTAAATATCCATTTGAGAAAAATATTGCCTGTGTTCAAGACCTATTTGGTTTTAGTATATTAGAGATTTTCAGGGGAATAGAAGTTATGAGCATCACTCGACTGAAGCCCACTTTCTGTCCTCCCTCAGCATGAATTTTAGTCCGTGGTCTCCGTGATGGCCAGTCCGGCTGGTAGGTGGTGGTGCTGTACACAGACGCCTCCATGATGCTTCCAGGCGACAGCTTCTCCTCTCTGTCCGCCATCTTGATTTCCAACTCCACTGCTGTCCGCTGGTACATGGTGGGGATATTTTCAAATCTGTCCAGGAATTCAAGCATCTTTTCGTCCACTTGGTAGATTTCTCCATGGACTCTGTTGCCTTGGCCTGGGAGGTTGAGGAGGAAGGGGATGTTGTAATCGGTAGCAATCACCAGTGGATACTTCTGGATGGTGACAGCCGTACCGAGGAACTCGGCCTTTCCATTACGGCTGTCTGTCATATAGGGGTAATTGGGTTGGCCCCTCTTTAGGGAGCCGTAAACAAAGACACGATGCATGAAGACTGAAGGCACCTGGGAAATAAAAACAGAAGGAAATTGGTTTGGTTCTGTTTTGTTTTGAAGCAACAAATCAGTTTTAAAAGACTAAATTTATAACAAATGGTTGAAAATCTAAACCAAAACGCTACAAAAAAGACAGAAAATGAATTTAAAGTTGGAGAGTTTGTGAACATTTGACCATCACTAAGTCCACAGTTAAACTTGCTGCAGCTACATGTAATGCAAGTATCATCAGCATAAAAGTAAATATTATTACTTTTATTGCTAATTTATATTTAAAATAAATGTAGTTAGCTCTGAGTTTACTGGAGGTATCTTTTCCAAACCTTAGATAGGAAAAAGGAAGCCTTTTAAAAAAGAATAAAATATTATGCAAATATAAGACAACATGATGTATTATGTTTGCAAAATGTTTAATTTTTTGTTTGAATCAAACGGTTTTAAGCTAAACTTTTCCACTTAAACACAAATTTATTTAGGGAAAATTAAAAACGGTCAAAGGCTAAACTTGTTTTAAAAAAAGCTTTAATCAGTGGATTACTTTTATCGAAAAGCAGTGATGAATTACTTTAAGAGCCTCCTGCAGAAACACTGATAAGTTTTGTTCTTAGTGTTACGTAATTGATACTGGTTAAATATATTTCAGCTCTAAGTATTTAATATCTGGGTGTTTTTATGGGAATGTGGATTTTTCAGACCAATCTGAAAACCAATTTTGATAGGTAAACTTAATGTTATTGTGTCATTTAGCGCAGGGTGCTGGTCTCGGGTTCGGTGGTCTTGACTACAACTCTGCTACATGGCTCCTTGGTTGCATGTCCTCCATCCCGCCCGCACCTTCTTTACATCCCCTTTCAGTTAGATTTCTTTCTAAATAAATGTGACTAATGAAGTTCATGCTATGTTAGGACAGGAGACAAAATGTTTCCATCCCTGAAATTATGATTCATAGAATCACATATCTAAGTCTAAACTGTTACAGAGAATAAACACAATAAGAACATGTTTAATCTGTGGTAGTGTTAATTAAAATGGCACATTTCTGATGTATTAAAATTAAATACGATCGGCACACTTAATGATATTAGCGATTAGGTAATGCATTCAGCAAGTACTTTTACTTTTAATACTTAAGTATTTTTAAAAGCCAGTACTTTTTTACTTTTACTTAAGTAAAATGTTAATGTGGTACTTTGACTTTTACTTAAGTACATTTTTGACTGTGTATTTGTACTTTTACTTAAGTAAATTTTTTTAGTACTTTCTCCACCACTGTTGATAAGGTAATTTTTACGATTTAGATATTATTTTAGCTGCTCATTAGACTTAATAATTAACACATCTGCACCATCTCTCCATTAATCTATACAACCAAAATAAAACTTGTTCAACGCAGACAAATAAATTATTTTCCTTTAAATTTGGTGCTTATGCGCCCCCTTTTTGATTCTGCCCTGAGCAACCGAAATAATTTATTAAATTTGCTAAACGATTATTTGAAAAAAAAAAAAAAAAAAAGAAAGAACTTTCCTCTTAGGTTCAATAAAATCTGCCATTACTACACTAATTAT
Organism: Poecilia reticulata; assembly: GCF_904066995.2. Lineage (NCBI taxonomy): Eukaryota > Metazoa > Chordata > Actinopteri > Cyprinodontiformes > Poeciliidae > Poecilia > Poecilia reticulata. The sequence continues at coordinate 12,024,579 of NC_088831.1, read as the reverse complement.
TTCCGTGTCGTAGCTTTAAAAATCAAACATGATGTAAAAATTATCCTTATATGAACATCAGAGCTGCTCTAGCTGAAGATTTCTATTGTTGCTGTGGTTTTGTGGCGTGCAGATCTTTAATTATAGATCTATTAACGTCACAAATAGAAACATCGGAGCAGAAGCGGCTGTCATGAAGGATTAATAAACCACAAACTGCTCTATACAAACTGCTCTATAATGACGTCGTCACGGCCTACGTAGTGTACTAAATTCAATAACTTTTATTTTTGCTAAAAGTAAATAGCTGAATACACCTGCAGAGGTAAAACTGGTCCAGTGGTCTTACCTTGCAGATCGGGAAGAACCGGTTTGAGTTTAGGTCATGTGGAGCAATCAGTTTATGTCCTTCACGCATGCGCGCAAGCGACTCGGGTAAAAAAAACAAACAGATGTTAATCTGCTCTGACGTAATTTTACACATTAAAGGACATCGTTTCCCCGACGATTAGAGATAATCAGGGCCGTGCAGAAGCCACTAAAGGGGCAGGTGCTCAACAACAAAAAAAGGGCACATCTAACCGCATTCTAGGACAGAATATTAACAAAGCCTCTCAGCTTTCAGAGTTGAATAAACAATGATAAATTACAAAATTGTGAGATATACAATCAAAGCTAACGAACATCTCTATATAGAGCATAACACTATGGATATGTAAGATATTTTATTAGTAATTTCTTTCTGCAGGTCTATTTTGTTTTAGGAAAGTATTGCAATATTCAAACCTGCAATTTAGCAAGATATGAAAATCAGAGCTTAGACATAAAACAAAGATCTGCCTGTTTGCTGCAGTGGAGATGAAGATGATCCATTCAGGAAAGCAGAGCTGCATCAAACTTTAAGGTGGAACTGCAGAAAAACAAAAGCAAATGTAGCCCGGGAAATACTTAGCCTCACAGGACACAATAAAATCTATTTCATATTCCTGCAACACAAAATACCTCAGGATGAGGCTGTAGACTCTCCAGATCACAAAACACACATAGACCAGAGAAACAACCCAAAAAGATCTGATCCAGTGTTTCAGGACACAGCGGTCCAGTCAAATCACACTGAACATCAGAATAAGCAAAGTATTTTTAATATCTGCTGTACAATCCCCTCTGCTAGGCTGCTTTACATTTAATTAAAGAAGACAAAATAACACTCATCTTTTATTATAGCTTCACTTTTTCATTTTTAAATATTACCAACAGCTGATTGTCTTCCACAAAGTTGTTCATTAAAAGACAAAGCATAAAAAAACAAACATTTTTGGATAAAAATGCAAGACTTTGAGTGTATTTTAACAAGTGAATTTCCTAATCTGGTTTTAAACTTAATCAGTTAGTGACTCGTTACTCATTTGCTAGAACTCTTGACGCCCTCTGTGGGTTTAAAGGCACTAAACCAGAGGTGTCCAAGGTCTGTCCTCAAGGGCCGGCATCCTGCATGTTTTAGTTCTCTCCCTGGTGGTAACAACCTTTCCAGCTTGTCAATGTGCCTCTTAAGCCTTCTAACGAGCCATCATTTGATCCAGGTACGTTAAACCAGGGAGAGAACTAAAACATGCAGGATGCCGGCCCTCGAGGACCAACTTTGGGCACCCCTGCACTAAAGGCAGTTTACTCATCTGCATCACTATTTCCGATCTTCCCTCAGTACAAACTTTAGTCCGTGGTCTCCGTTGCAGTCATAGTTGTCGTAGGTGGGCAGTGATGGCCAGTCCGGCTCGTAGGTGGTGGTACTGTACACAAACGCCTCCATGATGCTTCCAGGCGACAACTTCTCCTCTCTGTCCGCCATCTTGTCTACCGTCTTGACTTCCAGCTCCACTGCTGTCCGCTGGTACATGGTGGGAACCTTCTCAAACCAGTCCAAGTATTTCAGCATCTTTTCGTCCACTTTGTAGATTTCCCCATGAACTCTCTTGCCTTGTCCAGGAAGGTTAAGGAGAAAGACAAGGTTATACTTGGTAGCGATCACCAGTGGATACTTCTGGATGGTGACAGCCGTACCGAGGAACTCGGCTTTTCCATTATTGCTGTCTGTCATGTAGGGATAATTGGGTTGGCCCCTCTTTAGGGAGCCGTAAACAAAGACACGATGCATGAAGACTGAAGGCACCTGGGAAATAAAGAAGAGTTATCAGGATAGTTTTGGTTTGTTAATCTACATTGAATCAATATTAGTTAGAAATCTAGAAAAAATACAACTTAAAGCTGCTGTATGTAACTTTTATAAACTATGGTTTTTACATATTAAACACTTGACAGCGCCAAGACCCGCCTTCTGGCTCTGATTGGTTATTTCTAGTTAGCACTGGAAGAAGAAAATAATTTTTCTTTTTTCAAACTTCAGTTTTAAACACACAAAATTGATGCACTTTGAATTTAGGGACTTGAAATTCAGCTAAATTATTTAAACATTTATTTTACTCTACATGATTAAATTACTGAATTTTGTCCCTTGTTGCCCTCCATACAATAACACAACATAAATATTAAAATTTTCTCAACAAGACCGTAAACTCCGACATATATGGAAGCACTAAAAATAAAATTCAAAGGCTGAACTGAACGCAGATTAAACCGAGTTTATAAATGAATAACACTTTAGTTAGGAGCCAACTGACACTGAACTGAGGTCAGCACTCGATAATCCAGCATTTTCTCCGTGCATTACAAACAAGCTTTTTCCTTTTTTGATGTTATTTTAGCGGATCTTTAGTTATGCATTTATTAATGTCACAAATAGTAAAATAAGAGCAGCAGCGACAGAAGAGGAAGAAGAAACCAGCGATCTGCTGCTGTCTGACCGATAAGGCTGACGTCAGTGTCCAAATACCTTTTATTACGAAGTCATCCCGGCCTCCGTAGTTGTTTGCCAAGTCCCCAACAACTGAAAATCCCACTAAACGTAAAACAGACGCAGTGGTCTTCTTACCTTCCAGGACGATAAATGTCAAGAGGAGCAAACCCAGGATATTGGCTCACGCATGCGCACAAGCGGCGCCTGTCACACGTCTTTCTCAGCAGTAGAAAAAAATGGATTCTGGGTATTTTAAGAGCAAAATCACACCCAGAAACACAATCACTCTGGTTTATTATTTGTCTTAAAGTTAATTTAACTTGATTTAACGCAGTTTGACTTGACCTCAGCTGAGTGAAGGCGTTTTACTGACACCTGCTGGAATTAGAAGATACTACAGGAGCGAAGAAAGCGCCTCTGTTTAGAAATTTGACCAAAAACATTTTGATAAGATCTTTGCCATTCATCCACTCACGGGAATAGTAGTGAAGTTATTTTTCTATTTTTATAGATACAGTTTTTATAGATGAGTACATTGATCTGTCAAACATGGTATGATAAAAGAAGATAAACATATTTAAAAATCTTTAAAGTCTTCTAAATTTATGGTACAAATTTGAGATAATTTTCTTTTTTTGATGGAAAACAACATTAGGTATGATTCAAAACTCTTTCACAGTACTTAAAAAAAGACGTCATTATAAAAAAAAAACCCAACCTGAGTTTTTTGCATTACAGGTGATAATAGCTAAAAAAAAAAATACTTTATTTATCACATTATTTGGGATTATTACACTATTTTCTCTCAATTTTCTGAAATACTCCTTCGTCTAAGACAGTGGTTCTTAACCTTTTTTGAGGTACCGAACCCCCAGTTGCATATGCGCATTCACTGAACCCTTCTTATTCCAACCCCCCGACACACAAAATACTTTGTGTGTAATATAATTACATTATTAATGTAATTATATTACATTATATTACTAATGTAATATAATTACATCAGTAATGTAATTATATTAGCTGTCTAACCACCCCCACACCACTAGGGGCAGTACCCACCCCGAAAAGATGCGACTGAGGAGCAGATTTAGACTATTTAGACAGATTTAGAATTTGGTAAAAACGGTGAGTTTTGCTGAAAGACACAAGCTCAAATCCATGCTGAGAGTGGAGCTCCTTCAATCAGTGCTCCTCCGCAGCACTGATTAGCTAAGCAATGTAACGTGATCCTCTGATTGGCTAAGCAATGTAAGTGATCCTCTGATTGGCTAAGCAATGTAACGTGATCCTCTGATTGGCTAAGCAATGTAACGTGATCCTCTGCAGCAAGTGATGGCAAAGTGGCGCGTCATCACGACTTTACACAAGTGTGTCTTTACCTCCGCGGCAGAGGCTCCACCGAATCCCTAGGGTTCGATCGAACCCAGGTTAAGAACCACTGGTCTAAGAGCTTGCAAGGAGAATCAGTCTGAAATTATTCTGTTCATAACTTCAGAAATACAGCTTTAATTATTGCTAATTGGATGTTTTGCAACAGTAAGATGTTTTTTTAAGGTCTGTGAAAACATGAGTAACAACAAACTGCAATGTGGCTCACCTCCATAAGAGAATGAATGATTGTAAAGCACTTTGGAGTCCTCTGACTTGATAAAGTGCAGCACTAATGCAGCCTGTTCATCATTTAGCATTAAGCAATTTTGTTGATTTGCACATAACATCAGGTACTTTCTGCACCTAAATATCCATTTGAGAAAATATTGCCTGTGTTCAAGACCTATTTGGTTTTAGTATATTAGAGATTTTCAGGGGAATAGAAGTTATGAGCATCACTCGACTGAAGCCCACTTTCTGTCCTCCCTCAGCATGAATTTTAGTCCGTGGTCTCCGTGATGGCCAGTCCGGCTGGTAGGTGGTGGTGCTGTACACAGACGCCTCCATGATGCTTCCAGGCGACAGCTTCTCCTCTCTGTCCGCCATCTTGATTTCCAACTCCACTGCTGTCCGCTGGTACATGGTGGGGATATTTTCAAATCTGTCCAGGAATTCAAGCATCTTTTCGTCCACTTGGTAGATTTCTCCATGGACTCTGTTGCCTTGGCCTGGGAGGTTGAGGAGGAAGGGATGTTGTAATCGGTAGCAATCACCAGTGGATACTTCTGGATGGTGACAGCCGTACCGAGGAACTCGGCCTTTCCATTACGGCTGTCTGTCATATAGGGGTAATTGGGTTGGCCCCTCTTTAGGGAGCCGTAAACAAAGACACGATGCATGAAGACTGAAGGCACCTGGGAAATAAAAACAGAAGGAAATTGGTTTGGTTCTGTTTTGTTTTGAAGCAACAAATCAGTTTTAAAAGACTAAATTTATAACAAATGGTTGAAAATCTAAACCAAAACGCTACAAAAAGACAGAAAATGAATTTAAAGTTGGAGAGTTTGTGAACATTTGACCATCACTAAGTCCACAGTTAAACTTGCTGCAGCTACATGTAATGCAAGTATCATCAGCATAAAAGTAAATATTATTACTTTTATTGCTAATTTATATTTAAAATAAATGTAGTTAGCTCTGAGTTTACTGGAGGTATCTTTTCCAAACCTTAGATAGGAAAAAGGAAGCCTTTTAAAAAAGAATAAAATATTATGCAAATAGAAGACAACATGATGTATTATGTTTGCAAAATGTTTAATTTTTTGTTTGAATCAAACGGTTTTAAGCTAAACTTTTCCACTTAAACACAAATTTATTTAGGGAAAATTAAAAACGGTCAAAGGCTAAACTTGTTTTAAAAAAGCTTTAATCAGTGGATTACTTTTATCGAAAAGCAGTGATGAATTACTTTAAGAGCCTCCTGCAGAAACACTGATAAGTTTTGTTCTTAGTGTTACGTAATTGATACTGGTTAAATATATTTCAGCTCTAAGTATTTAATATCTGGTGTTTTTATGGGAATGTGGATTTTTCAGACCAATCTGAAACCAATTTTGATAGGTAAACTTAATGTTATTGTGTCATTTAGCGCAGGGTGCTGGTCTCGGGTTCGGTGGTCTTGACTACAACTCTGCTACATGGCTCCTTGGTTGCATGTCCTCCATCCCGCCCGCACCTTCTTTACATCCCCTTTCAGTTAGATTTCTTTCTAAATAAATGTGACTAATGAAGTTCATGCTATGTTAGGACAGGAGACAAAATGTTTCCATCCCTGAAATTATGATTCATAGAATCACATATCTAAGTCTAAACTGTTACAGAGAATAAACACAATAAGAACATGTTTAATCTGTGGTAGTGTTAATTAAAATGGCACATTTCTGATGTATTAAAATTAAATACGATCGGCACACTTAATGATATTAGCGATTAGGTAATGCATTCAGCAAGTACTTTTACTTTTAATACTTAAGTATTTTTAAAAGCCAGTACTTTTTTACTTTTACTTAAGTAAAATGTTAATGTGGTACTTTGACTTTTACTTAAGTACATTTTTGACTGTGTATTTGTACTTTTACTTAAGTAAATTTTTTTAGTACTTTCTCCACCACTGTTGATAAGGTAATTTTTACGATTTAGATATTATTTTAGCTGCTCATTAGACTTAATAATTAACACATCTGCACCATCTCTCCATTAATCTATACAACCAAAATAAAACTTGTTCAACGCAGACAAATAAATTATTTTCCTTTAAATTTGGTGCTTATGCGCCCCCTTTTTGATTCTGCCTGAGCAACCGAAATAATTTATTAAATTTGCTAAACGATTATTTGAAAAAAAAAAAAAAAAAAGAAAGAACTTTCCTCTTAGGTTCAATAAAATCTGCCATTACTACACTAATTATTTCCGTGTCGTAGCTTTAAAAATCAAACATGATGTAAAAATTATCCTTATATGAACATCAGAGCTGCTCTAGCTGAAGATTTCTATTGTTGCTGTGGTTTTGTGGCGTGCAGATCTTTAATTATAGATCTATTAACGTCACAATAGAAACATCGGAGCAGAAGCGGCTGTCATGAAGGATTAATAAACCACAAACTGCTCTATACAAACTGCTCTATAATGACGTCGTCACGGCCTACGTAGTGTACTAAATTCAATAACTTTTATTTTTGCTAAAGTAATAGCTGAATACACCTGCAGAGGTAAAACTGGTCCAGTGGTCTTACCTTGCAGATCGGGAAGAACCGGTTTGAGTTTAGGTCATATGGAGCAATCAGTTTATGTCCTTCACGCATGCGCGCAAGCGACTCGGGTAAAAAAACAACTATAACATCTGCTCTGACGTAATTTTACACATTAAAGGACATCGTTTTCCCGACGATTAGAGATAATCAGGGCCGTGCAGAAGCCACTAAAGGGGCAGGTGCTCAACAACAAAAAAGGGCACATCTAACCGCATTCTAGGACAGAATATTAACAAAGCCTCTCAGCTTTCAGAGTTGAATAAACAATGATAAATTACAAAATTGTGAGATATACAATCAAAGCTAACGAACATCTCTATATAGAGCATAACACTATGGATATGTAAGATATTTTATTAGTAATTTCTTTCTGCAGGTCTATTTTGTTTTAGGAAAGTATTGCAATATTCAAACCTGCAATTTAGCAAGATATGAAAATCAGAGCTTAGACATAAAACAAAGATCTGCCTGTTTGCTGCAGTGGAGATGAAGATGATCCATTCAGGAAAGCAGAGCTGCATCAAACTTTAAGGTGGAACTGCAGAAAAACAAAAGCAATGTAGCCCGGGAAATACTTAGCCTCACAGGACACAATAAATCTATTTCATATTCCTGCAACACAAAATACCTCAGGATGAGGCTGTAGACTCTCCAGATCACAAAACACACATAGACCAGAGAAACAACCCAAAAGATCTGATCCAGTGTTTCAGGACACAGCGGTCCAGTCAAATCACACTGAACATCAGATAAGCAAAGTATTTTTAATATCTGCTGTACAATCCCCTCTGCTAGGCTGCTTTACATTTAATTAAAGAAGACAAATAACACTCATCTTTTATTATAGCTTCACTTTTTCATTTTTAATATTACCAACAGCTGATTGTCTTCCACAAAGTTGTTCATTAAAGACAAAGCATAAAAAACAAACATTTTTGGATAAAATGCAAGACTTTGAGTGTATTTTAACAAGTGAATTTCCTAATCTGGTTTTAAACTTAATCAGTTAGTGACTCGTTACTCATTTGCTAGAACTCTTGACGCCCTCTGTGGGTTTAAAGGCACTAAACCAGAGGTGTCCAAGGTCTGTCCTCAAGGGCCGGCATCCTGCATGTTTTAGTTCTCTCCCTGGTGGTAACAACCTTTCCAGCTTGTCAATGTGCCTCTTAAGCCTTCTAACGAGCCATCATTTGATCCAGGTACGTTAAACCAGGGAGAGAACTAAAACATGCAGGATGCCGGCCCTCGAGGACCAACTTTGGGCACCCCTGCACTAAAGGCAGTTTACTCATCTGCATCACTATTTCCGATCTTCCCTCAGTACAAACTTTAGTCCGTGGTCTCCGTTGCAGTCATAGTTGTCGTAGGTGGGCAGTGATGGCCAGTCCGGCTCGTAGGTGGTGGTACTGTACACAAACGCCTCCATGATGCTTCCAGGCGACAACTTCTCCTCTCTGTCCGCCATCTTGTCTACCGTCTTGACTTCCAGCTCCACTGCTGTCCGCTGGTACATGGTGGGAACCTTCTCAAACCAGTCCAAGTATTTCAGCATCTTTTCGTCCACTTTGTAGATTTCCCCATGAACTCTCTTGCCTTGTCCAGGAAGGTTAAGGAGAAAGACAAGGTTATACTTGGTAGCGATCACCAGTGGATACTTCTGGATGGTGACAGCCGTACCGAGGAACTCGGCTTTTCCATTATTGCTGTCTGTCATGTAGGGATAATTGGGTTGGCCCTCTTTAGGGAGCCGTAAACAAAGACACGATGCATGAAGACTGAAGGCACCTGGGAAATAAAGAAGAGTTATCAGGATAGTTTTGGTTTGTTAATCTACATTGAATCAATATTAGTTAGAAATCTAGAAAAATACAACTTAAAGCTGCTGTATGTAACTTTTATAAACTATGGTTTTTACATATTAAACACTTGACAGCGCCAAGACCCGCCTTCTGGCTCTGATTGGTTATTTCTAGTTAGCACTGGAAGAAGAAATAATTTTTCTTTTTTCAAACTTCAGTTTTAAACACACAAAATTGATGCACTTTGAATTTAGGGACTTGAAATTCAGCTAAATTATTTAAACATTTATTTACTCTACATGATTAAATTACTGAATTTTGTCCCTTGTTGCCCTCCATACAATAACACAACATAAATATTAAATTTTCTCAACAAGACCGTAAACTCCGACATATATGGAAGCACTAAAAATAAAATTCAAAGGCTGAACTGAACGCAGATTAAACCGAGTTTATAAATGAATAACACTTTAGTTAGGAGCCAACTGACACTGAACTGAGGTCAGCACTCGATAATCCAGCATTTTCTCCGTGCATTACAAACAAGCTTTTTCCTTTTTTGATGTTATTTTAGCGGATCTTTAGTTATGCATTTATTATGTCACAAATAGTAAATAAGAGCAGCAGCGACAGAAGAGGAAGAAGAAACCAGCGATCTGCTGCTGTCTGACCGATAAGGCTGACGTCAGTGTCCAATACCTTTTATTACGAAGTCATCCCGGCCTCCGTAGTTGTTTGCCAAGTCCCAACAACTGAAAATCCCACTAAACGTAAAACAGACGCAGTGGTCTTCTTACCTTCCAGGACGATAAATGTCAAGAGGAGCAAACCCAGGATATTGGCTCACGCATGCGCACAAGCGGCGCCTGTCACACGTCTTTCTCAGCAGTAGAAAAAATGGATTCTGGGTATTTTAAGAGCAAAATCACACCCAGAACACAATCACTCTGGTTTATTATTTGTCTTAAAGTTATTTAACTTGATTTAACGCAGTTTGACTTGACCTCAGCTGAGTGAAGGCGTTTTACTGACACCTGCTGGAATTAGAAGATACTACAGGAGCGAAGAAAGCGCCTCTGTTTAGAAATTTGACCAAAAACATTTTGATAAGATCTTTGCATTCATCCACTCACGGGAATAGTAGTGAAGTTATTTTCTATTTTTATAAATACAGTTTTTATAGATCAGTACACTGATTCTTGCATCTGTCAAAAATTGTTTAATAAAAGAAGATAAAAACATTTAAAGTCTTCTGAATTGATGGTACAACAAACTTGAGATAATTTTCTTTTTTGATGGAAAGAACCATTAGGTATGATTCAAAACTCTTTCACAGTACTGTAAAAAGACATCATTATAAAAAAAAAACCCACCTGAGTTTTTGCATTACAGGTGATAATAGCTAAAAAAAATACTTTATTTATCACATTATTTGGGATTATTACACTATTTTCTCTCAATTTTCTGAAATACTCCTTCGTCTAAGACAGTGGTTCTTAACCTTTTTTGAGGTACCGAACCCCCAGTTGCATATGCGCATTCACTGAACCTTCTTATTCCAACCCCCGACACACAAATACTTTGTGTGTAATATAATTACATTATTAATGTAATTATATTACATTATATTACTAATGTAATATAATTACATCAGTAATGTAATTATATAGCTGTCTAACCACCCCCACACCACTAGGGGCAGTACCACCCCGAAAAGATGCGACTGAGGAGCAGATTTAGACTATTTAGACAGATTTAGAATTTGGTAAAAACGGTGAGTTTTGCTGAAAGACACAGCTCAAATCCATGCTGAGAGTGGAGCTCCTTCAATCAGTGCTCCTCCGCAGCACTGATTAGCTAAGCAATGTAACGTGATCCTCTGATTGGCTAAGCAATGTAAGTGATCCTCTGATTGGCTAAGCAATGTAACGTGATCCTCTGATTGGCTAAGCAATGTAACGTGATCCTCTGCAGCAAGTGATGGCAAAGTGGCGCGTCATCACGACTTTACACAAGTGTGTCTTTACCTCCGCGGCAGAGGCTCCACCGAATCCCTAGGGTTCGATCGAACCCAGGTTAAGAACCACTGGTCTAAGAGCTTGCAAGGAGAATCAGTCTGAAATTATTCTGTTCATAACTTCAGAAATACAGCTTTATTATTGCTAATTGGATGTTTTGCAACAGTAAGATGTTTTTTTAAGGTCTGTGAAAAACATGAGTAACACAAACTGCAATGTGGCTCACCTCCATAAGAGAATGAATGATTGTAAAGCACTTTGGAGTCCTCTGACTTGATAAAGTGCAGCACTAATGCAGCTGTTCATCATTTAGCATTAAGCAATTTTGTTGATTTGCACATAACATCAGGTACTTTCTGCACCTAAATATCCATTTGAGAAAATATTGCCTGTGTTCAAGACCTATTTGGTTTTAGTATATTAGAGATTTTCAGGGAATAGAAGTTATGAGCATCACTCGACTGAAGCCACTTTCTGTCCTCCTCAGCATGAATTTTAGTCCGTGGTCTCCGTGATGGCCAGTCCGGCTGGTAGGTGGTGGTGCTGTACACAGACGCCTCCATGATGCTTCCAGGCGACAGCTTCTCCTCTCTGTCCGCCATCTTGATTTCCACTCCACTGCTGTCGCTGGTACATGGTGGGGATATTTTCAAATCTGTCCAGGAATTCAAGCATCTTTTCGTCCACTTGGTAGATTTCTCCATGGACTCTGTTGCCTTGGCCTGGGAGGTTGAGGAGGAAGGGATGTTGTAATCGGTAGCAATCACCAGTGGATACTTCTGGATGGTGACAGCCGTACGAGGAACTCGGCCTTTCCATTACGGCTGTCTGTCATATAGGGGTAATTGGGTTGGCCCTCTTTAGGGAGCCGTAAACAAAGACACGATGCATGAAGACTGAAGGCACCTGGGAAATAAAAACAGAAGGAAATTGGTTTGGTTCTGTTTTGTTTTGAAGCAACAATCAGTTTTAAAGACTAAATTTATAACAAATGGTTGAAATCTAAACCAAAACGCTACAAAAAGACAGAAAATGAATTTAAAGTTGGAGAGTTTGTGAACATTTGACCATCACTAAGTCCACAGTTAAACTTGCTGCAGCTACATGTATGCAAGTATCATCAGCATAAAGTAAATATTATTACTTTTATTGCTAATTTATATTTAAAATAAATGTAGTTAGCTCTGAGTTTACTGGAGTATCTTTTCCAAACCTTAGATAGGAAAAAGGAAGCCTTTTAAAAAAGAATAAAAATATTATGCAAATAGAAGACAACATGATGTATTATGTTTGCAAATGTTTAATTTTTTGTTTGAATCAAACGGTTTTAAGCTAAACTTTTCCACTTAAACACAAATTTATTTAGGGAAAATTAAAAACGGTCAAGGCTAAACTTGTTTTAAAAAAGCTTTAATCAGTGGATTACTTTTATCGAAAAGCAGTGATGAATTACTTTAAGAGCCTCCTGCAGAAACACTGATAAGTTTTGTTCTTAGTGTTACGTAATTGATACTGGTTAAATATATTTCAGCTCTAAGTATTTAATATCTAGGTGTTTTTATGGGAATGTGGATTTTTCAGACCAATCTGAAAACCAATTTTGATAGGTAAACTTAATGTTATTGTGTCATTTAGCGCAGGGTGCTGGTCTCGGGTTCGGTGGTCTTGACTACAACTCTGCTACATGGCTCCTTGGTTGCATGTCCTCCATCCCGCCCGCACCTTCTTTACATCCCCTTTCAGTTAGATTTCTTTCTAAATAAATGTGACTAATGAAGTTCATGCTATGTTAGGACAGGAGACAAAATGTTTCCATCCCTGAAATTATGATTCATAGAATCACATATCTAAGTCTAAACTGTTACAGAGAATAAACACAATAAGAACATGTTTAATCTGTGGTAGCGTTAATTAAAATGGCACATTCTGATGTATTAAAATTAAATACGATCGGCACACTTAATGATATTAGCGATTAGGTAATGCATTCAGCAAGTACTTTTACTTTTAATACTTAAGTATTTTTAAAAGCCAGTACTTTTTTACTTTTACTTAAGTAAATGTTAATGTGGTACTTTGACTTTTACTTAAGTACATTTTGACTGTGTATTTGTACTTTTACTTAAGTAAATTTTTTAGTACTTTCTCCACCACTGTTGATAAGGTAATTTTTACGATTTAGATATTATTTTAGCTGCTCATTAGACTTAATAATTAACACATCTGCACCATCTCTCCATTAATCTATACAACCAAAATAAAACTTGTTCAACGCAGACAAATAAATTATTTTCCTTTAAATTTGGTGCTTATGCGCCCCCTTTTTGATTCTGCCCTGAGCAACCGAAATAATTTATTAAATTTGCTAAACGATTATTTAAAAAAAAAAAAAAAAAAAGAAAGAACTTTCCTCTTAGGTTCAATAAAATCTGCCATTACTACACTAATTATTTCCGTGTCGTAGCTTTAAAAATCAAACATGATGTAAAAATTATCCTTATATGAACATCAGAGCTGCTCTAGCTGAAGATTTCTATTGTTGCTGTGGTTTTGTGGCGTGCAGATCTTTAATTATAGATCTATTAACGTCACAAATAGAAACATCGGAGCAGAAGCGGCTGTCATGAAGGATTAATAAACCACAAACTGCTCTATACAAACTGCTCTATAATGACGTCGTCACGGCCTACGTAGTGTACTAAATTCAATAACTTTTATTTTTGCTAAAAGTAAATAGCTGAATACACCTGCAGAGGTAAAACTGGTCCAGTGGTCTTACCTTGCAGATCGGGAAGAACCGGTTTGAGTTTAGGTCATATGGAGCAATCAGTTTATGTCCTTCACGCATGCGCGCAAGCGACTCGGGTAAAAAAAACAAACTATAACATCTGCTCTGACGTAATTTTACACATTAAAGGACATCGTTTCCCCGACGATTAGAGATAATCAGGGCCGTGCAGAAGCCACTAAAGGGCAGGTGCTCAACAACAAAAAAAGGGCACATCTAACCGCATTCTAGGACAGAATATTAACAAAGCCTCTCAGCTTTCAGAGTTGAATAAACAATGATAAATTACAAAATTGTGAGATATACAATCAAAGCTAACGAACATCTCTATATAGAGCATAACACTATGGATATGTAAGATATTTCATTAGTAATTTCTTTCTGCAGGTCTATTTTGTTTTAGGAAAGTATTGCAATATTCAAACCTGCAATTTAGCAAGATATGAAAATCAGAGCTTAGACATAAAACAAAGATCTGCCTGTTTGCTGCAGTGGAGATGAAGATGATCCATTCAGGAAAGCAGAGCTGCATCAAACTTTAAGGTGGAACTGCAGAAAAACAAAAGCAAATGTAGCCCGGGAAATACTTAGCCTCACAGGACACAATAAAATCTATTTCATATTCCTGCAACACAAATACCTCAGGATGAGGCTGTAGACTCTCCAGATCACAAAACACACTTAGACCAGAGAAACAACCCAAAAAGATCTGATCCAGTGTTTCAGGACACAGCGGTCCAGTCAAATCACACTGAACACCAGAATAAACAATAAAAAACTCAAAGTACATCTGCTGTACAATACCCCTCTGCTAGGCTGCTTCACATTTAAAGAAGACAAAATAAGACACTTTATTATAGCTTAACGTTTTCATATTGCTAACAGCTGATTGTCTCCCACAAAGTTGTTCATTAAAAGACAAAGCATAAAAAAACAACATTTTTGGATAAAAATGCAAGACTTTGAGTGTATTTTAACAAGTGAATTCCTAATCTGGTTTTAAACTTAATCAGTTAGTGACTCGTTACTCATTTGCTAGAACTCTTGACGCCCTCTGTGGGTTTAAAGGCACTAAACCAGAGGTGTCCAAGGTCTGTCCTCAAGGGCCGGCATCCTGCATGTTTTAGATCTCTCTCTGGTGGTAACAAACTTTCCAGCTTGTCAATGTGCCTATTAAGCCTTCTAACGAGCCATCATTTGATCGAGGTACGTTAAACCAGGGAGAGAACTAAACATGCAGGATGCCGGCCCTCGAGGACCAACTTTGGGCACCCCTGCACTAAAGGCAGTTTACTCATCTGCATCACTATTTCCGATCTTCCCTCAGTACAAACTTTAGTCCGTGGTCTCCGTTGCAGTCGTAGTTTTCGTAGAAGGGCAGTGATGGCCAGTCCGGCTCGTAGGTGGTGGTACTGTACACAAACGCCTCCATGATGCTTCCAGGCGATAGCTTCTCCTCTTTGTCCGCCATTTTGTCTACCATCTTGACTTCCAGCTCCACTGCTGTCCGCTGGTACATGGTGGGAACCTTCTCGAACCAGTCCAAGTATTTCAGCATCTTCTCGTCCACTTTGTAGATTTCCCCATGAACTCTCTTGCCTTGTCCAGGAAGGTTAAGGAGGAAGACAAGGTTATACTTGGTAGCGATCACCAGTGGATACTTCTGGACAGTGACAGCCGTACCGAGGAACTCGGCTTTTCCATTATTGCTGTCTGTCATGTAGGGGTAATTGGGTTGGCCCCTCTTTAGGGAGCCGTAAACAAAGACACGATGCATGAAGACTGAAGGCACCTGGGAAATAAAGAAGAGTTATTGGGATAGTTTTGGTTTGTTAATCTACATTGAATCAATATTAGTTAGAAATCTAGAAAAAATACAACTTAAAGCTGCAGTATGTAACTTTTATAAACCATGGTTTTTACATATTTGTTAAACAGTTGACGGCGCCAAGACCCACCGCCTGGCACTGATTGGTTATTTCTAGTTAGCACTGGGAGAAGACAAATTATTTTCCTTTTTCAAACTGCAGCTTAAAACACACAAAATTAATGAACTTGAATTTCATCTAAATTATTTAAACATTTATTTTACTCTACATGATGGATTTACTGAATTTTGTCCCTTGTAGCCCTCCATAAAATAACACAACATAAACCTCTATATTTAAGATTTCTGAACAAGTGCGTAAACTCCTATATATATGGAAGCACTAAAAACACAAATTTCTAAGGTTGAACTGAACTCAGATTAAACCGAGTTTATGAATGAACAACACTTTAGTAAGGAGCCAACTGACACTGAACTGAGGTCAGCACTCGTAAACTCTGCATTACAACCGAGCATTTTCCTTTTTTGATGTTATTTTAGCGGATCTTTAATTATGCATTTACTAATGTCATCGTATAAGAGCAGGAGCGACAGAAGAGGAAGGAGAAACCAGCGATCTGCTGCTGTCTGACCGGTTTAATGAGCCATAAGGCTGACGTCAGCGTCCAAATCCTATTTTATCACCTTTTATTACGAAGTCATTCCGGCCTCCGTAGTTTTTTACTGAGCCCCTACCAACTGAAAATCCCAAGAAACGTAAAACGGACGCAGTGATCTTCCTACCTTCCAGGACGATAAATGTTAGGAATAATTGCAGGATATTGGCTCACGCATGCGCACAAGCGACGCCGGTCGCACGTCTTTCTCAGCAGTAGAAAAAATGGATTCTGGGTATTTTAAGAGCAAAATCACACCCAGAAACACAATCACTCTGGTTTATTATTTGTCTTAAAGTTAATTTAACTTGATTTAACGCAGTTTGACTTGACCTCAGCTGAAAGTGAAGGCGTTTTACTGTCACCTGCTGGAATAAGAAGGTACTACAGAAGCGAAGAAAGCGCCTGTTTAGAAATTTGACCAAAAACATATTTTGATAAGACCTTTGCCATTCATCCACTCACGGGAATAGTAGTAAAGTTATTTTTATATTATTATAAATACAGTTTTTATAGATGAGTACATTGATCTGTCAACATGGTATGATAAAGAAGATAAACATATTTAAAATCTTTAAAGTCTTCTGAATTGATGGTACAACAAACTTGAGATAATTTTCTTTTTTGATGGAAAGAACCATTAGGTATGATTCAAAACTCTTTCACAGTACTGTAAAAAGACATCATTATAAAAAAACCAACCTGAGTTTTTTGCATTACAGGTGATGTTAATAGCTAAAAATATACTTTTATTTGTCACATTATTTGGGATTATTACACTATTTTCTCTCAATTTTCTGAAATACTCCTTCGTCTAAGACAGTGGTTCTTAACCTTTTTTGAGGTACCGAACCCCCCAGTTGCATATGCGCATTCACTGAACCCTTCTTATTCCAACCCCCCCCGACACACAAAATACTTTGTGTGTAATATAATTACATTAGTAATGTAATTATATTACATTATATTACATTATATTACTAATGTAATATAATTACATCAGTAATGTAATTATATTACATTATATTACTAATGTAATATAATTACATCAGTAATGTAATTATATTAGCTGTCTAACCACCCCCACACCACTAGGGGCAGTACCCACCCCGAAAAGATGCGACTAAGGAGCAGATTTAGACTATTTAGACAGATTTAGAATTTGGTAAAAACGGTGAGTTTTGCTGAAAGACACAAGCTCAAATCCATGCTGAGAGTGGAGCTCCTTTAATCAGGGCTCCTCCGCAGCTCTGATTGGCTAAGCAATGTAACGTGATCCTCTGCAGCAAGTGATGGCAAAGCGGCGCGTCATCACGACTTTACACAAGTGTGTCTTTACCTCCGCGGCAGAGGCTCCACCGAATCCCTAGGGTTCGATCGAACCCAGGTTAAGAACCACTGGTCTAAGAGCTTGCAAGGAGAATCAGTCTGAAATTATTCTGTTCATAACTTCAGAAATACAGCTTTAATTATTGCTAATTGGATGTTTTGCAACAGTAAGATGTTTTTTTAAGATCTGTGAAAAACATGGGTAACAAGAAACTGCAATGTGGCTCACCTTCATAAGAGAATGAATGATTGTAAAGCACTTTGGAGTCCTCTGACTTGATAAAGTGCAGCACTAATGCAGCCTGTTCATCATTTAGCATTAAGCAATTTTGTTGATTTGCACATAACATCAGGTACTTTCTGGCTTTCTGCACCTAAATATCCATTTGAGAAAAATATTGCCTGTGTTCAAGACCTATTTGGTTTTAGTATATTAGTGATTTTCAGGGGAATAGAAGTTATGAGCATCACTCGACTGAAGCCCACTTTCTGTCTTCCCTCAGCATGAATTTTAGTCCGTGGTCTCCGTTGGAGTCGTAGTTGTCGTAGGTGGGCAGTGATGGCCAGTCTGGCTGGTAGGTGGTGGTGCTGTACACAGACGCCTCCATGATGCTTCCAGGCGACAACTTCTCCTCTCTGTCCGCCATCTTGATTTCCAGCTCCACTGCTGTCCGCTGGTACATGGTGGGGATATTTTCAAAACTGTCCAGGAATTCAAGCATCTTTTCGTCCACTTGGTAGATTTCTCCATGGACTCTGTTGCCTTGGCCTGGGAGGTTGAGGAGGAAGGGGATGTTGTAATCGGTAGCGATCACCAGTGGATACTTCTGGACGGTGACAGCCGTACCGAGGAACTCGGCCTTTCCATTACGGCTGTCTGTCATGTAGGGGTAATTGGGTTGGCCCCTCTTTAGGGAGCCGTAAACAAAGACACGATGCATGAAGACTGAAGGCTCCTGGGAAATGAAAACAGAAGGAAATTGGTTTGGTTTTGTTTTGTTTTGAAGCAACAAATCAGTTTTAAAAGGCTAAATTTATAACAAATGGTTGAAAATCTAAACAAAAACACTCTGAAAACGACAGAAAATTAATTTAAAGTTAGAGACGTGGTGAACATTTGACCATCACCAAGTCCACAGTTAAACTTGCTGCAGCTACATGTAATCCAAGTATCATCAGCATAAAAGTAATGGTTATTATTATTATTACTAATTTATATTTAAAATAAATGTAGTTAGCTCTGAGTTTACTGGAGGTATCTTTTACAAACCTTAGATAGGAAAAAGGAAGCCTTTTAAAAAAGAATAAAAATATTATGCAAATAGAAGACAATAACTTTGTATTATGTTTGCAAGATGTTTAATTTTTTGTTTGAATCAAACGGTTTTAAGCTAAACTTTTCCACTTAAACACAAATTTATTTAGGGAAAATTAAAAACGGTCAAAGGCTAAACTTGTTTTGAACAAAAAGGCTTTAATCAATGGATTACTCTTAATGAAGAGCAGTAATGAATTATTAACAGTACAACTTTAAGAGCCTCCTGCAGAAAGACTGTTAAGTTTTGTTCTTAGTGTTTCGTAATCAATGGTGTCGAAAGTCTTCAATAAAAACTGCTGTACGGTATGTTTTGCTGTCCAAAGCGTCAATAAAAATATTTATTATTTTGCAGGGCGGTTCTATAAAGACTGAAACCTTGATAACGCGATTTTTATGATTTAGATATTGTTTTAACTGCTCATTAGACTTAATAATTAACACGGCTGCACCATCTCTCCATTAATCTATACAACCAAAATAAAACTTGTTCAACGCAGTCAAATAAATTATTTTCCTTTTTATTTGGTGCTTGTGCACCCCCTTTTTGATTCTGCCCTGAGCAACTGAAATAATTTATTTAATTTGCTAAACAATTATATATATATATATATAAAAAGAAATTTCCTCTTGGGACCAGGTTCAATAGAATCTGCCATTAATAAACTAATTATTTCCATGTCGTAGCTTTAAAAATCAAACATGGTGTAAAAATGATCCTTATATGAACATCAGAGCTGCTCTAGCTGAACATTTCTATTGTTGCTGTGGTTTTGCAGCGTGCAAAATAGCGTCACAAAACAGCGTCACAAATAGAAACATCGGAGCAGAAGCGGCTGTCATGAAGGATTAATAAACCACTAACTGCTCTATAATGACGTCATCACAGCCTACGTAGTGTACTAAATTTAATAACTTTTATTTTCGCTAAAAGTAAACAGCTGAATACACCTGCAGACGTACAACTGGTTCAGTGGTCTTACCTTGCAGATCGGGAAGAACCGGTTTGAGTTCAGGTCATGTGGAGCAATCTCAATTTATGTCCTTCTTCACGCATGCGCGCAAGCGACTCCGGTATAGAAAACTGTAACGTCAGCTCTGACGTAATTTTACACATTAAAGGACATCTTTTCCGGTCGATTAGAGATAGTAATCAGTGGGATAAATATGAATAACAAGTGTAACGACTGTTTAAAAATGATTTAATTCGGATTTTTTCACAATAATTAATCTGTATTTAGTAGAGATTTGTAGGTTTTGGCATAAATATGATTTAAAATGTTTTTTTTGTTTTGCTAGATCTAATTTTGTTTGTGCATTCATTGTTTTTAGCAAACCACTAGTGAATAGATTAAACGACTAAAGTAAATCTTGATCTTAATCTGGAAAAATATGCAGAAATATTCTCATATTTCTATTTTCATGTGCTCAAAAATGCATTCAGTCCCATTTTAATTATGTTCAAAACTGAGGACTAACTTTGAAAATCAGTTTTACTAAATATTATTTGGACACATGGATTGATTTCAGTTCTAATAACACAGAACATAATTTATTTATTTTTTAACCAAACAAAACAGAAAAAATATCTGTAAATATTCTTTACTTCTGATACAATTAGAAATCTTCAGTATTGATTTCTGATGTAGGAAATAGAATATGATGGCAAAAAAAACAAACATTTGCTACAGTAAAAAGACAAACAACGTAATTCCTTTAATAGGCCACACATTTTCCCCACACATATGAATACCTGAGGTTCTCAGATGGAGGTTTATAAATAAAAACACGGAAACAAAGCAGTTAGCCTTCTGCGATTTACACAGCTGGCTCCATTAAAATCCACTTAGCATCACTGAGATACGGCAGCTTTAACACGCTTACAGCAGAATCATGGCACAGCTTTTAAATCAGGAGTTCTTCCAGATCTGGAGCCAAATTTACTCATTACTGTCGTTTCTCTAACGCCTGAAGGACAAATAAAGGTCACACCTGGTGCAGAAGATGAATGAAACTCTAAGAGCAACAGCTTTTTCATTTTAAATGTGCTCCTCTCAGAGTATTTCATTGCTGAAATGAACTGATCCAAGAGACTAAAGTGTATTTACGTGTTTTGTTTTCCAAATCAAGATGGCTGACAGTAAATCTGCCAGGAACGCAGCCTGCTGACTCGGCCTGCAAATCCTCTGAGATCTAATAAACTTTCAGCTTCTGCAGCATGAGAGATCTTCACCAGCTCCGGTAACGCAATAAGGAGAAATTTATCATTTTTTAGCCCCTATGAGTTCACTTCAGCAAAGTGGATAATATGAAAATTTAATATATGGAGCTTATAGAGCATATAAGAAGAAAAGTAAGGCATGCAAACTGCCAATTCTGATTTCACATCACTTTAAAACTTAATTTCACTGATATTTTTTCCAGCTTTCCACCCTCTGTTAATCTGTATCTTGCAGCTAAAAGCTAACTTCCCCATCCTACTTTTTCTTCTAAACTGTTGTTGTAATAAGTATAACAGTCGTTCTACTTATTATTCATCTATTGATAGTAAAACGACAAAAAAGTATGAAGGAAATTGTAGGAAACCGACAGACAACAGCTCAATGAGCACATAGAGCAGAGATTACCGATCAGGGAATCAACACCAAAAAACGAACATTTTTATTTTATTTTACTATTATTTTATCATGAATATAACTATCACTATTGTAGATGTTTTGATTTTTATGCTCATTTCTGTATTTATCATCAAGACAATTTCCCAGAGAACAAAAAAGTCATGGGAATAGAAATTATTTTCACAGGTGTCTGAAAAATGCAATGAATATTCAAGTTATAATCAGTAGGCCTAACAGCAGCCAATCAGTGGACAAATATTCTTATTTTGTGCCATTTTCTAGTTGTTAAATATTCCACAAAATGACCAGATAAAAGATGAACAACATGCCAGTTTAAACTTTGAACTATTTGCAAAACGACTGTGCTCTGCAAAGTACTTCTTTCACGTTTCAAATATTAGCTGGTATTGGATACTGCATTCTGAAGTCCAAGAGACATTGTTCGGGCGCCATTTGTAACGCTTCGGGTTGTGTTTAAGGGAGGAGAGGAGGCGGTAGACTCGACAGGACGGTTAGAAACTCATAACTACACTGGAACTGGGAATTCCACAGTGTTGTCCTTTAATAAAATGCTCTTCGCCAACCTTACAAGCCCGGTTGAACGGCTGCTTTCATACATTCATGCATGAAATAAGCAGAATCCAAACAACCCGTAACGTTACTAAACTTAAGAGAGCTACATGTCCTTCTCAGTCCAGCAGCGGCACATACATGTGACGTCATCAGAGATACTAGAATGTCTTAAGAGCTACTACACAATTACGACTGTTACACATGCTTAAATTATAATTTAGACTAGTCAAAATTCCTTTTAAGATATCTCTAATTGAATTAGAGATATCTTGAATTCCTCCTGTCCTAATCAAAGTCACTCAACCTGATTGGATGTTTACCATCAAACTCATAGCTGGATCCTTGGCATCCCGGCTGCTGCAGCAGGTCAGTAGATGTTTCTGTCAGCTGGTCTGAAGATAAACGGCAACACTTTATTTGACGAATTGTGAATCAGACTGTCATGACATCGTCATAAACATAACACCTGTCATAAACATCAGTAAGTCTTCATGAATATTTATGACTGTTGTCATAAAGTGTCATTCGGTAAATCATGACACTTTTAATACAAAGCTGACATTATTCAAAATGTCTTTATGACGGCTTGACATTAACCAAAAATTCATATTCTGACATAAATTTGTTATAACAGTATTACTGATTACATTAAAAAAATTATGTAGCTTTGTTATTAAAGCTTAAGTTTAATTATAAAGTTGTTATAACAAATAAAATGTGTCCAATAAAAGAATGGTGAACATTTAGACAATTAATAGTATCTGTAGTCTTCAATATTTAATTGAGTTTTCTAGAAAACATAAAAGTTGCAATGGCTTGTCCACATAAAATAAGCCTTCAGTCCATAGAGCTGCAGCCTGTTAGGATTCTGGATGGAGGCCAATCAATAAGTTGCCTTGGTTACCAGTTTGCTGCTAGTTAACCTCACGTTTCAATGATTTTCTGGTTATATGTGTCAACAGATGATCCTGTAGCTGTGAAGACAGAGCTAACTGATATAATCTAATCTTTCCCAACAAATAACAGAAGCACAGTAGGCGTCACACACTTCCTCATGTTGTACATTAAAATGTTACTGCTGAGCTGAAAAATAAATTTGTTTTCATGAACGACAAAACTACCATTGAGAATTTATTAAATATTTCGCTTTACTTTTCCAATGAATTTTCTGTTGAACTCTGAACACATTAGAGCAGAGGTTCCCAAACTGTGGGATACCCCCCGTGGGGGGGCGCCGTGCCATTGGAGGGGGGCGTGGGTAGCAGTATGGATGAAAAACAAAAAGGACACTGTGTGTGCTGGGATGGGCGGGGATGTTTGAATGGATGAAGGAGAACAACAGTGAGCCTCCAAGAACCCCTTCCCCCCCGCCGACACACATCGCATGACAGCGATGTCATACGATGCCCCCCCTCCCTGTAGTAATCTTTAGGAGGGGGGCAGAAAGTGTTCGGAAACCTTTGGGAAGGCTCAGGACGAAAAGTTTGGGAAGCACTGAGAGCATCAGTCCTTCAGGGTGCAGCGTTCCTATTCTCCTCTGTATGGCTGAAACTATGTGGAAACTATCAAACCTTTCAGTTTGTTAAACTCCCTGCACAGAAATATGATCGCATACAATTGTGTATTAGTTCAATAAAAAGGTGGACAATCAGGTGGAAATGAAAAAAAAACAAAGAAACAAAAAAACAGAAACTTGAGTAAAAATTCTCTACAAAAATAAGCTGAGGATCATTTTGATAATCAAGACCTGAAAAAAAATATTACAAATATATTTGAGATAAAATTCAACCAGCTGAGATCAGAGCATCAATCAGGAAGGAAACACTGCTTTAATACAAACTAAATGTAAAAAGTTAATTGTGAAGAAAGTTTGAAATAAGAAAAATCTCAGTCATATTTCCTACTTTATTTAAAAAGTACTTTAAAAAAACAATAATAAACATTCAAAATAAAACGTGTCACTGATATCAACCATTGATTTTTTTCTGCTCCTTCCTGTGGCTCCTCATGTGTCCATAACTGTGGGCCTCAATTTTGTGTGTTTGGGCCACAAATGCTGTTCTTCTATGGACAATAGACTGTTGTTCTGACAGTCAAAAAGGAGTCAAATATGTTTAAAGATCTGTCCCTCTTTTCTTAACTAAAATGTTACATCAATCACATGTCATTTTTAACCTTTTGTACACAGTTTTGGTAATATGTGAATGTAAGATACTTTTGAATGACACATACGCATGATACCCATTATCTGCCAGTTATGATGTAGACCTATCAGACCAAAAAATGTACATAAATCCTTAGCTTTCATTCAATGTAAATTTAACCCAAATCTGCATGTAGATCAACCTTCAGATGATGATTGAATCAACATTGATATCATGTCAGTTATGGTTGAAACTGAAGTTGTTTCAATGTCTCTGTCTGACATTGTTTCCATGTTGTTTCACTCATACTGTGCTATCTGGGTTTTCATTTCTTTGTTGATCCCAATACAAAAAGCTAGACAGCATGAATATTAAAATAAAAGGTGCAGTTGTTATAATTGTACAAAGAACATTATTAAAATCTTTATTAATCAAATAACGCATATTAGAAGAAATGTATAAAAAACATAAACCAATCAGTACATTATCCCAGTGATTCTCTGAGGTCTGAATATGTCAATTAAATCACAGTAAAGAGCCTGATGTGACACATCGAGTCCTAAAATTCTTTAGAAAACTTAAAGTAAAACATGAAACATGGAGTTAAAAAAGTAAAACACAAAAACAAACCGAGAATCAATGATGATGATGCAAAACTTCATTATTTAAAGATTTATATAATGACTATAAAAAGATTAAAATATGTAAAACCTTTTCTTTTATCAGATAAATGCTGGATGTTCCTGAAAACTGCTCTAAGATCAGAGTTTCTGTGGGACATCCAGTTCTAAACTGGTTAAACTGGTTTCTGTGATGGAAGCTGAAGTTTCTCTGCAGTTTCCAGTAAAGCATCTTTTTATCTGTGGAGCTTTGAGGAACATTTTTCTGTCAACAGAAGAAGAAGCAGAGAAAAGAGGCTTGAAGTGTCTTTCATGATTCAAAGCTGAACTGAAAATGATTCCCATGTTTCCATTCTCAGACCATTTCTGGTTCCAGGATGAAAATGAATCTGAGAGAAAAAAGATCAACTTTCCAGTTGAATCCAGTTCAGATCAAAACTCCATGAAGCCTCTAAATGGAGCTCAGTTTGAATCGGATCTTTATTGATCCAAAGAGACAAACAATATCAGACAGTAAATGACAGACATGAGAAAATGTTTATTTGGAAATCTTGGAGGTCAGAGGTCATCAGGATGATCCAGTCAGAGTCTCTTTAGACTCAAACTGCTGCAGCTTCAACCTCTGAGGATCAGCAGGACACAGAGACCGTTCTCTACTTTACAGAGATCAGAACCTGCAGAGAAGAAGGATGGAGAGATCAGATCAGTGAGTGTTTCCAGCCTCTCCAGCAGCAGTCAGTGACGCAGCACATCCAGTAGATGGTTTCCAGGCTGCAGTCAGACTGATCTCAGAGCTGTGACCAAGATGAACCTGATCAGTTGTTTCCTGTTGAACTGAGAGAACAAACAGATCTGAGATCAGATCTGCTGCCACAGTTTGATGAATGAGGACCACTGTCTCTAGACATGTTGGACGGCTGGACGCTGGAGTCCAGCTGGACTTCCTGGAGACATGGACACAGCAACAACACTCATCTTCACACCAACACAAACACAGGAACACAGCAAGCTGCTGCTCCACTGATTGGACACAGAGACAACAATCAGCCAACCAGGAAGCCTGAACCATTCTCCTCCCACTGAGAAGCTGCAGCTTTACTGGGAACACTGGAGCTTTGCTCTGATGCTAACTGGGTTTAGTTCAATATGCTGACAGCAGCTGGACTCACTACAAACATTCACTTACTGTAAAGTCTTTACAAGATCCTTCAGCTGCTGAACGTCTGAATCCTTCAGGTTGTTGTATCTCAGGTTCAGTTCTGTCAGATGGAGGCTGTTGGACTTCAGAGCTGAGGCCAGAAAATCACAGCTGATCTTTGACAAACTGCAGTCATTCAACCTGAATAAAGAATAAAAGATGAGCTGAAGCCAACAGGATGCAGGTGAACCAGTTAATCCAACAGAACCAGTTAAAGATTCTCATGAATATTAAAGCCAACAAGCTGCTGCTTCAATAAAGACCTGCTGACTTCAGAACCAGAACCAGAACCAGAACCTGGTACTGGGTCATGTTGTGTTGGAGGATTTTAGTCAGTAAAATCATTCCAGGTTCTGATAAAAGTGTTGAAGCATCAATCATTGATTATTGATTTGTTCCTGTCAGATTCCAGGTATTCACTTTTCTAGACTGGGTTGAATGACCTTTGACCTGCTTCCTATGAGGGGGATTTCTACAGACTGGGGGTCCGAATGCTGTCCTGTTCTGACCTCAGGTCAGCAGGTCCAACTCAGTTACACAGAGGGACTAAATTAAACTCTGGATCCAAGTCCAGGAACAAACTCAGAAAATATTTATTAGAACAGAAGATATGAACTTTGATTTATGATCAATTATAGATAATTATTCACAGAAATATCAATAATTATATAATTACATACTCCAATGTCTCCAGTCTGCAGCCTTCAGTCTGTAGAAAACCACAGAGCTCCTTCAGTCCAGAACCTTCCAGGTTGGTGAAGCTCAGCTCCAGTTTTGTCAGATGGGTCGGGTTGGACTTCAGAGCTGAGAACAGAGACGTCCAGCTGGTCTCTGACAAACTGCAGCTCTCCAACCTGAATAAAGAATAAAAGATCAGCTGAAGCCAACAGGAAGCAGTTAAAACTGAAATATGAACAGATAAATAATAAAAATGTAGAAAATTAATTTCCCTGAATGTAAAAGAAACATGATGAACTGAGTCTAACATCTGATCCAGTCAAACTGGTTTAAAGAGTCCAAACCAGCAGAACCAGAACATTTGATCAAAAAGAAACTCAAAGTTTTTCTAAAACTTTCTCAGGATCTTAAACTCAGTCGGATGTTTTTTCTCTCCATGTTTCCTTACAGGCTCAGTATCAGCTGACTGCTCTGTACCATCATTTATCATCAGACATTTTATGTCTCCAGTTTTTGTTCATTAATATATTAATGATGTTTTTCTTGCTGGTTGTATTTTAACTGCAGCTCATTGCTAAGTATGACAGATGTAAACGGTTTATTTCAATCCGTCTAATTCAGAGTTTTACAACATCCATTACAGCTCAGATTCTGAAAGTTGATCATTTTCTCATTTTGTGGTGATTCAGTTCCTGAACTATCATCTAGAAAATATTGATCCTTTTCTCTGTCAGATTGATTTGGGTCATTTAGTTCAAGTTCTGAATCCTTCATCAGAGACGCTGCAGAAATGGGAACATTATCATAAAGAACAACCTGATTGTGAAGATGAATCATTTTTAAATCTATTTTCCAGGTGAACCACATGAGAATGATTTCAGTAACTGCTGAAGCTTGTTGCACACAAAGCTTTACAAAGGTAAGATCTCATTTCCTGTCCTACAAAATAAGAGCTGAATCAAGATGTTTGAACTAAATGACTTTAACACCATAACCTTCACAGAGTCAGTATTTACTGCAGGACTGTTAATTAATGATCTTTATATTATTTCTGTCTCCTTAATGTCCAGGAACTCTGCCAGAAGACTGTGGTCATCCTGATAGCGTCTGACTGTCAGAACTAACTCAGATTTCCTCTGGAAGCTGCTCTCAGTGGTTTGGAGGACGACTGACTTGTAATTTGCTCCATCAGTGGAATTGACACTAAAATGGAAACTCATCACTTGCTTCCATGTTGTTTTGCTTCCTGCCAACATCAAACTCCTGCATGAGCTGCAGCTCCATATGAGCAGGCAGTCAAGTCCCCAGAAAGCTTCCCTGTTTCTAGGAACCATTTCATCCAGAGTTGGTCGACTTTCTCTGTCAGACTGTGAACCTTTAGTCTGAGCATGTGCAGAACCTCTCCTAACACACCTGGTCCAGATTTATGAGCTGCAGTCTCTGCTGGTTCTGATGTCTGGACCAGAAAACTCATGTCCTGAAGAACCTGCAGCCTGTTGAGCTCAGAGAAAAACTCAGGTCTGGATTTTTTCAGACGAAGCTGAAGTTGGTTTCTAATTGAAGCTTCTGATTCAGGAAATGGATAAAGGGCGATTCCACCTAATTATTCACTACAACCAGGATCTTTAATCTGCTAAACATTAAAACACCTGAACTCTTTAAATATGGACTGGATGATTATCAACTAATAGCAGAATATTTAAAACTAAATGTGGGATTAGTGGAACTTCAATAAAGGGAGATTTTAATTCTCTCTGTTTTTGATCTGTTTCACTTAACGGGGATTTCTACACACTGGGGGTCCGAATGCTGTCCTGTTCTGACCTCAGATCAGCAGGTCCAACTCAGTTACACAGAGGAACTAAATTAAACTCTGGATCCAAGTCCAGGAAAAAACTCAGAAAATATTTATTAGAACAGAAGATATGAACTTTGATTTATGATCAATTATAGATAATTATTCACAGAAATATCAATAATTATATAATTACATACTCCAATGTCTCCAGTCTGCAGCCTTCAGTCTGTAGAAAACCACAGAGCTCCTTCAGTCCAGAACCTTCCAGGTTGGTGAAGCTCAGCTCCAGTTTTGTCAGATGGGTCAGTTTGGACTTCAGAGCTGAGAACAGAGACGTCCAGCTGGTCTCTGACAAACTGCAGCTCTTCAATCTGAATAAAGAATAAAAGATGAGCTGAAGCCAACAGGAAGCAGTTAAAACTGAAATATGAACAAATAAATAATAAAATGTAGAAAATTAATTTCCCTGAATGTAAAAGAAACATGATGAACTGATTCTAACATCTGATCCAATCAAACTGGTTTAAAGAGTCCAAACCAGCAGAACCAGAACATTTGATCAAAAAAGATTAAAACTTGAACTAAATGACCCAAATCAATGGGTCAGTCTGACAGAGATGGACAGAGAAAGTTTCTCTGAGCTCAACAGGCTGCAGGTTCTTCAGGACATGAGTTTTCTGGTCCAGACATCAGAACCAGCAGAGACTGCAAAAAAGAAACTCAAAGTTTTTCTAAAAGTTTCTCAGGATCTTAAACTCAGTCGGATGTTTTTTCTCTCCATGTTTCCTTACAGGCTCAGTATCAGCTGACTGCTCTGTACCATCATTTATCATCAGATATTTTATGTCTCCAGTTTCTGTTCATTAATCTATTAATGATTTTTTTCTTGCTGGTTGTATTTTAACTGCAGCTCATTGCTAAGTATGACAGATGTAAACGGTTTATTTCAATCCGTCTAATTCAGAGTTTTACAACATCCATTACAGCTCAGATTCTGAAAGTTGATCATTTTCTCATTTTGTGGTGATTCAGTTCCTGAACTATCATCTAGAAAATATTGATCCTTTTCTCTGTCAGATTGATTTGGGTCATTTAGTTCAAGTTCTGAATCCTTCATCAGAGACGCTGCAGAAATGGGAACATTATCATAAAGAACAACCTGATTGTGAAGATGAATCATTTTTAAATCTATTTTCCAGGTGAACCACATGAGAATGATTTCAGTAACTGCTGAAGCTTGTTGCACACAAAGCTTTACAAAGGTAAGATCTCATTTCCTGTCCTACAAAATAAGAGCTGAATCAAGATGTTTGAACTAAATGACTTGAACACCATAACCTTCACATAGTCAGTATTTACTGCAGGACTGTTAATTAATGATCTTTATATTATTTCTGTCTCCTTAATGTCCAGGAACTCTGCCAGAAGACTGTGGTCATCCTGATAGCGTCTGACTGTCAGAACTAACTCAGATTTCCTCTGGAAGCTGCTCTCAGTGGTTTGGAGGACGACTGACTTGTAATTTGCTCCATCAGTGGAATTGACACTAAAATGGAAACTCATCACTTGCTTCCATGTTGTTTTGCTTCCTGCCAACATCAAACTCCTGCATGAGCTGCAGCTCCATATGAGCAGGCAGTCAAGTCCCCAGAAAGCTTCCCTGTTTCTACGAACCATTTAATCCAGAGTTGGTCGACTTTCTCTGTCAGACTGTGAACCTTTAGTCTGAGCATGTGCAGAACCTCTCCTAACACACCTGGTTCAGATTCATGAGCTGCAGTCTCTGCTGGTTCTGATGTCTGGACCAGAAAACTCATGTCCTGAAGAACCTGCAGCCTGTTGAGCTCAGAGAAAAACTCAGTGGTCTGGTTTTTTTCAGACGAAGCTGAAGTTGGTTTCTGATTGAAGCTTCTGATTCAGGAAATGGATAAAGGGCGATTCCACCTAAGTATCCATTTCAATCAGCATCTTTTATCTGCTCTAGTTAAACATTAAAACACCTGAACTCTTTAAACCTGGACTTAATGATTATCAACTAATAGCAGAATATTTAAAACTAAATGTGGGATTAGTGGAACTTCAATAAAGGGAAATTTTCATTCTCTCTGTTTTTGATCTGACCTTTGACCTGCTTCACATGAGGGGGATTTCCACAAACTGGGGGTCTGAATGCTGTCCTGTTCTGACCTCAGGTCAGCAGGTCCAACTCAGTTACACAGAGGAACTAAATTGAACTCTGGATCCAAGTCCAGGAACAAACTCAGAAAATGTTTATTAGAACAGAAGACTTTGATTATGATAAATTACATATAAGTATTCACAGAAATATCAATAATTATATAATTATAAACCTCAAATAGTTCAGTCTGCAGCCTCCAGTCTGTAGAAAACCACAGAGCTCCTTCAGTCCAGAACCTTCCAGGTTTGTTCTGCTCAGGAACAGTTCTATCAGATGGGTCGGGTTGAACTTCAGAGCTAAGAACAGAGACGTCCAGCTGGTCTCTGACAAACTGCAGCCATACAATCTGAATAAAGAATAAAAGTTGAGCTGAAGCCAACAGGATGCAGTTAAAACTGAAATATAAACAAATAAATAATAAAATGTAGAAAATTAATTTCCCTGAATGTAAAAGAAACATAATGAACTGATTCTAACATCTGATACAATCAAACTGGTTTAAAGAGTCCAAACCAGCAGAACCAGAACATTTTATCAAAAAGAAACTCAAAGTTTTTTATGAGCAGCAGCCTGGAGCTACAGGTCCTTCTCAAAAAATTAGCATATTGTGATAAAGTTCATTATTTTCCATAATGTAATGATAAAAATTAAACTGTCATATATTTTATATTCATTGCACACCAACTGAAATATTTCAGGTCTCTGATGATTTTGGCATACAGCTCATGAAAACCCAAAATCCCTGTCTCAAAAAATTAGCATATTTCATCCGACCAATAAAAGAAATGTGTTTTAATACCAAAAAAGTCAACCTTCAAATAATTATGTTCAGTTATGCACTCAATACTTGGTCAGGAATCCTTTTGCAGCCTTTAATATGGCGTGGCATGGAGGCAATCAGCCTGAGGCTCTGCTGAGGTGTTATGGAGGCCATGATGCTTCGATAGCCTTAAGCTCATCCAGAGTGTTGGGTCTTGGTCTCTCAACTTTCTCTTCACAATATCCCACAGATTCTCTATGGGGTTCAGGTCAGGAGAGTTGGCAGGCCAATTGAGCACAGTAATACCATGGTCGGTAATACCAGTGGTTTTGGCAGCACTGTGAGCAGGAGCCAGGTCGTGCTGAAAAATGAAATCTTCATCTCCATAAAGCTTTTCAGCAGATGGAAGCATGAAGTGCTCCAAAACCTCCTGATAGCTGCTGCATTGACCCTGCCCTTGATAAAACCCAGTGGACCAACACCAGCAGCTGACACGGCTCCCCAGACCATCACTGACTGTGGCTACTTGACACTGGACTTCTGGCATTTTGGCATTTCCTTCTCCCCAGTCTTCCTCCAGACTCTGGCGCCTTGATTTCCGAAAGACATGCAAAATTTGCTTTCATCCGAAAAAAGCACTTTGGACCACTGAGCAACAGTCCAATGCTGCTTCTCTGTAGCCCAGGTCAGGCGCTTCTGCTGCTGTTTCTGGTTCAAAAGTGGCTTGACCTTTAACCTGGGGAATGCAGCACCTGTAGCCCATTTCCTGCACACGCCTGTGCACGGTGCCTCTGGATGTTTCTACTCCAGACTCAGTCCACTGCTTCCGCAGGTCCCCCAAGGTCTGAAATTATCCCTTCTCCACCATCTTCCTCAGGGTCCGGTCACCTCTTCTCGTTGTGCAGCGTTTTCTGCCACACTTTTTCCTTCCCACTGAGGTGCCTTGATACAACACTCTGGAAACAGCCTATTTGTTCAGAAATGTCTTTCTGTGTCTCAGCCTCTTGCTTGAGGGTGTCAATGATGACCTTCTGGACAGCAGTCAGGTCAGCAGTCTGACCCATGATTGCGGTTTTGAGTAATGAACCAGGCTGGGAGTTTTTAAAAGCCTCAGGAATCTTGCAGGTGTTTAGAGTTACTTTGTTGATTCAGATGATGAGGTTCATTGCTCGTTCAGAGAACCTTTTCATGATATGCTAATTTTTTGAGACAGGAATTTTGGGTTTTCATGAGCTTTATGCCAAAATCATCAGTATTAAAACAATAAAAGGCCTGAAATATTTCAGTTGTTGTGCAATGAATATAAAATATATGACAGTTTAATTTTTATCATTACATTATGGAAAATAATGAACTTTATCACAATATGCTAATTTTTTGAGAAGGACCTATATTTCTGCTGGTTCCTGATCATCAGCTGGAGACCCGACTTGGTAACCGGATCAGAACCACTCAGTTTATTCATTAATGGCCTTGGGTTCTTCTTAAAGCTGCTGAAAGCCAATGGAGGCCATTATTTCCTAAGGAGACGTGACCTGATGAAGCTTCATCACAGAGACGAGGCTCCAACCGACTGACAGCTGTCAGACTGAAGAGGACGGTTCCTCTCTGACCCGGCCCAACAGAACCACAGCTTCAGGACAAAGTGAGGAACCTGCTGCTGCTGCAAACCTCACTGTCATTCAGTTCATCTAGATTTGATTTTCTACAATCAGTCACTTCTTAGATGTTTCATTAATGATGATTTGAACTGGTCAGTGTTTGTGGCTCGACTGGAGGAAAACATTTCATTCTGGATGTAAAGATGAGAATCAGAAATAAAACAATCTGAATCGTTGCAAACAAACTGAAACATCTCCATCATTAATTAACTTCATTTGAATTATTTTACTCATTTTGTTCATCAGTCAGAAACATTTTAAAAACTGAAAAAGTTCAATAATATAAAAGTCTGAAATAAGAAAATAATTCATTTATAAGGTAAAATGTTTTAGATTTTAATCTGACATTTAAAAAGGTTGTTTTAAAATATTACAATTAATTATTAATTAAACTAAGGACTAAAGTATCAATTAATGATTTTATTGTATAAATAGAGAAAACAAACCTCAGATTCTTCACTTTACTGACTGAACTCTCCAGGATCTCAGACACATTCTTCATATCAGATTCTCCACCTCCACTTATGTTGATCTGATTTATTTCCAGTTCAGTCAGATCTGGGTTGGACTTCAGAGCTGAGGCCACAACTTCACATTCAGCCCTTTGGATCTTACAGCCACCAAGTCTGTGATGAGAGAAGAAATAAATTCAGTTCTAATTAAATCAATCTGGATCATAAACAGACTAAAATATGATACCAGTGATGTCATCATGATGTCATCAACTGATCAGCATCTGATCTTCAGTTTACTGAGTTTGACCCGACAGAGAGTCTGAGCAGTTCCTGACTAAAGTCCAGTTTCTGGTTCTGGTTCTGGTCCAGGCTTCATGCTCTCAGACCTTCAGCTCAGTCAGATGTTGAAGATCTTCTATCATCTGTGAAGGAAAGCTCAGTTTCTCTGCAGCATCAGAGCCTCAAAGGAGCTGCAGCAGCTGATGAAGAGGCTGACTGAGCTGAATGCAGGAAACTACTGGAGATGATGGAGAGGAGGAGGAACTGCTCACAGCTCTGACTCACACTGACTTGGACTAGACTGTTTGGCTCCTTGAGATCTTCCACCAAGCAGGAAGTGAGTTATAAATGAAGTGAGCAGAGCAGGAAGTCCAGCCTGCTGTGGACCTCTGGCATCTCTGGGTTTGTTTAGCCCATATCTGCTGCTGCAGCATCTAGAATCCTCCTCATCATTAATAATAGTAGTATATTCTATAGAAACGTGGCTCCCAGCAGCAGCTTATTAAATGCTGCCACAGAGGAAACTGGGAGCAGACCAGACACATGATGCTCCCAGTTGTGTCTCCGTTCATCTGCTGGATTTGATGCTTTAACAAAGTAGAAAGTGGACAGCTGTCAACCTGCTTCAGCTAAAAGCTTCAGATTGTTCTGGTCGTCCAGCAGAGCAGCAGCAGAACCGGTCCTGCTGCTCCTTCAGGTCTGGACCGTCCTCTGTTGACCTGAGAGGAACTAGGACAAACTGGTTAGAAGAGGGACACATGTCTCTGCAGTGGTCTGTCCATCGTCTCAGAGGAACAAAGGTTTGGATGTCAGAAGAAATTGTTGCTAAACTCCTCAAGAGCTGAAGAGCAAAACCCCTGGAGGAGACGGAGCGTTTGGGTCCAGCAGCATCTTCATGGTGAAGCAGTGAAAGTTCTCCAGGAACTAAAGAGGCTGGGATGTCTAAAGAGTTGAAGCTCATGTCTCTCAGGTCTTCATGGAGGACCAGCTAACAGCTTCAACAAAGGCTGCAGATGAAGTGATGATGAGGAAAATGGTTCCAGCTCTGGAAGCAGAGTTCTCAGAGCTTTGGGAGGATCTGACAGAAACTAGGACTTTTTCTGGAACCAGACAACAATCACCACATTTTGGTCTCAGTTACAAACTCAGAGGAAACTAGTGGGAGGAGGAAGAGGTGAGGATGATGACGGAATGAAGAAGATCAACGCTGTTCACAAAGTTTATAATTAATGCAGTGGTTTATTTTAATGGTTCAACTTTTCATTAAAACTAAACAATTATTTTATAAAAACAGTCAAAGATCCTAAAAGGTGAATTATGGAGCAGCAGCTCAATGAGTGAAGAGGAGTTTAAAGTTTAAAAAGTCTCTCTGGCTGATTGGATCTTAGAGAAAATAGACATTTTCTAGAGTTCATGGTTTTCTATTCATTTCAACCTGAAAACTGATAAAAAGTTAAATATTTTTAAATGATCAAAATGTCTAAAAACCAGAAGCTGCAGCTGTCCTGGATGAACTGAATGTTTAGATGTTTGAATGGCTGAAATCATCCAGAGGATGAAGGAAGTAGTTAAAGGCCAAAAACATCCAGAATCAACTTGAAGAAAGAAGAAGAAACAGGAGGACAATAGTGCTGAATCAGCATTCACACAATGAAAACATCTGGACTCACCGAGCCTTTCTGCAGTTCCTCACAGCTGGAACCAGTCTCTGTCGTCCTGATTCTGATGTGTTGTACTTCTCCAGGTCCAACTCATCCAGAACCTCTGACATCTGCAGCATGAAGGCCAGAGCTGAACAGTCAGTCACTGAGAGCTGCTTCCCTGAATCCAGCAGCCGTTGGATCTCCTGATAAAATGAGACGCCGTTCATCTCCACCAGACAGTAGAAGATGTTGATGCTTCTGTCAGAAGAGATTCTATTAGTGTTCATCTCCTTCAGGATGGTGATGATTCTCTGGATGGTTTCTGGACGGTTCTCTGTCTGACCCAGCAGATCTTCTAAGAGTCTCTGGTTGGACTCCACAGTGAGACCATGAAGGAAGCGGACAAACAGGTCCAAGTGGCCATTTTTACTGCTGAGGGATTTCTCCATGACTTTCTTCATGAACTCATCTAGAGATGTTTCATTGTATTCTTCTCCCAGGAACGTCTTGATCACCTCTGACCTCCTGCTGGTGAAGCAGTGGAGCATGTAGACTGCAGCCAGAAACTCCTGGATGCTCAGATGAACAAAGGAATAGACGGAGATGTTGTGCGTTCCTCTCTCCTTTTTAAACATCTGAGTGAAAACTCCTGAGAACAACGCAGCGTCTTCGATGTTGATGCCGCACTTATCAAGATCTTTGTCATAGAAAGTCAGGTTTCCCTCCAGCAGCTGATCTAAAGCCAGTCTTCCTAGAGACTCA
The DNA here is from genome assembly GCF_904066995.2 of Poecilia reticulata. Classification (NCBI taxonomy): domain Eukaryota; kingdom Metazoa; phylum Chordata; class Actinopteri; order Cyprinodontiformes; family Poeciliidae; genus Poecilia; species Poecilia reticulata. Next base: position 11,988,464 of record NC_088831.1, on the reverse strand, counting down.
ATCAACTTCTTGTTCTCTGGACTCCAGATAGATTTTGTCTTCCGTCGTCCATCATACTTTTCCTCCTTGATTGTGAGCTGAACCTCCAGGAACTCTATGTACATCTCAGTCAGGGTCTTGGGCAGCTCTCCTCCCTCTCTGGTCTTCATCATTTCCTCCAGAACTTTAGCAGTGATCCAGCAGAAAACTGGGATGTGACACATGATGTGGAGACTTTTTGATTTCTGGATGTGGGAGATGATCCTGTTGGCCTTCTCCTCATCATCTCTGAATCTCTTCCTGAAGTATTCCTCCTTCTGGGGGTCAGTGAACCCTCTGACCTCTGTTACCATGCCAACACAATAAGCTGGGATCTGATTGGCTGCTGCAGGTCTTGTGGTTATCCAGAGGAGAGCAGAGGGAAGCAGTTCCCCCCTGATGAGGTTTGTCAGCAGAACATCCAGAGAGCTGGACTTTTCAGGGTCAGTTAATGGTTTAGTGTTGTGGAAATCCAGATCAAGTCGACTTTCATCCAGACCATCAAAGATGAACAGAACCTGAAACGCTTCAAAGTTGCTGATTCCTTTGGTTTTAGTGAAGCGCTCATGAATCAGTTCCACCAAACTGAACTTTTCTTCTTTCAGTACATTCAGCTCTCTGAAAGTGAATGGAAATATAAACTGGATGTTCTGGTTGGTTCCTCCTTCAGCCCAGTCCAGAGTGAACTTCTGTGTTAACAGTGTTTTCCCAATGCCAGCCACTCCCATGGTCATCACTGTTCTGATTGGTTGATCACTTCCAGGTGGGGCTTTAAAGATGTCTTCTCTTCTGATTGTTTCTTGTTTCCTGGATGCTGTTTCAATCCGTCTGACCTCATGTTCCTGGTTGACCTCTCTAGTTAACCCCTCTGTAATGTGGAGCTCTGTGTAGATCTGGTTCAGGGAGGTTTGATTTCCATGTTCAGCGACGCCTTCAGAGAGACTCTGGAACTTCTTCTTCAGAAACGTTTTAAGGTCACTCTGACACCGAACATCAAAATCTGAAGAAAAAGAGACAAAGACAAAACAGGAGAGACTTTAGCTAAACATAAGGAATAAAATTATTTTTGATATTCTCTGAGGAGGTTTGAATATAAACTTTAACGAAGGAAAAAAAAAAGTTTTTTAATAGCATTTCATAATATTTTCTCATCTAAACAAGTAAATCATTCCAACTTCAGTCCTTGAGGAGGGAGAAATTTTGAGATTTAATTTGTAATTCTGTGAAAACTCAGGCTTGAGCTCAGTGAGGCAAAAGGTAAAAAAACAAAGTAAATAAATGAACAAAAAGTTCAAACCTGATAAAAAACTCTGTTAGGTAACAAAAAATGCACAGAGATAATTAGAATCAGTTTTGCTCATTAAAACTCTTTCATGTTTTTCTCTGGTTGAAGGTTTCAGACATGTTTCCCACAGAGCGACCTCTGACCTTTGAGTTTTACCAAACTGTTTAATTTGAAATTGCATTCCCAATCAAAATGAGTCTAGTGAACTATCAGATTTGAAAAAAAGCATCAAGATCAAAGTTTTACTAATCTTCTATTGTACCTAAAGCTGAAGAGATTCTCAGTAGCTCAAACTCATCCTCTGATTTTCTATGTAAAAGTTTTGGCTTTGAATTTATTAATCGTCTGTCCTGAACTAAACTTGTTGAGACCTCAGACCACCTTTCTATGATTGTATAAATGCTCAGGCCTTTAGGGAAGATTTACATCAGTGGTTATATAAATATATTCCATGTTCCAGTTTTTAGTTTGTCGCTCTGAAGATCAGGAAGCAACAAAAAGAGAAACGATGCAGCTGAGTCAGAGTTCAGTCAGAGCTGCTCTTTGCACCAACATGTGAAAGACAAAAGTAAATAATATTAGCTTGGTGTTGTGTGAATTTGGATTTAAAATAAATAAAGTTCATGCATGGCTCCTGGTTTACATCTTTGACTGCATTTCCTACATTCAGAAGGGGTTGATATTTAAGAAAATAGAAACCAAATTGTATTTATATTTATAGTGGGCTACTCTCAGCATGTATTTGAACTCCAATCTTTTATTTACTTAAGCGCAGCTCAGTTTTTAACAAATCAGCTCATCTGAGTCTTTGTCATCATGTTTGGCTCAGCAATTAATTTCTCCAAGAAAAAATGTAATATCTGGGTTTATTTGAGTCCATCTGAACCAGAACCAGGAGGTTCTCCATCACTGCAAACATCAGAGGAAAATTGGCCTCAGATACTTCAAAACATTTATTTTTAAATGTAGAGAAAATGTTTGATCATTTAAAAAATGTACAGAAGCATTTATTTTATCACCATTGGCTTCACAAATTGCTCTAAACTTTTTTGTTGATCATTATTCAGTGTCAAAAAATATAATCCATATTTACCCATCAATTTCTAAAATTTAACAAATTATAATGACATATTCAGTCTTAAATTCAATTCAAGTTTCATTTAGTTTAATTGTCAACAAGCTGAACTGAGAATCCATATTGTGTCATCACACATCAACCTTTTCTGTGTGGCGACACATTTTGAATTCAGAAAATATTTGAAAAGATCAGATTTAATTGTTATTTAAAGTTGAATAAAAGACAGTAGAGGCTGTAAAAGCAGCTTTAATGAACTGTGTGTCTCACCTTTAACAGGAGACAAAGAGGACAAACCCAGCTGATTGGACAGAGTGGGATCTCTGTGGTGAAGACGTTTGATCATCAATCTGCAGGCTTCCTTTCCTTTCTTCATCACTGCATCGATGGTGGTGCGGACCTTGTCTTCTCTGGTTTGGTTCTTCTGAAGTATACCCTCCGTCTCTGAAAGCGTGATGACCCCATCTGATAGAAGGTCATCAAGGAGCCGCTTCAGGATTTCCTCAGAAACTCTCTCCACAAACTCACTGCGAACCTTGAAAAGTTTTTCCTCTGCAGGAAGAAATCAGAAACATAATTAATTCAAACTGATGTCTGAGAGAAAAACGTGATGAAGATCAACTATTCATGTTGCTCCATCCAGAGATTCAGAGTCTGTTGATCAGCTCCTCAGAACTAAACCTGTTGTTGTGTTTCTGCCTCATATCTGAGTGACGACCACTGATTCTGTCTACATGAGACCAAATGAAGCTTCTGGTTCATCACTTTCTATCCTCACTGCAGGAAGAACAATAAAAGAAACACCTTCTAAATATGGAGCTGCACTATTTTAGAAAACAAGAAATTATGATATTATTGGTGAATATTGTGATGAAAATATTGACTGATTAACATTTTCATCTCTTTTCTTTCTTCATCTCCATCTCTAAGCTTTAGCATCTCTGTCACCAAGTGTTGGAATAAAAGACACAGCAAGTCTGAGATAATAAATTAGTAATAAATGATGTGATTCCTGGATAAATTAATTAGTCTATATAGTAAATATTCCTGAAGTATCAGAGCTGCTGGCCTGTTCTTCACATTGGTTCCTTTTAGTTTCCATCTAGTTCAGTTTTTATCTTCAGGTTTCACAGAAACTCACAATGTTTCCACCAGAGCTTCACTGAACAGGAAGCATGAAAACAATAAACACACTGAGGCTGAGCTTCATCACATGGCAGCAACACAGGCTGTGATTGGTCAGTTTGTTCCTTTAAGTTTCTTCAGTTCTGCTTCTCATCACTTACCGAAATCCACTTCCTGCTGCTGCGCCATCTTTTACCTGGAAAACATGAAGATTCATTATATTTCAAACTTTATTTCATGAATAGTTTATTTTATACAGTTGGAATGGAAACTATAAATACCCTAAAAGTACTTATTTAAAACACACAAGCACAGACCCCTCCAGAAAAACATTCTGTATTTATGTAATCATGAAAGCTACAATGTCAGATCATACTATTAAAACCATCAGTGATATAAAAATACATTTATCACATCTTTCTTTACAATAAATAACGTTCCTGACTGTTAGTCTGACTACCTTCAGGCTGAAATGTAAACATCTTCACCTCTCGCTTTTTGCCATCTGACTGTAATGTGTTGCTCCTGCCACCAGGTGGCAGCATCAGCTGCAGAAAGCTCCTCCGGAAACAGTTTTCTGCTATTCTGGGTTGAAAAGCCCAACTTCGGTTCCCAGATGGCAAAACAACAACTTAACACGTTTGCTGCAGTTTTACTTGGAAACTAAAAGACTCACTGCAGCCATTTGGGTCAAAGGTCAAAATCCTGCCACCAACCCAAAGAGGAAAAGCTGCAGTGATTCTAAAGAGACTCAGTTCATTTATATTATATGAACAAACACAGACTGAACCAAAAATAGATAAAGATTTAACAACAAGTAGATTTCTTTACTTCACCAGGAACTTTGATTTGTTTCATTTAAAACAAGTTCAGACTAAAGGAGAAAATGAAGGCTGGAAATATCAGTGAAAGATTTCAGGGATTAAAATATAAAACACAAACAGACTTACTATTAAGAGTAAATTATTACTGTGATCGAACCAATAATTAAGCAGATATTTGCTAAATTATTTAAAAAACAGACTCAGAAACAGAACGACGGTCGGAGTGGAGGAAGGTTTTCTTGGTATTAAAGAAGCTTAAACATCTGAGCTTTCACAAACAAATCTAAGATTTTTAGTTCAGTTTTTACTTGTAAGGTCAAAATGTCAAAAAATGTAAAGAAATAAAATATGAAACATTTGATCCAAAATGGCCGACTTCCTGCTGGATGTGTAAATCGGGTCCAATAGTTTTTATTGGTTCTGATGGTTTGATGTTTTAACTCAGTCCAGGTCTAAATAACAGCTGTGGATGGTTTTAAATACTCTAGGGGACGCTGTGTTGTTATGTCACCATAATCACTTATTATTGATCAATAATTGATTGAAATGTGATCAGTTGTCCTCTGTCACCACTGACTGATTCCATCTGGATTTTCTACTGATAAAAGCCCAGAGAAATCCTCTCAGATCAATAAATTATTTACTTCATATTGAAACATTTTCCATCCACCAACCAGAACCCAGATATCTCAGCCGGGCCACAAACACTCAGAACCTACTGGTACCAGTTTGACTAAACTATGAAACTGGGAGCAAACAGCTGGTTGTCTGGGTTACAGATGAAAACTCAGAGAAAATCAGAGTTTCTGGTTGAAATCAGGAGCTGCAGCTCTGAACCAGAACCAGAACCAGAACCAGGCCCAGGCCCAGTTCTGGTTCTGTCCAGCAGCTCAAAGAGAGAAAACCAGTCAGGACTGGAAACCAGTAGAAAGTGGAGTTAAAATTCACCTGATCAGATATTTGCTTCTCCTTCTGTTACACAAACCGAGTCGGAGCCAAACTGGAGAACTGGACCTGATCCTCCAGAATCTGAACCGGACCCAGCTGAGGCTCCGCCCCCTCTGACAGCAGAGGTGTGTTCACCTGTTGAAATGACAGGAATCCTGTCTGATCATTGATACCTGGAAATTAATGTTTAAAACAATAAATTCACATTTTAGTTTAAATGTTCTTATGTTTTAAATATATTTAGTATTTTTTATCAATATTTTATTAAATTATTGGAGATTTTCAGTTTTATCTATAAAAAACTTTAACAACCAGCAAATTTCTGCTCAGAAACACAAGAGCAATAAAACTAATAATATTTTCTGCTTGTTCTAATCTGAGCCAACAGAACCAAGAACCTTGAAATGTTGAAGTTTCTCCACATGTTGACACGACCATCTGATATGTTCATGTTATCAAATACAGATTTTATGAATTTATTTAATCTTGTTTAATGTTGAACTGAAGGAAACTTTGATTCTCACCTGAACCTCTTTCATTCCTGACCATAATGTTCTTTAAGCTTTGGGCTCTTTTAGCCTGGAGGCTTTAAGTTGTTTAACTGGTTTGTCTCAAACGTTTCCAATGAAAAAGTTAAAAACATGCTGAGTTACAAACTGGTTTTAATCACTGAAGGTGTTTACTGTGAGATGTTTATGTTTCTGCTGTGCAGGAATGTTTCCTCATTCTTCAGTTTGGGTCGAGGTTCATCTGTCACACAGACGGCCTCACATTTAACTCTATCTCTAAAATATGAAATTTTAGAGATTGACTTGCTCTCTACTGGTTCTGGTTCAGATCAGGACAGATTGGTCAGATTGAACTCGACAGCTGATGGTTTTCCAGCCTGTCGGCTCTGCAGCCTTAAGAAAACAAACTTCATGATAATAGAAAAAGTTTCATCTTTCAGTCTAACAGAGACGCGTCTCTGTCACCAGTTTGAACCAGTTCAACCAGTTTGAACATTTATTTATAACCTGAGAAGCAAACAGGGGAAAGTCTTCATTACTGCAGATTAGTACAAAAATTAAGGGTAAAAAATAATAATGAAGTATAACATCTAAAAATGAAACATTACTGTGTATAAGTTATAGTTTTCTTTCCCTCCAAAGATTCGATGTTGGAGTAAAAACGTCTTTTGACTGTGATCACCTTTACAGGAACATTATTATCTCCTCTGCATGTCCACTGGATTTATTAATATAAATAAATGATCTGGACAGAAGAAAAAGACCCAGAAAGGAGGAAATACTTTTTATCATCCAGTAACTTCTAGACCAGTTAACTAGCTAACTGCTAACGCAGCCTTCTGCCCCCTAGTGGACTCCATGTGTAACATAGTAAAGCCAGAGCTGATATGGGAATAGTACTTCCTTTAGATTCTTTCAAAGTAAAACACAAGGAACGAAATTCCCCTGTAAGTACATTTAGTTCGGTGGTTTATTATTCCATCAGAAAGCATAAGTGCGTAATTTTCTTGGGATGTGATATAAATTATATAATTGGGCTCTGATTATCATAATTATTCTGTTTTACAGAAAAAATAAACATTTTAAAAATATTCTCCTGTCCCTAAACATGAAGCTCAGCATATTGGTGTACAAATCAGTTATTTATTTAATTTATTATATTGATGTGTTATCTGTATGTAAATAACACATCTATATATTAAATCAGCTGTCAGTCCATTCGACCAGTGTTTCCCAACTTTGGTTCTCAAGGCAAACTGCCCTGCATGTTTTAGGTATTTCCTTGCTTCAGTCCAACTGATTTCAATTGATGACTGATTAACAGGCCACTGTTGAACTGAAATCAGATAAATCAGGCACATTAAAGCAGGGAAACCTCTAAAACATGTAGCACAGTGTGCCTGATCACAATAATATTAATATTTATAATGAGAAACATAGAAACTTGATCAACTTAGCCTCTTCCACACATGAGAACCAAAATTTGGGTCCTCATAACAGAAGTCAGAAACCAGCTGAAGCTCTAGAAATTCACTTCTATATTCAGAGCGGGATATTTCCTCCCTCTGGTGGCCATAGAGGGAACTACAGTCCTGATAATCCATCCATCCATCCATCCATCCATCCATCCATCCATCCATCCATCCATGTCCCTAGTGGTCAGGATGGTTGCTGGTGCCCATCTCCAGCTAATGTTCCGGAGAGAGTGGAGCTTAGAGAAAAAACTAACAGTCTTCCTGAATCATATCTACTGTTTTCTGATTCATATATTATTCTGACATATTTTAATTCACTGACTGATGTTATATATCTAATGAAAACAGTTTTGAATGATAAAATATAGCTGCTGTGTTAAACTCTTTAACGTTTTTTCTGATCAGACTGAATAAAATCCTGCAACAACTCTTATGTTTGTCAAATTATCTGACTTGATAAAAGCGAAAATTAAAACAGAGATAAAAATTCATTCAGTTAAAAAAATTCCATGATGAATGTCTGTAGAATACATTGCTCACATAAGTTTCAAACATATATTTCCTTGATTTAATGTTTGCTTCTTTTGGTATTGGCTTTTTGGCGTACACTGAAAGTAAAATAAGGTTCTTTATGTGTTACGGTGTTTCAGGTACTCAATGAAAGTAGTGAAGGCTGCTGCTCAGGTGTTGAATACACTGTGGCAATACAGAGAGCTGAGGAGTCTCTATAAACAGGTGGGTGGAATATTTAACAAAGGTTCCTGTTAACAAGGCCTGTCACGATAACAAATTTTGCTGAGCGATTAATCATCTAAAAAATTATTGCGATAAATGATAATATTGTTTCAAGACTTTTTGACACCGATTTAATGGAAATGATTAATAATGCATGCAATTTCCTGCCATAGATATATACACTTTATTTTTCAAAAGAACACGCAACACTGGAACTGAAACTAAATAAACAAAACAACTAAAAACAAAAATAAAATGGATTCTCAGTCTCCATTAACAAAAAACGTACTTGAATAAAAACTAAACAGCATAAAGCCAAAGTGGAAATGAATACTGCATTCAACCAAAAGAGTGCAGATTATGAAGTCTGTATACTATATTGCCCTTCAGTAATCACTAGATTTAAATAGAGAAGACGGGCGGAGCGGCAAGAAGACGCAGGGGGAACCGTATCTGATGGGGAAACGCGGATTGACGTGGGAACGAGAGAGCAGACCAGAGCCAGACAGCCGAGCAACTGATCCCGCCTGTACATACTGCTGTAAACACCGTCCTATCTGAGCTCTGAACAAGAAACATGCAGAGGTAATAAAACGAAATAACACGGAGACCTTAAGGGACACGGTCATATTTTTCTAAAAGCAACAACTTTGAACCTGACCAGTCAGCTGAACCAGAACTCTGACACCAAAGCTGCGCTACTGTTAAGCCATGAGGCTTGTTGTGTTTCATCATGCTTCGGAAGTAAAAAAAACCCCTAACCACAGTGGCGGAGCTAGACTTTTAAAGTTGGGGGGGCCAAAAGGGGTGGGGGGGGCAAAATTTTAAATGTGTGTGTGCACATCATATATATATATATATATATATATATATATATAATGTAAAAAAATAACCAAACTAAATAATAAGCCCCTCTGTCATTTGACACGTTATAATTAACACCTTTGACTGGCGCACATGGAGACATGATAGACTTTACGCAAAGAGTTCATGACAGAGGCAACTAAAATCAATCAAATAAAAGATCCTTTCTGAATATCATCTCATGGACACTGAACTAAATGCGTCTTTCTCACCGGGAGCTGACAGCGTGTTGAAGAGTTATGGACACCTTGGTTAGGAAGCTCTGTTTTGAAAGGTAATTTGACAGCTAAAAATAGTTCGGGTCGGACCAGAACTATTTGCCCGATGGAGGCTCGGGCTTCTAATGAGTTTACATTTAATGAATTTGGAGCACACAGAGAAAAACTAACGAGAATGTGATCTACTTATTGTAGTTTAAGTAGAGGAATAACAGCTGACTGTTGAGAGAGGAAAGAAATTAAAGTGCAGATCCGTTAGGCAGAAACAAGCGCAGAGCGCTGGGCAATAAATGCTCCACCGTTACGCTCCAACTAATCACACATGAGATGACAAACGCCAAATATACAATATTTAGTTACACTGCTTACGTTAATTGTGTTTTAAAAACAAAACCAGTAAAAACTTAACTGAGTTAATATGTCAGATTCCCTCCTCACCTCGTCTTGATAAGAACAGAGAGCAGTTCGCTGGTTTCTGTCCAGACTGTGATCAAGCGCAGCTGACCACTTGGTGCTCAGACAGTTTCAACTTTACGCACAGAGAACATCGTGGAGCTCATTATTAATCATGCTAAGAACAATATCTGTCAGAGAATCATCTCTGATCTGGACGCTTTAACGGACCAGAGGCTTTGGAGCGTCCAGCAGCTGATCCGCTTCTGCTGGTTTTTCTCCCGCTGAGGGATCAGGAAACGATCAGAGTTCTGTCGTCTTCTAATCACATTTCGTGAAATGTTACCTGATTTCAAAAACGTTCTCGCAGAGAAATAATAAATGTTTAATTTGATGACTACAAATTGGAAATAAAATTATTTTTTTCTTTGACGGACAATGAAAAAACTCTAGCGCCACCTCTGTTCCGAACTATGAACATTGTTGGCTTTGGTTTTTTCTCTTTTTTGCGGAGGATCAATAAACAACTTATTGGTGTTTTACCATCACCACCAGGTATGAAGTGCTTTAGCCTTTGAGTTGCACCACAACGCAGCAACTGAAACATCCAGGAGAAGAATATCAGCTTGTTTTTATGAGTATAAAGGAGGCTGGTATCGCGCCTGATAAAAATCTATTTATGTCATCACATGGACTTATATAAAGTTTTATACATTTTCTTTTCATAAATTTATTATTGTTTTTCTTTTTAGATATTAGATTGACTTAGAATGATTCCAAATAATGTACAGGAATAACCTGGTGCTGTTACATGTCAATCATCAGGGGGGCCACTGGGGAGGCCAATCAGATGACAGGGGGGCACTGCCCCCCCCCCCCCTCTGGCTCCGCCACTGCCTAACCATAGTCTCCCTCTTTAATCTCTGACACTAACGACAATAAACACACATAATATACTTGAAAATAAGGTAAAAATATTGAATGTTTAGATACTTAAATAGCACATTTTTCTCAACAGTATCAGAGAATATTGCCTAATAGCATTGGCTAAAGTTAATATCAGCCACAAAGTTTAGGAAAGTAAAACTCACCTTCGTGTCAGTGAATGTATAACGAGGCGTACATCTTAAAACCTTTCTCCATCTTACTTGTTGGGGCTTCGGATAGATGTACATAGGTTGATCAAGCCCTGCAAGTACCTAGTGTAAAATGCCATTCCGCTTTTCCCCGAACGCGGAAACCGAGTTGCAAAGACATATGTCTATGTGTAAAGAGCCCATTTAATTATGACGTCGCACCCTTTCGGAAGATGACGTAATCACGCCCGCAGCCTAGCAGCAGTATCGACGGCGTAAACAAAGCGAGCCGCTAGGAGCTAAGTGGACGATGTTTCTTTGGTGGAATAGTGGCTCTATCTTTACACTTTTTCAGCAACATATCGACGAAGCTCGACTTCTGGTCGATGAATTTTAAGACTCCCTCGTCCGTTGAGTTCCCCCCAAAAAATTGCCTACCGTTACTGTTAGCTGCGTTAGCTCCAGCTAGCCTTGGATAACGGGATTTTTGTAGTCCTGGGAATTGTTTTCAATCGAGTCGGTGTTATTTATTAAAGCAGTTTTATCATTTCCACTCACGTCGAGCAAGTAGAGGGCTGCTAACGCTGCTGACATGATGAGTTAGCTCGCAATGATGTAGCAACTCGTGACTAAAAGGATCGTTCATCTGGATAGCTAGATAGCCCCCCCCTTGGATCGATGACCACCTAAGCAGCTGCTGCGATCTGGAGGCGGACTGACATGTTTAGTTTGATGGCGAACTGCTGCAGCTGGCTGAAACGTTGGCAGGAACCTGCCAGGTGAGTTGATGTCTTTTCTTTTTTCTTTTTAAAGAGACCAGAATGATAAACAACAGAGCTGGAGGTCCAATCAGTGCAGCGCATTCACGGATTGCGTCATGTAGCGGAAGATTCCTGCAGTCTAAATCATTTCTAATGCTCTTTGTAGATATTTTATTCTGTAAAATTAAATGATAGATCACTCATCATTAATACTCTTTTAGGGGAAGGCCATATTTGCTTTAATTTAATTCAAACCTATGATAATGGAGTTTTTACCTTCATCTCTTATTTTTGGTTTAGAACAAATGCAAACAATCCTGAAAATGAAGCTTTTTATGCAGTTGTGCAGAAGCAGATAATTAATTATCATAAATGTAATGATGGGAACAAGTTCCCATGTGATAATAACTATAAACTGTAGCTGATGACGTTTCCGGACTTAAAAAACCTGCTGGTGAATTTAACCTTAGCTGTTTAATCCAGATATGATTGAAAACAATCCAGATTTGTCTTGTTTGTTTAGAGGTAATTAATTCTGATCTCCATATTGTAATTTAAATTGTAATAAATGCAGCAAGATATTTTGATTAAACTTTTATTTGCTTATCGCCAGTCTGTCCACACTTTATCAGTCCAACACAAATGGTAAATAAATGTAATAAATTCACAAAGTAAAAATGTGTAATAAATTGGGGCAAATCATGTCTAAGCGTTTATGTTTTCCTATTTATTTAAGTTCAAGATCAAAGTCAGAAATGTGTAAAAAACCTTTTTTGATCAACTTGTGCTTATGCTGATAATTCAGCAACATATAACCATTTATTTATGTATGTACACAATAAGGGCAGCATAAAAGATTTTTTTACAAAATTAAAAAATATTAGGAAAAAAACAAAAAGTCTGCAACATAACAAAAAACTCAACTAAATTTATGAGCTGTAAAAAAACTAGTCATAAAAAAGTGTGGCTAGAAGGTGGGATGTTTGTTTGAAAGAATTAATCAATAGATTAATGAATAAAAACTAAAAACTGGTGTAACATGCAATACAACAAAACCAATATGTTTTTCTTAATGAATTGATTTAAAATCAATATTAAGCTAACAAAACCCTCTTTCTAATGATTTTATTACAGAAACTAGTTGAGAAGTTGATACCAAGACATACATCTGTCATATTTTTCATTTTCTGCATCACACTTGTTGTTGTTAGTGTCACATATTTCACCAGACAGCAGCCAGTAATCAACAGTACTTTACTCACGTGACGACTGAAACATCTGATCCTTAAGACTTAGCCAGAAATCCCAGACTAATCCCGCAGCCAGGTTGCTTCAGCGGGTCTCCTTCATGCTGCTGTTGCTGGTTTCCAGCGGCGACGACGGTAGCGTTATGGGTTAGCGGACGGCGTCTCAGCTCCTGGACCGATGAAGGCCAGCTGGCTGCAGAGGACGGTCGCATGGATTGTGCGTTTGATGTCTTTTAGGCGCAGATGTCAAAGTTAAGTTGTGCGTTGTTGATTGCTACGGCGATGTTCAGACTTTTTGAGTAGAGATTTCATAGCTTTGTTTTGGTTTGTGATGGAAAACCTGGAAGGTGACTGTCGCTTTAAAAAGCTGCTGCATTTCTCAACTTCCTGTGTGAATTGTTCCAGTAGCAAGTATTATTTCTTCATTCCTGAGACTAATGCAGTGAATGAAATAAATCAGAATGGATTAATATTCTTACATTAGTTTAAAACACAGTTTAATATTTCTCATTTTCATTTCATTTTTGTTGCTATAGCGATAGCACTGCCTCATGTTTCATTTACAGCCTCAAAGTTTGAATGCAAAATAGCTAAAAATATTTTATATTATTTCTTCACTGAGCTAAAAAACATCAGTTTTTAAATATATGCTTGGCTGAAAAGTTTGGCAGCAAAATGGGAAAAAGAAAAAAAAGATTAATATCTGTTTTTAATTTGCTAAAAAAAATCTTTTATAATTTCCTTCTTAGCTGCAAAGTTTGACTGTAAAATAGCTAAAATTAAATAATACTATCTTTTTAATTAGCTAAAAATTCTCCTTTTATGAATATCTGCTTAGCTGCGAAATTTGACATCAAAATAGCTAAAAATATTTAATCTTTAATCAGATTAAAACGTGGGAGCAGTGATGCAGCCTCACGTTGCGTCATCAGTGTTATGACTGCTGCTGACGCTCTCTAGCTTATCAGACGCATCATAACACCTGGTGGTTCTGCAGGCTGCCTTTGTTCAGCTGTGATGACTTCATGTTCGCTGCTCCTCACAGGAAGGTGACCCTGGTGATGGTGGGTCTGGACAACGCGGGGAAGACGGCGGCGGTGCGAGGAATCCAGGGAGGTTGGTTTCCCCAGCCGTGAGTTTTCAGCTGCGAATGAAGCTGCAGGACAGATTGTTCGTCATTTGGGTTTCTCTGCAGAGAACCCGCAGGACGTGGCTCCCACTGTGGGCTTCTCCAAGGTGGACCTGAAGCAGGGCAAGTTTGAGGTGACCATCTTCGACTTGGGAGGCGGGAAGCGGATCCGCGACATCTGGAAGAACTACTACTCGGAGTCCCACGGCGTGGTGTTCGTGGTGGACTCCAGCGACGTGCAGCGCATCCAGGAGACGCGGGAGACCATGGCACAGGTCCTGCAGCACCCGCGCATCGCTGGAAAACCCGTCCTGGTGTAAGTCCGGATCGAAAACATTCATCCTGAATTCAGGTTTCCCTCCAGCTGAGTGATTTCTAAACTTCCTCTCCGCTCGCAGACTTGCTAACAAACAAGACCTGGAGGGGGCGCTACCGGAGGCAGACATCATCGAGAACCTGTCGCTGGAGAAACTCGTCAACGAGAACAAGTGTCTCTGTCAGATCGTGAGTGTTTCAGTCTAACAGGGGTTTACTGAAGTAAAAATTAAAACTATATTGTAGTAAAAATACCAATAAAAGTAATAAAAAAAAGTTACTAGTTACATTTACTTAGTTTCGTTTACTTGAGTAACTTTTCTGAGTTGAGGAGTATTTTTTACTATGCTGTACTTTCTACTCTTACTTGAGTAAAATTTCTGGATTTTCTTGCCACTGAATGAAAAACAAACAAGTTTTAACCAAAAACTGTATCGGCGTCTGCTCCAGGAACCGTGCTCCGCCATCTTAGGATGTGGAAAGAAGGTGGACAAGTCCATCAAGAAGGGCCTGACCTGGCTCCTCAGCAACATCGCCAAAGACTACGAGGCGATTGCTGAGCGCGTGCAGAAGGACACGGCGGAGCAGCGCGCGCTGGAGGAGCAGGACAAGAAGGAGAGGGCGGAGAGGGTGCGGCGGATACGAGAGGAGAGGTGAGGACGCGACGGAGGACCGGAGGATGACGCAGATAAATAGAAACTAAGACATTCGTCCTGTCTGCAGGGAACGGCTGGAGCGTGAGGAAGCAGAGCGGGAAGGACGGCCCGTCCAGGAGGACCAAGCTGACGACGGGAACATGCAGAGCCCCTTCCAACCCATCGGAGATTTAATCTCCAAGGTTCACAATTGCCACTTAACACCGCCACAGCTTCAGCGAGCAAAAAAATAAAACGTTTCCTTCTCCAGAGAGAAGAGACGGACAGGAAGGAGCAGCTGGAGTTAGGAGACAGGAGTAACGGTCCGAAGGAGGAAGAGGAGGATGAGGAGGACAACGCTGGAGAGCCAAACAACACGAGACAAACAGCAGAAAACACGACGCCTGGTGAGTTCCTGTTCGCTCTTACGAGATAATTAAATGATTAATCAGATGAGGGTAATGTCGCAATAACAAATTTATCTGATGATAAATTGTCCCAGAAATTATTCTGGGAAACGACAATATGGCAGAACACATTCTCAAAAATCAACGAACTTTAAAGTCTAATCAGGATTTTACACTTTAATTTTAAATATCCAAAATAAACAAACAAAACAACAAGTAAAAGTAAATAATGCAAAAGTAAAAATCCTCTTAAGAGTTACTGAAGCACCGTGTCAGCAGTCACCAGCAGCCGTTTGGTCCCAGCAGGAGAGCAGAGCAAGAAGAAGACGAGCAAACTGCATCTGAAGAGGAAGCACCGGGTCGACCCGCTGAGGGCCGACGACGGCCCCACAGAGAGCCCAACGCCACCACCGCCGCCACCCGGTCAGTCTGATGGTCAACACTGGATGCCTACAACCTCACTTCCTAGCTACTTTACTTCTGTCCATCTTTCCTCCTTTCTTCCTTCTTGCTAATATCCATATTTCCTTCCTCATTGTTTCCAGTCTGTTTCCTATATCGTCTCTATTCTTTCTGCTCTGACTTGTAGTTCTGTAGATCAGTTGTTTCAGTGATGGAGGACCGTTGCCGCTGTCTCTCTCTCTCTCTCTCTCTCTCTCTCTGTTTTTTCCCCTCATCACTCTGTTTTATTCGTCTCTTTCCTCCAGTGGGATGGGCCACGCCCAAAGTCTCTCGGCTGCCCAAACTCGAGCCGATCGGAGACTCGGGACATTCCGGTAAAGCCGCCTGTGATGTCATCATCACCTCATGTCGTCATCGCACTAATTCCTTCCTGGTTCCAGCTAACCTCACATGTGTTCATGTTTAAGGCTTGCAGTCAGGTTTTCCTTCTTAAATCAGCCTTTATAAAGGAAAACCCGACGTTTGTTCCTCCATTTTTGGAAAAACGCTGATCGTTCCCCTCCTGCATCTCACCAGGCATGCGCTTGCTTCACTGTTGTCGGCTGCACTAACTCCTTTTCTCCCCACGTCATCACCACCCCATCGCCGTGCCTCCTGTTGCTCCCCGACGGATGTAGTTTAATAACCCAGCCGAACCTTTTTCTCCTGCCTTTCGCAGAGTTTTACAAGAAACCGCTCCCGCCGCTCGCCAACAGGCCGCGACCTAACGGTGACTCTCAAGACGTCATCTCTTAAAGCTCCTTCACTGACTGACCGACTGACTGACCGAGGTCAGCTTTTGACCAATCACAGCTCTTTTCTGTGCTTTCTGTCCCAAGCCAGCGGGGTGTAGACCACCAAAACCACACCAGTGGGACAACCGCGGGAGCCGGCGGCTTGGGCTGAGCAGAGGAGGAAAACGGAGCAGAGTTTCATGCTGAACTGTGGAACCAAAACAATAGATTTGTTTTCTATTAGTGATCAGTATTGAAAGCTGGGAGTCAGTGCATCCAACTAAAACACTTTAAACTGAGAAGCAATGTAAATAAAACCTCATCTAACCTTAGCACAATAAGAAAGGACGTTCAAGTTGCTCAGTTGTTTCTTTGTTGTAGCAGTGCAGTTGGAAAAATGCTCTTTATTTCCTCTAAAATGGTGAAGCTGTCAAGTTTATAAAAACATCTTATAACTACGGCACCATTTCAGGAGAAATAAACTGAATTATTAAGAAAAATGTTGCAGGGTTACAACCAAGAAATAATCGATCAAATACAGATTTCCCTACTTTTTGCGCTAAGTTTTCTGTTTGTTTTGAAGAAATATATTTGTATACTGATTGCCATTAAAAATGAACTGTCATTTATTTTTGCACTTTGAGATTCGTAGTGTAAGCTTGATGTAATCATGATGAACATGGATGAGATGGTAGAGATGTCTTTGCTTTTCATAGCTTTTTACATATTTATATCAGCTGGTTAAACTCCAGAAAGAAAAAAAACACTAAAATGTTCATTGCTGTCACAAGAAGAAAAAGCAAATTCTCAAAATCTTTTTAGATATGTTTTTATACCACTTTATTTACAGTTAGAAAATATGTATAAAAGCTACAGGGCTTCATACGTTTTCATGCATTCTGCTGTTTACACTGTGCTTGTGTTTTTAAAGTGATATTTCCTCCCATGTTTCCCAATGAAGTGGCTCTGATTTCATTTTATTTCTGTTTTATAAGAGTCAGCAGGAGGATGGAAGTGAAGAAACGAACATCACTTTAAAAACACAATGTGGACTTTGGATCTGTAGTGCAGTGATGATCCAAATGTTTGAAAAAAAAAAGATTCTTTTTCTACCCTGAAATTTTATAAGAGCACTATTAAAGATGTTTTAAATATTTAAAGAACTGATTAGAATCATTTGTTCACGCTGTTGCCAGATTAGATGTGTGGTTCCTGTGAATGTGGAGTGTTTGTTTTATTTTTGGAATCTATTAGCATCCAGATCGCTTTCTGAGCATCACGACTCGTTTGCTATTCAGTACTTTCTGCTGATGAATCTAACACTGTTGGGATGGATTTGGTTGTCGGATTCAGTCGTTTTAAAACTGTAGGTAGATAAGGAGACAAAACATATAACCTAAAACTATTATTGGATCTTAAAAATCATGTATAAAGGACATAATGGGATTTTTATTGTCATACCAGTGCATATTTACACGGTTGTAAATATGTATATTAATATGTGAATAAGTAGGAACTAAGAGGTGACATGAAGCTGAAATTAGCTTTGTTAAATACTAATGTGTAAGCGCAAGAGATACCATATATAAATATTGCACCTTGGTGATGAAGTGTTAAGTGCTGCTTTTATTTATTTATTAATTACACATTTTTCTTTTTTTATATATGTTAAACACCACCAAACTGGGTCAAAAGGGGAAGAAAGTAAGATTTTTTCAGCGTCCCCGATCTGTTTCCATTGTTTTCACGTTAGCCGTAAAACGGATAGAAAATAGATCTCTTCATTCTGACGCAAAGTGCGCATGCTCAGAGTGAGATTTTCTTTCTGGGTTATCGCCCACGTGTTCCATGTTTTTAATTCAGGAACTGAAAAGTTGACCATAGGAAGAGCCGCCATGTTGGATTCACGTCTGAGGTGAGAGAATCAAGTTTTATTGGTGTTTCCTACAGTCTGTCACCTTTCACAACATTTGTTAATGGGAGACTAAATTTAATAAATATTGTTTTCTGTTCAGTAATATTATTTTTGAAATGTTACTATTAATTCCTTGCGGTGTTCTCTGTTTGTCTTCTCTTGATGCTGTGTGGTGATGTTGCAGGAAAAAAGACTCAACATGGTACAGACTTTGGTTGAACAGCAAAGTTTTATTACAATACTGCAGCCTAAGTCAGCATTCTGAGCTTTGAGGAAATCTTGGCCCAATCGCAGCGAAATCCTCCCGATCTCTGGGCAGTGTCCGTTTTACAGGGCTCTGCACGACACATATTCCCCAAATTAAACAAATCACAAAATATATTTCACGATCACGTCTTCTTTCGGTCCTGGCGCTGGATTGTCTGCTTATACATCTGGAGAGCATACATTAGACTTATTTTTCAAGCTTAATGTCTTTTGACCCTTGACCTGACTATTTTCCCAAATCTTCCAGAAAGTTCTGTGTGGTCAGACACTACAGCCTTAACAATTTGAAGCTGAAGTTTGCTTTAGCTTTGGAAAATGATAAAGTTTGTGTCCACCTAATTTTTCACCACCTCGAGCATCGTTAATCTGCTCTAGTTTAAAAACTACAATACTTGGAGTCTTCATACCCACACTAGATAATTCTACACTCACAGAAACATTCAAATATATTCAGACACGTTTCAAAATATTGAATTAACGAAGGCAGTACCTGCAGAAGAGTGCATGCAGCATTAACTGGACAGGTCAACCCCCAGCGAACAAATATCCTGAGAAATTTTGGAGAAACTGGCCGCCTAGCATCATGAGGCCGACGATCACAGCTCCCACCCGCCTATGACCCCACTTTCCTGCCCATATTTACAGCCCCATTGTTAGAACTAGCCATCCATCCATCCATCCATCCATCCATCCATCCATCCATCCATCCATCCATCCATCCATCCATCCATCCATCCATCCATCCATCCATCCATCCATCCATCCATCCATCCATCCATCCATCCATCCATCCATCCATTTTCTTGCACCCTTGTCCCTTAATGGGGTTGGGAGGGTTGCTGGTGCCTATCTCCAGCTAACGTTTCGGGCGAGAGGCGGGATACACCCTGGACAGGTCGCCAGTCTGTCGTAGGGCAACACAGAGACACACAGGACACACAACCATGCACACCCATACTCATAGAACTAGCATCACATTAAAAATGTTATCGAACAAATTTTTCCTTCCTTTAATAGACTTCTAAAGCATGATGGTCATGAGTTGCACCTTCAAAGATGAAAGGCGTAATACCAGCTGATTGTGTTTTTGTTTCACTGGAGAATTAAGATATTACATCTTGAATGCTGCACTTGAGCAAAGAAATAACTTATTTGCATGCTGAGAGGGTGAATGACGCTGCAAAGTGAGGTTGAATTAGATGATCCGAGGCCAGAGTCGATTAAATTGCTTTGTAAAATTCATTAGTTTGGGTTTCTGAAAGTGTTGGACACACTCAGCGACTAAGAATGCTGAACGCCTGTAAGTCTTTGAATGGTTGAGCATACAATGACCTAATGATGTTGTTTATGTAGGACATGGACCTCAGTTGGGTTGGGAGAGAGTTGCACCTGCTTTGCTTCAAAGGGAATGAGTCCAGGTGGTTTGGACATCTTTAAGGAATCTTTTTGGACATTTTGGAAGAGATGGGTTTCTGACATCCTGCCTGGAGGAAGCCTCAGGGGAGCACAAACGCCTACAGAGGGCTTTTATTTCCACACTGAGGGCCTGGAGGGAGAGTTAGCACTGCTGCAAAAAAATATATTGCACCGTCATGGATCTAAATCTAAACAAATCTGACCAGTTATGGAAGAACTGAGCATCTACCTACCAACTGGTTTTCACTCTTTTTGATAAACATTTAGTCTTTTCCACCAGTATGGAGAAATTGCAGAACAGCTTGAATTCATATTGGAGAGTTTTCAAACATGACCATCTTCATTAAGTTTGGAGTTAATTGCAGATTCACCAGTACCTTTGTTTTGTTTCCTTTGCGTCATTCAGAGACAGACTTGCTGCATAAACCAACTAATTGATTTAGTTGATATCCATTACAAACTGATGGATATTGGCTTTCAAAATTGAATTCATATTATTTTATTTTGTTAATCATGACAGGTTGACCAAATCCTGAAGCAGCAAAGCATCCCAGACCATCATTCTACCACCACCATGTTTAACAGAAGGTATGTCTTTTTCCGAAATGCGGATTTTTTTCCAGTGTGAGATTTTAGGCAAGGTAAGATTGGTTGGTTGTTGCCAACATGACTTTTTACAGCTTTTTAAGCTTTAATATGGCCATAAAATGGTCTTGTTCCAGTTTTAAAGTTGAAAAATAAAAAGAAAACAATTAGCACACAGCAGAGAAAGTGAAATGTTGAAGATGATGGCATTAATCGAGGAACATTGAAGTCTCCAGCAGACCACATGTAGGTCTCTGCACTGATTTAATGTTTGTGAGGAAGAAGCTTGGAGACCTAATGAACCGGCACCACACCCAGAGATATAAAAGAACCCTCTGCTTAATCCAGTCTGCTTATATTTTCCCACAGTGGTGAATAACCACATAAATCCTTTATTCAAAAGTAAAAAGTGAAATGCTGTAATTGTACTATATTTCACATACAACGGTGTAAAACAAATACCTTTTAGTTTGACAATTTATCCACACAAAAACTGAAAGTTTAATTTCAGTAAAAACAATGTTTCTAAAAACTCATACTTGTGTTGTCTTGGGAAAATGGAGATTTAAGGTCAAGCACATTACAATCGACGACCAATAATGCGCCAACATATCCACATTCTTGCTTTAACTTGATTCCCAAACAACATTGTCTTGTGTTTTATTAACTTTATATTCTAATTATGTTTAAAAGGACTTCAGCCATTGTATCTGTCCACAAAACCAAACCCTGCGGCACCAGGAAGTTATGGTTGTTTTGAAGCAATCTGATTGGCTGTCGTAGGTTTTATCTTTGCACTACACTGCCCCCTACAGGTCTGGCATGTTTAAAGCAATGCTCAGGGTCGGATTTGTGTGGTTTCATATGTATGACAGTGTTATTTTGTTGGTTGCGCCATGAACACTGAACACATTGCGGACATATTTATTTTTACATAGACCGACTACATATGGACAAAACATTAGACTAAAAATATGATTTACAGTTCATTTCTTCAATTGGCTCTGACACTGAGGAAAAAATTGTTGTAAAGTTAAATGTAGCAGCTAAGCCCCACGGAGGATGAATGCTGGACTTGTGCTGTAATTGATTAGTTTGTCTGCAAAAATAGTTTTAATTGAAAGAGTAAATAAAAACAAAATTTTCTTGCAATAGAAATCATCTCACTATTGACACGTCTCGTCTTCTCGATGTTCATGATGCTGACTTCGCCACAGCTGCTCGCCGCCTGGATCTACAGGAAAAGTAAGCGTGCTGCTTCAATTTCTTTCTATCTACAGATCTGCTTGACAAATCCCATAAGTCAAGTCTTTTATAACATCAAAAACTAGATCAATTAGATTTATTTATGTAATTCCTTTAATAATTTGTAGGCTTTCTAGCACCAAAACTTAAATTGGGGAAACCACTTTCTCAATTTATTCTGAGAATTTTTCTTTCCAAATTAAAACAAATATGTTATTTTTGGTCAAAGTAGAAATGAGTTAAATTTACTCAATTACATTTTACTTGAGTTTTTTTTAAATTACTTTGAGGAGAAATTTTATTACGCTGTACTTCAGTAATTTTATTATGAAGTATTTCTACTCTTACAAACATGTTTTAACCATAAATACACCAGACACAGACACACACCTGCAGTTTTTGTTAAGGTTTCAGAAGTTTTATATTGATTTGGAAAACTTTTATTTTGCCTAATTTTGTTATTTTTTCTTGCATGAATTATTGTCATTTTTATCATTAAAATAACTGAATTTCCACTTGACTTTACATCTTAGTCCATCTGATGATGTAAGTTTTGAATATTATGATACGTTGATCATTTACTCAGTAACTGAGTAAACATTTTACCAAATACTATTATACTCGAGTAAGGAGGAGCGGAGGTTCTGGATTATAAATTGTACGTTTTTATCCTTTCTTCATCTCATTCCCTGTTCATTTTGGGCCAAGTCGTCCAACATGAACAATGAAATTAGTTTTGCAAAAAACTCCACTGAGGCAGAACTTAATTAAATCATGTAAATGTCATATTAGTAATACATGAGATGTTCAGTGTGAGGTTTGTTTTCGCTGCGTGAAACACTCTGCAGACTACTCCTGTTCAGAGTCGACATCAGTTTTTAAAAAGAAAGCACCATTTCACCGGCGCTCCTAAATATTTATGTGTGTAAACTGCTGGGATATCTTTCATGCTGAGCAAAAATCTCCAGAACCATTTCATCTGTTTACCCCCAAATAAAACTGCAGGCGCTGCTGGAAACATAAAACGCATCACTTCCTGTGCTTTGTGGCAGAGCTTCCATCCCTGGGACTGACCTATAGCAGCGAGCGCTGAGCTGTTTTAAAACGCCAAACGTAAAAGCTTTCATGAGCGGGGAATACGCTGAGTCTCTCTTGTGTTAAATCACTCGGCAGCAGCAGCAGCAGCAGCAGCGGCGGCAGCAGACGTGCCACAAACTGAGATGAAATCTTTGCCACCAGGACTTTCTGAGAAAGTGTTGCAGGCTGCGACTTCAGGTCGGTACAATCCTCTGGAGGCTGCGCTCTGTAGTCATGATATTGCTGCTAGTGCTCACTTCAACGCTCGTTGACTTCTTGGACATGTTTTATCACTTAAATAAAAATAAAAAAATACGCCAACCAGCTGGGATTATGTTGTTTATTTTTAACATCCGTCCAGCTGAGTTCTGTAAAGCAATAGTTCAATGTAAAACAGCTGTGAGGAAAACTTTTCAACTTGTTTTAAGGCGGAGTTTGTAAGTGATGAATTAAAATAGAAAAGTTAAGCTACAGCTTAAGCTATTCTTCTTTACACAAACACCTTTACTTTTATTTGATTTGGATTGTATCCTTTCTTTCTCACACTTATCCTCCTTTCTTTTATCATCATTCCTTTGTTCCTTTCCTTATTTTCTTTGTTTCCTCCTTGTCTTTTCTATTTTATTTTCTCTCTCCTACCTCGTTTCTTGTCTTTCTTTTTTTGTTTGTTTTTTTCCTTTCCTTTTTTTCCTACCTTCCGTCTTTCCTTTCCTTTCCTCTGCAGTTTAATCGTATTTCTGACCTGTTGGGTTTCTAGCAGCGACTTCCTGCCTTTCCTCTGCAGTTACAACTCTCTTCCAGGCAACCTGGCAGCAGATGAAACCCACACTGTTGCTCTCATGTGCCATCCCGCCTACACAGGACCTCTGCTGCATGTTGGCAGACACTTTCTTCTCTCTTTTTTTTTCCTGCTCTGAATGTTCATTTGAACTCAAAGCTGAGCCTTCAGGTGCTGCTTTGGACCTCGATGCCATTCAGGTGTGACGCAACCTGCAGTACAGCGGCACATTCACCCAACGGCTGCAGCAAAACGTAGCTCAGCTTTCCAACTTTTTGTATTTTCTTCCACCGTTTTATTAAATATTTGGGCTTTTATTCCATCTAAGCACAAGACACAACCACTTCTTTACACTGATGTGTTGGAACGAGGGAGCAAACATGTTGATTTGACTCCAGATGTATAATCTTTGGTGCCCAGCAGCAACTGGCTCTCGAATTCACCTCATCACACCTTGAATAAACCCGACTGCAGCTCAAATCTATAAAACAGCTCAAATCTATAAAACAGCTTATGGTAAATAAGCAGAAAGACACTCAGTGTCTCTGTCAAGGCCGTGTGGGCAGCTGGATGCAGCAGCAGCCTGCAGCCGTTGGTTACAGGTTGC
This sequence comes from Poecilia reticulata, assembly GCF_904066995.2. Classification (NCBI taxonomy): domain Eukaryota; kingdom Metazoa; phylum Chordata; class Actinopteri; order Cyprinodontiformes; family Poeciliidae; genus Poecilia; species Poecilia reticulata. The sequence continues at coordinate 11,964,360 of NC_088831.1, read as the reverse complement.
TGAAAGTTTTCCATACTGTATCCCATGGTATAATCCAGTCATGCTGTCTTTGGGAAAGCATATTTAATTCAAAAGCGGAATTTAATTTAACATTTTTAACACTGACAGAGTAGCACGAAGTAGAGCATCATTGTAAAGTGAATGGAAAATGAAATACAGCTTTCAGATTTCTGTATATTTTAAGAACTGACGGTGTTTGTGAAAAGCGAAAATGCTTGAGACTGCCTCTAAAACCACTAATAACTTCCTATTTTAATAGTTCAACCACAAAATATATATTAATCTGCATTAATTCACACAATTGAAACCTTTCTAGCACTCTTCGGTGTACATTTAAAGTAATAGAAAACTAAATTATATGTAACTTTTCAGCTTGTCTTAATATTGATGAGAAAATGCTTATTTCACAATGACATGAGAAATTATCTTGTTATAAGTGAAATAATCCTCAAATTTTCATCAATATTAAGGAACTATTGACTTAAAAAAACCTTTCTATACCTTGCAGCAAAGTTACTACAATTTGGTTTGTCTCATTTCAAGTTTCCTAAGATATTTGCGTTAGAAACCAGGCTGAAGATTTTATGTTTCTGCAGTAAACTTATTTATGAAAATAAAATGTATTAAGATAGAATCCTCTTAATAAAATCCTGGAGCAAAATATGAGAAGTTCAAGGTGCGAAAAGGACTTTTTCAAGGGGCTGCATGTGTTTCATCATGAATAATCAGCTGTAAAAGTGCCTGCAGTGTGCCTGCATGTTGGTAGAGCAGATTCTCTAATGAAAGCTTGAGGGTTAAATAAGAAGAAATTAATGAAGGAGTCGAGAACTGGCTTGCTGCCTGTACATCTGTCTTTAAAATGGATAGAAAGGTAATTGCTTAGATGCTGCAGGGGGATCCAGACTGTTGGGAGCTCCTGCATCGTTATCCTGCAGCGCCTTTACCCGCCTGCAGGGGGCAATGCAGCCCCAGTAATCTGATTTCTGGGAATATCTGGACACCAACAGGAGACTTGCTAGTCATCTGCACTAAATGGCATCTTTCAGTTTATTTCTAAGGTCAGCTAAGCCTCTGACTGACGCCTTTTGACAATAAAAGTAAGAAAGTGTTGCTCAGCTGAAGCTCAATCCACGTCGCTCTGCAAAGAATAGAAGGACGGCTTTAGCTAAAGCACCAAGGCTTTATCTGATTGTGAAGCTCATGTTGTGTTTCTTTAAATAACTAGAGATGACTCATGTGATGAGTTGATTTTTACCAAGCTCTTGGAGAGGCAGGAACAGTTGAAGATGTAACAAACCAACAAATTCAGCTTAGATGTAAGCTATTAGTTTGAATATCATTTTAATCCATCTTGAAGTCAAATTGGGAAGTAATTATTAAGAAAATGCAGTTTGTTGTTCATGAAAGGTCTTTATTAAAAGACTTTAAGGGCTAAAATTGGACTTTTCCCCATTTTGTATTGATAAAACAATGCAAATGTAAGATATGTGACCTAATAATTGGAAATTAGCTGTAAAAAGGTATATATTAATTATTTGAGCTTAACTATTCCTAAATCATTACTAGAAAAATCCAAAAGTTTCCCACTTTAACCCCAGATTAAGAAAAAAATGATTACAGAAAAGAGTAGCGTTACTGAGTCTCCTCCTCATAATGATTTGTTACCATTTACCTGCCAGTTGATTTTTGTGTCCTACCATCACAAACGTAAACATGTGGCATTTGCTAAAAGGTTTCCAGAACTTAAATTGTTTGCTTTAGTCAGAAGTAGAAGTGATTAATTTTTTTCCAATAAATTTTATTGTAGGTCTCAGATGTTTCCTTTAATAAACGAAAGCTATACAGGTCTCTAGCTTTAGTATTTTGTTGGTTTAGAAATATTTTTAGTCAAATCTCAGCAACAAAATCAAGAACTCTAAAAATGCATAAACAGTGTTTATCTGAATCAGCTCAATTTTCCAAAGTGTCAAATTAGTACCATTTTTAAACCATAGCTGGGGGCCACACAAAATGATTCCAAAGGCTACAAATGGCCCCCGACCCACACTTTGGACACCCAAGTTGTAGAGGAACAGCTTATCCCAACTGTTGGGTAGGCAGGGTGATGGATCTGTGATGCTGTGGGATTATTTCTCTTCCATTTGCTTATGTGATCTTATTAGAAGCAGCTGTTTCTTAATATGGGCAGATTCCCAGGGCGGCATTAGGAAGAGGCAGCCTTCAATAAATCTGATTTCACCGTTCGTAGGTGAAATTAATAAGCCAGATTTATTTTGAATTAGCTAATGCTATTGCTAAAAATAGGATTTTTAATTCTTAATGTTTTTGGTAAGTTTAAATATATATAATTTGTTTGCAGATTACTTTAAATTGATGATATTAAGCATAACAAAATGGCTGCTCTGGAAATATCTGGTTGACTCAAGTAAGCTTAAGAGTATAAAGATAAAATAAAACTAAAGTGTTTGGTCATATTTTGTGACATACTTCACTTCTGTGGTAAATGTTTCATCCTTTTTCTTTGCAGCAACAAAAGCTGATTGAATTCACAAAGATTCAGTGTTCATGGCGCAGTTTCACCACCTTAAAATCTTTATTTCACTTTCCTGAGCTGAATGGTTGAAAAATATAAAAGACAGGGTAGAATGTCAAAGGTGTTTGAAATATTCTACTTATCTTAGTCTTAAATAAAGAATTTGTCAGATTGTAATTGTAAAATGAGTCTGAAATTTAATGTGACATTAAACTTTAGCATGAGTTTATTACCACCTCAAAGCTTTAAGTTTAAAGAAGTTTATGGGTGACCTGTTGTGAGCCAGAATATTATATAACTGATTCGGTTTCTTCATTTAGGCTTTGACTTTGAGGTGATTAACTCCTGACACCAATCTTGATCTGGGTCTAGTATATTTTTATCCGACTTTAATGAGGGCACTCAGTCCCTGATTGCCCTTCTTCAGACTGTCACTGCAACATTTTTCAGGAAACTCATATCTCTACATCCTGGCTGAAGAGAAAATATATAAATTTGCTTTCTCCTGCTGTATCTTGATGCATATTCTGGTGTGATATCTTGTGTTTTAAGCCGTCATATTTATTTTATCACTTGATGGTCGCCTTATTGACCTTAAAGTGAGGAGATCTTTTATTATAAATAGTTTTAGATTGCAGAACTTGTCATGTTTGAGGGTCTTCTCAGAAATATTATGGCTTTTTATTGTCTTAACCAACTCCTTTTAACCCTCTCCACTTATCCCCACCTTCAGTGTCTCTTGGCTCCGCCCACTTTTGGGAGAGCACACAAAAACAAATTCTGGACAAGTTTGATATGGCTAGCAATTAAAAAATTTTGCTAAAGCTAATGTTTGTATGGCTGGAATGTTTATTATGACTATATTCTCATAGCCTGACCCTGATACTCCAATGTAAAACTCACAGAGGGGATGCTTGAAATAAAAGCCATGTTTAGAGAATATCTTTTGCCATTTGTAATTTCTTATTCTTTCGAAAAGAGGGCGAGAAAAAAACTGAGCACCACCAAATACGTGTTTGGGGTCGTAAAAATTATCTTTGTGCGGACGTCCAAGAAGTGAAATATAGCCAAGTGCATAAGGGGGAACTTGAAACTGCTGCTCCGCAAGTTTCTCAACAGGTTGCTAGGCAAACACAAGTTACTCAGCAATTTGTTACTAAATAACCAGAGAGCGAGAAAGTTGGTTAATTCCACCAATCTTTCTTAGCTAGCCTTGACAGGTTGAAGCATTTCCTTAACATACATTTCCCAGAATGTCACTTGGTTCTGGATCGGAGTTCAGTGAAATTATCAAAATTATAACACATTTTCTATTGATATTGGCCCCAAAGGTCCTCAAAGGTTAAAACAAATGCCATTTTGTAAAAATAACTCAAGTTACTTTGTTGTAGGTCGTGAAAGATGAATATTTGACATATTTATCTGTTCTGAGACTGAGTGAAGCTCCATCTTCTGTTGCAAAATCTCTTGTAAAGCGACATTTCTCAATTAGTAGCCTGACAACACAATCAAATTTTGCTTCCCGTTCTTCTCCAGGGGAGGGCTAATTTTGTGAGCTGGCACTAGCTGGAGCGTTGCATAATGTAGCAGCTAGAAAGCTTCGCGCTGGCTCATCAGATTCAGGCCTGATTCCACAAAAGCAATTTGCATGTGTTGGCGGAGACGAATTCAGTTAATGTAAATGAAGACTGTGTCCTACAACATAGTTGAACTGAAGCCCTCACTTTCCACTGTCCTTATCTGCAAAGACACTGCATTAATGAGTGCCCAACACTGCCATTACAACCTGTTAATAGTAATTGAGAACAATAAACTAATGCATCAAACACACTGTGCCGTTAGTCGGTTCATTTTTCTCATTGCCTTTCTCTGGTAGTACAGTAGCACACCTGATAAGCAGACAATGCAGAGGCTTGATTGAGGTCAGAGAGATAAAAAAAAGAGGTTAACAAATGGCAGGAGGAGATGCAGAGAGGCAGCGGAGGATGGGGAAAAGCTACGGGAGATGGGAGGAAGAATAAGAAAAACAGATAAACGATAATGAGGTGTTCGTGGGGAGGAGAGATAGAGAAAAGGGCGAAAGAGGTGCAAATAATTGGTGAGTGTAGTTTAAGGAAGAGACAAGAGATAAAGGTGGAAAAGAGCAGAGGAGGGCTGTGCTATCTCTGGCCTGGCTGGGGAGCCGGAGTCACAACGGGGGGAGGAACAGGATAGTGGGAAAGCTCAACATGGGTGAAGCCACCGGCCTTTGACAGGACGGAAAGGTGTGAGGGGAGCGCCGGGAAACACGAAAGCCGGCAATGAGGCAACGCGGGGAAATCGGGGTTTGAATGACAGATTGGGAAGAAGAAATTGTCTTTAGTTCCGGAAAAAAAATTGCAGATCTGCGTCAGCTCAAAGTCTCAAATGACAGGTGATTGACGAGTGCTCTTCTGGGAAGGAACGCCAGAAATCTGCTTTTCACCTGACTGGATATACACGGCGCTCCACTGACTGGTGTTGATTTTATCTTGGGGGGTTTTGTCTAATAAACTGCACCTAGACAAATTAATGAAGGTGATTAATTACGCTCATTTTAAGTTGAAAGCTCTAAGAATTGATGAAGGAAGATTTTCTGGATGCTGTGGAAGAAAAAAAAAACATAATTTGTGTCGTAACTCATCAAGAAGATTTAAGAAAAAGGTGATGGAGAGTATAAAAAATAATAACTGAGAAATTGCAGTAAAAGTTTTGCAAAAGTATTCATACTTAAGCTTGTCACAATAACAAATCTTGCTGGACGATAAATTTGTTCCAGTAATTATTGCGATAAACGATAATATTGTTGTTTTGAAACCATTTTCAAGTAAAGACAGAGGCACAATAATGCAAGTTCATTAACTTTAATTTTGCAAAGAACTCTTAACACTGGAAATGGAAAATAATTTGAATATCCAAAATAAAACACAACAACCAAAAACAACAAATAAAACGATAATAAAAACCACCCAAAACAGAAAACCGTAAATAAAATGTATTTTTATGTCTCTGTAGACAGAATGTACCTTAAAAATATTAATAATGAGAATGGAAATTAACTCATTTTAATTTAAGATGAATCATTGAATTGGTTTTTTCCAGTTTTGTTCTTATTCTGATTTTCCATAACATCTAAAAACAAAGGTAGTGTTTGTTTTTAAAGTGGACAAAAATGACATAGTTACTTTCAAATTAAATCTGAAAAGTGTGGCATGCATTATGTTCAGCTCCCCTGAACCATTTCTGATGCAATTTTAACTACTTTGAATTGTTTCCACTCAATCTTTGCATATTTAGAGCAATTTTTAAGTCTTAAAACATATTTAGATCCAAATCATTTACATTGCTTGAAGCTATAAGAGTTTTCATGTGATTTCTAATAATTATGGCTTTATAGACCCAGCAGCCATCTTTTCTCCCCAGATAAATACGGCCATGAGTTAAATTTTATTCCTTTGCTTGCAGATCAAATGCAAGTTAATAAACATTTCCCACCTGAACAAGAATCAAATTGAAGTTTTTTTTTTTTAATTTTAGGTACATTTTTTGATTGAAACTTGTTTCACGAGCTTGCATTTGTCAAGGACCCCTGGCTGTCATGGAAACCATCGTGCAAAAATATTAACAGTGGAGATGGGACTCTCTGTTGCCTTTGTATATCTAATAAAGCCAGTCAACAGGTTGTCTGTGTGGCAGCGGCGTAATTAAAGCAGCTATAAAGGGGCTTCAGTATGCAGCAGCCTCACCCAGGGGACGCACAAGACTTAATATATGAAGTTCTAGGGTAAGATTCAAGGATGTTTAATATTAGTCTATAAATATTGCCAATGAATTGTGGGTGTGTTTGCTCTGAGTTGTTCCTGTTGCTTCTACTGCAAAGAGAAAATTCACCTTAATATGCACTTTAAATACCGAGGCTTTTTGTTTGAGAATATAATAAAACTTAAGAGTTGCAACTAATGATTCTTAAAATTGATTATTCTGGTGATGAAATGATTAATCAGATAAAAAAATCGACATATTTTGCAATTTTTTTATTGACCCATAGAATTCAGAGGTTTTTTTTAAATGAGAAAATAAACATTAAATTCCAATAACGCAACATTTCTTCAGTGTACTCTTGATCATTTCTAAGCTAAAAATACTTATAAAATCAACCAATGAAAAGCTGAAACCTTTTTGCTCAACATCAATAAAATGTGTTTTTTGATTTAACAGATTAATAATTGGATATCAAAAGGTGCTTAATAAAAGGTTTTTCTTTACAGAATTTGAACCAGGTGAAGCTAACGCTGCCATTTGAAGAGCTATGTATAGACAAAGAAGGTTTTTATTATTTTAAATGTAAAATTGTAAATTTCTGGCTTAATTATTGATCTGAAAATGATGTTATTTCAGCAAATGGGCTTTTTTGTTGACTCTGTATATTCCAGTAGCATTTAATTGATTCCTAATATAGTTGATGATTATCTCAGTTTATCCGATTAAACATTTCAGGCTTACTAATCTCATCTGGTCTTTACAAGGTTGTATGTTTGTTCAAAACTATCCTCAAGTGTACCAAAAACTAAACATGTTATTGAGATAAAATCAAATTTTAGGATTAGATTGGGTTTTGCAGCAAAACCAAACAGTCCAAAAGAAGATTGTGTTCCTAATGTTCAGCTCTGACTGATGTTGGGTTATAATCACTCGCTAGCAGGCGTTGAAGGTTAAAAAAAGCTCAAAGAAATGTTGAGTTGTCAGCTGCCTGCAACGCTCTGATGTCAGTCCTGCTCTGGCTCAGTGGTGTCATTCATTGTTGGTCTGAAGCGCTTCTGCTTTTGAAGGAGATGGTGTGAAAACTAAGCCTACGACTAAAATTCAACCTTGATCCTGGAAGTTTGCAGCTGCAGCTGAAGGAAGAGGAACACGGTTAAAAAGCAGCTTTTGAAGGACTCATCGAGATTATTTAACCGTCCATTTGATTTGTCTAATTCCGGCACAGTTGAAGCCGCCGTCTCCATCCAAATATTTAATGAAACATATTTACCGTGTTTGATGTTTGTTGTAAATGACGTATACTTACAAAGAACAAGGTAATTAGTCCAAGTTTGTCGTTTATTGAACATTCAGAAACTACAGCGGCTGTGATGAGCCACAACAAAATCAAACAGTCCGAACAGATGATCAACTCTAAACCACTCTCACATTTTTACTCTCTCTCTCTCTGTCATTGCCATGCCAACCGCCTGCGCTCCACAAGCCGACCAGAGATTACGTTAAAAACATTTAGTCTGTTACGATATCAGGTTTACAGGCTTGATATTTATTTTGCGATCATTAATAAGCCTCCCTGAACACAGCTGGTTGATTAGTTAATTTTAAACTCCTGCTCTGCTAGTTATTTTGATAATGGAACCAAAACGCACAGAATTGCGCAACACCGTTGATTGTTGAAAACAATAATCACTATTATTATCACTGTTTGGTCATTAATTTTAACATGTTTTGTTGATTTTTTTGTTGCTCTTTAATACAGTTACTAATGTTTTAAGCCAGTCAGAGGAGGATGTGCTGGTCTCAGCCTGCTGGCTGCGTTCAGTTTGTCACTTAATGCCGAGATCGATTCAAAACCTTCCGCGATCGACATATTGCTCTAGCAAAGCACGAACAGTTCAGAAACAATATGAAATGGGAAAAAAAATTGTATTAACTGATTAAGTCGTGTTTTAGATTGTTCTTGAAAAACTAATCAGTCACGGCTGCACAGTCAACCCATTGATTTCTTTTACAGCAGACAGCCGCTCCTCTCTCTTGCAGGTACTGCGTACCCCGCTAAATCTTTTAGGGGTACACAGTACCCTGCCGTACCCCCTTACTTTCACCCCTGCATGCCGAATTATGCTGTACTATACTATACTACACAACACCATACCACACCACACCGCACATAGTATAGTATACTATGCTTGGATTTATGTGAAATCCAAGCATAGTATAGTATACCACAATATACTATACTGTGCTGCACTATGCTTTACTATACTATTGCTTACTATGTCAAATTATACTGCACTAGACTGTATCATACCATGCTACACTGTGCTATAATATACTGCATTATACGATACTACGCTACACCACACAATACTATGCTGCACTATGCCATGCTATACTATGTCTTACTATACCAAACAATACTATACTACCCTACACCATGCCACAGTATACTGCACTATACTATACTGCGCTATACTATGCCACACTATACCACAGTATACTACACAGTAACAAAGTATACTACACTATGCTGCACCGCACCATACTATGCTGTATCACACTATACTAAACCATGCTGTTTTATACTACACTATAAATGCTAAATGATAAAAACCAGATCTTACAACAGCCCTAATCGGACTTTTACGTTTAAGGTAAGGATCCATTTTAACACTCACAGGGGTCAGAAAGGACTTTTTAAGTTAATAACTCAAATTAGAATAAAGTATCTAAGAGTTAGAGCTATTAAATACTACAATTTGTAATGAGATGAGGTGTTTTATGGCCTGATGGTGTAGGCAGTGATTTACTGAGACAAAAACATTAATACAACTTAAAAATGTGTCTCTGTTAATGCAGATTAATAAAATAAACTGCATCCTTGGCTTGCATGGCAGTAAGTCTTTTCCTGAATATCCATTTGCCTCCCATTGCATAACAAGTAGCTAACATTTAAAGGAATGGGTCAGATGTTACTAATTGTTGTTGTAATTCGGTGTTAATAGAAAATATTCTGTTAGTCCAACAGAGAAACTTTTCACAAAACACGAATTTGTGTAAATAATTATGTTGCATCTCATGTCAAGTATCATGATAACGATGGTTTTTATTTGCAACTGGTTTGTTCTGTGATACTTCCAGTTTTATCATCTCCTTTAGCAGTTTTTTCCAGTGTAATTGATACAAACTTGTTTATTCTCCTTTCAGTGTTAAATTAACTCCTGTACAAAAAAGAAAGCAACATTTTTTCCTGTGATCTTAGAGTCTTGACATTCTTGTTTATTTTTCTCATTTCTCAGTTGGATGTTATGCATTACATTTTTTCACAGGCAGAGTGTAATCTAATTTATGCGGTTATTTTGCAGCTTGCTGTATCACAGAACCTTGTTATCTGTTGTTGATATAAAAGTGTCAATTTCACACTTGTAGCTGTAATTGGGTAGATTTTTTAAAATGTGAAATCCAAAGTGTCTCAAAATTGATAACGCTTCTTTTGAGTCACTTCATTTTTAACTGAAGTTTAGAGACTCTGGTAATGAACTAGATGTTTGATAAGTTGCTTTAAAGTGGGAGTATTATGTCAAATTAACTTTTTTGAGTTTATGTAGAATATACTTGAAGAGTTGCTTTGATTACACCACATTTAGGATTCATGGGATGAACTGATAAAGTGTATACTCACCTCAATTTGAGACTCCGACTCTTATTACACTCGGATTACAAAAAGTACTTCAGATTTGGCTCAGACTTGTGCTATTAAGACTTGAGGCTTAACTTGAAATCTAGTCTTAGTAATTGAAAAGTTGCAGGTGCATCATGTTTTACTGTGAAAGGACTAGATTGATTATGATCCAGTGTTGGTCGATTATTATGGGATGTTAAAACCTCGAAACAGTCTGTTCATGTTAGCTGTCGCTTCATCTTAATGTATTAAATGACTTTGGATCATTTTGGAAGCAAAACAATCGTCGACATTCTCTCATTGCTAAGCTAGCTGTAGCATTAAAAGGACACTTCCTGTTGAATGCGTCAAAATAAAAGCTCATTCAGAAGTTTAACACTCATGTTTTGATTTATAAATTACATTTGGGTACAAATAGACAAAATGTAGATTAAACATGCCTTCTGTTGAGGAAGCTGAGCATGGGGACTCTGGGTTGGGCTCTCCAATCTCTGGGGACGACGTCGCCGAGGTGGTCAAAAAGCTCCTCGGTGGCCCCGGGGGTGGATGAGATCCGCCCGGAGTTCCTTAAGGCTCTGGATGTTGCAGGGTTGTGTTGGCTTACATGACTCTGCAATATCGCATGGACATCTGGGGCAGTTCCCCTGGATTGGCAGACTGGGGTGGTGGTCCCCCTGTTTAAAAAGGGTGACCGGAGGGTGTGCTCCAATTACAGGGTGGTCACACTCTTAAGCCTCCCTGGTAAGGTCTATTCAGGGGTCCTGGAGAGGAGGGTCCGTCGGATAGTCGAACCTCAGATTCAGGAAGAGCAGTGTGGTTTTCATCCTGGTCGTGGAACACTGGACCAGCTCTACACCCTCAGCAGGGTCCTGGAGGGTGCATGGGAGTTTGTCCAACCAGTCTACATGTGTTTTGTGGACTTGGAGAAGGCGTTCGACCGTGTCCCTCGGGGGGCCCTGTTGGGGGTGCTCCGGGAGTATGGGGTACCGGGCCCTTTGATACGGGCTGTCAGGTCCCTGTATGACCGGTGTCAGAGTCTGGTCGGCATTGCCGGCAATAAGTCGGGCTCGTTTCCGGTGAGAGTGGGACTCTGCCAAGGCTGCCCTTTGTCACCGATTCTGTTCATTACTTTTATGGACAGAATTTGTAGGCGCAGCCGAGGTGTTGAGGGGATCCGTTTTGGTGGCCTTAGGATTGCATCTCTGCTTTTTGTGGATGATGTGGTCCTGTTGGCTTCATCGGAACGTGATCTGCCTCTCTCACTGGAGCGGTTCGCAGCCGAGTGTGAAGCGGCCGGGATGAGGTTCAGTGCCTCCAAATCCGAGGCCATGGTCTTGAGCCGGAAAAGGGTAGAGTGCCTTCTCCAGGTCAGGGGGGTCGTCCTGCCTCAAGTGGAGGAGTTTAAGTATCTGGGGATCTTGTTCACGAATGAGGGAAGAAGGGAACGGGAGATCGACAGGCGGATTGGGGCAGCGTCTGCCGTGAAGCGGGCGCTGTACCGGTCCGTCGTGGTGAAGAGAGAGCTGAGCCAAAAAGCGAAGCTCTCGATTTACCGGTCGATCTACGTTCCCACCCTCATCTATGGTCATGAGCTTTGGGTCATGACCGAAAGAACGAGATCCCGGATACAAGCGGCTGAAATGGGCTTCCTCCGCAGGGTGGTTGGGCTCTCCCTTAGAGATAGGGTGAGAAGCTCGGTCATCCGGGAGGGACTCAGAGTAGAGCTGCTGCTCCTCCACGTCGAGAGGAGCCAGTTGAGGTGGCTCGGGCATCTGGTAAGGATGCCTCCTGGACGCCTCCCTGGTGAGGTGTTCCGGGCACGTCCCACCGGGAGGAGGCCTCGGGGAAGACCCAGGACACGCTGGAGGGACTATGTCTCTCGGCTGGCCTGGGAACGCCTTGGGATTCCCCTGGAGGAGCTGGAAGAAGTGGCTGGGGAGAGGGAAGTCTGGGCCTCCCTTCTGAAGCTGCTTCCCCCGCGATACGACCCCGGATAAGCGGAAGAAAATGGATGGATAGATTAAAAATGGTTATTGAAACTCCTCCAGCTCACAATGACACAATTTAGCGCAATAGACAATGAAGTGGATTGGGATAAATAGGTGTTAACTTTTTCATTACGAAGACTAAAAACCAAAAACTTTAACATTTACAAGTTTTAATCCATTTCTGATATTTTTAGTAGCACATAAGTGCCCATTTATATTTGTAATAATGGTAAATATTACACTTTATCCATTTCTTTTATCATAAATCAGTCTTTCATGCTAAATTAAATGTAAACTGACAAGTCAATGAAGTAATTTCTGGCATCATAACCTGCAGTGATGTTGTGAGAAAATGTTTATTTCTGTCATTAGAGACTTGGACTTGAATAAAACAACTTAACATTTCTGCCTCCTATGACCAGAAACACTGCAAACCATTGATGTAAAGTCGCTAAATGAACACTCACTGTGAGGATGTACAGCTTGAAATCTCTTCTAGTTTCATATGTTTTTCCTCTGAGTCAGGCCCTTTCTGATAAAAGGTCATCAGGTTTTTGACGGCCTCTTGTCAAGTGGAGGAGAAAAAGATGTAAAAAGAAAAATCTCCAGCAGATGAAACAGTTTTTTTGCTTTTAAGAAAGAAATTGAATCCAGCACATACCTGACACAGGACCTGAGATGTCACCCCTCAGTTGATCATCTACTGTTTGCCAAGTTTCACTTAATATCTCTCTGGAAATCAGTGTCTTTTATCTAAAATACAATTTTCGATCTGTCAAACTGTGTTACATTTGCCATTTTACATTGATTAAACTAAAGAAAGGGGAACAAATTGTTTTTGTGACAGCCTGTTGGTAAAAAGTACCCAATTTAACATTTAATTTAATATCGATTTGCTAACTTGTCTGTTACGTGTCAACTCAACTCTTAGTCATTCTGCAGACCAGGAGGCGCTGCAAGCCTGAATGAAATCTAGGTTAGCCTTGGAGCTTTGAGTTTGCATGCTCTCAACATGAACGTATTGATTTCTGGGCTGTGGAGGATTCATCTGAGTCATTCTTTTCAAATCCGGAACGGTTATTCAACAAAACATCATCAGTGCAGCTTAAAAATGACAACTGGTTTCATACGTTTTTATCTTTTTCTAAGTAACGAAATAAAATTGATGCACAAAGGCTCAGACATATACATGCAACAAGTATATTTGGTTCAGTTTCTTGTGCAAATATCTTAGTTTTGTCTTGTTTCAAGTGTATTAACTTACAAGTAATAGATGTAGATGATTGTTTTAACTAATTAAGTCCTTAATATTGATGTAAAGGTACTAGTTTTGTTCACCTATAACATTGGTAAAATGTATTGTTATAATTAAAATTATCTGCCAGTGGAACAAGTACTTTTTCATCAATAATAAGGAATTATTTACTTTATACAAACTCCTATTGTTTGACAAGACAGTTATATTTTAGTTTAGTTTTTGCAGTGTGTAGCATTTAGTCAAACATCTCTTATCCACAGTCTTTTTTGTCGCCACCTATTAACTTTTTGCATAAATCCTGCTGGATATTTGATAAATTATTAGAATACATTGGTTTACCGCACAGCAACATCCTATTGATTTCACTTTTTCACTGTAAGACATTTGAATGTGGTTTATCTTGACAACGGAATTTAAATAAAAAAGAAAATTGTTTTGGTTTTAACTAGGAAATTAAAGTTCATGAAGTTGATTTAACAGCAAGAGACAAGCCTATTCCCTATTATTTTACTCAGAATGTCAAGTTAAAATAACCACTTATTTTACTTTGTAATAATTAAAATTTTTGTTCCAAATTGCATGAACAAAATTTCTGATCTGGAAATGAATTTTATTAAACATAACAATGAATTTTGCTCAAAAACATCTAGTGTGAACAGGACATTAAAATAAACATTTACTTTAATGAAACACCAGTCAGATCAATGTAACTCACTTCCATCTCAGGATACAAAAACATGCCGCTAAGCATTCTGGAAAATAGTTCCCACTCTCGTCTGTTTCGTCTTTTAATTTTTAAAGTGCTAACCGAAAAACTCTACTTTATTCAACTCTTAATAAAAAGTTAACAGAACTTAATATTGTAAGTTAAAATTTCACAAACTCACAATTACTGTAGGTTCAAAATCTACAACTTGGAAAATTTATTTGACTTAAACAGTAACAGTAGCAGACAACTTAATGCGACTCAAATCTTGTCTTATACATTTAATATTTCCTATTTCTTCCCATTTTTATTTTTTGTTTGCCACAGTTAAATTAGGTTATCTTGAGTTGCTTTTTTCAGTAAAACTCTCCCCTGTTCAAATCACACATGTAAAGGTTGATTTTATTATGTTTGGCCTTGTGTCCCACCAATCACTGCTGAACGTGGGGTGATCAGCACCTGACATTTCCTCTAAACACACAGGCTGCTAGGTCTAGAAAACAGTCGGGGTCATGTTACAGCAAATGAAACAGTCAATATCTGGTATTACACCCTCTGCCACGTCCAATAACACAAAGCCTCAAATAATTCAGCGGGTTGTTATTAAAAAAAAAAAAAAAGAAGCAAGCAGCCATTGGTGTGTTAGACACCAAATGTCAGAACATATTGTGCTCACAGGGATCCATACCTGCCTGTTGAGCATTTAAGCCAAGCTGAGGAATGGAGGGTTTTTATACCCCTTAAACTTTTTCTGCCTCAAACTTCAATGTATTTTTCTGGGTTTTATGTGATGGACCAGCAGAAAGAAGTGAATAGTTGTGAAAGGAAAATCATACGTGGTTTGTAACAACTTTGTGAAGCTTAAAAATACCCAAAGAGCCAAATCAGGGTTTCCCCGAGAGCATTATAAGCCTGGCGGGCCACCAGACTTTACTTGTGCCCCACCAGACTTAGCATTGTTTATTTATTCAAGTCTTTTTTTAAATGTTTGCATTTTTTAAGACTTCATTGTTGGTTTTCAGGTGTTAATCTTCCAATGTTTCAATAACATAATTATCAAGTGATATTTTCCAATTTCCTGTCAACTTTAAACATTTCAAACTTAAAAACACGACAGATGAATGACTGCCCTGTCACCTAAACACCGGGCCTAGCAAGTTTTCTGGAAGAAACCTTGTGTATATGTATTTAATAGTATAGTAATGCAAGTTTACAGACTTTTAATTGGATTTATATCTTTACTTTGACTAGACTGTTCTTTCCCATAGACATAACTCTGATTTAAACTGTCACATTTTAACTTTATGTTTAGTGGGAGTGTAATGGTTTAGTATTTGTATCAAACATGTACAAATACTGGGACACCAAGGTATCAAAATGTCAAAGTAACTCTAAAGAGATTTAAGCATGTTTTATTACACAATGTTATTCAAAAATGTCTAAACCACAATATTCACCATTTTCAAGTGGTTATGTTATTTAATTTCTCTATCCAGCTTTGATTATTGTTGCTTTGCTACTTGTCATTGAAAAACGCAGCCTATTCTCCAGTCATGTTTTTATTTTTCACTCATTTTAACTTTTAGAACATGATAAAATCTATCAAATTTCCAAAATTGAAAAAACAACACCACCATAACAACACCACATTTATTTGCTACTTTCTGCTAACCTATCACATAAAAATGAAAGGTTTGAGAGTGTACTGTGCAAAAATGTGTAAAAAAACTGAAAGCCATTGCCAAATGCAAAAATACAATGGAGTTTGTAATTTATATTGAACTTTATATTTAGTTTATATAACAACATGATCCCCCTTTTTCTGCATTTTTGCCAAATTTGAAACTACTTTAAAGACTTTTAAAGCCAGATGGTCCCATTCCCACTCTGAACAGACACCTGCGTCCTAATATCAGTATTTCAGAGCTAATTGTTGGCTTTTCTTAATGCCTCACCAGTGAGGGGATAGATAACTGCATGGAAATAGGCTGTTGGGAAGATTGATGGACGCCATAACGCCAAACGCGTCATTATGAGACGGCCGTGAATCATAAACAAATGGCATTACAGTCAGAAGGTGCTTCAAGAGTAAAGGAGAAGATGAGTGTCCTATCTGGCTACATTAAATGCAGCAGTTAGCGTCTTCCACTGATGATAAATCTTATGTGCACTGGATCAACATGTGCTTATAAACACCAATAATCTGTCATTTGGTCCCTTTTCTTAAAATTTACCTGCAAAGGAGCAAAATAACAGCGCTTTTCTCTCACCGTCACCTTCTGTCATTGTAGCTGCAGTGAGAAAGCGCTGGAGCGTCTCGGTCATTCGTCCGTGATCTATGTTGATGACGCCGACTCGCCTGCACCCAACTCCATCTGGAGTGACCTTAGTCATAACCCGGTCTTACACCGCTAGCTCCAGTAGATCCCATCATTCATCATGACGCATCCTTTAAATTGGCCTTCTGACAATGACTTCCACATCACAAATTAGTCGCCCAACGGCTACATACATACGGAAATAAACAAATAGCTGTAATTATCCACAGGCAGGGCGGCACTATTAATCACAATAATGGGTCGAGCCAAGGTGGCGGAACCGGTAAAGGAAGCGTCCCATTATCTGGAGGTTTGGGACGCAGTGTCAGCCCACATGTTTAGTCACACTCTGTCAATTGAACTCAGACCACCAACAACAGAGAAGAAGAGTCTAAAATCGAAGTTGTAAGAATTTTAATTAATATGAATTACAACATTATTTTTGGATTTGTAATTCCAAGAATGCAGCACTTCTTCATCATCGTTTAGATTAGACTCACTGACCAATAAGGCGTATCATTTATCATTTATTGTGATAAATAATAAATGATTTGTCTTTGTTACAATGAGTTCCAATTAATTAGGTTTAAAATTTTCCAAAACCACCACTATTGTTCAATCAACAAGTTGAATTGTATAGCACATTTCAGCAACAAGTGCGTTACATCATAAAAATATAAAAATACAAAGACACCACACAGGCAACAATTGAGAAAGCCAGTAAATATTAAATTTTCCAAGGTGATTTAGTTTTTCCACAACAGTATTTGTGTTTGTTTGGCTAATATTGCTGTGCCATGCAATCATATTAAACCTGACAAACAGTAGCAAACATTTTCAAAGCAGGAATGAAGCCTGTTTGTTAAGAAAAGATGTAATTTGTTTCTTAGGACCTTCCATGATGGTGATTTAGTAACAAACTCTGGGTTTAGTAGTTTATCCAGTTATTATATTGGATTTCCACAACAGAATGACAATAAAAGTACCAGTAATATTTTTTTAGATTTGTTTTTCTGGTATTTACATTGGAAACTATGAAGTTTTTTTTTACATAATTTTATACCAACGTCAACATCCTTTACACATTCAATAACTTTCACACTTAGAATGTTTTTGCATTTAGTATATAATGTGTAGTGGAGGCTTTAAAGCTAAAATGGAAACTATTTGCTTCCCATTCCTGACAGGAGGAGTAATTACACACCAGCTACTTGTTTGTGAATAATCTTACTAGCTTCTCTTATCAAACTGGAAACTGTTTTTAATTACTGGAGATCTTATCGTGTACGCTGATAACACACTGCTGCATCAAGGCTATGGATTTTTTT
The DNA here is from genome assembly GCF_904066995.2 of Poecilia reticulata. Lineage (NCBI taxonomy): Eukaryota > Metazoa > Chordata > Actinopteri > Cyprinodontiformes > Poeciliidae > Poecilia > Poecilia reticulata. The sequence goes on along the minus strand of NC_088831.1, from coordinate 11,946,767 downwards.
AAAACCGTGACTGAGTGTTTGGATGCAAGAGTCAAAGATTTGGGTTAAATCTTGCCCAACTTGGTTTGTGCGCTCCTGGTTTCTTTTTCAGCTGGAATTGAAACTACAGAATAATAAGATCCCACTGGTGCTGAAACTACATTGAAATAATCGTCAAATAATTCAGTTAACTGGCTTATACAAAAAAGGCCAATTGCTTAAAGAATAACATAAAATATGGAGACAAAAAATATATACATTTAGCATTTAATATATATAAAAAACATTTTATAAAAATATCGTGCCCAGAACTCAAGTATGAATTTTAGCTACATTTAGCAAAAATTATGCAAAAAACAAAATATCGTATCAAGCCACTTCTCCTATCCAAATATGAATTCAAAACTTAACCAATAAATGAATGTTACTGAATTTTAGACTATAAAATGTTTAATTTCTTATTTCAAAATGTTTATTTGCATCTTTTAATGTCTTTAAAATATTGCATAAAAAAAGGCTCTAGGTTTCCCCCAGAAAACTTGCTAAGCCTGGTGGTTGGGTGTCGTTCATCCAGCGGTTTGTCGTGTTTTTGAGTTAAAAAATGTTTAAAGTTGACAGGAAGTTTGAAAATATCACTTGATAATTATGTTATTGAAAATACTGGTAGATTAAGACCTCCTGAACACCAATTATAAAGTCTTGAAAAATGCAAATATTTTAAAAAGACTTTAAAAAATAGGCAATGCTAAGTCTGATGGGGGCACAAGTAAAGCCTGGTGGCCCGCCAGGCTTATGAAACACTGTGGGAAAACCCTGAGGCTTAAAAATCAGCAGAATGATGTATTTTTTAATTAACCTAATCATCAGAGTAATTAGTAAAATAATTACGTACTAAAATAATAATTAGTTGGTAACTGAGTGTTGTGTTTAGGACTAAAAACTGAAGCACGTATCTTAGATGATTTGATAAACCTCAACCTAAATATGAGTAAAAACTGTCATGTTTCTGGCCCGTCTGCCTGCTATGTTTCTCTCCTCTGTACTCCTCATCAAGCTCATCTGGTTCACCTGCATGCTGCTGCGCTGGAGCACAATCAGGCTCATGTCTTCCACCTGTTCACCAGCAGTTATATTCAGCTCTCAGGCAGGCAGACGGTGCCAGATTTTTGAAAGCCACCGAGTGAGTAGATATCCAGCGTTCTTCCTGACCTGACCACGATCACGAACACATTTTTGACCCTTGGATTTTCCTGCCTTGCCTTGCCCACGTCGGATTCTTCACTGGCTTCTGTTTTCTGGTCTCGACCCTGTTTCTGCCTTTTGACCTCTGCCTCCTGCCTCGCCCTTGGATATTGTCTGCCTGAGATTGCCTGCTAGTACTGGACCCTTTTTCCGTGACCTGACCACTGCTCTTCGCCCAACCCTCAGACGTTTGTCTGGTCCTGCCTGTCCTAAACCCTGTGCCTCCCAGTCTGTCCTTCCCTAGGTGTGCCATTGTCTCTTCCACTGTGCTACCTGGATCCTCATCCCCACACCACCAGGAGGTTAGTGATTTTCCCTTACAGACTTTTGGCCTTCCTCCTACCTACACCCTCTAACTGTTTCTCTGTCTCAGAGGTTCCTGTTCCTTGCTCGTGGTTCCCCGTCCCTATACTGGTCCTCAATAAGACTTATTGATTTTTACTTTGTGTCTGACTGAAATTTCGGGTCCTCAGGTTGAACTTACAGAAAATCTGGCCAAACATGGACCCTTCGTCAGCACAAGATTGGCGCAGCAATGTTGAGAGTGCATCAGTCGCCTTAATACCGGCATGAATGAAATCATTTCCACGCTTCGTAACATGTCTTCTCCTCCTGACAGGCACAGCCACAGACACCTCCCCAACCAGCCCCTGCAGTTCAGCCCGCTGTGGTCAAGGAGCCTCGTCTGACCCTCCCGAGCTATTTAAAGGAGACTCTGACCAGTGCCGTGCGTTCCTCACTCAGTGTGAGATACACTTTGAGTTGCAGCCCTCCTCTTTCCCTACTGAACGCTCCAAAGTGGCATTTGTGATCTCACTTCTGTCCGGTAAGGCTAAACAGTGGGGGACAGCAGAATGGCAGAATGAATCAGATTCCTGTTTGACCTATTCTACATTCTCTAAAGAACTGATCAGGGTTTTCGACCCCATCCTCCCTGAGAGGGAGGCAGCTAGGGGGCTACTATCCTTGAAACAGGGGGTAAGAGTGTAGCCTCTTACATATTGACTTTCACCTGTTATCTGCAGACAGTAGCTGGAACCAAGAGGCATTAATGGATGTGTTTATGCAAGGTCTTAATGAAAATATCAAGGATGAATTGGCCACTCGAGATTACCCTAAGTCCCTCAAGGACCTTGAGGATCTGGCAACCAGGATAGACCTTCGCCTCGCTGAGAGGAGAAGGGAGAGACGTCACAACGAGGTTTCATCGACCCCATTTGGTCACTCAGGTTCTCGGTCCGAAGCCACAAGTTTCTCCCTCCCTCAGTAGAGTCACCAGATCCTGAGCCGATGCAGTTGGGGAGAACAAGGATCTCCATGGAGGACGTTGTCGCAGAAGGCAGTTTAATTTATGTTTTTATTGTGGAGGCAAGGGTCACATGGCGGCCAAGTGTCCATTAAAAGGGCAGGCTCAGTAGAGGATAGGGGAGTTCTACTGAGCCATACATGCTGTCCATCTCCTCATCATTTTCTTTCTCTGCTAACCTTGTGGTCTCCTCCATTCCCCACCAGGTATCAGTCTTCATTGACTCCGGAGCTGATACAGAGTTCATGGATGATCTTATGCCAGGGCCTCAACATCAAGCTCCTCCACACTTCATCAGTCCATAATGTTCTAGCTTTGGATGGACATCATATTAGCCAGTCAAACCTCATCACAGAGAAGGTCAGCCTGACGCTTGGGGGTAATCATCAGGAGGAGATCACTTTTGTTATTATCACTCACCACAGTTGCCCATCATTTTGGGGGCCTCATGGCTTAACAAGCATAATCCTCACATTGACTGGCAGGCCAAGGAAATTTTGGGCTGGTCAAGGTCTTGCTCTGCTACCTGTTTGCTCTCTGCCTGTACCCCTTCCCTTCCAGACAATGCCATCGAAGAAACTTACCCGGACTTATCCAAAGTGCCACCTGAGTACCACGATCTGAAGGAGGTGTTCAACAAGTCCCGGGCAACAGCCTCCCCCCCATAGGCCCTATGATTGTGCCATTGACCTCCTTCCAGGTACATCACCCCCAAGGGGCGTTTGTATTCACTGTCTGCTCCCGAGAACCAAGCCATGAGGAGGTATGTACAGGATTCTCTCAAGGCGGGTATCATTCGCCCGTCCTCTTCTCCTGCTGGTGCGGGTTTTTTTTTTTGGCAGAAGGATGGTTCTCTAAGGCCTTGTATAGATTACAGGGGTCTTAATGGCATTACCGTTAAGAATCGGTATCCCTTCCCTCATGAATTCTGCCTTTGACCAGATCCAAGGGGCCAAGTTTTTCACTAAATTAGACCTGCGCAATGCATACCATCTTGTTCGCATCAGGGAGGGAGACGAGTGGAAGACCGCGTTCAACACTCCCACTGGTCATTACGAGTACCTGGTCATGCCCTTTGGGCTATCCAATGCACCAGCAGTCTTCCAAGCTCTGGTCAATGACGTCTTGAGGGACATGGTTGGGCACTTTGTATTTGTTTACCTTGATGACATTCTTATATACTCTCAGGATCTGGATTCCCACAAGTACCATGTTCGGTCGGTTCTTCTTCGCCTTCTCCAGAATCATCTTTTTGTAAGGCAGAGAATGTGAGTTCCACACCTCCACCACATCTTTTCTGGCTACATAATTTCTCCCAACAAGGTGATCATGGATCCCTCTAAGATCTCAGCAGTCTCCGAATGGCCCACTCCCACTGACCGCAAACAGTTACAGAGATTTCTTGGATTTGCAAACTTTTACCGTCGTTTCATCCGTAATTATAGCCAAGTAGCATCTCCTCTTCATGCCATTACCTCATCCAAGGTCCAGTTCATGTGGAGCAAGCAGGCAGAGGAGGCTTTCTCCAGGCTCAAGTCTCTGTTCACCTCTGCTCCGGTTCTCCGGTCCCCTGACCCTGCGAGACAATTTATTGTGGAGGTCGACGCCTCCAGCACTGGGGTTGGAGCTGTCCTAAGTCAGAGAACCGCTGACGGTCGTATTCATCCTTGTGCCTTCTTTTCTAGATCCTTATCCAGTGCTGAACGCAACTATGATGTGGGGGACAGGGAGCTTTTGGCCGTCAAGCTGGCCCTTGAGGAATGGAGACATTGGCTGGAGGGGGCCAAAGAACCATTCCTAGTATGGACCGACCACAAGAACCTGGAGTACTTGAAGGCAGCCAGACGACTCAACCCAGACAAGCAAGGTGGCTCTGTTTTTTGGACGGCTTAATTTTGCGCTCTCTTACAGGCCGGCACCCAAGAACATAAAACCGGACGCCTTGTCCAGAATTCATGAATCCTCTGAGTTGGGGGCCGCCTATGCAGAGGAGTTTATCCTCCCAGACTCGGTGAGGCTGTCTGTGACCAGGTTGGAGCTGGAGAAGGAGGTCAGGGACGCTACCCGTGATCTTCTGGTTCCAGCCTCGTGCCCTCCCGACAGGCTGTTTGTCCCAGAACAGCTGGTCCCCAAGGTACTCGAGTTCTGCCATAAGTCCCGCCTGTTCTGCCATCCAGGCATCAGCAAGACCTTACAAATTGTCCGGCCTCATTTCTGGTGGGGCTCCATGACCAAGGACGTTAGAGAGTTCATTACAGCCTGTCATCAATGCTGCCAAGCAAAGTCGTCTCGTCGCCCGCCCTCAGGGTTACTGCGGCCCCTTCCCATCCCATCCCGCCCTTGGTCGCACATCGCCATGGACTTTGTCACAGGTTTGCCCAGCTCTGATGGTTTCATTGTCTTATTAACTGTCATTGACAGATTCTCTAAGATGGTCCATCTGGTCCCCTCAAGAAACTCCCCTCTGCTAAGGAGATGGGGAGATTATGGCACGGGAGGTGTTCCGCCTCCATGGGCTCCCCACTGACATTGTCTCGGACAGAGGACCTCAATTCGTCTCTCGGTTCTGGAAGGAGTTCTGCACCATGCTTGGCATATCTGTCAGTTTGTCGTCTGGGTTCCATCCCCAAACTGATGGACAGACCGAGAGGGCTAACCAAGAGATTGAAACCAAGCTTCGTATCCTTTGTGATTCTGACCCTACCAGGTGGTCACACAACCTACCATGGGTGGAACATGCCTTGAACGCTCTTCCCTCTAGCTCCACTGGTCTCTCGCCCTTCTACACTGTCCATGGGTTCCAGCCACCGGTGTTCTCTGTTCAAGAGAGGGAGGCTAAGGTCCCCTCCGCTCACGCTGCAGCTATGAGGTGCCATCGGATCTGGAGGAAAGCCAGGAGGGCCATGATCAAAATGTCAGAGGTGCAGTCCAGATCTGCTAATCGGCACCGTGTCCAGGCACCCACCTACTGTGTTGGCCAGAAGGTCTGGTTGTCATCTAAGGATCTCCCCTACGGGTGGAGAGTCGGAAGTTGGCACCCCGTTTCATTGGTCCCTTCCCCATCTCCAAGGTGTGAATCCAGTGGCGGTCCGTCTACAGTTGCCCGGTTCAATGAGGATCCACCCCACATTCCATGTGTCTCGGGTTAAACCTTACACCTTACCTCGTCTTGAGCCTGCCCCCAAAACTCTCCCGCCCACTCGCTTACTGGATGGGGATCCCATCTACACAGTGCGCCGCATCCTCCGGTCCAGGAGAAGGGGACGTGGCGTCCAGTACCTGGTTGATTGGGAGGGATATGGACCAGAGGAACGGTCCTGGATTCCCGGCCGTTTGTCATCGATAAGTCTCTCTGAGGACTTTCATCGCCTCCATCCTGATCAGCCGAAGGGTCCGTCGGGAGCCGGACCTTAGGAGGGGGTACTGTCATGTTTCTGGCCCGTCTGCCTGCTATGTTTCTCTCCTCTGTACTCCTCATCAAGCTCATCTGGTTCACCTGCATGCTGCTGCGCTGGAGCACAATCAGGCTCATGTCTTCCACCTGTTCACCAGCAGTTATATTCAGCTCTCAGGCAGGCAGACGGTGCCAGATTTTTGAAAGCCACCGAGTGAGTAGATATCCAGCGTTCTTCCTGACCTGACCACGATCACGAACACATTTTTGACCCTTGGATTTTCCTGCCTTGCCTTGCCCACGTCGGATTCTTCACTGGCTTCTGTTTTCTGGTCTTGACCCTGTTTCTGCCTTTTGACCTCTGCCTCCTGCCTCGCCCTTGGATATTGTCTGCCTGAGATTGCCTGCTAGTACTGGACCCTTTTTCCGTGACCTGACCACTGCTCTTCGCCCAACCCTCAGACGTTTGTCTGGTCCTGCCTGTCCTAAACCCTGTGCCTCCCAGTCCTGTCCTTCCCTAGGTGTGCCACTTGTCTCTTCCACTGTGCTACCTGGATCCCTCATCCCCACACCACCAGGAAGGTTAGTGATCTTTTCCCTTACAGACTTTTGGCCTTCCCCTCCTACCTACAACCCTCTAACCTGTTTCTCTGTCCTCAGAGGTTCCTGTTCCTTGCTCGTGGTTCCCCGTCCCTATACCTGGTCCTCAATAAAGACCTTATTGATTTTTACTTTGTGTCTGACTGAAATTTCGGGTCCTCAGGTCTGAACATTACAAAAACTTTAAAACAGAAGAATATATTTAACTGTAATTTATCTGAGGCAAAAAAAAAATTAAAAATCTGATGTGCACATTATTCTGCCCGTGACTGCCTTTTAAAATATGCAGCACTATTATCACAATGTTCTGACCGATCTCCGGCTCGACTGAATCCTAATTTCCCTCAATGCAAGCCGAACATGTCCTTTCTTTGTGACCCTTCCTGTCTAATAGATGCCCGTTATTGTCAGACGTAATATCCAGAGAAAAGCTCATGCTGAATTGGAGAGGGCGTTCCAAAGCTAAATGTGGTGCAGAGGCTCTCCTCGCACTTTCTAAACTGATGATGTGTGAAAGTGCCTCTTAAATTGAACTTTCTGTTCGTGAACAACTCCTTTCAATGTCATCTTTTCAACCTTTTCTGTTTTAATATTTTCTCAGTATTTTCAAATACCAACCAAGGCTCCGTCTCCTCCGCTGACCTAATATCACGCACTCCTGTGAATTGTGCTGCACATAATGACTCAAAGGGTATAATGGTGGCTCATTTCAAACAGTTCAGCTCTCACTCTGCAGGCTGGACGGTTTTCACATCTGTTGAACATGCATTAAATACTCGACAGAAAATAAGCCCTTAATGTCAGATTGTTGCAGCTTCATTTGATTTGAGTTCTTTACATCTTTAAGTAGTGTTAATGCTTTTAATTTTGCTACATTATGCTTAATATGAAGCAACCTTTATATATACTTCAATTTGAAATAACTTTAGTATCATTATCAGTCATCTTTTACAAGCGACAGAAAGTATTTCTGTGTCTTTTTAACCATATTCCTTTCCTGGATGAAGCTTTTGCATTAAATATTTGTACTCAAAGTTTCCAGTAGAAATTCCTCTAAGCTCCATTTATCACACACAGACCTGCCACAATAATCAATAAATCAATTTAATTTAAAAACTCAATAATTTCCATTTGTTTTTCTCTTTCTACCAAAAAGTGTGGCACTTTTGTCTCAACTTTCTCTTTTTTTTTAAGGATAATTTTCTTTACTGAGACTCTGTAATTAATTTTATTTGTTGTTTCTGTTGTTTTGCTTATTTATCTTGGGTATTTAAAATGGCTTCCTCTTCCAGTGTTTTAATTTGAAGCTTATTGATCTTTGAGGGTGTGTTCTTGCATTATTATGCGTCAAAGAAAACACAAAATTAATCAATAAAAACGTAACAAAAAACAACCTAAAATCAGCTACCAAATGGAAAAAAATACTTAAATACACAAATTACACAAACTGTTTTGGTTAGTCAGAACATTAGTTTTACAAAACGTATCACGATAAAATTTATTTTCCTGAGTAAGATTGTTTTACCAACATTATTGTGAATGATATGATATTATCGTTTATCGCTTTAACTACTGGGATAATTTATTGTCCAGCAAAATTTGTTGTTGACAGACCTAATTATAAAATTTTACCAAATAAATCCAAATATCTTACTACGCTTGAAATAAGACAAAGCCAACTTACGATACAAGTAACTTTTCAGTAAGATATAGATGCTTATTTAGAGTCAATTATTCCTTAATATTGATCAAATGTACCGGTTCAACTGGCAGCTTATTTCACACATAAGATGTTTTTCACATGTTTTCAGTAAATATGTGAATGTTGCGCATTTACTTTTCCAACAATTCTGTTGACTTTTTAGCTCAACCTGACCTGACAGATAATTTTCCTTTCTTAGTTTTAGCTGCTAAAACATGAGCACAAACACATCCTCCTGTTTGTTTCTGGCATCCAAACATCCACAGGTTCAGTTTGAAAGGATTTCATTTTATCGTCCACTTGGAGTTGAAGTATAGGTTCAAATTTTCATCGCCGTCGACGCTTTATGGGTCCAACAAAGGGCGCGGCGCCAGCTGAAAGTGAGGCGCCGCGTTTGTCCAACGAAGAGTTGAGAGGCAAGCATGACACTCTGGTTTAATTAAACGTGAGAGAGTGACAACACATTCAGAGGTGGTCATTTTGAAAGCGATCACTGTAATCACACACTTGCTGTAATTGGCAATCCGATGCAACGGCAATTTCAATCAAAGCAGAGGGCTGGAGCTGTGGCTATTTGTTTATCAGACATGTGGAGAGAGAGTTGTGTGTGGTTATTTTCTAAAGGACAGAGCTGCCTGTAAGTGGTGTTTAAAACCAATTTTAGCTGCATCTCCCCCCTCAGACTTGTAATTTTGAAATTAACCACAGCCTGGGATATATGTTTGCTTCTTCTTCTTTTTACAACCATGGATCCGTTAGCTTGAAAGATGGCAGCCTTTTGTTCGCTGATGTTTGTTATAATTATCGGCGAGCGATTCTGAATAAAAATAAAGTTGTTTTCTGAAAGCTGGAGAGAGGGAAATAAAAGGACAGCATGAAAAAGCTGCATTGAAACTTAGAAAGGACTTCACACTGGAAAAGTCCAAAATTCTGGTTGAAAGTTTGAATCCACTCTTTATAGGCTTTGATCTCTGATTTTCTGTAATGCAGAAGCTCAGTATTAGCAGCTTTAACCATTTTGAAACCAGTTTAGGGTCATTTTCCTGTAGGAACACAACATGAGATGTGGACAATACAAAACAAGACCAAAACAAACTTGGTCTGCAACACCAAAAATTAAATAAAAGTTAAATATCTGTCACTGCAACTAAATGAAGGATCTGGTGGTGTTACTGTATTCAGTGATTTTTTTAATCCATGTGGTAAAGAGAGCAATGAGTCTTGTGAATAGTTGAAGTTAAAGAGAAGTTTGTTTCTATCCAGGAGTTGGACAAGGCGACGATACTTGAGAAGGAAGTGATTCCACAATGACAGATCTATCACTTCAAAACCAGGAAGTGGACTAAAGCTCTGGGCATTCTGGGTAAATACAACCAAAACAAACGCATGATGCTAGCGCTAGACCAGTGGTTCTTAACCTGGGTTCGATCGAACCCCAGGGGTTCGATGAGTCGGTCTCAGGGGTTCGGCGGAGCCTCTGCCGTGGAGGTAAAGACACTTGTGTAAAGTCGTGATGACGCGCCGCTTTGCCATCACTTGCTGCAGAGGATCACGTTACATTGCTTAGCCTGCGGAGGAATACTGATTGAAGAACTCCACTCTCAGCATGGATTTGAACTTGTGTCTTTAATTACTTCAGCAAAGCTCACAGTTTTTACCAAATTCTGTAGCTTTCGGTGTACTTCTAAATCTGCTCCTTAGTCGCATCTTTTCAGAGTTGCTACTGCCTCTAGTGGCGTGGGGGTGGTAACACAACTAATATAATTACATTACTAAATCAGAATGCCGCAAAGTCCTTATTATTTATTAAAAAAAATTCATTCTCTTAAGAATGTAGAGCTAATTAAATTATCTAAACAAGAACTTAAAGTGGTTCCAGTTTCTCTCGATGGCCAACCTGTTGAAACTGTGGCAAATTTTAAATACCTTTGGTCGTTCCTGGACAGTCAGCTCAACTTTGCTGAAAACACTGACTATATTTTGAAGAAATGTTCTCAGAGACTCTACCTTTTAAGAAGACTTAGTGATCTTGGGGTGACCCCTATGTGTTGAATTTGGGGGGGGAATCATATTTTATTTATCACTACAGAAGGGTTCAGTGAATGCGCATATGAAACTGGTGGGTTCGGTACCTCAAAAAAGGTTAAGAACCACTGAGCTAGAGGGAGAAATGGCAACCGCAGTTGTAGAGATCTCACTCCATTTTTGTTTCCATTTTGTGAAGAAAATTGCATTCATTGTCTTCTTCAGAGGTTTTTATGTCGTTTCATTTAGTGTTTCTTGGTTTAGCGCCCCAACAGGTGAGGAGGGGAACAGATTTTTCAAAAGGTTTGGTTGGCTTCGCACAATGTAGTGTAAAAGCAAACCGCATCAACAGAAAATGTAACAGATGTTACATCTTTGCTCACAAATCGAACCAAGTCTGTCGATGGACCTAAATTATTGACTAGATGTGAAATCCTGGCAGTAACTGCTGCAGCTGCCACATCTAAGCTTCATTCTGCCTCTTCCAGATGTCAGCGTAACATTACTTTGCAAACCTAACCCACCCACCGAGTGGCAGCTCTTTGCTGCGTCACTAATCGCTCCAGGCACCAGTATTCTCCTCAACGCCAAAATAACAAAACCCGATTTCTGCGTGATGCTTCTCTCAAAGGACCTGCGCTCGACTTTAACAAGAGTGCAACATGGCTTTAGAAACAAAAAGTAATTTCTCAGCCGTTCAGCAGGCCTAATTTGTAAGCAGAGCTCAGGGAAATCTGCATGTTAGCGCTCAGGCAGGAGCTGCTTCATTGCTCATTCTGCGTCTGCAAGGGATACATCCAGGCAAAGCACTTGATGTAATCTTGATGAGGCAACTGCATAAAATATTTGTAAAACACAGAATGTGCAGACAAGACCACGGTGTGCTGCATCTGTTCTGCTACTTATGCATCAGATGGTAAAAACGGAGACAGCAGAGACATTTTCTTTGGAAAAAATTTTCATAAAGCCTTTTTCAGCTCTTTAACAGCCAAAAAAATTGAGTTACTTTTATATTTAAACAATATTATTGGTAGATTAGGACGGCACAAACACTTACATGTTACAGATAATTATAAGGTTAATACAGATATTTAGATTCGTTGTGCTGTTCTGACATGATGAGTTTAAAGGTTAAGGTGGCGATGAAACCAAAATAAAACAAAAACAATTTTGCTGCCAGAACATTTTCAGTGTGAAATTTTGATTTTTTTTTCTTCAAATTAAGAGACTTACAGTGACAACAAAATGTAATTACTCTTTTAATTTCTTCTACAAATCAATCATGATTAACAATATATTTGTATTTTTTTGGGGACAAACAAAAATAAAAACCCTTAGCCACTAGTTGCAGAAGAGACCAGATTAAAATCTCATTATCTAAGAAAGATTTTGTGCAAAAAATTTAATTTTTAATCATCAGTTTAATTTATATTAAAATAACCACCAACATATTTTATTTTACTTTTCTTACTTTTCTTCAAATACATAAAATTAACTGTCTTTTTCTGAAGGAATCATTTAAAATCTTCTTTTCCTGTTATGAAAGTTGGTTAGTAATCATTTTATTTTATGGTTTTATTTACAAATATCTGATAATTAATGAGTGAGTAGGTAAAATATTTCATTAAATTGAGGATTAAATAAGTGTTCACTTCTTTCTGCTCCTTTTCAAACAGAAAAATCAGCTAAATATTTTGATTTTTGCACATTTTGCACGATGTTTGATATAAATAAACATCGTGTTTGGTTTATATAACTGTAAACCAAAACATTTACAGTTATATATCTCAGTGAGATTAAACTGAGATGTTTTTTTCTCATCCAACATAAAATTACACAGAGTTTCCAGTGCAGCGAATATAGAATAATAAAGTTGGCTCCAACTCCCAGGATCCCGGGTTATGCGGCTGAACAAGCTGCACTTTTGTTCCCGCGTCCCACGCCTGAGCGGGTCAGAACCGCTGTTCCTGCAAACACAACACCAGGCAGGTGGGCTTAATGTTTTAGCTGATTGGCGTTTTACAACAGGCGACACAATTTTGCACGTCTCCATCAGGGCTGTGTGTGTTCCTATAAGTGAGAACATTGCTATCGATTCGTCTTTTTCACCTCGGCTGAATAAAACTGAACCTCTTAAGGGACTGAGGCTCGGTTTGACAGAGAATAAAGGAGCAAAGTTCTGCTCGTTTTCGTCTGTCTCGCTGAGAAAACCCTCCGTTTTCCTGCGATCCGGGTCCTTCTGCCTTCTGATCCATCAATCATAATTGAATCACCAAGGTTTCAGTAGATTTTCTCCATCCTGGAGAACCTGGGAGAGAAGGTTGAAACCTGTGTTTGGTGCAGAGAAACGCAGGAAACTGTGAGGTGGATGTATATTTATAAGGTCCAGGTACTACAGACTGTGACTGAGAGAAGGAGGAGGATAAATCTGAACAAGCAGCTACACTGTATTAATAAATTAGATTACAAGAAGTATCGACCGAACTCGCTTTCAATAAATGTTCTTGGCTTTTTCTATAGCGGATGGAAACTGTTAAATTACAGCATAATAAATTAGCAGAAAACCTTTTCCATTTAATAATTGGACTTTCAGCTTTTGAAGATTTAATTTTTGTAAAATTTAAACATTTTATTTTTTCACCTGCCAACTTTTAGTTTCCAAAATTCAGGGAAAAATCCATTTTGTTTGACAAGTTTTTACAGTTTCTGTTTATTTTGACTTTGAATTTAGGTCAACTATTAGGGCAAGGCTGCCGTTTTTTTTCTTTTTTTAACCATAGGAATAAATTCATAATATTCCAAAAATACAATGGTGATGTCAGCAGAATGAAGTAACTCAAAAAATAACCAACAATAAAAAAAATATATATTAATTTTTCTTCATTAAAATGACTTTTCTCTTAATTTTCTTTAGGTAAAATATTCAGCTAATACAGAAATTCTCGTAGCCTGCCTTCACTAAACTGAACATTTCCATCTCGGAAACGTTTTTCAGTTTTGACATGAAAATTAAATAAAACCTTTTTGACTGAATTCATAATAAATCATCGATTTGCAGAAGTTTTCCCACCTCTGGAACGTTTCTGTATCTTTTTATTCCCAGATTATCCTCCATCCGTGTTTTTTATTGCTAATTCTCATGATTTTTGTCTGAATTTAATTTAAAAAGGCAATAAAAACACTCCTACTAAATCACCTGAGCAGAAATTAATGGTGTGGTTTTATAGTTTTGATGTTTCCGTACTAATGAGCAGAAACTAATGATCCCATAAAACAAGAGTTTTATTGGTATTTTATGGACGTATCTGATTCTCCCTCTTTGATTCCTAACTGATTTTACAAACATATCTGCATTTTTATCTTTGAAATTTTTAACTTAATTGACATTTTTCCATACAATTTAACCAGATTTTAAAATATTCTCCACTCTTTTTTTGTTTTAATCATTGTTTTTCAAGTGTTTGGATATTCTGCTGTAATTGGGGTTTTCTAATTCATGCAACAACTATCAGCTAAGTAATTAAGATAATAATTGCATCTCTTTCCACGTTTTTTCTCTGCTACAGGCTATTATTGTCTTTAGAAACGTTTAAACATTTATATTTCTGATTAGAAAACGGTGTAAACATTTCCAAAAATACTAAGAAAACTCACCTATTTATGCAAATACTTTTATATATCCAAAATATTTGTGGAAAATCCACTTATTTGAGAATCTTTGTAGAAAATCTGAAGTATTTTTATTTTTATTTAATGTGTCCTAATTCCATTTAAAAAAGCTGTTTGGTTTTTGAAATCTTTCATTTATTTTCCACTTCTGCAGAGTAAACTTTTCTCATTTTCTCTTTCCACGGTTGTTTTCATTAATTTTTGTATTTTAAACCTCGATATTGTAGAAAATTGCAGCGAGTTGTTAACACCTGAGTGGAGGAAATAAAGAAACCTGCTGCGAGTCGCTGCAGAAAGGTGAAGCAAAGGAGTGTGAGGCGTTTAGAAGGACAACAGTTCAGATGGGATTAAGCAGATTAGCAGGCGATGTGGAGGACACAAGCTTCATATGAGCCTTCAGTCTGCAGCTTGATTTCACCGTTGTAAAGTCTTTGGTCTCTCTCCAGTTTCTAAACGTGTCATTCCTTCACCCCTCTGTTTATCTATCCTGCATTCCTTGCTTTTCTTGTGTCCTTTCTTTCTCATCTGTATATTAATTATTTCCTTATTGACTTCATTTTGTCCTCCTTTCTTGTCATTTATCTTCTGTTCTGTCTCCCTTCCTCCTTTTTCATTTTCTATGCTTATCCTTCTTCGTGTCCTACTTCCTTCTCTATGTCCTCCTATCCATTCCTTGTGTCCTTTCACTTTATTTCCTTTATCCTTCCTTGTTTACTTTTTGTCCCCTTCCTTTCTTGTAATTTATCCATCCTTCCTTGTGTCCTATCTTCCTGCCTCACCTCCTTTCTGTCCTTTTCTGTGCCCATCCTTCCTCCCTGCACCGCTTCCTTCTTACCGCCCTCACTCCCTCCACCCTTTCTTCCTTCCATACTTTTTTCCTTTGTGTTCTAACGTCCTTGTGTCTTCCCCTCCTTTGTTGTTTCTTGCTTTCCTTCCTCACCTCCTTTCTTTTGATCAAAAATCATAGCTAATTAAATGCTTCAAATATTAAATGTCTCTTGTCCCTTTAATGTTCTTATTTATCCAGTTCTCATTGGAGCTGCACAGTTTGCTATAGTTTGGGTTTAATCAATGCAGTTGATACCAGTGAATATCAGACTCTGTGACCAGAGAAGCTTCATTTCTAGTTAATGTGCCAGAGTCTTGCATTCAGCCAGCTGGCGCTCCAAAGTTCTTCAAAACTTCCCGGGCCAACTGGACTTTGTTGCCATTGCGACACAAAGGAGCCAAAACATCCTGGAGCCAACAGAACATGAGTAAAATATGAACCGACAATTATCCCGGAGTACAATCTGCTGGAGGGAGACGACTGTGTGAGCGTGAGCTTGCAAGGTCCAGATGTTGTTTTGGATTGTTGTTCTGTTTCTGTCTGAGCGGAAGACGCTTTTTGGTGACTGTAAGAATAATCTCAGCGCCCTCACCGGGACGCAGACGATCCAAATCGTACGCGACCAAAGCCTCGTTTGGCTTGGGAGCGAGAGTGCAGCATCCCCAGGACGTGTGAAGGATTAGCAGGGAGCTGCAGGGCATGCGGGGACATTTCCAGCACTGTGGGTGAGGCGTGAATGTGTTCCACAACAAGAGCGTGTAATCGCTTGGGATGCGTGTCCATGTGAGGCTAACAGGTAGCCTGGCGCCCAATTAACTCTGGACGCAAAGTCCATTTCTCCCTCCTTTGTGTCCCTGAGGGCGTCGGCTTTAAATCACTCCGAACGTGCATGGAATGGACAACATGGAGAAACTATTGTTTTTGCAATAATATATATATTTGTTCATTTTTACGACAGAAAAAAAGTATATCATGTTGTTTCCTATCAATATTTTTTTACAATATTTGATTAACAAGATAAAAATGTATTTAAACTTCTAACCTCAAATTAAAACTGCAGTTCCTAACTTCTACAGAAAAAATTAGCCCTTCTATGCTCTCAGTGCTAACTGCAGAAATACACCACTCAGTCAGAAACAGCCAATCAGAGCCAGGAGGAGGGTCTTAGCGCTGTCAATCACTCTCGTGCCATTGCTGTCTGCTGTTGCATCTGGTTCCCCACAACATGGCCTTCCACAAATGCTAACAACAGGTAGCACGGCCACCGATGATGGCAAATAAACGCTTATCCTATAACAATAAGTTGTTTCCCTGCCATTAGTACATTTAGCAACAAGTACATGAGATTGATTGACAGCACTAATTCCCTCCTCCTGGCTCTGATTGGCTGTTTTTGGTCGGAATTAGTGCATTTCTTCAGATTGCAATAATTTACACCAGTAAATTGTGGTTTTCTCGTGTTATTAAACTTTGTTATTTTATCAAGTTGAAACTTAAGGACATTGTTGAATGTTTATATTTCAAAACAAAACCACATTAAATGCATTTTGCATTCCAAACGTAAGTATTTCCATTTGGACCGTTTCTCTTTCCTGTTCTGGCATGGTCCCGCCATCTTTATTTCTGTACTAGCTGGATCCACTGGTCCAGCGGTGCGCTCTGCTGGATAGAGTTCAAAGTACAACACTAAAAGAAAGATTAAACAAAATAAATTAAAAATACGTTTTTTTAAAGTTTTCCATATGGTTGTAGATTTTTAGAGTAAAAAAATAAAAAATTGCGCTAAAATAAAATGGAATTTTTTAACCATAAATGCATTTAAAAGAAATAAAAAGCAACTAAATTTCATTAAAACATGTCTTGTATTATGAATGAGAATAAAATGAGAAATCAGAAAATGTCTTTTAGTTAAAGATCTGTATAAATATTTAATAAAGCAAAGATAACAATGTCTTTGTTATATTAGCTACGTTTTCTTGATGCTCTCAAGTACTTCTGCATGTTTGTCCCATGCTTTTAACCTTTACCTGCTCTGAATCCCGCTTTTCTAGGTCCTGTTACGATGTTTTTCCTCTCCTTTCAGGTTTCCTCTCTCAATGCTTTCAGGCTGTTGCCTGTAATTAACCTCTGGATATTTGGACTGTTTTCTTCTGATCTCTTGCATTCAAACTCCTCTGTATTCTCCATTTTTTCCCCTGCCCCTGATCTTGCGTGTGATAGGCCGATATTTTCTCGTAGTAGCAGAGGCAAAGAGGTAAAAAGCCCTGAAAGAGGTCCTCCAGGGCCACTTCCTACTGTCACAGCACGCACAGCAAAGCAAGCTGCCCTGAAATGACCTGCCATTTCCTGCAGAGGAAAACAGCCTAATGGCCGTCTCTTTCACTTTTATGCCACCATTAGATTGACAACATGCTGCTGCCATTTAATGTTGTGGAGACATTCATGTTCTCCTCTTGGGCTGTGAGATTTTAGTCACGCACAAGCTTTACACAAACCAGATAATTGTTATAAGTGATGCTGAAACACGTGAAAAGGACTGTTATTCTTAATAATTTATTGAGTTTCTTTCCTTTCCCCCTATTATTCATGACCTATTTTAACTTCTCAGTGCACTATATAGAATAAAGAAAGGAAAAAACATCCTATTCTTTCCTGGCCGACTTCAACCTTTTTCATATTTCACTAAAATATCTAAAGTTTTCATGATCACAGCCTTATTTTTTACTCATCAGGTCCATTTTTCTTCCCCTGCTGGGATTCATATTGTTCAGACTCTTCTCATTTCCTTTCAACTTTACCACCTTTTACCTGACAAAAGCCAAATACTAGACTGACAGACTAAAATCAGCTTTGAAGAGAAAGAATTACAAAGGAAAAGAAATAAATGAGTTATGGGATTTTTTTTGCAATAATACAGTGAAACTACCCTTTTCAAATGAAGTTATCAAAGAAACATAATTTCTTTCATAACCTAACTTTGTTTTATTGAAGCAAAATGTCATTTTTTGTCAAAGGCAAACAGTTTTTTAACTTTATGGATCATTGTTTTTCCAGATTATTTGGTCTAGAAAATCTTTTAGTCTATTCCCACTAACGAAAATGAGAACTTTCTTCAAGAACATCGTTTTTTTTAGTAAACATTTGAAGGCAACACATTAAGCAAAAGTCACATTTTGCAGTTTTTTGTTCTTTTATTTTGGTTTCTACTGGTATTAAAACAGCTCAAGCGCTTAAAAAACAAAAACAATTAGTTAATTTTTTTGTGTAGATAATGAGGCGTTTCAAAAATTTCTAAATAAATTGGCAGAACCTGCTTGTTACCTAGCAACCAAAGCAGAATTCCGCCCGTTACCTAGCAACCAAAGCAGAATTCTGCCTGTTACCTAGCAACCCAAGCAGAATTCCGCCCGTGACCTAGCAACCTAAGCAGAATTCCAGCACGTTTGATCAGCTGGTTTTACCACTGTAAGTTGCTAGATGTTTATTTTTTTTAACCCTACTTAGTATGAAATTATAATTAAAAGAAAAATACCTAAAACTTCTATTAAAAAATTTAATTAGTCATTGAAATTCTTGTGCTAAATCTGTGGCATTCCTGAACTGCAATTTTTTCAGTAGGATTTTAGCTGGCAGTCTTTGTAAATATTGTTTTATTTTTTATTTATTTATTAATTTATTTATTTTATTTATTTTTTTACATCATGTCATTCACTTGAGTGTTTCTTAACGATCATAGTCCTCCACGGTAACATCACCCACTCGATATCCGTCTCCGCTCAGCAGAACATCCTGCTGCAAGAATCCAACGTAGAGCTGTTCTTCCAGGCCTTAATGTCCCCAGATACCGCTCACATGGAGTCTAATTGCATCCGTGGAAAGCCTCGCCTCACCTCACAACCCATAGGAAACACAGTCAAACTGCAGCAGATGCTCCATGACACCCCAGATGTTCTGTTGAAATCCTGTGAGCAGAAAAATCACCGACTAGATACTTGCCTGGTGGTCATAATGTTATGGCTGATCCTCTCTTAATGTATTTAACAAGCCGTTTCCTGAAGCTCATTCTGGATTGTGATCTGTATGACATGCAAACAATTTTCCCCTTCCAGTGTAATCAGGTTGATGTAATTAATTTTCCGTCTTGTGCTAACGTACGCAGCAGGCTGCAGCTGCGAAGCTACAAAGGTATAATTTCACTCATCAGCCAAATTGGCCAACAGAATCACGCTGTCACATCTAATCGACAACAAAAGCTGCTTTTAAATGAAAAAGAGACGCCATTAAACATCGACAAAGCAAAGCAAAAGGGGCCAACGCCGCATCGGTGCTGCCAGATTCCGACCGATCTCCTGTGGTCTCTAAAAAGAGTTTGATGTTAAATGATTTGTTTGTTTCTGTTGCACAGGGATGAGAAAACCTACTGTGTGACTGCCAACGATGCTGGACAGCATGTAAAGCATGTGAAGTTAGGAAACATGCAACAAAACCACAAGACGACAACGTCCATCCAACCCAGACGGCCAAAACAAACACGGTGAGAGCAGAACAAGGACAGAACAAGCATGAAAAAATAACATCCACAAAACATTAAATCAGCAGAGAGACCAAGATCAAAAAGATTTATGATATAAACTGTAAAATATTGTTATAACAATAGCCTTGTTAAAACTAAGACTTGACTTAAGATTATTTTTTGAACATAAAAAACTTGTGCATCCTTTTTAAAAGTCTTTACACGTTTTGTTTTGAACACCTGAGTACTCCTCAATGACGCTCATTCATCCTCTGAACTTTGACCTCGAAATTACGCTCAACCTTTCCTACCCTGAAAACCATAAATCACAAATCAGCCCAAAACGTCCTGGAGGACAAAACGCGAGTGAGTCCTCCATTTTAGTGCCTAAATTCATAACTGTCAAAGCAAATCGGCACAAACGACAAACCCAAATCACACAGGGTAAAATTTTGGGTTTTGTTGGAGATATTTCATGATTATTAGTTTTACCACCTGGTGCGTGTCAGAAATGGAAACATAACCTCACAAGAGAACGGGAGTCGCCTCCTATTATTGCTCCGCTGGCGCTCTGCTCTCGCTCTAAAGCAATGATCCATCACAGCGGTGATTCATGAGCGCGTGACATGTAATGTTTTATATCGCTGCAATCAAACTTTTATAAATGTCACCCAAAACAAGGAGAGCAGGACCAGCAGGCGGGGCGCAGCTATAAATAGATGTAGAGCTCCGTTTGGGTGCATCCATGCAGATTATTAATCAGCTGCTCCAGGTGGAGCTGGGAGTAAAATGAAATGTCACTCGATCATGTTAAACGCCGTAATGAAGAGGTCAGTAGCTCTGCTTTTACTGTAATGTGACGACAAAATGAAGAGAGCAGTTCCCACGTAACGGCTGTGAGAAGGAGAGAAGGCGTTAGGCGGGATAAGACGTCTGTACGGCCGAGTGCCCAGGTCAAAAAACATAACACAGCCATGTGGAGGTGTAATTTTCCACCAAACAAAGCAGAGATTTACAGATTAATTCATCTTATTCACGTATTCTCCAATGTCAGAAAGTCGTGAATTTGAGAGAGAAGAAATGGAAAAGCTTTACTTGAAGGGGTGTTCTTAAGACTGACATTACACCTGACCTGATCTTGACTTTCTTAAAACAGGTTCTTAATATATTTATTGAGATGTTAGGAAATATACTCTCAACACTTACAGTATAAAATAAAATAAAATTCAGCTGAAAAAACAGAAATAAAGGGAAAAAGTACAAATGCCTAAGGGTAAAATAAAGTTTGAATAATCCAACTCTAATACCCAGATAAAGAATCACCATCTTATTAATATATATTTCTAGGTGCTGTTCTTTTATTTTCAAAAAATTGCACAAACTCATCCTAAATTTTCTGATCTTTCCTCCAAAACCAGGCAGGAAGCAACAAACCAACAATAAACCAACATATAGTGTAATATATTATTGTAATAGTATAATATTATACTGTTATAATATACTAATAATAGTATAATATTATTATACTAAATAATATTTATTCTTATTATTTAGTAAATAATGACACTTTCAATGCAATTTTTTGCTTTAAATGTGTCAACTTTGCGTTAAATGTGTCATTATTTACCAAATTAACTTAATAGCAACTGTCATAAACATTCATTCAAATAATGAGTTGCTGCTTTTACTTTGAAAAATAGAAAAACCCAACTTAGATTTTAAAACAAGTTTGTTTTTTTAATCAACCAAAACCGAGCTAATGAGTCACAGGATGAAGGTTTTTCTCACTTTCTAGTATTTTGCTAATTTTAAGTAGGAAAAACATTTCATTGAGCAGTTAGACTATAAACATATTATTCAACATGTTTTGGTTCTCACTTTTAATAAGAATAATTTTCAGAGGCTTAGCTACGCATTTCCCATTTTTTGTCTGAAGTCAAGATGTAGCTGTAAACTCCATAACCTTTCATCTATTAGATTGCAGGCAGATCTAATTAAGCTTTCAAGCAATAATTTTATACTTCTTTCACTATTTTTCTTTGCAAGAGAGACAATTTCAGTTCATCCTGTTTCTAAACCTCTGCACCTGCCTTCCTTTAAGAAATCAAATGTAAACAGATATGTGTGGAGATGCAATAACAAATTATGCTGGAGAATAAATTATCCCAGAAATTATTATGATAAATGATGATACTGTTGTTTTAAGACTATTTAGGCATAATAATGCAAAAACACATTTTTAAACTTTAAATTGATGAACATCAAAACCAGAACCGGAAGACAATTTCATTGCCCAAATTAAATAAACAAAACAACAAATAAAATCAGTCAAAACGTCTGTGCAAACGTAATTGTCCCTCATAAAAAGACCAAAGCGCCAGACTGAAGTTTTTTGTCGTCCACTTTTTGGTAGAAAGACAAAAGAGAAAATGATAAATCATGCAACTGAAAATTGTTTCAGTTAGACAGTCAAATGTTTCTCCAGGTCACTTGGCTTTTTCTAATAGGTCAAATTTCAGCTAAATTTATGTGGATTTTGGAGAAAACTGGCTTGACAGTGGAGTCATTTTCTCCTTCTTGATTTCTGGGTATTTCCTGAACATTTTGACCAATTTCCTTTTAGTCTGAAGGTGAATTTGGGTCAGATTGCTAAAATTGGTTGTTGTTAATGGTTCCAACTTTGAGGACAGTCCCAAATGGATGAAAGTCATTCATTTCCCAAAACTCACTGCTGGACTCCACTGAAACTTTGTGGAATATGTTTAAAAATGCATTTTGTTCCTTTAGACCACACAGTTTAATCCAGAGGTTCCCGAACTGTGGGGCGCGCCCCCTAGAGGGGGCGCCGAGCCATGGCAGGGGGGGGCGCGGGAAACCGTCTGGATAAAAAAAAAAAACAAACAAAAAAGACAAACGCAGTATGCACAGGATTTTTACCTTAGAATGGCCAACTCTCTGTTAATTTGATACAGTAGGTGCTTCCACGCTTCCCATATCTGTGCCCTCTGTCACTTTTATCAGCAGTTAAAACTGTTTAATCCGCTGTTAACATGTGGTAACCTGTTTTTCCGAGCCGCCTTTACGGCGCAACATGAACGCTACGACGCTCGCACTGGGTTTACACCTGTGCGGCAGTGAAGCAGACCTGCTGCTGCTGTGCAGAGACAGCAGGTGAGTGTTAGAGTCATGACAGCAAACCAGCAAAATGCAAAGAACTTTTCACAGTTTTCCCCCCAAACTAACTGACTGTTGAGTAAAGCTGTTGGATGCAGGTAAAATTAGCTAAAAGATGACTAGCTAGCTAATACCAATACACCACCTTAAGCTTGTTAACAAGTTAACACAGGCTGCTGGTGTTGTTGTCTATGTTCAGCTAGACAGCAACACATTAATTTTGCACCCAAAAAGTCGATTCCTTTCTCACCCCCCCCTTCTTAGAGACAGGGAGTCTCTAAGAATCCCCCCCCCAACCCCCAACACACGTTGATCAAGAATAAAGCTATTTGTAATCCATAGGGGGGCCCAGAGAATGTTTAGAAACCACTGGGGGGCCCAGGAAAAAAAGTTTGGGAACCACTGGTTTAATCAAAGAAGTATCCAGACAGAAGCTATGAAATGTTGGTTCCATTTTCTCAGATGTCTGTACATGTTTGAACTTGAATCTCTATTTTTTGACACTGTGTATTAAAGAAAATCCAGCATAAAATCAAACTTGAGCAGCTAATTTTTACTTGTTGTATACAGAGTGGGAAAAGATCAAATTTGAACTTGAAAAACCCAAACTGGGACATTCATGCCCATAAAATATGGATGAAATCTTCTCCCCAAACCTGCATAGTTTCGTTTCATCGTCATCGTTTCTAAGATGCTTCCCTTAAATCACTGGATGTCATGAAGATGCTTTTATGTTCTGGGAAACAACAACAGCAGAGTTTTACAATGCATGTTGCTGCAGTCATTTATAATTAGTGTGTCATCTGTTCCCTATTCGTGGTGAATATGGGAATTATAAATCTCATTTTACTAGAAGGTGTCTGCAGACTGAGAATGATAAAGCCTCCTAATAATGTTTGGCTTAGATCTCTCACTTCCGGATGCTTTGAGGCTATAAATAAACTGAAAAAGCTGTTTTATATGAGCATATTTGTGTTTTCGGCCCGCGCTTGAACGCTTTTTGACGACATAATGTCACAGACAACTAAATGTAAGCCACAGCGTGCTTTTTAAAAGTTTACAACAAAGAACAGAGGTCTAGTAAAAGTAACTCAGCAGAATGGTGAAACTCTTACCTAATAGTTGCACGAGATTAATAACAAGAGGATCAAAAGTCAGTTCGGACTGAAAGAAATGACAGAAAGGATGCTTTCTGTTTGATGTGGAGGCCCGGAGGGGGTCAGACAAAACAATGTTGCATCTGATTTCAAAAACAACAATAATAACCAAAAACATTCTGAAAAGCGTGAAAACAACAGAGATAAGCAGAGAAAAACAGATCTGAACTGCACACAGCAGAGTACTGTTTAAGGAAGTAATATTGTATATGGAACAGTTTTAAAGTTTTTAAGCAATGGCCATCTACAGTATTTGTCACAAAACCTTAACAAGAAGGAAGCTAAGAGAAAAGCTCATCAAATGTTGATGTTGACTTCTGTAGAAAAGTCTGGACGTTGGAGCCAGGAGTGACGGGACACAAACTGCTTTCATAATTACATCATCATCATTTTCAGCCACTGATTATGTCCACATTTATCGTAACTTTCTTCTTCTAGTGCAGAATTATGATACATGTCTCACGTCAGTGACAGGCGGAATTCTGCTTGGGTTGCTAGGTGACGGGCGGAATTCTTCTTGGGGTTGCTAGGTAACGGGTGGAATTCTGCTTGGCGTTGTCAGGTAACAGGCAGAGTCTGCAGATTTTTGTCGTCACATTAAAAAAAGTCGGCTAAAACGACCGTTCAGACTGCAGACGCTTTCAAAACAATTGTTTGGTCTCCAAATTAGTACGTCGTATGGAAGAGGCACAGCTCTGATTTTAGTTTTTGGAGAGAGGGTCAGAAGTTCGGGTTTGAGTCGTTCAGACTGCTGTGAAAAAGTAGGAAATTGGTTGCATATGGGCAAAAATGTTTTAATTTGGGTCACATTTGCCTGCTGTGTAAATGCAGCCTTTGTTTCATTCTCCTGGTGAGAGCTACAGAGGCGTTCATGAAGAAAATTGCAGCAGATTATGAGTCTGTTAAGTACAACGCAGGCTAAGAAAAAATTATTCAATTACTAGAATAAAGTCATACGACAGTAAGTCAAAATACGAGAAAAGTCGTGACATGAGAATCAAGTCATATTGTTACCAGAATAAAGTCGTAAAAATATGAGACAAAACAATAAAGTAAAAATAATACGATAATAAACTCACCTCAAAAAAATAGTCATAATATTAATAGAATGAAGTAGTAATTTTATGGTATCTCCTATTAATATGAGAAATGTTGAGCATCTTGTGAAGTTATACTTTGGTATCAGTTTTACAAATAGTTTTTAAGTCTTTTAACTTATTAGTTAAATCAAATTATTATCAGTAGCGCCTGATACTATTTCAAAGAAAGAATCACGTATCTTGATAACTGTTAACACTTTGATTCATTAAAATAACTTTTGATAGTAATTTTATAACTTTATTCTGGTAACATTGTGTCTTTATTGTGAGATTATGATTTTAATGTTGTACAATTTTAACTTTATTCTCACAATTTAAAATAAAATCTCAATTTTATTCCATTTTCCATTTATATTTCTACATGTGTGCAAGCCGTTACTCAGCAAAAATCAGAGTGACTCCTAAGTGAAGGCTGAGGAGCTTCCTTGAAATAAACTAATTAATAAAGAAAATCAACTTTCTGCTGAGGAAGAACTTAACCCTCTTTTATGCTGTTAAAAACATGAGGCCAAGTGTTAATGTCTGAGTGTGAAAACAGTATGTTGCTCGTGTTTCCTGCACCACAAATGAAACACTCGTCTCATTTTCCTAATGTGGAATCAGTGGAAGGAAGCCAAAGCCTGACTCCTTTTTTTTTTTTTATTTCTAAATAAATTCTCGCCTCTGTGAGCAGTGTGGTCTCACCCACACTAACTAATATCTCTTTAATAATTCAGAGACCTGTGCCAGAGAAACCGGCTGAAAAATTAATGAAACAACACAAGTTTCTATATCCAAGTAATTAGCTTGAGTCCTATAAAGTCTCTGGGGTGGCTGACTGTGGAAACTTCTCCTAGGTGAGAAATTCAGGTTTAATTCGCTGAATGTTTCACGCTGAAAACATCATATCATGTTTATCTGCTCTGCATTTCTCTGGCTAAACATAAATAAGTTGTTTATCTTTGTGAAGCGGCCATCGTTTCAATTTGCTGCCTTCAGCCTGGGAGCGGTTTCATCTAATATCTGAGTTTATTTTGGGGCTGTGCTGGTGGAGCTCATGAACACGGTGGAGAATTTTAGAAGAATTAAATAGTTTGTTTTTCCAGAGGTATTTTCACGTCTCATAACTGACAAGATGATGAATCCTTTCTTCATAACAGTTACATTTTAACGTATCGTTTTCATCCATCCATCTTTATTTTTGTCCAAAATCTATCATCTGTCCATCCGTCCGTCCGTCCGTCCACAAATAATAAAGAAACTAACGTTAAAACATATCTAGGTTTCCCATTTTATCCCAAGACAGCTGTATATTTTTTCCACAGTGTGACAGTTTTTATTTATTAAATTTTTTTTTTTATTGTGGCCTTTTTCTGTGCGACCCAACCTGCCAGTCAAGCAGAGGTCACATTGAGATAGTTTCCTGACCAGGCCCGCGGACTCCCCGCTGGGCCGCACAGCTTCCAGCCAACCTTGAAACGGCTCCAAATGTCAGCCGGCAGAAAATACTGAAACTGGGGCTTTTACTGCTGCAGATGATTAAAAGTTACTCTGGAAACCCTCAGACCTATATGGAAGGATGATTAACTCTTTTGAACATCAGTTGTTTTTGATAAGCTGTCTTTTCGCTGAGTCGTAAAAAAAAAAAAAGAAACTCTGTTGCTTCTGGGGAACGTCAGTCATTGTACCAATACTGATCCTCCTCCTCCTCCTCCTCCTCTTCCTCCTAAGCGGATCTGGGGATGTTTTGACGTTCTGCCAGCCTCGGTCAGCGATAAGCTTGACCCGGTCAATTCACAGCAAGATCCTTCACAACACTGACTTTTCTTTAGAGAATAAGACAACACTCTGTCTTTAGTGGATATCGTCACACCAATGCAGCTGAATAACATGTTTTTCTTTTTGTAAAGCAAAATCTTGAAGTAAAATATTTAAAAACTTGTTTATTAAATTTTTTAGGAGCTTTCACTGACAGAAATTAAGCCTCAGAAAAAAACATTTGACACTCGCGGCATAACGACTCCTGACTCCGACTTCTTCAATTTCTCTCCATTCAGTTCATATCAGCATTTATATTTTCACACTTTGAAACATAAACATCCAAAATGTGTCACAAATCGATGGCTTTCCTTCAGGGCTTTGTATTTACCAGCTACAGATAAAAAAAAAAATAGGACCTCAAATTGCTCCAGTTTTCTGTAATTTCTCCTGCTTTCAGCAATTATAGTTCATGTTCCTGCAGGTTTTTTCCAGTTTACTCAGTTCAAAGCAGAAAAACACAAAGGTTTTCTGCGCTCAGCAGCCAGTCGTCAAAGAAAGTGACACTAATAATGGACTTGTTCTGAGACGTCTGTCGATGCTGCATTCTGCTCAATGAAATAAGTTCTTTACGAGGAGAAATGTCATCTTTAAATGCTGACAGGATTGTTAAATTACTGCAGTTTTCACCACTCTGCTCGCAGGACTCGAGGAGGGATGTTATGATGTTGCAGCAACGAGTGTTTGACAGAAGCAACATAAAATGCCATAATTTGAACAAGCCTAACAAAGAGACAATATTTAGGAACAAAAATCCAATAAATCAAAATTTATGAATGCTTTATACTCATTGAAATGTGTAAATAACTAAAGTTAAACAACTTTTCTCAGATTACTCCGCAATGTTAATGCCACAGGTAAGAGTTTCCATTACAAATGTGTGCAGAACTTTAATATTCTGATGTCGAAAAAATAAAATTTTGCAACATTGGTGTTTCCATTAAGTGAGAAACTCAGTTAAAATCACAAGTGAACAAGTTTCATTCATTATAAAAACATGCAGTGCCATCATCCTTTTTCCGCTTCCTGTCGTCTTCTTTGACGTTTCCACCAGTAGTAACATCCTGTTGTTAATCATAAGACCAAAGTGTTTCCATTCCAGTTTTGCAAAATAAACCTCAACCATCTAGCATAAAACTTTATCAAAAATGTGAATTTTTTTTAAATGGTTGTTTCCATTAAGCAAATTTATTTTCGTAATTCCAATTTGTGCAATTATATGGTCAAAGGAAATGCTAACATTTGTATTTCTCCAGAAAGCCTAAACCAAGGGACAGTCCCAAAATATACATTTAAATGCTGATGGAACGTTTTCGTAAAAGCTTTTCTAAAATTGAGACTTTGAATGCAAACCAGATAGACCTGATGCTCAATCATGTTTCACATTGCAACTGAAATGTTTAATACAAATAAGCCTGACTTGACACCCAGAAGATCTGCTACAGCCAAAACATTTCTGCAAAAAAGGTTAAAATTCCTCAGTGTTCCTCAGTATTTGCTGGTTGTTACAAATACTTGATAGCAATTGTTGCTGCAAACACTTTTTCTCTGCACTGTATCATATTTTGTGATGCTGAATGCAAACTATTCTGCCTCAGTCCCTTTCTTCAGTGATAAATTAATGTTTATGTTGTTTGCCTTCGCTTAGACATGTTCATCTTCACATAGCAACAGCTGGGCTCACGTCTCTGCAGGTCTTTTCGTAACCATAGAAACAGTTTGTTCTTACTCTGACTCGTTTTGAGATGAAATAATTAGCGTCGAATGAGTAAAAGGTAATATAAAGATGTATTTGTAAGTGTCTGATGGCTTTCTTTTTGTCCGTTTCTGAGAGCACAGTATGTAGGAGTACATTCAACATCCAGAATTTGTTCTGCATCTAGAAAGCAGATTTGAATAAGATGTTTTTCCTGAAATGTACGTCCCTGGGCAGATCGACCAGTGCCATTTAGTTCAATAAGCCGCCCTGTGGATGATGGCTTCTCTTTCCTGCACCTGTCGGTGGATGACTGCTTTAAAAGTGAAGACAAGCAGAGAGAAAAGCATTTTTTTAAATAATAAAAAAACAGACGTTTGCAGTTGACAGGACAGCCTGTCAGTGTGATGAAAGTTGACGTTGGGTGTATTACTTTCTCTTCCCCATGATTTCCATTTGAAATGGTGCAAAAAGCTCAACCTTTTCGCGATATGACCGAGGTTCCTACATGTTTAATGAAACCATGCCAGACCCAACAAGTCCTGAGTCTTTTACCAGTAATTTTTGGAAATAAAATACATAATATTCACTATAAGTTAATCACAGATATTCTGAAAGTATATAGGATTTAAACACAATACCTGGAAGAAACTGGATGGCAGGAAGGAAAACAAAGAGACAAGGATGGAAAAAATGCATAAAGGAGCAAATTGAGTCAAATTAAAGAAAGAAACTGGTGAGTTCCAGAAACATGGTTGATTAGTTCGGGGTAAGTTTGGGTGGAGTTTTTTTCCCAGAGAAAGTTCTAGAAAGCACTGGGTCAGATTCGTAAAAATTGTTTTTAAGTCCTGAGAAAATCCAGAACCACTATATTTGTTTCCATCTCTGACAGCTGTGTCTTTTCTCGAAGCTGAATATATTTTTCCTTTAAGCTACGTTAGTAGAACACATCTGGTTCATACAAATTTTGATATAACTTGAAGAAAACCTCCAAACCTGGTTGTAAATTTGATGTTTTACTAGAGGATTTCAGTTGAGCAACACGATAAACTTTATGAATGTGACAGTATACAACCAACTCACGGGGAGTTATGCAAAGAGCTCTTCCTGTACCGGAGACGTCCGTCAAAACGTCCGCAGAGAGACACCGAGACAGAGCATGACAAACAAGACTTGCAAGTAAGTCGGTGAGATTACACTGTTTGCTAAACTCTCCACGGGGAAAATGTTAAGCAGATCCAACGGATGAAGTAATTCAATTTGAGCCCCTGAATAATGGCATCATTTGCCAAGGAATTAGCGTCCGCCACTATCAATCAGCACGCTGAAAGCCTAAGACATGCTGGGCCCACCAAGGACACGGGGCTTTCTGTGAAATTTAACTCATTTATCAGGTTACTTCTCTGGAATCAAAGGAGAAAACTGCAAGTATTTATGTAGTTTTCCCTTTAATGAATTCGTTCTGTAAGCAGCTTTATGGGTTTGGTGTTTGCAAAGTATTCAGCCTTGAGTCTCGGTTTGTGGAGATTCACAGTTAATCTGCGATGTGTTTTTTCAGACCTGGGTTCGGTTGAGGTGAAATAAATGTTGGAGGGATGGAGAAAAATCTACAAAAAAATTCAGTGCCTTTGATTACAAATGCATACAATCAGTGATTTTCTTGTAAAGTGTTTGGTGTTCACTTCAACATAATGTTTCATAGATGGGAACAATCAGATTATCTAACTTTAACTTTTTAAAAAACTATTTCAACCTAAATATAACAACAAAACTCTTAAATCCCAACTGTAATTCAGAAATTAAACCAGTTTAATGACTTATTCCTTCTTCTTTGGATATATGGCTGTCAAAACAATCTACTAATTACATATGAATTATTAGCATTTTTGAATTTTTTGTAATTTTCTTGAGATTTTGTCGTATTAACAGGCTTCAAACTAAGGCTGTTGTAAATCTAGTATTCTATTGATTATTCTTATGATCAATAAAGTAATTGAATAAAACACTTGATAAAGTAAAATACCATAACATCTATATTAATATTGGATATCAACATTGGCCCAATTTTTCATATTTGTGCATCCCAACTATGATTTTTCTGTAGTTTAGAAAATTAACCTGTAACATAATGGCTCCATTTTTCAATAAACCTGGGCAAAAATGATACAAAAATCTAAAATTAAAGCAGCAGGTTCACAAAGACATTTACAAATTGAATTACAATTTAATCACTTTCATTATTAGGCATAAGTAAAGGATTAGATGTCAATATCTGGGCTTTTCTTCAATAACTTCTAATGTATTTCTGCAGCCAGAAGAGAAATTATTAGTTTGTTTTTACCTCAGATTGTTCAGTTAAATGGTAGAAAAAAATACCAAATATTCTTCTGAATGGTTTTTATAGCTACAAAACAGTTCTGCCTCTTTCATTCTATAAATACTTGCATTGGACATAAATGCAAATTACAGTAAAAATGTAATTTGGTGAGTGGAACTTCGTCGGAAGAAAAAAAAATCGAGTGGAAGTGCAATAAAGTGCGGTCAAGTTGCTGCGTGGGAATGAATTTTAAGTTTTAATAAGCATCATTGGCAGAGCTGCTGAAGTACTGAAGGCGGTTCTGTTCGCTAACATCTTTTTTTAAATTCAAAGCGACATAAAAGCTGATTTCCTGCAGCTATGAAATAGTGTAAATATGCTGTGGGAAGAATATAAGCAACTCTGTGGTAAATAATAGTAAACATACGATTGCTTTAATGTGAAAGCAGTCTGATCTCAAAAAAAAAAAACGTTGAAATGATTAAAATTTCCATTTGAGGAGCAAATAAAACAAATCTTTCTCCAGTTAATGGATGCCTGAGTCTAAACAATAACAGCACCGACTCAAACTAATGAACTGAGTGGATGTCAGGAGTCTCTGGCAGGGAGATGGAAAAGAAACGAGAGTCATTTAGTAAATGTGTTCGATGGGGAATAAGTGAAGCTACGTATGTGGATGAAAAGCTGAGCCCCACAGAGACGCTGCTGCATTCAGGAAACCGACTCTGCCTTCTCGCCGCAGTTAAGGCCTATTACTGAGTGAAGCCAATTTTCCACAAGAGCTTTGACATTGAGAACCCAGCGTGAACTCCGATACAATCCAGGGACCCAGAAGCGGAGAGGTGCAACTTTAAACGTCACGGACGGCAAAGTGCCTGTGTGGCCCCTGGCAGCGACTCTGCTCCACTTGAGCGAGAGACGAAATGGCTCACTTTGCTTCACAAAGGGTTAAAACACACAAAGACATTGATCTCTAATAATCTGCACCTGTCAAGATTTGTACCAGAAGTTGTTGCGATGACCACATTGTTTAATATTCAAGTAATATAATGGTAAATATCAGTAAAATGCAGATAAATTAATTCCTATTTAGTTCCCGAAAATGCAACATTTCTTTCGCGTACACTTGATCATTCAGCACAGGAAACTCGACCTTTTCTGCTTTACTTAGCACCAATACAGACCAGTTGGTTATCCTTAGATTAACCAATTAATAAATGGACAACAAAAGTTGCCAAATAGATTATTTTTTTTATATTATTTAGAAAACTTGAACAGGTGAAACTAAATCTATGCCAATTGACGAGTTCTGGGCAGAACATATTTACACACTGAGGTTTTCTTTCCTTAAATGCAAAATTTATAAATTTTTTTGGACAGTTTTGGCTTAATTACTGCTCTGTGCATGTCATTCTTTCTGCAAATGGCATTTATTTACTCCAGTAATATTGAATTAATTACTAAATTATTTAACGATTATTTCAATAATCGATTCATCACAATGAATCTGATTAATCCTTTTCATAAAGAGTAGAAAAATCTATAACGCGTGTGACCAGTGTTGCACATGTTCAAGTTAATTAGACATCGGCTTTAAACAACAGAAACCAAATAAAAAATCAGGTCAGCAAACAGTTATTGAAAAATGACTGAATACATAAGTTTGGTTCTTTCTTTTGTTTGTTTTCTTCTGCTTTTCTTTGCTTTTAGCTGAAATTTGACTATTCTATACATAGAAATGCTTAGAACTGTGAAATATATCCAACTGAATCTCCACTGTGGTGATAAATGTTGCTTGATTCGCTTTAGTAATGGCTAAACATTTTCAAAAAGGACAGTTTTGCTTTTATGTTTCATTAACCAGCCTCTGGGAATTGGTGCCTCGGCTAATTGTTACTAATGACCTGCAAACAAAAAGAGAAAAAATCACACTGTAAAAACATCATCTGGTTTCCAACAGAGCAGAAACTGTTGGCTTTTTCTGTCCAATGGTAATTAGGTGTTAAAGGGAAAAGCAGCTGATCTTCCAGCTGATCTTTGAGACGTCCAGCAGGTCAGAAAACCAGCGGTTCTCGATTTAAATTGAAAATATCAGAAACGGAGAAACTGACTGTCAGATCTGTCAACCTCAAGATCATCCAAAAGAAGAGACAGGATTTTCTTTGCCCCGTGTCTCACTCCATCCACACCAACTCAATCTGAGATTGATGCCTCGTTTTCTTTCCTTTTGAGGTTTTCTTTCGCTTTCAGCTCTTTGGCTGCAGAAAATGAAGAGAGATGTTTGGTATTTGAGGTCAGACAAGACGTGTACAATCCGACGAGGTTCTTTAAGCATCCCAAATGGGTTCCACTCTTTCAATTTAATTTAAAAAGTAGTCGATATGAACCATGCTAAGCTCCAGAAATCCTTTGAACTCGACGCCGCTCCAACTTCCAGGTGATGTGGCAGCGTTTGGTTGCCATCTGTTGTCTCTACATTTATCTGAAGGACTCGATTTTCAGACGAACTGCACAAATTGTTAAATTTTAGACATCTGGTGCCTTCATTCTCAGTTAGAGTCGACTAATTAGCCGCTAAGTTGGTGGCTTTGAAGCACAGACGGAGAGCGGCACCCACCTCCAGTTGATCGCATAAAAACAATCAGTTTATAAACGGCGTGACAATAAAAAAAAAATATACAGAAAAAGAAAAGGAGCTCAAGAAAATCTCTGAAGCAGGATGCGGTAATAGGCTGTAATCTCTGTTGTGACTGGTTCATACTTCATGCTGCACGGGTTTAAAAAATAAATCCAGAGAAACAGTTTGTGGCTTGAACATTTCCTGGTTTTATTCGGTTTGTAACTTTGAGTTATGGATTTCCATTAAATATAATATTGAGTACACAGCGTTGATGCATTGAATGGTTCTGATCCATTTGGGAAAATAGTTATTTCTGCTGTTTTAAACCAGTTTGTTTCAGTGGTGGTAATAAATATCTCTGATAGGCTCATAGTTTTTGCTTTTCCTCTTAAACTGTGCTTCAGAGTTGGTCCCCGTCTTTTGTTTGGTATATTTGATGCTTGTGCGAACATTTTGGGCTGCGTTTCATCAAACTCCAACATTTTAGCTCAAATAATACAGAGAATCTATTTTAGATGTGTAATTTCTTATGTTTGAATACACTCTGGTGACTGTAGAGCAAAGTTTAAAGTTTCAGTAAAGTCTCGAAATGTTAGCAAGAGTTAGCAGCTAGCCTCTCCTCCATGTTCATGATGCAACTCTTCACTAATTGGTTGTTCTTGCATCTAAATTTTAACAGGCGCCGACATAACTTAAAGAAAAGTTGTTCTACAGAAAACCTTCTAGCCCCAAGCCTGGTGCTACGTGTCAAAATAACAAATTTTTCAATTAAATAATCCCAGAATTTATTGCGATAAACGATAATATTGTTGTTTTGAGACTATGATAATGGCATAATAGTAAAGCAACAACACATTCTCAAAGATCAATAAACATTTAACACCAGAGGACATTTCAAATATCCAAAGTAAACAAAACAACAGAAACAACAAATAAAATTAATTATGACGTCTCAATAAACAGAAATGTCCTCCAAAAAATTCCTAGTTGAGACCAAAACACCAGAGTGAAGACTTTAGTCATCCAGTTTTTGGTACAAAGATAAAAAATTAAATGATGAGTTTGTTTTAATTTAAAATGTGATCATTAATTAATTTTGCAGGACGATATATTGTCCCAGAAGTTATTACAATAAACGATAATATTGTTTTGAGTAGAGCTGAAATGATTAGATGGATTAATCGTGATTAATTAATTATAGAAATAATCGTCAATTAATTTCAAAACTGGTTAACTGCTAACTCGAGTATAGAGGCTCAAGAAATACCTCTTGCACCAACATCAGCATCGGGTGATATTGGTCATTTTTTTTAACATATCAGTATCGATAAATTGAGCCGATGTGAAAAAAACTATATTTATTTTTATGTTTCAGATAAAAATAAATGGTTGTTTTTTCCCCAAGGTGTTAAAACTGTAGTGAAATATATATAATAAATATAAATATTGGTTATGAGTCAAACAGCAATATTAACATCAGATATCAGTATTGGTCCAAATTTTCGTATCAGTGCAACCCTTAAAAAACAAACTATTCAGAGCCGTAATTAAGCTAAAACTGCAATATATATATATATGTATATATTTGTAAGATTTAATGGTTTTTCTGTGAACCCTTCCCAGTAAAAAAAATTATTTTCACCTGGAAGTCAATGAGGATGATGGCAACTTTATTTCATTTAGTTTATTCTGATGCGAAAAGTTTGATATCGTAGCTGATTTTCCTTCAAAAAGAATCGAAAATGTTCGTTAAAGTCTGAATGCACAGCAGCTGAATGCTTCCTTTTTGCTGTCTTAATGGATTTTTAATGGGTCTTCCAGAGGCTCCAAGAAAGGGTGTACTGGTCTTGCTTGACTCGCGCCAAACAGATGGGAATCCAGGAAAGTGAAATAAAAGAGTTTATTGATCCAGCAGCTTAATTAAACAGGACTGAGTCGGAGTACTTGGACTGCACAGCGAGCGAACTTCCCAGCATCTGGTGTGAACTCTACCCAGCAGCCAAACGACCGGTGACAGCCACATCACAAATCTTTGTATACACACAAGTCTGCACAAATACTTCAAACACGTCCTTAGCTGCAGGCTGAGGAAGGCAGCTAAACGGAGAGAAGGGAGGTAGAGGCGGAGAACGACAATAGCTTTACAGCATCCCAAAGGATTGTTGTATTTTCCTCTGCAGTAACTCGCTCTTTAGGAGCTTGCTGCAGTTTGTTTCCACCTCTGGGCTTTTCCTGCTTGAGCCTTTTTCACTTGGCTGCTTGATATCCTGCAATACCTGTTGTTTTTGATTAAACAATCGGATTTTATTAATAGGTATTGAAATAACAAATTTTAGTACCAAGGCTTGAAATTTATAAAAATATTTTAATTTCAATTAGTTGTTTTCGAGTGAAAGTGCTTGATTTTTAATAAATAAATGCAGTTGAAAATAGATGTTTTCAGTTTTTTGCTGAGTGACTGAGGTCAAACTTTTCTTTTTGTAGGTCAGGTAGCATTACCAAAATTATTTCTACTTACTAAATGCCATGAAACTTTGCTTTTATATTAGATGTTTAAGCATTTAAGAGGCTCATTTACCTAACAGAATAAGTTTGGATTGTTTTAACAAAATATGACGATAAATTAGATAAAAAATATTTGCATATTTAATCATGTAAGCCTTTCTTTATAAATACTTTTTAAAAAGTATTTAAATACTCTTTTTTTTTTTTTCCAAAATTTGAACCAGGTGAAGCTAAAATTATTCTTCTTGAAGACTGGTGGATAGGAAAGACTTAAGTTAAAATGTATTTTCTGATTATGTTCTTAAAGCAAAAAGCCCTTTTTAGAGTCTGTATACTCTAGTAAATGATTAATCGATTAATCGATTGACAATTATCAGTAGTCGATTAATCACAATTAATTGTTTCAGCCCCGAAACTTAACACAATATAAGCATTTCATATCGTGTTAATTTTTAAGCAACTATGAGGCTGGGTGGTGAAACCTGAAACTGCTGCTGAGTTACCCAGCAGGTTGTTGCTAGGTAACCACTAGTTACTCAGAAGGCTGTTGCTAGGTAACCAAAGAATGAGCAAGTCATTTGATTCCGCCAATCTGAGAGGTTGAGCGGCTAAAGCCTTTCCTCTGCCTACATCTCCCAGAATGCTTTGCAGTTCTGGATCTGAATATCAGCTAATTTGTGTTGCTTTAATCTCCTTTAATTTAAGTGCTGGTGCTGGAAAAGTTTGACAACTTACCTTGAAAAGTGCCTGGATTTCACTGTTAAAGTTTGGGACCGGACCCTGGCAGGCTGTCGCACAGAGACTGATGAGGCCTGGCAGGCAGGCATTTAGGGAGGAGCCCGTCTGCTCCACGATGAGGCAGAGCCAGCCGCCATCCATCTCCATTACACACATCCACATGCCACTGGGCAGGGGACAACTCCTGGGAGAGTGACCGAGGGAGGGGAGGAGGTGGGAGGGAGCGAGCGACTGTCAGAGTCCTGTTACACTGTTGTTCCCTGCTGCTGCTCCTCCTCAGTTTATGCATGTCACGCTGCTGTAAATCACTGACAGAGGAAGAGCAGCAGACATGATTTGAATGCATGCGTCATGGCAGCTCGGCTCGCTGTCACTTCTCTATATCACTGTTGAGGTTTTGGGTTTTCATCAAGTTCGTTTTATTTATTGTTGGCTTGCCGTTTTCCATTTGGGTCGAGTTGATGAGAACGAAGCAGTATATCCTTAAATCTGTAAAATATGTTTTGTGTTTCAGAATATTAAAAACAACATTTTATGACTTGATTTCATTCTGTTTTGCATTGTTGTTGTTGGGTTATCAGTTCATCTCAGTCAGATTTAATTAGCTATCATCTGTAGGTGTTTTCACTTTGTTTCTGTTTTGATGATTTATTTAGTTAGATTTTGCCATTGCAGCTGATTGAGTTAGTTTGTTTACTGCATTGTTTGTGCTTTTGTCTCAGATTCAGGTTTTGTTCTGTTTATCTTTCATCTTCCAGCTTTCTCTTCTTCCCAGCTGTTTTCTATCTTCTCATCTCTTTATTTTTCTGTGATTTTCTCTCTCTTTCTGTTTTTGTCTCCGTCTTTCTCTCTTTTTGTTTGTCTGCCTGTTTCTCTATCTCTATCTTTCTGTTTCTCTCTTCCTATCTTTGTTTCTTTCTCTTTTTCTGTTTTTCTCTTTCTTTCCTCTCTCCGTTTTCTTTGTTGATAAAAAATATAGTTAAAATCATTTAAATGCTAGTAATAATTATATTATCAGTTTACTTCATTACACATAATAAATAAATCTATTTAACATAAAAATCTCATAATTTACCCACAACAAACCATAATCAGACTCTTAAAATAGTATTACAGGCAGAGAAAGGTGGTTTAATTAAACAAACAAAAAAGCTATTGTAGCATTTTCCTTTGAGAAATAAAACTCAAATCTAACTGAACAGATCTGGACGTCGTCACTTCATCTTGATATGTTTGCTTTACTTTCTTATAATGTGCATAAAAAAAACATTTAGAGCCGTAACGAGCAACAGCTGAACAGCTGTAATCCAGGAATACAGACCAATCACATTCATTAAAGTAAAAGTGCTTTTATCCTCTGCTAACAGGCTCAGGTTTTTATTATTAGCGTCGTGTCTAACGTCATTTCTGTCTCGCCGAAGGGGAGAGTGTGGCTCTGAGATCTGGTGGGAGGCGAGTCATTGCAGGGAGATAACGGCGTGGAAGTGAGCGAGAGCGGAGGCAGCCATCTGGAGAAGGAGTGAAACAACATTACACACACCTGAGGTACATTAAGTGTCGCTTTCTAAAAACGGCAATGTTTGTGTTCTTTCAAAGTGGAGCGTAAAATGCTGAGCTCGACTTCGTGGGGCTCTTATAAGTTTCATTAAAGGGACTGGGACACCCTGAAGTCGTGACTCTGTGCTGCAGACGGATGTGAATGCAAAGCTCCTCATAAACCTGCTGTAGAGTTTAGTGGTGCAGAGGTTCTGCAAAAACACAACAAAAAAGCTCTGAAAATTAGAATATCACGAGACAAAAATGACACTTTGGAGACCAAAATCTCCACATTGGATCCAAACAAACATTAATTTATTGTCAATTTTTTTTCTCCTTTAAATGCACAACAGTAAATTATACAAGTAATATTTTAATGAAACAAACATTACTGTAACATTTGCCATATTTAAAGTTACTTAATATTTTGGACCAATTATATTTTATTTTGTTGGTCTATTTTTTGTTAGTTTTAGCTCATTTCCAAACATTTTTTTCTTAAAACATTTGCTGTATTTTGCCAAAGTATGTTTCTGAATAAGAAGTCGCTGGTTGCTTGTCGCATGACTTTATATTAAATCAAAATAAAAGCTAAAAGAAAAGCTTGTTGTGCCTAACATTTTCCGTTTAAGAAGATATAAACTTGCCAAAACTTACAAATAGTATCCATCTGCATCGGTACAAATTTCTACTGTTCCACACAATCTTATTCCAAGAGCCACAAATGGCCCCCGAGCCACACTTTGGACATCCCAGCTCTAATAATGCTAGAACTGCTTCGTGTCTTGAAAAAACCCACCAGATATTTTATCCTGTTTCCATTAAATCACCAATGAACTGATGAAATTC
The DNA here is from genome assembly GCF_904066995.2 of Poecilia reticulata. Classification (NCBI taxonomy): domain Eukaryota; kingdom Metazoa; phylum Chordata; class Actinopteri; order Cyprinodontiformes; family Poeciliidae; genus Poecilia; species Poecilia reticulata. The sequence continues at coordinate 11,908,019 of NC_088831.1, read as the reverse complement.
GGTTCAAATCAGTGAATAATTACATCATAACACACAATAAATAGAAATTTTGGACAAAATTAACAGTCATTGAAGTCGTTCAAGTTTTAATTGAACAAAGTTGTTCAGAAATGATTATAATGTCCAGTAATGGTTAAATTCCACATTAAGTAGTTTAAAAATCAAACCCATATATTTAGAAAGTAGACTTTATTTGCACAGTGTTATATTGATAGCTTTTTTTCTTTGACAACAAACATATTGGATTGGTGAAACATTAGTCACCTTACATGGTAACTTATGTTTTTTTTTTTTTACCATAATTGCGTTAAAATATCTTTTGCTTCCAGTTTTACTTGGAATTTTGTGCTACTTCAGAGGCTGCATGGTTAATTTTTCAAGCCTAAAATCACAAGAGTTGCTTTTTGAACTTGTGATGTGCCACCTCTGGAGCCAAGGGTTACATTTGAATAAAAATTCAAAACTTCTTTGCGTTCTCAAGAGGAATGTCCAAACTTCTCTTCATGGAGACATTTACATGAGAAAAACAAACTTTTGAACTTGGATTAAAGGGAAGTGAAAACCCGGTTTCAGAGGAGGAATGTCAAGTTTTCTGGCTTATAGTCGAGGGCAGCGCTGCTACGAGACATTAGCATAAGAAAAAGCAAATATTTTCAGCTGAGAGGTTGAGGTTATTTCACAAAACCAATGCTGGATGTTAATTTAATAAGAATGTACAATTACAATGATGAAAATGTTGAGACATGGGTTATTTGGGAGGACAAAATAATTCCAGAAAGTGCTTGCATATTTGGCCTCTGCTGCTGTAAAGGTCTGAGGGATTGAAGGACTTTCAGAGCAATGTGTGATGACAAAACACAAACAAAAATACAGAAAAATAAACTTTGAGTTTTATGCAAAGGTCCATCGGTTATTCATATAAACAAATAATCATGGAACATTTGGATTAGAGGACTAAAATAACTACCAGGAGCTAAAATGTTTTGCTAATCAAACTGATCAACTAAACATTATATTTCCAATTCAGTTAATCTGCTCATCCACTGTGTTTTGCATAATCTGGGATAAAGCAGTGGGATTTCTCTCATTTTAGAACAGCATCAGCAAATGGGCATCAGCATTGCTACATAGATCACCATGTCTGCACAGCCTTAAAAAGTCTTAAATTGATTTAAAAAAATAAGTTTGTCTTAAATTCATTACTCACAGGTCTTAAATTTTGTTGTGGCAGGACTGTTTAAAAACATATATTCTCTAAAGTTTTCTTTTGAGTCAAGCACATGTATCTTCAGTGCCTTCTGTGACTTGAGTCGGTTGCGGCTACTGGAGACTAGCTGCTAATATAGCTTTGCTAGCTAGCATGCTCTCTTTCCAGGTGTAAATTTGTGCAAATTGTACAGCCATAGATTTACCACTGTTGCCAACCCATACAATTTGTGATTTTCTTTTGTACTTTTCTGTTGTGACATAGGTCTTAAATTCCATTGACAATGGTCTTAAAAAGTCTTAAATTTGAAATGGTGGATCTACCGTAGTAGCATTAGCAACCCTGAAAAGCTCAACGGAATCATAATACCCAGCAACGGTGGCTCATAAAGTCCAAAAAAGACGGAGATTTCCTGTAGTTGGTTTAGATGAAGGCTGGGCTGTGTTCATACCAGGAGTTCACTTGGAAGCGACTCGATACCATCTCCAAAAGTGGATCTCAGTTTCTCACCAGGGTTCGTTTGAGTTTGTTCACATCTGCAAAAAAGATCCAGACCAACAGGGGTTAGAAACTGGTCAATTTAAAGCGGATCCACCACATTAATAAAAAAAGGAGGGAATTATTGTTGCTACATGTTTGATAGACTCGTAAAAAATCCAATCTTTGCACTTCCTCTTCAGACTCTCCCACCAGTTGTTGAATGCAGGCCACCTCTTCCCTCTCTTCTTTGCTTCCTGCACAGATTACCACACTGTAGCACAGTCTTTTCCCCAGACGCACGTAAAGAAGGGCTGATGTTAAAAGTGGAGGCTTGCCAGCTGGTGTGTAATCACTGTTTTAACCTTCCTCTCGGTCATTAATCATAGTCAACACATTTCAGCGGGGTATGCGATCCTCCAGCCTCTTTAACTGCGCCCAGTCTTATGTATTCATGTGAGCTGACGAGCAGGAGGGCTGATACAAGGCAGCTAATCAGGGAGCCTACCGTGACAAAAGCTGAGGACCTGGATAAAGAGCATTTATTTAAATGAATGGTAATTTAAAAAGTCGGTTAGTATTAATTTAAATGTGTTTGAAGGGCCAAACCTTGCCAGGGGCTGAACTTGCACATACCATTTAAAATTGGCAGTGAATAATGTGCAAGAACACCTCACTCTTGTGCTTTATTTCTCCAAACCTGCAAATCTCTGCTTCGGCAGTTTAAGCTTAGAAGCGAAACGGGAGAATAAATACAATATATCTTTAATTAAATTTTGTAAACAGAATTTATTTAAAAGGAAAAAGGAGCAGAAAGGTATTTTACTATTGGTGGGATAACAAGACCTCTTGTCCTGCGGTTAAACCCACACTAGATTTGATTTTCAGGAAATAGAGCTGCTGTTCTTTGGAAATATACCTTACTTTTTTTATGTTGCACACATTTGTGCAAATTAATATTTGTAGTTCAGCACAAAAAAAGCGGCAGGATGTTGAAAACTTCTCAGCGTTTGTTGCACTCGAAAACTTTTATCTTCCTCTTCTTCTGCTTCAAGTGCTCCAATTGGAAATTTGCCGATCGTCATCTTAAATATTCCATCATCCAAGTGGAGAAACGTTACGTGTTTGCTCTGATGCAACACAAAGCACATTTCTTCTGGAGTCATTTTTGATTTCCATCATATTTTCCTGGCAGAATTGAAGCCAGACAGTTATTAGCTTCTTTAGATCTGGAGAGTTTTTGGCTGGAAGACCTGCGACCTCACAAAAGCTCGGCGTCAATGCGGAAAGCGTGATTCCACTTCCCGAGGGTTATCGTCCAGAATTTCTTTTCATCAGCCACAGAACTGGTGCAATCTATTTCTCCTCGGCAAAAGGAGCACGATGGGTTAAACTGGCAGCAACCAGTTGTTGTCTTTTGCAGCTGGCCGTCCCAACACCAGCTGTAAAGCATGGAGTGCATTAGTAAGATAACACCTCTGTTACTTTTAACAATGCTGCCGTTCCCCGGTGGCTGACGGTTGTTAGTCACAGCCATCAACTGGAGGGAAGCGCGACTTCAAAAGACGCTCAGATCTGAGCCGAGCCATTTGAGAGGAAACAACATATCAGCCTTGCCGTGTTTGATGACTTTGTGTTCCAACTTGAAATGACGGTGTGAAATTATCGCAAACCGATTCATGAACAGACGCCGAGAGTTCAATCTCTGGACTTTTTAAAATTGTTTTTGTGTCCGTTTGGTGAAATAGTTTGCTTTCAGAGCTCCTTCCTCTTCTGCAAACCCGACATTCAGCTGGACAACCTGGCTGTTGAACAAAAATAAATGACTTGCATTAATTTGTAAATCTCTCCAAGCATGTCAAGTGTGGAACAACAAGCCATTAGCCGCCTCTGGAGATTCTTAAAAACAGTCAAAATATTAATTACACAACTTTAAGTGCTGCAGAAGTCTGCCTTTGGGGAACTACAGGATTAATTCTGTTCTGTATCTTAAGACTTTAGTCAAGCACATTTTTATTATGCACCACACTTAAAACTACGTTTTGTGGGGTTTCAGATACAAAATCTGCTTTTTAAATAATTTTAGGTCCTTTTCAAAAGATATTAAATTCAGAGGATGACTTAAGTTCAAAGCAACCTTGTAAAAGTTTGAAACTCCGGTTTCTGAGTTTTACTCGTGACATTCAGCTTAATTTTTCAGATTCTTTGTAAATTTTGGTCATATTTTACTGGACTTGCCTGAAATGTGTTTTACTGTCCACTAAACCCTGAACATAATGTGGCGATGAACATTTAGGAATAAGAATTTTGAATTAATTAACACTTAAACTTCTTCTATAATTCACAGAATCGCTGGATTTTGGTTTAATTATTCATCAAGCTGCGTTAATTTGATCTGGTCAACATAATGACAGATAATCAGAGAAAAGTAAGACACCTGGTCCAGACCCAGCAGAACACTGTGAACACTCAAAATGTCTACATTTTTACAGGCATAGAGATTTTTTTTCCAGTTTTTACAGTTCATCAATGTGCTTTGCACCTTTTCACTGAATAAAATCCAATTAATTGGGTATTAAAATTTATATCGTCAGTCAAACCGAAGAGCATGCGGTGGGGAGAAAATGTTGAATTTGTTGCTGATTTTAAAAGTTTGATGTTCTTTTTGTCGCAGCTTTATTTTATGGTAAACAGATGGATTATTACTTATTTTTAATGTGGTTTTAAGTCAGATGCCTGTGAGTCATTACTAATAGAAATAATTCAAACTGTAACAACATTTAAATGAATAGTGTTTCAAAACAAATGAGGCTATAATGCTCTTGTTTGTCAGAATGTCACTTAAAGCACATATGTGTGTTTTCCTCTATGTTTTACAAGGTAATAGCTTCCCTGCAGTGTTGCAATCGTTGTTTTGTTCTTGTGCAATTTTTAAAGCATCACAGTTATTATTATTAATTTGTCATTTTGTTTAAAAATACTGTCTCATAAAAACATGTATAATCTGTGAATATATTCCCTGCAGCGAACGTTTCCAATTAAAACGCTGAGATAAAAAAACAATAAAACAAAAAAATATTAAACTTTTTTTTTTTTAATAGTCCCAAACGGATATTAGTTATTCTAGTAAAACTAAATGTTCTTGTTAAAGTTAAACAGAAAATAAAAACAAGACCGTATCTCTCTCATTTAAATGGAAAATATTAATATGTAACATTGAAGCAGTGCAAAAACACAAACCAAGTATTTATGGTCTAATGTCTAGTGAAAATATCTTCCTGCATTTGAGATATTAATACTAAATTAAAAGTAACTTTTCAGCAAGATATAGGAGCTTATTTTAAGTAAATAATTCCTCAATATTGATGGAAACATACTGGTTCAACTGGTAAATTATTTCACTTACAATATTGGAAAAATACATAAACAAATTTTGCTGGACGATAAATTGTCCCAGAAGTTATTGAGACCATTTTCAAAAAAATATAATGATAATAGCATAATAATAAAACAAGAACAAGTATTTAAATAAACTTTAAATACTAATGAACATTTAAAACTGGAACTGGAAGACATTTTAAATATCCAAAATAAATAAACAAAACAATAGCAATAACAAATAAAATTAATAATAAAGCCTCTATAAACTGCGTTTAATGGAAAAAGGGTGATTTAAGATCAAAGCACCAGACTAAAGACTTTAATCATCCAGTTTTTGGTGAAAAGAGAAAAAAATCGTTAATCATTCAAATGGAAATTATTGAGTTTGTTTAAATGTATCATCCGATTAATTGATTTATTGCTCATTGCGACAGGTTTAGTTAAAAATGAAATAATCTGCCAATGGAACTAGCACTTTTTCATCAATATTAAGGAATTATTGATTTAAATCAATCATGCAGAAAAGTTACTTGTATTATTTTTTATCTTATTTCAAAAGGACTAAATTATTTCCAAAGAAACTAGACTTTGCAAAACTTTGTAAGCGTTTGTGTTTTTGCAGAGTGATGCTTGTTTTGCAGCGTGAGTTAATAAAGCCAAACCATGAGTGTGCATCTGAGATTGGCTGCTTCCATTTAAAACATAAAAAAATAAAATAAAATACTGTGTGGATGTGGGAGACGCTGCTGCGGTTGGGCAGAGATAAGTCTGTGTGGCCCTGGGGAGCGCAGAAGGATTTCACCTACAACTCATTCAGATATCAGAGTAAGAAGGTCATTGAAACATCAAAGAAAGCTCATTTCTCTTCATGCAAACACTCACCCCGCTTTTCAGTTTCACACTGAGCTCCAAGCTCCAGATTCATACACTGATCCCTTTTATTTAATGAAAGAAGCAAAAAAGATTATTTTTTTCCTGAATGTCACACTGCGTTTAATGGATTAGCGCCTTTAATCTGTTCATTTACTTTAAGGAAATACTTTTAAAGGATTCCCAATACTATGTTTTCTTTTTCTGTACTTATTCAAATGATTTCACACTGTTTATCAGTCCTTAAAGGCCGAAGTCCTTTACGTTTTAAATCAATCAATCTTTAATTATGGAGCTCTTTTCATATACCAAGATTAAAAACCAGTAGAAACACATTAAAAATGACCAAACTAAATAATATCTATAACACACACGTTTAAAAATGTGTATTTTCAATCTTAGTTCTTAATCTGAATTATTTACACTTCATTTCCACCAGCTGATTTTCCTTCATCAATATATTTTGTGAATTTTATTAGCGCCGAAGAAGTGAAGCTAACTAGCCAATCATGTGTGGTTGCTAGGGAAAAATAATCAACATTCGTCCAATCCGCATCGCTACATTTAATTTGTTTGAAATTTTGCCCGTCATGAAAGATACTGGAGAGTTTTTGAGTTGCTATGGTGATAAAGTTGATGAAGCTTCATCACCATTTATAAATAACAATGTAGATGATTTTCCAAATCTACAGTAAGCTACAACTTCTGTTTTATTAGTGTTAGCAAACCATATTTTTGTTTTTTACTTTTTTTGTTCATCAAAACTCCAGTTATGAATATTGATGAAGTTTATTTGATGCATGTATTGCTCTGGTTAGCATAATGCTAATTCTGCTCTGTTGCTAAATGTTTCTTAAAAAAAAAAAAATGCTAATAATGATGATGCTCTTTGCATTTGTTTCTGCTGCTTTTGTAATGTTAATGTTTGAATATCAGGATGTTTGTCATTCTGATGTGGTGTTATAGCAGCAGCTGAAGTTCTGTTTGCTAACGTTTTAGATTTTAACGATTTATTTTTTTCAAATAAACCCAGGAGAGCTACTTGGTGGTGTTACTTCAGAAGCTGGTTCAGTCGTTAGGATCTCATTTCAGTCTATGTGTGGAGGCATATGGAGGGAACCTTTTGTGTGTCTAGAGCTTCATGGTTGAAGATTTTTGGGCATTTTGAGTGTTCGGTGCATGTCCAATGCGTTCAACGATGGAGTTGGAAAATCTGAACTTTATTGATTTAAAAGTTCAGATTTTTAAATCTGAACTTTTTAAAAATCTGAAAAAGTTCAGATTCAGACGTGGAGCAGCAAAGACGTTGATGCTCCACGTCTTTGCTGCTGGACGTGGAGCATCAACCAATCAGAGAGTCTCATCTATGTGACGTAGTGGAGATGCTAGTGGAGATGCAGGCAGTGATGCAGGTCAGCATTTCGTCAAACTGGGTTCGGTTGAGATGAAAACAGCGCTGATAGCGACCGTCGTCAGCGCCTCCAGCTGGCTTGTGAAACTCACAACACCTCTGAACTACCTGGTGAATTAATAGAATCGCCCGACGGCGTCAATCTGTTGCTTTCAGAAAATAAAACCAAGACATTCTCAATATTTCATCCGCCATTGTTCAAAGTAACCGGGAGAGAAAAAAGGCAAGAAACTCATCCTATCGTGCCGTTATCAGCTGTCGCCGTTGTTTGTTCAATAAAAACTGAACACAAAATGCAAAGACATCTGAACTTCTGCTGTGATTGCAGAAGTTTTCACTACGTAACATTTTGGTGCAACTCTCTCAATTTCATCAGCAGTTGTACAAGGAGACCAGCAACAGAAAACATTGGCTCATCCCAACGCTCGTCTAGAGCAAAATGTCAAGTGTCTGATTTCAAATTGCAAACTCATCCATCTTGAAGCGTCAGACATGTTGGGTGTGAATGCAGCATTATTTTGATAGCCATGATTTTTTAATTCTACTCCAATGTGTTTTAGTTCTTTAGTTTATTTTGATAGAATTTAACTTTTAAGCAGTCACGCATTAGCTTGATATTTTCACAGGTTTTAATCTGATTCTGACTTAGCGTTTGACTCTGATTTAGTGATGAAATACTTTATATTTTGCAAGTTATGACTAGGCAGACAAATCTATTCACAATTCAGCTCCACTAAGAATTTTGTCCACCAGTCGCCACTGCGTTAAGAGTTCATCTCTAGTCCCGATAGAATGTAGAAAATGAACATTCAGTCTTCCTTTGTAAAGACTCTTAAGTATTTCTGTGGCTTTTACAGAGCAATGCTTCAGCAGAAATAGGTGTCTGAACCTTTACACGTCTGCAGCCGGAGGGGAGTTTTGTGAAGTGACAGTGGAGTGGATGGACCAGGTCACTGGTTATTATTGTATTTTTGTGTGAAATTGCTGCATCAATGAAGGTGGGTAGGTTAGCAGTGAAGAGACTTGCAAAATGCCTTCCAGCACTTATATTCAAGGCAAGTCTTTCTCTCTTTTTCATCTAAGCTGAGTGATAAAAATAGATGCTACTTGTTGCATTCTGCAGAGAGATGAAGTGGCTGAGCTAAAAATATAAAGACAGTGTAACATAAAAGCGGGTTTTTAGTTGTTTTCTGGTCAGATTTGCCTTAAATGACCATTTTTAAACACATGAGCGTCCAAAGTACTGGAGGAAAAGTGTACCAAAAAATCAAGAAATGTATCTTTAAAATATTTATAAAAAGAAATAGTCTTGATTAAGAAACTATGGGAGAATTAAATCATCAAACAAACCTAAATGAAGCTTATGGAGTTGGATAAGATGTCTAAGAATCATCGACGGCTGTGGGTTTAATGTTCCTCTGATTGCAAATTGGTTAAATTTCATGGCATTATACTGAAGTACAGAACAAAATGTGAGGCCTTGATGATTGGACCAAGAGCTAAAACGCTTCTCTGTTAAAGGCCTCAATTTTTTAAGCAAAAAAAAAAAAAAAAAGTTTAAAAATAAAAGTTCTGCAAACGGCTGCACAGTGGCGCAGTTGGTAGAGCTGTTGCCTTGCAGCAAGAATGTTCTGGGTTCGATTCCCGGCCCCGGTCTTTCTGCATGGAGTTTGCATGTTCTCCCTGTGCATGCGTGGGTTTTCTCCGGGTACTTCGGTTTCCTCCCTCAGTCCAAAAACATGACTGTCAGGTTAATTGGCCTCTCCAAATTGTCCCTAGGTGTGAGTGTATATGTGCATGGTTGTGTCTCTGTGTTGCCCTGCGACAGACTGGCGACCTGTCCAGGGTGTATCCCGCCTCTCACCCAGTACGCCAGCTGGAGATAGGCACCAACAACCCTCCCGACCCCACCGAGGGACAAGGGTGTAAGAAAATGGATGGATGGATGGAAGTTTTGCAAACTCAATGTTAGCCGAACCCGAATCAACATGACTGACCAGTTGGCAATAACCCCAAATTTGTTCTCTGTGTTTTTGAAGCACTCAGAAATATCTGCCTGTTGTCCAAAATTGCCCTCTTTTTCTTCCTTGCATGGAATCACATTTTACTATGTGACTTTTTTATTTTTTAAGTTGTTTTCCTGAGATTTAAAGGTACATTTATGTCGATGCAGCATCCGATTTTCTCCAGTTTAGAAGATTGGAGGGAAACGCTTTATTTGAAGTGAGAAGCATCGTAGCAAATGGATTATCAGAAAGAGCAGGAGCTTCTTAAAGCTTGTATTTTCCAGGGCCTTATTGCCATTTGATAGCACAAGAAAGTAACTATGGACTCATTCACATTTACTTTTTAGTTTGTTTTATTCAAACTCCAGTCCGTTTAAGTCCGGTTCGTTTGAGAAGGTGTGAATTTGCAATCAAACTCCTGTCTGCCCCAAAATCTTGGAGACCTCTCCAAAAATAGGAAGTGGACTACAACACAAGGCATTCTGGGTAAATACAACTAAGACAAATGTGAGTGTAGTGCTAGTGGGAGAAATGGGTGGCAGTCAAACATAAAGGAGAAATCCTTTATGTTTGAACCTAAAACCTGACGCTCCTCCATTTTGTTTACATTTCATGAAGGAGGAAGTTGTGCTTCTTCAGAGGTTTTTGTGTCGTTTCCTTCATTAGTTCTTGGAGCAGCGCCACCACAGGTGAGGAGGGGAACAGGTTTTTCAAACTGGATTGTTTGACAGTTCAATGTGAAAATGTAGCAAATGTCACAACTTTGTTCTCTAATTTAAACGTCTAACAGACTATCAGGAATGAAAACACCCTATGTTATGTTATTTTAACTTCAATTGTAATAAAAATGCTGAATCACTACTTGATTTTTATTTAGTGGTAAATTAGAACGGCATATTTTTATTATCAAGAAACAAAGTATCATTCCTCTACTTCATATTTACACCTTAACCTGTTGGACTATTGTTAGATAAAATCCTATTAACTTGGAGGTTTGTGGCGATATGGTGACAAAATGTGAAACAGTGCAGTTTAGTATACAAAGCACAACTAAATAAACTTTTATCTAATAATGATTGAATGTTCCACCTCTATAAGTAATTGGGGGGAAAAAGCCTGAAGGTTTAACGTTTGTTAAGACTAAATAAAAGCAGAATCCATGCAGAGTCTTTGAAAGTGCTGATAACGTGTCAGCATGTAATGAGTTTGGCCTGAATCTATTAGTTCACTTTCATTTTTATTCATTAACATGCTTTATAATTTCAGTTTTCCACCAGAAAACAACAACAACAAAAAAAACTACTTTACTTTATTTGTTTATATTGAGTCCTAAGAAATGCATACATGCAGCATGAAGTTTTAACTTTTAAACATTCCTGCACATTTCAATGCTCGCTATTGGCAAATACTGGAAAAATTTAATTAAAAGAATAAATCGAGAATGTATAGATATTAATACAGACTCATAAAGTGGCAATATCTTCATTGTTTGTCTTTACAGAGACGCAATATGCTGGGATTATTGAGTGCATTACTTTTTAGGTTATTATTACCACTTATAGATTTGTGTTTAAGTTATGAATTAGTGATATTAGTTTCCACTTCCAGGTAAAGTAAGATGTTGCCGTCAAATTTTGCAATAGAAATGATCTCAGCTGATAGAAATCTTGCAGAAAGAATTTTTTTCTTCTTTTCTCAGACAAAAGCCTGAGTCTGATGCACCGTTTTGTGTGTTCATTATTCTTTCTTTCATGATTTAAAGACTTATTGGATCAGTAAACAAATAATGTTATATTTCTGGTGGCAAAACCTTCCCCATCCCAAGCATCCCAAGTACTGAATTTGTACTTTTTAGTTTGATGTAGTCGTACTTTCCACTTCCTCCCCAAGATAAAAATCAGCTGTTCCTTCTTTTGGCATTGCAAACATTTTCCTACTCTTATATAAACACATTGTTGTTCAACTTGTTCATTTTAATTTTGCTGATAAATTCAGATTTTAAAGCTTCTTTCCTAATTGTGAATTATTCCAACATCACGCCTGTAATATTAGGAAGGAATGTAGGAAAATTAAAATCAACTTTTCAAAATAAAAGGAAGTGTAACCAAGATTTATGAAGTTTAACAAGTAGAAGCAATTATATTTTCATATTAGTGCAAGTTGGTTGAGATACTTTCAGATTAAAGTTAGAATTCAAATTAAAAAGTCAAAATTCTAAGAAAAATGTACAACTCTGATAAAAAAAATTCTGAGACTAATGTTAAAATTCAAATTAAAAGGGAGAATTCTGAGGAAAAAAAGTTAAAATTCTGAATTTAATTTCTGAGAAAAAGTATTTTTTTTTATTTTATAAAGTGAAAATTTTGAGTTTAAAATGTACAATGTAAAATTCGGAGTAAAAAAGTTATATTTTAAATTAAAAGGGAGAGTTCTGAAAACATTTTTAAATTCAGATTTTAAAAAAGTGAGAATTTTTAGATGGTTAGAATTTTAAGCAAAAACATCTAAATTAGAATAATGAGATTAATATTATAATTTTTAGATTAAAGTCAGAATTTATGGATTAGTTTTTAAAAAAGGGTCAAATATGAGAAAAAAATCTGAATTATTAGATTAATTCAGAGTGGAAAAGTTACTTTTCAGAGGAAGAAAAAGTCTGTATTCTGAGATTAAAATCAGAATTTCAGAAATTTGGACTGCAAAAAGATAATTTTGAGAAAAAACTTAGAATTTTAATAAAAAAATAAGTCAGAATTTTGAGATTAAATTTAACATACAAATTCGTTAATAACTGAATTGTAATAAAAAAAAAAGTAAAGAAGTCATATTAAAGAAAAAAGTCAGAATTCACAGTATTTTCATACTAATCCAGATTGGTTAGGAATAACTTTTTTCCCTAATCAATGAAACCCTCATTTGAAAACCACATTATATTCACTTATTGTGTGGTGGGATTATTTGTTTCATGACTACATGTCAATAAAAAACTCTGAATGTCAAGTTACCAATGATACTAGATTAAAACCTCCAGTAAAGCCTCCAGCCTCCAGTAAAGTCCAGTACTTCCAGTTGAATTTTCAAAATCGTCCTTTTTGCCATTTTTACTCTCAGAAAACAAAATAATTGTAATTTTCAATCTTCTGCTCTTTCCCTGCTTTCTAGTAAACTAAGAATAGGAGATTTCTTTCACAAATACATATAAACAAAACAAGCAGTGCGACTGCAAGAAGAAAACAAAAAGCCATCCAGCGTTGCTGCAGAAGAACCTGGAGGGACCGGCTGGACCTGCTCTCACTAATCATACCTCCACTTCACATTCCCCCTGAAGTCTGAGTGCAGCTGCAGCCGCTGACAGAAACCTTGCTCTTTCTCTCTGCAGCTGCTATGCTCAGCTGAAGAGGACCCCAGAGGGTGGTAATATCTACATTAATTCCCACTGGTGCATTATAGTAATGCTCCCTGAGTGTCAGTGAGCGTGTTCCTGTGGATTTCCTGCTGGTTCACTGAGTAACCCCTGGAGCTGACTGCAGCAGCAACAACTGTGTTCGCTTCAGTAGTTTCTGTTTTTAAACAACCTGCAGTCAGGTTTAAATAATAGCTGCCTTAAATGAGGTAATGCTGACTAAATAGTTTGAGAAGATAAATTCTATCCAAGGATATGTGGGTGAAGTAAACCCCCCAAAAATGACTGTCAATACTTCAGCATGTTTTTACTCAAGTAAAAGTAAAAAGTAGCCGTACAAGATATTACTCAAAAGTAAAAAAATAGTGTTTGGTAAAAGGTCTACTCAAGTTCTGAATCGTTTAAAGTTTAAACATTACATCATCACACGCACCAACATATAAAGTTGAGTGGAAAATTTGGCATTTTAAGGACAAAAAAATGACAATAATTCATACAAACCAATAAAAAAACTTATGAAACTTTAACAAAAACTGCAGGCGTGTCTTTGGTTAAAATATGTTTGTTTTTCTTTCAGTGGACAGAAAATACAGAAATTTTGTAAAGTAAGAGCAGAAATACTTTATGATAAAATTACTCAAGTAATAGTAAAAAGTACAGTGTAGTAAAAATACCAATAAAAGGATTTTTACTACGCTGTACTCTGTTCCACTGACAGATTTTTCCACTGATACCCTGGAAAAAATGTAATCTCATAAGTGGAACTAGAAAACTTTTACACAATATATAAAAATAATTATTCAATTATTGCATTTTTGTTTCTCATCCTCCCTTCGTCCTCCTAATTCCCTCTAGCGCCCCCTGCTGTTTGAAAATCACTCACCTAAACTACTATATGACTACACTTAAAAAAACCTAATTTTAAACATAAAATAAAAAAGAGGGAGCAATAATTCATGCTCCTTTTCCTCGATTTTAGTAGTTTATTTTATTTCAGGATCAGCAATCTTGATTAAATCTGAGTTTTGCACCAGTGTGAACGCTCCAACCTCGCATCAGATCGCCCATCATGTCCATAACTTTCCATCTCTCTCAAACATGGTGGATTGACGGCGTTTAAACACCCGATCCAACCCACCAGTGTCCATGTCTCCGAGTGATTAATGGCTGTTCGTGGTAGTGCACACTCATGCTTTCACCTGCTTGATTGATGGGCCTGTGGATTTGACAGATGGATAGATGTGTTGCAGCACAGCGCCGCGTTAGGAAGAGAAACCTCCGAGTGCAAACCCAGTTTGAAGAGAGGAGACACAAACCAGATGCTGAATGTGGTTTTATGTAAAGGTACTAGTTGAAAAAGCAAACTAAATATAAAAGGAGCGCCCAGGACTCCTGATATCGATCCAACACAGAAAACCAGCTCTGAATTTAGATGTAAATATACTGAATTACAGTTTTTGCACCAGTACAGAACATGTAAATACACCAATAACTTCACAAGTTTGGTCCAACATCTAGAAACAACTTTAACTTGTCCAGTCAGCCAATGTAAAATAAATAAAACAACTGAAAACAGTAGGTAAAAACTGAAACTGTTCAGAAATTGTCTATCTGTAACACACAATCTATAACAAAAAAGAACACTTGTTGTTGGTTACAGTGTTGGCTACAAAGGAGCGTTTTTACTAAGATTGATCGCCATTTCCTCTAAAACTGATCCAGAACCCACATGAGTAATGAGGAAATAACTTCAAGCCAAACTAAAACTTAATAGACCTCAAGGCTGAGCATCTATTCCAGGATGTTCATAAGAAACAGACACACTTTGATTATCTGAGTCCACTTAGAAATCTCAAAATGCACTTTTTGACCTTCACAAATCAGATCTTTGAAGATAAATTACATCCCAACCAAAACATCTTTCTAAAATATGTCAGTTTAAGTTTGCTTCATCGTTTTCCAACCATAATGTGACCAACTGATGGGCTTTCAGGTTGATGTAAAGATTTAAAAATAACTCACAAACCTGATTGTTCACTTTAACGTACTAGAAAAACATTAGTGATTAATTTTTGGTTTTAATGTAACTATAGCTCAATCTATGTGGGGACTGGAAAAACTGAACAAAAGTAAAGTAATGTACGCATGTCAATAAAATTAAGTATGTTTAAGTATTTGTGGTTGTTCACAATCCCTAAAGCCCTTCTAAAAACATTTAGAACTTCCTATTTTAATAGTTGCAACACAAAAATACCTTAGTATTCATTGCAACCCGTTTTAGCACTAGCATAGAAGCTAACAGCTACGGTTTTTCTTATCTTCAGAGTTCAACCAATCAGAGTCAAGGAAAATAAATACAGGTCCTGGATTGGCTGCTTCGTAACTCCAATAGCCAATAGTGTGTCAAGTAGCATTGTTGCTAGGCAGACTAGCTTCCCAACCTGCATTTTTTTTTTTTAGTAATTCGGATATTTTCAACTGAAAATTAGGTGATTTTTCAGCAAATAATTAGCAGACACGTTTCAGAGAAAAAAAAAACTGATTAATAAAAACCTTTTGAAAGTAAATTATTCTGCAAATTCTGGTCCAGTGTATGAGCTTCTGACAAGTGAAAACATTTTTATATTAGTGGGAAAAAATGAGGGATATTCAGCTGGCTGACAGCTGAATACAACAGAACAATTACAGATGATACAAATCCATTGTTATCCATGGTGTTTCATTTAAAACAATGAATATTAAGGCATTTCTGACATTTTTTTTTAATCGTGTAACCAACTGATTTTTGCCATATTAAAACCATATTTTGCTAAACATGTCCAGGTAACTTTTTCACTCAAGCAACAACAAAAAAAATCCTTTTCTGTAGCTTCGATCCACTCCACTAACGCTCACTTCGAGACACACAAGACCTCAGCAGAGCGGAGCCGCGTCCTGGTGTTGCTGAAGTGAAAGCGGCGTTGGTTCCTGCAGGAGCAGCAAGACAGACCCATAAATCATACGTCTACTAATGGCAGCTCCAAATGAGCCCTCTCATCAGACAAGACAAGTGCCTTGCTTTGTGTGCTACTTCAGGCTCCAGTGTAACATCTGTGCGCTCTCAACCAAACCTGCAGGAGATGTGTGGCGCCTTTGTACTCATTAGGAATCGTCTGCTGAGACCAAACAGTTCAATTTAACAACATTTACAGCAAATCTGAGGGATAAACACTAAAAAAACAATACTATGTTCCCTAATATATTTTTTATTTAAACTTTTACCAACAGCTTGTATAATGTATTATATAAGCTACAAACATGGAGAAATTAGGACATAGCATCAACTATTCAGTTCATTAAAAATAAATGTTCACACATGAATGTCTAATCTGTGGAAAACTATGGTTTAAAAATGATCTTTTTCCCTACCAAATCCAAATCCTTGCTTTTTTTTCTAAAAATATTTTCAAAAATGTTTTTTATTTTAATCTGCGAGCCATGCAAAAAAGTATTAGTCAGGCTACAAGATCTTTTTGTTTTATTCCAAAAATGTATTCGTAATTAATAATAGCAGAATAAGTTGAGACTTTACCAGGAAAAATGTGTTAAAATTACCAGAAAAAAATCTGTTTTTTCTGGTAATTTTAGTCAGGAGTAATACTCAGGCTACAAGATTTTTTGTTTTAATATTTTAATTTTAAGAAGTTACAACTTTACCAGAAAAGAACACTGTAAAAAAACACCGTAGAATAATTTTTAGGAGAAAAACAGTTATCAGTATCCAATGTGATCACCTTGGTTTGTGCAATTATTTATGATAATATGATACTTAAAGATTAAAAAGATCACAAAAAGCTCAATATTTAAATTTTTGGCTATTTTTCGCGTTCAAGTTTTCATAGAATATGACTTTATGGAATTAATGTTACAACTTTATTCTTATAATTTGATTTTAAGAAAGAAAGGGAGAGAAATCTCAGTTGACCTGGATTCAAAGTTCGCAGTGGACGATTTGCAGATTTTCCGGTAGAACGTTACTAAGACTTTTTTGCAGAATATATCTAAAGTATTTAAAAGAAAATGCAGCTTGGGAAGCTGAAAGGTCTGGCTACAACACTAGATATTGCAAAGCAGCCAATCCAGAAGAGGCATTTGTTTTAGTTGGAAATAAGGAAAATTGTAGATGTCGGCATCTGTTGTAGCGCTTAATATGTATCAGTACTGTTCATATTGATACATATTAAGGTATATTTGATGTTAGAGCTAATAGCCATTATTGAAGTTTTTGTAGATTTTATCTATATGTAGCATCTATGGCCGCTAACCACTGAGAAATCCCGGAGTGTCAACTGTAATAAATCTTATTTATTAGAGTTTGTGCACCACTCAGTGATACTGTATAAAGCATTTTAAAGCAAAAAAAAAAAAAAAAAACTAAATCTTTTAGTTTTTACATAAAAAAATTGAGAATTTTCAGCCATGTTCTTACATCTAAGCACAATTTATCACTTTTAGAAAGTCAACCTACTTAAAGCTAGTTCTTCTAATCATGCAGAGTAAAGATTATTGATGATTTCCATTAAACGCAAACAAACGAGTGAACAAAACTGGTTGAATGGGTTTTTCTTTAAATGCACTTAAGCCTTGAAGAGGATAGCAGCTGATTAAACCTTATTCCAATAGCATGAATTAAAAGTTATAGCCTGCAGCTTCTGACTGAAGCACAATTTGATGTATCACCTGAAAAGAGGCTTCTGTCTCCTTTGGAGTGCCAAACCCAGTGAATGTTGGGCTTTTGTTCCATTTGGTGAGCGTATAATGGAGTTTGAGTGAGGTTTGCTGGTGCTGTATGCAGATAGCGGCTGAATGGAGGAGAATGTAATTACTATACCTGTCCATGCAACAATGGCCGACCACCTCTCCCACCCCGGGCGCCACTCGAACAAGCTGAAAGCAAGTGCAGCTGAATTGTGAGATCACATAAGCCACCGTCTGCGTTGAATAGATGTAAAAAAAAAAAAAACTTTTTTAAGTAAAAGCAGATGGGTTTATCTCCAAGCGAACGTCTACTTTTCCATCCTTGGTGCCAGTGTGGGTTTTGTTATTTATGGAGCTACTTTGATGCATTAAAAATCTCATTTCAGGATGATTCATGAGCAGGAAGGAAGCAGTTTTACAGGCGGCATAAAGTTTGCAGGCATACAAATGTGAAAATAACTAGGCATTAAAAGTCACAACTGCTGTGTAAAATATATTAAAAGCTGCCTGGTAGAAAGCAGTTCCTGCTCTCATCCCAGACAAATCACAAGCTGCTAACTTTCCCTGTCACTTTTCAGCATATTCCGACTCAGGCTGGACTCTAATATCATGAATGAATAAATTCAACGGTATAATTTATGATATTTCACTCGGTTGAAAAAGCTGGTGGAGTTTTTTCTTGTTGCCCTCTGGTGAAACATCTGTATTATTTAAAAAAAGAAAACCCTCTGATTCGTTTTAAATTCTAAATATTCCTACGATTTTTGATGAGACAATCAGTGCTTATTTATAGAAAGCAGGATATGCACATTAAAAGGACAAAATTGAGGAGAATCCACTTTGAACGTCTCCACTATAACATGCACTCTAAAAAGAAAAAGTTGAACCAGCTTAATTGAATTGCTTCTATGGGTAACAAGCAATTCAATTAAGTTTATCCAACTTAATTTATTAAGTTTAACCAATTCAATATATTCTAATCATCCGACTCAATTTGTTAATTTTTTAAACAAATTTGTTTAAGATAACAGATTTAAGTCAGTCTTACTCAAATCATTTAGTTCACTTCAAAAAATCACTATTTTCACTTCACCAAAACCCAATGAGTGAATCGGTGGGAAAAATATCAAGATTTTCAAAACCTAAATCTTCACAAACCATAATCCTGCCGATTAATCAGTGTTATAATAGTTTATTATTTTTTATTTCATTGTGACTTTTTGTTTATCTAATTCAGTTAATTTAAGAGTCTCTGCTAGATTTTATTAGTTGTTATTAGCTAAACAGTGTTTGGTTTTTGTTACGTTTTTACTGGTTATCGTTGTAGTTTAGGTTTAAAATTCAGAATTCAAAAAGGTTAAAGTATTTTATTGTGTTTATGTATCGATTTGGTAATAAATACTCAACATGAGATACCATTTTCAAAAAAATGCATTCAATTATTGTGGAAAAAACAGCTGACTGACGCCATTTTGTGGACTAGCATAAGTGCAATGATATATTATCAGTGAGTTAAAAAAAAAATAAAATTAACTACCATTTTTATTTATTTCAGTTTTTAAAAAATGTTCTATCAATTTTAGTTTTTACTTCCTTAATTCTCACTAACTATAACAACCTCGCCTAGCTCTGCCTAAATGGGCACAAAGTTGGATTAAATCCACTTTTCTTACTTTAAAAAAGTTCAAACAGCATAAAATAAAGTTCTAATTACACAGCAGGTTTGCAGCCAAGTTTAAAAATGAAAAAAGTTAGCTTCTTGACAGAAAAGTATGGAGTTTAGTGCCTCCCTGGCAGCAGTCTGTCTGCAGCTTTGGAGTTTGGATCTGGTCTGCAGGCCTCCAGCAGCTGGGGATTCAGCTCCTTTCCTAAGGACTGTTTTGCAAGGTGGACACTTTCCAGAGAGCGACTTGCGTCTGGCTCTGTTTACCCACCGGACTTCAGTCAGTGTTTTGCCGTTCTTGCAACTTGAAATGTGTCAAGTAAGAGCAGATTTCCTTTTTATTTTCTGGCCTTCCTCACTTTTAGGTGACAGCTGCTGAGCTGGCACATGTGCATCATGCTCTTAAGCACTGGTGTCGCTATGACAGCAGCGCTGACGCTGCACACGAGCAGGAGACACTCTGTGGATCTTTTGTGACTCTATGATTGGAAAAAAAGATACCAAGTTGAAGAACAAAAGTAGAAGCAATTTTCTGAAGCCAAGGCGAAAATATTGAGGTCAGGTGATCTTCATTTTTTCAGTCTGGATCTGAAGTGACAGCTTGTGGGTTAGTCCTAAACACATATCCCTAAATATTTACCGTGAAACCGCTGTGTTGTGCGTGTAATGTGAATGTATTTTTTCTGTTTTGTCACATCGCAGTGATTCAAATCATCAAACTAATATCAAAGATTTCATTGTTTATCAAGGTAAGAAAAGAAATGTGTTGTTTGTGAGATGCTTAAGCCTAATTTATATTAACAGACAGGTTCTTGATAATTAAGTCATTTCTGTGATTCCATGTGTCACACAGGGATAATGTTTATTGGTAACTAGCTGCTAATACCCCTCTAGCTAGCTGATTAAGAATGATAAAGCTAGCTAGCTGTTTTACGTCTATTATGGGTAAGAGCAAATTAATTGCAAGTTGGATGGATAACGTTTGTCTTTGCCATTGGCTCACTTCTGTTGCCAAACCATACAATATTTTCTTTTGTACATCTCTGTGGAGATACAGGTCTTAATTTCCATTCATGATGGTCTTAAAAAGTCTTAGTTTTGAGTCAATTAAACCTGCAGAAACTTTGAGTGTGTATGTTATTAAGTATTGGTCATCGGCAGGCCTGCTACACAATAAATTGTCCCAGAAGTTATTGCAAAAAACAATAATATTGTTGCTTTGGAACCATTTTTAAGTGAAATAATGGTAAAATTCTAACAAAGATTTAACACTGGAACTGGAAGACATTTTAAATATCCAAAATAAACAAGCAGAAACAACAAATAAAATCAATTATGAAGTCTTTGTAAACAAAATTGTCAATTGATACAAAAGCCACAGACTGAAGACTTTTGTCATCCAGTTTTTGGTAGAAAGAGCAAAAAGAGATAAATGATTAATCATGCAAATAGAAACTGTTAATTTATCATGAGTTTAATTGATTTATTGCTTATCGACTGTAACAGTGGCCCAAATTTTCAAATCGGTGCATTCCTTATTTCCTAGGTTTGTTTGCTTTACCTTAATAAATGAAGTTATCATTTGGAAAGTAATGTTTGTATTTCCTCATGTTATCTTTATGTGATATTTTATCGAGTTTGATCTGAAACATTTAAGATGACAGCACTGCATGTGTCTGAGTTGAGGGAACCGACGAGATAAAACCCAAAACTTAAATGATGTTGTTTGGTATCCTCAAAGGAAGCCGCAGCGACTCAGTCAAAAAATGTTTACAGTTCTCATTTCTGAAGATCTCCCAGAATATCATCTGTTTGAAAAAGAAGTCAAAAACCCAATAATTGCTCATCTTCTAAGTGGTGGCAGCTTATTTCCACAAGTGTTCAGATCTATCCCTGAAGAGCCCTCAACACCTCGCCGTCACGCCGCGCCCAAACACTCCCAGAGATAAAACGACAGAGAGTGTGGATGCATGATTTTACAGGCTCGACTTTAATGCCTGTGCGCGATTCTGCAAAAAGGCATCTCACTCTTTGGGTTTATTGACCGGCTCCTTTCTGCCTCAGCTGTAGTGACCATCAGATCAGCCATCCTTTGCTTCACAGTTTATGAACTTGGAAGGTAGCGAGCTGATGATAGACTGTGGGGATGTGAAAGAGGGATGGCACAAGACCCAGAGCCAGGTTGGCTGCGTAATTTCAAATAACACACAGCAACCTGTGAGTGGAGAGTGTGGGTGGGTAATAAATGAGTCAGGAAAGTGGAATACTGAGGAAAAACTAGAGTTTATGTGGATTTTGATATTTGGGAGCTAAAATTCAGCACATTCTTCTAGATTCATGACGCAAGTACAGCTCAACGTCACCCAGCTTCTCCACAACAATGACTAGCATTGGTTTCAGCTGTTAAGTTAGCAATATGATGCGCTAAATCGTAAATGTACGCCTGACATATATAAAAGAAAAAGGGACGCAGTGCTTTGCTCCTAATTGTCAACATTACGACAACTAGACAAAAAGGTCATAAAAAAGTTTTAATTAAGAAGAAAATAGCGAGAAAAGGAAGTAGCTCAGTTATGCTAGCTTGACTATGATAACCTTAACTTATAGATGTGATGTGGGATTCGTTGCTTTTCGGTTCAGTTACAACACAAAAACAATAACATTGATTCACAAATAAATTTAAAAAATCACTAAACAATCTGTATCTCAATTCAAATTTTAGCTGTTTTATTTTACATTTTGAATTACAGCTCATTAAAACTAAATGTCACTGGTCAGATTTAAATAATATAAGGAGGAAATTTCCTCAACAAGCTTGGATAGATTCAAATAATCAATGAATAATCGAATGATCCGGGATATATCATTATACCTTTATACCTCTTTTACATATACCTTTAATCATTTTTCAGGTTGAATGAATGTCGTTTTGTTCTTTGGATCTATTTGACATTTAAATTAAATGCGTCGACAGCTTTCAAATTAAATATATCTGTTTAATAAATAGCACAATTTATTTTTCGGCATATTTCTGTCATGTCTGCAATGTAATATAATAAAGATATAAAACCTCTTAACCCAGAAAATAATCTTATTTTGTTAAAGCAAGTCATTTAATTCGTCATCACAGTGAATAATTTAAGATTTAGTTTTCCAGCAAAAGGAAAAGCTAAAGATTTATTGCCTTATTCCTCATACGGAGGAAACATGATACCTGAAAATCCCTCATAATAAAACCAAGCAGCTCAGGGGACAAAAGCTGCAGGAAGATTTAATATATACAACTAATAAACACTCCCAACATTCAGCGCTAGGCGCCTGGAATCCCCACCATCTGAATGTGCAACATTTCCTGAATAAATTAATTTTTAAGTTTTAATTGCTGTATTTCAGCCAGACTATTGGAATCGGGCGCCGCTTCTCACATCTGCACGGCGCCTGTAACAGTTTGTGTCTGTGTGATAAATTTAATGAGTTCAGTCTTTGTGGAGAAAGATGACCTTTTTAAAATGACATTGCCAGATGAAAAGACTCGGCTCAAACCAAATAACAGCAAACGTCTTCCCCGAGGTCCAGCGGATGATCAGAAAACTCCCCGGGTTTGACAAACTCGCCGTTTTCCACACATCTGGAGGTGAACGCAATTACAAATGAGCAGAGGTGCATGTAAACAGTTCCTCAGCTTGGTTTCCGTATTTAAAAAAAAAAAACGCTGCGGAGGAGAAAATATGTGTTAAATGAGGCAAAGCAAAGGAGCAGAAGGTCCTCTCACATCCTTCTTAGCGATGCTTCTGTTTGCAGCACTCATCAACATTATGATCTAATCTGCACAGCCATATTGCCCTTTGATGCACTGGCTGCCATTATGTTCACCATTAGTGGGAAGAGTTTCAAGAGGTTTCCATTACTACACGAGGAAAAACCTCAAGTCAGTAAATACGGTGAGATCTTTGGAGGGTTTGAATTTCCTCTAGTGTTCGAACAGGGAGCTTCATTTACAGGCTTTATAAAATATAATTATAAGCCGTAACTCTCTGCAAATACACGACAGATATTTGTTGATAAAGCATAATCACGTGTTTTATCATTATGATTGATGGAGGAGCCAATCCCTTTCATGTCTGAGTTTCATAATGATTTTACGAAACTGTTTTGTTTGCTTAGTAAGTCTGGTTCATTTGGGGAGGTGTGAATGTCTCTGTTCGGTTGAACGCACGGCATTCTGGGTAAATTAAACCAAAACAAATGCACTTCACTAGCGCCAAAAACAAAACAGAAATAAAACAACTGCTGAAATCTGGTGTTTACATTTCTTGAAGTTGGAAGTTCCTTTCATGTCTTCTTCAGAGGGTTTTGTCGTTTCCTTCAGTTGTTCTTGTTGCAGCGCCCCCATAGGTGAGGAGGAGAACAGGTTTTCCAAATAGTTTGAATTGTTTGACACAAATAGAGTGTGAATGTGAACCACGCTAGCTGAAAATGTGAAAATGTAACAAATGTTGCAACTTTAGTCCCTAATCGAACTGACTCTACCGGAGTATTAGGTGTCAAAACCCCTGATAGTCTGGTAGTTGTGCACCCGGCCTTAAGAAAATCTTGTGTATCCAAAATAAGACCTTGAAAATTTTGTATTCATAAAAAAAAGTAAGTTAGCCTTAAATATGTTAGTCAAAGCTCTTAAATTTTGATGTGCTAGGACTATTTAATCTTATATATTCTGTGTTGTTTTGTTTTTCCTCATGGTTCTTTTCTTTCAGGCAAAAATTTGAGTAACACCAAATCTTTATTGCATTCTGTGTCTCATGGCGATCGACGCTACTGCTAACTAGCTGCTAACATATCCTAGCTATTCAGCTAGAATATGCTGTCTTGGATAAGTGCAAATTTATCATCGATGTTGCTTATTGGCAAAAAAAAATCAAATTTGGGTCACATTCAGCATCCAAGATCTGAAAACCAGAAGAGAAAAAGTTCAACAAAAATGTAAAAAAAAGAAATAAATACAAGGAACAGAACACAGAGTAAACACAAAGGAATTGAATTGAATATATCAAGACTTATTCTACATAAAAAAGCCAAAACCCAAACACCCTATGGTTGAAACAATCGACGAAAGCAAAACCAAACCCCCCAAAAAGAAAACTGATGATCCTTCTGTCAATAAAATAAGACCAATAAAAACTGTAAACAACATTCAGACATAAATTAGCAAAGGAAATGACACAGACAGATGCCAAGATGCTTTAAATTGAATTAAACAATGTATTAATCAAACCCCAGCTGATTTCTTTATAAAACTGGACGTAATGAAGACTAATTGTGTCTCTACCTCTAATCAATTGCCGTCTTCATCATCCTGCTTTTGCTCCGCGCTGAAAGATGAGAAGTAAGATGCGAGACGAGTGCGAGGTGGAGTCAAACTTTTCCCTCTTGCTCCTTGAATTTTAATGCGCTTTCACTTAATTTTATTGTCCGACCAGATTGAAAAACACATCAGTCTGCGTTAGAGCCACACGGTAGCCTCATTACTCAGTTATGGAAGACTAATCGGACTGACGGTGTAACCTCAGTGAGTGTCGGTGTCAGTCAGAGAGCGGTGGCTTCAGGCTGGGGCAGATCAACCATCTGCCTGCCTTATCGCTCCATTTATGCTGATGAGAGCGAAAACCAGAAATCCACCTCCTTTTATATGCATTTCACGCCAAAAGTTACATTCGAACAGATTTTTTTTTTAACTGTTTTTGCTTCTATTTGAGACGTTTTGACATTAAAATGTATCTAATTATTGCTAAAACACTCAGAGGTCATTCAATTAAAAAACAAAAAAACGTTACGGATTTTCCAGGTTGAGAAAAGTATGACCAGAAAGAAAAAATATCATTCAGATCTTTGTTCACGTCAAGTAAATAACAATAAACAAACAAACAAACAAACAAAAAACAACATTTAACCAACTCTAAATTTCTCTGGAAAACATTTTTTTTCCCTGACTTGCTTTCCTCTTGTAATTCATGTACAATCAAATGACGCTCTTTATAAAATCCCTGTAAATAAATCTGAAGTACATAAACATCTTAATGATGGCATTTTTGAGAAATTACGTGTTTTACTTGCACACTAATTTAAATTCTGGTTGATTTGTGCAAACAGAAGCTTGAGAAAAATAATAAAATAACGATACCAAATTGTGCTTTAAAGAATTGGCATCTATTAGCAAATACAAGAGTCTGAAATAGAACTTATCTTGCAAAAAAACACAAAAATAAAAACAACCTCTCACACACTAAACCAGTGCAATTTGCAGAATATTTTTGCACTAAAATAACTTCAGAGTGGAAATCAAGAATTCTGAGTTCTTTGCAGTATCTTGTTAAAATCCCAGTAAGATACTTTATAATTTGTGGTTCTAATGAGTCAAATTGTCCAGAAGTTTCATTAATGTCAACACTTTTGCAATTAAAGCTTGTCGACTTCCCCTTGCAGCAAACTCTGCTTCGTTATTAAAGGCGAACATGTCAGATGTTTCAGACATCTGGCTCCAAATACAAGGAGATTCTGTTGTTTTTTCTATTACCAACGTTTTCAACTTGAATTGCCACAAAATAAAATCTGTTGATGAATTTCTGGTGATCTGCTGCAGCAGATGCTCTCTGCAGGGATATTCGACCACTAATCCATACATATGTTGATCATGAGGAGGATGGACAGCTGGATGGACAGAAGAACGTTTTAGTTTTCCTACTTTGACCTCTGCGTGACCACATTATAGTATTCAGCATAACTTGGTTAACTGCAGTGTTTTAGATTTTAAAATGAACAGAAATGACTGAGAAATTTTGGGAATTTTCAGGTTAAAGTGAACCTATTGTTCAAAATTCACATTTTTCTTGTTTTTGTTTTTCCATTTGGGTCTCAACTGCTTCAAAAAGCAGTCAAAGCATGTAAAAAAAACACCAACCAGCTGGTTTTTGGCAATAAGTTAATGTATTTTGGTGTCTTGAAACTGAGCCGTTACCTAGCAACCCCAGACAAGTCCAGCTTGGGTTACCTAGCAACCCAGGCTGAACTCCAGCACGTTGCGTCAGCTGGTTTCACCCCTCTATGCACTGTACAATGGCTGCTGGAAAAAGACAAGTGCTTCATTGTCGACTTACCATTCAGAAACCACTTTCTGCATTCTTATTGTTTGTGCAGGAGGCTCGACTAATGCTTTTCAAAGATGTACTTTTGTGTAAAGTCAGCCATTTTCACGTGTGAGTGTAATCATTGAAAGGCGGTCAAAATGGGCAGAACTAAGCAGAATAAAATCTCTTTAACGAGAATAATTTTGTACAAAAAAACATAATGAATATGTTTGTATACACTGTAAAACACAATATCTTACCAGATATTTTATTTTTGGTCTAGTGCAAATATCTTAGCACACTTGAAATAAGTTTAAACTTTCTTAAATGCAACGTTTCAGCACAATATAGGAGCTTGTTTCAAGTAAATAATTCCTTAAATTTGGGAGCAAAGTTCTTGTTCTGTTGGCCGGTTATTTCACTTATAATGAGGCATTTTTGCGTTGTTATAAGTGAAATAATCTACCAACATAATTCGTACTTTTTCATCGATATTAAGAATGTATTTACTTAAAACAAGCTCTTGTATCTTGCTGAAAAGTTACATTTAAGTTAGTTTTGTTTTATTTCAAGCGTATTTGTACTAGAAACGAGACAAAAAATGCTTTTGTGTTTTTGCAGTGCAGCCTATAGATCTATGAACTGTTCAAAGAAGCATAATAGGTCACTTTTAGTAATATATAAACTCCCTGCAAGTAGAGAACATGTGAAATCTCCCTGAAGGTGAAAACTTTAACCCCAATTTTAATGAATAATATCCATTGTTCTGTTAGATTTTTCCTGAAAAATGTTAATCTAAGCATTTTGTTAAGAAAAACTCTGATTGGGAATCAAAGAGTCACTTTCCTCCAGCAGGTCGATCAACCTCGGCACTGCTCTCCGGGATCGCCTTCCCCTTCCACCAACAGCGCCAGCTGACAAATTACTTTTGATTTGCTCATTTCACATCTGACCTTACAATATCGGATTTACAATTGGGCTGTTCAGACAAAATAGCTCTGCAGATTGCCCGCGAGAACAGGTCCTAAAACATCACGCCGAGGAACACCGGTGCTTATTGATCGAGATGAGTGGAGCCTTATGATTGCAGAGGGATGAAAGAACCCAAGAATCACTCAGGACTTTCAGACGGAAACTCTGCAGCAGGAGGAAACTTTCTGTCCAGGGACATTTATTATTATCTAACTGTAATATAAGCTGCCTTAGCTTAAATAACTGTCACCAAATAAGATCCAAACTGCCGTTATGTGTCAGGAGAAAAGCTTATAGATTGAAAGTGAGGATTGGATGAAATAGTTTTTTTGCTGGAAATATTTCTAGAAGATGTAAATCTCTCATCCTGAGGTGAATTTATATGTGGACGAACACGAATACTGTTGATTCTCTGGTATTTTTCAAGAATTGGATACAACAAGTACCTGCAAATCCTTTAGACCTCGACTAGAAACTTTTCTAATGCAGATTTAAACGGCTAAAACATTAACTTTAACTCATTATTACGCGCAGTGGCAAACAGCACGAACACAGAAGCTAACAACTAGTTTTCTTGAGTAATGAAACTTTTACTTGAGCAAAAATACGTTGTTGAAGTAGTACTGCTCTTACTTGAGTTCAGTTTGTGGAAGTATCTGAAGCTAGCTGTTAGCAGACATGCTGCCGCTCTCTTCCTGTCTCTAATCCCTGCTGTAAATAAATCCAGTTTTCCTTAAAGTGACTATAAACTTGTCCTCCAACTGATAAAAAGTTGCTCTTGTTGGACGTCTTTTCCTTTATCCTGTGTTTCGGCTCCATAATGGCTTCGCTCACAGCATAACGACCAGTGTAAACATGGCGGTGTGATGACAGTAGCTGGACTTCCTGAGGTGTCAGGATGACTTGAAGTGTGCGCAGCGGCTCTTATTAAACATACTTCTCCCCTCCGGGCAGAGCCGCCGTCCCCTGTGTGATTCATTCGCTCTGCAGGGAGCAACAACTCCTCAAAACCTTCAATATTTTCCCAGCCTGTTGGTTTCCACCGCCTATCAAAGGTTGAGTTCCCTCCTCCTGGTTTTGCTTATTCCTCACTTGCCTCGTTGCTTTGATTTGGCAGCCGCTCTCCACCGCCACCCACATGCATTCATCAAAAAAAAAAAAAAAAAAAAAGAGAGACTTCCCATTCCTGCTTGATTCACTAAAAAAATTGACTGCAGTGAATTTCCACTTGCAGGCGACGCGTGCGCTTGCTCCAACGTTTTCCTTTGATACAGATGTAAATGAAGCGCTACGCCTGTGAAATCCATGTGATTAAATGTGAAGGATAACCGCTCGCCTCCTGCTGGGAACATGATTTACAATTTCACCTCAGTTCCTGTCTTTCAGGCGTCACATAAAACAGATTGGCTTGTTAAATTGAGCTGTTGTTAATGTTAATTAACTCTAATTGATTGCCACCATAAAATAGTTTATTTGCAAAATGCCGCCCTAATAATTCAGGAGGAATCAGTCGACAGATCACGTTTCATTTTATCTTTACTCTTTAGATTTGCTGATATGATATATCTTAACTATGATTTTCACATCACCCCACATCATCACACCTCCTCCACCGAGTCCTGTTTGACATCACTCACATACACGTTTTTCAGACCAATTAAGTTCCAAAATATATAATTAAATAGTAAAATACATAAAATAACTAATTGGATTTAAAAAAAGCTAATTATTGCTAAAACAATTTTTACATTAATGAAAAAATAGCAATAAACCAAGATTGACCAACACTGTTCTAACCTCTGTGCGATACCTTTCTATTTTATGGATTTAACTCTTTCTTCTTGTTGAGTTTTAGTTTTTATGTGGTTCACGTGTTACGTCTAAAATAAAGAAAATGATTAAACATTTTTAAATCAACTTAAAAATAAAAATATTCTAATAATACCAAGTAATAATTAATTAATTAATTAATTAATTAATTAATTGATAAAAAGATAAATAAATTAAAATAAATTAATGTCTGTGTATTTGTTTTACAAAATTCTAAATTATATAACAATACTTTAATAAATACTAACTAATCTTTTAATAAATAAATTGAATAAATTAGTAAAACCACAAAAAATCAATATATCAATATTTTGATAAGATTGAAAATATGAAATATTCCAATTAAAGTAAAAAGCAATAAATAAAACTAAATCAATTTAGAACTTAATTTGTGTAAAATTAAGTTGTATAAAATATTGTAATTCATACAAATTAAATAAAAAAAACATCTATTAAAAATACAATCGAATACGTTATTTGATTTGAATAATTAAAATGTTATAAAATATTCAAATTTATTAAAAATAATTAAAAATAAAATATTCTAATTGACTGCAATAATAAATGAAAATGTAATAAAATATTCTAATTGACTAAAATAATAAACAAAAATTAAATGAAATATTCTAATTGACTAGAATAATAAATAAAAATGTAATAACCAAAATAATAAAATAAATAAATAAAAATACATAATTTTTGAATATTTTTTAAAAATAAGTCACAGAAGAATCAAACTATTAAAATAAAAATAAACAAAATAAAATGACACTTTGTGAGCTCCATACTTGACACATTTTATTAAAGTCCACTGGAGCAGAGCAGGATCTGCTTCACCTGTAGAAAATCGACCCAGAGGGGCGTAACCAGACCTCCAGCCCACCATCCTGCCATCACATCGCCGTCGGTGGTACACCCTCTCTGTGGATTACCCACAATTCAGCCCGGCACCGACTAGAGGCTCTGAAGCGCTCCATCTCATCAGGGGTCATATGGGCTGGCGAGCGGTGGCAGCAGTCCTGGTGGCGCCGCTGGCAGCAGACGGCTTGGCCGGCAGCGAGGAGCTGAGCTGAGCTGTGGACTGTCGCCTTCAGCAGATGGGCTGCAGACACACGACTTCACTCCGACTACTGATCACACTATATCATGACGCCCTGTGGGCCGTGTCAATCTGAACACACAGGCTGGAATGATATCTGCTCCGAGGTATTAAGAGCTGGGTGGTAACTGTTGTCAGGCTGTCACAAACAAGGTGACATATTCTTTGATGGGAGAAAAAAGCAATCTGCTGTAAATGTTACCGAGGGGAAAAAACGATTTTATTGGGTTTCACACTGACAGGAGGACATCAGGTCGTGTCCTTTGTGGCTTTATTGATGATGTTTTTTGCTAATTTTTCACAGGTATATCAATGAAATATGTGAAAGTGGCCTCTTATTTGGAAGCAAGTAGAAGATAGGAGTGTTTTAGTGTTTTATTTGGATGTGGAGAAGATGTGTTACTAACATAGAAAGGAGTATTTGAGGCTGAATCGTCACTGCAATAACAGCAGTCTGAGCTGGTTTTACCCGGGACTCAGCCTGCTGGAGCAAACATCTCGATGTTGCGCGGCGGTTTCTGGAGGGACGGTGTCAACAGAAGGCTGCTGTAGGCAGCAGGCAGGTGCTGCTGCTGTGAATCAGCTCAGCCTGACGCGTACTTAGCCAAGGCCCAGGCAGCTTTAGCATGTGTTCATTAGCGGATGCCGGGGAAGCTTATCATTCTGAATAGCCTCATTAGTGATAGGGATTAATAAGCGGCAGGTTCATTAGAGAGACAGGCGGAGAAGTGTGTTGGCAGAATTGCAACAAGGATGCGGCGCTATAAACTGGCCTTCGCCTCTCGTGTTGTTTCAGCTAATAACAGCAGAGGCTTTAAGATCAAGAAGAATAAACATCGTCTGGTTTTATTGTGTTCTGGTTGTTGCTGCATGTTGTATTACTTTTATTATTGATCAACCAGTTAATCAGGCATCTTGTTAAAGAGAGTTCCCTCTCAGTTTGGAAAAATGTTTAATTTAAATAGGGCCGAAACGATTAATCGTAATAATCAATTATTAAAAAGTAACTTAGTGATCGATTAACTGTTTGCTGGAGTTTGCAGGCTCAAAGAAAGGCAATTTGTTGAGAAAAAAAAACATATTCAAAGCAGCAGTTTGCCAATAATTATACGAAATATGGCTGAAAAACGTATCACAATATGAGCGTTTCTTTTCAGTTGATATTGATATATTGATAATTTTTTTTGTCTTAGATATCTTAAATACTGCCAAACTGGTGACATGTTCCTGATTCATCCACAGTTTTCAGTCCACACCGTTTTTTAATTTTATTTTTTATTTTTTATGCAGCTATGAGCCACAATGACAAAACATAAAACTGCTGCTGTGCAAGTTACTCAACAGGTTGTTGCTAGGTAACCAAATAATGAGTGAGTTGCTATGTAACCATAGAATGAGTGAGTTGCTAGGTAACCATAGAATGAGTGAGTTGCTAGGTAACCATAGAATGAGTGAGTTGCTAGGTAACCAAAGAATGAGCGAGTTAGTTGATTCCACCAAACTAGCTGTGAGAGGTGGAGCAGCTAAAGCTTTTCCTCGGCCTACAACTCCCAGAATGCTGTGCGGTTTTGGATCATACTTCAATTGATTATGTCTCTATTGCGATATATCTTGTTAGTAATTTTTTGTTCACTCCTATTTCTATATTTTGAGAATAAAATGTTTATTTTGTTCTTTTGTAAAAGGAACTGAATTACTTATTTGCATATTTTAATGTATTTCTATTATTGTATAAAACAGGTTAAATTAATAATCTGTAGGATACTGCAAGTTTTTCATTCATAAAATAAGCAATAACTAAAATAATTGTTCTTTGCAGGCCTATATTTATGACTTTCTGAATATGAAAACCTGGAAAAATTTGATTTTTGCTTTGGGACAAAGTTTTAGAAAATATGCATATCTACATTTCAAGCTTACAAAGTCGACCATAGTGTTTAATCACAGCGCTCAAGTTTTAATGACTTGACAGCACAAGTTTTCTTTGTATCTGAAACATTTATATGACAAACATATACAGAAATAGAAAATCATAAAGGCGACAAACACCTTTCCTCACCGCTGTGTGATGGGAATGAACGGGACCTTGAAGTGAGTTATCCATGCAGCAAACTTTCTTCTTTTGGCATCTGAATAACTGCATATGCATCCCCTGCCGAAAGCAAGCTGAAAAAAAAAAAAACCTTTTGCCTCATGCGCTTTTGTGGCTCATTAAATATTAAATGCAGTGCTACTCTGTGTTCTTTTATTTATCCAGTGCTTCAACAACCAAGATTCAACGCCCAGTCTGCGTTCAAGAAAATACTTTGGAACTTGTTGTTCCTTCACACAGGGCTTTAAAATGCCCGAGAGTCAATAAATCCTCTGCAGATACTGATCGTTTCTTCATTCTTGATGGTAAATATTGTTTTCATATCACTAGTTTCATCTGGCGTTGACTCACGCTGTGCTTTCAAGTTCCTGTGACTCCGCTACGCCATCATGGTGACTCTTCTTCTTCTCCTGACTCTCATCGACTCCAACCAGTTGGGCTTTTTTCAAGAGTCAAAATCCAAACAATCTTTACCGATCTGGTGTGAAAGTAAACAGTTGTTCCACACCGTAATTTTTATGCCAATTGTCTTACTCCAACAGGTGTAATCTAGGATGTTTTTTGGATTTAAACAGCTCAAGTGATGTGTTTTATTACAATAAACCATAATTATGAGGAATTTTGTATTCATCAAGCAAAATAGGGTGCAAAAGAGATTATCCTGATTCTGAAAAGTAAAAATATTGATACTATAATTGGGGCTGCAACTAACAATTATTTTACTATTTGACTATTTTTGATGATTAATTGATTAGTTGGACAAAAAATGGCACATTCTACAGATTTTATTGAACCACTTAAGACTGTTTTTTGCATACTATTAGATACCCACTAAAATATGCAAACAAATAAATAATTAAATACTTTTTAAATAAGAAAATAAAGATTTTAGTGTCTAAAATTCTTTTAATAAATCTGAATCAGGAGAAGCTAAAACTAGACGACTTAAAGAGTTTTAGCAAAAACATTTCCAGATACAAAATACTTATACTTTTGTACAGTCTTGGCTTAATTAGTGCTCTAAATATGGATTTCTTTCACCAAACAGACTTTTTGTTAACAATTAGTTGACAATTATTTCAATGATTGATTAATCACGATTAATCTAAACTAATCAATAAAGCATCATTGAAATTGGCCAGTTATTGGGGTTTGACCATAAAACCACCAAACATTTTGTTGAAAATGGTGAAGAATATCTAAATATGCCATGAAACCATTTCCCACATCATAATACCGCCACCTCCAGCCAATAATCAGAGAGGGATTGACGATACTCTAAATTCTGACTCTCCCAACCCGGCCGGGATCTGAAGGTTGGAGCTAAAATTAAGACGTATGAAATCAGCGGATGTTTTTTTGTCCTAACTTCAGTGACAAGACAAACAATTAAAATCACACAAATCCCAATTCTTCCCATTTTGACGTTTGGTTTGAACCTCAAAAAGTCATCTTCATTGAGTTTAGATCCCTAAAAGCTGTGAAATATTTGCTTGAAGAGGAATTTCAAGATGCAACATTTTAGAAAACCTCAAGGTGTCACACTGGAGCACCAACGTTTTTATTTAAGACACATTTACTAAAGTTTGGTCACATTCAACTGAATTCAACAAAATTCAACTTAGCAAACACAAACATCAAATTTTCAAGAATGTCCCTTCATGATTAAAATAAAGGGACAGTCTGGAGCTAATTATCTAAATTCCCTGAGGTCGAACTCAATGCATCAGTCCAACAAACAGGTGCATTTGTTAATTTTCTGCTTTTATATGAAGTGCAGATGATGTTTACCCACTTGTAGACTCTGATTATGCTGAAAATAAATGAACAAGTTTTTCAGATTTTGAGTCTCGCAACCTCAGCCACGAGTTGACGCGACTGACCTCCCCTCTCTTCAGCGTTTCGAATAAAAACGCTAAATAATTTGGTGCCTTTGTGGCACTCTAAAGGCTCGGAGAACATGTCTGACGCCCACAACAGGAATTAGTATGCGACAGATGTTGCGAGGCATCAGAGCAGCACAACGACTGCAACAAAGCTGCAGAAGTTCGACACAGATGTACCTGGCAGCAGCAGCAGCAGAAAGAGAAACGAGGAAGGAGGAGTTCCTTGGCTCCGTTCGACTGTAATTTGAGCTGCAGGAAGCAGTGCACCTGTTTCTGAGGAGACAAAGCAACCAGAAATCTGATTTGCATCTGGGTTTGTCATAAATAATCATCAGCTTCAGCAGGTGCAACACATTGTGCCTGAATCTGAAGCCTAATAGGGATTCCTCATCCTCCCAACACATCTTTGAATAGATTTTACTGGGTTGCTTTGAGCAACTCACAATGCGCCATGGCGTTATAAATAAATTGGAAATTTAATTTGGATAATTCTCAAACACCTTCAATATCACTGCAACCCCTAAAACAGCAGATTTGGTGTCCAGACTGGCAAATTGAAACTACTGGCTCCCCACATAATTCATTAAACTAAACATGCAAAAATTGGTTTTTATTTCTTGAATCATTTGAGTTGTTATAAACAAATTCTTACTTACAGTAACGACATGTCCGAGAGTAGATACGGAGATCGAGCAGCACCGTTTTTATTTTACTCAACTACATTTTTGTTACATTTTTCTACTACATTTCCAAATTTTTGGGTCATCAATTGTTTTCGTTTTTGTTTCAAAGGCCACAAATGGCCCACGGCCCACACTTTGAACACTCCTGGTCTGAACCATTAAATTGTAACTGTAGCTGAAAATTTGGGCTTATTGTTTTTATGACCTTCAGGTTTGTTTGGTTTTGTCCAGAAGAAGAGCATCCTGCTGCCACCACCACTTTACTTTTAGTTTTAGTTTTTATCTATATTTACGTCTACGATTGTTTCAGCAAAACTTCCTTGTAAAACGAAAAAATGTTCAAATTGCTCCTGCCAGCTCACCAATAAACTAATTTCTGGTGCTAATGTGCTTAATTTCAGCAGCCCAATAATTTCCATTTGCATTATTTAGTTTTTTGAAGGTTAATTTTGTTTACAGAGACTTTATTATTCATTTTAGTTGTTGTTTCTGTTGTTATGTTTATTTACTTTGAATATTTAAAATGTCTTCCAGTTCCAGTGTTAAATATCCATTAGAATCTGAGGTTTATTCATCTTTGAGAATGTGTTTTTGCATTATTATTACCATTATATTACTTGAAAATGGTTTCAAAATGACAATATTATCGTTCATTGCAATAACTTCTGGAACAATTTATCATCCAGCAAAACTTGTATTGGTGACAGGCCTAGTAGAGTTGATATCGTTTATTTTAAAACCCAGTTAAAATGTATGATTTTTAATCTGTTTTTGATCATTGTTCTTATTTTAAATTTTTTTGGCTCGTTTCTTCACTGTTGCATCAATTTTTGCTTCTGTGAAACTTTTACTTTCTTACCTCTCCTTCAAAACATGAGTAGATTCTCCCACCTGAGCTGTGAGTCTCTGCAGCTCCTCCCAAATCACCATTAACCCACTTTACAGTTTTTTCTGACTCATTTATTGACCTTCATGTGTGTTTATAGATTTCTACCAGTTTGTTATTTTTCCATCTTGATGCTCAAAGCAGTTTCAGCCTCAGATCGTTAAAGCAGCAGCTCGGCTTCATAAACAATATCTCACACTCGGGCCCAATTTCCAGCATCCCCGTGAAAAAAAAAAGTGAATTATAAATAAAATAAAATAAAAAGTAACAAGCAGACAGCTGCTCTGCTGCACTGGATGTACATTTCCGAACAAAATAATGTGGAAATGCTGTAGATAACCCCGCTTTGTGATTAAATTCTCTCCCCAATTTAAACAGCTCGGCTTTATTTAAATGGAAATAAACAGCGTAATCTGAAAATGTTATAAGTTGGCAAATGAGCAGGTGATGAAAGTGCAGGACCGCCTTGCTTTCCCGCCATCCTGTTGCTCAGCAGAGGTAATAGCCCCACCAAAAACTTTGCCCTGAATAACAGCACTGTGCCTCCACGCCATTGTAGCTGGTGCATAATGGATTTTCCCCCTCATAACTGCTTTAATGGACTTATTTGCATACAGAAATGAGTAAATACAGTGTATGTTTGTGCTATCTAAAAATAGCAGCAAATGAGGAATTGAAAATCCAGAGGAAGATGAGTGAAGCTGACACCTGTGTCAGTTTTATTTTCCCTTCCAGCAAACATGGAGCTGAGCGTGACTGGTTCACAGGATTCACTGATAACTTTTTAAACTATTTTTTTAATTTTTATTTTCCATCACAAACTTATAGAGACATTTAACTCGCGTCGCCCCGTTTGCTCGTCACGCTGCGGCTTTAAGTTCGTTGGATGGAGCGTCGACATTTGAGTCGTTTCATTTTTTATGATTAGACAGTTAGTTTTGTTTTAGGGTAGAAAAATAAACATTTTCCAACATTTATGGATGTGGAAGTAGATTTTATGTAAACCCAATCCTACTTTGGTGCTTTGTAGTTTGTGTAAAAATAAAACAATTTGATACCAGACATTTTAAAACCCTTGGTTGTTTACTAAAAGAATGCAACACAATATATCTGACATGTTTTTATTATTTAAGTGTTTGGTACAAACATTATTAAGCAGACAGAATATCATATGCATTTATATTTATTTTACTTAGTAAACAATGTTTTTTTGTTGATAATTGGACTCTTAATGAAAACTAAGGCTGCAACTAGAGATTATTAAAGCATTTAATCAGATAAAAATGTGCACCTTTTGCTGATTGTTCATTGAAACCTTTTTTAGATTTTAAAAATAAATGAATAAATAATTCAATTCAAGCATTTTATTGCCTTAAAAGCAGAGATTTTAGCTTCATTTTGTATATTTTTAGTTTTTCTTGATATGTAAATATCTTCTCTAAATAAATGACCTTTTTAAGAGTTTCTACACTCCAATTAACAATTAGTTGATAATTACTTTAATAACTGATTCATCTTGGTGGTCATATTGTTTCTTAAATACAATCAAAAACACACCGTAAATATTAAGCTACATATTAACTAATTAGATCGTTATATTTGCATGTTTTCACTATCATGCCAAATGACAGTCTGTTCAGGAGTAATAATAAAAAAATATGATCTTTTACGTGAAATCAGAAAGTGTCACAGTTATCGGCAGATTCACACTCTGCAGCACGATGTGCCAATCTCCTTAAAAAGAAATCATGACTGACACTAAATAGGAAGAATCCATTTATAATTAATAAAACCGACTCGTCTTTGTAGATTCCCGGGTTTTTATCTGATGTCGCTGCTTCGAATTTCACTCAACTGCAATGAAAAATGAATAAGAAGGAGTAAGACTCTATTTGTTTATCTGTGTGTACACGTTTGACACAGCAAACAACATAAATTATAGAAACAAACGACGCATGTTTGAATTACTGAAGAGGATTTTCAGTCTCTGACTTTCACCGAGTAAATTCATTTTTAGGAATCCTGAAGATAAAGAACAAACCTCATTTCTTGGTGTGACAAAGGAGTCCAGTTTCACAGATATGGAGTTCATTACAAGCAGCCTGATAGGATTTTGGAGGGATGACGAAAATATTTAGGTTTTAGTGATTAATGAAGTTTAAGAAGGCATTTAAAACCAAAGAGCAGCACCTCAGACTGCCTTCATTAATGTGAAACAGCAGCGCGGTAAGCAGTGGAAATCATGTGCTCTCATAAAAGGATTTCATGTAACTTCCTCCCACGCTGAGGAGTCTAATGTTGCAACAGATAAAGTGACAAATGTGACAAAAACAAAAACATTCCAACCAAAAAATTAAACAGCAGAAACAAAACTTTCCAGATTGGAAAACAAACAAAATAAAACTTTAAAAAAATAATTCTCATGTTAGTAAAAAATGCCATTTTAGGTTTTTAGTAGTAAGGTCATTTAAGTTTGAGAAGTTTTCAAACATCCATCCATTTTCTTACACCCTTGTCCCTTAATGGGGTCAGGAGAGTTGCTGGTGCCCATCTCCAGCTAACATTTTGGGCGAGAGGTGGGGGTCACCCTGGACAGGTCGCCAGTCTGTCGTAGGGCAACACAGAGACATACAGGACACACAACCATGCACACACACACACCTAGGGGCAATTTGGAGAGGCCAATTAACCTGACAGTCATGTTTTTGGACTGTGAGAGGAAACCGGAGTACCCAGAGAAAACCCACACATGCACAGGGAGAACATGCAAACTCCATGCAGAAAGACCCCAGGCCGGGAATTGAACCCAGAACCTTCTTGCTGCAAGGCAACAGCTCTACCAACTGCGCCACTGTGCAGCCCCAGTTTTCAAACATTACTGGTAATTTGTTAAATTACTGTTATGAGATTTTAATTTTTCATCTGATTTTGCTCATTTGATCAAATTTACTTTTACAAAATAAGAGATTATGACTCTAAATTCCTCCTGCCAGAAGTGAAATTATGCAAATTTATGTTCACAAAATGTCCTCTGGCAAGTGAATAATTGATGTAAATAATAAAATACAACAGTAAAAAACAATACAACAATGTAAAAATGACCAAATCTGGTATTTTTGAACTCAGCTTTTCAAGTATCAAATTACTTTTTTGTCTCATTTTGTAGGATATGGTACATAATTTGTTCATAATTAACCAACTATGTTAAATAAACATAGCTATTCTTCAGTTATGTTTTCAAAATCACCTGTATTTTAAGCCTCAAGTAAACCAAACACACATATCTGGTTTTAAATTTTAGTTTTTTTTATTTATTAATTCCATTTAAATGCAATTTAAAGTAAACCCTGATTGATCTCATGTAAGTTTCCCTTTGAGGAAAAAGCACACACACCTCCATATTGCGCATAGTTTCACATCATGGTTACGCATATCTGGTTTGTGGCTGATATGAAGCATAACTTAATAAACTCTTATGAAACATTATGTATTTTTCTACAATGAATGTTATATTTAGATTTAAAATAGGAATAGAAAATAACCTTTATTGAGCTGTTTTGGGGAAAAACAGCAGAATTACAGACGTGATTTTAGCTGAAAATGATTTGGTTTTGTAACTTCTTGTAGCTGCAGCTGTAAAAATGAGCAGCACCACACACCAGTATTTGAAATTTCCTCTGAGAATAAAAGAGTTTTTAAATTAAAACCCATTAGATAAGAAAGGAAAGGCAATCTTCAAGTATTCGCACCAAGTTTAATTGTAAATCATGCTGCAAGTGCAGTTAATTTGCTCAAGTTTCCCCCTCAGACTGCTGGTAATTTGCAAGCGTCTATTTGCATTGCTCTACATTAAAACACCAAGAAGGGAGGGAAGTTTAGCTGAGCTAATTGATGCCGAGAGGAGCTCAGTCGACTCTCTCAAATCTGCCTTGGAGGTGGGAGATTATTTCCTTCTTCACACCAAATGTAATATTTTGTGTCTTGAGAGTATAATCCATCTTCTTGTGTACGTCTTAATGATATTTAGATGCTCTTTTGTAATGAAAATTGACTTTATTTATAGGTCTTTGTATGTAAATGTGTTTGTAGCCTCTCTGTATTACAGCTTCCATCTGGGCTCATCAACATTTTGTGACTTTTTCTGCTGCAACATACTTAAAAAAAGCTTTTTCTTATGACTTCTACTTCCCATGTTGCAGGAATTTGAAAGAATCCGTTCACAGTTGTAAACATGAACCATCATTACAAAGGGTTGGCTTTACAAATACTTAGTTAAACTGAGACTCTTTGGGACATATTAACCTATATGTCCTTATATCTCAGCTGAAGAGGGGCGCCAACACCTCCAAATTGTGTGTATGTTCAGTTTAGCAAAGTATAAAAGAATCCAATAAAGACAACAGGAAATGTGAGGGATGCTGCTGAAGGGTTTTTTTAGTGTAGGGTAACAGTTGGACAGTTTCACCATTTTTGCACCAACTTTGTTGCAACCCAGACGTTTTTGAACACTTTTGGAGGTTCAAAACGCTTTTGGGTTTATCGAGATCAGTTTTTAAAAGTTTCAGCTTTTCTGACAAAGAAGAAGTTTGTGTCGGCCATCATCATGACGAAGACTCATTGAGATCGGCATC
This sequence comes from Poecilia reticulata, assembly GCF_904066995.2. NCBI lineage: Eukaryota > Metazoa > Chordata > Actinopteri > Cyprinodontiformes > Poeciliidae > Poecilia > Poecilia reticulata. The sequence continues at coordinate 11,867,664 of NC_088831.1, read as the reverse complement.
AATGTCTATCTGATGTTCTACTGTCTTTTGGACCAGAACAGGGTGTTCACGTGTTTTAAAATGTCTTAAACTCATAAAGCTAAAACTAAGGCCTTAAAATGTCTTAATTTATTTTTTTGTTTTGTTTTATTTAAGTTGGCCTTAAATATGTTAGATTTTTGTTGTATTTGTTTTTTTTTCCTTGCAGGATTTTTATGAGTCACCCCCAAACATTTTCATTACATTCTCTGACTCAAGATTGTTACTTGCTAACTTATTCTTGCTAGTTAACTAGCTTGCTAGCTAGCTATCTTTTTTGCATTTATGGGTAAATTTATTGGGAGAAAAATCAGTAATTAAAAATATATAAACAATATAATAAACATATGATTTTCTTTTGTACATTTTGTCAAGATGCAAGTATTAAATTTCATTCATAGTTTTTTTTTTTAAGCTCTTAAAAAGTCTTAAATTTGAGCTACCCTGCAGAAATCCCAGCTGCTGCCTTTACAGCCGGTTAAAAATGGAAAAATATTTTAACTGAAAAAGATGTTTTCCTTGTAAAAGTTGTTTCTAAACAACTTTAATGGTTGAGGCAAACAGATTTCTGACCTCAATTTATTTCTTTCAAAAATAATTTTAAATATTTGTTGTGGACTTTTTTGCAACAATTCCTCAATTGAATGGATCATCAAGGTCATAAAGAAGCAAAAATCTAGTCAGAAAATTTGACAAGGATTAAACAAGCTGCAGGTATTTGAGTTAGTACCCAACTGTCTCCGTATTTATAGATGTTTTTTTTATGATAAAAAAAAACATAAAGAAGAAAAAATTAAGTAAACCTGTTTCCTCACCCTGAGCCACTGTTATCTATGTTTTATACCTAAAGCAGTGCATGCCTTTGTTTTCCTGCTTGGCTGTTTTTCACCACTTGGACACAAGCATCCTTTGGTTTCCCCAAGTAAATCTTACACACCTTCACACAGGTTATGCTCTGCAGCGTCCCATAAAACACTCACAGGCCGAATGATCCGAGCCGTGAATGATGACCCGTATTATCTTCTTTCATGGAAGCAGGCAGACACACTGCTTAGCTACATCATGAGCCGGGCTGAGGCCGCCTGGCGTTGACGCTGTGCAGGTGATCCATCCTTTAGGTTCAGTCCCTGAAGGGTTTCTCGTCGGCTGTTTCTCTAGCTCAGTGTTTCTCAAACTTTTTTAGGCTGAGGACCACTAAAATAAAACATCTTGATATATAAAACTTCATATGAAAATATAACTCATTTATCGTCCAGTTCTTTGTTCATCCTAATGCAGGGGTGTCCAAAGTGTGACTCGAGGGCCAATTATAGCCCTTGGACTGATTTTGTGTGGCCCCCAACTTCAACTCAAAAACGATACAAATTTGGCCCATAGATGCAGATGGAGACTTTTAATTTGTAATCAGGGTATAAAATGTTACCAACATATTTTTTTTTTACACAGGAAAATGTAAAGCACAACACAAAGTATTTGTGATTTATAACCCAATTTTAACAAAAGGTAAAATCAAGAGAGTTTTACGGAAATGCAAACTTTGCTGCACCCAAATCAGTTCTAATTTTTTATTAAACTTAGCTAAATATAGCAAACATTTTGTGACAAAGTGACCTAAATCATGTTCTAAATTTATTCAATCAAACCCAAATGAAGCTAAAAACTAGATATCTCTATTTTAATACAGCAATATCTTTAGTTTTTCATTTGAGTGACCCATATTTTCACACAATCGTTTGGTAAACTAACTGTATCCATCACACTTTGAGCAAATAAATGGTTATGTACATACAGTACCTTCCAGACCACTAGGGGGAGTCGGTTTGAGAAAGACTTCTCTAAGAGCATGCTTCCTATTTTCTGCTCTGAGTTTTTAATCAAAAATCACATTGATAAAACATTAAACTCTTGTAATTTTCCTCCCACAATCCCATTAAAACATGTAAAGCTGAAAAGCAGACTTTGATGTCTTGTTTAATGGAGGATCTCACCGAATAAAGTGAGAAGCCTCAACAGACTCATTTGGAAACAAAATTGAAGGATTAAAGAGAGATGCATTCTGCTGGTGCATTATATGTCCAGAGAGTTTCATTTAAATGTAAATTACAGACTTGCCTAAGAAACTTGTGAACCCAGAGCCAGCAGAGATTTATCTGCATGTAAAGACACGGGCGAGTTATGGAGTCAAATAGAAAACGAGTTTTGCATTAGTAAGCTGAGCGACGGGCCACTGCTTAGGTGAGAGCGGTCTCTGTTGCCTCCACTCAATGTTTTAAAGCTTTTTATGCTTTGTTTATTTAATAATAATGTGTCTCTGCAGGCTGTTTCTCTGACAGTAGCAGTACGAATTGAAAAAGCTGCATTTGTGGGTTAATTTGTTTGGTTTTGTTCATGCTTAAGATGCAGTTTAATCTTATTTGGGTGGAAAAAATGAGGTCATATGTTGAACATTTTGTTAAAATTACAGCATAAATATTGATATTATCAAATTAAAAGTTTAACATAAGGCCTATAAGCAATACCGTGCATTTACATGGAGATAATTAGTTGATAAGATCAAGTGATAAGCATGTTGGAATTTAAATTAAATACAAGATTAGACCTGGTGAGGTGGTAAAATGGATTTATTGTAGGATAATTGAAGCTCCAGGGTTTTTTAAAAATAAATAAATCAATTTATCCACCCAATAGCAGTACAGAAAACCAAATATTGTATATAATATCACTATCATAATGTATAATTTAGAGATATTGTGCTTATAAGTTGGGGTATATACTGACAGAACTGGTTTGTCTGTGTTTTTTATTTAGCTGCACTATTGTCACAAGGATGTTTTCTCCTCCTGGGGATAAGGCCATCAATCTCCCGCTGTCTCTTTCACACTTTCTGTCTGGCTTTTTCCACTTTTTATACCTTCTAGCAGTCGATGCAGAGACGAGCACGTTGGTTTCTTCAACCCGTATTCCTTCAAAATCTACCGATTTAGTACCAGAGTCACTACAGAGTCAAAAAATCCCTCTGAGTTGGTCAACACTCTCCACATGTACCTCTGTTGCTGAATCAGAAAGGTGATAAGAAGCCAAATGTTTGTAAATTGTTGTAATTATCTCCTGACCTCTGTTAGCCATTATATTGTCCAGGAGTTGCAAAAACAGCCGAACTCAAAGAAATTCAAGTTGGCGACGAATGTTGTCCTTGCTTCTCGTTTGACCTTTGCAGCAGAGGCGGTAATTATTCGGTGTGTAGTGTTGCTGTGCATTACATGGACAAATGTCACCGAGATGTCTCTGTGAGATGAACGCTGCCGCCTTAACCCGCTAAAGAAATCTAATTATCTCCACCAGCTGCGGCTTCATTGTGTCGCGCTTTTCTTTGTGCAGCGTGTTTACCTGTTAATTTATTCCACAAATACAGCAGAAATGCTCAGTGTGGGGGATCCGACTATCTGATGAACTGGAGATGAAACCTCTCTGACATGTTGGGGGCTCTTTTGCTGCAAAGCTGAGCTCTGACAGGAAATTGCTTCTTGTCAGTGCAAAACCTCTAAAAACAAACATGTCACCTTTTGGAGTAGCAAGAACTCTTTCTAGCATTCTTTGTTTTTGCTTGTCTCTCAATTATCCTTTCATTGCACCTAGTTTTAATATGTTGTCATCACATCAGTATTTTTTGTTTGTTTCTGGGACTGGAAAGCTAAATGCTAACATTTGTGCCTAAAATATTTGTATATATTTTCTTTTTTGGTTACTTTTTTGGAGCTTAAAATGAGGAATTAAAAGTTGAATTCAGCAAATTCTGGACAGTATTTGATGCCAGAAATGTTCAAATGTAACAAATCTTATTCCACACAAGAACAATCAACACTGGTGTCCCCCAGAGCTGTGTTCTTGCCCCACTATTATATTTTCTCTTTGCTGGGTGTATATAAGTTGCAAAGATATTTTTCATGTCAAGCTCCTTCATTTCCCACAATCAAAATGGGTGCTAGCAAGTTTTTTGAGATAGTTGGGCGCCTAACCTTGTTTCTTCTCCACCAGAGAAGCCACCACTCACATTTTAACGATTTAAAACAACAAAAAACAAAAACTCTAATTTGCCTATATTTAATTTGTTTAATGTATTAATTGAGCGCAAAGCAAGACCGAAGTCAAATTACTTGTTTCTTTCTGCACAAACGGCTAATAAATCTGATTCAGAGTCAGTTTTTTTTTAATCAAAGCTCAGTAAAAGTAAGAGATTTAAGTATTTTTATATTCACTTCATGAGGAAATGTTTAAAAAGTGCAGCAATTAGAGGATTTATTAGAAAGAAATAGGAAGCGGAGATGATGTCTGCTGCCCTCATGAGTCAGACACCCAGTGTGGAGAATCATTGCAGGGTTTGTGGAGCTCATGACTCTTCCCACAGGGTTTTTCTTCCTCCGTTTGGCATCCCCAAGGTGAATATCCAATTAACCCCTCAATGTTTGTGCAGAGACGGATTGGTTCATTTGAGTGCCAATGGACCAGAGGGCTTTTGGAAAGTCACATCAACACATAGCCTGCATTCTCTCTCTCTCTCCTGAATATTCACAGACGCAGACTCTGATGGTGGTCTGTCTCCTCTAAACAGCTCTAAAAAGGTTTGGTGTTGACATAAAATGTAGATAATTGACTCTCGTCTTGAATATAAAACGGATCATTCCCAAGGTGAGGAGGCATATGGTGCGGAAATGTGGAAAACTGCCACCTCTCAGCAAGACAGCAAAGGCTGTGATTCTAACTAGTCAGAGGCTTTCAACAATATATTAACATGTATGTTCAATTTGGGTTATTTTTATTTCAAAACAGACCTTCACTAGACAGAAGCCTTTAAACAGCCTGGCTGATGGGAACAGTGGTGCAACTGGTTCTAGATCTGCAACACTAAACACACTGAACATGTTTTCTCCTTCTGTTTTTGCTTGACTTAGATTTTACAAAGATAACCTGGATAAATAAAAACAGCAACTCAAGCTAACTTGCCCCAATGTGAAATAATTACCAAGAAGATGTTGTGGTTTGTTTTCACACTGAATTGTGTCAAACAGCCAAACCCTTTACGACCTATTCCCCTCCTCACCTGTGGGGGAGCTGCACCAAGAATACAAACATAAAAACCTCTTTAGAAGACATTGAGCTCAACTTTCTTCACAAAATGGAAACAAAAATGGAGTGGCATCAGATTTTAACAGTTGTAAGTTGTAAGATTTCTCTTTTGTGTTTAGTAAAAGACGTTGAGCAGCTTCTCCTGCTAATGCTAGGCTAACATATTTGTTTTGGTTGTATTTACCCAGAATGCCTTGCGCTGTAGTCTACTTCCTGTTTCTGGAGCCACTTAGCTTTCATATCTGCATTAAAACACTACCATAATTCCCTTCAACCAAACCGAGACCGAGGTTTGCAGGCGGACCAGGTTCCCCTCCTCGCCTGTGGTGGCGCTGCACCAGAACCACTGACGGAAACGACACAAAAACCTCTGAAGAAGACATAAATGCAACTTCCTTCTTCACAAAATGTAAACTAAAATGGAGTGGTGTCAGTTTTTAGTGGTTTCAGGAGTTTTTTTTATCCATTTCATTCTCTGACGCTAGATCCCTGGATTTGTTTTAGTCGTATTTACCAAGAATGTCCTCTGCTGCAGTCTACTTCCTGCATCTTGCCATTTGGGTTTTACATATGCATTCAAACTGCACCAGAATTCACTTCAACCGCACTGAAACCTAGGTTTGTCGGCGGACTTTTGAGGGTCTTTTCACACTTGGTAGTCGGTTTGTGGACCAATTTCTTACATTTTCAACTTGTATTTGCCCAGAATGCACTGCTATGGTCTACTTCCTGCTTTTGCAGCAGGTTCCGGTCCACTTTGCGTTCACATATGCATTCAAACTGCACCAAAATTCACTTCTACCAAACAGAGACCGAGGTTTTTAGGTGCACTAAAGTCAAACAAAGTTATTGCTGCTACAGGTTGGTAAATATGGCTTCCACCGTATTTCTTTGGTGTTTTGGACACTACATATTCTTGTATGCTATATATTTTTGTATAGCATACAAAAATATGCAATAAATGATTTTCATTTATTGCAGTGAAAATCAAAATGTTCCTCTAGACTCGTCTTCACCCACAAAGCAACATATCCGCTAATTTGAACACCGGATTTCAGTCAAGTCGTTTCCAGCTATCGTTGTTTACTCTCCTTGTCTACTTCATAAAGAGTCTAAATGAATTGTTTCTTTCTACACAACTAGTTCAGTCAAATTGTTTATCCTCTTTGCAGCCTGATACACAAGTCCGTAGTATTTTATCCCAAAAAGCCTCACTGTCAGCTCCACCCGATCCAACGCTGTCATCAAAATGGAAAAACAAGCTCCAGGCGTACTGGACTCATTGCTGAGGAGATGTCACAGCTTGCACGGCGACATATTGTCGCCGCTGAACAAACACAGTTTGCTAAGGAATCGAAGGGCGAGAGACTAGTAATGAGAGGGGAGCTCCTGGTTTGGTGCCATTTCTTACCTTGGCTGTCTGTCAGGAGCCTCGTTATCTCTGCTTTCTACTGCTGGCCGGCCTTGTTATCCTTAAGTCCTGTCTATTGTCTTATTATCTCAGAGGAGAAAGAACCAGTGTCATTTTTAAAGACTGGACAGAATCTATTCATAGAAGCCAAGACAACATTTCAGAGCAGTACCTCGCCTTTGAGCATTAGCTAAAATCAGCTGCTGTATTACAGCAAAGGAACATCAGCAAAGTCCTGATAACGCTGTCAGAGAATAACAGGAAACTTCTAGTCCAGACATCATCAGTCCGGTTTATTAGAGCGAGAAGTTTCTAATCTTTCACTGGATTTACTGCAGAGTAGGTGTCGGTAAAAGTTGGATTATTAAACTCAAAGTTGGGCTTTAACGTCACTCAAAAATATCTCAGGAGAAGGTGTAGGCTTGTCACGAAGGCAAAAGTAATAAATTATTTTATTGTTTTAAGAGAGTTTTCAACTAATATATTGATAACAAATTTTACTGGTTGATAAATTCTCCCAGAAGTTATTGATTCTGATGAACATTTGACACTGAAACTGGACGACATTTTAAATATTCAAAATAAATAAACAAAACAACAAATAAAATGAATTATGAAGGCTTTGTAAGCAAAATTGTCCTTCAAAACAAGGGATAGTTGAGACCAAAACGCCAGACTGAAGATTTTTGTTATCCAGTTTTTGGTAGACAAAGAAAAAAAAAAGAAAAATAACAAATCATGCGAATGCTAATTTTTACACTGGAACTAGAAGACATTTAAAATATCCAAAATAAATAAAAAAAGCAAAAATAACAACAACAACAAAAATTATTGTGAAGGGCTAGTTGAGACCAAAGCACCAGACTGTGATAAAAATGATAAATGATGCAACTTGACTTATTGTTTTTTGCAACAGGCCTAATGATGTTGGCATAATAATGTAAGTTCTTCTGCTTAAAAACCAATAAACTTTAATTTACAGATCCAAAATAAAAACACAACAACCACAAAACAAAAATGTAAAGCAGAAATAAAAACCACTTACAACCAAAACCATAAATAAAATTAATTATATATATAAAAAAAGAAATCAATCATCAGAGTGGAAACTATGGACCTCATTTTATTTTATCATGTGATAATTGATTCATTTCATATTGTGACAGATTTAATGTTATCTTCATCCCTGTTCACTGCGTCTTACAGTCACAAAATAAATCTTCACAAACGTTTAATCCTTGTTGTTGTTGTTTGGTTTGACGAACATCTCACTCTTTCCTGAAGCAAAGCAAACATTTAGTTTCCAAATGTGAACAATGCCTCTGCTGTGGCTGCCTTAGGATATTATTCTATTGCAAACAAATTGGGAAATGTTAGAGCACAGAAGTGTTTTATTATTTATAATACTCAGAAAATCTCTTTTCTGCCTCACAGGTACATTGCCTCTACTTAACATTTCAGCATTTTTACCCTTTGCAGTGTGAAGTTTTAATGTAATATCCCCTTCGGTTAATCTTTATTCTAGTTCTTGTTTTAGCAAAACATTTTTATAAAGAACTTAGATTATTCTTACATCTGGGAATAAAATAAAAAAGTTCAAAGATTAGTTTGATGCTTTTTGGAGTTGTAGGAAGAAACAAGGCTCATAATAAAGAAGCTTTTTCTGAATAAACTAGAAAGAAAACAAGCTTGTTAAAGTGTAGAAGCAGAACAAAATCAGTGAGTCATGAGAAAAAACTGATACTGACTGAAGTAATAATAAACTACATAAAAAAACTTATAACCTATAAGCTTGTTTTAGGCCTGTTAGAATTACCAACATTATTTCTATTTGCCAAAAGCCACAAAAATCAGAGAGAGAATATGTCTGAGATTTATTACTTATTGATTGGTCAGTATTTGGTGCCATATTCTTTGAACTGGATGACTTGGCAGAGGGCTAAACATCATTAAAAAATCTTAAAAAGTCTTAAAATCATAGAAATAAGTAGGTTGGCCTTAAAAATCTTAGTCACGGATCTTGAATTTGGTTGTGGCAGGATTATTTAATCTTATATATTCTATGTAATTTATCTTTTCTTGCAGGAATTTGCTAGCTAGCAAGCTAGCTTTTTTACGTCCAACGTGGTTTCTCTCGTTGGACGTAAATTCATCGGACAATGTTTGTCTCTACTGTCACCAACTTGTACAATTTATGTGTCTTTTGCACATTTTTGTGCAAAAATTCTTACATTTTATTGATAATGGTCTTAAATTTGAGTTATAACAAGAGTTTAGGTAAAAATACTAAAGATTGTGACGAGAAAAAAAACAGAACCAGAAGAGACGACAGAAACAAAACAAAAAACGTGAATTCCATTGAATTAACTGAATGAAATGATCTTAGAAAACTTTAGATTTGGAGGGAAAACAATCCAAGAACTGACTGGATGTTATTTCCTACCACTATACACATAGATTGTATTAATATTTTTCCTCTCTGTCTTAAGTGTATAAAACCAAAGCACCTGGTTGATTTCAAATATTAAAATCTGAGGGGAATTCACACAGCAGTGCGGTCTCCTCCATCTTTTGCATGGGCTATTTGCTTTATTTCTACTGTGGATTCACAAAGCAGAAACACAGCAGATGTTAGCAGCGTCACAGTCATCCTCCATGCAGTTACCAACGCAGCAGATGCCACAAAGTGATCAGATACTTTTAAAAATCTTTGTGTTTAAACTTGTTCTGTAACTTTTTTTTTACCAACTGCAGTAAGAAAATATTTGCTGGGGATTTTTCTTGTTTTGTTTAAATTTAGCTTTTTGTTTAGTCATTTACTGGTTCATGTTTGTTATTCTAATTACTGTTTTATGTCATTACTTGAATTTCTCTTTCATGGTGTTTAGTGTGTAAAAAATTAGAAATATGTGAATTTTTTTCCAGAAAGTCTCTGAAATTAATCTCAAAATTTCTAAAGGGTAATTTTTAACTTTTGGCACTCCGAAATGTCCATGTTTTTTCCAGTTTATGAGCTTTATCTCAAAATTTGAGTTTTTCATAGCAAATGTTTCAAAAAATAGAAATTTCCATGTTTTTTTCTGAGATTTATGTTAAAATTTCAGATCATTTTTCCAGCTGACTTTTGACTCATCAAAAATGTTGAGAATATTCTAGCAAATGTTTAGCTCCTAAAACTGTAAAATTAAAAACAATTGGGGGGAAAAAATCTTTTGATTAATATAAAAAAAATTCTAATTCTACTTTTTGAACTAAAACATTTCCCGATAATTTTTGTTTTTTTTCCGGTTCAAACCCAGAAATGACCATATTTTCTTTCTGTGAAATCTCTGAATGTCAACATTTCTGAGTATGTTCTTACAAATGTTCAACTTTTAAAGATAAAAAATTTCCAAGTTTTTTTCTATGACATTCCTGATCATTTAAAAAGTTTTTTTGGAGAAATGTATTGATTTTTTTCTATATCCAATGACTTTAAGATGGCGTCGTATAAAACAGAATCGCTGCTCAGGGAGGTATGTTCAATTGATTGGGTGCTAGTCACGTTGATTAAAGGCAAATGCACTATTTAAGTTTTTCAAATCTCCTTCGCTTTAATTAATCTAAAGTCAGACAGCCAGACTTAAGCTTCTCTGTCTCCTCGGAGCTCGTCGTCCTCTTGGGTTATCACAAACAAGCCAGTTGGTGGAGCTCAGCCGACTGCTTTACTGCTTACAGCACATCAGAGAGGCTCAGGTCTGCTTTCTGGGAACTTCTGAAAAGCTATTAAGAAGTAAAACAAATGCTAAATTTCAACCTGTCCTCTAACACAAAGTGTACCGAGGCTTATTGAAGGAAACGCCCAGGAGACGCGCGCGAATCTCTCTATCCGCTCAGACAGCGACAACTTTGTGTAACTAACTGCTGCCGATCCGCAAATAACACAGCAGCTTCCATTTCCATCAGGAAACACATTAATTACTCATCAGCACATCGTTTACCCCATCGCCCTGCTGGTCCATGTCTCACCCAACGTCTTGTCACAAACAATTAAGCCAACAAAGTTGGCAGTTAATTAAATTAAATCCGGCGACGTGTCGTTTGGTTGCAAAGTCGTTGCAATTACAGAGTCTGGAGGGTGCAGGTTGGTGAAGAATGAGGTATTTATTGGAGAGACGGATTTGGTTTGACGTTGGAGAGATGAAGGTGGGCGGCGAACTTTAACTCTGAGCTCGTTCCGGTCTGAAGCATCCGCTCGCTCTGACCTCATGCCCTCGTCAAATTATGCACTCCTAAGATTCACCATTGTCAACACTGCAAAAACTCTAAGTCTTACCAAGTGTTTTTTGTCAAGTGTATAGTAGAAATATCTTAGAAAATTTGAAATAAGACAAAACTGCCTGACAAATAAGTTTTCAGCAAGACACAGGAGGTTGTTCTAAGTTAACATTTACTTAATATTTTTAAAAAGTTCTAGTTCCACTTGGCAGATTATTTCACTTATAATGTGAAATAATAATGTTTAAATGCTCAAGATTTGAACACTTTAAAATTAGTGCAGAAAATCACTAAAGAGTAACAAAAGAGTAAAAGTAAAAAAACTTAAAGACGTTATGCTGCTAGCACTTAGCACTGAGCAACAAGTCAGAGGCGGAAGTGAGAATGCTGCGCAACATAATCAATCACCGCCGCAACACGAAGTGCTAAGTAATAAAAGATAACGAAGCTTCGAGGCAGATAATTTGTCTTGAGGAATTTTAATAATCGAGGAACTTGAATCATTTGAGGAATCGTTACAGTCCTAACTGTAAAATAACCAAATGTGAAGAAAGTGAAGTGAAAGAAAAATCATTTGAAGAAAATCCAAAAAATTGTGAAATTAATTTAAGTTGATATTGGGAAAAACCAATTGAGATTTAAAGTGAAATGGGAAAATAATAATATTTAATCCAGCTTCTTACGGTGTGCAACAAAAAAAATGTAATAATTTCAACAGATTTTTTTAAACGGTTGAATTATTTACATTACTTAAAAGTGACTCATGCACTTCTTTGAGTTTTCCACTAAATTATCAGTTTTACATGTGACACATCCATAAATGTCTAAAATAAAACACATCATCGCATCATTACATATTCCAGTTGCTCACAGTGCAGCTTTGCAATTACAAAGGCCAGGCCATTTTCATAAAATTGGCGATACATGCATATTTAACCCACTTATCAGTCAAATGCACAAATTGTTAATCAGTAGAGAGGGGGATTAATGAATGAATTACATGCTTTAGTGATCCCTGCTGAGAAATTTGGTGTTTTCTGAGCTCATCTTTCTCTGCTGGAAGGTCAGAGCAGAGGGTCAGCTGCAGAAAGAAAAAAAAAAAAAAAACGCTCCAGGAGCTAAAAGGGCTTCATTCTGCAGGACAGGTTGGATCCCTGCCAGCATGTCGGGCTTCACCCTGGGTTCATCTATAGACGAATGGCCTCGCTAACCTTACGACAGGCCGAACTTCACCATATGAACACATCAAGGAGCTGCCTGCAAGGTTTTCACAATGAAAATTAATATAAATGCAAACGTGGAAAATCTTCCCTGCGACTGACATCCTGCAAGTTGAATTTCCAGTGATTTGTTTTGCATGTTTGGATAAATATTCCTTCTAGTTTGGCTCTTTTTAATGTCCAAACTTTTTTTCTTTTTGGAACAATTTTAAAACAGTTTTTTTATTTTCTCAACAATGAACTTAAAAATTACAATTTTATTGAAATAAACAAAATGATTTTATATGAAACAGATTGGTAAACAGAGATGCACCGATATTAATATCTGTATCGGTTCCAATATTTTTAATAAATATAGATTGGGTATTATGACCATGTACCTAATAAATAAGGGCTTATTTTACTTTATATTTAGAGTTTCTAGTTGAAGTTTCTGAAACATTTGAACGAAGATTTGTTACAGTTTATTTTTACATGTTCTTTACTATTTATTTTCCATTGGCTGTTGTACTCATAATTGCACTGACTGAACTAATAAAAGTAGTTTTTTAAATGTCTGACCAGACTTGTGAAGCTATTGTGAAGCTGTATTTAAGTGTGAAGAGTTACCAAATAAATTTGTATTTTACATCTAAGTTTTAAAAACAGAAAAGTTTCAAGTCACTTAAGCATCATTCTTCTGTATCAGATCAATATCAGCTGAAAAAAAAAAAGAATTGATGCATCCCATAAATCCATTGTAGATACAAAAAGTAAGGCTGTCATAATAATTGCATGATAAATTGAAACAAATTCTATAATTTCCATTTGCATGATTTATTGTTTTTCTTCTTTCTTTCTTTCTTTCTTTCTTTCTTTCTTTCTTTCTTTCTTTCTTTCTTTCTTTCTTTCTTTCTTTCTTTCTTTCTTTCTTTCTTTCTCTCTTTCTTTCTTTCTTTCTTTCTTTCTTTCTTTCTTTCTTTCTTTCTTTCTTTCTTTCTTTCTTTCTTTCTTTCTTTCTTTCTTTCTTTCTTTCTTTCTTTCTTTCTTTCTACCAAACACTGGATGATAAAAGTCTTCAGTCTGGTGTTTTTGTCTCAACTATCCATTTTTTGAAGGATCATTTTGTTTACAGAGGCTTCATAATTCATTTTATTTGTTGTCTTGGATATTTAAAATATCTTCCAGTTCCAGTGTTGAATATTCATTACATGTTGAAGTTTATTAGTCTGTCAGGATATGTTCTTTAATTTTTATCACCATTTTATTACATGAAAATGGTCTCATAACAAACATTATTATTGTTTATTGCAATCATTTCTGGGACAGTTTGTTGTCCAGCAAAATTTGTTAACATTGCAAGTTGATAGAAAACATGTAAAGAATTTTGCATGATTGCACTAGGACAAAACAGATGAACAGTTTCTACTTTTCTGAGTTGATTGTTTTCTTATTTGAGCTGCAAGCTTAAGATGAATGCAAAAACTAAACTAATAAATCTATTATAACTAATCTATTTTTTGCATTTTAATGGAAATGTTACTTGTAAAACAAAAGATGAAAAGTTTATATTCATATCAACATATTAAGTATATAATTTCCTCAGTTATTAAGCTTTGATTATACATTAGCATGTCTCCTTAGCATAGTGGCTAACAATATGTGAAGTAATTGATTTATTGGGATTCGTTGTAGTTTTGTATTTCATAGAAATACCAATCCTTAGGCTACAATAAAAAGAAAACTTTTTGTGCTTTTCTCTTCTCAAACAGATGCAGAAAGCTGCAGCCAGGAAGCAACTCGATCCCAGGTGTTGGCGCTGTCCAAAGGTAAACTTGGTCAACTTGAAATCGCATTTTCTGCTTCTTCACCCAATTCGATCTTAAAGAACAACTTAAAAAAAGCTTCCAAAAACCTGAGGGTTTTATGGAAATTAACTTAAAAGTAAAACTTCAGAGTTTAGCCTCTGAAGACAATAAAAACAGTGAGAATGGTTAAACAATTAGTTTTTATTGCAAATTGAGCATGGTGTTTGGCTTCAGGGCGAAATGCAAATGCGGCTACAGATCAGAAAGGGAAACATTTTTATTAGATTCCAGGAAAAACTGTAAGTTTGCAGCAGTTTTTATCAGCTTTAAGTTTCTTCTGCTGGCTCACTGACACCTATGAATTTTAGCATAAGAGCAGGTATATGATCTTATTTCTAACTTTTCCTTTTCAAATGTGTTCAGGCTTTTAGCTCATGACAGCAGTTTTAATTTACTTGTCAGAAACTGAAATATACAGCACCAAAGGTAAAGCGAGGCAGAGATCTGAAATTACGTTTGTAATAGCTATTCAAGATAAAAGCACTGATGGAATACTTAGATACTTAAGTTAATAAAGTGGAGCTTTATATGGTTATTTATCCAGTTTGAGGGGAAGAAAATGGGAGTAAGACTGTCTGGATCATTGCTGTAGTTAACAAAAATTAACAAAATAACAAAAACTGAAATTAAGAAAAGGGTTAGGGTTTGGGCTAGCTCACAAACAACAGCTGCTTTAGTTCTCAGGCTACTTGTTGTAGCTGTGATATGAAACGTGTTGTGAGCTCATCCCTCAGCTTCAGTTTGTTTGATTTTTTTTATTTTAGATATAGTTTTAGTTTATTTAAGAAGCTCCCCTAAGTTTCCTTCTAAGATATTTTCTGTAGCAAGAGTGGTCACTTCAATCTTTTCCTGTCAACAGTATTGTTCATATTTGAGTTAAAATGTAATTTTTGTCAAGAAATGATTATAAACAGGTTTGATGAGTAAATTATTTCTAAAAAGGGGCAAATAATAGTTTCTACCTCATATTTTTTTTACGTAGAAAAATCTTTAGTCAGTTATTTGTTTGTCACATAGTTAAGCCATGCTACCATATTAGCATTTTTTTCCTATGTTTATGCTTTATTAAAATACTCCTGAATGTCTTCAACCTTTTTCTCTTTGTATATTTTCTCCACTTTAGTTTCCTTAAACAAAAACAAACTTGTATCTTTGGACCGAATACAATAGAGTCTAAATAATAATATGCTAATAAAATTCACGTTTGAACAGATTTCCATACAAATGAGTCACTGGTGCTGCTTTGACAGCTATACTTACATTTGACATGAAGTCAGGGAGCACAGCTGGATAGAAAGGGAGAAAGTTTAATACATTTTCTTACCATGCGAGTTTTAAATCCAAGCTTTTTAAAAGAGTTTACATTTAGCTTTGGGCTCAGAAACGGTTGCTAGGCAGCTTTATGCCTGAATGACACTCCTGTGTCGTCAGAAACTGAAACAAAAGGCAAACAGATCGCGTCCTCTGAAGGGAATGTTGCAACAGCTTTCTGGATGTTTGTCCATACAATCTTTTAGCTTGCAGCAGCAATTCCCTTCCTGGTTGAGTGTTTCAACGTTGCCATGGGAACCCGGGCTCAGTTTCGCAGGAAGAAAGAGCCAGAAAGAGCTCAAACTCTTGCAGGTTCTGCTAAAAATGCTCAAGAAAATAACCAAATAAGCCTCTGTGACATTGATACACAGAATGTAGATTTTTAAATAATTATTTATTCTCATATGTGAACAAGTTTAAGGAAAAAATGTGCATGTATTAGCTGTTAAATGAAATGTGCAAGGACACCGTCATATTTCAGTCTAGTGTTACTTTTAAATACCTGATAGACTTTCTTGAAAATTAAATGGAAAGCATGAACAAATCTTACCTGTTTTATGTCTGTTTAGTTGACAACAGATGTAATAATTGTGCAAAGTTGGCAGAAGTTTTTCTTCATTTTCTTCGGTTTTAGAGTCATGTCTTCTTCCTCTCTGAGCATTATTTCAGTCCATGGTGCAGAACATGTTTCACTGTGGAAAATTAAGCTTTATTTCACTTTTCTTTTGAGTTTTTTTTTTTACCAAAACACGTTAAAGTCTGGGACATAAAAACATTTCCAAGCTGTTTACTAGTAAATAAAAGTGTCACCGTTACCTAACTGAAAATCCACGGATATTTCTGATATTTATAACGATTATTTCAGTTTTTTGTTATTTGAGAAGCTTGAAAAATCTTTCCCAAATTGTTGAAAAGCACGTTCATATTTGAGTATGTGAACTTATGAACTCAATAATGAAAAATTAATCAGAAAAGTCACAAATTTTGTTAAGTCAAAAGTTTAAGTTGATCAAATTAAGTCATTTGTTCTCATAGCAACATCCATATTTAAATTTTAACAAATTTTTATTGGAAAAACTCCATTAACCCAAAAAACTAAAGCATCAATGAAAGTGAATACTTTAATACCCTAAAAAGGGGAAACATATTGAATTAGCTTAAGAAAATAATGGAAATCAATTCCACATAATTCTGTTTTTTTCTTACATCATCAACCAAACTTTATGTATTTATTCTTTTGTTGTGTTGACCCAATCTGATAATGTTAATTCAAATTAATTATCAATTGATTTGCTTTTATGTAATTAACTTTTACAAACAAAAGCACCTGAAATTTATCCGTCTCTGTCAACCTTGACCCGGCCAAAGTAAATCTGAATAATGTTGTTTACTGCAGACGATTAGCGTTTCTTTCATGTTTCAGTTTCTTTTCTCTTCAAAGGGATTATATTCATTTTGAATAATAAAACCTGTTTGGCTATAATAATCCCCATTGAGATACTATGCTCACTTCCAGGAAGTTCTGGTCAAGATAATGGCATTAGTATAATCAACAATAGGTTTAAAAAAATTGAATCAGAGCAATATCTGAAGTTAATACAAATGTTAAAACACCAGGTTGAATATTAAGATTATACCAGCTAAAATACAACAAATTGAATCAGCTTGGAAAAGCTAAGCAGAAAAATTACGTTTCTTTCAAGTGAAGTTTGAAGAAATTCCTAATTTTTCATAATTTTATCCACAGCATAAGTAGCGACAAAAGTTGGTGTGTTTTGTCGTCTGTGTCACTTTTCGCTTCTCTTAAATCATAAAGTTCCACGTCCTGGCCTCACTTTTCTATTAGATACTAAAAAATAAATAATGCATGTTTAATTACAACCTGTGAAACTAAAAGCTTTACTCTGACTCTTAGCAAACTGCTCAATTGGGCAATATGGAGGTGTGTGCGCTTCTCAAGTGAGATATCTCTGGTTTTGACATATTTTCTTGTAAAGTTGGGTGACTTTTTTGCATAAACTTTGTTAGAATATTTCAAATAGTGCAGTATTTTACTAGGCGACTGCTTGATGTCGTGGTATCCCATCGTGATGTGGTCAGTTTGGATAAAAATGTGCTCAGCATCAGCATTCGAGTGGCCAGAGTTGGAACTGAGGGGCTCTAAGTGAGCCAAGAAAGCATCCCACACCTCATTAGGGTATCAGCAGCAGCCTGAAATGTAGATAAAAGAAGATTTGGATGCATGACTTTATGATTTCTGACTCTATCAGAAGAAGCAGCAGAAGTTAAGAGCTATCTAATGCAGTTTAGATGTACTTTCCTGGACTCCATCACTGGCTTCGTATTGAGGTTTTGTCCTGAAAACTATCAACCGTTGAAGGTTTTAAAGCCAAGAAATACAAGTGATGTTTGAGTGGCTGCTTGATTTCAATCAGCTCTTCCTGGACTCACTTTTATGGAGTTTTTTTATAGGGATATTCTAGAAATTAATTTAATTAGACCTGTTTGGCAACCTGAAATAGGCTGAAGTATCTCAAAAAGCATCAAGAAAGAATGAAGTTTTCAACATCTATCAGTCTGGACAGAGTTATAAAAATCTTCCTTAATAAACTGAAACTTGTTTTCTATTTTTTGTTTTGGTCATACGGAAATGTTTCTGCCTCCTAAAGACAACCAAAACCTAAGGGAATAAATCATAAGCTTTCAAACTAAGATTAATAGGAAAGAAATATCCAAATTGATCAACCGCCACCAATACAGAACCCATCTGACAACATGGAGTAGAGCAAAAGATGTTAACACCATCATGTCCGAGCTGAAGAAATAACAAAATTGTTATTTTTGTCTGTAAATCAGAAAAAAATGACAGTGATTTCTAAGATTTATGTACTCCAGAATGAAGGAGAACGTCTGACCATCCATCAGTTCAATAGTGACCTAATTAAAGTTTTTACATTTGATAGTCTGGAAGATTCTGTTTAATTGGGGACCAAACTTTGCAACATGACGTTTTCAGCTGCATTGTCTTAAACAAACCCTATGAAAAACCTGTTGCCCTCCTGTAGGGGCGCTGCACCAAAAACCACTGAAGGAAGACATTGAGCGCAACTTCCTGTTTCACAAAATGTGAACAAAAATGGAATGGAGTCAGGTTTTAACTATTGGAGGATTTCTTTTCTGTCTTTGGTAAAATAAGAGTAATTTCTCCCACTAGCAGTAGACTAGTACGTTTGTTTTGGTTGTGTTTACCCAGAATGCCCTACTCTGCAGACCACTTCCTGCTTTTGGTCCACTTGGCGTTCACATATGCATTTAAAACTGCACCAGAGTTCACTTCAACCGAACCAAAACCTTGGTTTTAAAGTAAACCAGAGTTTAGTTTTTGTTCAATTTCGCAAACAAACTAGAGTTTAATTAAAGTGAACTAAACAAGGCAGGTCTAAATGTAAATAATGGTTGTTTTTATAAAGAAGAAAAAATGAAAAAGACTCATTACCAGTTCTCAGAAATGGATTCAACCACTTGTTTAATGCTCGTTTCTATTGACCCAAATTGGCTGTAATTCCTTTTTTTTACCTTTAATAAATGAAATTCTCCTTTGAAAACTATAATTTCTTCTCACTCTTTGGGTTTGAGGATCTTAACAATGTAAGTTTGACCAATCTGTGGCAGCAGCAGGAAACAAAAACTTGTGACCCGCGGTTCACTTTAGGACAGAAATTTCAGGTGAAATATACAAGTTGGCCCCCGACTTCACCTGAAAGTGAAGTCAGCAGCAAAGAGCCGCAAGCTGTTCTGGACAGAAGTGACGTGTGATGTTGTGGGAGAAAGGTTAAGACTCCTAAAGCTGCTGCTTCCCTACAGATTTGGGGGGGTTGTTTTGGCTTTATTTGATGTAGACAGGAAATCCTGGGTGAGGAAGAAGAGGAAATATAAGGTGCAATAAACGTCCAAAGTTGGACTCATCCACCTGGACACAGCAGCAGAGATATTGGCTTTTCGTTGAGAGCAAAGCAAACATTCACACACCCTGTCCGTCCCTCACGGGGACCCAACATGGCTTCTGTAACTTCATTACAGAGACGTATGTTTTCGACCCGTTATTAGAACAATAAATTATCTAATTTGCTCCCTTGTGGAAGAGGCTGCAAAGTTTTCTGCAGCTGTTGTTTTGAATAAAACTCTTCCTCCTGTCATTATTTCCCAAACAGCCAGACGAAGCCTGGATGCAGCAACTCTTCCAACGCTTTGTGGGGAAAGAAATCGAATTTCCTAACACTCCAAAACACAGTAGTGGCTAGTTGTTGTTGTTTTTCTACATTTTGCAGGAAAAATAAACTCCTTGTCTTTCAGAATCCACCTAACTAACACTTGAACCTACACAAATCAAAAACGAGACAGCCTGGATGCAAATTAATTAAAAGTGAATCAGAGTTTGCTTGAATGAATTGTAATTACTTGAGAAAGCGACATCTTCTATTGATGTTTTAATGAGCTTGTATAGCTTAAGGGAGACTCTTAAGTGAAGAGGTATTCAATTAAGAATAACTTTTTTAAATTCTGGGAAATGTTTTTGTGTTGCAAAGCAATACATCTTCTGTTCTAATGTGTAAGTAGAAGATTATTTATCTAATATTCCCAGATCGCTTTGAAATCAGGCTCAAAAGCATCGTGTTATTTTGCTTATTTATTCTAATTAAAAGTATTGTATTTTATTACTTTATAAAAGTTGCTAATTCTTTTGACAGGAATTTCTAGAATGCAAGCGAAAAACAAACGAAACTAATAAGAATTAAAATTAGAATTTGACTTAATTATTTGTGTATTTTGTGTTTTAATTGCTTCTGAAAACAAGTATTTTATATTTTTAAATTTATTAAAAATCTAAATAATTACATTTTGAAGGTCTGTCAGAATGAGTCTGCTTAAAAATAGTTTTAAAAATTTTTATAAACGCTCCTTGAACTTTTAAACATTTTCTAATGTTGCAAAATTGCAAAATCCTAAACTTTAGTGTTTTATTTGTATTTTATGGACTTGAGCAGCGTTTCTCAACCTTTTTTGGGCCACCGACTCCCATCAAAGAAGATGTAGGCTACTTTGCTCTGAATATTATTTTACTATTAATATAACCATCACTACTGTTGATGTTTTGATTTTTATGCTAGTTTCTGTATTTATCATGAAAAATAATTTCCCAGAGAACAAAAAAGTCATGGGAATAGAAATTATTTTTACAAAAACTGCAATCTATTTGCAAAAGACTGTGCTCTGGATCATTAAATAGAACTGCAACTATATTAATCATAACTCTTCTCTTCAGTGAAGGCAGAACAGAGCTGCATTCATGCCGACATGAAAAATAATATTGAAGAAATAAATATATCAAATCTAATCAAAAACATAAATAAGGGATAAGTTCCTTATTCTTATTGTCTGTAAAATATATTTCTTCTCAGTACTAGATATGGTCTAAACAAACCCACTTCAACAATATTATTTTACCTTTTATCTGGAAATAGTGTCTGTTTATTCTTGCCATAAAGTCCTCTGTATTAATTATTTCTCAAAAGGTCTTGCCATACCAGTTTATTCCTCTGTATTTATTTTAGTTTCTTAGTTTATTCTTGAATTTTGTTCTTCATTCATTTCCATTTAGTTTCTTTTGATTAGTTTTATCCTCTCTTGGTTTATTGCTATGTCCACTTTAGTTTCTTTCCTGTTGTTGGTTTTATTTGATCGTGTTTATTGACGCTCACCATCAGTAACCTTCACTCATCACCTGCTGCGCTGCCTAATCATCATGTGTTTCACCTGATTTGACACTCAAATAGATTTTTCACTGTTCACTGCCAGATTCTCTGATCCTGATTCACATCCAGTTCATTGTTCCGTTCTACATTCTGCTTCTCCTGTTTCAGAGTTTTGCGGAGCGTGTGTCGTTATTTTTTGTTTGTTTTTTGTTTTCTTACCCCATAAGGTGCGGAGTGGTCGGGAAGCGTATCGATAGAGAAAAGAAGACTGATGTAAACCTTTTAAAACAACAGAAAAAATCCCAGTATTCTGATGATAAAATTTCAAAAGTGCTGTGGTACCGTTTCATACCGGATCACTTTCAGCCCCGATGTTAACTCTATAAAATGAACGCTCTCTGTGGTTTCACCACAGACATTGCAACACTTTTCAATATAAGTTGCTGCTTTTACATGATCACAGCACTGCCAAACATATGTACAAAGATCCTCAATAGAACATAAAATATTTGAAAATCAGACACATGTGACCTGACAATATCATGTTGTGGAAACTGGCATGTACTGGTGAGAGCTTTACAGGTTTACGCAGAAAACGGTTCACAAGTATTGGGAGAAATAAGTAATCTTGTATTTTGATTTATTAATGATTAAGAAATATGTCATATGTATTTTGTGTTGAGATTCATTAACAATTATGAAGCTTATGATTCTGTATTGTGTTTTATTGATGAAATGAGTAAACCTGATTTGCTTTGTTTAAGATGAGTACTACAGGTTAACGTAATGGTAAATGATTAAAGTGATGAATAAAAAAATAAATTAAAGGTTAATGATAGAATTGAAACATAAATGGGTGATGAATTAATGATGATTGCATTCAATGGTCATGATAATGCAAGCATATATAAACTTGTGAATGGAGTAATCATGTTGTGAACCATGTTAGCCTGGGTTTCTCAGTCTGCGTTATAATTAGAGCAGAGCTCAGGGTCAAGTAGGTGAAATGAGCAGGTGGGCGTCAGCAAGGTCCTGAAGAAGGACTGGAAGTGCTGATCAACTGGAAAAGAAGGAGATGTGAATCCAAATGGTCGGTGGACATACAAGCAAAAAAGGGAAGTGAACGAGGTGTTGACCCGAGTGGAAAGGTCTGGTACTTTCCATGAGGCAGTCTAATGGATGAGAGGCCCCATAGGTCATCGCCACGAACACATTCTTGGGATAAGAAAGTATAAAACCTGTGAAAAGAGCAACAAGGGGATCTTAGTCTCCAGTGCTGAAGTCAAACCAACAAGAAGATGCAAATGCAACATCAGTGGAGGACCAGAGCCACAGAGAGGTGAAGACTTCACACTGCTAAAAAGGGACAAGACCCATCGGCCCTAACTCCTGGCTCCTGATTAGATCGCGGCCCCGCGCTCGACCAAAGTTATCAGCCGGTGTAACGCAGAACTGATGCGGTGAAGCTGCCAGTAGCAGGAGAACGGAGCTGCACCAAGAAGCTACAAACACTGAATAGAAGAAGAAGAGCTGCCATTGATACAGTTGCAGCCAAGCATGATTTAATGTTACAAAATACATTTTACCAAGTTGCTCAAAGTCTAAACTGGTATTGTTGTGCATTTAAGGTGTAAAGTTTACCTTCGACCAAACGCCCCCCAAAGGCATCCCAGCGCCCCCCTTTTGTAAAAATTTCCACCAGCGCCCCCCTGCCGTCCTCTGAACGCCCCCTGGGGGGCGGTACCGACCACGTTGAGAACCGCTGGACTAGACCAACAAAAAACGGGGCTGAGTTCAAACTGAAAAAAGTTTTAACCACTTCGTTCCTTAAGTACAAAAGTAGATCTTAATATCTGGTTTAGTAATTATGTTTTTTTTGTAAACAATGAAATTAAAATGTGGATTTTTGTTTAAAAGTTATTAAATGTGTTGATCACAGTTTTTCCTTTTGATTTATATTTATATTTAGCTGGAAGAAAAAAATCCTAAGAATTTTTTGTCATTTTCTCTTTGCCTCCACACAGATTCACCATGTTGAGAGTACCACAGCGCCACCAAATGGCCTGGCATACCTACTACATCATTTTCTGTAATCTGTTTTGTGCATGTATGTTTTTAATTAATCACTAATATCCATATATGTATCTGTGCATCAGGTTTTATAAATATATTTATATTTTTATTTATGATTTTTAATTTAATTTTATTTGATGCAAAAAACATACATCAAAACAATCTAATGCCTGCATCACAGTGTATCTAGCTATAGCTAATTTGCAAGACTCTATTAAGAATAATATAGAACGATGTGGTGTTTTTAAACTGTTCCTGATTTTAATTTTTATTTAGTTTTGAAGAATGACATTTTGCTAAATCTACATTTTCACCAACGGACTCCTTGGTGATGTCAGCATTCTCCAGGCCGCCATCTTGTTTGACAAGCATGATTTACAGATTCTGATTATTTGGACTTCAAATTCAGGAGGGGTGGTTGAAATAAAAGCCAATTATTGAAAAATATTTTAATAGGCCTATCACAATAATCAATAAATCAATTAATCGCATGATGAATTAAAACAAACTCAATAATTTCCATCCAGTTTTTATCATATTGAAGGACAATTTTGTTGACAGAGACTTCATAATTCATTTTATTTATTGTTTTCTTTCTTTATTTAGCATTTCCTTCCAGTTTTAGTGTTAAATGTTTATTACATTTTAAAGTTTATTTATCTTTGGGAATGTGTTCTCACATTATTATATCACTTGAAAATGCTCTCAAAACAACAACATTATTGTTTATCGCAACAATTTCTCAGATAATTTAATGTGACAGGCCAATTCAGAAATCTAAGTAGTGCTGATAGTATTTCTGCTTTTATTTCTCTCTAACTCTAGTTCTACATTTGCAGTTTACAGACTAAATCTGTTTAACTTTCCATGTACGCCGTGTTTTCTTTTTTCCTCTCCTCTGCCTGTTGCATGCTAATGTTCCCGAAGCACATAAATAGAAAACCCATTTCCACTGATAACACTCATTAAACTGCCTGTGCTGTAAGCCTTTGTTAGTCTTTAGATACTGTACCACAGCTGTTCTGCTTTTCATCCTTTTTAATGTTACTCTGTCGTTACCTCTCCGTTAATTGGCTCACATTGTGTCTTTATGCTCAGTCGCATCAAGCCAACGCCCCGTGGGATTTGAGCGTCCGGCTTTTTTCACGTGAAAAACACCAATCCCTCCCTGGTTTCCAGGTCTCTTCTGACGGATCAGACAGTAGCTGTATGGGTGGAAGTACAGTAAACAACAACTGCCAGCCTGCATCAAACACAGATCCTCGGTTTTCGCTCGTCGTCGTCGCCCCTCCACGGACGCCACGAGTCGCCATGCATGTAATAAAGACGGTGTCACTCGGCGCCTTGATACGGCTGTCTGAGTCTATCAAGATCCAGGTTCTCTGGGGAAAATGAAAGAGTAGATCTGCAGAAGCGGGACAAAATGAGATTGAGAGCTCTCTTCCTTTTTATGTCGAGGCATTTTGAACTGACGTTCCACTTTATTACAGCATAATGACATAAGCGCCGCAAATTCTCAAGCATTTGGAGATAAGTGGAAGGAGTCATCGAGGAGATTTTAGGCTTGATTATAATAAATTAGGATTCTGCAGGAACTCAAGCTTGATCTTCATCCCGAGAACACAACCACGCATCCCTAAGCGCGCACACTTTTCATGTGTTTGACCTCTTCATCTCGCCACACGCCCACAAAATCCACTCCGAGACAAAGTTGTTTAGCCTCAGCACTGGCCTCAGCCTCAATGAAAGCCCTTTAAGTGCCTTCGACTTCCTCCTTCTGCTCGCCTTTTGTTTGCCTCCATCAAGCATAATACAGCCGGCATCCACTGAACTTTCTCTGCCTTCCCTTCACCTTCTCTAACCCCTAAAGACGGCGCGTATAATGTGCCGAGCAGGTGTGGAGGACGGCGCTCCATATTCAGCAGAAATATAAAAGCAGCACCGCGGTTCAACTACACCCTCCAGAATTACAGGAAAAGCTGTCAGAGGTCCAGACTCTCTTCTCAATGCATGACAGATCGCTGAGATTATGCTGCACTGAGGCAGCGCTCTGAAAAGAGCTGGATACATCCAGGATTAATCTGCCACCATGTGAATATTGGTGTCTCTCCTCTTCTGTTTCACTGACCTGAAGTCAAAGCCTCCTATCTGTCCTTCACGACTGAGGCGGATGAAGGTTGACTTTAAAACGCCTGAAGTGGTGACGCTGTCCACATCCAGAGGAAAGATGATGACGCTGAAAGAGGCAGAGTTAGAAAAGCTAGCAAAAAATATCAAGAGATAAGAATGAAGGTGTCCAAACCTTTTGTCAAAGTTGTACACTCAAAAGAAAGAACAATGTCAAATCAGGCAAATAAAGCAGTCCGATATTTATCATACATTCAAAACTTCAAAGGGATTTTTACAATGGTGTATTAGAGCCATTGTAACTGGAAAAGGATTAACTCCCCCCCTAAAGAACTCAGAAATGTTGTGATCAATCTCAAAAATTTTCTATAAAATTTAAAAACTTTTAAAACCAAATGTAAAAAAAATTCCATATTAGTTTGTGAAAGAAAAAAAATTCTGAGATCTAAAAGTTTGATTTCTGAATCTACTCTTAAAAGAAATGTACTGGAGTTTTTTTCTACAATTGCGGCTCGGGGCCATTTGTAGCCATTGGAGTGATTTTGTGCAGCAATTCAAAAATTATACAAATTTCTACCGTAAATTCACATGGAGACTTTGAATTTGTTGTCAGGATTAAAGTTCTTACCAACATAATTTTCTTACAAAGTATTATAGCAAATGTTTTGAACCAAAACGACTCAAATCCTGTTCTTATTACTGCAAATACATTTATTTATTTCAAAACAAACTGAAAACAAGATGTCTTTATTTTAATACACCAAACATGCAAAATCTACAATGATGCATTAGGGCCATTTTAGAGAAGTAAAAAAGTTGTACATTTCTGACAAAAATATTTGAGAGTAATTTCAGAAGTTTCCTAGAAAAAAACAAAAATTGTCTAGAAAAAAAACCTAATTTCTAGAGCTTTATCAAAAATGTTCTACAAAATATGCAAATTTCTGAATTTGAAATGGAGAAAATTTTCTTTTACTGTCAAGTTTTATAGAAAATTTCTTAGATTGAATCCAACATTTCTCAGATTTTGGCAAAAATGTGTTCCTTTCTTTCTTTTACAATCACTCTAATACACAATCATAACGATCCCCTTAAAGTTTTGGATCTTCAATAAATATCAATCTACTTTATTTGCTTGATTTTAGGTTGGAGTTTTTTTCCTGCAACTTTTTTTGAAGCTCCAATTTTGGCCCACAAAAAGTTTGGAAACTCCTGCTTTAGTCCGTCTTTGCTATCATCATTTGCTGGTGTTTAAAAACAAAAAAATAAATCAATAAACAAACAATGCAGAGGTGCTAGTAAAGCCTGGTGGCCTGCCAGGCTTGTAAAACACTGCAGGGAGGAGCTTTGTCTGGAAGGCGGGGCTAAGGCCACCCAGGCGTTTTGAATGGTTGCAATGGAGATTAAAGGATTCTTCAAATAAAGCAACACTTTAGGGAATAACATCATAACATGAGTTGAAACTAAAATAAAAAATTATTCGTTATAATGCTACCCTTTTAATCATTCAGCAATAAGGAAGAGAGGAAGGAGGCCATTTTTTATTTAAGTGAAGCATCTTAACACCTCCAAATCACTCAATATAAAAGAAAATATAAGGTTTCAGAGTGGCCTAGTCAAAGTTTGCAACTAAATTTGAATGTTTGAAAACCAAATCTAAACAATTCTGCAGACATTTCTCATGATTCTACCAAACTTGAATTTACCTCATGTATTTAAGTGTAAAAACAATGTGCAAGGGGGGAATATTTTTCCTTTTTCCTTTGATTTGGTGACAAACCGGACATTGGGTGCAGGATTGGATCTTGTGAAAACGTTGCGTGACTAATCCAGGCGGTGAGTCACAGACTGACTCATCTTCACAGCAGCCCATCGGGTCTCTGGAGCAGGATGAGAGACCCGTCTGGCAGCGCCGAGCAGGAAGCAGCTGACAGATGATCACTTAGATCATGTAGATGTAAATACAGAAACAAAACAATACAACATGCTGCCGTCAAAAAAATAAAAACCGAGAGAGAAGAGAGTCTCCTGGGGTTCTGGTTAAAATGCTTCACAGCCATTAAATCATTCACAGATTTATGGAAACAAATATTCTGTCCCAGCTGGGTTTTATTTACTTTTTGAAGCCTGTTCCCAATATTGCTTTTTGTTTTTTATTATTATTGGACAGACTTTGCTAGTACCTGGTTCTGATTTAACATTTAACATATTGCAAAAAAATAAAACTTTCTTCCTGTGTACTTATGCCATATAACTTTAGATAAATCTCCCAGCATGCCTAGCAGTTGTAAACATCACTTTAAGGGCTACATGCACCTGCTCTGCTCCTTTTATTGGGCGTTTTAAATCCAAACAAATGTTATTTCACTCTGTCATCGTGTGCAGCTCAAAGCCCCGCTGCTTTAGAACAGCAAACAACAATTTAGCACCATCCGCGTTTCTGTACCGGAAGACAAGAAGCGATCAAATATGAATGGAGCTGCTGTCAGAAGGCATCAGGGCCGCGGCGCGCCGCTGAAAAATGAATGTTCTGCTTTCAACCCAACGTATGTCGGCGTTTATAACTTAGATAAGAGGCAGGCAGGGAAATCTGAGGAACCTTGGAGTTACCAACTGAGTGCAAAATTAAAATGTTGTCTCATAAATTACAGGCTGCTGTTGTTTGAAAATCAACTTTTCTGGTGTGAAACATTTTTTATTTCAATGATTTTGTGTGTAGACAATGAGGAAATGAGCAGAATTACCCAAAAGAGAAACATTTTTAAGGTTTAAAAAGGTGTAACAATGCAACTTAGGTCAGATATTTTATATGTAAAAACTATAAAAATACAAGGATTTGATTTTTCTCACTATCTGACATTAGTTAAGAGTGATGTTGTTGTTTTCATTTGCTAAAGTTCACAGTTTAAGTGTTTAATATCAGTCAATATTGATAATTATTGATGGTAAATACTGATAAACTTTTGGTGTGACCTATGTATTTATTTGTTTATTTGGAAAACTTGTTTTTTTGTCATTTTGTTATTCAGAGAAAGTAAAGAAGTGGGATGCTACACATTAAAGAAAACTGAACATCAAATAAGTCAATAATTACATTTTCTTACTTTCCTTTAAGCAGATTTGTTAGTTTTTTTGGTTTAATTATGCAAGAAAAAAGTCAGAAAATGTTTAGAAATGGTAAGTATTGAAAATTAGATTTGTTACATAAACTGAATCCACTTGTATTTTAATTTTGGCTGCAAAAACAAAACCTTACCAAGTATTTTTGTCTAATTTCTACTACAACTATTTTAATAAGACAAAACTAACTCACAAGTAACTTTTCAGCAAGAAATATGAGCTTGTTTAAAGCCAATCATTTCTTAATATTGATATAAAACTGGTAGACAAATTACGATTAAAGCTTCAATCAGCTAAATTAGAGAAAAATATCAAATTTTCACTCTTTTCATCATCTCCCTTTGTGAAGAAATGACAGCACCCAGAGGAAGAGTCTGCAGACTTGGCAGCTTGTATCAATAATTCATCATGTGTTCATATATTGAACAACTACGGGTTCCTTTTACTCAGACGTTTAGCCGAAACGGAGAGGAAGGAGCCGGAGCCGTCTCAGACCTCAGTGGTTAATTGCACTAATTCTGGGAATGCTGCGATACGCCTCTGCAGACCAGTGGAAATTAACGTCTGAAGGGAGGAAAAAAAATAAAAAAGCTCCTGTGTTGTTTAAGAAATTAATTACAAGCTTTTAATGAAAAGGAAGCGCTCCCATTTGCATTTTCATGGCTTGAATATCCGATGAACGTCACGCTGATGCGGACTGACAGGACGAGGTTCCTCTGCTCTGACCACACGCTAATGAAAATTGCCTTTTAACTGACATAAAAAGTCGAACCAAGATAATGTCCCTTAAAGTCATTCCCATTGATTTTTGGATGCTGCTTTTGAATAGCACTTATCTATAATTTACATCATTTTGCCGTAGCAGCACGTCTCCAAGTCGCTGCTGTGGTTTTTAGCTTTCCTTCCCGCCGCGATCGGGCGTCTCCACTTCTCTGCTAAGCCTGAGGGCCGAGCGCCTCGACATGAAGGAACATTCCCCAGCGTCCGGCACATTGCAGCGACAAATTTATGAAGATGGTGTTTTGAGAGGCGGTTCGACCCTTAGCATGCTGGCAAAATGCCCCGAGGGCAGCCAGTAATGGATTGCATGATATCCAGGCATCCGTCACCAGCCAGGATGGGAGGGCGAGAGGACTCTCGTTACGATCAGGAGTGCCTCGTTTGCTCTCTGCTTATGTTCAAGGCCAGAGGTCTTAGTTTTCAAAGCGCTGGATCTTTGGGGCTCTTCAGCAGTTTGTTTTTAACAAGCAGTGACAAATAACATGTTCTCCTTTCGCTCGCGCTCCTCTTCCTCCTTCGTTTTATCTTTGCTCAGACTTTGAACCGGGCCTTAAGGCAGCCGTGGCCCCAAGGAAACCTGTCTCCAGACGCAACACCCTCCCACTCCGACGTCTCTTTATTAGATAACAGGCAGGAAGCTGCTAATACATCCCACTTTCCTCACACAGAATCATTAAAACTGACAATTATTATGAAAACACACGATCGGCTTGTTACAGATTAAAGTCGAGGCTTGCTTGTGACCCTTAGAAGTAACGGAGCTTTTACTTGTATCTCAGATCTTTGGATATTTTCAGTCACACTAATGAGGCTGTTTCTCTGATTCTGAAAGAGATAAAATAGTCCAAATTTACTTTACATATTTCACTTTCTTTTTTTATCCTCATTAAGTTATCTTGGAACAAATTTACACTGATTGTAAGACCTAACCCATTCATTCTGGTTCTGCCTGAGCTTTTAATAACCAATGAAACCTTTTTGACAAGTTCCTGGTAAAACAAAAATATCAGAAAAAGATCATCTTTGGAAACTCATAGCACAATGAATATTTAGATAACCTTGTAAATTATATATTTACTATGCCAAAGACATATCAAATATTTAGTTTACAAACTAAATATATCTAGGTTGCCAAATAAATAATTTGTTTTTAACTCAACATTTAATTTGTAAGCTTGCTAGCTAGTTATTTTGGAGCTAACTAAATCTTTAGTTAGCTAGGTAATTAGTTTGTAGCTAAATGTTTAGATTGCTACATAAATATTTAGTTTGCAGTTTGTAAGCTAAATATTGTGCTTTAAACTAAAGATTTAGCTTGCTAGCTAATTATTTTAGAGCTAAATATTTAGCTGGCTAACAAAATATTTTGTTTCTAAAGGTATTTGACCTTTTAATCTTTAAACTTTCACTAATATCTTCAAAGCAAAACAAACAAAATATTTTGCTTCACAAACATAGTTGAGTTGATTGACACCAATTTGAAGATTGGAAGACGGTAGGACGGGCTGGTTGACCTTTCATGACCTCTGGAAGCATTTTTAATACCTTTAAAATGATAGCGGCACAAAAATGTTTTGCGGCACAAATGTTTGACACCATTTTTGTCTGATTCGAAGAAGTTAGGGGGCTAGCTTTACTCAGTAATGGCGACTGCAGACATTTGGTTGTTCAACAAAAAAAAATGTTATCTTCTGTTGAGTATTCATTACTCAGTCGATATAAACATAAGCACAATACAATACTTTGTAATTCTGCACCTAAAATTGAACCAAAGTACGAAAAAAGCTCAAACTAGTAACTAGGAAACACTGAATTAAAAGTCCCAGTGAAGTGAAAGCTGGTGTGAGTCCATCCACATCAGAAAACAGTGAAACTGCACACAGCCTCACATATAAAAAAGCTTTTTTCTGCCTCAGGTCTAATAAAGATGTATGTGTTATTCTCTCGTGTCCTCCAGCAGCTGAAGAAAGAGCAAGATGGATTTCTTTGTGCGATATCTTTCTTGTGAGAGAGAATACATTAGCTGCCCGACTCCTCAAACTCGCTCTGATATTTACACACCCAACACACACACTCCTAAATTAATTAGAAAACAACTTAATGGAGTGGCTGAGGGCTTCGTAACCCGGCCTTAACGACGCGCGGCCGCCTACACCAGCCTATTTGGAGATTGAAATCTAATTCAAACGGCTCTGCAAAGATTCCCGTCATTATGACTGGCATCTAATTACACACGGTGAGCGCAGTGACGGAGCAAGAAAGAATTAAAACTTGTCGTGTAAGTCACCCTCTGTCTGAGCTGTTCTTCTGCCTGAAAAGGATTGTCTAAATGATTTCGGCTAAACGGTGATGAAAGACGACGCGTCTGACTTGTCTGTAGTGAAGGAAAAGTGATGGGTGCTGATTACAGCGGGCGCCATGTTGGAGCCTGAGTTTCACCGGGAAGGATTTACTTCATTTGTTGACTTTTTTTTTTTCATTAAGTTTGGAGTCTTTCACATCCCTGAGGAGGAATTAAGCTGCACTTAGTACAGAAGTTAGTAACATTTACTTTTGAGTAAAATGAAACTGTAAGCGCAACAAATTTTGAGTTTCCATTTTTAAACATCTTAATGTGACTTTTTTGTCCTTTATAATTTAACTGAAAAACTTGAATTAAAGGAAAGAAAATGTAATATCCAATCAGCACCTATTAAAACATTTTATATAAATTTTCAAAAATATGAATGTAGCATTCCACAACTTTACTACAAATGACAAAAAAACACTTTCTTTTAGTTTTAGAATAGGAAAAATAGGCAAAGTAACTAGTAATATTAATTTAAATTAGTTATTCACCTTTAACTTGGAAATTTTTCTGAAAAAAATTACATTCAAACCAGTAATTTGTCCAATTTTATTTTATTATAGGGAATAAAACTAGTTTTTTTTATTAAAAAATAAACTCAATTGTTTATTTATTTGCAATTTTTATGTATTTTTTAATATTGTTAAAAAAAAGAAAAATCTGTAGAAATGGTAAGTATTTTGTCAGAATAATAATGTAATAACATTTATTCTAGCAGCTTAATTTGAGTATTGGGACTAACAAAAAGCTCCATGGTAACCTGCTCCTTTTATTTATTTATTTTTATTTTCAAAAACAAACGCTCTGTTAGATTAAAGTCTTCTCATTTTTCCCCTTTTTTAAAAATTGGTTACCTAGCAACGGGAGCATAATGAATGAATTAATGTTTTATTTGTTTCTATTTTTTGTTTATTAATGTGTTTACCTGGCTTCAGCCATAAGTGCCACATTAAGGAATCAGCTTTCTGCTTGATGCATGTCGTCCATTAAAGAAGTGAGCTGCTGGCGCACAGGAAGCTAATTGTGTGTTATTGGTGCATCAAAGCTCTTTTTCTACTGTTAATGGCAAACATGTAGTGATTGAGCGAGGCTTGCGCCGCCATTTCACAGCTTTAATAAGAGACACGCTGGAGAAAATAGGCCAATCCAATTAATCAGCACCTATTAAAACATCCTGGCTTTCCTGGGCGAATGTCTCGAATCCTCCAGGTGAATGAATAAATGATTAAACCAAACTAAATTTGACATTTTGAAAGAGCCCACGGTGATCAGAAATAATGTTGGATGATGAGCAGGGGTTAACGCCAGCATTTAAAGTCAATGAAGCAATCAGAGAGGCTAATTTATTATAAGCTGTTAATGAGCTAATGAGGCCTGTAATGCAGAAAAATAAAGGGACTTTGTGATGTTCGCCTCTCGAAAGCATCTTTCAATGTTTGTGGTCAATGAAAAATATGCAGAAAGTACCACATTTTTCTAAATAATCAAAATAAAATAATCATTAGTTGCAGCCTTAGCGAGCTTGTAAATATCTGAACTTTTTTAACTCACTCAGTGTCGATTTTTACTCCATATCGGTGAAATGGGCGGTTGCCCTGAGCGGCATCAGATGGAGGAATGTGGGGCGTTGTAGTTTTACATGAGCATCAACTATAAAAACGAAAACATATTTAGCAGTTGCGCCGTTCCTAAGTCAGTGTAGGTGGCAAAAAAATGAAGCAAAATAACCAAAATCTGCGCTAAAATCATAATTTTTCCTCTTTTCTTTCCTTGAGAGAAGAGCAAACTGAGATGGATTATTGTACATTTTGGGATGTTTTCTTATTCTTGAAAGATATTTGCCTCTTGAATGCATCTTTTAATGTTTTATTTGTTAATATTGCATAAAAACAGTTTAGCAGTACATGAAAAATCAGCAGGGAGTACCACATTTTTTAATTGTCACAATAATCAGTTGGTATTGAAATAAAAATGCACCATAATTTTTAGCTAACTTGTATTATTGAGACAGAGAAACATCTTAACTGTTTAATCTCCACCTGGTTTTGTTTTTTATACCATATTGCCAAAATGGGCAGTTGCCCTGAGCGGCGTCAGACAGTGGGATGCGGGGCGTTGAGCACCAATTAAAAAAACTAAATCATTTCTATTTGTTTAGCTTTTTTGAATAAGACGTTTTTGATAAAATCCAAAAACATTTGCATCTATTCTTCTTTAAAATGTCTTAAAGCTCAGATTTATGACATTTATTATGTTTATCTGTTATTCCTTACATAAATGCTACCAGTAATGTGGATAAATTAAACCTGTAAGCATCAAATGAAGATTTGTGTTCTTACTTTAATTGAAAAACTCATCTTCTACATTCCTAAGTCAGTTTAAATGGCAAAAATGAAGCAAAATAACCCAAATATTCTCCAAAATCATGATTTTCATCGTTTTTCCTTTGAGAAAAGAGCAAACTGAAGTTATATTGTATGCTAGCACGGTTTTATCCAGAAGAATCTATATGCCAGAACTACAATTAAGCTTAAACTGAAGGTGCTTTAGAATGACTGGATCGATTATTCTGTGTCAGTCCGTGTGCGAAGCCAACAGGAGGTTATTCTGCATTTCATGCTTTCATTCTGTCAGTAAAAGCCATTGGGAGTGTCTTTGCAAAGTTTCTTCCTGCTGTGGAAAAATGTGCAAGAAATACTTTTTATTTTCCTTTGTTTGAAGAATAAAAGCATTTCTCTGCAGTCAGGTTGGAAGCGGACCTTCAGCAGCTGGTGAAATGACATGTTTCCCTTCGTGTTCTTTAGTATAAACTTCCTTTTGTGCCAAATTTGAGACCAGACTTGCCTGAATAGGGGAAAGTGATCCGGTTATGGGAATAAATTAAGCAGTTTTTGGTTCTGTTGCAGGAAGTGATGAACCAGGGTGAAGCTTCAGAATGAAACTTTCTGCAACAACAGGAGCAAATCAAGGCAAAGCATTGAATCTCCACCATTCCAAAATGTACAGAAAAGATACAATTCCTGACATTTTTTCCTTTTCCTGCTTAATAACAATAAATATCCAATATTTTAATTTTAAAGTGTTAAAAAAATAATGATTTGCACATCATTGCAGAAATTATCTTATTAAATGAAAGCCATCCAATCTGCACATCATTATTTGAAAATGCTTGCAGTTTTTTGCCAAATTTAACTAACAGCCTATTTAGATGCGTCAAACTTGAGGCTCGGGGGCCAAATCTGGCTTTTTAGCTTTTTATGTGGCCCTCTCGAATCCTGACTCCAAGCGACATAAATCAGTTTTTTGTGATTCCAAAATTGCAAAAATTAATGCAAAATCAACAGATTCCTGCAGTTTTTCACTCTAGTGCATAACTTTTAGTTTATTGCAAATTTTACATGAAAATGGATTTAAGTGACTACTTAAATAATCCTGAACTAATTCAGTAAGTGATTAATTGTGGAGTGTACAGACACAAAAATAAGGATATTTGAGGAAAGAACAACATAATCTGAGCAGATATTAAGCCTGGATCATACCAAAAAATATACAATTAGCATGTAAGATAAAAACCTTGTATTTGTTTCATTATCATCATTTTTAAATATTTGTTTTTAACCCATCCAGACCAAACGTACTGGCGACGCTCAAGCCAAATTTGCAGTACCGTAACTCTGCCACACTTTGTGCTATTTGAAAAATGTAAACAGTTTCTTAAACTGGAGACGTTGCGCTTTCCAGCCAATATCGGGTTATTACGGCAATTTCACTCCTGCTGTAGCAGGAAGTGATATTAATTTGATGAAACCCTCTTTTACTGGGCCGTAACTTGTGAAAATAACTTACTAGACATTGAGAGTTGTTCTGGATAAATGGGCAAATACATATTTACTCACAGGACATGTAAAGAACTGCGTGCAATTAAAATAAGCAAAAACTATCCAGGCGGAGATTTGAAACTTAGGTCATAAATACTGCAAGCTGCAGTTTAAATTGTTCACATTAGCTGGATTTTTTCTTTGCTCTTAAGGTTCAGGGCAGTCATGTTTCAGCAGCACGTTTCTGATTCCCTTTGTGTTTCTGCTAATTGTCTTGTTATTGTGTCGGGGAGAGATATGCAGAGAAAACTGGAAATAAAGTGGCAGTATAACCACCATCTGTTGTCAAGGTCACTTGGCGCTATAAACACATCCGTCATGAGCAGAAAATGTTCACACTTTACTGGGAATGGAGTCGTTAGTCTTGCTGACATTTCTCGTTCAATATTTTGGATCATTGTGTGGGATAACAGGGCCGATATAATCACCAGAGCAGATATAATCACGTTTTTGATCTATTTATACAAACCGAGGCACTCGACTTACTTTAAAAAAAAATAAAAATTGGCAGCACAACCTGGTGACATTCTCCAGCGATGCCAGCATGTGGTTCTGCTTTCTTGCTCCTGACATTCTTCGTACAACGCTCTTTGAGGATCGTTTAGCCAATGAGACGAGCCTTCACAAAGGGCAAATTCCCCAACTTCCTGTCAGTCATGCATGCGCCGCTTCGGCTTTGTTTCATCTCAAATGCCAAGGCGGGAGTACACCCGCGTCTTGGCAGCTGAATTCAGGTTATTTCATGGTGGAATCAGAGACCAGACTGTTAATCATCGCTTATTTCCTGAATTTGTCTTTCTTTTTTTGGGTTTGGATCACTTTATTGAAAAGAAAACGGCGTTAATAACCCAGATACACGTGGAGCCGCTCTGATTTAGAAAGTAACCATCCTGCTTAATTAGAGACTTCCTTGGCAGGGGAAGTCAAAACAAATCCAAGTCCTGCCTGTGAAACTTTAATTAAACACGATGGAGTTGGCCGCACTCTATCATAATTTCCCTGCTTTGCTGTTCACGTTGTGCCCGTTTTTTATATTTTTTCCCAAGCTGGAGGTAGTAAAATATAAAATATAATGCAAACGGCATGAAATATTAAGCAATGCAGGTTTTTGGTGAACAGCTTGAGTGTTTGGGTTTCATCCAGAAACCCATGTTGGGTTAATTCATCTCTCTAAATGAAGTTTTATTATTTATTTGTTGTCTTGTTCAGTTCAATTCCTTTCCTGAATGTCAGTGTTTTTGTATTTCCAATTTTTGAATAAATAAGTCACCTACAGGAAACAGGAAGTTGTAGATTAAAGATTATTATCTCAACAAATATACTTAAGTTTTGTTTGCAACAAAACTATTACTACAACTAACAATTATTTTAGTTATACGATTTTTCTGACGATTAATCGATTAATTGAATAAAACAAATACTTAAATTGTGCAGATTTTTTCATTTAACCACGTTAGCATTTTTATACATAATTAGAAATACATTAAAAGATTAAAATAAATAATTTTATTCCTTTTTCTAATAAGAAAACAAACATTTCTTTGGTGAAATGTAACCATTTGAAGCCAAATAACCAATTTGAGGAGATTTGTGTTAAACATATTTACAGACAAAGACGTGTGCAGATTAAATGTAAAATTTACATTTATTTAGCACAGTTTGGGGCTAATTATAACTCTGTGTACTTCAGTTAATGATTAATTGGATAGTAAGTTGGTTGATTATTTCAATAAGTGATTAATCACTAATAATATGATTAATTGTTTCAACCCTCATCAAAAAATAAGTTTGTTTTGTTGCTCCAGGTGTGGCATTGAGAGCAAAATTCGGAGTTCAGCAAATAAGTTTAAACTTTTTTCCAAGCAAAACATAAAACATAAAATGATACAGTTTAAATTTTTAGAACATGCCTCACTCTTTGGAGTTTTATTATTACTTACATTACTGTTTATTTTAAAAATGACTCACTTCTAGTGTTTTAAAACTCAGAAAATTACCAATTTTTCCAGTTAGTCAAGGCAATTTTACTTATGCAAAGTTGTTGGAACCCCTCAGAAAAAAACCCACTGAAACATCTTTAAACTGAGAAAAGTAAGAGTAGTATTTTATTGTTTAAACATTCAGTTGGTTAACTGTGGTTGTTGACTCCATGCCTTGTCCGACACGCTGCTCCAAATAAAGCCAATGAGTGTGCATACAACCCACCTTTGGTTTTGTAAACAGTGCCCTGCTTACATTTAGCGTCTGTAATAAATCGTGTGTTAACTCGCCTGAGGCTCGACGGTTATTGGTTTTTAAAGCTACATGAAGTCCCGTTGGAAAGCGAGTCTGACCCAATAGCTGCTGGAATGGATTTATTTATTTCTATTTGCAGAGATCTACTACTAATTTCCATTATATTACTGCCATTAATTAATATTTAATTCTAATTGTTCGTTTTGGTCAGCCTTAACTTGACGTTTCCGCTGCTGAAAGCTTCAATCTGACCACCGGCTGCCATGTAGCACAGCTTTGTTAAAGCGTTAGCAGCAGAGCTGCACAGCTTGATGAAACTTAATTTAAGCTAAAACAATCTGAGAGGCTCTGTAGAGACAGGACATAACTCTAATTAGCAATGGCAGCCTCACACAGAGCCCTGATTAATATTTGCGTTAATAATAATACCTTAGAGCTAAAAGGCATTCTGACCCTCCTGTCTGGACCTCCTTTTATTAATTTGGACATCAGTTTCAAATGAACCTGCAAGGTTTCCTGATGGTTTTATTTTAAATGTTCTGCTTTCATGGATTGGTGTAGTCAAAGCAACCCTTCTTAGTGAGTCAGTGTTATATTTGCAGATATTTTTTGTAGACCATATCTCAGATATAGAAAGTAGAAAGAAAATGCAGCTTGGAAAGCTGAAATACATCAGTGCAGCTCTACTTGAGACACCATTGGCTGGTGTTTACAAAGCAGACCAATCCAGGAGCTCCATTCATTCTCCCTGCAGTGATTGGCTGCAGCCCCAAAAGCAGGGATAAGAAAATGTGGAGCTCAATTTCATTTCAGGATGATGACGGCAAAATTTAGCTTTTTTTTCTGCACTTAGATCTTTTAATATTGTAATTTGGCCTCCAACCAGAAGAGGGCGGCACTGGCCATGTTTAAGTGGAGGCAGTTGATGCAGAAATAAAGATGGCGGCGTCTTACGAGAACAGGGAAGAGAAACAGTCCAAATAGAGTTCGGTGTGGGATAATAAATTCACTTTATGCCGTTTTGTTTTGAAATATAAAGACTCAGCAAAGTTTGATAGAGCAACGATGAAAATGTTTGATTTACTACGAAGGTAAAGATGTGATTATGATAGAAAAGCAGAGAAGAAAGCAAAGAAAATGGCAACATAAGCATCTTTTCTTCTACTAAGCAACTACTAACTAGAAACCCCTCCACTAAGTTTGAGGGGTTTGTTATATTTCATAGATATGCCTAAATTTAGTAATGCAAGAAAAATGTGACAAAATTAGTTGCAAAGTAGCAAAAGTCAATGCCAGTCACATAGAAAATTAGTAAGGAGATCTGTTAAAAAGTCTCAATATCCAGGGGTTTAGTCAGTAGAAATAATTCTGGATATCCCCCAAAATTAACATTCTGTGTTACTGAATGTAAAACAGTGAGACATTTATTTATTTTTTTTTACATATGTAATAAAAAAAGTCTTGTTTCGAGGGTACTTTCAGCAGAAACATTACTGTTCCAGCTCACGCTGCTGCCATATTAAGATTCAGCGATAATCATCTGGAATAAGAAGCTTTCACAGTTCAAAATGTGAAGTCACAGAGTACGCATGTGTCATTAAGACGATGTGGCCTCTGCGCTCTGTGTAAACCCAGACAGCGCGGCTCGGAGTGTGAATCAGGGCCAGTGTTATCAGGCTGTCAACACTCTGAGGCCTAAATCCCATAATAACAAACCCCGGCTGCTCCGATGAAGACTCTGGTCAGTGAGGAGGAGGAGGACAAGAAGAAGAAGAAGCAGCTGTCCCCTGAGTCACCCTCTGCATCTGCATTGTTAATGTTGAGCTGATGTGTTCACATCAGAAACGTTCCAGTTCAGCAGCCACACTTCTACATGAAACTCACAAATTATACATACCGCAGATGCTTTTATGTGCTAACATTTATTCGTTACTATTTGATGCATCTTAGTGAGACATACACATCATAGATATAAACCGAATATGATATTCTATAGTTCTTATATGGCCCCCTAGTCAACTTAAATGTTATTGAACCAAACAAATCGAATCACAGTAACATATTTTGCTGGACGATAAATTATCCCAGGAGTTATTGCGATAATTTTTAGACCTTTTTTTAAGTAATACAATGGTAATAATAATGTAATAACACATTCTCAAATGAAATGAATAAACAATAAAATTATCCAAATGAAAATTATTGAGTTCATTTTAATTTGATTCATTTTGCAAAAAGCTTGTATTGCCTAGTTACATCTTTTCTGTGAATTTACACAAATCCCCACACTTCTTCATGCTGATCTACAATTGTGAGTTTATTGCAAATTTTCCACAAAAATGATAAAGAATGTATCGTTTAAGTGATGCTAACTCCCACCTGCAGGTGGCAGTATTTCTTACTTCTACTACACTTCTGCCTGAGCTTTAGTTCTTGATCATTTTGATTATGAAAAGTCACATTTATCGTCATAAATATGTGCAAATATTTCTAAATTTGCTCCATGAAATCTGTGATTTTAATTGCAAAAAATGACACAAATAATTAAATCTTTCAGTTTTTCAAATTTTTAGGGTCACAATTGGATTCGGAAACAATTTTTCTATTCTAGTTCTTTAAAAGAAACTAAAATAAATGTTTTGGCTATTTTGAATCGCACCTCTAAAAACAATCATAAAATCCTGGAGTGTAACAAAAAAAAAGCTCAATATTATTTAATAATATTTGTATCAAATTTAGACGCAGCTATTCATTAATATTTTAACATGTTAATGGATTTTATCAGTGCATTCTGCCACAACCGGCCCTTTAAGACCATTCACACCCCTGCTCTACAGCATCCATGCATGTTATACATGCATCTTTGCATTAAAAGAATATCCTTTAATGCAGCAAACTGTGAAATGCACATTTCACCCCACTGAGACATGCATGCAGGCTTTTCAGCCCCAACAGACGCCGTTCTTCAGCACACAGTCATGCTTTAAGCCCCGGAATGGATGAGCATGTCGGCGTGGACGTTTGATTTATCCTCGTAATATCCATCGGGTCAGTGGGACCTTGGGAAGGCTGGGCCATAAAATCAGGGCTCTGGCTGGGCCTTTTTAATACAGTCTCAGTAAAATGGCTGAAGGTCAATGGCACTCTCACTCAATCAGATAGAAACAGCCGGAGCAACTCTTGTAGCGCCGGAGTTGGGCCGATGCAGGACAGTAATTCTAGGTAGACGTCTTGACTTTTTTTTTACCAAGGGAAGTTATTCTGACGCTATAGAAACAACAGTAAATACACAACTTTCTTCATATTGTTTTGTGTTGCTATGACAACCAGGTTTTCAATCTTGACTCTCAAATTCAATTTTTACTCTATAAAAAGTGGTTTGCATTACAGATTTTATTAGTTTGATAGAATTCCTCTGTTATCTGCAGTTCTCAGATAATAGAGTATATTTTGACATAAGCAATGAAAACGTGGATCCATCTTGTGTCTTACTGGTTATTAAGTCTGCTGGTGATAGTGGTAGTGGTCGTGTACTGGTCTGATCATTGTTTAAAGTAGGAAAGCAACTTATTGTTTGAGTTAATCTAAAGTTGATTGATGTAATGAGTTTCCAAAACAAGAAGGGCTCTATTTCCTGAATTTAACAAGACCATTATTAAAATTTAACATTATTTTGAATCAGTTGTATTAAATGCTGAGTGAATAAACAGATTTTTTTTTCACATCATTAAACTTAAGTATATTTAGAAAATGTAGCAAAACCGAAATAGTCTTAAGGACACACATACCGCTAAGTATATTGCTAAATATATATTCAACATTTAAAATGCACAGCTCTAGAGACTATGTGGATAAGGTTGCTGCTAAATAGGAAAATAAAAGATGAAAATTATAAAATATCTGAAACACTTAATTCCTTATGAGCGGTACTATCTATGGTTTTTCTCCAGGAAATGTTTTAACGTCAAAAATCAACCGTTTTTCTTGGCATCATGTTCTTAAGTGTCTATATTTCAAAACAGAACCACATAAAGTGCATTTTGCATACCAAACTGGACCGTTCTCTTTCCTGTTCTGGCATAGTTCCGCCATCTTTGTTTCTGTATCAACTCTCTCCACTTAAAGATGATCAGTGGTGACCTCTTCTGGATGGAGGCTGAACCACAACACAACGTTAACAGTTGATCAAATGGAACTAATTTTAATCTAATAAACTTTTAATTGACCATAATCTCCAAGGAAACTAAACTAAATATTAAACCAAACAGATCCATGAAGCGTCTGCTGTGATTAAACCAACAAGTTAAATTTAGATGCTGCTCTAAGCTTTAACTGAATTGACTCAAATCTAACATTTATTTTAGAGGTTCAGGAAATGTTAAGGCCTTAATAATGAATATTTTATGCTCTCGCAGATTCATGAAAGCAACTTAGGGTTGCTCAGAGGTTTAACTAAGCCGTTTTGGTGAAACTTTTCTCCTTCATATCCATTATTTACACCAGTGGTCCCCAAACTTTTTCCTGTGAGGGCCACATAACTTTTCCCTTCTCTGGTGGGGGGCCCGAGTCAGTTTGTAACAGAAAAAGTGTTACACGTTTATCACCTGCGCTGCCGGAAATTGTTGACGGGGCGGGGGGTTATTTATTACCCAGAAAGCACATGGGCAAAAACCGTTAGTGAAACCGTCACTGGGACTGACTAGTATATATTCCATTGAGGGAATGAATTCCTCATATGTTAACATAAAGGATCGTTTTGAAGTATAAGCTGCTACTTGCAGGCAATGCTTTGAAGAATTCGACCTTCATCTGCTATACCGCTATCAAACAACCGTACTGATTAAATAACATAAAAGTAAAGCAGTTCCCTAAAAGTCCAACAGATGGCAAAACAAAACACCCAGAAGGAAAATCCACATATAAACCGGAAAATACAATGTATAAAAAAAATCTGAATGCTCTGTGGTATTGTTCAGGAGGCCGGACCAAATATGGAGGCGGGCCGTAGTTTGGGGACCTTCTTCCCTGTATAATATTTCAAAGTTGTTCGAAGATTTATTGACGATAAGTAGGACCTTGATCGGCTCACATCAAGCTTTACTGTGATGTTTGATGTTGATTGTTGACGTCGTTACATCTTGGTGAAGTTTTCTATCTTTAAGATTATTATGCGGGATGTTACTGTGAACCGTTTTCTCCAACTGGAATCTGAATAAGAACAAAAAGAAAGCTGCATTAACGCCTTAGATTGCATTCAATCATTTTCTGTTGCTGCCGATCTTCTCAGTCTCCCTTTATGATCGGATCTGTGGAACATTTTTTATTCCTCAGCTCTTTGTTCTTGTGTTTACGGCTGTAATTGCCGTCTGTCTGTGCCGCCTGTACTTTAATGTGTTGGAGTAGAGTTTTTCCATCGCTGCAGCTCCAATTCCTGTTGAGCCACCTTGAAAAGTAAAGCTGAGTTCAACTGAAAAGATAGCTGCTGTAAATAGTTTCCTGTCATAACATGTCTAGTGGGGAAAAAAGTTTTGGTTTCATGGATTTCAGCGAGCCGTCAGGCTGGGGAAAATGCTGTTTCAGCTGCAGAATCCCCCTTTTTTAATGAGAATTTATTGTGTTCAATACAACAAAACTTTGGAATGCAGAAACTATTTAAAAAAAAAAGAAATCAAATGATGCCCTTTTTCTAAAAATAACTATTATTATTCAGCAGCTCTCACAGAAAAACAAACAAAACATATTTCACTTTAATTACTGTGATCAACTGTCTTTAAAGCACAGCGTTGCCGTGACGAG
Source organism: Poecilia reticulata (assembly GCF_904066995.2). Lineage (NCBI taxonomy): Eukaryota > Metazoa > Chordata > Actinopteri > Cyprinodontiformes > Poeciliidae > Poecilia > Poecilia reticulata. Next base: position 11,824,367 of record NC_088831.1, on the reverse strand, counting down.
TAATGTTTCTGAAACACGTCTCGGAATGAAAAAGCCCAACAGCTGCACTGTTTTTATGATCCCACTCCATCACTATCTGATGACTTATTGAGGTTTTGTGTGTCGGTGGCGTGTTGTCTTTTTGTCGGGCTGCAGAAATTAGAACTCAATTCAGAGCAGAGCAACGTCGCCTCGAAGCCGCACTTTAAGGGCGAGTAGAAAACAAACAGATCTGCAGAGAAAGAATGGCGGCGGCGGCGGCGGCTGTGATTAATTGCGTGTGCGTTTCCTTCCGTCAGTTTTGGGAGCGACTCTGACGAATGAATAAAATGTGATTTGGAGGGTTTAATTAGACAGAGAGCCGCGGAGTCTAACAACCAGCATTCACCGGGAAGAAAATACATTTCTGTGTTTTTTAATTTATTTCTGTCATACGCAATTCTGCAGGGATATCTATTCTTTTTTTATATATATATTTCAATTAGAGCAGTAAGAACAAGGAACTCGGCAGCAACAACTTATGTATGTTTCATTTTGAAGTAAAAATAAAGACGTTTATAAGTTTTTCTTTACGTTAATCTAGCCAACAGAGCTCTGTTAACCAGAATATTTAAAATTATTTGACGTAAAAAGTTAGAGTACAACGACCAGCTAACAATTAGCGGCTAATGTTTCCACTTCAAATCCGGTTTGATGTGTGATTTCACACACATCAGATTTAATCAAAATGAAATGCAACTGAATCTCACATTATGATCATTTTTTAAATTTATAGCTGAAAATAGATGGATGGGATTTTTTTTTTATTTTGTTGACTGCAGCAGTCAAAATGACAGACAACTAAAAAGTCAATTTCTGGCTTAGATTTGTTAGATTAAAAGTAACTTTTGAAAAAAAAGAACCTTCAAGTCACACATTTCTGTTTTTAAAAATATATTTTTATTGGTCTGAAAATGTAATATTCTAATTTCAAATATGTTTTTGTTAACTGCAAGCATAAAATCAAAGTAATTAACAGAAAGAACATGTAAGATGTATTTTCTCCTAAACCAATGTTTTAAATCGTCAAATATAAAAAGATAACCTTAGTGGACTTCTGTTAATGATATTTTTGAAAACTGGATCATTTATAAACTTTTCCCAAGACAAATTTGAAGACAACAATTCAGTGGAACCTGTCTGACAGCATGAAGTAGGCTAAACCATCTCACAAAGCAAAACATCATGGCCTGAAATTCAACAACAAACGATGAAGAGATGTTTGCAAAGTCATTTCTAAGACTTTGGGACTTTTATTTTTCCTTCTCAAATTAAAATCACTTGAAACCTTTCTTTTGAATGTACTCACATAATCTTAAAAGTTTAAGTTTGACAAAAAACAAAAGAAATACCAACAGTTTGTCTCAGCACTGTTGACAAGTAGGTAACTTTATTTAAAAACAAATATTTAATGTAAATGACTCACATTAGATGTTGAGCACATGCTTTGTTCTGTGAGGAAACATTTTTAGCTGCATATAAATACATTTATTTGTAATGCTTATGAGCCACTAGAGACTATACATCCCGTTAATGCAGTCTCTTTCAGCAATAATGAGTTTATCCACAAGAGATTTCTTTTTTTTTTTGTTCTCCTCTCAGCTGGAGACCTGCTTTGAAAGTCCTAATGTTGTGTTTGCGCGGGCGAAATGGAAGATTTTTGTAGGAAAACACATTAGCTGTTGGGATTTAGTTATAGATTAACTGCGCTCTGGTTATTCCTCAGCCTCTGCAGCCGGTGTCCATCAGCGCTAATGTTTCCTTTTGGCATTAAACACCTGCTGCTGCTGCTGAGGAATCTGGAAACTCTTGAAAGTAAAGTACAGCAGCTGCAGCACAAAGGTGGAGAGAGAACTATCAGTTGATGCTGCTGGATAAAAAACAAATTAAGGTTATTTGGCATCAATGCGTTGGAACGATCCAAAAAGAAGCGAGCGCTTCTCCCCCGTGACAGACTGCCAGGCCTGCTTATTGCCATTTAGAACGACCTTGTCACTCCTACTCGGCATATCTTTAAATTACATCCCACTGAGAACCTCTAATGCCATCATTACGATTATTAATGATTCATGACACAAGCCACCACTGGGAATAATGGTTTCCTTATGATGTAATGCCGCCAGTTGCTTAGTCGCCGTGTCAGGGAGTCAAATATTGAGAGTGCAACGATGCAACAATGTAAAAGTGGTGCATGGAAAATCCAATTTCATCTGTGGGTGAGCTACTCTGGATTAAACACCCACATATCTGTAATTTGTTTGAAATAGATCAGCTTTACCGATATTATCTGGATTGAAAAGGTGCAGCTGAGATTCGTCTTTGGGCGTTCAGTGGGAGAGTCTGTGGTCGACGGCTCCGTTCAGTCCAGCCGTAAATCACTGCTGATTATTTGTAGATTATTCAGAAGAATAAATGTTACATTGTTATTTTGTCACAAAGTGGAGTGTAGAACACAAACAAGACAGCTGGTTGGTGTTTCCGCACTTTAGCTCAACTTGGTGGAAGAAAGATTGACTGAAGTGTCACGGGAAACTTGTTAGCTTATAATAAATAAATTCAGTAAAACACTTGAAAATGTTCGAGGTGAATCCTAAGATGTCTGAGTTTTCTTCTTGCAAATGTTTGACTTTTCAAACTCAGAAATGTTCACATTTTTGCTAGAAAGTTTCTGAGATTAATTGCAAAATTTATGAGAGTTTTTCTTTCAATTTATTTTATTTTTCAAACTCTGAAATTTCCAGATTTTTTACTAGAAGATTTCTGAGATTAATCTAAAAATTTCAGTTTTTTCTGGCATATTTTGAACTTTTCAAATTCTAGAAATTTTCTCAGATGTCAACATTTGATTGATTTATTTTTTTGTCAAAAATTTACTCCATTTTTTTTTTATCTATAATGTCTCTAATAATAGATTCATATAAAAAAATGCAGGCATTTAGTCTTTAAGATAGAGTCTTCAGCATGGGAACATTTCAGAGTTGTGAATTTTTGTGACTTATTTTCTGTTTTCTTCAGTTTTGCCATTGATTTGAAATTATCAGTAAGTTTGTGAATATTTTCAGCAGACAAAAAAAAATCAAATTTGATGCTTTTATTGAAGCAGTTAACCAGGAAGTCGTCTGTTTTATTGAATAATTTGGAGGCTGGGATCAAATCTGTGCAGCCACGTCCTTTTTAGATGGCAGCTCTCTGTGGTATTAGAGGCTTATAATCATCTGAGTGTAACGCAGCGTGCATGCTTCCGGCCATAATGTTATATCAGCTTTTAACACTGCTTGTTCAGTTCATCTGTATCATCTCCAGCATCTATTTTAAAAATTGCTGGACCCAACAGTTATTGCAGCGTTATGATAAAGCCCGTAGCGACAAAATCATATGCAACGGGTCCTTGAACAAATGTCAAGGTTTAATTAAATGAACTTTAGTTAATTTAAAATTGATCTTTATATTCTACAGGCTACTGAACATGCAGTCCGGGCCTGATCCAATTGACCGAAGTTTGTATTTGGGTCAGAATGCAGGAGGGTGGCGCATTAAGATGCCGATCTGACCTTTAGCTTTGCAGGGAAAAGATAGCAGCTGTAGAGTCATTAAGATGTAGAGTGTAATGAGGCTGGTGTACAGTGGTCTTCAAAAGTTAGGAGAGAGTTCCTCATCGCTCACCCAGCCACCCACAGAGAGCCGCCTGCTACAAATCGACTGCCTGAGGCGCAGAGTTAACATCTTCACACATCTGAACTTTGTTTAATCCGTAACTTTGTCGTATTCGGCGGCAGATAAAGACGAGAGCAGCTCAAATATTCAAGGCACACAGATGCAGTCAAAAGACAACAGAATGGCGATGGCGTAGTTTTCACGTTCAAATCTGCAGAGGAAATGCATTTTTAAATGCAAGCATTTTGTTTAATAAAGCTTATCTGCCCTAGTAGAATGTTTTTTTTCATTTCCACCCTTTAGTTGAAGCCATAATTGTGCAGATAAAGATCAGACGAAATCATTGGGTGAAGTCAGGAGAAGGGCACAAAAAGATTTTTCTAGATTTAAAATATTTGAAAGAAATTGCAGTTTGAGAAGCTGAAATGCAAAGTTGGAATGCTTCTTCTTGATTGGCTGGCATTTATTTTTCCTGCTGCTAATTGGTCGAAGCCCAAAGAGCTTCTGAGTTGGTGCCAGTGCAATTTTCAAAATATATTGAGATATATTTAGTGTTTGAACTATTACAATAGGTTATTATAAACATTTTTAGAGACGTTTGAAGTGGATTTAATCAATTCGTAGGAGCTACAACTCTCCATAGCTCTGTTTCCATTACAAAAGTTTGCAAATCTCTGTTTATATTCTGCTAGCATAAAAATCCCCCCAAAACAATTAATGTTACCATTAAATAAAAAGTGAAATTAAAATCACACATGAATTAGCTTGTAATTAAAACTCATGGCAGTGACGGATGTAAACAGCTGCATGAGATATATTCATAGTTCAGCCACCATGGAGCGACAAGCCCCGCCCACTGAGGAGCGGCTATGAATGTGGTGTTTTGGAGAAATTGTAACCGGCCATTTTACAGAAGAGCGATGGCTTCAACACCTTGGAATGACACAACTTTTTATGAAAAAAGGAGAAACAAACCATCCAACTACTTCCTGTCATCTTCTTTGGCATTTCTGCCAGTAGTAACATCGGGTTGTTGACCATGTGACTCGTGTTGTGAAAAAAGTGTTTCTGTTGCAGTTTTGCTAAATATATCTATTTTGATATGATAGAAAAACATGTTTTTCCAAATTTAACATGTTTCTTCTAACCAAATTTATTTTTGTAATGTCAATTTGTGCGTTTTTAAGGTTAATGGAAACGCAGCTCATAATACCTTTAAGTTTTTGGTTAAATATTATGCAATGTTATAGTACTGGGAATATTCTCAAAATTTAACCACTAAACCTTGAGATATGAAAACAAAAAGAGTTTTAGTTTTACCCAAAAGTAATTTCTGTCCAGTGTTGCAGCACCCAAAAATGTTATCCAAGTAAGACGAGCAGTACTTGTACATATTTTTACTAATGTAAAAGTAAAAAGTACAATAAATTACTAAAAATAGAGTAAGAAAGTATTTGGTAAAAAGTTTACTCAAGTACTGAGTAACTGATCAAATGATCAATTATTTAATATTTTAAAATTTTAAAAAGTGGAAATTTTGGTATTTTAAAATGGCAATAAATCTTACAAGTGACTAAAAAATTACAAAATCAGGCTAGAAAACATTTTTCCAAATCAGTTTCTATAATTCAGTATAAAACTTATGAAACTAACAAAAACTGCAGACGTGTGGTGAACTGTTGGTTGCAACACATTTGTTTTTCATTCAGTTTGTAGAAAATCAGGACATTTTACTCAAGTAAGAGAAGAAATACTTCATAATGAAATTATTAAAGTAAAAGTAAAGAGAACAGCATAACAAAAATACTCCTAACACTACATTTAAAAAGTAAATGTAACTAGTTACTACCTAACTCCATTTATTGTTGTCTGTCTAAATAATTGGCCCGGTCCGGCCTGGAGCCTGTTTGCGTATACCAGTGCGTCTGTAATATTTACAATCATTTGTGGGGATACAAGCAGCCATTTTATCTGTCTTTTCTCACCGTTAACATTATTCCCCGTCAGCTTGGCTAAAATACACATCTCATCATCCGGCGCTTCCTTTCCTAGCTGCCACTCCGGCGTGGTAATTACCTCGCTCCCCTTGCTGCTAATGAGAAGGTAAAATATGAGCGTCTGGCAACCAGTCATTTGCGACCCGAGCTCGCTCCCGGCGGGAGAGAAAGCGGGTTGGGGGAGCAGGAGACTAATTTCTGCCCGTGAGCCACCGAATGAACGGCGCCATCTATCCCGAGCCCACCTGTAACAACGATGCTGTTCGGCTGGAGTATCCGCTACTGAATCATTCAGGTGTGAATATGTTCTCACTAGATGCTTGTCGGCGCCTGACCTTTTGGTTTTCCGTGATAAAAATGAACCCGTTTTTACAAAGCACATACAGAGAAAACAAAAGTTTTGGGGAAAAGGGAAGAAAGCTTGGCAAACTTTTCCAAAGTGACCAGAATGAAACAAACTTCACCTGTAGATGCAGATGGAGGCTTTTAATTTGAAATCAGGGGGAAAAAATTACCAACATCATTTCCTTACAGAGGAAAATGTTAAGGACAAAGCAAAGTATTTGTGATTTTATAACAAGGTTTTAAGGTAAAAGCAAGAGACTTTAAATCAGTGTTTATTCTTTCTTAAAGTTAACAAAATTTAGCTAGCATTTTTAATTAGACTGACTCAAATTCTGTTATTGTTGAAAGGAAACTGAAAACTACATGTCCTTATTTTAATACAGGAAACATGCTAAATCTACTAGAGCAGGGGTGTCCAAACTCGGTCCTCGAGGGCCGGCATGCTGCATGTGTTAGTTCTCTCCCTGGTTTTACACACATGGATCCAATGATGGCTCATTAGAGGCCTCAGGAGAACATTGACAAGCTGAAAAGGTTGTTACTACCACCAGGGAGAAAACTAAAACATGCAGGATGCCGGCCCTCAAGGACCCACTTTGGGCACCCCTGTACTAGAGCCATTGTAGAAAATAAAAAAGTAGTACAATTCTTACAACAACAAAAAACTCAGAAACTTAGAGAGGAATCTTGGACATTTTCTAGAAAGAACAAGGAAATTTGTTAGAAAAAAATCTTTTAGATTACAGAACTTTTCTACAAAAAAAACTTTTACATTTCTAAATGTAAATATTTTCTATTTCTTTGAAGAGAAAAGCATTTTTTTCTTTGTTTTTTATGCCTTTGCGTTCATCATTCTGTAGTTTAAGATCCAGGTGCAAAGAAAAGTCCTTACTACTTTGTGAGATTGCGCAAAAATATATTTTGAAATGTGTTTTAAAAGACTTGTCTGTATTTTCTCTAAAAAAAACTCCAAATGTATTGAATTATTTTTTCTGTCTTCTAATGTATTCCTAAGCCAAATGTCTTTTTTTTTATCCAGTTAGTGGTCAGAATAATAAATGTATCCCTTTTTTCCATCCATTCTCACTGAACTTGATGTGCAAAGTTTATTAAAACAAACTTCAAAATAGTTGCAGGTGTTAAAGTTTTGATTTTTAGGGTTAAATAAAACAATTATGCACGACTGTAACACATCAAAACTGAGTAAAATACATACAGTTTGATGTTGTAAAACCTGCACAGGTTTTAATTTAGAGATGGGAAAAGTTTGTTTCCCTGCTGCTTCCGGTCGGCCTTTTACCTCGAGTGGAAATCTGAGGACGGGTTTCAAAGGCGCCTGTCTTCAAAGGCAGGGAACTGGGAGCCATTTGGAGGAAGATTAGGCAAAATCCCCCAAGCAAAAACTCTAAGACATGCAGCTGCTGTGGCAAAAAAAAAAAAAAACACTGTTTCATATTACAGAATATCACAGAACTGTATCATATTTAATTTTCTGCCTTTTGGGAATAAAGTCTTTTTTACTCTCCGGGATATTCACAGTCACAGAAATTTTAACTAAACTTTTGAATATTATAGCCGTGTTTCATTTCACAGGTGGATGAAGGCAGAATTCTTCTTATTTTCTGCCAACAACCATCCATTTGCTGTCTGATGGGAAATTGCTAGATTTTTCTCAGTTTAATGGATGAGCAAAGTCCAAGCTGGGATCTTAAATCTGCAGAGGAGACAGAAAGATCTGCACGCGGGTTGGAATCGCTCCCCGTGGACAGGCGTCGCTTCCCGGGTTCAGGAAGGAAATTACAAATTAAAATATGGGACTCAGTCACACGGTTATATATTTCCTGACACTTTTACTATTAATATGTAATTAGGAGCATCGCTCATGCTGCGGGAGAGCTTATTCTGTATTGACAGCAACACAAAGCTGAAGAAAAATACAGATTTTCACCTGTTTCCACATTTAAATGGGAGAAATAAAATTAGTAAATAAAATGATGGCTTCGTTGAGTAAGTGGATTTCTTTCGCACATTTAAGCAAGGATTAAAAATATAATAATTTACAAGCAACATGACATTAAGGTAGCAGGATAAAGAGAATGAATCATTTTTAGGATCTTTTTTACTGAGATGTAAAAGTGGTTTGAGTTTTATATATTTTTAAAGCTTGACTGATTTGTTATAAATCATACAAATGCATTCTAGTTTAATTTAAATCCAGAATATGATTGAGGCAATAATAATCCTACATTTTCTATCTTGCTTCTCTATATAATTATACGTTTTTTGAGTTTAAGGTCACAATTTGATGGTCGGACAAATTTCTTTTTGTCTCAGACAAGAATTAAAAGTTGCATCGATTATTATAAGTCCTAAAACAGCAAAGGAATCCCAAATAATCACACAACCACCACCATGTCTGACCAGGGCTGGACAATAAATCAGTAACAAAGTAAATTGTGACAGACAAGTGATCAATATTAATAGATTTTGGCAAAACGTAGGCAGAGGAAAAGCTTAACCTTTCTAGCTTGCTTAGCAAGGTTGGTGGAATCAACTAACTCACTCACTCTTTGGTTACCTAGCAACAACCTGCTAAGACGCGGGCGCAGCAGCAGTTTCAGTTTTCACCACCGTGTCTCATAGCTGCTTAAAAATGTAAAACAACAAATTGTGGATGAAACATCCCCAATTCGGCAGTAATAAAGATATTTAGAACAATAAAACTGATTTTTAGACGTTGATATTTTCTGTGATCTCCTGGATGAGTCGTGGATTTATTCTTGGAGTAATTTTGGTGCACTTCTCACTCCTTCTGCTCACCAGACTCCCAAAAAACCTTCGTAATCTTTTCCAGACTGACAGATTTGTTGTTTTTTCGGATGATTTAGCCTAATTTATGTTCTTCTGTTTTACATGTCAAAGCTGACACAGCTATCAGAAACATCCCAATTCATGCTGTGTTAAATGCACCAAGAGTTTCTCTTTGCTATGATCAGAAACGTTTCAGAGATTGACGTCTCCTGCAATCGGCAACAAAATAAGCGCAATCACACTCAAAAGAACAAAAAGCAGCGCTCCATAAGAGTCTCCGCTCCCCGACTAACACATATTTGCATGCCAAGACACTCTTCTTACTCCATTATCATTTTTTTATCTGATAGGAAACAAATCAAGGCTTTCCCAATGTCGGGAACGAAAGCAATTTTCATGTTGAAGGTTACAGAAAGCTGCGGAGACGGAAGAGAAAAGAATATATTCCTGCCCTTCGGATAGACTCCAATGTCACACATGAGGAGACAAGGAATCTCATCACCGCCGCAAACATTTTATGCTCTTTGCTGAGTTTCATATTTGCCATAAAATCTTGGAGATTGACTCCTAACCCTCACAGCGCGCCTAGAAAACTAGATTAAAGAACATCCAGGGGAGCTGAAATGTATTAGCAGTAATAAGTAAGATTGCAGAAAGCTTGGACGCTTCGAGTCTGGAAGGTCATGTGCTGTAAACGCGTCTGTTTGCTGGTTTTAGAGAAACTCCCATTAGAAAGCTATTAGCTGGAGTATTACCATGATTAACTGAAAATCCACGTTAATTCACTGATGCAACCGAACGCACTTCAGCCAAAGTTGGCCGATTATTGAGCCTCTCCAGTGTGCAGTCTGCTCGTCTGGGAGGGAGTAAGTGGATTTCGAAAGTCCAGATTGGTGGAGGCAACATGTCAATAGAATGCTATTACAGCTAAGCTACTGTCCCGACCTCTAATTTCAACAAAAGGAGTTGACCTCTACCACCGCAATTACAGATAAGAGTGACTGTATTAAAGTTGTCTCGACAAATACGGAGCTTTGTCCATGTTGAGTCGAGGACATTTTTCAGATGAGCTCATATTTTATCTCTCCAGGGTCACATGTGGGTTAGTTGGAAAATTTCTAGACGCTGTAGTGTGTTTTTATTTTTTATTTTATTTTATTTTGCAACAGCAGACCACATATTGTCCTCTTAGCTGTTGCAATTGTGTAAAAAAAGAAGAAAGTACACCCTCTCATTATTTTAAGAGGCGAAAACTGAACTTTCTAAAGGTTTCAAACCAAAATAAGGTGCACAAACACAACAAACGTCAACATTTATTAAACAAAAGTAAATACTCCCAAGTATTTAACAATAATCATCAATTATTATCAGAGTTGGGAAAAGTATTCAAAAATTGTCCTCAATTAAAAAAAGTATTTGGTAAATTGATCAAATTGTCAATCATTTAATATTTAAAAATTGCATCATCAGATGGACCAAAATATGAAGTCAATTGGAAATTTTTGTATTTTAAGGACAAAAATGACAATAATAAAATAAATAAGTAACAGAAAAATAGCAAAATAAGACAAAACTAAATGTTATTTCTTTCAACAAAAAACGTTTGAAACCTTAACAAAAGCCGCAGGTGTGTCTGAGTCTGGTGAATGTTTGCTTTTCTTTCAGTGGGTCGAAAATCTAGAAGTTTTGCAATAAAATTACTCAGATAAAAGTAGAAAGTACAGCGTTGTAAAAATAGTCCTAAAAGTACATTTTTTAGAAAAAGTTACTCAAGTTAAAGTAACTAGTTACTACCAAAGACTGGTTGTTATTTTCTGCAAGAGTTTATCAGTTAATAGAGATTCTCCGATGCAAACTTCTCTTGAGGTCCTACCACAGACTTTGACTAGACCATTTGACCAAACTTCTGTTTTCTGATGGACGGCCTCACATTTCTGCATACTTTCACACCAGCCCACATCATTACCCCTCCATCGCCGTGCTTTACATTTAGCAAAAACCCTCAGGGACTTTGGGCCCTGAATTTCTTCAAATTAAACAAAATTGGTGTCAAATGTTTGTGCAGAAAAAAGTTTTGTTTGATTTTGTAAATGTGGACTGGCTGGTTGGTCTTTGGAAACATTTAGTAATATGTTTAAGATTATAGCTGCACAAACGTTAGACACCAATTTTGTTTAATTCAGTAAATTTCGCTCAGGTTTACCAAAGTGTTTGGTTTTAACCAGCTTTAGCTCTCCACTCTATAACCAAACAGATTCAGTTGATAATTGATTGATTTAGAAAAACCTGCATAGAGGCAAATCTTACATGAATAATTTGGAACCAAAAACCAGATAAGAATAAACACCGTCAGTAGAATCAGTGGACATTGAAACTTGGTCAATTGATTTGCACTGATATTTATTGAACTCTATTTTCAGTTTCTGTACATGCGGCTTGTATTAGTCATGCTTTATAATTTAACTTTATAAAATTGCTTCAAAGTGCAGAACAGCACAATGCAGGGCCTTTGAATTTGCACTTAGCACCTCTGAAGGTGTTCCATGTTTATCTGCATAGTGTCTTTAAATACTGACTACAAAAGTGTCCAATCTGTTGAAACCTCTAGCGATTATTTCTGTTCATGTCTTATTGCAGCGAATGTGTGAAATGCCTTGGTTAATCTGGCTATTAACACTGAATGTGTAAAAAATAGAATTTAGCTCCACAAAAACCATAAAATACGTCAGCTGGTACTTAGATGTTTGTCCTTTTATTATTTCACAGCAGATTTAAGCAGATTTTTATCGATCCTGAGTTGTTTTGTGCTGAAAACGATGTTTATGACGGAGCCTTTCAAGGCAGAATCACTCCCATCATTTGTGCAATTAAACAAGCGCTTGCACATCGTGGTGCATTAGCATTGTTGGACCACTGATCAATTAACTGCAAGTACCTCTGTGTTTTATCATGCCGTGTTTCCCTAATTGACTAAAAGTCTTAAGTCTGGAGCGAACGTCTTAAGTAGAAATATAATGAGATACTGGAAAACAAATTGAAGTCTTGATTGAGGTCCGTATAGTTCTTCAGGCCTTATTGAAAGAGCTTGTTGGGTGGTGAGAGAAACGTCTGATCTGAACGTTTTAAAGCTCACTAAACTCTCCTGAACCATTGTTTTCACAGTCAGCGCCTTCTCAGCTGCAGTTTCCAATAGTTATTTCCCCAGCATGTAATTTATTTCCAAAATGAGAGTTAAAAAGAACATTAGACAAGTTTGGCAGACTGTGAGAGCGGCTGATATGAATGCCGAAAAGCTAAACATCAAAGCCGTGTCAAAAACCAGCAGCGACAAAAAACCCCTGCTGGGTCTTTTAGTTTGTAACGTCTTGGAGAAGAAAAAGTGCTTGACAAACTACAAAGACTTCATCCAACTTTCAGCTCAGGACTACGCAGCTATAGAAGGACATGAAAGGCCATAACTCACATCTCGGCTCAGATATCAGCTTTTCAATGAAAACAACTCTTCTTTTGAAATCTAATTGTACATTTATCAACTTCCAGCTGCAGCGATGGAGTTTTTAAATAATATTTTGTTAGTTAATCAAATAACTGACCAGAATGTCAACAAACTCCAACAGATGTGCAAAGACTAGTCCGTCAACAACTGTACCAGAAACCTCTTGCGTTTGTTTTGGTTGTGTTTACCCAGAATGCACTGCGCTGCAGTCCACATCCTGCTTTTGGAACGGTCTCCGGTTCACATATGGATTCAAACTGCACCAGAGTTCACTTTTTTGAGTTAGATTACACATTCACACCTCCCCAAATGAACTGGGCTTTCTAGACAAACAAACCAGAATTTGATTAAAGTGAATTAAACAGGACTGGTGTGAACGCATTGGCAGCCAAACATGAATTAATGGGAGTTAATGAACGTACATGAAGAATGGATTCATACTTCTAAATTGAACTTTATGTGAGCTAGGGACGTTTTAATATTTTAGTTTGTGTGTTACATTTCTGTAATGACCGACTTTTCCTTTTTCTGCGAAACTTTGAAACTAAACACCATCATTATGTTTTTTTATCTATATAATTCTTGAAGATGATATTTTGAAAAACAACTTGTCTGTCCACAATTTAAACTCAAACACTTAGCATAAGAAAAAAAACAAAAAACGTTTGGCCGTTTAAAATGACAAAACCGTGGCACCACAAAGCCACGCAGATCAGAAAATGACATCTCCCTATTCAGATCGACCGATTTCCGTGGAGGCGTGGGTGTGAGACGCGGCCGCGCCGAGTGGCTCGTACAGTAGGCTCACCGCCCCGTTGATAAGGGTGAGCTCGGCCGGTGACACGCCTGACTTGGGAGAAAAAAAAAAAAAAGAAGCAAATCATTCAGGACAATCTGTTCCCGCTGCTGCAAGTCACTTAACTTCTGTCAATTCAATGCGGGCTGCTGCGGAGCAACACAGTGGCCCGTGAATGCAATTTCCATATAATTACTCCCACATAAACTGCAGGCTCCTTGCTGTTTCATCAACCTTTTGGACCACATGCTGGTAGATAGATAAATAAACTTCTGGAGGCAGTCCAGTGAATGGTTATAGGAGGATAAGCTAATGGAAGTGCGTGTCCTGCAAAAGGCTGGCGTTGATGTTCATTGTTAGACAGATGACCCCCCGACTGGATGAACATTTGTTAATCACAGAACGTGCTTGCTCTTGCAAAAACAGGTGCAGGTTTGTGGAATCAGCTGCTGACATGGAGGAGAAAACATGCTGAATGTGTGCAAAACACTCAGGACACGAGGAATGAAGGATTCTTGCCAAACTGGATTCCACAAACAACCAGTCTGATAACGAGTCCAGATGGAAACACGAGCTGCTGAGACATGAAACGGAATATTTCTAACAGCCAGGAAGAGATGCCGAGTCCAAAAGGTAGAAAGCATCGTGTTGGATTAGAAATAAAGACTTTCAGTTTAGTAATACTTTGGAGGAGTTGAGAATGGAGGCCATTGGTTTGGGATAAAATCTGGATTAGATTGAATTTGTGGTTCAGAAACAAAATATCACCAAGTATTTTGGTTTAGTTTCTAGTACAAATATCTTTTTGCACTTGAAATAAAACAAAACTAACATTTTCAGCAAGATATAGGAGCTTATTTTAAGTTACTAATTCCTTTTTTTTCTTGTTATAAGTTAAATAATCCACCAATAGAACTAGAACTTTATCATCCATATTAAGATATTATTGCTCTTATATTTTACTGAAAAGTTACTTGTAAGTTAGTTTAGTCTTATTTCAAGTGTACTAAGATATTTCCATAAAACCTATATTAAAAATACTTGGGATTTTTTGTTGCGACAGACTGGCGTCCTGTCCAGGGTGTTTCCCGCCTCTCGCCCGGTACGCTAGCTGGAGATGGGCACCAGCAACCCTCCCGACCCCATTAAGGGACAAGGGTGTAAGAAAATGGATGGATGGATGGATGGGATTTTGTGCTTTTCCCTTCATAGGGCATATTTAGCATATCGTCTACAGGATTTAAAACCAACCTGGTTTCAAATTGAACATTTTCCCAACTCTGTCCTCTAAAATGATCTTTAAATCCGGGTTGGACGTGTTCCCTAAAGTAAAACTCCTGCTAGTCGGTCATTTATGTAAACTCCATGAAAGGTAAACTCACCTGTGGATGGATTTCTTCCTGCTTACCTGCTTCCAGCCTTTGGTTCTTGCATATTTCCTGGTATCACCACTCAGAATATATTTTCCTCTCTTCCAGAGCAGCTTTGAACAAGATTCGCAAACATTTCTGAGCTTTAAAGGGGAGGAAAAAAATAAATATGTTCTGCAACTTTTTGTCCTCAAAGTCCAGTGACATTTCCCTGCGGCTCGTGTCCTGCTGGGAAGTTAAAAGCATCTGCATTTTGGAGCTACACGACTGCAACTGAGGCTTTTATTGGCCTAAGTGCCCTTTTGAATCTCTTAACATATAATTTGCGTATAAAACTCCCTTCTTAGCTGTCATATTGTAGGCAACATTCTTGGTTTCGCTGTCCCAAAACCCATAACCTTTAATTAAACATCTGCTTGATGGGGATGTTTTAATCTTTAACACTTCACATGGAGGATAGTGGCGGCTTCAGTGGTGTAACAACTAGAAAGCAGTCAAATCAATAAGATGAGAAGCTCGCAGCTCCTTTGAATGTCATTCATCGTCTCCAGGAGACGGAGAGCAAACAAGCTTCCCGTTATAGAAAAACAAGTGATTCATGAATTAGTTGGACCAGAACTTATTTGCATGCAGTAATAGCGGTGAATTTGTTTGTGACTAAAACTGGTGGAGGGAAATTTGTGTGACGTTATCTCTTAAAAGGAAGGAAAATAGAAGTTAGTGGGTTATTTATGTCATGTTTATTTTTGCATATAGGCAAATACAGCCGAAATATGGATTTCTGAACTCTTCCTGAGTCAAAACACAATATTGTTGTTTCTAAATTAATATAAACTTTGCATTATTTGAGGTCTCTTCATTTTTTCCAGAGCTGTAAATGTTGAAACCAGACGTTTATAGCCATTCATACCGTCTCAGATTAAACTAGTTAATGAAGTGCACCAGTCCCTCCTGCTGCAAACACCTCCAGTTAAGAAATAATTCAAGAAAACAAAAGAGAAACTCCGCAAAAATGGCTCCTGTGGGACCATTTACTAAAAAACTCTTTTGATTATTTCCACGACTGATAAGACAAAGAGGAATTTGTTGGATTTGTTAAATAATTATTGAGATGATGGTTGAAAACCCTCAAATTTGGCTAATTCCTCTTTAGATTTATTTTTTCACATAGAGCCAAATTGGTTTGGAGAGTTTTATTTTCTTATTTCTGTATCTATTTTCTGTCATATGGGGGATGATCTGACAAGAAAAAAAGCTAAATAAGAAGAAACCCGAAGTTTCACAAGTTTCTTTCCCATTTATTAAATACACCAAAAGTTAAACAACAGTTTTTTCCTGTTCTGTAAATGTGTCAGCACCATGTTCTATAATAAACTAAATGATTTACATAACGAGGCATCTATTAAAAAACACAAACCAACGAATGATTTAGCTCTATTTTGACTCTGAAAGTCAATGTCTCAAATCTAGAAGAAGCGTTTTTGTTACCTTTGTGGTTATGCTGTCAAAAATCACCAATCCCTCCTCAGTGAGGTGTTGGACAGCGCTCCACCTCGGCTCCATTTTGCACCTGTCAGAAGGTCTTTCTAAAATATCAACGTGGAGAAACATCTCCGACAGCCGCCGACCGTGAAAAGTTGAACCAAGGAATATTTTCCATGCGGAGCTTTTGATCACACGTGTGTGGGGTGTAGTTCTGGAAACGGCTTTTCATTTGTTCTTTCATTTAAGTCACCTCTGGATGAATTTCACAGTGCCATGCAGAATTATTAGGACTTTTGCTGAAACCCAAAAACATAATTGTGGCTTCTTTTTTTTCTTTTTTTAAAAAATGTGGCGTAAACTCATTTCTGAATTACACTAACAGTGATATTTTAGCCCAATAGACACTGAATAAAACAAAAAGCAACCAACTGTGAAGAACTATACGTTTTCGATTTGGTACCAGATATAAAAGTGGCTCAAGTTGAATTTATTTGGGGTGAAAATGTCTGAATTGGGTCATTCAAATTGACAAAATAGTTGGATTCAGGTGCTGTGTAAATGTAACTAAAGATTTTTTGACTCAAACAAAACCCTGAATGAATGATTCTCACCATGAAGCAAATTATATTCATGTTTCAAAGGGTCTAGTCAAAGTTTTTCTAACAAGCAATAATTAGCTTACTTTTCTGTTTGAAAAGGAGCAGAAAGAGGTGAAAACTTATTCATTTAATTCTACTTTATCTCAATTTAATTAAACATATTACTCATCAACTCAATAATTACGAGAAATCTGTAATTAAAGCATATAAAGTTGATTGTTGTTTCATTTATGTTTCGAATGCAAATCTAACCAGATGGGTTTCAGTCTAGATTTAAAGGAACTCAGTTTTTCTTTTTCCAAAATGTCTGATGTAAACATTTTATAGCATAAAGCTACTTGACTTGCTGCGACTGCAAAGCAGCCAATCCTGGATCACCGTTTATTCTCCTTGGTGCTGATTGGCTGAACCTTGAAGAGCGGAAATAAGAAAGACCGAAGACGTTAGCTTCTGTGCTATTGCTAAGACTGTTTTCACTGTTTGTATTAATTCATATTCAGGTGTATTTGGCAGCTTTAAGTGTTTATAAGCATCCCTGAGGAATACCACTTTATTTTCCTTCCACTTCACAAATAAATGCTGCAAACATGTTGGTCTGTCTCATAAAACCCTGATGACGTGAAATGAAGTTTATGTTTGATTCTCCTCCCGAGCCCTCTCTTCAGGAAGTCATTAGATTGCCATGTAGCTCTGTGGTCCTCAGGATCTCCATTGCTAATAATCGTTATAATTGATGTTTCCCTCCGAAGCCTCTAATGATGTTTTCAGTATTTATGTTTGCAGACAGCAGGGCGAGCAGAATCATAATAGTTTCTCCCTGCTGTTTTTATTGGCACTGCGTTTCTCACATTCACATCAGTAAATTAATTTTGACCCCGCCACGCCGTACATCACGCCAAACCAGTGCACGCCGTCTCTGCGTGAGCGGGTTCCCTTAAGCTGTTGTCGTAAAGAATGGCGGTATCGATCCTCCCCGCTGACGCTTTAATAAGTGCTTTGCATAACAAGTGTTTTACTGTGGGATAAATCACCTGCGGCGGTCGCACACAAACAGCAGAGAGTGAGAAGAAGTGGGCCATCAGTTTAACCCCCCCCCCAAAAAAATCATCAGCCCAAAGAGCAATTGTTGTTTTAGCTCCTGCAAAGTCGGTTGAATATTCATTCAGAGGAAAACACGTCAGGAGGAAGCGCATCAATACTCATCCTCTTAGAATAATGTCCTGTCTGTTGCTAGCAGCAGCAGCAGATCTGTTAAGAACAAGATGAATTCAATCAGGAAGATCCATGGAGCGGCGCGGAAGCCCCGGGAGTGATATCGATGGCTTGAGGAGGAGGTCGCGGAGGGGCCGCCTCCCCCGAGTCTCCTGTTGCTGCTTCTGTTCGGCGTGATCAGCCAAAACGAGCTCGGCTGAATCAGAGTCCCAGGAGCTGAAGCGACATCGTTGCATGTCAGGCAAAAGTCGGAGTTTGTCTCTACTGGTGGAGGAAGGGCGGGTTGATGACTGCTGGACGAGATGTGCCCAGATGAAGCAGCTGTTTCTAATCTCACAGTGACTCCAAGTGATTTAGTGAGCATGTATTAAATCTAGCAAACAGATTTCATGTTCACTAGGGTTTGTGCTGAACTATTCTCACAATTGAATTCAGATTTTTTTTTTCATAAAAGAGCAAACTTCTTGGAGTTTTCTCACCTGATAGTCCGGTACCCAAAATTGCAACATTTGCTACATTTTCATCTGCTGCGGTTCGCTTTCAGTCAAACGATCCAAACTAATTGAAAAACCTGTTCCCCTCCTCGCCTGTGGTGGCGCTGCACCAAGAACTACTGAAGGAAACGACACGAAAACCTCTGAAGAAGACCAACACAACTTCCTGCTTCACAAAATGTAAACAAAAATGGAAAACTATCAGAATTTCTCTGTTCGTCTGAGGTCCAGTAGACTGACTTCACGACAGACACATTCAGGTTCACTGTGTTTATTCGAACAAAAGAGGAAATCAAGTTGTTTTTTTAACATCAGTCCAGCAGCTTCTGCCTCTTTATGTAAAATAAAATATAGTAAATAACCCTAAACAAGCTACAAAGCTATAGCTCGAAGTGAGCAGTTAGCAGCAGTTAACATTTGTTGACATTAAACATAACTAAAATGGAGAACATTAACAACTTAGAAACATATGTAAAACATGGCAAACTTAGTCAGGAAGCACTTGAATTTGTCTAACAGATACATGTTCAAATATAATACTTGTAATTCATACCAGTTACCAACAGCAACAGAAAACAGGGGTCGAGCTAATGCTAGCGACGTGAGTAAACAGTAATACATTGACCAAAATGCCCTGCACTATAGTTAGCTTCCTGCTAACTATATTTAGCTTCCTGCTTTTGGAGCGGTCTCTGGTCCGCTTGGCGTTCACATTCAAACCTCGCCAGATCCAAACTGGGTCTGAATATCTTTTCTCTACCACATCTAAAGTCATTTCTAAGGTTTATTTTTCACATTTTGCTGAATTTTTTGACCCCACATTCTGTCTTCCTGCTATCAAACTCATCTAAATGCACAAAAATAGCCACAGTCGCATCAAGAAGAAGAGAAATTCAGTTGACGTCAATATCCAACGTTCTTACATTGACTGCAATCAGCTGAGCTTTGTGGCCGGGTGTGAACTGCGGAACAAGCTGGTTCGGTCTACAAGGCATTGGAGGTAAAATGAAGACTGATTTAAATTGTTTCATTCCGCCTTTAATCCTCCAATCGATGCCAATAAACATCGACAGGAGGCTGAAAGCAAGTTCTCAGAAACACAAACCTTACTGTGAATCACTTCTGAAAGCTTGAGTGAGTGATCAATAGCAAAGTCTTGTTCAGATGTGCAGTCTTATTTTGAAGTGATCACAAACCCCTGGAGAGCCAGCTCAAGTGGAGGTTTTGATTGGTTTGTTTCAACCATCTGTTAAAGCCAAGACTGCGAAAATTGAGAGAAAAGAGCGCTAATAAAAAGCTTTCACGTTCTAACAGAAGGAGATAAATCAACTGACAAGACGTAGGGGGGAAAAAATGAAATAAATTCAGAAATAACTTGAAAAGGTGCGCTTGAAAACGTTTGATGGGTTCAAAGAGACAAATGGATGAACTGTGAGAGGGGAAAACAACCTTTGATCACCAAACTGAGAGCTACAGCCATTCAGTAGACAAAGAGCTCAACACTCAACATAAACACTTCATCCATACCTCAATTTACGCCTCCATATGCTCTGCTGTTCAAACAACCCTACAGACGCACCTTCTGCTTCTTCAACCTCGTGCTACAGCAGAGTCTGTACCACCAATTAAAGCTGGGAGGTGAATGACTTTCACCCAACAACTTTGGGTTTGTGTTTTTCCTCCATTGGGTAAAAGAGAAGAGCTTTAGTGCAGCAAACTACAGAGTTTGCGTCACAACAAATGCTTTTCGATCTGTGCTAGTTGTAGCAGGACAGACTGTTTTCTGGGTAGCTTTAGTCACACCAGTGGATCAAAACTGGAACATTTCTGGAGTGTGTGTTGTACTTATAAAACTCTCTACAGTTTTCACCATTATCCAACCAACCAGCAAATAACTAAAAAACTAGCTAGCAAGCAAAAGTATAGCATCTAACTTCTTGTAGCTGTGCATGACTCAAACATTTGCATGACAATAAAGTCCTGCAAGAAAAGTGAAAATATGTACATAGAATATACAAGGCTAGGATAAAATTAACTTACATTTTTAAATGAATTTAAGACATTTTAAGGATTCATGGACAACCTATATTTTTTAATTCTCTTCCTATGCTTCATCTGTATTTACTGGACCCGTCTGACCTTGTTACCTGTATTAAAAAAAGACACTTGACCACCCACCAAGACATGTTTGGTGTCTTGAGCATCAGGCGCGTCTGATTTACATCCAAGCGTGGCGCGATTTGAAATGTGAAAATCTGAACTTCTGCTACTCGACACAGAGCGTCAACCAATCAGAGAGACTGAGAGACTCCTCTATGTGGAATAATGTTGGATTTTCCAATGTGATCTCTGAACAAAACCATCTATAATGTTGCGACAGACAACATTATAGGACAAGAGCTGTTTGCTCTTGCCCTATAATCTACGACCAATCAAGTTGTGACTACAGAGACAGGATCCTCTTGGAAGAGGATCAGCGAGGAAGTTGGAACGTCGGGTAAGTTATAACTTTTACTATTTGAAAATATATGAATTACAAGTATTATATTTGAACATGTATATTTTAGACAAATTTAAGTGTTTCCTGACTAAGTTTGTCATGTTTGAAAGCGGAAGAAACTCAAAATGGCTGCCTTGTGTGTTGCTGATCCATAACACACAGCCAGAGAAACTAAGGAGTAGCTCCATAAGAAGCACCTCTAGGTTCTGGAAAGGCCCAGTCAGTCTCAAAACCTGAACCCAATAGAAAAACTTTGTAGGAATAGATCTGAAGATCTATTTCTCACTGTTGAGGTGTACCTATGATGAAAATTACAGACATTTCCATTCTTTGAAATGTGTGAAAACTGCATAATTCAGTGAAAATACAGGATTCCTACTGCTTGCAGAATCTCGTCTTGATTTCTTTTTGCATTGTCTCCAATAGAGACTTGAGTTGTTTTCCTGTAGAGGAAGTGCCATCAGCACTCTGTCCCCATTAAGATGTTTTTTCTTTGACAGATAGCTGCTGATTTCTATAAAACGACAGAAACGTTTAAAATGGTCCTCCTCTGTTAACAATGGTTAGCTGTGAATGGAAAACCTCTTTCTCCTGATCACTGATGTGCAGGATGCCTCCAGAGCCATAATTTCTGGCATCGCCCACCATCAGCTCTTTGCAGCCTGGGGAAAAAAAAGGCAGAGTTAAGAATGCTCTTTTTACACGTATCCCAGTCACTGCAGAGATATTCAGAGAAATGTTTGACTTCAGCTACATTCTCTCCCGAAGGTCTCTGTGCGGCTGACACAGAAAAGAAAATTGAGCAGGCTGTTATCATCAAACATAAAGCTATATATGCTGTATTAAAAGTGCTGTAGTGGTGCTGCTGTTGCATGCCTGTGGCTTTTCCTTTTGTAATATCAACTGTAGAGTGGATGCAACTTACAATACAGCACGTTTACATTCACAATGCAGCAGGTGTAGTACTTTTGTGCATCGCATTATTGATATTTATACACTTTGATTCATCAGTTGCCTTAACATTCAAGTAAGTAAGTTAGTGTCAAAGGTCTCTATACTATTATTTTATTGGGATTTTTTGCGACAGACAACACAAAGTAGTGCACCACAGTGCCTATCAAAGTAATCCAAATTTCTCTCCATGTCCGTCAATTCGAGAGATGGCGTCAGAAAAAGTATGTCATCTATTTTTACCCATTTTAAAAAGAAAATTTATTCAGTCACATTTAATTTTCGTTCTGTTATCCATCAAGCTGAACAGAGAATTGCCAGTTATCAGAGGACCAACTACCAAGTGCAGTTAAACCAAGTTTGACTGCATATGAATAAAGAAACTAAAGGACTGGACTTAAATAATCAGCAATTCATCTGTGGTGGCCTGAACTTCCTGGTCTGTATGACCCTATTTGCACTATTAAATGTCTGTTTTGAAGTTGACTTGAAGGCTGAATTTGTGCTCTGTGCTACAATGGACAATGGAACTACAAGTGCCAAAGTTTTGAAATCAGGGAACATTTCTGTAATTGAAGTTATCAGACATTGGCGAGACTCTATGAACAAAGGGATTTCTGCATCTCGCTTTGTTCCATCAGGGGAGAGGTAAAGCTGAGGTAATTATTTTCCTCAGTTTCCTTGCTGACAATAGCTCCCACAAGTCTGAACTGGAAGTGATCGGCGCCGTCTTAGTAGGCAAGCGCATACACAATGAGTAGTGGACCCATGCCTTCGAGACCAACAAAAAGAAAATATGTGGACACTCTTGACTGATGTGCAAGAGAAAGATACATGAACAAAATCGCTTCTGTCGGGATTGACCTGTAAAAGATGGAGAAGAAAATGTCAGACGATATGGACAAGCTGCCTCCTATCTGATACTACGATATAGTTCATTAACTAGTAACAATGAGAGCTATGCATTGCACAATGCCACAATGATGAAGTTTTCCTTAGTCTCTGGGGCGAAAATGGCATTAAAGAGTTAGTTTTACGTGAATTTTTGTTGAATTAAAAGCTTTTGTAGCTTCCAGAACAGATTGGGTTTCCATAGCAACCATCAGAAGCAAGACCTTGCTCCCTAAACTTTGTGATGTCAGCATACAGTGAGCTCACTGATGACGTCATAGATTGTTCAAAACTGGTGGATAGAACATCTCTCGCGTTTTTCTGGACTTCGTTGAAGACAGATCTGCCAATGGTACTTGGATAAAAATAACTCGGTCGAGGTGATGTCTGAGGACGAGAACAGCAGCAAAATCACAGTGAAGGCATCAGAAAACTGTACTTTTCCCAGCGTTCCCGAAGACAGCACTAATCGAGATGGGGAAGTGAAATCTAAGGAAGAGGAAGGTGAAGCAATAGCTAACATTTTGACATTGAAGACGTCAGACAAACTTGGCGATTTTGCTAGTGTTTCAGGGGAAAACATTAACCTGGACGTGGGAGTTAGCGCTGAAGTTGAGAAAGTTAGCTCCATGATTTTACACATTTCTTTCTTACTTGGATATGCAGTTGCTACACTGGTACACTCTGAAACAAGAGCTAACACAGAGGAAAACATTAAACTGGATATGCAAGCTAGCGCTGAAGTTGAGAAAGTTAACTCTGAAACAAGAGCTAACTCTGAGGAAAACATTAACCTGGACGTGCAAGCTAGCGCTGAAGTTGAGAAAGTTAACTCTGAAACAAGAGCTAACTCTGAGGAAAACATTAACCTGGACGTGCAAGCTAGCGCTGAAGTTGAGAAAGTTAACTCTGAAACTTCAACTAAGGCTTTGACAATGAACACATTTGAAAACTCTGGTTTTTCTAGTATTCCTAAAGACAATAACAACCTGGTCATGAAAGCTCATTCTTTGGACAAAAATGCTGAATCTAAAAACACAGCTACCCAACTGACAGTGACGACATTAAAAAATTTTGAGGAACTTTTCATAGCATTTGCGCAAACCAATGAAGCCAGCCAAAAGGCAAGGAACAATGAAAACCCCAAAACCTGTGTGATACGTTTTGAAGAAATTGGTGGTTTTTCTGAGTCTTTTGCTAAAGGGGATGATGTTAGTACTAACAAACAAAGCAACTCTGGAAACCCAGTCAGTGGGGCTGTTTTTACTGGACTGGAAGAGAATTTTGACGATGAGGTTGGTGCTAGAGAAAGAAGTACATTGGAGAATGAACATGGCAGAATGATCAATTCTGAGGATGCGAGTCCTTCGGTCTGCCCAGATCTCGCTCAGAATGAAAATGCTACTGGCAATGAAACTGGCTCGAACAATGAACAGATCAGCCATGGAACCTTTCAAGACTCTCTTCAGAATGAAATGACTTTAGAGGACAAACTTAACATCAAATTTGGAGATGACGCAGACTGTAAGAACGCGCCAAACAGTCAAGCAAATTGTAATCTTGATCCGACTGTGTTCTTCTGCAAGTTTTCCAACTCATTCAATAACTGTTGGATGAATGCCACAATGCACAGCATTTTGAATTTGAGTATTACCAGAAAGTACCTGACTCAGAATCCTGAAAAGGTCTTTGGAGCTTTATCAGGAACTCCGTTATGTGCCACCTTTCTCTGCACAGCCTTGGATAACCCGGGGAAATATTTTTCCCCAGATGAAATCTACCAAGTTCTGATAGAACTAAGTAGAACTATACCATCTTTGACCTTGGGGCAGCCGAATGACATAACAGAGTTTTTGGAAGCTATTTTAAGCTGGCTAAACCCTTGTGGTATCAACTCAGTTTGCAAAGTGAAGAAGGTTATCAATTGTGAAGACTGTGCGGTGGTTAGACCGGTCATGTCAGAGCTCGGTCCTGTAATTTACCTGTCAGATGCACAACCAAATGAGACCACTGCCTCTCTTCTTGAACGTTTTGTTTTTGTAGAGTGGTCTCAGAGGCAATGTTGCAACACCTTTAGTGTAGAGAAAAAATACTTGGACAGCTCAGCTGACGTGATAACCTTGTATCTGCATCGGTACACCAGTGAGGAAGGCATTAGACTACCTGTGATTCCTAGCGCAACCATTCACATTCCTTTGGAAAGTGGAACTCAGCAGTACCGTTTGTCCTCAGTTATTTGCTGCAAAACCCTAAATGCAACAACCAACCATTTCTATACATATGTTGTGGGAGGACAACGGGTATTTAAAGCTGATGGCGCGAAGATAAGAATTGCAGGTTGGGGCAGTGCAGACGATATGAACAAACTGGGATTCATCTATATCTATGAGAAATACTCATAAACAGGATGAATTTTTTGATTTGTTCAAAGCTAGCGCTCAGCAGGTAAACAGCAATCCGAGAAGGAATGGAAATATACCAATGATAAGAGGTAAAGCTTTTAAAAGACCCTCTTGTAAATGAAATGAAATCACAGAGAACAAGCTGAGCACCCGTTTTGAGACTGAAGAAATGGAATGATCAAAATTGGCCAATGCTACTAGCAGGTTAGCAACTTGTTCTTATTAATTTTATGAACAAGAACAAAACATGAATAACTATCCAAACCTCCGATAGTCCAACTATCGGAGGTTTGGATAGTAAAACCATCCAATTTGTCAAACTATTGGACAAATGGTTTGGGGCCCTTTGATACTTGCTATTAAGTCCCTATATGACCGGTACCAGAGCATTATTCGCAGTAAGTTGGGCTCGTTTCTGGTGAGAGTTGGATTCCACTGAGGTTGTCGTTATTCTGTTTATAACATTTATGGACAGAATTTTTAGGGGCTTCCAAGGTGTTGAGGAAATCCGATCGGGTGGATTTAGGATCGCGGTAGAGTCCCTTCTCCAGGTTCTGCTCCTCCACTTGGGGCAGGTTCTGCCCCAAGTGGAGGAGTTCAAGTATCTCAGGTTTTTATTTATTTGTTTATTTATTTATTTATAAATGTATTTATTTTTTAACATGATAGAAGTATAAAATCACACACATATTTTTGCAAAAGACATGTTTGTGTACCACAATAATCTTAACATGCTCAAAAAGGAGTAGGAAGAAACTTATGAACTCATACCTACGGAAGAGGATTAGGGCCACTGGAAAAAAAACAGTTCTGACTTTAATCTCAGAATTCTGACTTTAATTCTGACTTTATTTTGAATTCTGAGATTAAAGTCAAAATTCTGACTTTAATCTCAGAATTCTGAAGAAAAAAGTCCGAATTCTGAGATTAAAGTAAGAATCCTGACTTTTTTCTTCAGAATTCTGAGATAAAAGTCTGATTTTTTTTTCTTTTTTCCAGTGGCTCTAATCCTCTTCCGTGCATACCCCATAAACTCATACATTATTTTCAAATGGACCCTCATTATTAAAGCAAATAATAACAAATAAACAAAGGTTAATTAATTTTCCATTTTATCTGGGTTTACAAATGTCTAAATTTACACACACACTCATATGCGTTAGCCTCAATTTACATACACACATTAGTGCTAACTCTCACCCACATTTCTATATCTTATATACTCATTTCCTCTTAAATTGTAATACATTTTGCCTTTATTTTAACTCCTCGTTTAACTTGTTCCATAATTTAACACCATGAATTCAAATACATTTTAAGATGAATTGTTTTCTAAAACATAACAATACTGAGCCAATTTATTAATAGTGAATGAAAGACATTAGATCTGTAGCAGGGGTGCAACTACATACTTTCTGAGGTGTATGCGAACATGTCACAGGCCATATGTGCACTTGGCACCAGGACACCCTAGGCCGCAGTTCGATGATCGATTTTGTCATCGTTTAATCTGATCTGTGGCCGTATGTCTTGGACACTTGGGTAAAAAGAGGTGTGGAGCTGTCCACTGACCACTACCTGGTGGTGAGTTGGCTCCGGTGGTGGGGGAGGAAGCCGGTCAGACCTGGCAGGCCCAAACGTGTAGTGAGGGTCTGCTGGGAACGTCTGGCGGAGTCCCCTGTGAGACGGAGCTTTAACTCCCATCTCCGGCAGAACTTCAAACACGTTCTGGAGGATGTGAGGGACATTGAGTCTGAGTGGACCATGTTCCGCGCCTCCATTGCCGAGGCAAAGAGCAGTGTGGTTTTCGTCCTGGTTGTGGAACACTGGACCAGCTCTACACCCTCAGCAGGGCCCTGGAGGGTGCGTGGGAGTTCGCCCAACCGGTCTAAATGTGTTTTGTGGACTTGGAGAAAGCGTGGGACCGTGTTTCTCTGGGATCCCGGTGGGGAGTCCTCTGGGAGTATGGGGTACCGGGCCCTTTGATACGGGCTGTCAGGTCCCTGTATGACTGGTGTCAGAGTCTGGTCCGCCTTGCCGGCAGTAAGTCGAGCTCGTTTCCGGTGAGAGTTGGACTCCGCCAAGGCTGCCCTTTGTCACCGATTCTGTTCTTTACTTTCATGGACAGAATTTCTACTATTTAGGTCCCGTAACGACAATTTAGCTGACCTTAATATTTCCCGTGTTTTGTTTTGGTCATTATTATTAGTTATTGTTGAGATGTGTGTGATAGACAGTGGTGGGAAGTAACAAAGTACAAGTACTTCATTACTGTATTTAAGTACAATTTTTGTGTATCTGTACTTTACTTAAGTAGATTTAATAATGGATACTTTCTACTTTTACTCCACTACATTTTACAGTAAGTATCTGTACTTTCTACTTCACTACATTTCTACAAAAGTGTCGCGTTACTCGTTACATCCAAGTCGCGTTGCTCTTTTCTTCCGTTAAAATGTGAAGTTCAGGGACTTAAGGTAGCGCCGTAAAATCCAAGCAATAACGTGACTTAGTGTCTGTTGTCACCCATCACCTCCCCCTTTACTCGCAGGCGGAGCAGTGGTTTCCTCTGAGCGGGAGAAGGTGTCTGTCTAATCGTCAGTAATATAATAGCGCTGCATAAATCGATATGGCGACATGTAAAATAAGCAGCGCTTCGCTTTCACAGACGGTGGGGACTTGGAAGGAAAGCTTAAAGAAAGGTAAGCTCTGTGGATGTATTGCTAGCTAAGCTAGCTGTACAGATACATGTTGCATCTGCAACGAAAAAAAGTTGTCACTCATGCGCTGAATTATTGTGTGGAGGTGTTGACTGACGTGTCGCATATATGGGACAACGCTGGTACCAAAGTGCAATATAGTGGTATGATATTCAGGAACGATCCAATTCTTCTGGACGGATCTTTACTGATTACATTTATTTCAGCTCTAAGTATCTAGTTTTTTTTTATGGGAATGTGGATCTTTCAGATCAATTTGAGAAGCAATTTTGATAGGTAAAGGTTAATTTTTTTTGTGTCACGTAGCGTGGGTGCTGGTCTTGGGTTGGTGGTCTTGACTACAACTCTGCTACATGGCTCCTTGGTTCCATGTCCGCCCCCACCCACCTTCTTTCCATCCCCTTTCTGTTGGATTTCTTTAAAAATAAAAGGCACTAGTGGCAAAAAAGTGAAGTTCATGTTATGTTAGGACAGGAGACAAGATGTCTCCATCCCTGAAATTATGATGCATAGAATCACATATCTAAGTCTAAACTATGTTACAGAGTAAACACAATAAAAACATGCTTTATCTGTGGCATTGTTCATTAAAATAGCATATTTCTGATGTATTAAAATTAAATACAATCGGTTCACTTAATGCTATTAGCGATTAGGTAATGCATTCAGCAAGTACTTTTACTTTTAATACTTAAGTATTTTTAAAAGCCAGTACTTTTTTACTTTTACTTAAGTGGAAATGTTAATGTGGTAGTTTTACTTTTACTTGAGTACATTTTTGTCTGTGTATTTGTACTTCTACTTAAGTAAATTTTTTGAGTACTTTCTCCACCACTGGTGATAGATGTGTCTATCAGACATTTATAGCAATACAGAATAAATCGCGTCCCGTATTGGTTCAATACGAGCGGAGACAACAGCCACCTGTCATTTTAGGCTAGCTTAAGGCTTAAGCTAACCTGAATATTTACAACTCCTCTGTTGATACTGACATTACTTACCTACTGTCTTTCAACCACTTTGAAAAGCTTTTCTTCGTCTCTCCAACATCTTTATCCCCCTCTTCCGTTTTCTGTTTTGTGCCCCGGAGTTTTTTCTGCCGTCCCATCTTTAGCTCCCTGTTGTCCAGTGCACTACAATTCAAATTTAAAAGAAAAAAAAAAACGCCTCAGGGGAGGGGTGCCTAATCAGTGGTGTTATTGATCATTTCATACACAAACAGCTGTTAAGTACATAAAATGCAGACTAGAAAAAAATTCCCCTTATCATTTTGGTGCCCCCTCTAGTGCAGCGCCCCTATGCATTGCACACAGTGCACACCCACTTTTTGCACCACTGATCTGTAGGAACATTTTTGTCTTTTTTTAGTCAGCCTCATCTTCAAATTACTCATTGAGGAAAAAACAGATTTCTAGATAAATCCCAGATTTTAGATTTTGTTTGATTGCTGCTTCACAGCAAGCAGGCGTATCAGACAAGACCTTCTAAAAACAGGAGACACCAGATGGTTTTTTTTAACTTTCATCTTAAGAAGAAAAAGTGAAACGAATCAATTAAAACCTTCATAGAAACTGAACATTTTATCTTTAAAACACAAGAATAAGGGGGAAAACATATATTTTACATAGTGCTTTATTAGGTGTAGCTCATTTTTGATGTTTTTAACCCCTGATCCACACTTTAATGTCATTTCCAACTTGTTGAGAGGTCGTTTCACAGCTAATAGGAATAAAAATAAAGCTCTCATGTGGCTAAAAGCCCAGCTTGATTTTCCTCATCCTCTCGCCCTCTGACCGAGCGTCGTGTCGGCTGAGCCTAATCCGACAGCACGTTAATAGATCGTCTAATTAACATAATGTCCACCCATTAGGAGTGGTTAACCTTTGACTTCTCACACTGACAGGAATAATACCAGAAGCTGAAAGAAACACACACATCTGTTGCTGCTTTAACTCAAAGCTGCAGCTTCCTTCAGACTTTGCAAACATCCGCTGATCCGTCATGACGCCCCGTTCCTCCTCGTTTCCTCACACCCCTGCCTCTTTCTAATTGAGCAGGGAGTGAATACAATTATGGTGAGAATCATCCTGGGCTGATGTGAGGGAGGGGATTAACGGGATTAAGACGATAATCTGCTGACCCTCTGGCCCCGGCGCGGTATGGGGCTGGAAAGGCAATTTGAAGAAGGGAGGAGAGGAGATATGGAGGTCCTTAATGAGGGAGCCGCCGCAAAGCCCCCGACCACAGAGAGGCTCGCTCAGCGGGCCTCTGGGAGATTATTTTCTGCAGGACTCCTTTCCACAATCTCCTCTCGCCTCTCACATGCACCTCAATGACCGCGAGTTCACTCCAGCTTTGAGGAACAGCTGTTTGCTTCTCTCAGATGGACAAGGTATCGGTGGCAGGGAGAACTTCCTTTTAATGCCTGTTTAAGGTAACAGGATTTAAGATCCAGCAGGATGCAGCCTGAGCACAGCCCAACCTCGACGCTTAAAGAGATCACAGATGCATGCCACCTTAACTTTGAATTATTAAAACCTAAAATACAGAGCCGACAAGAATCGCAAAAGAAGCAAATCGTAAAGTTACATCCAGCTTCCGACTGTTTCTGATGACGCAGCATTTAGAGCAAAACTTGACTTTGTGGTGCACAGATCAATAGCAGATGTGGATTTTTACTGCTGTTAGCAAAATTTGTCCCTGAATTGAAGGTTTTTTTGTTTTTTTTTCTGTAAATCCACACAAATAAAACTTCAAGCTGGGAAAACATCACTCAATAGTTCCCTTGAATTTGTCCTTCTAACAATGCTATGTCTTAGAAAACCTGCTTTGTAACTTGCTGAGAGGATGAATGCCTTTCTTCAGACAATACAATTGCCTGTTGCAAGCAAGAGTGACCCAGCTTCTAATCTATCACTGCAAATGTCTTACAAGAGGCAGGTAAATATATATATTTTTTTCAGTTTAGAGCGACAAGACTGTTAACTTTATCTGCAAAACACATTCCTATGGTACAACTTTTTCACGTTTTATCACAGAACAACCGAATTCAGCCTATTTTATTTGGATTTTAATGATAGATTTACACAAACTAGAGCATAATTATGAAGTAGAAGGAAAACTATGCTTGATTTTCATATAAAAAAAAAAACATTCACCAAGTTAAAAAAAGAGAATAAAACTAGTTTTTTAAACCATAAATGTTACATTTTAACAATCAGGAACATGTTACACTTCAAATATATTCTTTTTTTGTACTGGAATACTGAAATCAATCAACTTTCCAATATTTGGAAATAATGACGATATACTTGTAGTAAATAAGTAAAGAGTTTTTAAATGTTTTTTTATCAAAGGCAAATATTTTTTCTGTTATTATTTTACCGTTATTGGGAGTACACAGAAAGTCAAAGTGTTGACGATGGCTCACAGAAAATGCAATAAAAATTATGCAGATATCCTAAAAGTAAACAGAAGCACTTGTTATATATCATGTGATAAACTCCTCACTTAACAACAAGTTAAACAGTTTGTTTTTGCAGAATCAGAAATATAATTTGTGCAACTGGAGCATGATTCTATTTTCTGTTTTCTTCACACCATATGGCCTGAGCTGTGATATCCTGCAGAAAACCGATCCACGCATCTGTCCAAATCGCTTCCATCACATCTCAGATTGAAGTCATTTCACCTGGCATAGTGATTTTTTTCTTTATAAATACTAAATAATTATTCCTCATCTACAAATTACAATGTTTTGCATTGCATAAAGTTTACAAAAGGCATTTTAGCAAGTCAATGTTCTTGGTGTGTAAGTGAAAATCTGCCGTTGTCGCATAGCAACAAAGAAAGCCCTCAGCCCACAGGCATCTGTTTGTATCATGCAGCACTTGATGATTGTCCAAACATAATTAGCCGGGGGGATTTCTAATTGATTTGTGTGAGCAGGATGTTGCAGAGGGTAGAAATGTTGACAAAACTCTGAGTTACTAGCAGCTGCTTCTCAGACTCCTGGTGAAGCCAGACAGCAAGGTGCAAAAAAAAGACGTCAATGATGCAGAGAAGAAGAGACAGTTTGTGCTAGCTGCTAGTGATTTCTTGTTTCCGGGGGGTTCGGGGATCTTTCCATGCAGGCCACGCCGCATGCCTGGTCAGCAGGGGCGTCCGGGGGTTCAGCAGGCAGAGCCTGAGAGGAGTAGCGAGTCTTCGCACCTGGCCAAAGGCAGGACCGTTAGCAGCTGTCAGAGTTTGCGGAGGTCTTCGGTTTTAAATGAGATTTGAGCCAACATAATGGGAAATTGGTGGAAATACACATTGAGCCTTCCTGTTTCGCTTAGAAGTTGATTTCAAAGTTAAACGATCATAAAATAAATTCATTATCATTCACATGACATTGTCTTCATCCCTAATAAGCCGCTCATTTCATGCCTTTCTAGCTAAAACCTTTCATTAGCCCAGTTCTTTCACCTTGATTGGATAGTGATTGCTTTCCAGTGCTCTGAATTAATTTAACCCTTTGTGCTAAAACCTGTAATAAACATACCATGTGATAAGCTCCTCATTTAACAACAAGTTAAACAGTTTGTTTTTGCAGAATCAGAAATATAATTTGTGTTTTTGTTGTTTACAAAACAAACCAAGAAACACAAACTTAGACAAGCTGGAGCAGGTTTACCTTTTGTGTTAAAGAAAACAGTAACACTTTATTTGAAGGGGTGTGCATAAGACTGACATGAATGTTTACGACTTCTATAATGAAGTGTCATTTGGTAAATAATGACACTTTTAATGGACTTTTAATGCAACTTTTAGATAAACTTTGCATTAGAAGTGTCATTATTGACCAAATGACACTTCATGACAACATTTGTAAACATTCATGACCGTTGTTATGTCATGTTTATGACAGTGTCATGTCAGTGTTACCAAGAAAATAACTGAGGAAAGATAGTTAATGGTTGCAGAGAAGCACAGTATCTAAACTGAGGAGAACCAAATGGATTCAGAAAAAGTAATGGCAGTCAGTCGCTCCGTTGTCAAAAACAGACGCACTGAGTTTGTGGTACTTTCCACAGGACGTGATTAGAAGATTATGGTTGCATTGTTTCCAAATACTGCATACATTTAGAGTAACATGAAACGTATAGTAGTAGAGTTACTGCAAACATCGCTCCAGATTGCTTAAGTCCAACTATAAACATTATCAGATGTGTCTGACTTGGTGCTATTAGAAACTTGTTTTGTATGGAAGTGAAAGGACATACAAAACACAAGTTTAACTTCTTTCAAAGTAAAGTGACTGAGGATTTTTTTGGAGACTGCGGTCCTACGATGACGACTTCTGTCTTATTTGGATCTAAACTCTACTTTTTCCAAGCTGTTTATTCTTCCAGACATGCCTGCAGTCTAATTAACTGACTGTGTTAATGGTAAATAGAACAAAATATCATCAGCATAGTAGTGGAAAGTTATCCTGTTCTCTTGAATTATTTGACCAGGTACTAGCAGAAATTCTGTAAAAACAATAAAATAGACTCGAGCACAATGCCCTGAGGTTCTCCATAAGTAACTGGTGCATGAGGAAGACTTAAACTGAAATCAGTCAAACAAATTAAATCTAACGCGTGATATAAGCAACATGCTGAAGTTAATCTGCAGCACAGAGATCTAATGGAGCAAGCAGAGAGAGAAAAGACTGTAAGGATATTCATTTCTGTGCTACTAAATCTGACTGAAATCCTTTAAATAGATTTTTATAGTGGAAATGCTCACACAATTGATCATTTTCTTTGGAAATGTACATAAAAACTGAAGCTGGTATAGATTTGTGATTGGCTGGGACTACTGGTGTAAAGTAAGGGTTTAATTATAGCCACCTTAAAAGGCTGCAGTACATATCCATTAACTAAAAGTAGATTGATCTGGTGCCTGTGGCCTCGCCTCTTCTAATTTGTTTGATGTACCAGAGGAAAAAATGTTGAATCTCTCTTAAGGAAATTACATTGTGACTTTTGAAGAAAATAACATCGACTTCTCAGAAGGTGATGGATTCCTCTTCAGCATGGCAGCTTTGTGAATAATGATTCCACTACAGAAAGCACAAATAGGTTCAGCAGATCAGCTGCTTTCTCTGTACTAAAGTGATTAGTTTGATTCATGATTCCAATAACAAGCAAACAGAGTCAACCTGCCTTTGCTGGGCTTGATGTGGACGGTAATTGGGGTAAAACCTTTGTGGATTTGCAGGAATGAGTCATCCTGCAGCCGTGTGAAATTAGAGTTCTCCATGTTGGTTTAGGAGGTCAGATTTGAAGGGTTGGATGGGAGCTGGTGGCGTTGTGACACTAATATAACTGGGTCAAAGCTTGGACAGAGAGCAGGAAGTGGAACTGGGCTTCATTGGGTCCATCGTGTATTCTGTTAAGGTCTCACCTAGACCTTTGCTTAAATTATTTTAATTCCCAGACCATTAAACTGTCCTCTAGTTTGGCTAATAGTCTTTTCCTAAAGCAAGTCTTAGGTCCTCTTTCTCCTCTCTTTAACTCACCTACAGTTGATCTGTATTTTTTATACTTGGCGAACTATTTCTGTGTTGAATTGACCAGATGTTTTGAATCATTATTCTGTTGAAGACTAAGCAAAAACCATCTTCCAGCATATTTTAGTTTTTATTTCATAGAGTTCATTAATCTTTGAACTCTTATAAGAGGATCTTCCATCGCTCTATAGCAGTCTTTCTCACACTGTGGTCTGTGGGTGCCCCCAGTGGTGTGCAGGGTACTGCACGCTACAGCTAGCTTACCAAAGGATTGTGTTTAAAAATAATAAAAAGTAAATGACTTAAAACCGGGTCACTCAAACGAAAAACTGAAGATTTTGGTGGAAAGAAAATATTTATATGATCGGAGGAAGGCAAGTCGTACTTTAATGTCGTTCACTAGAGATTCGATTCTTTTGAATGGCTCTAAGCCACGAACGAGTCTCAGTTAGTGAGAACTGTTCTTTGTTTTTTACGACTTTGCTCACATGCCGGCTCTTGTCATTTTTATTTAATTAAAAATGGTAAAATTAAATAACTAAAATACAATTGATAGAAATGGGTGGAAAGTTTTTATATTTAATGGTGCAGAAGAGGATTTTTGTTTCTGCCAAAGCAACTCGAGTATATTTTTCTTTTATTTTGCATCAAAATTATATATAGTCCTAAAATGTGGACAACCTCTGTTTTATTTCTGTGTTTAACATCATTGGAAAGCTTAGAATCCAAACTTTCAGAATCCATAAATGATTAAAGACAGCACCAAAGACAACAATACGCGAGTTAATAGTCTGTGTTTGTTAAATGGGTTAAGTTTGCAAATCGAAGCCATTTTCTCCAGTTAGCCTCACTGATTTGTAGTTTTCTATTGGCTTCACAGCTGTTCAGTCCCAAACCTTTGATTTCCCTTCACATTGTATGTCTGGAAAAGGTTTTACTTGGATTACTAAACATAAACCAGAGGTCTACTGTTGGGTTTCTTCCAACTGATTTCACCAAACTTTAAGTAATCCCTGATAAAGATCATTCAGATTTTGTTGCGTCTCCTTAAATGTATCCTGTGTTTGGTACCAGTGATCCTAGGTTTCTTAAACAGACTAACATCTTTTCCATGTGTCTTTCCACATGGTTATTTAAGAAATCCATTAGTTGGGGTTCAGTAACATGTTACCAGCTGAATGATAATCACCCATGCAGTAATCACCCAACAGAAGGTTTCTATGTATTTGCTTAGTTAAATCCAACTGGGGCCTTTCTGTTTTTTGGCAAGGCGGCGCATGTTGGAACCATTTCCTGACTTTTAAAGATCAACCTGAATGTTTTCCCATCTTTTCAGTAAATCATTTTATTGGTGGATGCTGTAGGTAACCAAAAAAAAAAACAATCCTCTCCATCTTTTTTTAGTTCTTCTACATCATTGTTGTGACTTGGCGTATTTCCGTTTTGTTCTTAAGGCTCAATAACAAACAAGGCAAAGAAAAATCTTTGATGGCTTTACTGAATGCAACAGTTAACACAACGTCCACGTTTGCTAATTCTGACGCCTACTGTACTGTATGTACTTTGTGAAGCAGCTCGCTGACAGTTTGAGAGCATGCTCTGAAGGGGGATGACCATCTGGAAATCCCGTCTGCGCCGACACCCATCCAATTTATCTAAGTCTCCATCACTGCTGCATTTCTACTGTACACACCATTTTTCTAAATCAGCGGCATCGCTGCAGCGCGGCTCCGTGTCATTTGCTTAAAAACTTTCATGCACCACATTAATCATAATAATCCGCCTCTTCCTGCGTTGATGTAAGGCTTGTTTTGTGTTGGAGAATTTGCTGAGCCAAGCATCTTTTAACTTGTTTTTTCAGCACCTTGGTTTGATCAAGTGCGCTGTGTTTTCTTTTCGGCTGAGAGGAAAAGACACTCCAGGCAACAACGTGCCGCACTCTGTTTGTTTCAGAGAGGTGTGGAGCTCGCTTCCTTGCTGTGTGACATATTGTCAAGGGAGATGATGTGTTGACATGCCATGTACACCCACTCTCTCATCACCGAGAGGCGAATTTATTTATATATAAGAAAGTCCTTGCAGGATATATAAGAGGCGTTTCTTTTCTTTAGGGAGATGTTCATATCTTTTGGAAGACAGAAAATATGATGATGTGCTTGTGTCCCTGTGCCTTCAGGTCGATGCGTTACACGTGTCATATCCCAGCCGGAAAAGCACATAAGGAAATTATTATTGCGATGTGGACTTGACGGGAATGTAAACACAGTTTTTGTATGAAGGAAGACAGTCACACTGGGGACGACCTGTCAGTTTCCTTGGTCAATAAACAGAGGAGCGTTTGACGGAAGAAAAAACATTAGATTAATAGCTTTCTGTCTACAGAAAGTTTTCTGGGTTTGTTTTCTATATGATCGCAGTACGACAGCGACGCTCACATCAATGTGTTAAAATGACAGATTTTTGTAAGGTTCCCATAAATCATTTCAAAACTGTTTCCACCCTTAACCTGAGAGATATCCTGTTCAGTCTGATTAAAAACCACATTTATTGGAGGAAATATTTAGAATATAAAACACTGTAGAACTCTGGTTGCATACTTGTGCACAATCTTGACGAGTATAAGTATCAAACTGGTGTGTTAGAATCTGCCTTAGCGGTCGTCTTAACCTCTTTCCATGGCTACTTCAAATTATTGGTTTTCTTTAAGACATCTTAATTTTGGTCTACCTCAGGGTTCTTCTTTGGGGTCCTTCATATTTCTGGTTTACATGCTCCTAATTGCATGTTTTGCACTCTTAAAGATGTCTCATATCACTGCTATGCAGATGATATTCAGTTATTTGTCTCTTTAAGGATTCCCAAGGTTTCCAAATTGAACATTTTACAAAAGTGTGTGAAAAGTTGAGGCGTTAAAAACGTTGTCCGACTGAATGAAGATAAACATTCTTGTTTTGTGCAAGAATATTACAACTCTAAACCTTTACTCGAGTATGTCTGCAATTGAAAACTCATGGTTTTACAATTGCTTTTAAGTAATTATTTGAATTTACTGATATTTAACCCTACCGGGACGAAGCCCGCTGTGGAGCGGGCAAGCACGTGACACATTTATAAGGCTTCGTAATAACACAGACGGCATGCTGAGTGTTCATTTCACCTCTGGTGGACAGTACGGACTTCAAACTTTATAAAAGTGGTGTTTTTATATTGGTTTTGTGGTTATTTACTTGAAAATATGATCGATCATTTCCACCTTACTGTGTGGGGGTCTAACTGTACCACATTTCCACACAACCAATGAAAATGTGTTGACGGTCTGTTGCTAGGTAGAACGGAGACACGTGGGGAAAAACGAGGGGGGGATTTGGATACGGCAAGAGACTAGGGAGAATTGATGCTGTGGATTTTACTAAGAGTGTTTCGATAGGTTTTTTATACAGTAAGTATGTTATTTAGAGTTTGTGGTGTGTGTAGTGTTAGTAGTAGTTTTGCTAGCGATCGCTGCATGGCTTCGTAGCGAGCTCTGACGCACTGAGAAGAGAAAGACTGTGCGCCGGAATGGCCATTTAGACCTTGGCTTACAAGGGTTAATTCTTTTAGTTACTAACCCACCTTTTAATCCAAGGCATCTTGAGTTCACATCAATTATAGGGAACCTGATTAGCATAACCAGTACTTGTCTGACATTTACATCATTTAGTTAAAGTCATAGAAGTTACAAAGGCATCAGTCAGGAGGAGAGTACGAAAAAAATACACTATATGTGCCAGTGAAGACAGTCATCAATATCTGAATAAACTGCAGGATGGGAGGGATATTACAAAAGATTATATTTCTTTAAAAATGATCTAATTTGAGACTGAAACTGGTCAGGATGGCAGCCAGGAAGCTGAACGTAACATTGAAGGAGTAAAAGAAAGTCGCCAAGATTTTATCAAAAATATTCCAAGGACTAATCACTTTCTTTGGATGAGCTGAATTATTTACGTGTGACAAAACAGCACAAACATAAATAAAACTGGAAAGAGGACACTTTCAAAAGTATTAAACTTGTGTATCTAAAATGAAGGCATTAAATTTATTTTAAAAATTTAAGTTGGCCTTAAATACATTAATTCTTAAATTTCATCATGATTGGTCTATTTAATGTCCAATAATTTATGGATTTTACTTTTCTGTCAGGCAAAAGCTCGAGTCACACTCAGACATCTTTATTGCATTCTGTGACTTCAGCCAGTTGAGGCTACCGCTAACTATCTGCTAACATAGCCTTGCTAGCTAGCTGCTTCTATCATCGGTAAGCGTAAATTCATCGCCAATATCTCACTTCTGTTGCCAACTCACTCAGTGCTACTACGTATCTGTCATGGTACAAGTCTTAAATTTCATTCATACTGGTCTTTAAAAAAGTCTTAAATGTGAGCTGGTGAAACCGTGATAGTAGCGTTTGAGTGGATGTGATGTTTGCAGACGTCTAGAAACAGAGACGACGAAAGAGAGGAATGATGGATGAGCATCAAACCAGACCTTTTGACGACAAGCAGTTTGTTTCATTGGTGTTCGAAATGGACAGATTATATTCTCAGATCCCCAGTGCTGTGAATAACGTCTTTATCACCAATTCGAGGAGATGACAAGCATCTTCCACAATGGATTATCTGTGCACATGACTCTGCCGTGAGGACCGCTCTCCACTTTAGATATGTGACCCACTCTGCTGACAGCAGCGATGACGGAGCCGTCGCTGACAGCCTGACTTTAAGAAAGGCCACGAGTCACTCCACCAGGCGCAAAACGCTTAATCTCTCCTTCCCCATCACAAAGGGAGCTGCATGACGCAACGCTTTGCAACAGAGAAGAAGTGACACTCGCTGTCAGTGACATGTTGGCCATGAAATGGACTGTGGCTTTTAAATACAGCCATGCTCACCCTGACAGCTGGAATTATGCTTTGCATTTAAATAGAGGTGAAAATGTGCAGAATTAAAATGATCTTCTGGCAACTACTGAGAGTATTATTATTTTTTGTCTCACAGCGTTCTACTTTACCAGGAAAAAAAGGAAACTAAATTTAAAAACAGTTTGTTTGACCTGCATAATTTTGGACAAGGCGCCTAAGGGAAGTTCAAACAACCGGCAGACCCCAGTCCAATCTTTTCTCCTGAAAGAGTTCGCTTCATAGAAGCAGAGCAGTTCATGTCATTCTCACTGCTCTGCTCTGCAAGACTTTATTTGCACTTTAATAACATGTTTGAAGCACAGGTAAACATTACGAATCACAGAATAATGAAGTTTTCTCAGCTGGTAGCTGTGCTGCCGTGCAACTAGAAGGGTCTGGGTTCGAATCCCAATGGAGTTTGCATGTTCTCTCTGGGTACTCCAGCTTCCCGTTGCAGTCTAAAAACATTACTCTGAATTTACCCTGCATGGCTATTTGTCCAGTTGGGTTACGAACCTTATTTCTTTTAGACAAAGAGGTCATTTTTTAGACTTTAAATTCAGAAATCTACATATATTTTCTCAATATTTGGTAGATTTTTTTTTAACAAACTGCGTAATTTATGTCAAATGTTTTGGGTTTTCTCTCACTCTTGCTACATTCTGCTGTGATTTTGGCCCATTCCTCCTGACAGAACTGGTGTAATTGAATCACATTTTCAGCTCTACAAACATATTTTCCATTGTTGTGACATCAAAGCTTTAAAAAAAAAAAAAAAAAAGCTATGTTGTTCTTAAGCCTCAAATTTGACAGTCTGCTTTTGGTTATTGTCCATTTGGAAAACCAATCTATGCCCAAGATTTAACTTCCTGTCTGATAACATTTAGTTATTAATTTAGTAATTATTTGAGTTGAGGGTTTGCAGCATATAAATAAAGCTTTATATCTGAATAATAGGAATAATAACGGCCCCAAAACACAGCCCTGAGGTACACCAAACATTAAGTATAATTCTAGCATCTTGCCAATAAAAAAAAAAGTTTTTTAAATAAAGTGTATTTAAATATCTGGTTTGAAGCTTTTTTTCAGTTAATTGTAACCTCCATAAACTACGCTGGTCTGTCTGTATGTTTAATGTAGTGTTTCTTAACCTGGGTTTGATCGAACCCCAGGGGTTCGGTGGAGCCTCTGCCGCGGAGGTAAAGACACACTTGGGTAAAGTCGTGATGACGCCCGCTTTGCCATCACTTGCTTCAGAGAATCACGTTACATTGCTTAGCCAATCAGGGCTGCGGAGAAGCACTGATTGAAGGAGTTCCACTCTCAGCATGGATTTGAAATTTTGTCTTTAATTACTTCAACAAAGCTCACAGTTTTTACCAAATTCTATAATCTAAATCTGCTCCTTAGTCGCATCTTTTCGGGGTTGCTACTGCCTCTAGTGGTGTGGGGGTGGTCACACAGCTAATATAATTGCATTACTAAATCAGAATACCGCGAAGTATTTTGTGTCTCAGAGGGGGGGTTGGAATAAGAAGGCTTCGGTGAATGCACATATGCAACTGGGGGGTTCGGTACCTCAAAAAAGGTTAGGAACCACTGATTTAATGTGTTGCTGCACTAGACGCAAATTTATCCTGTGTCGGTAAAGGAGAAGAGTAAGGCATAAGGGAGAAGGAATGGTGGACTATGTAGACTAAGCATGTTTCGGCGGAGGTGGGGAGGTCGCCAGGCCGCCAGGCGCGGGCCTATGGGGGGGGCTGGGTGGGCCAGGTGGGGGCCCGGGTCGGGAGGTGGCAGGGAGGAATGGTTTCAAGTCGCTTAAATGTCTGATTAGAGACGGAGAAAGTGCGCCCTCGCCTGTTGAGAAAGGTGTATTTAATGTTAAAGTTACCTTCCCCAATGATATGTATACTAGTCAGCCCCAATGGCTGTTTCACTAACGGTTTAGCCGAAGTGCTTCCTGGATAAAAATCAAGATATACGCGGCACAACCTCCCCTCCCCCCTCCCCCGCCCAGCTCAACAGTTTCCAGCAGCGCACGTAAGGGGCCCGGTGATTCGTTAGGGGCCCGGTAATTTGCCCCGCCCCCCGGCCCGACGCTGACTTGTTCTGCTAGTGAAAGTCATTACTCACAAGTGCTGCTGTTATACGAAAGAAATCTGTTTATTTTGAACTGGATGATGTACATTCTGTTCCGGAGTATATTGTGTCACTCTGTAAGTAGCATAGTTCTGTGAAATGAGACTGTTTTATGGTGAAGTGATGTTATTAAGTAAGTTCTTTATTACTGAGCTGTTTTTGTAGGTTTATTTGAAACGCTAATTTGTTTTTTTAAATAAAAAGTAATTGAAAAAATCTCGCTGATTTCAATATACCTGCATGATCGATTAACGCTCTGCATGCAGGTTGGTTTTTTTGAACGGCCGATATCTGAACGAGCCCGTGGAGTTCCAGAAGCAGGAGGGTCCCGCCGCCATCTTTGTGACTCGGACTGAAGCCTGGAAAGAGGAGGGACTGTGCGACTGGACCTGGATATTTTGCTTGGACAACAGATAAGCTTATTGAACAAAAAAGGGGGCCCCCCCAATACTTCAAATTTGTTTTCTTTTTATTCCACAAACTATTTGTTCATGAACATTTTTCCCCCCAAAAAACTGACAATCTATGTGCACATTGACTGAACTGACTGAATTATTATTCTTTTGTGGGGAAAGAAAAATAAACTGGAGTTGTTGAATTTATGTGCTTATCATCCTCCTGTGTGACCCGAGAACAAAAGTAACTTTACTGCTGAGTTTATTGCTAATTAAACTAAGTAGTGGTTACATGATGAAAAACCAAAGTCCAGTTTCTCTTGAATTTAGGACGCAAGAAAAAAGACCAATTCAGGCGGATTTAAGAACATTAATGGAAAGTTGAGTTTCTCTTGTCAAATTCTAATCGACTCCATAAAGTAAAAATGTAAACAATAAGCTTTGTTTGGGAACAAATAAGTCAAACACGAGTGTTCATTTTTATTCCCAGCATACAAAGTGAGGCGACGGCTTTAGAAGACCCACAGAGCCATAACTTATACTTACAATCTTTAATTAATGACAAAATTACCTCATAAACTGAGTAAACCGCCAGGGTTTTACAGCTCCCTAGTGAGGAAGGCCACACAACACCCTCTGTGCATACTCAAGTATCTGTTTTCAATGCCAGACAGCTTCCACAACTAATGCTTGGAGTAGACTGTGATTTGCAAATACAAGGCTTTGAATAGGCCACATGTTTAAAGTGAACAAATTACACAAGAAAGAACAGTTTAACCCAGATGATTTTACAAGGATTTTATTCTGTTTAAACACTAAAACACATTTTAATAAACGAAACTACTCTGGTGTCTGAACATCGGACAATTATTCCCTCTCGTTTTGGATGTGTTATGATGCGTAACCACAGCAACACGGTACTGTCTTTTTTATTTGTTTTTTCTTTTGTCCTCTCCTCAAAAGCTGCAACAACAAATTCCAGAGGAAATTGAAATGGAGGCAACACCGAAAGAGCCAGAGAGAGAGGAGGAAGCTCGAACTGCTCATTTAAAGAGGAGCAGCAAAAGCAAACGAGGTGGATTAGCAGTTCTTGTCCACATCCAGGTCATGCTAATGTGGAATATCATCTCTATTATCTGGAAATTGAACCGTTAGCATATGGTAACAGTCATACAGCAACAGTCTTCAGTCAGAGGCACCTTCAGATTCGTTGGAAGACTGACTGCTACTGGAATTCCTTCCTGTTCAGCCCATTACCATCCACAACCACTC
Organism: Poecilia reticulata; assembly: GCF_904066995.2. Classification (NCBI taxonomy): domain Eukaryota; kingdom Metazoa; phylum Chordata; class Actinopteri; order Cyprinodontiformes; family Poeciliidae; genus Poecilia; species Poecilia reticulata. Next base: position 11,781,340 of record NC_088831.1, on the reverse strand, counting down.
TGAAAATACTTGGGAATACGTAGTATCTCGCAACCTATTTAGTATGTTGGGCTAAAATGCTGCATTTATTCATAATTATTTAAAAGTATTACAAGTTCATATTCAAATTAAGTTAAATGAACTTAAACAACTCAGATCTCTAATAGTGACTGAGTCCAAAAGGGGAAACCAGTTACACCAAACTGTAGCTTCACACAATAAATCATTATTTCTAAAAAAGCCTTCATCTTTTAAACCTGACACTCTCAATGTATTTACCTACTTCTACTGCTATTCCATTTTCTAAATGCCTTTAAAACATTGGTTTAGGTATTCATCTGTTAGTTGGTGCTTTAAAGAATCATCATTGGGTTTTACAGTGTTATGACACCATTTAATGTTTCTGATAAACAAAGTGTTTTTAAATTGGATTTCTGAGCATGCAGGTGTTTGGAAATCCCTCAACCTGCAGCAACACCAGGGAGGCTGTGAGATCTCCTCTTCTACTGATCCAAAGAACAAGAAAGGTCAACTCGAATTTGCTCAAAACTACACAAAGAAAACCCAGAGGTTTGGATTTTGTGCTGTGGATAGAAATGTAATACCATGCTTACAGTTAAATTATTAAATCTGGATTTCCAGCAAGGTCTCCGACTTTTACTTTTCACAGTTTTCTAGTGTACACTAAGAGTGCTTGACAGAAATTTCTCCATAATTCCCACAACTCTGGTCCAGACTTTGCCTTATCTGCCTCAGTTACTCTCGTTGCATCACTGTGCCAGAGATCTTTGGGGAATTACAGCCGCAAAACCCTTTTTGACACCTGTCTGGTACATTCGCGGGTATATGGGTCAAGTCATGGACCAGAAAATGAGTTGTTATCCTGAAATACAATCCAGAGAGGCCGCTGTAGGTGACAATGTCAAGCGGTCTTGGTATTATTTTGAAATGATCCATCTCTACAAGTGTGAAGAAACATGATTATTATTAGAAATTATCTTTTGTAAATTTGTCCACTTGAGAGTTTTGTATGATAAAATCAAGACCAGAAAACTGAAACTAAAATATTCTGTATGATCAAGCTATGGTTATGATTTTTCTCCATTTCAAAGATTTACATACATTTTAATTTTTGGTGACTTTTGGATTTGGTTCCATAACATTTTCCCTGTGGTTTTCTGATTTTTCCCCCCGTTCTTCTCAACAGAACTGGTGCACCGTAAAAAACGCACAAAAATATCTATTTTCACGTATAAATAAATAATGTTACAACAAAAAAAGCTTGTCTTTTCCTCTCAGTGTCACCTATAACACTATCTTAGAGGAAAATTCCCACCTCTATAAATGTCCTGATCCCCAATTAGCAGCCAATTATAAATTAATGGATTTAAGAGAGAAAATGATGAACATAAAACTTATTTTTCTTTGATAGCAGAAACTTTTAATGTTTGTCTCTAATTCCTGGCACAGAGTTGGGTCTAAAAGAAAGAGTTACACTTGTACAACAATAAGTTTGATTAACTATTAATATTTGCCAATAGCAAATATTAATATTTTGCATTGGCAAATAGCAAATATTATTGCTATTGGCCAATAGCAATATTTGCCAATAGCAATATTTGCCAATAGCATGACCAAATCATTAAAATGATTGTCATTTTAATCAAAATTACCAAATCAGAAAATAGCAAAATAGCTCTCTGTCAATTACTGCCTATGCAGCACAATAGATGGCGTGAACGTGTGCAGTTAAAGTACTAATTAATAAGGCGATTACTTAGTAAAAAGAACAATAAAACCATCATCATGGTGAACCAATAAAATGATTGCAGTTCATTCTAATTATGTTTAAGAACCAAGGTTTGTTTTGAGGAATGAGGCCAAATTAGCTTGAAAGCTAGCAAAGCTAACAGAACAACAGTTGCTAGTTCAATATGCAAAGCAGAAGAAAATAAAGCTAGTTTTATGAAACATTTCAAAAGTGGGGTGGACTATCAAAGCGGCGAAGAAAAATCTGGACACACAATTTTGCGTAAATCAGGTGTTGTGACGTCACATCTTGGATTAGCAACTCAGTTTACAAAGAAAATAAGTCCCACATAAGTTCCGCTTACAAATATTAATATGCTAATGCTGGTGGTGCGCTAAGATCGGCTGCAGATCTAATGATCTTTAGTATCTTAGCATCTTAGTATTAGCGGTTGGGAAAAGGAAGAAATAATTTAGCATGCTTACAAGAACAATATCGACATACTTAATTCAAATTACCAAGAGGAAATCAGAAATGTTAGCGGGTAATAAATGATTGAACCACTGAGTGAGAGACTCTGACTGCTGTCACCAGATTCACAGTATTGCACACCACTAGTGTTCATAAAAACAATTTAAACATTTATCTCCATCTTCTGTGTATGTATGATTTAAGCAGAAATTGGTGCAAATTACTCCCACTTTTGGTTTCTCCTGCATGCATTTAGTGCAGTTTGCTTTGTAAATCCAGTGCAGCTAAACAACAAAATCAAATCAGTTTGAAAAACTGGATTAAAAATGCCTCATTTTGCAGATTTGCTTTAACAAAGTTTGTGTTGGTTGGTAACTAGAGTAGGAGAACATGTATTAGATTAAAAAAAACACTTGCGCCATTGCTGATATGGATTTTTTAAAAAAAATTTTTAGCTCAAAAATATTTTTAAGATCTTTCATGGACATCCTGAACAGCCTCCAGCAGACGAACCGAAGCATACACACATTTACAGGCAGTTTCCTCTTCTGGTCTGTTTACCACCAGCAGTGATGTTGCTGAGGATCGATGCTGGAGGGGAACGAGGCGCGAGCGCGGATCGGGAGCGCGCGCATAGGAAGGACCGGGAGGAAGCAGCAGCAGCAGCAGCAGCAGCTCAGTCGCCAGCGGAGTCCAGGACAGCGGATGAACGGAGCAAAGCGAGCATCGTTTTCCCACAGCGGCTTTCCTCCGAGCAGCACCCTGCAGCCCGAAACCTGCCCGAAAATGATGCTGAAAGCGGCCCTCCTCTTCGGGGTGCTCGTCGGCATCAGTCAAGGTGAGCCGGATGCGAGAGAACCTTTTGGAGCTTGGTGACTTTGTGGACAAGTTCTGTGCCATTTTGGTCCGCTGCGACAGGCGGGGAGAAGTGGGGCTGGATTGTTTAAGTGGACCTTGTTTGGTAGTTGAAGCACGTCTTGCGGGGGGCCAGAATGCTTTCGCCCTGAAAAGGGGGATTATGATGGGGGTTCTTTATAGGAATGGGGAAACCGAGGCTTTTTAGACACAAACTAAGCGCTCGCGCTACATTTTTTGCTACCTTTACCTTTTTGCTCCATTTCCTCCAACTTCAGCTGCATTTATTTGGACCACCGCCTTCCTTTTTCCTTTTTTTGTGTGTGTGCCCTCACTCGGCGTTGCTGCATACTGTAGATTGAAGATAGCGCTGAAACGTCTCCGCATCCAGCACGCGACAGATTCGTGATGCGGCTTCACGCGCCTCAAAGTTTAGGGGATTTTTAAAAATATTTTTTTAACCGCCGTTAATGGGCGTCCGTGCTCACCTGTTCGTGGCTACTCGTTACCTGCGCGCGATTAAAGGTAACGTGCGCAGCTGCATCCTTTTGACTTGTCGTGTCTGTAATTATGTGCTGGTCAGTGAAGCATGAGGGGGCGGGGGAAATGGCTAACTCCTCATTTCTTAAATCGCAAAAGCGCAATTCAATAAAGCACAAAACATTCCTTTATATATATATATATATATATATATAATGACAAATCTACTTAAAATTTAGTTGGAGGTTTTGAGGGGCTGCTCTGGTTTCCGGAGCGCGACGGCAGGTGGGGGTAGAGCGCTGCAACGTGCTGCCAAGGCTGAAGTCGTTAAAGCTTGTTGCATGCTCATAATGCTCTGAGGCTCAAACTGGGGGCCATAAAGGAGAGAGAGATATGCACAACTTTTATTGCCACTTCCTTTGATGACATGCATCAGTTTAACATGTTGAAGGTTTATCTTCAAGCGTGTTGTTATGGTTAAGCACAAACCGTAATGTGTTTTATTTGGCTTTTTTGTGCTAAACCAACAAAAATAAGCAAATAATTGTGAGGAGTGGTACATCTCTACCAATATTGCTAATCTATATACTATAATTACCCAAGGTCAGTTGGATTGCATCAATTTTTAGGTGTTGTTTAGACTCAGGGGCCCAAATCTGGCCCGCCATAGTGTTTTATGTGGCCCTCTAAAGTCCAAATTACATCAATAAGTCCCTCCAGTTTTTCACAAATACGCAAAATCTGCAGATCTCCATGTTTTTTCTTTAAGAAACACTTGTTGAATGTTAATTACTGATATTTTAGCGGTTTAATGGTTTTGTCAATACATCGTGGCACAACTGGCCCTTTAAGATCGTTCAGATTTTTGATTTGGTCTGAAATGAAAATGAGTTTGACACCTCTGATTTAGAGTCTTAAGATTGAAGTCTGGGCTTTGACTGGACCATTCTAACAGCTGACTGTGATGCTGGATATTTAACCTCCACTGCAGTTTCTGCAAGGTTCTTCTTTTTTTTTAGATTTCTCAGCTTATCGTTTATGATTTATCGGGATAAGATTTAGATTTTTCATTGTCATAATGTTCTTTAAAAAAAGCAAAACTGTCCATATAAGTTTTATTCATCACAAGAGGATAAATAAAACTTTATGTCCATAATTCAGCTCTTCAAATGTTCCTTTAAACTCCAACTTCGCTGGGCATGCTGAGGAAAAAGATGCTCTCAGCATGATGCTGCCACTGCCATTTTTACCAAAGGGATGATGGTTGTAGCTGATCTACAGCCTCAGTGGTGGTCAGTTGGTCTTAAATTTTGTTATTACAGGATTGTTTAATCTCATATATTTATATATGTAGTTCTTTTATGTCAGGCAAAAATTTGAGTTGTGTGCCGACATCTTCACTGTGTTTTGTGTTTCAAGGCAATAGATGCTACCACTGACTAGCGGTTGGTATATTCTTGCTTGTTGGACTGCAGGGTATGGCTGAAAAACTTATCAGTGGATATTGATAAGTATAAGTATATATATATATATATATATATATATATATATATATATATATATATATATATATATATATATATATATATATATATATATATAAAATATATATATATATATTTTTTTGTGTGTGTGTGATAAATATCTGAACCCTCCTGTTTTATCCTGTTCTCACTCCACAGTGTTGTTTTTATTTTTAAGCAGTTAAGAGTCACAGTAGTGAAACTTTAAATTGCTGCTGCGCAAGATACTCAAGATGTTGTTGCTAGGTAACCAAAAAGTGAGTGAGTTGCTAGGTTACCAAAGAGTGAGTTAGTTGATGCCACCAAACTTGCTTAGCTGGCTGTGAGAGGTTGAGCAGCTAAAGTCTTTCCTCTGCATACATTTCCCAGAATGCCATGTGGTTCTGGATTGGAACCCAATAAGTATTTTCTATATTGAATATTGAGTACTTTATCAGATGTATTTTGTATTGATATTGATCACGTGTTGATTACAATAGGTTATTGTTTTATTGTCCAGCCCTTCGTGCTAGCAAGCTAACGAGCTAGCTCTTTGTGTCACAGAGCTCGACACACGGGGAACGATGAATGATGGCGACAAGCAAAGGTCGTAGGTGAAACCCAACACCGAGCAATTTGTAGCGACGATGGCGACAAAACTTTAACATTTTCTCAACTTCTTTGTGTCATAAGCCCGTTTGTGTGAAGCTCAGTTGGTAATTTTTGTTTTCGCCACTGTGTCACATCCGTTGCAAACCAGTTTGAGGCGAGATGCTTTCTGTGCAAACTGGAGCCATCTTAAGGCTGTAGAGAGCATATGCATCCTCCTAACCCGATTTATTGTTTAATTTCATTCAAGGAGACATTGAAAGGGTCTTAAAAAGTCTTAAATTTGACTTGCTGAAACCTGTACTTGCCATTTTTCCATAAAAGCCAGTTCCTTGGTCTTCATGATGCTGTTTATTCTCTAAAGAAATCTCAGTTAATTTGGACTTATACTGAGATTAAATCACATACATGGGCTCTGTGATGTCTTAATTTATTATTCAGGCTGTTTTATTGATATTTGTACATAAACTTTTTACTGTTTTACCAGTGTTGTGTTCAAATTTTCTTTTTCTCCCACCTTCCTGCAAAGAAAAGTTCCCTAAGGGGATAATAATAAAGTCGTACTGATATATACTAGATTTTAGGAAAAGATATTTGTACTTTTGCAACTTCCTGCGTCACGTGCTAACCGGTGGCCTTAAAACAGAGAAGAAGAAACATTTAGAGTCTCATTGCTGCTTCATTCATTATTAAATTCTGACATTGAACAAAGAGATGCCACTATTTTAAGTTTTCACTTGAATATTCACGGCTTTGTTACTGATTCTTCGTTGCAGGGGTCTTGCGTCACCCACCAACCAATTTCCATTCTTATCGAGCTTTTTCTGATAGCAAAGTCAACTCAGTCTGACCCAGCCGACGACACACGGCTCGCTGTAATGGGAGTGATGAGGGATCTTTGCAGCGAAGCGTGGAGTTGTAGTAGATCTTTCATCAGTGTGAGGTTCTGGATCCGACGTCGAATCAGGTGCTTCTGGCGCCTAAATACCGTTTTATCCCCTCTGGGTCCTGAAGGAACAACATTTGCTTGTGAACTCCCAGCTCTCCGTCTCTTCCCCGCATCCTTGAAGGTTTATGTATTTGGCTGCTGTAGATGCTTAGCACAATGAATTATATGCTTGCTTGGGCTCACCCGGGATGCGCCGATGTGATGTTAAGTGGCGTAATTAAGATATTTCGCTGTATCTCTTGGGGATGATACAGCGATTGTCTGGGACTAAGGGTTTAAAAGATTTATACCAACGTGCTTCAGTGTGCCTCATTACACCCTGAGCAAAGACTTCACCATGTTTCAGGTTTATATTTTATCTACATGCTCACATTAGCAAGCAGGAATACAAAAAGAGGCGAAACTTTCTGATACTCAGATGTGTTTTTTTTAAAGGGACAGTGTCGTGTAAAATCAACTTTTTTGACCTTTACATCATCTGGAGTATTGCCTCGATTCTTTCATGCATGTCTGAGAAATTCTCTAATCTTCATGGCAACCATTCAGCTGCAAACACCTGGTTGGACTTAGCCCCGCCTTCGAGGCGCAGCTCCTCCTCAGGGCTACAATTTCCAAGTTTCTGTCTCACAGAGCAGTTCCTGCAGACTAGCCAGCAGTGATTAGCAAACGCCTGGTGGAGCTACGCATCTTGTTATAGGAGCTACTCTCAGCTGGTAAAAATGTTTTTAAAGGGTTAATAGAGGAGCCATGTTGGAATGACTTCCTGAAGGCGGAGTTTCAGAAAGAACAGGAGTTTTTAAAGAGACAGTGACCCAATTTCAAGGTGTTAAATTACAAAATAAAATTTCTTTTATGTCAGATTTGAGTTGAATAGAAACATAGTTACTTGATTGCACTATAACATGTCAAACTCAAGGTCTGGGGGCCAAATCTGGTCCACCGCAGCTTTTTATGTGGCCCTCTAGACTCCAAATTAAATCAATAAGTTCCTCTAGTTTTCCACAAATACGTAGAATTCACACAAAATCAACAAATCCTCACATTTGTTCTGATTTTAAAAGCAGATTCTTCTCAAAATTGGCCAAAAACATTGGATTTAAGTGACAGCTGCCTCAAATCTACTGGAAGTCGACCTATTGATACAGCGATTGATACATATTTCTAAATTAATACCACAAATTCTGCGACTTTGATTGCAAAGAAACACAAAAACATTCACAAATCCTGGATGGACTGATCAGTGTGAGAAGATGATCAATATTTAACTTTAATAAACACTTATTGAATGCTATTTATTGATATTTTAACAGTTTTTATAGCTACATTCAGGCACAACCGGCCCTTTAAGAACAATCAGATTTTTGATTTGACCCAAAATGAAAATGAATTTGACATTCCAGGCTTTATGTACCTGGAAAATACACAACACTGCCTCTTTTACAAAGTTCTGATTCAATTCTTCTCACACCTCCTAACATCACGCAAAGCAAATCGCAAGTTCCTCTTTAAGCTCTGCGGCGCTCCTCGCAGAGCGAATGCAGCGCTGCGTGATTAGATTAATGGAAAAAAGGAGAGATGTAAAGAGCCAGCACATATATGAGAATGCGATCGGTCCCTGGAGGCAGCTGTGCATGCAGGCATCAATTTAAGCAGCGACCAGAGTCAGCAGGGCCCCGCGGTTGTACAAAGGCCAATCTCTGTGTTATAGATATGCTGTTTATTTGCCTGCAAGCTTTTGATTCCCCGTGTTTGCCCTTCAGCACTCGAGGCGCCGCGTTCTGGCCTCAGCTTTGAATAATCGAGCGTAAACTCTAAACACCTGGATGTCTGAGGAACGACGGCACAGCTTGGCGAACGAGAGAGAGGTTTTCTAACGTCTGCATTTTCCTGCCTGTTTCAAATTATTGTTTGATTATTAATGAATGAGCTGTTAGCATATTTCACTGAAACTCATTTGAGCTTTTTCAGTCTGTTTGACTGAAAATGGAAACAAATTACAATCACTGCACCATAAAACACAAGATTATTGGTTAAAAATGATCAAATAAGCAAAACAGCATGACTAATGGGAATAAAACTGCAGAACATCGTTACTCAGGATAAAAATATAGCATATTTTTTCTAAAAGGGGAGACGTTGCACTTTGCAGCCAATATCTGGTTATTACGGTAATTTCACTCCAGCCGTAGCAGGAAGTGAAATTAATCTGAGGAAACTCTCTTTTAATCATGAAAATAACTTGCTAGATTTCTATGGATGAATGAGTGAAAATGTATTTACCCACAGGACATTTAAAGAATTTTGTACAATTAAAATAAGCAAAAATATCCAGGCGGAGATTTTAAACTTGGGTTAACTGAAGTTTCTCAATTATTCTCCAGAAGTTTCTGCCTTTTCTGCTTGACTGAACATCATCATAGTTTAGAGCTGATCTGATCATTACTTTTTGGAATAACCAATCAATAATTGAACAGTAGAAGGTGATCAATAGGATTTTTTTTTGTTTCATTTTTACAGTGTTTTAAGCTAAAACTGGGATTTGTGGAGTTCTGGGTTGAGCTTTCTTACAGACTAAGAAGGTTTTTTTTAATCTTAAATGAAAATGAGATTGTATTTTTTGGACAGTTTTGGCTTAATCATTTATCTGTTTTGCTGTTACAGATTAATTTATTGCTAGATTCAACATGATTAATCTTAATTTCTTGGTACCAGTTCATTGCCTTTAGCAGATTTTGTGATGCCTCCTTGTCAATCTGGACTCAAACTTCTTCAGGAATGTTTCTGTTGAATCAATGCAACGCCATGAAAGTTACCTAAAAACTCCTCTTCACACCAACTACTAGTAGTTTGACGAAGCTATTAGCTGCTACATTCATCTGCAGTGACAGCTCTCTAATGCGTTATGGTGTTTTGGTTCCCTGTTGCTTTGAAACGTCCATTGTTAAGATTTATTATGTTCAATTTTTCTCTGAAAATACATTGTCAATTAGAGATGTACTCCATTATATTTATGTTTAGTTGATGAATGGTTGATATTTTGGGCTTGGAAGCAACTTAAGTCGGGGCAAAAGTGCTGAATTAACGAGTATTTTATAAAAATGCTCAGTTTATTTGTGGTGCAGTGGGAATAAACAGCAGCACGTTCAATAATACCTTCTGCCAAACTTCTTTCATTTTCTCCTGAATTACCCATTTTTGTCATTGAAGTGACTAATGTGCTCCTCAGGGAGTCTCTTCCTACTAGAAGGCAAGAAAACGCAGATAGACTGATCAGTTGGGGTCCGTGTGCGAGGAGGAGTCTTGCATCGCTCATTAAATCCTACATTGTGAATCTCAGAAAGGGAAAATTAGAGCGGCGAGAAGATTTGTACGGCGAGAGGAAGACAGGATGAGATTATGTTTAAAAATTCATTCAATTCGAGGGAATCTGATTGCATCTAGTTAAATTGCATCGGCAGAAATTGAATCAAACTCGATGTAGTCGCACTGTGCCAAAATTAATAAAATGTAATTGAATCCTGTCGAGTAGGAATCAAATTAAGTCAGAGTGACGTGATTGGAGGAGGCAGCTGCAGCATATTGCAGCTTGCTCCTTTGTGCTTGTCTGCAGTTGCACATTAGTTTGCCGCTGCCCGAGCAGGAGACCCCTTGGCTTCTGCTCGCGTCTGTCCTGCCAGTCTAAATGCCAGTCTAACTAGCAGGCTAATAGGCAGAGCTAGGATGCCAGGGTGACAACAGAACCAGTGGGCACGCTGGCTCGCTGACAGATGGCTGGTGGGGGGAAGTGGTTTCCTCTCTCCCACTCCTGTTGCTCACTTTCTTCAGTAGCTCAGGCATTCGCTTACTTCACAGGCTGCTTCTCCAACACGCTTCCTCTCAGGGGACGCAGCACTGTTGGTCTGAGGCTTACTTTTGGGTTTGGGCACTGGCAGGCATGATTAAACGACGAACAGAGGGATCAGAAAAAGTGGCAGCACAGCCTCGGAACCACTCCAGTTTGCTTTGTGTGTACGGAGTGACCCACTTCTTCTATATTAATAACTACACACAAGCCTTCGGGTTTCGCTTCAGAGTGGGCTGACGTGAGTCATATCTGGAAGTTAATTGCACAAAAATCATTTTTATGATATAATGCTTTTATAAACAAATTAAAACTGAAGCAGACAGTCTGCTGTGCTCTTTACTTGGTCTGCCTGCCAGGGTTGGCTTAAACAAAATAATTTTTCAGTGTTTGGGGAACTAAAGGATGGTATACCATGTCACATAAACAACACCATACCGTGTTATACTAGAATGAGTTCTTAAATCTGATCTTCATGCCAGTTTTACACATTTTAATTAGCGTAAACTACCTTCTGAATTAAATTTGGCCTCCATTGTGGTCAACTTAGCAACTATGATTATATGTTTAGCAACTTTTCAGATTCCAGCTAGTGACTCTGAGACAACTAGCAACAAATTTAGCAACATTTTCTGTTGGTTTTTGAGACGTTTGCAGACTGACAGGCAATCATGTACTGCTCTTACTGAAGTTGTGCCACAAGCCCTTCCCATGATGCAAAGCACTCACACATCAGCGATTCCTCATGCTTAGTCCTTCCCAGCCCTACTGAGAAACACTGAAAGTATTGATGTGTGAGCATGCTAATGTTAGCTGAAACAGTAAAGTGAGAACATGCTAATGTTAGCTTAAAAAACCCTGAGCATGCTAACATTAGCTGAAAACACTGTGAGCTTGCTAACAATAGCTGAAAACACTGTGAGCTTGCTAACATTAGCTGAAAACACTGTGAGCTTGCTAATGTTAAATGAAATACTAACATGAGAACATGCTAATGCTAGCCGAGAATACTAATATGTGAGCATGCTATCGTTAGCTGAAAACACTTGTGTTAGCATGCTAACATTGGATAAAAATAGTAATTTTCAGCTTGCTGAAAATGCTATGGTGTGACAATGCTAACTAGCTGAAAATGCTCCATAATCATGCTAACGTTAGCTAAAAACAGCATGCATGCAACATTTGTGACAAATGCTCATTAGCACATTATGGTTTATGGTCAATAAGCATTTTTAGCTAATATTAGTGTGCGATGTTTGCTCAGCTTACATGTAGTTCTGGTTTGTTTTGACAGGCTAAACTTAGCCCTCCTAATGCTAACAGTAACACAGATGTCGTAATGGTAACACTGAGATTATTATTAGCTCAGACACCAGGTCATTTTGGTTTATTTTGTTGCTATGCTAATTGTACCAAAGGACCAATTTTTGATGCGCTATTGAGTCGGTGAAAAGTAAAAGCTGCACTGAAGAAATTGTCAGATTGCAGTGTGCCAAACAGTCAATACTTGAAAGTTTGTTTTGGTAATTTCAGTTGTGAAAGCTTATATTGAACCGAGTGTTAAGAGAAAAAGGTGTGAAGTTGTGTTAAATTAACTGTGATGTTTGTGTGGAGCAGTAAACCTGCTGGCATCCTATTGATTTCTGTAGCCAGACTCTATGATTACCACTGACATGGCTAATGAGCACCTGGAAAAAAAGAGCACAACAGTCTAAGAACTCCTGAGCTGTTAAACTCAACATTATGTTGTGTTTTTGACATGAAAAATGTTTTAATTAAAGGGTTTTAGAGGTGGAAGGAGCGCTTGGTAATTACTGCTTTATCCTTATCACATAATTGTAAGAATTGTTTACATTTTACAGTTTCAAGTGGAAGCATTACCACCTGACAGGGTGTTGTAGCAGGAAAAGCCTGAGAAAAATGTGATCTTCTGCAAGTCAGAGATGCCACGATGTGTGCCAGGAACTGGGAAAAACAAATTACCTGACAAGCTAACAAGCAGAGTTAAACTGATCAATAAAGTATTATTGCATTTTCAAGTGAGAAGGTCAAAAGCATTTTTAAGTAAGGTTGGTGTTAAATTGATTTATGGTTTATTGATGAAATGGTTATGTTAAGGACATTTTTCTTGAGTTTGACAGATGAAACTGCTCACGTATTTCTTTTCATGCATTGCTGCTCCTGTACTAAAGCCTCATGCAAGTAAACTTAGAAAGCTGGATTGAAAAAGCTGATAAAATTAGGCTCTTTCCCACGAAAAAGGCCTTTGTTTGGTGGGTTTCATGCAACAAATGCTAATTACTCTCTAATAACAAAGCCTTTTTGCTAGAAGGTAATAGATAAAGTTTGGACTGTAAGGCTTTTGTGATGGACTCAGACGAATTGTAGAAAAGCGCGGCTGGATGATGGATTAATACACGGCTGAATGTAATAACAGTGAAACACAGAAGGATAATGAAGAGAAGCTAGTTGTTGACAGCAGAAGAACAACGTTTATCAAGCGGAGCCAGCTGGATTTAAGCCTTTCGCCGCTGCTTGATGCCATTTATCACAAACGTGGACAAAAGCTAAAGGAATCGTTCACAAATCAGGAAGAAGTGAAATGCGGAAACATCTATTTGGTAATGTTTGTTATTGGAAATTAAGATATTTCTGCAACAATTACTGCTTGAATTTTGCTCATTCTTCTACTATTTGTACAATAATTAAGATTTGACGACAGCATTTCAGCTCTTCTTCAGTTTTGCAGTGAAGCAGATGCTAACGTTAGCTTCCTTAGCGGCTAATTGTTAGCCAGGGTATGCTAACAGCATGTACACATTTTCCCTCTCTGTTGCTGTTTCCTTTCTTTGCTTAAGACCTAAAATGTTGCCACGCAATAACTGTTTAGATTAATTTTGTTGGATGAATTTGAGCTAATTCACAGCAGCAGACCAAAAATATGTTTTTAATTCAAATCAGAATAAACCCTGAAAGGAAAATATCTCTGAATTTTAACATTTGAACGGAAAACGTTTCTATCAATCCAGCCAGAATCTTCCAGGTTTGTACAAATATAGAAAAATAAATAGGTTATGACTTTTGTTTATTTTTTATCATATCATCTTCAAGTTTTTTGTCTATTTAATGTTTGTTTTTTACTTTTTGATGGAAAATTCTGTATTTTTGCACTAAAGGGATTCTTGAATGTGAGAAGCAAGCATTTTTTGGGGGTGAAAGTACAGTTGGTGATACATCCTGATGTATATTTAACTTAAATATTATTCAGTGAAGATCTCAGGAAGCATTGTTGGCTTTAATAAAGAGAATCTAGTGTCTTCATGTGGAAAAAAGAGTTTTTCAAACATCTGTAGACTGAAACTAAGGAGTTTTTTTATCGTGTGCCATCAGACGAACAGAAATGAGTTGAGAGAAAAGGGAATTCACCATATTCCTACTGCGCTCAGACTGGAGGTATTGAGATAACCTGGTTAGGTTCTTTTACAGAAATCAATTTATTACATCAGATCTCGGAGTAAAGTTGCGTTCCTTACGCTCGTTATCCTGGTTTTCCTCTGGGTTTAAACTATCTGCAGCTCCACTCTGTTGGATCCTGTCCACCATAAGTCCTTATGTCCATTTATTTGCCCGTTTCAGCTCTCTAGCTCTCGTTCCAGCTGGTTAATTAAGCCAAATTGTGATTGATAGACTCTCAGCTGAATAGCTTGCTGTCGTTGCTGACCCGATCAAGGAGATCCTGCCAATCATTTCGTCACTGTGCCTTTGTGGTGACTGGTTGCAAAGACCCAAGAGGGCGCTCTGTGTCGCTCACTCTGCTGCTTCCCAGCACTAATATCCCATCAGCTTGTGTCCTTGTAGGATTGGTTTTGTTAAGAACTGATGCAGAAACCGCCTTGAAGAAATTGCGCCTCTCGGATTTCCTTCCCGGTGGCCTGGTATCTTTATTTATAGGAGGCAGCGCCTGATGAGGGATAGATGAGACGGAGTGAGTGATAAATGATGGTGAGACGGAGGAGGGGAGGAGGAAGGACACTTGAGATGTGGTCGAGACGCTGCAGAAGAGCGAGGCCAAACAGTCTTTGCTCTCCTGATTGCCTCTTCACGCCAGACAATCTTCAAACAGAATCTCCTAATGCCGTACGGGTTGGCATATGTTTGTTCCCATCCGCTCCAGTTTGATTCCTCTTTCTTCCAATCTCCTTTCTCTTTCTTTTCTCCCTCTCTTCATGAGCCGGCTCCATTTTTTCCCCACTCAAGTCTCATGATAAACATCTGTGGGGGAAAGAAATCCCTTCTCTTCCTGATGCAGGTAGCTTCCCAAGCAGCGTCTTCTTGAAGTTATTTCCTGGGAACATTAATAATGTGTTAAAAAATGTTTAAAGTTGACAGGAAATTTGAAAATATCACCTGATAATTATGTGCTGTTGGAAGATTGGAAGATTAATCCCTGAAGACCAGCTATGAAGTCTTAAAAATGCAAACATTTTAAAAAGACTTGTATTTTTAAAATGTTGTCCCCCCCACTGTGGCCTGGTGGGGGGACAAGTAAAGCCTGGTGGCCCGCCAGGCTTATAATACACTGGGGAAAACCCTGATTTGGCTCTTTGGGTTATTTTTAAGCTTTGATGTATCAATCTAGCATTTTCTCCCTCAAAAGTGTAATTAATGTGTTAAAAAAATGCAGCACACAAAATGTTGGAGTGTTTCTCCATTTCTCTTTGAGTCTCTACAGGATCTCATTGTTCCTTCTCGTCATTGTTCGCTCTTGTAAAGATTTCAGATGTTGCTGCTCTACACAGCATGCTAGAATAACAGGAGAATATTTTAGGATAGACTTTACTGTCCTGCCTACTAAGTGTCACCTGTAGAAAGCCAAGGTGGCGTTTGATTGAACCCTAAGTTGTTTATCCTTCTAGTTAAGAGGGAGTGATTTTTTTTCCCATTGTTGCCATTTGTGAAAATTATGGGACCTTTTGCTTAAAATTTACATTTTGCATGTATTTATACTTCCATCTGGGTCTCTACTGCTTCTAAAAACAATAATAAAAAAACATCTAGTTGTTTTTTGGTAATAAGTTGGTATTTTTTTGGTGTGTGGAAAATGAGCCATTTCAAAAACCTAGCAACTCAAACAAAGCTCCAGCGCATTTGATCTGCTGGTTTTCCACTGCTGGAAAAGACAAGTGTTTTGTTGTTGAAATCACTTGCTGCATTCTTGTTGGTTGTGCAGGAGGCTCCACTTCTGCTGTTCAAAGGTGCATAGTTGTATAATTGAGCATCTATTTGCAGCCATTTTCACGTGCGACTGTAAATGTGTGGCCAGCAGCAGTTTTATTTGGACTGAAAGTGACAAGATGCTCGAAAAGGCTCAAAATATGCAGAACTAACCAGACAAAAATCTAATTACCTAAGAAAGATTTTGTGAAAAAAACATTTTGCAGCCCATAGAATGATTCTAATCTGTTCAAGGAAGCATAATAGGTCATCTTTTGGACAATATTTGCTTCAAAGTTCAAAGAATCCACTGAAATTTTCATCATATCTTAATTTAGAGAAGAAAGTAAGTCCAGCTGTTCTTTTAGCTTTATCTTCACATCCCTGTTGTTTCCTGAGAAACGGTGAAGCAGGAATAAGACTCCCAGAGAGATTTGCTAGATGTTGGTTGGTGTTGGCCGTCCTTTCATGTGCTTGTGTTCGCTCCAGGGCACGAGTCTTAAGAGAGCCTTGTGATCGTGTTCATTTGCACCTGCTTTTGTAACAGAGTCTTGTTTTGTATTGTGAAACAACAGCTACGGCAGCCAGGAGGAGTAAATCAGTTCCATGTTATGCAGAATCCCCAAACTCACGGTGCCAGTTTTGATTCACAGAAGGGGAACAGAGGTTCTGTTGGATCCAATTTTGGCAGCCGCTCCCAGCAGGTTTCCTCTTGTTAGCTTCAAACCACTCTTGTGGTCATACTTCAACAACACTTCCAGGACTTTACAGCAGAAATAGATTAGATTTCCCCGAGCTTTCCATGTTGTAGGAACAGGATGAATTCCAGCTAGCTAAAGCCAGTTTATTGCTCCAGAACCCAAGATTACTTTTATTTCACGCTGCTTTTTCAGCCAACCTGTAGCGTCTGCAGCGGGCGAGCCGAGGAATGATAGATCGTCTCGGCACTTGAAGCGAAAGCCGCGGCCTCGGATGCGGAGAAACATTGGGGCGCAGTCAATAAGCAGGGAGAGGCTTAGCTGGGCGCTGTAAGGGGGAATGGAGCGGCGGTGGCAGCTTTCTCCCCAAGGAGGCGGCCTGAGCCACAAATTAATAGAGCGCTCCCACATGATCGGGGAGTTTCATTTGGAACCGTCACGCTACATAAAGCCCCACAGAAATGAGGAGTTCACAGAGGTCCCTTCCCACTTCCCCGAGGGTCTCTACATAACCTGTGTGATTGTAACACTCAGCCCACCGCTGTCCCACCTCTGTGCTTCCTGTAAAACACAAAGCCTTCCCGGTGCCGAGCCGACTTCAATTACCACAACGCATTATCTGCTTTCTTCTCTTTCAGAGAGCTTTTGTTTTGCACGTGTGATTGTTAATAATACAACAGTCAGCCAAGCAGCTCTAAACAACTAATTTCAGCTCTCTGTGGCGTAATAAGAATCAACAACAACCCTCAAATGTAAGTGAGTGCTTAATTTGATTCTGCAGTCGGGGTTTAATGCAACCGCAGCATATCAGTGTTTTTATTTTACATATTTGACAGCAGCGTGAAATTCTTGGTGACAAACATGGCGAGCGCGTTGCCCCTGAGGGCCGCTTTACTCTTATCATTATCTTTGCAATGGCTGAGATTAGACACAGCTACCAGGCCGCTCACAACGGCGCTCCTCGGAGCGAGGATTAACACAATGACTATTCACTCAAACTCTCCGGACACAAGAAAAGCCAGCGCCAATTCATTTTTTGCCACAAAGTCCACTTAATTAAAAACTGGCAAAGAGTATTGGCTCGTGGCACAGCATAATTCACTAAAATAATCTGTAAATAGATTCTCCCCGTCTTCTTTTGTTGCAGTTAAGCAATTTCCACAGTGGAGGATTTAGGAAGTATCACATTAGAGGAGATATTTATTTATGCCGGATGTGATTTAGGTTATTTAGTTGCAACTTGTAATCGCTAGAAAATTACCGCTGGAGCTGTAAGACTAAATAATCCAGGTTAAATACATAAAATATGAATTATTTGTAAATGAGGATTGTAATAATTGGGAAGTGTGACCAAGACAAGTCCATTAAGGATCATCTAAATGCAGGTAGATTGTTTGCACCATAATACACTGAGGGAAACCTCAGTGTATTATAAGCCTGGCGGGCCACCAGGCTTTACTTCTGCCCCCACCAGGCTAAGCATTGATATTTACTTAAGTCTTTTTAAAATGTTTGCATCTTTTAAGGTCTTATAGGTGGTGTTCAGGTATTAATATGGTATTTAATAACAAAATGATAAAATTTTCTGTCAACTTTAAACATTTTTAACTCAAAAATACGACGGGCCGCTGGATGAATGACCCAACCACCAGGCTTAGCAAGTTTTCTGGGCTAAACCTGGGTTTGCACATCCTTTAAAAGTCTTAAATTTGTGTTTCTAAAATGGAGGCCTTAAAATGTCTTAAATTTGTTAGAAAGAATATAAGTTGGCCTTAAATACTTTAATCACAAGACAATTTAGTCTCATTCTTTGTAGTTGGTTTTTATTGCGGGACTTTACTGTGGGGAAAGGCATCTTCTTGAAGCGGTTGAGGCTACTGGTAACTAGCTACTTGCTAGCTAGTCATTTTAGCATCCTGTCATTTTAGCAAATTTACGGCCAGTTGGCTGAACGGTGTTTGTTTTTGCCAACAGCTCAACTTCTGTTGCAAATCAACCAAACTTTTAAGCTTGGCGGAGTTGAGGCTGTAGAAACCCATATACTAATACAGCACCATCTCACGTATTTATAGTTTTTACCTTAAATTTCATTCAGTGTGGCATTAAAAAGTCTTAATATTGACTCTCTGAAACCTGCAGATGCCATATACAAGGCATGTGTGAACTATATAACATAACCGCCAATTACCGACAAGAAATGTGGGGAACATGGCTGTGCTACAGTTTCATCTCACAACTGGCCTACAACGTAGTTCCCCTTTCTGTGGGCAGCAGTCCTAGTGCTAAATACAGGCTTCATGAGGCAAGGCCTTGGTGTAGGCAACCAAACTAGACAAAGGTAGATCATGTGTTCATTTCTCTAGGCCTAGTTACCAGCAAAGGTCCACTGGACGCCAGCTGGTCTCCAAACTAAGCCCGCTGTTTGTCCAGTCACATTTATGCCCCAGTGTGGCTTCTTATGCTTTTTAACCCCATTTTGTGATTGATTTGTGTTGTATTGACCTTTGGGTTTTCATTAGTTTCTTGATGATGTTGTTGTTTATTCCCATTTCAAACATTTCTAAATCTAAACCATTTCTGATCGACTACAACAGTTGGTTATAATTCACATTGGACTCTCAGGAATCTCTCAAGAAAGTGG
Source organism: Poecilia reticulata (assembly GCF_904066995.2). Taxonomy (NCBI): domain Eukaryota; kingdom Metazoa; phylum Chordata; class Actinopteri; order Cyprinodontiformes; family Poeciliidae; genus Poecilia; species Poecilia reticulata. Next base: position 11,762,351 of record NC_088831.1, on the reverse strand, counting down.
ACGAGACATTGGCAGAAAACAAATTGACACCTGGACCAATTCATCCCTGGACCTTCCGTTGAGGCTGCTGGTGGAGGTATAAATGTATTGGCAATATTTCCTTGGCACATTTTCTGCCCCCTTCGTACAAATTGAGTTAAAACAAAACAGCTTACCTGAGCATTTTCCACATCTCCTGATTAGATCAACATCAAGCTAGTTTCTGGAACAGGACGAGTTTGTTACAATCCAACACCTTTGAGATGCTGTAGATCAATGTTTTTCAACCTTTTTTGAGCCAAGGTACATTGTTTTAATTGAAAAAATCACGAGGCACACCACCAACCAAAAATGTAAACAAAGATACTCTGTATGACTATATGTTAGAGATATAGTCATTCTTATCAAAGTCTCTTGAATAGGAATCAAATAAACACAAAAATGTATTTTTATCACATTTTACATTTCTTATTTCAAATTGCACTTAACACGTCCACTTCAAAAATACGCCTGAACGGTGCCACAACACTGTGGTGTTAAATTTAGAGAAGTTGTAGAAAACTTCAAACTGTTTTACAATCTAATCCACAAGCATCTTATAGCCGGAATACAGAAAATAATTCTTATTCTGAAAGAAGCAATAATATTTGGTAGAGATGTGTCGATCAGGTTTTTTCCTGCCGATACCGATACTGATCACCCCTGAGGGCCGATCACCGATACCGATCACCAATACCGATCACATAATTATTATTATTATTTTTTTTATCCTAAACACTACCGGTTATGTGGAAAAAGGAACCATGAATTCACCTTAATTTAGACAAAAACTTGTTTTTAATAACTTTTTCCAAGAAGAAAACTAAACAAAACAGGCATTGTGCAAATTGTACTGCTATCAGTAATACTATCTTTAACAGACTGATAACATATGAAGGCTCTGAAGAGGCTAAATAATGCAAAGAGTCAAAATAAAACCTCTCAACATTGCCAAAAAATTCAAGTATAAAACTTAACATTCAAAGGCAAATACAGGATCCATTACAATAAACAATCCTGAGTTACTGAATGAAAACTTCCTGATAGCATGGCGGCTAGCTGATTACTGCTAGTTCTGAGTGGCTGTTTATGACTGAGAGGAGTAATTATGCAGAACAGGGAGGAGATCGATTCTTTTCTCAGAGATTATCTGTCTCATGTTAGTACAGCGAAAGTTTTAATATGTATGTAAAATTTATTTTTTAAGTTAGATGCTGCAGCTTTAATCAGAGGTTCGGTGTGAGAGTCACTACCAAGTGGAGCAGAAGCGGCTCCGTCTGTGAAATATTACTACCTGTAGCGCATAGCAGCGGTTCAACAGCGAGAGCAGAACCAGCGTCTTACATCGCAGCTCGAAGACTTAAATCATTTTGTGGGTTATTTGTTTAGCTTTCTGACCGTCATGCTAATCCGGGTGAGTGTTTGTAGCTGTGCGCTGCTTTACCTGCTATCTGATCCTCCATATGTCTTTTTTACTGCAGTGAGCCTCGATGTAGCCAAACTCCGTCAAGTATGGCATTGTTTTTATGCCATATTAGATTTGTTGTGTTAATGCATTTTGACGTGCTTCAATTTTCCGCCACAACACGCAAACTTCCCCATTCACTCAGTGCGATATAGTTCCACATCGCTTAGGATTTGTTGCTGCGTGTTTGCGCAGTGTGAAGGAAAGAGGAGACCAGCTGCACAGGCAGGCTGCGAAATGAGAAGCAGGTGATCGGTATCGGCAACAAGAGACAATGATCGCCGATCACCGATTATGCACTTTTTCACAAAAATCGGTCCGATTATGATCGGTGGCCGATCGATCGGCACACCTCTAATATTTGGGAAAGATTTCACTTCATATTCACTGTTACAATATGAAGAGTTGCAAGTACAAAATGTCAGTATATGTATATTTTACCCACCTGGTGTGAAACCTGTGCATATTTGGATGAAAACAGCTGATTTCCTGGCAGAAATTGAAGAAAAACTAAGTTCTTCCTCAACAGCTCTCAGCTTCTCTGTTTTTAGTTTTTATAGTAGCCAGGCTTGAGAAGCTCATTTCACACAGATAATGTTGTGGGAAATGGACCCATGTTCTTTCCAACCCAACTACTGCTGAGCTTCTCTGTCTTTTCCATCACAGTATTGCTAGATACGATGCTCTCACCTCTACCTGTAACATTCATCCATCACTAATTCTCTTGTTGTAATGTAAAATGCTCTGTACCTACCGTGTTTCCCCGATAATAAGACACCCCCGATTGTAAGACGTGTCGGGGGTTTCAGGGGGGTCGGCTAATACAAGCCATACCCCAAAAGTAAGACGTACCCCGAAAGTAACGAAAATACTTTCGGGGAAACACGGGGTATTGCCGCCTCCCTCTCATCTAGCTGCGCGCCGCCTCCTGCCCACGTCCGCACCGTCCCCCTCTCCATACGTCACCGCGCCATCCCCTGCACTTCCTTTTATAAAACTGTTTTGTGGTGAATACAATACTGTTCAGGTTGTTAATAAATGTTAATTTTATGGTTAAAACAAAAAATTCGACAATTTTTTTCCAATATAAGACATACCCCGAAAGTAAGACATAGTGGGGCTTTTGGGGATAAAAAGAAAGTAAGACACTGTCTTACTTTTGGGGAAACACTTTACTGCCATCTAGTGGTAAGAAAATCACATAATTACACAGCTAGTCTCTACTACAGCAGACACTCAAAGATGGCATTATTTGCAGATAATTAATTTTCAAAAAATCTTTTAAAACCAATTACCGTATTTTTCGGACTATAGAGCGCACCATACTAGCACCCTCAATTTTTTTGGAAAAAAAAAAAACAAAACTGGAAGCTGCTCTTGGTTTTCTATAAGGACCCAGCAGAGGGCTGCGTCCTAATAAATATGCTGGATATATTAATTACGCAGCACTCCGTCTCCAAAGCCGAACCATGGTTTTGTTCACACCGAGCTTAAGTGCAGCGGCTCTATTTCCCTCCTGTACTGCCAGATCGACAGCCCTCAACTTAGAAGCTGCATCATATGAGTTTGAAAACATTTCTCCGTCGTGCCTGCTGCTAGCATGTGGTTGAAAATTAGCACGTCCTTCTTTGATTTACAATTTTGACTTCTAATGATTCACTTCCTGCTAGAGAGCCCCCTGGTGGTTGAAGAAAAATACACAGCAAAGCCACAGCGGGCTACAATCCGCATGGTTCAAAGCTTAGAAAAAAAGTAGCAGCTTTTAGTCCGGAAAATACGGTATCGTAGGTGAAATTGAATAATTTCCTTGGCACACCTGACGATCACTCACGGCACACTAGTGTGCCGCGGAACAGTGGTTGAAAAACACTGCTGCAGAATATGATACAGTGAATAAATCTGTAGTGATTCAGTGTCACGTTGGACCTGAATCTCTCAGGAAATTGCCAAACAAGGTGTACCTAGCAAAGTGTGAATTGAGTGTGTCCATTTGCTGCTGATGTCCAACGTCTCACAGAATTGGTTTCACTTTCTTAAGGCCCAGAAGAGTCTTCGACATGTTGACTTTGTGTGGCCCTGCCTCAAATTAGATTTGTATCTTAACTCAGACCTTTGTCACAGGTTGTGCACTCGGTAATTTGCAAGCGATTCAATCACATCTAGGTTTCAAAGGTTGTGATTTATCAATGCCTGTGGCACATTTAGTCGATGTTTGTTTCCCTCAAGCTTTGCTTTTCTGAGAAGTGTCCCTTTCCAAGGTTTTAGTTCAGTCTATACAGAGGGAATACAGAAAATGTGTCTGCTGCTAGTAAATATTTGACTTTCTTGCCTTTGTTTGCAGTTCAGACCTTCTAAGTTGATGTGTATTTTGCTATTCTGTTTTATATATGTCTTCTCTTTCTCTAATAAACAATAAGAAAAGACTTTTCTAATATACTGGCACTGCAGATCTTTGGTTTTTTATTTATTTTTACTGTTTTACATTGTTGTGCATAAAAAGAAGCTGACGTTAGAGTTTGTTAAAAAACACCTCTGTCTTCACTCAAGTTTACTGTCTTCTGAGCCAATTATCTGTGGGAGTCCAAAAGTACATCGAAAACAAAACAGTCATCAAACTAGACTCATCGCTGCCAAAAGCAAGCTCTGGTATCCCTGTAATACCTACATGTGGATTCTTTTGGTTCTTTCTCTGTTTTTATTTGGCCAAGCAATCGCTGCATAACTGCAGGGAAACTGCAAGCCAGTGTGTAAGCTCCGCACAGCCAAGGACACGGATTCATCACTTATTTGTGGGCAGCCAAACCGATTGAGAGCTGTGCAGAGATTTCCTGCATGAGGTAGTGCTCTTAAAATAAACTCATTATCTGAAATCTTTGTATCAACCACATGTAAGCACCAAACACAACGGTGAAGCACTACACCAAGATTGTTACCGTTTGTATTTACATAGCTTTACCTTATTTTCTTTTGCACAGCTCCGTGTTGGCAATTTATTTCAGGCTTAGCAATGTATAACGAGTTCCAGTGTTACCGCTTTGAAGTGGGGTCTGTGTTGTTCCCAGAGATACCGTTCAGTGCTACAGTTTCCACCGCGCTGCAGACCGGACCTATTGATCTATTGTCTCAAAGAGTTGCAAACAATTTTGCTTTGCTCTTTCTCTTCCACTGCAGTCCCTCTGCATCTAGGAGTGAATTAGCTTTGTGGCGACTGATAACTGCTTCTTTCAGCACCTCCCTGTTTCGAGAGATTGCTTAAAAAAAAAGAACAAATCTAATTTCTAATGACTTCTAACTGTTATTGCGGCAGTGGAAAACTCAAAGGCTGTAAAATAGTAATGAGAGATTTGGCGTTTTTGCAGTCACAACTCAGTGATTGATCTCTCCTTTACACGTCCTCTGTTGGCTGATAAACTTATAAATATGGTATGTGGCATTTCTGCTCTGCCCTACTTTTAGCATAATGCTTACACAATGGTTCATTTGATGGCTGTTGTTAGCAGAGAAAACTTAAACTGGAAGATGTGGCATAATCTCAAATCACACTCTAACGAAAAGCCTTTTTTGGGTTACTTTTCAATCCACATCATGTCAGATTACATGTGAAGTACCACAAGGCTCTGTTTTGGGTCGACTTCAATTTTTACCATCAATAGTTCATCCCATCACTGAATATGCAGATGATAGTCAGCTGTACTTCTTCTTCATATACACTGATTTATTGAAACTGACTGAATTATTTGTTACTAAATTACCAAAAATGAATTTACAAACTCATCATTACTGAGAAAACCTGGTTCCTCTGATGAGGCAACAGATTAGAAATCAACTAAACTTTCTCTAAACTATTTTTATTATTTACGCAACACATAGAAACTAAAAATGTTATCAAAAGATGAAGATTAGATGGTATTTAATGGTTTTATTTCCTCTTGCCTCCCAATTCTTCCATGTACCAAAAATAATTTTAATAGATCAGACTCTGAATTAGAACAAACAGTAATGTTTCCATTGTCAGCTTTATAATTTATTTTTAAAATATTGACTTTCAGTTTCAAGTACATTGACATTGAGGTCTTAAAACCAAAAATCTACTCATAGACCCCAGGTCCAGACGTAAAACTGGAGGGAATCGTTAATTTCCAGACTATGGCGTCTTTTTTTATTTTACATTATCCCTCTTTCCTTTTTCATATTAGCTTTTTTTATTTATTTCAGCTTTAACTCTAACCAGGTTTAAATCAGAAGCCTGTTCGTTGTTAATCAAGGTGCAACTTAATGCAGGAAATTTACCCAAAATATTTAGTAGCTACACATGAACCAGATTCTTGTTTTTTGTCCTCACAGTCATTTCACCATTAAAACCAAATAACTTTGAGTGTATGTAAACATTTGGCCACAGCCGCAGGTCTTGCCTTCAAGGTCTTCCATGCAAATCAAATGCAAAGGGTTACCAAAGTGGAAAGATGAATCAAATCAAGGAGGGGCTGCAGCTGTGCACATTTGTTTATGTGCATATTTATTTCAGGATTCTGCTTACGCTTTGATTTTTGATGTTTTGGGTTTTGCTTCTTTCTAGCCAAAGGCTCGGAGCGTTGAGTAAAGATCTCGCCTGCATCAGCAGAAGTTTATGCAAAACAAGCCAGTCAAAGACCTGAGTTTGTCTCTTACTCATTTAGGATTCCTGTAATCCCAGAGCCTCGCATTAAATTCGACTCCTGACTTGAGTTCTTCAGGTAATTGCAAAACTTTTAATTTAATCTTCATGCGTGTGACGAACTTCCTTGTGATAAGAAAATCAGATAAGCGGAAGAGGGAAAAAGTTCAGGCTTTGAATCAAAACCTGGACCTCCTGAGCCTGCCAGCGATTACAGTCCTATCATAATCTCTTGGCAGGATCCCTGCTTGCGTAAATGATCACGAGAAAACCCGATAGTCCATTAGGCTCTCAGAGGGAGGGAGCTGCAGCGTGGCTGCGCTCAACATGTTCAGCCATCTGCAGCGTGTTGCTCTCCACACTGAGCTCCAGAACTCCTGCAGCTTTCTGGAGAAACTGGAAATCTGCAAAGGTTTTTAAAAAATAGCAGAAATGTGGTCAGCAGTTAAGTGTGTACCGACTTCAGCATCTCGATGCATGTCTGGCTGACCTCTGCAGAACAACAATAGTTTTTATAACTGGTGTGAAAAGGCAGAAGGGAGCCAAGAATCGGCGTGTTCCTCCATGAAACAGCTTGACATCTGAGCAGCGGGAGATTCAGCTGCTCCCACCTCTGCTGGAAGTCGCTTTAGATTTCACTCGCGCCACATTTCTGACACCCATCCTGTAATGATATTTCACTCGCTGCTGTCTGAAGAAACGGCCCCCACGCTTTCATATCAAATGTTTACTCCCGACGCTCAAATCAAGCCGTCTCCAGTCAGTGAAGCTGACAGGAGGGTCTATCAGGTTGACTGTGTGTGAAGGACAGGCCAGTAAATACCAGCTATTTTCTGTCGTTTACCAACATCAGAAACACAAACCAGCGTGGATTTGTTCGTTTCAACCAGGTGAGGATCATGTGACGTGTTCCTGCGGCAGTTTGCGTGACAAAGTGGCTGTTGTTTGCCGTGCAGGGTGAGTGACGCTATCGGTGCTGATCTTCTTGCTGGGTTGTTGTGCAGAGAGATGCCAGAAGCAACTGATGAACTGCGCCGCAGCATATGAGGCTCAGTGGGGGCCAGTTGGACGGCTCTGGGTGTGTGACTGTGTGCATATGGGCATACTGGGTGGGCTGTTGCGCACATTAAGATGATTAGTCAGTTGACCCGCGTGTCAGTGTGAGACTTTGGAATACAAACAGACACAGAGCCTTGCTTTGACTTTCTTCTTTCAACAACGCCTTTCTTCTTTGAGGTACTGTGTCAGGATCGCAGTTGTCAAATCATACAAATAGATTTAAAGCACGTTTTGTACGATCACTGCCTCTAAAAACAGCTCGAGTGCTTAAAAAAACACCCAGCTGTTCTTTTTTTGGCAGTAAGTTGATGCTTTTCTTGAGAAAGTTACGAAAGCCTTCCCCCACCTAGTAACCCCAGCTTAGCCCAACCTGTTACCTAGCAACCCTAGCAGAGTTCCGCCCGTTACCTAGCAACCCACACAGAATTCCAACACGTTTAGTTAACTGGTTTTTCCTCCGTACAATGGCTGCTGGAAAAGACAAGTGTTTTGTTGTCGACGTGTCATCCTGAAGCCACTCTCTGGATTCCTGTTGGTTGTGCAGGAGACTATTTCTGCTTTTCAAAGATCTATGGTTGTAAAATTACGTGTCTGTTTGCAGCCATTTTCACATGAGAGTGTAAACGTTAAATTGGGGCTGAGGGCGTGGCCAGCAGCAGCAAATTTGGATTTAAAGTGACAATACGCACTAAAACGTATTAATTCTAAAAAGAGCTCAAAATAGTGAGAACTGACCAGACAGAAATCTCATTATCTAAGAATGATTTTGTGCAAAAAGTGTAATTATGTTTTGTATAGACCTGTCCTAACCTGTTCAAGGAAGCATAATAAGTCACATTTAACTTGTCTTTGTGGTTCATTGAAGTCCAGAAAAGCCTCTGTACCCCATTTCTGATTTTTTAAATTCTAATTTACTCTTGAACTTCTTTAAATCAGAGGATAATATGTTGCTTTTTGGTTTTTTCCTGTTGTCAGATCGGTCCAATAAAATAGTTTTCAGTTAATTCATGGCTTATATTATTATTATTATTATTATTATTATTATTATTATTAAGGTTTGAACTTTAATTCGTTGATATCTATTAATTAATTATGTAGATTTTAAAACGTTAAAGTACGTCTGTAAATCTGATGTGCAAACGGCGATGGATGACTGATGATTCAATAACCTCAATAATATCTTTGTTGTTGAGTTTGTATATCTGTTTATTCAATAATTTAGCGGCAGAAATGTTTTTTTTTTTTTAATTGTTCTATCAATTTTGTATGGTTTTCAATTAAAATGCGATTGATGACATACCCTTCATTTAAGCTAATTGCAACATTTAATTAAGTTCCACCACTAACTATTATATATATTATGATTTATTCATCAAATCCTTTTTGCGATACAATAGGCCTGACATCCAGATTGAGAATCTCATCCAGTAAATTAAAGCACATGAAAGCTTCATATTTACAAGCATCCACTCTCTGCCTGTCACCTACATGTTGGTATGGTTCACGCAAACCCATGTTCATTTCCCTGGTTAGTCATGTAAGGAAGATATAAACAGTAAATCACATGCCTGGCTTGCAAAATCAATAGTGAGCATCTAAATGTCAAGGAGAGGGATGCATTAATGAGTTCTCACCTCATTGCAGAAATCACTTTATTCATTTCCTTTGTTCAAACTCAGAGTGGAGGTCATTATGGTCCTCTTTGCATTTTTATTGCCTCATCACACAAATTAAAATGAAAAATAAACTGGAGATATTCTTTGCAGACTAAGTGAAATCTATGACTGATAGATGATATAGTGTCCATGACTAATTATTGCTGACTTCATGTGATGGTGAGACAGGATGTGTCCTTCAACCCTCAAAATATTTGCAGAGGATGTTGGTGCCTGCTAAAAACGTTGGCCGTGTGTGTGTGTGAATGTGAATAAGTGTGTGCATGTACACAGACCCATGTGAACAAGTGATTTATGGTCTGTTTTTAATCAGGCGGTAGAAAATGTTATTAGGCAGCCTTCTCGCACTCTCTCCGCCTGCAAATGAGCCGGCGCCCGCTGCTCCCAGGGAGAGCCGCCTGTAATTAGTTCTGGGAACTCACCTGTTACTGAGCAAGATTGAAGGAGGGACATGAAGAGAGGATGGAGTGAAAGGGTAACAAGCAGACAGATAAACAAACACAGAAGAAAAAAGAGGTCAGGCTGAGGAAAAAGGTCCAGGAAAATGATCAGTACCACACAGCTTTTAGCTTTCTAGCCTTCTAATAAGCTAATGTGCCTCAACTTGTTTCATTACGGCTAAAATTTACTTCAATACGTTTATGTATTCTCCTATGTTATTTCATTTTGTTGCAATTTTTGTAAAAATTTGCCTTCACATATTCATACCCTGATGTTTTAATTTACTATTTAAAGAGAAAATTTAAGATTTAGTTGTTATTCATACTCTAAAATTAATTAGAAATGAAGTACAAGCAATGTTTGGTGCTTTTGAAGTGGCTTT